>NC_072411.2:10000-2510000 GCF_028858775.2 Pan troglodytes
CTACACACCTATCTGTGTAAACATGGAAATATCTACACACCTATCTGTGTAAACATGGAAATATCTACACCGCTATCTGTATAAACATGGAAATATCTACACCGCTATCTGTATAAATACGGAAATATCCTCACCACTATCATTATAAACCTGGAAATACCTACAACGCTATCTGTATAACTACGGAAATATCCTCACCACTATCTCTATAAACATGGAAATACCTACACCGCCATATCTATACACATGGAAATACCTACACCGCCATCTCTATACACATGGAAATATCCACACCACTATCTCTATAAACATAGAAATATCTACATTGCAATCTCTATAAACATGGAAATATCTACACCGCCATCTCTATAAACATGGAAATATCTACATCGCTATCTGTATAAATATGGAAATATCTCCACCGCTATCAGTATAAACATGGAAATATCTACACCGATATCTGTATAAACATGGAACTATCTACACCGCTATCTGTATAAACATGGAAATAACTACAATGCTATCTGTGTAAACATGGAAGTATCTACACAGATATCTGTGTAAACTTGCAAATATCTACACAGCTATCTGTGTAAAGATCGAAATGTCTACAGCGCAATCTGTGCAAAGATGGAAATATCTACACCGCTATCTCTGTAAACATGGAAATATCTACACCGCTATCTGTATCAACATGGAAATATCTACTTCGCTATCTTTATAAACATGGAAATATCTACACTGTTATCTCTATAAACATGGAAATATCTACACCACCATCTGTATAAACATGCAAATATCTACAGAGTCATCTGTATAAACATGGAAACATCTACACCACCATATCTATAAACATGGAAATATCTACAGTGCCATCTGTATACCCGTGGAAATACCTACCCAGCCATCTGTGTAACCACGGAAATATCTACTCCGCTATCTCTATAAACATGGAAATACGTACAACGCTATCTCTATAAATATGGAAATATCTATGCTGCAATCTCTATAAACATGGAAATATCTACACCGCCATCACTATAAACATGGAAATATCTACATCGCTATCTGTATTAACATGGAAATAGCTCCACCGCTATCAGTATAAACACTGAAATATCTACACCGCTATCTGTATAAACATGGAAATATGTACAACGCTATCTGTATAAACATGGAAATATCTACACCGCTATCTGTATAAACATGGAAATATCAACACAGCTATCTCTATAAACATGGAAATAGCTACACTGCTATCTGTATAAACATAGAAATAGCGACACCGTTATCTGTATAAACATGGAAATAACTACACCGCCCTCTGTAAAAACATCAAGATATCTACACAGTCATCTGTATAAACTTGGAAATATCTACACCTCCATCTGTATAAACATTGAAATATCTACACTGCCATCTGTATACACATGGAAATATCTACACAGCCATCTGAAGAAACATGGAAATATGTACACCGCTATCTGTATAAACATGGAAATAACTACACCGCTATCTTTATAAAATTGGAAATATCTAAACCGCCTTCTGTATAAACATGGAAATATCTGCACCGCTATCTGTATAAACATGGAAATACCAACACCGTTATCTGTATAAACATGGAAATATCTACACCGCTATCTGTATAAAGATGGAAATATCTACAACGCTATCTGTGTAAACATGGAAATATCTACAGACCTATCTGTGTAAACATGGAAATATCTACACCGCTATCTGTATAAACATGGAAATATCTACACCGCTATCTGTATAAACATGGAAATACCAAAACGGCTATCTGTATAAACATGGAAATATCTACAACGCTATCTGTATAAATACGGAAATATCCTCACCACTATCACTATAAACCTGGAAATACCTACAACGCTATCTGTATAACTACGGAAATATCCTCACCACTATCTCTATAAACATGGAAATACCTACACCGCCATATCTATACACATGGAAATACCTACACCGCCATCTCTATACACATGGAAATATCTACACCACTATCTCTATAAACATAGAAATATCTACCTTGCAATCTCTATAAACATGGAAATATCTACACCGCCATCTCTATAAACATGGAAATATCTACATCGCTATCTGCATAAATATGGAAATATCTCCACCGCTATCAGTATAAACATGGAAATATCTACACCGATATCTGCATAAACATGGAAATATCTACACCGCTATCTGTATAAACATGGAAATATCTACAACGCTATCTGTGTAAACATGGAAGTATCTACACAGATATCTGTGTAAACTTGCAAATATCTACACAGCTATCTGTGTAAAGATCGAAATGTCTACAGCGTAATCTGTGCAAAGATGGAAATATCTACACCGCTATCTCTGTAAACATGGAAATATCTACACCGCTATCTGTATCAACATGGAAATATCTACTTCGCTATCTTTATAAACATGGAAATATCTACACTGTTATCTCTATAAACATGGAAATATCTACACCACCATCTGTATAAACATGGAAATATCTACAGAGTCATCTGTATAAACATGGAAATATCCACACCACCATATCTATAAACATGGAAATACCTACAGTGCCATCTGTATACTGGTGGAAATACCTACCCAGCCATCTGTGTAACCACGGAAATATCTACTCCGCTATCTCTATAAACATGGAAATACGTACAACGCTATCTCTATAAATATGAAAATATCTGCACTGCAATCCCTATAAACATGGAAATATCTACACCGCCATCACTATAAACATGGAAATATCTACATCGCTATCTGTATTAACATGGAAATAGCTCCACCGCTATCAGTATAAACATTGAAATATCTACACCGCTATCTGTATAAACATGGAAATATGTACAACGCTATCTGCATAAACATGGAAATATCTACACCGCAATCTGTATAAACATGGAAATATCTACACAGCTATCTCTATAAACATGGAAATAGCTACCCTGCTATCTGTATAAACATAGAAATAGCGACACGGTTATCTGTATAAACATGGAAATATCTACAGCGCCCTCTGTAAAAACATGAAGATATCTACACAGTCATCTGTATAAACTTGGAAATATCTACACCTCCATCTGTATAAACATGGAAATATCTACACTGCCATCTGTATACACATGGAAATATCTACACAGCCATCTGAAGAAACATGGAAATATGTACACCGCTATCTGTATAAACATGGAAATAACTACACCGCTATCTTTATAAACTTGGAAATATCTACACCGCCTTCTGTATAAACATGGAAATATCTACACCGCTATCTGTATAAACATGGAAATATCTACACCGCTATCTGTATAAACATGGAAATATCTACACAGCTATCTCTATAAACATGGTAATAGCTACACTGCTATCTGTATAAACATAGAAATAGCGACACCGTTATCTGTATAAACATGGAAATATCTACACCGCCCTCTGTAAACACATGAAGATATCTACACAGTCATCTGTATAAACTTGGAAATATCTACACCTCCATCTGTATAAACATGGAAATATCTACACAGCCATCTGTATACACATGGAAATATCTACACAGCCATCTGAAGAAACATGGAAATATGTACACCGCTATCTGTATAAACATGGAAATAACTACACCGCTATCTTTATAAACTTGGAAATATCTACACCGCCTTCTGTATAAACATGGAAATATCTACACCGCTATCTGTATAAACATGGAAATACCAACACCGTTATTTGTATAAACATTGAAATATCTACACCGCTATCTGTATAAAGATGGAAATATCTACAACGCTATCTGTGTAAACATGGAAATATCTACACACCTATCTGTGTAAACATGGAAATATCTACACCGCTATCTGTATAAACATGGAAATATCTACACCGCTATCTGTATAAACATGGAAATACCAAAACGGCTATCTGTATAAATATGGAAATATCTACAACGTTATCAGTATAAATACGGAAATATCCTCCCCACTATCACTATAAACCTGGAAATACCTACAACGCTATCTGTATAAATACGGAAATATCCTCACCACTATCTCTATAAACATGGAAATACCTACACCGCCATCTCTATACACATGGAAATACATACACCGCCATCTCTATACACGTGGAAATATCTACACCACTATCTCTATAAACATAGAAATATCTACATTGCAATCTCTATAAACGTGGAAATATCTACACCGCCATCTCTATAAACATGGAAATATCTACATCTCTATCTGTATAAATATGGAAATGTCTCCACCGCTATCAGTATAAACATGGAAATATCTACACCGATATCTGTATAAACATGGAAATATCTACACCGCTATCTGTAGAAACATGGAAATATCTACACCGCTATCTGTATCAACATGGAAATATCTACTTCGCTATCTTTATAAACATGGAAATATCTACACTGTTATCTCTATAAACATGGAAATATCTACACCACCATGTGTATAAACATGCAAATATCTACAGAGTCATCAGTATAAACATGGAAATATCTACACCACCATATCTATAAACATGGAAATATCTACAGTGCCATCTGTATACCCGTGGAAATACCTACCCAGCCATCTGTGTAACCACGGAAATATCTACTCTGCTATCTCTATAAACATGGAAATACGTACAACGCTATCTCTATAAATATGGAAATATCTACACTGCAATCTCTATAAACATGGAAATATCTACACCGCCATCACTATAAACATGGAAATATCTACATCGCTAGCTGTATTAACATGGAAATAGCTCCACCGCTATCAGTATAAACACTGAAATATCTACACCGCTATCTGTATAAACATGGAAATATGTACAACGCTATCTGTATAAACATGGAAATATCTACACCGCAATCTGTATAAACATGGAAATATCTACACAGCTATCTCTATAAACATGGAAATAGCTACCCTGCTATCTGTATAAACATAGAAATAGCGACACCGTTATCTGTATAAACATGGAAATATCTACACCGCCCTCTGTAAAAACATGAAGATATCTACACAGTCATCTGTATAAACTTGGAAATATCTACACCTCCATCTGTATAAACATGGAAATATCTACACTGCCATCTGTATACACATGGAAATATCTACACAGCCATCTGAAGAAACATGGAATTATGTACACCGCTATCTGTAAAACATGGAAATAACTACACCGCTATCTTTATAAACTTGGAAATATCTACACCGCCTTCTGTATAAACATGGAAATATCTACACCGCTATCTGTATAAACATGGAAGTATCTACACCGCTATCTGTATAAACATGGAAATATCTACACAGCTATCTCTATAAACATGGGAATAGCTACACTGCTATCTGTATAAACATAGAAATAGCGACACCGTTATCTGTATAAACATGGAAATATCTACACCGCCCTCTGTAAACACATGAAGATATCTACACAGTCATCTGTATAAACTTGGAAATATCTACACCTCCATCTGTATAAACATGGAAATATCTACACTGCCATCTGTATACACATGGAAATATCTACACAGCCATCTGAAGAAACATGGAAATATGTACACCGCTATCTGTATAAACATGGAAATAACTACACTGCTATCTTTATAAACTTGGAAATATCTACACCGCCTTCTGTATAAACATGGAAATATCTACACCGCTATCTGTATAAACATGGAAATACCAACACCGTTATTTGTATAAACATTGAAATATCTACACCGCTATCTGTATAAAGATGGAAATATCTACAACGCTATCTGTGTAAACATGGAAATATCTACACACCTATCTGTGTAAACATGGAAATATCTACACCGCTATCTGTATAAACATGGAAATATCTACACCGCTATCTGTATAAACATGGAAATACCAAAACGGCTATCTGTATAAATATGGAAATATCTACAACGTTATCAGTATAAATACGGAAATATCCTCCCCACTATCACTATAAAC
Source organism: Pan troglodytes (assembly GCF_028858775.2). NCBI lineage: Eukaryota > Metazoa > Chordata > Mammalia > Primates > Hominidae > Pan > Pan troglodytes. The sequence goes on from NC_072411.2 coordinate 16,006, forward strand.
CTGGAAATACCTACAACGCTATCTGTATAAATACGGAAATATCCTCACCACTATCTCTATAAACATGGAAATAACTACACCGCCATCTCTATACACATGGAAATACATACACCGCCATCTCTATACACGTGGAAATATCTACACCACTATCTCTATAAACATAGAAATATCTACATTGCAATCTCTATAAACATGGAAATATCTACACCGCCATCTCTATAAACATGGAAATATCTACATCTCTATCTGTATAAATATGGAAATGTCTCCACCGCTATCAGCATAAACATGGAAATATCTACACCGATATCTGTATAAACATGGAAATATCTACACCGCTATCTGTATAAACATGGAAATATCTACAATGCTATCTGTGTAAACATGGAAATCTACACAGATATCTTTGTAAACTTGCAAATATCTACACAGCTATCTGTGTAAAGATCGAAATGTCTACAGCGCAATCTGTGCAAAGATGGAAATATCTACACCGCTATCTCTGTAAACATGGAAATATCTACACCGCTATCTGTATCAACATGGAAATATCTACTTCGCTATCTTTATAAACATGGAAATATCTACACTGTTATCTTTTTAAACATGGAAATATCTACACCACCATGTGTATAAACATGCAAATATCTACAGAGTCATCTGTATAAACATGGAAATATCTACACCACCATATCTATAAACATGGAAATATCTACAGTGCCATCTGTATACCCGTGGAAATACCTACCCAGCCATCTGTGTAACCACGGAAATATCTACTCTGCTATCTCTATAAACATGGAAATACGTACAACGCTATCTCTATAAATATGGAAATATCTACACTGCAATCTCTATAAACATGGAAATATCTACACCGCCATCACTATAAACATGGAAATATCTACATCGCTAGCTGTATTAACATGGAAATAGCTCCACCGCTATCAGTATAAACACTGAAATATCTACACCGCTATCTGTATAAACATGGAAATATGTACAACGCTATCTGTATAAACATGGAAATATCTACACCGCAATCTGTATAAACATGGAAATATCTACACAGCTATCTCTATAAACATGGAAATAGCTACCCTGCTATCTGTATAAACATAGAAATAGCGACACCGTTATCTGTATAAACATGGAAATATCTACACCGCCCTCTGTAAAAACATGAAGATATCTACACAGTCATCTGTATAAACTTGGAAATATCTACACCTCCATCTGTATAAACATGGACATATCTACACTGCCATCTGTATACACATGGAAATATCTACACAGCCATCTGAAGAAACATGGAATTATGTACACCGCTATCTGTAAAACATGGAAATAACTACACCGCTATCTTTATAAACTTGGAAATATCTACACCGCCTTCTGTATAAACATGGAAATATCTACACCGCTATCTGTATAAACATGGAAGTATCTACACCGCTATCTGTATAAACATGGAAATATCTACACAGCTATCTCTATAAACATGGGAATAGCTACACTGCTATCTGTATAAACATAGAAATAGCGACACCGTTATCTGTATAAACATGGAAATATCTACACCGCCCTCTGTAAACACATGAAGATATCTACACAGTCATCTGTATAAACTTGGAAATATCTACACCTCCATCTGTATAAACATGGAAATATCTACACTGCCATCTGTATACACATGGAAATAGCTACACAGCCATCTGAAGAAACATGGAAATATGTACACCGCTATCTGTATAAACATGGAAATAACTACACCGCTATCTTTATAAACTTGGAAATATCTACACCGCCTTCTGTATAAACATGGAAATATCTACACCGCTATCTGTATAAACATGGAAATACCAACACCGTTATTTGTATAAACATTGAAATATCTACACCGCTATCTGTATAAAGATGGAAATATCTACAACGCTATCTGTGTAAACATGGAAATATCTACACACCTATCTGTGTAAACATGGAAATATCTACACCGCTATCTGTATAAACATGGAAATATCTACACCGCTATCTGTATAAACATGGAAATACCAAAACGGCTATCTGTATAAATATGGAAATATCTACAACGTTATCAGTATAAATACGGAAATATCCTCCCCACTATCACTATAAACCTGGAAATACCTACAACGCTATCTGTATAAATACGGAAATATCCTCACCACTATCTCTATAAACATGGAAATACCTACACCGCCATCTCTATACACATGGAAATACATACACCGCCATCTCTATACACGTGGAAATATCTACACCACTATCTCTATAAACATAGAAATATCTACATTGCAATCTCTATAAACATGGAAATATCTACACCGCCATCTCTATAAACATGGAAATATCTACATCTCTATCTGTATAAATATGGAAATGTCTCCACCGCTATCAGTATAAACATGGAAATATCTACACCGATATCTGTATAAACATGGAAATATCTACACCGCTATCTGTATAAACATGGAAATATCTACAATGCTATCTGTGTAAACATGGAAATCTACACAGATATCTTTGTAAACTTGCAAATATCTACACAGCTATCTGTGTAAAGATCGAAATGTCTACAGCGCAATCTGTGCAAAGATGGAAATATCTACACCGCTATCTCTGTAAACAATGAAATATCTACACCGCTATCTGTATCAACATGGAAATATCTACTTCGCTATCTTTATAAACATGGAAATATCTACACTGTTATCTCTATAAACATGGAAATATCTACACCACCATGTGTATAAACATGCAAATATCTACAGAGTCATCTGTATAAACATGGAAATATCTACACCACCATATCTATAAACATGGAAATATCTACAGTGCCATCTGTATACCCGTGGAAATACCTACCCAGCCATCTGTGTAACCACGGAAATATCTACTCCGCTATCTCTATAAACATGGAATTACGTACAACGCTATCTCTATAAATATGGAAATATCTACACTGCAATCTCTATAAACATGGAAATATCTACACCGCCATCACTATAAACATGGAAATATCTACCTCGCTAGCTGTATTAACATGGAAATAGCTCCACCGCTATCAGTATAAACACTGAAATATCTACACCGCTATCTGTATAAACATGGAAATATGTACAAGGCTATCTGTATAAACATGGAAATATCTACACCGCAATCTGTATAAACATGGAAATATCTACACAGCTATCTCTATAAACATGGAAATAGCTACCCTGCTATCTGTATAAACATAGAAATAGCGACACCGTTATCTGTATAAACATGGAAATATCTACACCGCCCTCTGTAAAAACATGAAGATATCTACACAGTCATCTGTATAAACTTGGAAATATCTACACCTCCATCTGTATAAACATGGAAATATCTACACTGCCATCTGTATACACATGGAAATATCTACACAGCCATCTGAAGAAACATGGAATTATGTACACCGCTATCTGTAAAACATGGAAATAACTACACCGCTATCTTTATAAACTTGGAAATATCTACACCGCCTTCTGTATAAACATGGAAATATCTACACCGCTATCTGTATAAACATGGAAGTATCTACACCGCTATCTGTATAAACATGGAAATATCTACACAGCTATCTCTATAAACATGGGAATAGCTACACTGCTATCTGTATAAACATAGAAATAGCGACACCGTTATCTGTATAAACATGGAAATATCTACACCGCCCTCTGTAAACACATGAAGATATCTACACAGTCATCTGTATAAACTTGGAAATATCTACACCTCCATCTGTATAAACATGGAAATATCTACACTGCCATCTGTATACACATGGAAATATCTACACAGCCATCTGAAGAAACATGGAAATATGTACACCGCTATCTGTATAAACATGGAAATAACTACACCGCTATCTTTATAAACTTGGAAATATCTACACCGCCTTCTGTATAAACATGGAAATATCTACACCGCTATCTGTATAAACATGGAAATACCAACACCGTTATTTGTATAAACATTGAAATATCTACACCGCTATCTGTATAAAGATGGAAATATCTACAACGCTATCTGTGTAAACATGGAAATATCTACACACCTATCTGTGTAAACATGGAAATATCTACACCGCTATCTGTATAAACATGGAAATATCTACACCGCTATCTGTATAAACATGGAAATACCAAAACGGCTATCTGTATAAATATGGAAATATCTACAACGTTATCAGTATAAATACGGAAATATCCTCCCCACTATCACTATAAACCTGGAAATACCTACAACGCTATCTGTATAAATACGGAAATATCCTCACCACTATCTCTATAAACATGGAAATACCTACACCGCCATCTCTATACACATGGAAATACATACACCGCCATCTCTATACACGTGGAAATATCTACACCACTATCTCTATAAACATAGAAATATCTACATTGCAATCTCTATAAACATGGAAATATCTACACCGCCATCTCTATAAACATGGAAATATCTACATCTCTATCTGTATAAATATGGAAATGTCTCCACCGCTATCAGTATAAACATGGAAATATCTACACCGATATCTGTATAAACATGGAAATATCTACACCGCTATCTGTATAAACATGGAAATATCTACAATGCTATCTGTGTAAACATGGAAATCTACACAGATATCTTTGTAAACTTGCAAATATCTACACAGCTATCTGTGTAAAGATCGAAATGTCTACAGCGCAATCTGTGCAAAGATGGAAATATCTACACCGCTATCTCTGTAAACATGGAAATATCTACACCGCTATCTGTATCAACATGGAAATATCTACTTCGCTATCTTTATAAACATGGAAATATCTACACTGTTATCTCTATAAACATGGAAATATCTACACCACCATGTGTATAAACATGCAAATATCTACAGAGTCATCTGTATAAACATGGAAATATCTACACCACCATATCTATAAACATGGAAATATCTACAGTGCCATCTGTATACCCGTGGAAATACCTACCCAGCCATCTGTGTAACCACGGAAATATCTACTCCGCTATCTCTATAAACATGGAAATACGTACAACGCTATCTCTATAAATATGGAAATATCAACACTGCAATCTCTATAACCATGGAAATATCTACACCACCATCACTATAAACATGGAAATATCTACATCGCTAGCTGTATTAACATGGAAATAGCTCCACCGCTATCAGTATAAACACTGAAATATCTACACCGCTATCTGTATAAACATGGAAATATGTACAACGCTATCTGTATAAACATGGAAATATCTACACCGCAATCTGTATAAACATGGAAATATCTACACAGCTATCTCTATAAACATGGAAATAGCTACCCTGCTATCTGTATAAACATAGAAATAGCGACACCGTTATCTGTATAAACATGGAAATATCTACACCGCCCTCTGTAAAAACATGAAGATATCTACACAGTCATCTGTATAAACTTGGAAATATCTACACCTCCATCTGTATAAACATGGAAATATCTACACTGCCATCTGTATACACATGGAAATATCTACACAGCCATCTGAAGAAACATGGAATTATGTACACCGCTATCTGTAAAACATGGAAATAACTACACCGCTATCTTTATAAACTTGGAAATATCTACACCGCCTTCTGTATAAACATGGAAATATCTACACCGCTATCTGTATAAACATGGAAGTATCTACACCGCTATCTGTATAAACATGGAAATATCTACACAGCTATCTCAATAAACATGGGAATAGCTACACTGCTATCTGTATAAACATAGAAATAGCGACACCGTTATCTGTATAAACATGGAAATATCTACACCGCCCTCTGTAAAAACATGAAGATATCTACACAGTCATCTGTATAAACTTGGAAATATCTACACCTCCATCTGTATAAACATGGAAATATCTACACTGCCATCTGTATACACATGGAAATATCTACATAGCCATCTGAAGAAACATGGAAATATGTACACCGCTATCTGTATGAACATGGAAATAACTACACCGCTATCTTTATAAACTTGGAAATATCTACACCGCCTTCTGTATAAACATGGAAATATCTACACCGCTATCTGTATAAACATGGAAATACCAACACCGTTATCTGTATAAACATTGAAATACCTACACCGCTATCTGTATAAAGATGGAAATATCAACAACGCTATCTGTGTAAACATGGAAATATCTACACACCTATCTGTGTAAACATGGAAATATCCACACCGCTATCTGTATAAACATGGAAATATCTACACCGCTATCTGTATAAAATGGAAATACCAAAACGGCTATCTGTATAAACATGGAAATATCTACAACGCTATCAGTATAAATACGGAAATATCCTCCCCACTATCACTATAAACCTGGAAATACCTACAACGCTATCTGTATAAATACGGAAATATCCTCACCACTATCTCTATAAACATGGAAATACCTACACCGCCATATCTATACACATGGAAATACCTACACCACCATCTCTATACACATGGAAATATCTACACCACTATCTCTATAAACATAGAAATATCTACATTGCAATCTCTATAAACATGGAAATATCTACACCGCCATCTCTATAAACATGGAAATATCTACATCGCTATCTGTATAAATATGGAAATATCTCCACCGCTATCAGTATAAACATGGAAATATCTACACCGATATCTCTATAAACATGGAAATATCTACAGCGCTATCTGTATAAACATGGAAATATCTACAACGCTATCTGTGTAAACATGGAAGTATCTACACAGATATCTGTGTAAACTTGCAAATATCTACACAGCTATCTGTGTAAAGATCGAAATGTCTACAGCGCAATCTGTGCAAAGAAGGAAATATCTACACCGCTATCTCTGTAAACATGGAAATATCTACACCGCTATCTGTATCAACATGGAAATATCTACTTCGCTATCTTATAAATGTGGAAATATCTACACTGTTATCTCTATAAACATGGAAATATCTACACCACCATCTGTATAAACATGCAAATATCTACAGAGTCATCTGTATAAACATGGAAATACCTACACCACCATATCTATAAACATGGAAATATCTACAGTGCCATCTGTATACCCGTGGAAATACCTACCCAGCCATCTGTGTAACCACGGAAATATCTACTCCGCTATCTCTATAAACATGGAAATACGTACAACGCTATCTCTATAAATATGGAAATATCTACACTGCAATCTCTATAAACATGGAAATATCTACACCGCCATCACTATAAACATGGAAATATCTACATCGCTATCTGTATTAACATGGAAATAGCTCCACCGCTATCAGTATAAACACTGAAATATCTACACCGCTATCTGTATAAACATGGAAATATGTACAACGCTATCTGTATAAACATGGAAATATCTACACCGCAATCTGTATAAACATGGAAATATCTACACAGCTATCTCTATAAACATGGAAATAGCTACCCTGCTATCTGTATAAACATAGAAATAGCGACACCGTTATCTGTATAAACATGGAAATATCTACACCGCCCTCTGTAAAAACATGAAGATATCTACACAGTCATCTGTATAAACTTGGAAATATCTACACCTCCATCTGTATAAACATGGAAATATCTACACTGCCATCTGTATACACATGGAAATATCTACACAGCCATCTGAAGAAACATGGAAATATGTACACCGCTATCTGTATAAACATGGAAATAACTACACCGCTATCTTTATAAACTTGGAAATATCTACACCGCCTTCTGTATAAACATGGAAATATCTACACCGCTATCTGTATGAACATGGAAATACCAACACCGTTATCTGTATAAACATGGAAATATCTACACCGCTATCTGTATAAAGATGGAAATATCTACAACGCTATCTGTGTAAACATGGAAATATCTACACACCTATCTGTGTAAACATGGAAATATCTACACCGCTATCTGTATAAACATGGAAATATCTACACCGCTATCTGTATAAACATGGAAATACCAAAACGGCTATCTGTATAAACATGGAAATATCTACAACGCTATCTGTATAAATACGGAAATATCCTCACCACTATCACTATAAACCTGGAAATACCTACAACGCTATCTGTATAACTACGGAAATATCCTCACCACTGTCTCTATAAACATGGAAATACCTACACCGCCATATCTATACACATGGAAATACCTACACCGCCATCTCTATACACATGGAAATATCTACACCACTATCTCTATAAACATAGAAATATCTACATTGCAATCTCTATAAACATGGAAATATCTACACCGCCATCTCTATAAACATGGAAATATCTACATCGCTGTCTGTATAAATATGGAAATATCTCCACCGCTATCAGTATAAACATGGAAATATCTACACCGATATCTGTATAAACATGGAAATATCTACACCGCTAACTGTATAAACATGGAAATATCTACAACGCTATCTGTGTAAACATGGAAGTATCTACACAGATATCTGTGTAAACTTGCAAATATCTACACAGCTATCTGTGTAAAGATCGAAATGTCTACAGCGCAATCTGTGCAAAGATGGAAATATCTACACCACGATCTCTGTAAACATGGAAATATCTACACCGCTATCTGTATTAACATGGAAATATGTACTTCGCTATCTTTATAAACATGGAAATATCTACACTGTTATCTCTATAAACATGGAAATATCTACACCACCATCTGTATAAACATGCAAATATCTACAGAGTCATCTGTATAAACATGGAAACATCTACACCACCATATCTATAAACTTGGAAATATCTACAGTGCCATCTGTATACCCGTGGAAATACCTACCCAGCCATCTGTGTAACCACGGAAATATCTACTCCGCTATCTCTATAAACATGGAAATACGTACAACGCTATCTCTATAAATATGGAAATATCTACACTGCAATCTCTATAAACATGGAAATATCTACACCGCCATCACTATAAACATGGAAATATCTACATCGCTATCTGTATTAACATGGAAATAGCTCCACCGCTATCAGTATAAACACTGAAATATCTACACCGCTATCTGTATAAACATGGAAATATGTACAACGCTATCTGTATAAACATGGAAATATCTACACCGCAATCTGTATAAACATGGAAATATCTACACAGCTATCTCTATAAACATGGAAATAGCTACCCTGCTATCTGTATAAACATAGAAATAGCGATACCGTTATCTGTATAAACATGGAAATATCTACACCGCCCTCTGTAAAAACATGAAGATATCTACACAGTCATCTGTATAAACTTGGAAATATCTACACCTCCATCTGTATAAACATGGAAATATCTACACTGCCATCTGTATACACATGGAAATATCTACACAGCCATCTGAAGAAACATGGAAATATGTACACCTCTATCTGTATAAACATGGAAATAACTACACCGCTATCTTTATAAACTTGGAAATATCTACACCGCCTTCTGTATAAACATGGAAATATCTACACCGATATCTGTATGAACATGGAAATACCAACACCGTTATCTGTATAAACATTGAAATATCTACACCGCTATCTGTATAAAGATGGAAATATCTACAACGCTATCTGTGTAAACATGGAAATATCTACACACCTATCTGTGTAAACATGGAAATATCTACACCGCTATCTGTATAAACATGGAAATATCTACAACGCTATCTGTATAAACATGGAAATACCAAAACGTCTATTAGTATAAACATGAAAATATCTACAACGCTATCTGTGTAAATACGGAAATATCCTCACCACTATCACTATAAACCTGGAAATACCTACAACGCTATCTGTATAACTACGGAAATACCCTCACCACTATCTCTATAAACATGGAAATAGCTACACCGCCATATCTATACACATGGAAATACCTACACCGCCATCTCTATACACATGGAAATATCTACACCACTATCTCTATAAACATAGAAATATCTACATTGCAATCTCTATAAACATGGAAATATCTACACCGCCATCTCTATAAACATGGAAATATCTACATCGCTATCTGTATAAATATGGAAATATCTCCACTGCTATCAGTATAAACATGGAAATAACTACACCGATATCTGTATAAACATGGAAATATCTACACCGCTATCTGTATAAACATGGAAATATCTACAACGCTATCTGTGTAAACATGGAAGTATCTACACAGATATCTGTGTAAACTTGCAAATATCTACACAGCTATCTGGGTAAAGATCGAAATGTCTACAGCGCAATCTGTGCAAAGATGGAAATATCTACACCGCTATCTCTGTAAACATGGAAATATCTACACCGCTATCTGTATCAACATGGAAATATCTACTTCGCTATCTTTATAAACATGGAAATATCTACACTGTTATCTCGATAAACATGGAAATATCTACACCACCATCTGTATAAACATGCAAATATCTACAGAGTCATCTGTATAAACATGGAAATATCTACACCACCATATCTATAAACATGGAAATATCTACAGTGCCATCTGTATACCCGTGGAAATACCTAACCAGCCATCTGTGTAACCACGGAAATATCTACTCCGCTATCTCTATAAACATGGAAATACGTACAACGCTATCTCTATAAATATGGAAATATCTACACTGCAATCTCTACAAACATGGAAATATCTACACCGCCATCACTATAAACATGGAAATATCTACATCGCTATCTGTATGAACATGGAAATAGCTCCACCGTTATCAGTATAAACACTGAAATATCTACACCGCTATCTGTATAAACATGGAAATATGTACAACGCTATCTGTATAAACATGGAAATATCTACACCGCTATCTGTATAAACATGGAAATATCTACACAGCTATCTCTATAAACATGGAAATAGCTACACTGCTATCTGTATAAACATAGAAATAGCGACACCGTTATCTGTATAAACATGGAAATATCTACACCGCCCTCTGTAAAAACATGAAGATATCTACACAGTCATCTGTATAAACTTGGAAATATCTACACCTCCATCTGTATAAACATGGAAATATCTACACTGCCATCTGTATACACATGGAAATATCTACACAGCCATCTGAAGAAACATGGAAATATGTACACCGCTATCTGTATAAACATGGAAATAACTACACCGCTATCTTTATAAACTTGGAAATATCTACACCGCCTTCTTTATAAACATGGAAATATCTACACCGCTATCTGTATGAACATGGAAATACCAACACCGTTATCTGTATAAACATTGAAATATCTACACCGCTATCTGTATAAAGATGGAAATATCTACAACGCTATCTGTGTAAACATGGAAATATCTACACACCTATCTGTGTAAACATGAAAATATCTACACACCTATCTGTGTAAACATGGAAATATCTACACCGCTATCTGTATAAACATGGAAATATCTACACCGCTATCTGTATAAATACGGAAATATCCTCACCACTATCATTATAAACCTGGAAATACCTACAACGCTATCTGTATAACTACGGAAATATCCTCACCACTATCTCTATAAACATGGAAATACCTACACCGCCATATCTATACACATGGAAATACCTACACCGCCATCTCTATACACATGGAAATATCCACACCACTATCTCTATAAACATAGAAATATCTACATTGCAATCTCTATAAACATGGAAATATCTACACCGCCATCTCTATAAACATGGAAATATCTACATCGCTATCTGTATAAATATGGAAATATCTCCACCGCTATCAGTATAAACATGGAAATATCTACACCGATATCTGTATAAACATGGAACTATCTACACCGCTATCTGTATAAACATGGAAATAACTACAATGCTATCTGTGTAAACATGGAAGTATCTACACAGATATCTGTGTAAACTTGCAAATATCTACACAGCTATCTGTGTAAAGATCGAAATGTCTACAGCGCAATCTGTGCAAAGATGGAAATATCTACACCGCTATCTCTGTAAACATGGAAATATCTACACCGCTATCTGTATCACCATGGAAATATCTACTTCGCTATCTTTATAAACATGGAAATATCTACACTGTTATCTCTATAAACATGGAAATATCTACACCACAATCTGTATAAACATGCAAATATCTACAGAGTCATCTGTATAAACATGGAAACATCTACACCACCATATCTATAAACATGGAAATATCTACAGTGCCATCTGTATACCCGTGGAAATACCTACCCAGCCATCTGTGTAACCACGGAAATATCTACTCCGCTATCTCTATAAACATGGAAATACGTACAACGCTATCTCTATAAATATGGAAATATCTATGCTGCAATCTCTATAAACATGGAAATATCTACACCGCCATCACTATAAACATGGAAATATCTACATCGCTATCTGTATTAACATGGAAATAGCTCCACCGCTATCAGTATAAACACTGAAATATCTACACCGCTATCTGTATAAACATGGAAATATGTACAACGCTATCTGTATAAACATGGAAATATCTACACCGCTATCTGTATAAACATGGAAATATCAACACAGCTATCTCTATAAACATGGAAATAGCTACACTGCTATCTGTATAAACATAGAAATATCGACACCGTTATCTGTATAAACATGGAAATAACTACACCGCCGTCTGTAAAAACATCAAGATATCTACACAGTCATCTGTATAAACTTGGAAATATCTACACCTCCATCTGTATAAACATTGAAATATCTACACTGCCATCTGTATACACATGGAAATATCTACACAGCCATCTGAAGAAACATGGAAATATGTACACCGCTATCTGTATAAACATGGAAATAACTACACCGCTATCTTTATAAAATTGGAAATATCTACACCGCCTTCTGTATAAACATGGAAATATCTGCACCGCTATCTGTATAAACATGGAAATACCAACAACGTTATCTGTATAAACATGGAAATATCTACACCGCTATCTGTATAAAGATGGAAATATCTACAACGCTATCTGTGTAAACATGGAAATATCTACAGACCTATCTGTGTAAACATGGAAATATCTACACCGCTATCTGTATAAACATGGAAATATCTACACCGCTATCTGTATAAACATGGAAATACCAAAACGGCTATCTGTATAAACATGGAAATATCTACAACGCTATCTGTATAAATACGGAAATATCCTCACCACTATCACTATAAACCTGGAAATACCTACAACGCTATCTGTATAACTACGGAAATATCCTCACCACTATCTCTATAAACATGGAAATACCTACACCGCCATATCTATACACATGGAAATACCTACACCGCCATCTCTATACACATGGAAATATCTACACCACTATCTCTATAAACATAGAAATATCTACCTTGCAATCTCTATAAACATGCAAATATCTACACCGCCATCTCTATAAACATGGAAATATCTACATCGCTATCTGCATAAATATGGAAATATCTCCACCGCTATCAGTATAAACATGGAAATATCTACACCGATATCTGCATAAACATGGAAATATCTACACCGCTATCTGTATAAACATGGAAATATCTACAACGCTATCTGTGTAAACATGGAAGTATCTACACAGATATCTGTGTAAACTTGCAAATATCTACACAGCTATCTGTGTAAAGATCGAAATGTCTACAGCGTAATCTGTGCAAAGATGGAAATATCTACACCGCTATCTCTGTAAACATGGAAATATCTACACCGCTATCTGTATCAACATGGAAATATCTACTTCGCTATCTTTATAAACATGGAAATATCTACACTGTTATCTCTATAAACATGGAAATATCTACACCACCATCTGTATAAACATGGAAATATCTACAGAGTCATCTGTATAAACATGGAAATATCCACACCACCATATCTATAAACATGGAAATACCTACAGTGCCATCTGTATACTGGTGGAAATACCTACCCAGCCATCTGTGTAACCACGGAAATATCTACTCCGCTATCTCTATAAACATGGAAATACGTACAACGCTATCTCTATAAATATGAAAATATCTACACTGCAATCCCTATAAACATGGAAATATCTACACCGCCATCACTATAAACATGGAAATATCTACATCGCTATCTGTATTAACATGGAAATAGCTCCACCGCTATCAGTATAAACATTGAAATATCTACACCGCTATCTGTATAAACATGGAAATATGTACAACGCTATCTGCATAAACATGGAAATATCTACACCGCAATCTGTATAAACATGGAAATATCTACACAGCTATCTCTATAAACATGGAAATAGCTACCCTGCTATCTGTATAAACATAGAAATAGCGACACCGTTATCTGTATAAACATGGAAATATCTACAGCGCCCTCTGTAAAAACATGAAGATATCTACACAGTCATCTGTATAAACTTGGAAATATCTACACCTCCATCTGTATAAACATGGAAATATCTACACTGCCATCTGTATACACATGGAAATATCTACACAGCCATCTGAAGAAACATGGAAATATGTACACCGCTATCTGTATAAACATGGAAATAACTACACCGCTATCTTTATAAACTTGGAAATATCTACACCGCCTTCTGTATAAACATGGAAATATCTACACCGCTATCTGTATAAACATGGAAATATCTACACCGCTATCTGTATAAACATGGAAATATCTACACAGCTATCTCTATAAACATGGGAATAGCTACACTGCTATCTGTATAAACATAGAAATAGCGACACCGTTATCTGTATAAACATGGAAATATCTACACCGCCCTCTGTAAACACATGAAGATATCTACACAGTCATCTGTATAAACTTGGAAATATCTACACCTCCATCTGTATAAACATGGAAATATCTACACAGCCATCTGTATACACATGGAAATATCTACACAGCCATCTGAAGAAACATGGAAATATGTACACCGCTATCTGTATAAACATGGAAATAACTACACCGCTATCTTTATAAACTTGGAAATATCTACACCGCCTTCTGTATAAACATGGAAATATCTACACCGCTATCTGTATAAACATGGAAATACCAACACCGTTATTTGTATAAACATTGAAATATCTACACCGCTATCTGTATAAAGATGGAAATATCTACAACGCTATCTGTGTAAACATGGAAATATCTACACACCTATCTGTGTAAACATGGAAATATCTACACCGCTCTCTGTATAAACATGGAAATATCTACACCGCTATCTGTATAAACATGGAAATACCAAAACGGCTATCTGTATAAATATGGAAATATCTACAACGTTATCAGTATAAATACGGAAATATCCTCCCCACTATCACTATAAACCTGGAAATACCTACAACGCTATCTGTATAAATACGGAAATATCCTCACCACTATCTCTATAAACATGGAAATACCTACACCGCCATCTCTATACACATGGAAATACATACACCGCCATCTCTATACACGTGGAAATATCTACACCACTATCTCTATAAACATAGACATATCTACATTGCAATCTCTATAAACATGGAAATATCTACACCGCCATCTCTATAAACATGGAAATATCTACATCTCTATCTGTATAAATATGGAAATGTCTCCACCGCTATCAGTATAAACATGGAAATATCTACACCGATATCTGTATAAACATGGAAATATCTACACCGCTATCTGTAGAAACATGGAAATATCTACACCGCTATCTGTATCAACATGGAAATATCTACTTCGCTATCTTTATAAACATGGAAATATCTACACTGTTATCTCTATAAACATGGAAATATCTACACCACCATGTGTATAAACATGCAAATATCTACAGAGTCATCAGTATAAACATGGAAATATCTACACCACCATATCTATAAACATGGAAATATCTACAGTGCCATCTGTATACCCGTGGAAATACCTACCCAGCCATCTGTGTAACCACGGAAATATCTACTCTGCTATCTCTATAAACATGGAAATACGTACAACGCTATCTCTATAAATATGGAAATATCTACACTGCAATCTCTATAAACATGGAAATATCTACACCGCCATCACTATAAACATGGAAATATCTACATCGCTAGCTGTATTAACATGGAAATAGCTCCACCGCTATCAGTATAAACACTGAAATATCTACACCGCTATCTGTATAAACATGGAAATATGTACAACGCTATCTGTATAAACATGGAAATATCTACACCGCAATCTGTATAAACATGGAAATATCTACACAGCTATCTCTATAAACATGGAAATAGCTACCCTGCTATCTGTATAAACATAGAAATAGCGACACCGTTATCTGTATAAACATGGAAATATCTACACCGCCCTCTGTAAAAACATGAAGATATCTACACAGTCATCTGTATAAACTTGGAAATATCTACACCTCCATCTGTATAAACATGGAAATATCTACACTGCCATCTGTATACACATGGAAATATCTACACAGCCATCTGAAGAAACATGGAATTATGTACACCGCTATCTGTAAAACATGGAAATAACTACACCGCTATCTTTATAAACTTGGAAATATCTACACCGCCTTCTGTATAAACATGGAAATATCTACACCGCTATCTGTATAAACATGGAAGTATCTACACCGCTATCTGTATAAACATGGAAATATCTACACAGCTATCTCTATAAACATGGGAATAGCTACACTGCTATCTGTATAAACATAGAAATAGCGACACCGTTATCTGTATAAACATGGAAATATCTACACCGCCCTCTGTAAACACATGAAGATATCTACACAGTCATCTGTATAAACTTGGAAATATCTACACCTCCATCTGTATAAACATGGAAATATCTACACTGCCATCTGTATACACATGGAAATATCTACACAGCCATCTGAAGAAACATGGAAATATGTACACCGCTATCTGTATAAACATGGAAATAACTACACCGCTATCTTTATAAACTTGGAAATATCTACACCGCCTTCTGTATAAACATGGAAATATCTACACCGCTATCTGTATAAACATGGAAATACCAACACCGTTATTTGTATAAACATTGAAATATCTACACCGCTATCTGTATAAAGATGGAAATATCTACAACGCTATCTGTGTAAACATGGAAATATCTACACAACCTATCTGTGTAAACATGGAAATATCTACACCGCTATCTGTATAAACATGGAAATATCTACACCGCTATCTGTATAAACATGGAAATACCAAAACGGCTATCTGTATAAATATGGAAATATCTACAACGTTATCAGTATAAATACGGAAATATCCTCCCCACTATCACTATAAACCTGGAAATACCTACAACGCTATCTGTATAAATACGGAAATATCCTCACCACTATCTCTATAAACATGGAAATACCTACACCGCCATCTCTATACACATGGAAATACATACACCGCCATCTCTATACACGTGGAAATATCTACACCACTATCTCTATAAACATAGAAATATCTACATTGCAATCTCTATAAACATGGAAATATCTACACCGCCATCTCTATAAACATGGAAATATCTACATCTCTATCTGTATAAATATGGAAATGTCTCCACCGCTATCAGTATAAACATGGAAATATCTACACCGTTATCTGTATAAACATGGAAATATCTACACCGCTATCTGTATAAACATGGAAATATCTACAATGCTATCTGTGTAAACATGGAAATCTACACAGATATCTTTGTAAACTTGCAAATATCTACACAGCTATCTGTGTAAAGATCGAAATGTCTACAGCGCAATCTGTGCAAAGATGGAAATATCTACACCGCTATCTCTGTAAACATGGAAATATCTACACCGCTATCTGTATCAACATGGAAATATCTACTTCGCTATCTTTATAAACATGGAAATATCTACACTGTTATCTTTATAAACATGGAAATATCTACACCACCATGTGTATAAACATGCAAATATCTACAGAGTCATCTGTATAAACATGGAAATATCTACACCACCATATCTATAAACATGGAAATATCTACAGTGCCATCTGTATACCCGTGGAAATACCTACCCAGCCATCTGTGTAACCACGGAAATATCTACTCTGCTATCTCTATAAACATGGAAATACGTACAACGCTATCTCTATAAATATGGAAATATCTACACTGCAATCTCTATAAACATGGAAATATCTACACCGCCATCACTATAAACATGGAAATATCTACATCGCTAGCTGTATTAACATGGAAATAGCTCCACCGCTATCAGTATAAACACTGAAATATCTACACCGCTATCTGTATAAACATGGAAATATGTACAACGCTATCTGTATAAACATGGAAATATCTACACCGCAATCTGTATAAACATGGAAATATCTACACAGCTATCTCTATAAACATGGAAATAGCTACCCTGCTATCTGTATAAACATAGAAATAGCGACACCGTTATCTGTATAAACATGGAAATATCTACACCGCCCTCTGTAAAAACATGAAGATATCTACACAGTCATCTGTATAAACTTGGAAATATCTACACCTCCATCTGTATAAACATGGAAATATCTACACTGCCATCTGTATACACATGGAAATATCTACACAGCCATCTGAAGAAACATGGAATTATGTACACCGCTATCTGTAAAACATGGAAATAACTACACCGCTATCTTTATAAACTTGGAAATATCTACACCGCCTTCTGTATAAACATGGAAATATCTACACCGCTATCTGTATAAACATGGAAGTATCTACACCGCTATCTGTATAAACATGGAAATATCTACACAGCTATCTCTATAAACATGGGAATAGCTACACTGCTATCTGTATAAACATAGAAATAGCGACACCGTTATCTGTATAAACATGGAAATATCTACACCGCCCTCTATAAACACATGAAGATATCTACACAGTCATCTGTATAAACTTGGAAATATCTACACCTCCATCTGTATAAACATGGAAATATCTACACTGCCATCTGTATACACATGGAAATATCTACACAGCCATCTGAAGAAACATGGAAATATGTACACCGCTATCTGTATAAACATGGAAATAACTACACCGCTATCTTTATAAACTTGGAAATATCTACACCGCCTTCTGTATAAACATGGAAATATCTACACCGCTATCTGTATAAACATGGAAATACCAACACCGTTATTTGTATAAACATTGAAATATCTACACCGCTATCTGTATAAAGATGGAAATATCTACAACGCTATCTGTGTAAACATGGAAATATCTACACACCTATCTGTGTAAACATGGAAATATCTACACCGCTATCTGTATAAACATGGAAATATCTACACCGCTATCTGTATAAACATGGAAATACCAAAACGGCTATCTGTATAAATATGGAAATATCTACAACGTTATCAGTATAAATACGGAAATATCCTCCCCACTATCACTATAAACCTGGAAATACCTACAACGCTATCTGTATAAATACGGAAATATCCTCACCACTATCTCTATAAACATGGAAATACCTACACCGCCATCTCTATACACATGGAAATACATACACCGCCATCTCTATACACGTGGAAATATCTACACCACTATCTCTATAAACATAGAAATATCTACATTGCAATCTCTATAAACATGGAAATATCTACACCGCCATCTCTATAAACATGGAAATATCTACATCTCTATCTGTATAAATATGGAAATGTCTCCACCGCTATCAGTATAAACATGGAAATATCTACACCGATATCTGTATAAACATGGAAATATCTACACCGCTATCTGTATAAACATGGAAATATCTACAATGCTATCTGTGTAAACATGGAAATCTACACAGATATCTTTGTAAACTTGCAAATATCTACACAGCTATCTGTGTAAAGATCGAAATGTCTACAGCGCAATCTGTGCAAAGATGGAAATATCTACACCGCTATCTCTGTAAACATGGAAATATCTACACCGCTATCTGTATCAACATGGAAATATCTACTTCGCTATCTTTATAAACATGGAAATATCTACACTGTTATCTTTATAAACATGGAAATATCTACACCACCATGTGTATAAACATGCAAATATCTACAGAGTCATCTGTATAAACATGGAAATATCTACACCACCATATCTATAAACATGGAAATATCTACAGTGCCATCTGTATACCCGTGGAAATACCTACCCAGCCATCTGTGTAACCACGGAAATATCTACTCTGCTATCTCTATAAACATGGAAATACGTACAACGCTATCTCTATAAATATGGAAATATCTACACTGCAATCTCTATAAACATGGAAATATCTACACCGCCATCACTATAAACATGGAAATATCTACATCGCTAGCTGTATTAACATGGAAATAGCTCCACCGCTATCAGTATAAACACTGAAATATCTACACCGCTATCTGTATAAACATGGAAATATGTACAACGCTATCTGTATAAACATGGAAATATCTACACCGCAATCTGTATAAACATGGAAATATCTACACAGCTATCTCTATAAACATGGAAATAGCTACCCTGCTATCTGTATAAACATAGAAATAGCGACACCGTTATCTGTATAAACATGGAAATATCTACACCGCCCTCTGTAAAAACATGAAGATATCTACACAGTCATCTGTATAAACTTGGAAATATCTACACCTCCATCTGTATAAACATGGAAATATCTACACTGCCATCTGTATACACATGGAAATATCTACACAGCCATCTGAAGAAACATGGAATTATGTACACCGCTATCTGTAAAACATGGAAATAACTACACCGCTATCTTTATAAACTTGGAAATATCTACACCGCCTTCTGTATAAACATGGAAATATCTACACCGCTATCTGTATAAACATGGAAGTATCTACACCGCTATCTGTATAAACATGGAAATATCTACACAGCTATCTCTATAAACATGGGAATAGCTACACTGCTATCTGTATAAACATAGAAATAGCGACACCGTTATCTGTATAAACATGGAAATATCTACACCGCCCTCTGTAAACACATGAAGATATCTACACAGTCATCTGTATAAACTTGGAAATATCTACACCTCCATCTGTATAAACATGGAAATATCTACACTGCCATCTGTATACACATGGAAATATCTACACAGCCATCTGAAGAAACATGGAATTATGTACACCGCTATCTGTAAAACATGGAAATAACTACACCGCTATCTTTATAAACTTGGAAATATCTACACCGCCTTCTGTATAAACATGGAAATATCTACACCGCTATCTGTATAAACATGGAAGTATCTACACCGCTATCTGTATAAACATGGAAATATCTACACAGCTATCTCAATAAACATGGGAATAGCTACACTGCTATCTGTATAAACATAGAAATAGCGACACCGTTATCTGTATAAACATGGAAATATCTACACCGCCCTCTGTAAACACATGAAGATATCTACACAGTCATCTGTATAAACTTGGAAATATCTACACCTCCATCTGTATAAACATGGAAATATCTACACTGCCATCTGTATACACATGGAAATATCTACACAGCCATCTGAAGAAACATGGAAATATGTACACCGCTATCTGTATAAACATGGAAATAACTACACCGCTATCTTTATAAACTTGGAAATATCTACACCGCCTTCTGTA
Organism: Pan troglodytes; assembly: GCF_028858775.2. Classification (NCBI taxonomy): domain Eukaryota; kingdom Metazoa; phylum Chordata; class Mammalia; order Primates; family Hominidae; genus Pan; species Pan troglodytes. The sequence goes on from NC_072411.2 coordinate 37,807, forward strand.
TAAACATGGAAATATCTACACCGCTATCTGTATAAACATGGAAATACCAACACCGTTATTTGTATAAACATTGAAATATCTACACCGCTATCTGTATAAAGATGGAAATATCTACAACGCTATCTGTGTAAACATGGAAATATCTACACACCTATCTGTGTAAACATGGAAATATCTACACCGCTATCTGTATAAACATGGAAATATCTACACCGCTATCTGTATAAACATGGAAATACCAAAACGGCTATCTGTATAAATATGGAAATATCTACAACGTTATCAGTATAAATACGGAAATATCCTCCCCACTATCACTATAAACCTGGAAATACCTACAACGCTATCTGTATAAATACGGAAATATCCTCACCACTATCTCTATAAACATGGAAATACCTACACCGCCATCTCTATACACATGGAAATACATACACCGCCATCTCTATACACGTGGAAATATCTACACCACTATCTCTATAAACATAGAAATATCTACATTGCAATCTCTATAAACATGGAAATATCTACACCGCCATCTCTATAAACATGGAAATATCTACATCTCTATCTGTATAAATATGGAAATGTCTCCACCGCTATCAGTATAAACATGGAAATATCTACACCGATATCTGTATAAACATGGAAATATCTACACCGCTATCTGTATAAACATGGAAATATCTACAATGCTATCTGTGTAAACATGGAAATCTACACAGATATCTTTGTAAACTTGCAAATATCTACACAGCTATCTGTGTAAAGATCGAAATGTCTACAGCGCAATCTGTGCAAAGATGGAAATATCTACACCGCTATCTCTGTAAACATGGAAATATCTACACCGCTATCTGTATCAACATGGAAATATCTACTTCGCTATCTTTATAAACATGGAAATATCTACACTGTTATCTCTATAAACATGGAAATATCTACACCACCATGTGTATAAACATGCAAATATCTACAGAGTCATCTGTATAAACATGGAAATATCTACACCACCATATCTATAAACATGGAAATATCTACAGTGCCATCTGTATACCCGTGGAAATACCTACCCAGCCATCTGTGTAACCACGGAAATATCTACTCCGCTATCTCTATAAACATGGAAATACGTACAACGCTATCTCTATAAATATGGAAATATCTACACTGCAATCTCTATAAACATGGAAATATCTACACCGCCATCACTATAAACATGGAAATATCTACATCGCTAGCTGTATTAACATGGAAATAGCTCCACCGCTATCAGTATAAACACTGAAATATCTACACCGCTATCTGTATAAACATGGAAATATGTACAACGCTATCTGTATAAACATGGAAATATCTACACCGCAATCTGTATAAACATGGAAATATCTACACAGCTATCTCTATAAACATGGAAATAGCTACCCTGCTATCTGTATAAACATAGAAATAGCGACACCGTTATCTGTATAAACATGGAAATATCTACACCGCCCTCTGTAAAAACATGAAGATATCTACACAGTCATCTGTATAAACTTGGAAATATCTACACCTCCATCTGTATAAACATGGAAATATCTACACTGCCATCTGTATACACATGGAAATATCTACACAGCCATCTGAAGAAACATGGAATTATGTACACCGCTATCTGTAAAACATGGAAATAACTACACCGCTATCTTTATAAACTTGGAAATATCTACACCGCCTTCTGTATAAACATGGAAATATCTACACCGCTATCTGTATAAACATGGAAGTATCTACACCGCTATCTGTATAAACATGGAAATATCTACACAGCTATCTCAATAAACATGGGAATAGCTACACTGCTATCTGTATAAACATAGAAATAGCGACACCGTTATCTGTATAAACATGGAAATATCTACACCGCCCTCTGTAAAAACATGAAGATATCTACACAGTCATCTGTATAAACTTGGAAATATCTACACCTCCATCTGTATAAACATGGAAATATCTACACTGCCATCTGTATACACATGGAAATATCTACACAGCCATCTGAAGAAACATGGAAATATGTACACCGCTATCTGTATGAACATGGAAATAACTACACCGCTATCTTTATAAACTTGGAAATATCTACACCGCCTTCTGTATAAACATGGAAATATCTACACCGCTATCTGTATAAACATGGAAATACCAACACCGTTATCTGTATAAACATTGAAATATCTACACCGCTATCTGTATAAAGATGGAAATATCAACAACGCTATCTGTGTAAACATGGAAATATCTACACACCTATCTGTGTAAACATGGAAATATCCACACCGCTATCTGTATAAACATGGAAATATCTACACCGCTATCTGTATAAAATGGAAATACCAAAACGGCTATCTGTATAAACATGGAAATATCTACAACGCTATCAGTATAAATACGGAAATATCCTCCCCACTATCACTATAAACCTGGAAATACCTACAACGCTATCTGTATAAATACGGAAATATCCTCACCACTATCTCTATAAACATGGAAATACCTACACCGCCATATCTATACACATGGAAATACCTACACCACCATCTCTATACACATGGAAATATCTACACCACTATCTCTATAAACATAGAAATATCTACATTGCAATCTCTATAAACATGGAAATATCTACACCGCCATCTCTATAAACATGGAAATATCTACATCGCTATCTGTATAAATATGGAAATATCTCCACCGCTATCCGTATAAACATGGAAATATCTACACCGATATCTCTATAAACATGGAAATATCTACAGCGCTATCTGTATAAACATGGAAATATCTACAACGCTATCTGTGTAAACATGGAAGTATCTACACAGATATCTGTGTAAACTTGCAAATATCTACACAGCTATCTGTGTAAAGATCGAAATGTCTACAGCGCAATCTGTGCAAAGATGGAAATATCTACACCGCTATCTCTGTAAACATGGAAATATCTACACCGCTATCTGTATCAACATGGAAATATCTACTTCGCTATCTTATAAATGTGGAAATATCTACACTGTTATCTCTATAAACATGGAAATATCTACACCACCATCTGTATAAACATGCAAATATCTACAGAGTCATCTGTATAAACATGGAAATACCTACACCACCATATCTATAAACATGGAAATATCTACAGTGCCATCTGTATACCCGTGGAAATACCTACCCAGCCATCTGTGTAACCACGGAAATATCTACTCCGCTATCTCTATAAACATGGAAATACGTACAACGCTATCTCTATAAATATGGAAATATCTACACTGCAATCTCTATAAACATGGAAATATCTACACCGCCATCACTATAAACATGGAAATATCTACATCGCTATCTGTATTAACATGGAAATAGCTCCACCGCTATCAGTATAAACACTGAAATATCTACACCGCTATCTGTATAAACATGGAAATATGTACAACGCTATCTGTATAAACATGGAAATATCTACACCGCAATCTGTATAAACATGGAAATATCTACACAGCTATCTCTATAAACATGGAAATAGCTACCCTGCTATCTGTATAAACATAGAAATAGCGACACCGTTATCTGTATAAACATGGAAATATCTACACCGCCCTCTGTAAAAACATGAAGATATCTACACAGTCATCTGTATAAACTTGGAAATATCTACACCTCCATCTGTATAAACATGGAAATATCTACACTGCCATCTGTATACACATGGAAATATCTACACAGCCATCTGAAGAAACATGGAAATATGTACACCGCTATCTGTATAAACATGGAAATAACTACACCGCTATCTTTATAAACTTGGAAATATCTACACCGCCTTCTGTATAAACATGGAAATATCTACACCGCTATCTGTATGAACATGGAAATACCAACACCGTTATCTGTATAAACATGGAAATATCTACACCGCTATCTGTATAAAGATGGAAATATCTACAACGCTATCTGTGTAAACATGGAAATATCTACACACCTATCTGTGTAAACATGGAAATATCTACACCGCTATCTGTATAAACATGGAAATATCTACACCGCTATCTGTATAAACATGGAAATACCAAAACGGCTATCTGTATAAACATGGAAATATCTACAACGCTATCTGTATAAATACGGAAATATCCTCACCACTATCACTATAAACCTGGAAATACCTACAACGCTATCTGTATAACTACGGAAATATCCTCACCACTGTCTCTATAAACATGGAAATACCTACACCGCCATATCTATACACATGGAAATACCTACACCGCCATCTCTATACACATGGAAATATCTACACCACTATCTCTATAAACATAGAAATATCTACATTGCAATCTCTATAAACATGGAAATATCTACACCGCCATCTCTATAAACATGGAAATATCTACATCGCTATCTGTATAAATATGGAAATATCTCCACCGCTATCAGTATAAACATGGAAATATCTACACCGATATCTGTATAAACATGGAAATATCTACACCGCTATCTGTATAAACATGGAAATATCTACAACGCTATCTGTGTAAACATGGAAGTATCTACACAGATATCTGTGTAAACTTGCAAATATCTACACAGCTATCTGTGTAAAGATCGAAATGTCTACAGCGCAATCTGTGCAAAGATGGAAATATCTACACCACGATCTCTGTAAACATGGAAATATCTACACCGCTATCTGTATCAACATGGAAATATGTACTTCGCTATCTTTATAAACATGGAAATATCTACACTGTTATCTCTATAAACATGGAAATATCTACACCACCATCTGTATAAACATGCAAATATCTACAGAGTCATCTGTATAAACATGGAAACATCTACACCACCATATCTATAAACTTGGAAATATCTACAGTGCCATCTGTATACCCGTGGAAATACCTACCCAGCCATCTGTGTAACCACGGAAATATCTACTCCGCTATCTCTATAAACATGGAAATACGTACAACGCTATCTCTATAAATATGGAAATATCTACACTGCAATCTCTATAAACATGGAAATATCTACACCGCCATCACTATAAACATGGAAATATCTACATCGCTATCTGTATTAACATGGAAATAGCTCCACCGCTATCAGTATAAACACTGAAATATCTACACCGCTATCTGTATAAACATGGAAATATGTACAACGCTATCTGTATAAACATGGAAATATCTACACCGCAATCTGTATAAACATGGAAATATCTACACAGCTATCTCTATAAACATGGAAATAGCTACCCTGCTATCTGTATAAACATAGAAATAGCGATACCGTTATCTGTATAAACATGGAAATATCTACACCGCCCTCTGTAAAAACATGAAGATATCTACACAGTCATCTGTATAAACTTGGAAATATCTACACCTCCATCTGTATAAACATGGAAATATCTACACTGCCATCTGTATACACATGGAAATATCTACACAGCCATCTGAAGAAACATGGAAATATGTACACCTCTATCTGTATAAACATGGAAATAACTACACCGCTATCTTTATAAACTTGGAAATATCTACACCGCCTTCTGTATAAACATGGAAATATCTACACCGCTATCTGTATGAACATGGAAATACCAACACCGTTATCTGTATAAACATTGAAATATCTACACCGCTATCTGTATAAAGATGGAAATATCTACAACGCTATCTGTGTAAACATGGAAATATCTACACACCTATCTGTGTAAACATGGAAATATCTACACCGCTATCTGTATAAACATGGAAATATCTACAACGCTATCTGTATAAACATGGAAATACCAAAACGTCTATTAGTATAAACATGAAAATATCTACAACGCTATCTGTATAAATACGGAAATATCCTCACCACTATCACTATAAACCTGGAAATACCTACAACGCTATCTGTATAACTACGGAAATACCCTCACCACTATCTCTATAAACATGGAAATACCTACACCGCCACATCTATACACATGGAAATACCTACACCGCCATCTCTATACACATGGAAATATCTACACCACTATCTCTATAAACATAGAAATATCTACATTGCAATCTCTATAAACATGGAAATATCTACACCGCCATCTCTATAAACATGGAAATATCTACATCGCTATCTGTATAAATATGGAAATATCTCCACTGCTATCAGTATAAACATGGAAATAACTACACCGATATCTGTATAAACATGGAAATATCTACACCGCTATCTGTATAAACATGGAAATATCTACAACGCTATCTGTGTAAACATGGAAGTATCTACACAGATATCTGTGTAAACTTGCAAATATCTACACAGCTATCTGGGTAAAGATCGAAATGTCTACAGCGCAATCTGTGCAAAGATGGAAATATCTACACCGCTATCTCTGTAAACATGGAAATATCTACACCGCTATCTGTATCAACATGGAAATATCTACTTCGCTATCTTTATAAACATGGAAATATCTACACTGTTATCTCGATAAACATGGAAATATCTACACCACCATCTGTATAAACATGCAAATATCTACAGAGTCATCTGTATAAACATGGAAATATCTACACCACCATATCTATAAACATGGAAATATCTACAGTGCCATCTGTATACCCGTGGAAATACCTAACCAGCCATCTGTGTAACCACGGAAATATCTACTCCGCTATCTCTATAAACATGGAAATACGTACAACGCTATCTCTATAAATATGGAAATATCTACACTGCAATCTCTACAAACATGGAAATATCTACACCGCCATCACTATAAACATGGAAATATCTACATCGCTATCTGTATGAACATGGAAATAGCTCCACCGTTATCAGTATAAACACTGAAATATCTACACCGCTATCTGTATAAACATGGAAATATGTACAACGCTATCTGTATAAACATGGAAATATCTACACCGCTATCTGTATAAACATGGAAATATCTACACAGCTATCTCTATAAACATGGAAATAGCTACACTGCTATCTGTATAAACATAGAAATAGCGACACCGTTATCTGTATAAACATGGAAATATCTACACCGCCCTCTGTAAAAACATGAAGATATCTACACAGTCATCTGTATAAACTTGGAAATATCTACACCTCCATCTGTATAAACATGGAAATATCTACACTGCCATCTGTATACACATGGAAATATCTACACAGCCATCTGAAGAAACATGGAAATATGTACACCGCTATCTGTATAAACATGGAAATAACTACACCGCTATCTTTATAAACTTGGAAATATCTACACCGCCTTCTTTATAAACATGGAAATATCTACACCGCTATCTGTATGAACATGGAAATACCAACACCGTTATCTGTATAAACATTGAAATATCTACACCGCTATCTGTATAAAGATGGAAATATCTACAACGCTATCTGTGTAAACATGGAAATATCTACACACCTATCTGTGTAAACATGGAAATATCTACACACCTATCTGTGTAAACATGGAAATATCTACACCGCTATCTGTATAAACATGGAAATATCTACACCGCTATCTGTATAAATACGGAAATATCCTCACCACTATCATTATAAACCTGGAAATACCTACAACGCTATCTGTATAACTACGGAAATATCCTCACCACTATCTCTATAAACATGGAAATACCTACACCGCCATATCTATACACATGGAAATACCTACACCGCCATCTCTATACACATGGAAATATCCACACCACTATCTCTATAAACATAGAAATATCTACATTGCAATCTCTATAAACATGGAAATATCTACACCGCCATCTCTATAAACATGGAAATATCTACATCGCTATCTGTATAAATATGGAAATATCTCCACCGCTATCAGTATAAACATGGAAATATCTACACCGATATCTGTATAAACATGGAACTATCTACACCGCTATCTGTATAAACATGGAAATAACTACAATGCTATCTGTGTAAACATGGAAGTATCTACACAGATATCTGTGTAAACTTGCAAATATCTACACAGCTATCTGTGTAAAGATCGAAATGTCTACAGCGCAATCTGTGCAAAGATGGAAATATCTACACCGCTATCTCTGTAAACATGGAAATATCTACACCGCTATCTGTATCAACATGGAAATATCTACTTCGCTATCTTTATAAACATGGAAATATCTACACTGTTATCTCTATAAACATGGAAATATCTACACCACCATCTGTATAAACATGCAAATATCTACAGAGTCATCTGTATAAACATGGAAACATCTACACCACCATATCTATAAACATGGAAATATCTACAGTGCCATCTGTATACCCGTGGAAATACCTACCCAGCCATCTGTGTAACCACGGAAATATCTACTCCGCTATCTCTATAAACATGGAAATACGTACAACGCTATCTCTATAAATATGGAAATATCTATGCTGCAATCTCTATAAACATGGAAATATCTACACCGCCATCACTATAAACATGGAAATATCTACATCGCTAGCTGTATTAACATGGAAATAGCTCCACCGCTATCAGTATAAACACTGAAATATCTACACCGCTATCTGTATAAACATGGAAATATGTACAACGCTATCTGTATAAACATGGAAATATCTACACCGCTATCTGTATAAACATGGAAATATCAACACAGCTATCTCTATAAACATGGAAATAGCTACACTGCTCTCTGTATAAACATAGAAATAGCGACACCGTTATCTGTATAAACATGGAAATAACTACACCGCCCTCTGTAAAAACATCAAGATATCTACACAGTCATCTGTATAAACTTGGAAATATCTACACCTCCATCTGTATAAACATTGAAATATCTACACTGCCATCTGTATACACATGGAAATATCTACACAGCCATCTGAAGAAACATGGAAATATGTACACCGCTATCTGTATAAACATGGAAATAACTACACCGCTATCTTTATAAAATTGGAAATATCTAAACCGCCTTCTGTATAAACATGGAAATATCTGCACCGCTATCTGTATAAACATGGAAATACCAACACCGTTATCTGTATAAACATTGAAATATCTACACCGCTATCTGTATAAAGATGGAAATATCTACAACGCTATCTGTGTAAACATGGAAATATCTACAGACCTATCTGTGTAAACATGGAAATATCTACACCGCTATCTGTATAAACATGGAAATATCTACACCGCTATCTGTATAAACATGGAAATACCAAAACGGCTATCTGTATAAACATGGAAATATCTACAACGCTATCTGTATAAATACGGAAATATCCTCACCACTATCACTATAAACCTGGAAATACCTACAACGCTATCTGTATAACTACGGAAATATCCTCACCACTATCTCTATAAACATGGAAATACCTACACCGCCATATCTATACACATGGAAATACCTACACCGCCATCTCTATACACATGGAAATATCTACACCACTATCTCTATAAACATACAAATATCTACCTTGCAATCTCTATAAACATGGAAATATCTACACCGCCATCTCTATAAACATGGAAATATCTACATCGCTATCTGCATAAATATGGAAATATCTCCACCGCTATCAGTATAAACATGGAAATATCTACACCGATATCTGCATAAACATGGAAATATCTACACCGCTATCTGTATAAACATGGAAATATCTACAACGCTATCTGTGTAAACATGGAAGTATCTACACAGATATCTGTGTAAACTTGCAAATATCTACACAGCTATCTGTGTAAAGATCGAAATGTCTACAGCGTAATCTGTGCAAAGATGGAAATATCTACACCGCTATCTCTGTAAACATGGAAATATCTACACCGCTATCTGTATCAACATGGAAATATCTACTTCGCTATCTTTATAAACATGGAAATATCTACACTGTTATCTCTATAAACATGGAAATATCTACACCACCATCTGTATAAACATGGAAATATCTACAGAGTCATCTGTATAAACATGGAAATATCTACACCACCATATCTATAAACATGGAAATACCTACAGTGCCATCTGTATACTGGTGGAAATACCTACCCAGCCATCTGTGTAACCACGGAAATATCTACTCCGCTATCTCTATAAACATGGAAATACGTACAACGCTATCTCTATAAATATGAAAATATCTGCACTGCAATCCCTATAAACATGGAAATATCTACACCGCCATCACTATAAACATGGAAATATCTACATCGCTATCTGTATTAACATGGAAATAGCTCCACCGCTATCAGTATAAACATTGAAATATCTACACCGCTATCTGTATAAACATGGAAATATGTACAACGCTATCTGCATAAACATGGAAATATCTACACCGCAATCTGTATAAACATGGAAATATCTACACAGCTATCTCTATAAACATGGAAATAGCTACCCTGCTATCTGTATAAACATAGAAATAGCGACACCGTTATCTGTATAAACATGGAAATATCTACAGCGCCCTCTGTAAAAACATGAAGATATCTACACAGTCATCTGTATAAACTTGGAAATATCTACACCTCCATCTGTATAAACATGGAAATATCTACACTGCCATCTGTATACACATGGAAATATCTACACAGCCATCTGAAGAAACATGGAAATATGTACACCGCTATCTGTATAAACATGGAAATAACTACACCGCTATCTTTATAAACTTGGAAATATCTACACCGCCTTCTGTATAAACATGGAAATATCTACACCGCTATCTGTATAAACATGGAAATATCTACACCGCTATCTGTATAAACATGGAAATATCTACACAGCTATCTCTATAAACATGGGAATAGCTACACTGCTATCTGTATAAACATAGAAATAGCGACACCGTTATCTGTATAAACATGGAAATATCTACACCGCCCTCTGTAAACACATGAAGATATCTACACAGTCATCTGTATAAACTTGGAAATATCTACACCTCCATCTGTATAAACATGGAAATATCTACACAGCCATCTGTATACACATGGAAATATCTACACAGCCATCTGAAGAAACATGGAAATATGTACACCGCTATCTGTATAAACATGGAAATAACTACACCGCTATCTTTATAAACTTGGAAATATCTACACCGCCTTCTGTATAAACATGGAAATATCTACACCGCTATCTGTATAAACATGGAAATACCAACACCGTTATTTGTATAAACATTGAAATATCTACACCGCTATCTGTATAAAGATGGAAATATCTACAACGCTATCTGTGTAAACATGGAAATATCTACACACCTATCTGTGTAAACATGGAAATATCTACACCGCTATCTGTATAAACATGGAAATATCTACACCGCTATCTGTATAAACATGGAAATACCAAAACGGCTATCTGTATAAATATGGAAATATCTACAACGTTATCAGTATAAATACGGAAATATCCTCCCCACTATCACTATAAACCTGGAAATACCTACAACGCTATCTGTATAAATACGGAAATATCCTCACCACTATCTCTATAAACATGGAAATACCTACACCGCCATCTCTATACACATGGAAATACATACACCGCCATCTCTATACACGTGGAAATATCTACACCACTATCTCTATAAACATAGAAATATCTACATTGCAATCTCTATAAACATGGAAATATCTACACCGCCATCTCTATAAACATGGAAATATCTACATCTCTATCTGTATAAATATGGAAATGTCTCCACCGCTATCAGTATAAACATGGAAATATCTACACCGATATCTGTATAAACATGGAAATATCTACACCGCTATCTGTAGAAACATGGAAATATCTACACCGCTATCTGTATCAACATGGAAATATCTACTTCGCTATCTTTATAAACATGGAAATATCTACACTGTTATCTCTATAAACATGGAAATATCTACACCACCATGTGTATAAACATGCAAATATCTACAGAGTCATCAGTATAAACATGGAAATATCTACACCACCATATCTATAAACATGGAAATATCTACAGTGCCATCTGTATACCCGTGGAAATACCTACCCAGCCATCTGTGTAACCACGGAAATATCTACTCTGCTATCTCTATAAACATGGAAATACGTACAACGCTATCTCTATAAATATGGAAATATCTACACTGCAATCTCTATAAACATGGAAATATCTACACCGCCATCACTATAAACATGGAAATATCTACATCGCTAGCTGTATTAACATGGAAATAGCTCCACCGCTATCAGTATAAACACTGAAATATCTACACCGCTATCTGTATAAACATGGAAATATGTACAACGCTATCTGTATAAACATGGAAATATCTACACCGCAATCTGTATAAACATGGAAATATCTACACAGCTATCTCTATAAACATGGAAATAGCTACCCTGCTATCTGTATAAACATAGAAATAGCGACACCGTTATCTGTATAAACATGGAAATATCTACACCGCCCTCTGTAAAAACATGAAGATATCTACACAGTCATCTGTATAAACTTGGAAATATCTACACCTCCATCTGTATAAACATGGAAATATCTACACTGCCATCTGTATACACATGGAAATATCTACACAGCCATCTGAAGAAACATGGAATTATGTACACCGCTATCTGTAAAACATGGAAATAACTACACCGCTATCTTTATAAACTTGGAAATATCTACACCGCCTTCTGTATAAACATGGAAATATCTACACCGCTATCTGTATAAACATGGAAGTATCTACACCGCTATCTGTATAAACATGGAAATATCTACACAGCTATCTCTATAAACATGGGAATAGCTACACTGCTATCTGTATAAACATAGAAATAGCGACACCGTTATCTGTATAAACATGGAAATATCTACACCGCCCTCTGTAAACACATGAAGATATCTACACAGTCATCTGTATAAACTTGGAAATATCTACACCTCCATCTGTATAAACATGGAAATATCTACACTGCCATCTGTATACACATGGAAATATCTACACAGCCATCTGAAGAAACATGGAAATATGTACACCGCTATCTGTATAAACATGGAAATAACTACACCGCTATCTTTATAAACTTGGAAATATCTACACCGCCTTCTGTATAAACATGGAAATATCTACACCGCTATCTGTATAAACATGGAAATACCAACACCGTTATTTGTATAAACATTGAAATATCTACACCGCTATCTGTATAAAGATGGAAATATCTACAACGCTATCTGTGTAAACATGGAAATATCTACACACCTATCTGTGTAAACATGGAAATATCTACACCGCTATCTGTATAAACATGGAAATATCTACACCGCTATCTGTATAAACATGGAAATACCAAAACGGCTATCTGTATAAATATGGAAATATCTACAACGTTATCAGTATAAATACGGAAATATCCTCCCCACTATCACTATAAACCTGGAAATACCTACAACGCTATCTGTATAAATACGGAAATATCCTCACCACTATCTCTATAAACATGGAAATACCTACACCGCCATCTCTATACACATGGAAATACATACACCGCCATCTCTATACACGTGGAAATATCTACACCACTATCTCTATAAACATAGAAATATCTACATTGCAATCTCTATAAACATGGAAATATCTACACCGCCATCTCTATAAACATGGAAATATCTACATCTCTATCTGTATAAATATGGAAATGTCTCCACCGCTATCAGTATAAACATGGAAATATCTACACCGATATCTGTATAAACATGGAAATATCTACACCGCTATCTGTATAAACATGGAAATATCTACAATGCTATCTGTGTAAACATGGAAATCTACACAGATATCTTTGTAAACTTGCAAATATCTACACAGCTATCTGTGTAAAGATCGAAATGTCTACAGCGCAATCTGTGCAAAGATGGAAATATCTACACCGCTATCTCTGTAAACATGGAAATATCTACACCGCTATCTGTATCAACATGGAAATATCTACTTCGCTATCTTTATAAACATGGAAATATCTACACTGTTATCTTTATAAACATGGAAATATCTACACCACCATGTGTATAAACATGCAAATATCTACAGAGTCATCTGTATAAACATGGAAATATCTACACCACCATATCTATAAACATGGAAATATCTACAGTGCCATCTGTATACCCGTGGAAATACCTACCCAGCCATCTGTGTAACCACGGAAATATCTACTCTGCTATCTCTATAAACATGGAAATACGTACAACGCTATCTCTATAAATATGGAAATATCTACACTGCAATCTCTATAAACATGGAAATATCTACACCGCCATCACTATAAACATGGAAATATCTACATCGCTAGCTGTATTAACATGGAAATAGCTCCACCGCTATCAGTATAAACACTGAAATATCTACACCGCTATCTGTATAAACATGGAAATATGTACAACGCTATCTGTATAAACATGGAAATATCTACACCGCAATCTGTATAAACATGGAAATATCTACACAGCTATCTCTATAAACATGGAAATAGCTACCCTGCTATCTGTATAAACATAGAAATAGCGACACCGTTATCTGTATAAACATGGAAATATCTACACCGCCCTCTGTAAAAACATGAAGATATCTACACAGTCATCTGTATAAACTTGGAAATATCTACACCTCCATCTGTATAAACATGGACATATCTACACTGCCATCTGTATACACATGGAAATATCTACACAGCCATCTGAAGAAACATGGAATTATGTACACCGCTATCTGTAAAACATGGAAATAACTACACCGCTATCTTTATAAACTTGGAAATATCTACACCGCCTTCTGTATAAACATGGAAATATCTACACCGCTATCTGTATAAACATGGAAGTATCTACACCGCTATCTGTATAAACATGGAAATATCTACACAGCTATCTCTATAAACATGGGAATAGCTACACTGCTATCTGTATAAACATAGAAATAGCGACACCGTTATCTGTATAAACATGGAAATATCTACACCGCCCTCTGTAAACACATGAAGATATCTACACAGTCATCTGTATAAACTTGGAAATATCTACACCTCCATCTGTATAAACATGGAAATATCTACACTGCCATCTGTATACACATGGAAATAGCTACACAGCCATCTGAAGAAACATGGAAATATGTACACCGCTATCTGTATAAACATGGAAATAACTACACCGCTATCTTTATAAACTTGGAAATATCTACACCGCCTTCTGTATAAACATGGAAATATCTACACTGCTATCTGTATAAACATGGAAATACCAACACCGTTATTTGTATAAACATTGAAATATCTACACCGCTATCTGTATAAAGATGGAAATATCTACAATGCTATCTGTGTAAACATGGAAATATCTACACACCTATCTGTGTAAACATGGAAATATCTACACCGCTATCTGTATAAACATGGAAATATCTACACCGCTATCTGTATAAACATGGAAATACCAAAACGGCTATCTGTATAAATATGGAAATATCTACAACGTTATCAGTATAAATACGGAAATATCCTCCCCACTATCACTATAAACCTGGAAATACCTACAACGCTATCTGTATAAATACGGAAATATCCTCACCACTATCTCTATAAACATGGAAATACCTACACCGCCATCTCTATACACATGGAAATACATACACCGCCATCTCTATACACGTGGAAATATCTACACCACTATCTCTATAAACATAGAAATATCTACATTGCAATCTCTATAAACATGGAAATATCTACACCGCCATCTCTATAAACATGGAAATATCTTCATCTCTATCTGTATAAATATGGATATGTCTCCACCGCTATCAGTATAAACATGGAAATATCTACACCGATATCTGTATAAACATGGAAATATCTACACCGCTATCTGTATAAACATGGAAATATCTACAATGCTATCTGTGTAAACATGGAAATCTACACAGATATCTTTGTAAACTTGCAAATATCTACACAGCTATCTGTGTAAAGATCGAAATGTCTACAGCGCAATCTGTGCAAAGATGGAAATATCTACACCGCTATCTCTGTAAACATGGAAATATCTACACCGCTATCTGTATCAACATGGAAATATCTACTTCGCTATCTTTATAAACATGGAAATATCTACACTGTTATCTCTATAAACATGGAAATATCTACACCACCATGTGTATAAACATGCAAATATCTACAGAGTCATCTGTATAAACATGGAAATATCTACACCACCATATCTATAAACATGGAAATATCTACAGTGCCATCTGTATACCCGTGGAAATACCTACCCAGCCATCTGTGTAACCACGGAAATATCTACTCCGCTATCTCTATAAACATGGAAATACGTACAACGCTATCTCTATAAATATGGAAATATCTACACTGCAATCTCTATAAACATGGAAATATCTACACCGCCATCACTATAAACATGGAAATATCTACATCGCTAGCTGTATTAACATGGAAATAGCTCCACCGCTATCAGTATAAACACTGAAATATCTACACCGCTATCTGTATAAACATGGAAATATGTACAACGCTATCTGTATAAACATGGAAATATCTACACCGCAATCTGTATAAACATGGAAATATCTACACAGCTATCTCTATAAACATGGAAATAGCTACCCTGCTATCTGTATAAACATAGAAATAGCGACACCGTTATCTGTATAAACATGGAAATATCTACACCACCCTCTGTAAAAACATGAAGATATCTACACAGTCATCTGTATAAACTTGGAAATATCTACACCTCCATCTGTATAAACATGGAAATATCTACACTGCCATCTGTATACACATGGAAATATCTACACAGCCATCTGAAGAAACATGGAATTATGTACACCGCTATCTGTAAAACATGGAAATAACTACACCGCTATCTTTATAAACTTGGAAATATCTACACCGCCTTCTGTATAAACATGGAAATATCTACACCGCTATCTGTATACACATGGAAGTATCTACACCGCTATCTGTATAAACATGGAAATATCTACACAGCTATCTCAATAAACATGGGAATAGCTACACTGCTATCTGTATAAACATAGAAATAGCGACACCGTTATCTGTATAAACATGGAAATATCTACACCGCCCTCTGTAAAAACATGAAGATATCTACACAGTCATCTGTATAAACTTGGAAATATCTACACCTCCATCTGTATAAACATGGAAATATCTACACTGCCATCTGTATACACATGGAAATATCTACACAGCCATCTGAAGAAACATGGAAATATGTACACCGCTATCTGTATGAACATGGAAATAACTACACCGCTATCTTTATAAACTTGGAAATATCTACACCGCCTTCTGTATAAACATGGAAATATCTACACCGCTATCTGTATAAACATGGAAATACCAACACCGTTATCTGTATAAACATTGAAATATCTACACCGCTATCTGTATAAAGATGGAAATATCAACAACGCTATCTGTGTAAACATGGAAATATCTACACACCTATCTGTGTAAACATGGAAATATCCACACCGCTATCTGTATAAACATGGAAATATCTACACCGCTATCTGTATAAAATGGAAATACCAAAACGGCTATCTGTATAAACATGGAAATATCTACAACGCTATCAGTATAAATACGGAAATATCCTCCCCACTATCACTATAAACCTGGAAATACCTACAACGCTATCTGTATAAATACGGAAATATCCTCACCACTATCTCTATAAACATGGAAATACCTACACCGCCATATCTATACACATGGAAATACCTACACCACCATCTCTATACACATGGAAATATCTACACCACTATCTCTATAAACATAGAAATATCTACATTGCAATCTCTATAAACATGGAAATATCTACACCGCCATCTCTATAAACATGGAAATATCTACATCGCTATCTGTATAAATATGGAAATATCTCCACCGCTATCAGTATAAACATGGAAATATCTACACCGATATCTCTATAAACATGGAAATATCTACAGCGCTTTCTGTATAAACATGGAAATATCTACAACGCTATCTGTGTAAACATGGAAGTATCTACACAGATATCTGTGTAAACTTGCAAATATCTACACAGCTATCTGTGTAAAGATCGAAATGTCTACAGCGCAATCTGTGCAAAGAAGGAAATATCTACACCGCTATCTCTGTAAACATGGAAATATCTACACCGCTATCTGTATCAACATGGAAATATCTACTTCGCTATCTTATAAATGTGGAAATATCTACACTGTTATCTCTATAAACATGGAAATATCTACACCACCATCTGTATAAACATGCAAATATCTACAGAGTCATCTTTATAAACATGGAAATACCTACACCACCATATCTATAAACATGGAAATATCTACAGTGCCATCTGTATACCCGTGGAAATACCTACCCAGCCATCTGTGTAACCACGGAAATATCTACTCCGCTATCTCTATAAACATGGAAATACGTACAACGCTATCTCTATAAATATGGAAATATCTACACTGCAATCTCTATAAACATGGAAATATCTACACCGCCATCACTATAAACATGGAAATATCTACATCGCTAGCTGTATTAACATGGAAATAGCTCCACCGCTATCAGTATAAACACTGAAATATCTACACCGCTATCTGTATAAACATGGAAATATGTACAACGCTATCTGTATAAACATGGAAATATCTACACCGCAATCTGTATAAACATGGAAATATCTACACAGCTATCTCTATAAACATGGAAATAGCTACCCTGCTATCTGTATAAACATAGAAATAGCGACACCGTTATCTGTATAAACATGGAAATATCTACACCGCCCTCTGTAAAAACATGAAGATATCTACACAGTCATCTGTATAAACTTGGAAATATCTACACCTCCATCTGTATAAACATGGAAATATCTACACTGCCATCTGTATACACATGGAAATATCTACACAGCCATCTGAAGAAACATGGAAATATGTACACCGCTATCTGTATAAACATGGAAATAACTACACCGCTATCTTTATAAACTTGGAAATATCTACACCGCCTTCTGTATAAACATGGAAATATCTACACCGCTATCTGTATGAACATGGAAATACCAACACCGTTATCTGTATAAACATGGAAATATCTACACCGCTATCTGTATAAAGATGGAAATATCTACAACGCTATCTGTGTAAACATGGAAATATCTACACACCTATCTGTGTAAACATGGAAATATCTACACCGCTATCTGTATAAACATGGAAATATCTACACCGCTATCTGTATAAACATGGAAATACCAAAACGGCTATCTGTATAAACATGGAAATATCTACAACGCTATCTGTATAAATACGGAAATATCCTCACCACTATCACTATAAACCTGGAAATACCTACAACGCTATCTGTATAACTACGGAAATATCCTCACCACTGTCTCTATAAACATGGAAATACCTACACCGCCATATCTATACACATGGAAATACCTACACCGCCATCTCTATACACATGGAAATATCTACACCACTATCTCTATAAACATAGAAATATCTACATTGCAGTCTCTATAAACATGGAAATATCTACACCGCCATCTCTATAAACATGGAAATATCTACATCGCTATCTGTATAAATATGGAAATATCTCCACCGCTATCAGTATAAACATGGAAATATCTACACCGATATCTGTATAAACATGGAAATATCTACACCGCTATCTGTATAAACATGGAAATATCTACAACGCTATCTGTGTAAACATGGAAGTATCTACACAGATATCTGTGTAAACTTGCAAATATCTACACAGCTATCTGTGTAAAGATCGAAATGTCTACAGCGCAATCTGTGCAACGATGGAAATATCTACACCACGATCTCTGTAAACATGGAAATATCTACACCGCTATCTGTATCAACATGGAAATATGTACTTCGCTATCTTTATAAACATGGAAATATCTACACTGTTATCTCTATAAACATGGAAATATCTACACCACCATCTGTATAAACATGCAAATATCTACAGAGTCATCTGTATAAACATGGAAACATCTACACCACCATATCTATAAACTTGGAAATATCTACAGTGCCATCTGTATACCCGTGGAAATACCTACCCAGCCATCTGTGTAACCACGGAAATATCTACTCCGCTATCTCTATAAACATGGAAATACGTACAACGCTATCTCTATAAATATGGAAATATCTACACTGCAATCTCTATAAACATGGAAATATCTACACCGCCATCACTATAAACATGGAAATATCTACATCGCTATCTGTATTAACATGGAAATAGCTCCACCGCTATCAGTATAAACACTGAAATATCTACACCGCTATCTGTATAAACATGGAAATATGTACAACGCTATCTGTATAAACATGGAAATATCTACACCGCAATCTGTATAAACATGGAAATATCTACACAGCTATCTCTATAAACATGGAAATAGCTACCCTGCTATCTGTATAAACATAGAAATAGCGATACCGTTATCTGTATAAACATGGAAATATCTACACCGCCCTCTGTAAAAACATGAAGATATCTACACAGTCATCTGTATAAACTTGGAAATATCTACACCTCCATCTGTATAAACATGGAAATATCTACACTCCCATCTGTATACACATGGAAATATCTACACAGCCATCTGAAGAAACATGGAAATATGTACACCTCTATCTGTATAAACATGGAAATAACTACACCGCTATCTTTGTAAACTTGGAAATATCTACACCGCCTTCTGTATAAACATGGAAATATCTACACCGCTATCTGTATGAACATGGAAATACCAACACCGTTATCTGTATAAACATTGAAATATCTACACCGCTATCTGTATAAAGATGGAAATATCTACAACGCTATCTGTGTAAACATGGAAATATCTACACACCTATCTGTGTAAACATGGAAATATCTACACCGCTATCTGTATAAACATGGAAATATCTACAACGCTATCTGTGTAAACATGGAAATATCTACACACCTATCTGTGTAAACATGGAAATATCTACACCGCTATCTGTATAAACATGGAAATATCTACACCGCTATCTGTATAAACATGGAAATACCAAAACGGCTATCTGTATAAATATGGAAATATCTACAACGTTATCAGTATAAATACGGAAATATCCTCCCCACTATCACTATAAACCTGGAAATACCTACAACGCTATCTGTATAAATACGGAAATATCCTCACCACTATCTCTATAAACATGGAAATACCTACACCGCCATCTCTATACACATGGAAATACATACACCGCCATCTCTATACACGTGGAAATATCTACACCACTATCTCTATAAACATAGAAATATCTACATTGCAATCTCTATAAACATGGAAATATCTACACCGCCATCTCTATAAACATGGAAATATCTACATCTCTATCTGTATAAATATGGAAATGTCTCCACCGCTATCAGTATAAACATGGAAATATCTACACCGATATCTGTATAAACATGGAAATATCTACACCGCTATCTGTAGAAACATGGAAATATCTACACCGCTATCTGTATCAACATGGAAATATCTACTTCGCTATCTTTATAAACATGGAAATATCTACACTGTTATCTCTATAAACATGGAAATATCTACACCACCATGTGTATAAACATGCAAATATCTACAGAGTCATCAGTATAAACATGGAAATATCTACACCACCATATCTATAAACATGGAAATATCTACAGTGCCATCTGTATACCCGTGGAAATACCTACCCAGCCATCTGTGTAACCACGGAAATATCTACTCTGCTATCTCTATAAACATGGAAATACGTACAACGCTATCTCTATAAATATGGAAATATCTACACTGCAATCTCTATAAACATGGAAATATCTACACCGCCATCACTATAAACATGGAAATATCTACATCGCTAGCTGTATTAACATGGAAATAGCTCCACCGCTATCAGTATAAACACTGAAATATCTACACCGCTATCTGTATAAACATGGAAATATGTACAACGCTATCTGTATAAACATGGACATATCTACACCGCAATCTGTATAAACATGGAAATATCTACACAGCTATCTCTATAAACATGGAAATAGCTACCCTGCTATCTGTATAAACATAGAAATAGCGACACCGTTATCTGTATAAACATGGAAATATCTACACCGCCCTCTGTAAAAACATGAAGATATCTACACAGTCATCTGTATAAACTTGGAAATATCTACACCTCCATCTGTATAAACATGGAAATATCTACACTGCCATCTGTATACACATGGAAATATCTACACAGCCATCTGAAGAAACATGGAATTATGTACACCGCTATCTGTAAAACATGGAAATAACTACACCGCTATCTTTATAAACTTGGAAATATCTACACCGCCTTCTGTATAAACATGGAAATATCTACACCGCTATCTGTATAAACATGGAAGTATCTACACCACTATCTGTATAAACATGGAAATATCTACACAGCTATCTCTATAAACATGGGAATAGCTACACTGCTATCTGTATAAACATAGAAATAGCGACACCGTTATCTGTATAAACATGGAAATATCTACACCGCCCTCTGTAAACACATGAAGATATCTACACAGTCATCTGTATAAACTTGGAAATATCTACACCTCCATCTGTATAAACATGGAAATATCTACACTGCCATCTGTATACACATGGAAATATCTACACAGCCATCTGAAGAAACATGGAAATATGTACACCGCTATCTGTATAAACATGGAAATAACTACACCGCTATCTTTATAAACTTGGAAATATCTACACCGCCTTCTGTATAAACATGGAAATATCTACACCGCTATCTGTATAAACATGGAAATACCAACACCGTTATTTGTATAAACATTGAAATATCTACACCGCTATCTGTATAAAGATGGAAATATCTACAACGCTATCTGTGTAAACATGGAAATATCTACACACCTATCTGTGTAAACATGGAAATATCTACACCGCTATCTGTATAAACATGGAAATATCTACACCGCTATCTGTATAAACATGGAAATACCAAAACGGCTATCTGTATAAATATGGAAATATCTACAACGTTATCAGTATAAATACGGAAATATCCTCCCCACTATCACTATAAACCTGGAAATACCTACAACGCTATCTGTATAAATACGGAAATATCCTCACCACTATCTCTATAAACATGGAAATACCTACACCGCCATCTCTATACACATGGAAATACATACACCGCCATCTCTATACACGTGGAAATATCTACACCACTATCTCTATAAACATAGAAATATCTACATTGCAATCTCTATAAACATGGAAATATCTACACCGCCATCTCTATAAACATGGAAATATCTACATCTCTATCTGTATAAATATGGAAATGTCTCCACCGCTATCAGTATAAACATGGAAATATCTACACCGATATCTGTATAAACATGGAAATATCTACACCGCTATCTGTATAAACATGGAAATATCTACAATGCTATCTGTGTAAACATGGAAATCTACACAGATATCTTTGTAAACTTGCAAATATCTACACAGCTATCTGTGTAAAGATCGAAATGTCTACAGCGCAATCTGTGCAAAGATGGAAATATCTACACCGCTATCTCTGTAAACATGGAAATATCTACACCGCTATCTGTATCAACATGGAAATATCTACTTCGCTATCTTTATAAACATGGAAATATCTACACTGTTATCTCTATAAACATGGAAATATCTACACCACCATGTGTATAAACATGCAAATATCTACAGAGTCATCTGTATAAACATGGAAATATCTACACCACCATATCTATAAACATGGAAATATCTACAGTGCCATCTGTATACCCGTGGAAATACCTACCCAGCCATCTGTGTAACCACGGAAATATCTACTCTGCTATCTCTATAAACATGGAAATACGTACAACGCTATCTCTATAAATATGGAAATATCTACACTGCAATCTCTATAAACATGGAAATATCTACACCGCCATCACTATAAACATGGAAATATCTACATCGCTAGCTGTATTAACATGGAAATAGCTCCACCGCTATCAGTATAAACACTGAAATATCTACACCGCTATCTGTATAAACATGGAAATATGTACAACGCTATCTGTATAAACATGGAAATATCTACACCGCAATCTGTATAAACATGGAAATATCTACACAGCTATCTCTATAAACATGGAAATAGCTACCCTGCTATCTGTATAAACATAGAAATAGCGACACCGTTATCTGTATAAACATGGAAATATCTACACCGCCCTCTGTAAAAACATGAAGATATCTACACAGTCATCTGTATAAACTTGGAAATATCTACACCTCCATCTGTATAAACATGGACATATCTACACTGCCATCTGTATACACATGGAAATATCTACACAGCCATCTGAAGAAACATGGAATTATGTACACCGCTATCTGTAAAACATGGAAATAACTACACCGCTATCTTTATAAACTTGGAAATATCTACACCGCCTTCTGTATAAACATGGAAATATCTACACCGCTATCTGTATAAACATGGAAGTATCTACACCGCTATCTGTATAAACATGGAAATATCTACACAGCTATCTCTATAAACATGGGAATAGCTACACTGCTATCTGTATAAACATAGAAATAGCGACACCGTTATCTGTATAAACATGGAAATATCTACACCGCCCTCTGTAAACACATGAAGATATCTACACAGTCATCTGTATAAACTTGGAAATATCTACACCTCCATCTGTATAAACATGGAAATATCTACACTGCCATCTGTATACACATGGAAATATCTACACAGCCATCTGAAGAAACATGGAAATATGTACACCGCTATCTGTATAAACATGGAAATAACTACACCGCTATCTTTATAAACTTGGAAATATCTACACCGCCTTCTGTATAAACATGGAAATATCTACACCGCTATCTGTATAAACATGGAAATACCAACACCGTTATTTGTATAAACATTGAAATATCTACACCGCTATCTGTATAAAGATGGAAATATCTACAATGCTATCTGTGTAAACATGGAAATATCTACACACCTATCTGTGTAAACATGGAAATATCTACACCGCTATCTGTATAAACATGGAAATATCTACACCGCTATCTGTATAAACATGGAAATACCAAAACGGCTATCTGTATAAATATGGAAATATCTACAACGTTATCAGTATAAATACGGAAATATCCTCCCCACTATCACTATAAACCTGGAAATACCTACAACGCTATCTGTATAAATACGGAAATATCCTCACCACTATCTCTATAAACATGGAAATACCTACACCGCCATCTCTATACACATGGAAATACATACACCGCCATCTCTATACACGTGGAAATATCTACACCACTATCTCTATAAACATAGAAATATCTACATTGCAATCTCTATAAACATGGAAATATCTACACCGCCATCTCTATAAACATGGAAATATCTACATCTCTATCTGTATAAATATGGAAATGTCTCCACCGCTATCAGTATAAACATGGAAATATCTACACCGATATCTGTATAAACATGGAAATATCTACACCGCTATCTGTATAAACATGGAAATATCTACAATGCTATCTGTGTAAACATGGAAATCTACACAGATATCTTTGTAAACTTGCAAATATCTACACAGCTATCTGTGTAAAGATCGAAATGTCTACAGCGCAATCTGTGCAAAGATGGAAATATCTACACCGCTATCTCTGTAAACATGGAAATATCTACACCGCTATCTGTATCAACATGGAAATATCTACTTCGCTATCTTTATAAACATGGAAATATCTACACTGTTATCTTTATAAACATGGAAATATCTACACCACCATGTGTATAAACATGCAAATATCTACAGAGTCATCTGTATAAACATGGAAATATCTACACCACCATATCTATAAACATGGAAATATCTACAGTGCCATCTGTATACCCGTGGAAATACCTACCCAGCCATCTGTGTAACCACGGAAATATCTACTCTGCTATCTCTATAAACATGGAAATACGTACAACGCTATCTCTATAAATATGGAAATATCTACACTGCAATCTCTATAAACATGGAAATATCTACACCGCCATCACTATAAACATGGAAATATCTACAACGCTAGCTGTATTAACATGGAAATAGCTCCACCGCTATCAGTATAAACACTGAAATATCTACACCGCTATCTGTATAAACATGGAAATATGTACAACGCTATCTGTATAAACATGGAAATATCTACACCGCAATCTGTATAAACATGGAAATATCTACACAGCTATCTCTATAAACATGGAAATAGCTACCCTGCTATCTGTATAAACATAGAAATAGCGACACCGTTATCTGTATAAACATGGAAATATCTACACCGCCCTCTGTAAAAACATGAAGATATCTACACAGTCATCTGTATAAACTTGGAAATATCTACACCTCCATCTGTATAAACATGGAAATATCTACACTGCCATCTGTATACACATGGAAATATCTACACAGCCATCTGAAGAAACATGGAATTATGTACACCGCTATCTGTAAAACATGGAAATAACTACACCGCTATCTTTATAAACTTGGAAATATCTACACCGCCTTCTGTATAAACATGGAAATATCTACACCGCTATCTGTATAAACATGGAAGTATCTACACCGCTATCTGTATAAACATGGAAATATCTACACAGCTATCTCTATAAACATGGGAATAGCTACACTGCTATCTGTATAAACATAGAAATAGCGACACCGTTATCTGTATAAACATGGAAATATCTACACCGCCCTCTGTAAACACATGAAGATATCTACACAGTCATCTGTATAAACTTGGAAATATCTACACCTCCATCTGTATAAACATGGAAATATCTACACTGCCATCTGTATACACATGGAAATATCTACACAGCCATCTGAAGAAACATGGAAATATGTACACCGCTATCTGTATGAACATGGAAATAACTACACCGCTATCTTTATAAACTTGGAAATATCTACACCGCCTTCTGTATAAACATGGAAATATCTACACCGCTATCTGTATAAACATGGAAATACCAACACCGTTATTTGTATAAACATTGAAATATCTACACCGCTATCTGTATAAAGATGGAAATATCAACAACGCTATCTGTGTAAACATGGAAATATCTACACACCTATCTGTGTAAACATGGAAATATCCACACCGCTATCTGTATAAACATGGAAATATCTACACCGCTATCTGTATAAAATGGAAATACCAAAACGGCTATCTGTATAAACATGGAAATATCTACAACGCTATCAGTATAAATACGGAAATATCCTCCCCACTATCACTATAAACCTGGAAATACCTACAACGCTATCTGTATAAATACGGAAATATCCTCACCACTATCTCTATAAACATGGAAATACCTACACCGCCATATCTATACACATGGAAATACCTACACCACCATCTCTATACACATGGAAATATCTACACCACTATCTCTATAAACATAGAAATATCTACATTGCAATCTCTATAAACATGGAAATATCTACACCGCCATCTCTATAAACATGGAAATATCTACATCGCTATCTGTATAAATATGGAAATATCTCCACCGCTATCAGTATAAACATGGAAATATCTACACCGATATCTCTATAAACATGGAAATATCTACAGCGCTATCTGTATAAACATGGAAATATCTACAACGCTATCTGTGTAAACATGGAAGTATCTACACAGATATCTGTGTAAACTTGCAAATATCTACACAGCTATCTGTGTAAAGATCGAAATGTCTACAGCGCAATCTGTGCAAAGAAGGAAATATCTACACCGCTATCTCTGTAAACATGGAAATATCTACACCGCTATCTGTATCAACATGGAAATATCTACTTCGCTATCTTATAAATGTGGAAATATCTACACTGTTATCTCTATAAACATGGAAATATCTACACCACCATCTGTATAAACATGCAAATATCTACAGAGTCATCTTTATAAACATGGAAATACCTACACCACCATATCTATAAACATGGAAATATCTACAGTGCCATCTGTATACCCGTGGAAATACCTACCCAGCCATCTGTGTAACCACGGAAATATCTACTCCGCTATCTCTATAAACATGGAAATACGTACAACGCTATCTCTATAAATATGGAAATATCTACACTGCAATCTCTATAAACATGGAAATATCTACACCGCCATCACTATAAACATGGAAATATCTACATCGCTATCTGTATTAACATGGAAATAGCTCCACCGCTATCAGTATAAACACTGAAATATCTACACCGCTATCTGTATAAACATGGAAATATGTACAACGCTATCTGTATAAACATGGAAATATCTACACCGCAATCTGTATAAACATGGAAATATCTACACAGCTATCTCTATAAACATGGAAATAGCTACCCTGCTATCTGTATAAACATAGAAATAGCGACACCGTTATCTGTATAAACATGGAAATATCTACACCGCCCTCTGTAAAAACATGAAGATATCTACACAGTCATCTGTATAAACTTGGAAATATCTACACCTCCATCTGTATAAACATGGAAATATCTACACTGCCATCTGTATACACATGGAAATATCTACACAGCCATCTGAAGAAACATGGAAATATGTACACCGCTATCTGTATAAACATGGAAATAACTACACCGCTATCTTTATAAACTTGGAAATATCTACACCGCCTTCTGTATAAACATGGAAATATCTACACCGCTATCTGTATGAACATGGAAATACCAACACCGTTATCTGTATAAACATGGAAATATCTACACCGCTATCTGTATAAAGATGGAAATATCTACAACGCTATCTGTGTAAACATGGAAATATCTACACACCTATCTGTGTAAACATGGAAATATCTACACCGCTATCTGTATAAACATGGAAATATCTACACCGCTATCTGTATAAACATGGAAATACCAAAACGGCTATCTGTATAAACATGGAAATATCTACAACGCTATCTGTATAAATACGGAAATATCCTCACCACTATCACTATAAACCTGGAAATACCTACAACGCTATCTGTATAACTACGGAAATATCCTCACCACTGTCTCTATAAACATGGAAATACCTACACCGCCATATCTATACACATGGAAATACCTACACCGCCATCTCTATACACATGGAAATATCTACACCACTATCTCTATAAACATAGAAATATCTACATTGCAATCTCTATAAACATGGAAATATCTACACCGCCATCTCTATAAACATGGAAATATCTACATCGCTATCTGTATAAATATGGAAATATCTCCACCGCTATCAGTATAAACATGGAAATATCTACACCGATATCTGTATAAACATGGAAATATCTACACCGCTATCTGTATAAACATGGAAATATCTGCAACGCTATCTGTGTAAACATGGAAGTATCTACACAGATATCTGTGTAAACTTGCAAATATCTACACAGCTATCTGTGTAAAGATCGAAATGTCTACAGCGCAATCTGTGCAAAGATGGAAATATCTACACCACGATCTCTGTAAACATGGAAATATCTACACCGCTATCTGTATCAACATGGAAATATGTACTTCGCTATCTTTATAAACATGGAAATATCTACACTGTTATCTCTATAAACATGGAAATATCTACACCACCATCTGTATAAACATGCAAATATCTACAGAGTCATCTGTATAAACATGGAAACATCTACACCACCATATCTATAAACTTGGAAATATCTACAGTGCCATCTGTATACCCGTGGAAATACCTACCCAGCCATCTGTGTAACCACGGAAATATCTACTCCGCTATCTCTATAAACATGGAAATACGTACAACGCTATCTCTATAAATATGGAAATATCTACACTGCAATCTCTATAAACATGGAAATATCTACACCGCCATCACTATAAACATGGAAATATCTACATCGCTAGCTGTATTAACATGGAAATAGCTCCACCGCTATCAGTATAAACACTGAAATATCTACACCGCTATCTGTATAAACATGGAAATATGTACAACGCTATCTGTATAAACATGGAAATATCTACACCGCAATCTGTATAAACATGGAAATATCTACACAGCTATCTCTATAAACATGGAAATAGCTACCCTGCTATCTGTATAAACATAGAAATAGCGATACCGTTATCTGTATAAACATGGAAATATCTACACCGCCCTCTGTAAAAACATGAAGATATCTACACAGTCATCTGTATAAACTTGGAAATATCTACACCTCCATCTGTATAAACATGGAAATATCTACACTCCCATCTGTATACACATGGAAATATCTACACAGCCATCTGAAGAAACATGGAAATATGTACACCTCTATCTGTATAAACATGGAAATAACTACACCGCTATCTTTGTAAACTTGGAAATATCTACACCGCCTTCTGTATAAACATGGAAATATCTACACCGCTATCTGTATGAACATGGAAATACCAACACCGTTATCTGTATAAACATTGAAATATCTACACCGCTATCTGTATAAAGATGGAAATATCTACAACGCTATCTGTGTAAACATGGAAATATCTACACACCTATCTGTGTAAACATGGAAATATCTACACCGCTATCTGTATAAACATGGAAATATCTACAACGCTATCTGTATAAACATGGAAATACCAAAACGTCTATTAGTATAAACATGAAAATATCTACAACGCTATCTGTATAAATACGGAAATATCCTCACCACTATCACTATAAACCTGGAAATACCTACAACGCTATCCGTATAACTACGGAAATACCCTCACCACTATCTCTATAAACATGGAAATACCTACACCGCCATATCTATACACATGGAAATACCTACACCGCCATCTCTATACACATGGAAATATCTACACCACTATCTCTATAAACATAGAAATATCTACATTGCAATCTCTATAAACATGGAAATATCTACACCGCCATCTCTATAAACATGGAAATATCTACATCACTATCTGTATAAATATGGAAATATCTCCAATGCTATCAGTATAAACATGGAAATAACTACACCGATATCTGTATAAACATGGAAATATCTACACCGCTATCTGTATAAACATGGAAATATCTACAACGCTATCTGTGTAAACATGGAAGTATCTACACAGATATCTGTGTAAACTTGCAAATATCTACACAGCTATCTGGGTAAAGATCGAAATGTCTACAGCGCAATCTGTGCAAAGATGGAAATATCTACACCGCTATCTCTGTAAACATGGAAATATCTACACCGCTATCTGTATCAACATGGAAATATCTACTTCGCTATCTTTATAAACATGGAAATATCTACACTGTTATCTCGATGAACATGGAAATATCTACACCACCATCTGTATAAACATGCAAATATCTACAGAGTCATCTGTATAAACATGGAAATATCTACACCAGCATATCTATAAACATGGAAATATCTACAGTGCCATCTGTATACCCGTGGAAATACCTAACCAGCCATCTGTGTAACCACGGAAATATCTACTCCGCTATCTCTATAAACATGGAAATACGTACAACGCTATCTCTATAAATATGGAAATATCTACACTGCAATCTCTACAAACATGGAAATATCTACACCGCCATCACTATAAACATGGAAATATCTACATCGCTATCTGTATGAACATGGAAATAGCTCCACCGTTATCAGTATAAACACTGAAATATCTACACCGCTATCTGTATAAACATGGAAATATGTACAACGCTATCTGTATAAACATGGAAATATCTACACCGCTATCTGTATAAACATGGAAATATCTACACAGCTATCTCTATAAACATGGAAATAGCTACACTGCTATCTGTATAAACATAGAAATAGCGACACCGTTATCTGTATACACATGGAAATATCTACACCGCCCTCTGTAAAAACATGAAGATATCTACACAGTCATCTGTATAAACTTGGAAATATCTACACCTCCATCTGTATAAACATGGAAATATCTACACTGCCATCTGTATACACATGGAAATATCTACACAGCCATCTGAAGAAACATGGAAATATGTACACCGCTATCTGTATAAACATGGAAATAACTACACCGCTATCTTTATAAACTTGGAAATATCTACACCGCCTTCTTTATAAACATGGAAATATCTACACCGCTATCTGTATGAACATGGAAATACCAACACCGTTATCTGTATAAACATTGAAATATCTACACCGCTATCTGTATAAAGATGGAAATATCTACAACGCTATCTGTGTAAACATGGAAATATCTACACACCTATCTGTGTAAACATGGAAATATCTACACACCTATCTGTGTAAACATGGAAATATCTACACCGCTATCTGTATAAACATGGAAATATCTACACCGCTATCTGTATAAATACGGAAATATCCTCACCACTATCATTATAAACCTGGAAATACCTACAACGCTATCTGTATAACTACGGAAATATCCTCACCACTATCTCTATAAACATGGAAATACCTACACCGCCATATCTATACACATGGAAATACCTACACCGCCATCTCTATACACATGGAAATATCCACACCACTATCTCTATAAACATAGAAATATCTACATTGCAATCTCTATAAACATGGAAATATCTACACCGCCATCTCTATAAACATGGAAATATCTACATCGCTATCTGTATAAATATGGAAATATCTCCACCGCTATCAGTATAAACATGGAAATATCTACACCGATATCTGTATAAACATGGAACTATCTACACCGCTATCTGTATAAACATGGAAATAACTACAATGCTATCTGTGTAAACATGGAAGTATCTACACAGATATCTGTGTAAACTTGCAAATATCTACACAGCTATCTGTGTAAAGATCGAAATGTCTACAGCGCAATCTGTGCAAAGATGGAAATATCTACACCGCTATCTCTGTAAACATGGAAATATCTACACCGCTATCTGTATCAACATGGAAATATCTACTTCGCTATCTTTATAAACATGGAAATATCTACACTGTTATCTCTATAAACATGGAAATATCTACACCACCATCTGTATAAACATGCAAATATCTACAGAGTCATCTGTATAAACATGGAAACATCTACACCACCATATCTATAAACATGGAAATATCTACAGTGCCATCTGTATACCCGTGGAAATACCTACCCAGCCATCTGTGTAACCACGGAAATATCTACTCCGCTATCTCTATAAACATGGAAATACGTACAACGCTATTTCTATAAATATGGAAATATCTATGCTGCAATCTCTATAAACATGGAAATATCTACACCGCCATCACTATAAACATGGAAATATCTACATCGCTATCTCTATTAACATGGAAATAGCTCCACCGCTATCAGTATAAACACTGAAATATCTACACCGCTATCTGTATAAACATGGAAATATGTACAACGCTATCTGTATAAACATGGAAATATCTACACCGCTATCTGTATAAACATGGAAATATCTACACAGCTATCTCTATAAACATGGAAATAGCTACACTGCTATCTGTATAAACATAGAAATAGCGACACCGTTATCTGTATAAACATGGAAATAACTACACCGCCCTCTGTAAAAACATCAAGATATCTACACAGTCATCTGTATAAACTTGGAAATATCTACACCTCCATCTGTATAAACATTGAAATATCTACACTGCCATCTGTATACACATGGAAATATCTACACAGCCATCTGAAGAAACATGGAAATATGTACACCGCTATCTGTATAAACATGGAAATAACTACACCGCTATCTTTATAAAATTGGAAATATCTACACCGCCTTCTGTATAAACATGGAAATATCTGCACCGCTATCTGTATAAACATGGAAATACCAACACCGTTATCTGTATAAACATTGAAATATCTACACCGCTATCTGTATAAAGATGGAAATATCTACAACGCTATCTGTGTAAACATGGAAATATCTACAGACCTATCTGTGTAAACATGGAAATATCTACACCGCTATCTGTATAAACATGGAAATATCTACACCGCTATCTGTATAAACATGGAAATACCAAAACGGCTATCTGTATAAACATGGAAATATCTACAACGCTATCTGTATAAATACGGAAATATCCTCACCACTATCACTATAAACCTGGAAATACCTACAACGCTATCTGTATAACTACGGAAATATCCTCACCACTATCTCTATAAACATGGAAATACCTACACCGCCATATCTATACACATGGAAATACCTACACCGCCATCTCTATACACATGGAAATATCTACACCACTATCTCTATAAACATAGAAATATCTACATTGCAATCTCTATAAACATGGAAATATCTACACCGCCATCTCTATAAACATGGAAATATCTACATCGCTATCTGTATAAATATGGAAATATCTCCACCGCTATCAGTATAAACATGGAAATATCTACACCGATATCTGTATAAACATGGAAATATCTACACCGCTATCTGTATAAACATGGAAATATCTACAACGCTATCTGTGTAAACATGGAAGTATCTACACAGATATCTGTGTAAACTTGCAAATATCTACACAGCTATCTGTGTAAAGATCGAAATTTCTACAGCGCAATCTGTGCAAAGATGGAAATATCTACACCGATATCTCTGTAAACATGGAAATATCTACATCGCTATCTGTATCAACATGGAAATATCTACTTCGCTATCTTTATAAACATGGAAATATCTACACTGTTATCTCTATAAACATGGAAATATCAACACCGCTATCTTTATAAACATGGAAATACCAAAACGGCTATCTGTATAAACATGGAAATATCTACAACGCTATCTGTATAAATACGGAAATATCCTCACCACTATCACTATAAACCTGGAAATACCTACAACGCTATCTGTATAAATAGGGAAATATCCTCACCACTATCTCTATAAACATGGAAATACCTACACCGCCATATCTATACACATGGAAATACCTACACCGCCATCTCTGTACACATGGAAATATGTACACCACTATGTCTATAAACATAGAAATATCTACATTGCAATCTCTATAAACATGGAAATATCTACACCGCCATCTCTATAAACATGGAAATATCTACATCGCTATTTGTATAAATATGGAAATATCTCCACCGCTATCAGTATAAACATGGAAATATCTACACCGATATCTGTATAAACATGGAAATATCTACACCGCTATCTGTATAAACATGGAAATATCTACAACGCTATCTGTGTAAACATGGAAGTATCTACACAGATATCTGTGTAAACTTGCAAATATCTACACAGCTATCTGTGTAAAGATCGAAATGTCTACAGCGCAATCTGTGCAAAGATGGAAATATCTACACCGCTATCTCTGTAAACATGGAAATATCTACACCGCTATCTGTATCAACATGGAAATATCTACTTCGCTATCTTTATAAACATGGAAATATCTACACTGTTATCTCTATAAACATGGAAATATCTACACCACCATCTGTATAAACATGCATATATCTACAGAGTCATCTGTATAAACATGGAAATATCTACACCACCATATCTATAAACATGGAAATATCTACAGTGCCATCTGTATACCCGTGGAAATACCTACCCAGCCATCTGTGTAACCACGGAAATATCTACTCCGCTATCTCTCTAAACATGGAAATACGTACAACGCTATCTCTATAAATATGGAAATATCTACGCTTCAATCTCTATAAACATGGAAATATCTACACCGCCATCACTATAAACATGGAAATATCTACATCGCTATCTGTATTAACATGGAAATAGCTCCACCGCTATCAGTATAAACACTGAAATATCTACACCGCAATCTGTATAAACATGGAAATATGTACAACGCTATCTGTATAAACATGGAAATATCTACACCGTTATCTGTATAAACATGGAAATATCTACACAGCTATCTCTATAAACATGGAATTAGCTACACTGCTATCTGTATAAACATAGAAATAGCGGCACCGTTATCTGTATAAACATGGAAATATCTACACCGCCCTCTGTAAACACATGAAGATATCTACACAGTCATCTGTATAAACTTGGAAATATCTATACCTCCATCTGTATAAACATGGAAATATCTACACTGCCATCTGTATACACATGGAAATATCTACACAGCCATCTGAAGAATCATGGAAATATGTACACCGTTATCTGTATAAACATGGAAATAACTACACCGCTATCTTTATAAACTTGGAAATATCTACACCGCCTTCTGTATAAACATGGAAATATCTACACCGCTATCTGTATAAACATGGAAATACCAACACCGTTATTTGTATAAACATTGAAATATCTACACTGCTATCTGTATAAAGATGGAAATATCTACAACGCTATCTGTGTAAACATGGAAATATCTACACACCTATCTGTGTAAACATGGAAATATCTACACCGCTATCTGTATAAACATGGAAATATCTACACCGCTATCTGTATAAACATGGAAATAACAAAACGGTTGTCTGTATAAATATGGAAATATCTACAACGCTATCAGTATAAATACGGAAATATCCTCACCACTATCACTATAAACCTGGAAATACCTACAACGCTATCTGTATAAATACGGAAATATCCTCACCACTATCTCTATAAACATGGAAATACCTACACCGCCATCTCTATACACATGGAAATACCTACACCGCCATCTCTATACACATGGAAATATCTACACCACTATCTCTATAAACATAGAAATATCTACATTGCAATCTCTATAAACATGGCAATATCTACACCGCCATCTCTATAAACATGGAAATATCTACATCGCTATCTGTATAAATATGGAAATATCTCCACCGCTATCAGTATAAACATGGAAATATCTACACCGATGTCTGTATAAACGTGGAAATATCTACACCGCTATCTGTATAAACATGGAAATATCTACAACGCTATCTGTGTAAACATGGAAGTATCTACACAGATATCTGTGTAAACTTGCAAATATCTACACAGCTATCTGTGTAAAGATCGAAATGTCTACAGCGCAATCTGTGCAATGATGGAAATATCTACACCGCTATCTCTGTAAACATGGAAATATCTACACCGCTATCTGTATCAACATGGAAATATCTACTTCGCTATCTTTATAAACATGGAAATATCTACACTGTTATCTCTATAAACATGGAAATATCTACACCACCATCTGTATAAACATGCAAATATCTACAGAGTCATCTGTATAAACATGGAAATATCTACACCACCATATCTATAAACTTGGAAATATCTACAGTGCCATCTGTATACCCGTGGAAATACCTACCCAGCCATCTGTGTAACCACGGAAATATCTACTCCGCTATCTCTATAAACATGGAAATACGTACAACGCTATCTCTATAAATATGGAAATATGTACACTGCAATCTCTATAAACATGGAAATATCTACACCGCCATCACTATAAACATGGAAATATCTACATCGCTATCTGTATTAACATGGAAATAGCTCCACCGCTATCAGTATAAACACTGAAATATCTACACCGCTATCTGTATAAACATGGAAATATGTACAACGCTATCTGTATAAACATGGAAATATCTACACCGCAATCTGTATAAACATGGAAATATCTACACAGCTATCTCTATAAACATGGAAATAGCTACCCTGCTATCTGTATAAACATAGAAATAGCGACACCGTTATCTGTACAAACATGGAAATATCTACACCGCCCTCTGTAAAAACATGAAGATATCTACACAGTCATCTGTATAAACTTGGAAATATCTACACCTCCATCTGTATAAACATGGAAATATCTACACTGCAATCTGTATACACATGGAAATATCTACACAGCCATCTGAAGAAACATGGAATTATGTACACCGCTATCTGTATAAACATGGAAATAACTACACCGCTATCTTTATAAACTTGGAAATATCTACACCGCCTTCTGTATAAACATGGAAATATCTACACCGCTATCTGTATAAACATGGAAATATGTACAACGCTATCTGTATAAACATGGAAATATCTACACAGCTATCTCTATAAACATGGGAATAGCTACACTGCTATCTGTATAAACATAGAAATAGCGACACCGTTATCTCTATAAACATGGAAATATCTACACCGCCCTCTGTAAAAACATGAAGATATCTACACAGTCATCTGTATAAACTTGGAAATATCTACACCTCCATCTGTATAAACATGGAAATATCTACACTGCCATCTGTATACACATGGAAATATCTACACAGCCATCTGAAGAACCATGGAAATATGTACACCGCTATCTGTATAAACATGGAAATAACTACACCGCTATCTTTATAAACTTGGAAATATCTACACCGCCTTCTGTATAAACATGGAAATATCTACACCGCTATCTGTATAAACATGGAAATATCTACACCGCTATCTGTATAAACATGGAAATATCTACACAGCTATCTCTATAAACATGGGATTAGCTACACTGCTATCTGTATAAACATAGAAATAGCGGCACCGTTATCTGTATAAACATGGAAATATCTACACCGCCCTCTGTAAACACATGAAGATATCTACACAGTCATCTGTATAAACTTGGAAATATCTACACCTCCATCTGTATAAACATGGAAATATCTACACTGCCATCTGTATACACATGGAAATATCTACACAGCCATCTGAAGAATCATGGAAATATGTACACCGCTATCTGTATAAACATGGAAATAACTACACCGCTATCTTTATAAACTTGGAAATATCTACACCGCCTTCTGTATAAACATGGAAATATCTACACCGCTATCTGTATAAACATGGAAATACCAACACCGTTATTTGTATAAACATTGAAATATCTACACTGCTATCTGTATAAAGATGGAAATATCTACAACGCTATCTGTGTAAACATGGAAATATCTACACACCTATCTGTGTAAACATGGAAATATCTACACCGCTATCTGTATAAACATGGAAATATCTACACCGCTATCTGTATAAACATGGAAATACCAAAACGGCTATCTGTATAAATATGGAAATATCTACAACGCTATCAGTATAAATACGGAAATATCCTCACCACTATCACTATAAACCTGGAAATACCTACAAGGCTATCTGTATAAATACGGAAATATCCTCACCACTATCTCTATAAACATGGAAATACCTACACCGCCATCTCTATACACATGGAAATACCTACACCGCCATCTCTATACACATGGAAATATCTACACCACTATCTCTATAAACATAGAAATATCTACATTGCAATCTCTATAAACATGGAAATATCTACACCGCCATCTCTATAAACATGGAAATATCTACATCGCTATCTGTATAAATATGGAAATATCTCCACCGCTATCAGTATAAACATGGAAATATCTACACCGATATCTGTATAAACATGGAAATATCTACACCGCTATCTGTATAAACATGGAAATATCTACAACGCTATCTGTGTAAACATGGAAGTATCTACACAGATATCTGTGTAAACTTGCAAATATCTACACAGCTATCTGTGTAAAGATCGAAATGTCTACAGCGCAATCTGTGCAATGATGGAAATATCTACACCGCTATCTCTGTAAACATGGAAATATCTACACCGCTATCTGTATCAACATGGAAATATCTACTTCGCTATCTTTATAAACATGGAAATATCTACACTGTTATCTCTATAAACATGGAAATATCTACACCACCATCTGTATAAACATGCAAATATCTACAGAGTCATCTGTATAAACATGGAAATATCTACACCACCATATCTATAAACATGGAAATATCTACAGTGCCATCTGTATACCCGTGGAAATACCTACCCAGCCATCTGTGTAACCACGGAAATATCTACTCCGCTATCTCTATAAACATGGAAATACGTACAACGCTATCTCTATAAATATGGTAATATGTACACTGCAATCTCTATAAACATGGAAATATCTACACCGCCATCACTATAGACATGGAAATATCTACATCGCTATCTGTATTAACATGGAAATTGCTCCACCGCTATCAGTATAAACACTGAAATATCTACACCGCTATCTGTATAAACATGGAAATATGTACAACGCTATCTGTATAAACATGGAAATATCTACACCGCAATCTGTATAAACATGGAAATATCTACACAGCTATCTCTATAAACATGGAAATAGCTACCCTGCTATCTGTATAAACATAGAAATAGCGACACCGTTATCTGTACAAACATGGAAATATCTACACCGCCCTCTGTAAAAACATGAAGATATCTACACAGTCATCTGTATAAACTTGGAAATAACTACACCTCCATCTGTATAAACATGGAAATATCTACACTGCAATCTGTATACACATGGAAATATCTACACAGCCATCTGAAGAAACATGGAATTATGTACACCGCTATCTGTATAAACATGGAAATAACTACACCGCTATCTTTATAAACTTGGAAATATCTACACCGCCTTCTGTATAAACATGGAAATATCTACACCGCTATCTGTATAAACACGGAAATATCTACACCGCTATCTGTATAAACATGGAAATATCTACACAGCTATCTCTATAAACATGGGAATAGCTACACTGCTATCTGTATAAACATAGAAATAGCGACACCGTTATCTGTATAAACATGGAAATATCTACACCGCCCTCTGTAAAAACATGAAGATATCTACACAGTCATCTGTATAAACTTGGAAATATCTACACCTCCATCTGTATAAACATGGAAATATCTACACTGCCATCTGTATACACATGGAAATATCTACACAGCCATCTGAAGAAACATGGAAATATGTACACCGCTATCTGTATAAACATGGAAATAACTACACCGCTATCTTTATAAACTTGGAAATATCTACACCGCCTTCTGTATAAACATGGAAATATCTACACCGCTATCTGTATAAACATGGAAATACCAACACCGTTATTTGTATAAACATTGAAATATCTACACTGCTATCTGTATAAAGATGGAAATATCTACAACGCTATCTGTGTAAACATGGAAATATCTACACACCTATCTGTGTAAACATGGAAATATCTACACCGCTATCTGTATAAACATGGAAATATCTACACCGCTATCTGTATAAACATGGAAATACCAAAACGGCTATCTGTATAAATATGGAAATATCTACAACGCTATCAGTATAAATACGGAAATATCCTCACCACTATCACTATAAACCTGGAAATACCTACAACGCTATCTGTATAAATACGGAAATATCCTCACCACTATCTCTATAAACATGGAAATACCTACACCGCCATCTCTATACACATGGAAATACCTACACCGCCATCTCTATACACATGGAAATATCTACACCACTATCTCTATAAACATAGAAATATCTACATTGCAATCTCTATAAACATGGAAATATCTACACCGCCATCTCTATAAACATGGAAATATCTACATCGCTATCTGTATAAATATGGAAATATCTCCACCGCTATCAGTATAAACATGGAAATATCTACACCGATATCTGTATAAACATGGAAATATCTACACCGCTATCTGTATAAACATGGAAATATCTACAACGCTATCTGTGTAAACATGGAAGTATCTACACAGATATCTGTGTAAACTTGCAAATATCTACACAGCTATCTGTGTAAAGATTGAAATGTCTACAGCGCAATCTGTGCAATGATGGAAATATCTACACCGCTATCTCTGTAAACATGGAAATATCTACACCGCTATCTGTATCAACATGGAAATATCTACTTCGCTATCTTTATAAACATGGAAATATCTACACTGTTATCTCTATAAACATGGAAATATCTACACCACCATCTGTATAAACATGCAAATATCTACAGAGTCATCTGTATAAACATGGAAATATCTACACCACCATATCTATAAACATGGAAATATCTACAGTGCCATCTGTATACCCGTGGAAATACCTACCCAGCCATCTGTGTAACCACGGAAATATCTACTCCGCTATCTCTATAAACATGGAAATACGTACAACGCTATCTCTATAAATATGGAAATATCTACACTGCAATCTCTATAAACATGGAAATATCTACACCGCCATCACTATAAACATGGAAATATCTACATCGCTATCTGTATTAAAATGGAAATAGCTCCACCGCTATCAGTATAAACACTGAAATATCTACACCGCTATCTGTATAAACATGGAAATATGTACAACGCTATCTGTATAAACATGGAAATATCTACACCGCAATCTGTATAAACATGGAAATATCTACACAGCTATCTCTATAAACATGGAAATAGCTACCCTGCTAACTGTATAAACATAGAAATAGCGACACCGTTATCTGTACAAACATGGAAATATCTACACCGCCCTCTGTAAAAACATGAAGATATCTACACAGTCATCTGTATAAACTTGGAAATATCTACACCTCCATCTGTATAAACATGGAAATATCTACACTGCAATCTGTATACACATGGAAATATCTACACAGCCATCTGAAGAAACATGGAATTATGTACACCGCTATCTGTATAAACATGGAAATAACTACACCGCTATCTTTATAAACTTGGAAATATCTACACCGCCTTCTGTATAAACATGGAAATATCTACACCGCTATCTGTATAAACATGGAAATATCTACACCGCTATCTGTATAAACATGGAAATATCTACACAGCTATCTCTATAAACATGGGAATAGCTACACTGCTATCTGTATAAACATAGAAATAGCGACACCGTTATCTGTATAAACATGGAAATCTCTACACCGCCCTCTGTAAAAACATGAAGATATCTACACAGTCATCTGTATAAACTTGGAAATAACTACACCTCCATCTGTATAAACATGGAAATATCTACACTGCCATCTGTATACACATGGAAATATCTACACAGCCATCTGAAGAAACATGGAAATATCTACACCGCTATCTGTATAAACATGGAAATATCTACACCGCTATCTGTATAAACATGGAAATACCAAAACGGCTATCTGTATAAATATGGAAATATCTACAACGCTATCAGTATAAATACGGAAATATCCTCACCACTATCACTATAAACCTGGAAATACCTACAACGCTATCTGTATAAATACGGAAATATCCTCACCACTATCTCTATAAACATGGAAATACCTACACCGCCATCTCTATACACATGGAAATACCTACACCGCCATCTCTATACACATGGAAATATCTACACCACTATCTTTATAAACATAGAAATATCTACATTGCAATCTCTATAAACATGGAAATATCTACACCGCCATCTCTATAAACATGGAAATATCTACATCGCTATCTGTATAAATATGGAAATATCTCCACCGCTATCAGTATAAACATGGAAATATCTACACCGATATCTGTATAAACATGGAAATATCTACACCGCTATCTGTATAAACATGGAAATATCTACAACGCTATCTGTGTAAACATGGAAGTATCTACACAGATATCTGTGTAAACTTGCAAATATCTACACAGCTATCTGTGTAAAGATCGAAATGTCTACAGCGCAATCTGTGCAATGATGGAAATATCTACACCGCTATCTCTGTAAACATGGAAATATCTACACCGCTATCTGTATCA
Organism: Pan troglodytes; assembly: GCF_028858775.2. Taxonomy (NCBI): domain Eukaryota; kingdom Metazoa; phylum Chordata; class Mammalia; order Primates; family Hominidae; genus Pan; species Pan troglodytes. The sequence continues at coordinate 81,851 of NC_072411.2, forward strand.
ACATGGAAATATCTACTTCGCTATCTTTATAAACATGGAAATATCTACACTGTTATCTCTATAAACATGGAAATATCTACACCACCATCTGTATAAACATGCAAATATCTACAGAGTCATCTGTATAAACATGGAAATATCTACACCACCATATCTATAAACATGGAAATATCTACAGTGCCATCTGTATAGCCGTGGAAATACCTACCCAGCCATCTGTGTAACAACGGAAATATCTACTCCGCTATCTCTATAAACATGGAAATACGTACAACGCTATCTCTATAAATATGGAAATATGTACACTGCAATCTCTATAAACATGGAAATATCTACACCGCCATCACTATAGACATGGAAATATCTACATCGCTATCTGTATTAACATGGAAATAGCTCCACCGCTATCAGTATAAACACTGAAATATCTACACCGCTATCTGTATAAACATGGAAATATGTACAACGCTATCTGTATAAACATGGAAATATCTACACCGCAATCTGTATAAACATGGAAATATCTACACAGCTATCTCTATAAACATGGAAATAGCTACCCTGCTATCTGTATAAACATAGAAATAGCGACACCGTTATCTGTACAAACATGGAAATATCTACACCGCCCTCTGTAAAAACATGAAGATATCTACACAGTCATCTGTATAAACTTGGAAATATCTACACCTCCATCTGTATAAACATGGAAATATCTACACTGCAATCTGTATACACATGGAAATATCTACACAGCCATCTGAAGAAACATGGAATTATGTACACCGCTATCTGTATAAACATGGAAATAACTACACCGCTATCTTTATAAACTTGGAAATATCTACACCGCCTTCTGTATAAACATGGAAATATCTACACCGCTATCTGTATAAACATGGAAATATCTACACCGCTATCTGTATAAACATGGAAATATCTACACAGCTATCTCTATAAACATGGGAATAGCTACACTGCTATCTGTATAAACATAGAAATAGCGACACCGTTATCTGTATAAACATGGAAATATCTACACCGCCCTCTGTAAAAACATGAAGATATCTACACAGTCTTCTGTATAAACTTGGAAATATCTACACCTCCATCTGTATAAACATGGAAATATCTACACTGCCATCTGTATACACATGGAAATATCTACACAGCCATCTGAAGAAACATGGAAATATGTACACCGCTATCTGTATAAACATGGAAATAACTACACCGCTATCTTTATAAACTTGGAAATATCTACACCGCCTTCTGTATAAACATGGAAATATCTACACCGCTATCTGTATAAACATGGAAATACCAACACCGTTATTTGTATAAACATTGAAATATCTACACTGCTATCTGTATAAAGATGGAAATATCTACAACGCTATCTGTGTAAACATGGAAATATCTACACACCTATCTGTGTAAACATGGAAATATCTACACCGCTATCTGTATAAACATGGAAATATCTACACCGCTATCTGTATAAACATGGAAATACCAAAACGGCTATCTGTATAAATATGGAAATATCTACAACGCTATCAGTATAAATACGGAAATATCCTCACCACTATCACTATAAACCTGGAAATACCTACAACGCTATCTGTATAAATACGGAAATATCCTCACCACTATCTCTATAAACATGGAAATACCTACACCGCCATCTCTATACACATGGAAATACCTACACCGCCATCTCTATACACATGGAAATATCTACACCACTATCTCTATAAACATAGAAATATCTACATTGCAATCTCTATAAACATGGAAATATCTACACCGCCATCTCTATAAACATGGAAATATCTACATCGCTATCTGTATAAATATGGAAATATCTCCACCGCTATCAGTATAAACATGGAAATATCTACACCGATATCTGTATAAACATGGAAATATCTACACCGCTATCTGTATAAACATGGAAATATCTACAACGCTATCTGTGTAAACATGGAAGTATCTACACAGATATCTGTGTAAACTTGCAAATATCTACACAGCTATCTGTGTAAAGATCGAAATGTCTACAGCACAATCTGTGCAATGATGGAAATATCTACACCGATATCTCTGTAAACATGGAAATATCTACACCGCTATCTGTATCAACATGGAAATATCTACTTCGCTATCTTTATAAACATGGAAATATCTACACTGTTATCTCTATAAACATGGAAATATCTACACCACCATCTGTATAAACATGCAAATATCTACAGAGTCATCTGTATAAACATGGAAATATCTACACCACCATATCTATAAACATGGAAATATCTACAGTGCCATCTGTATACCCGTGGAAATACCTACCCAGCCATCTGTGTAACCACGGAAATATCTACTCCGCTATCTCTATAAACATGGAAATACGTACAACGCTATCTCTATAAATATGGAAATATCTACACTGCAATCTCTATAAACATGGAAATATCTACACCGCCATCACTATAAACATGGAAATATCTACATCGCTATCTGTATTAAAATGGAAATAGCTCCACCGCTATCAGTATAAACACTGAAATATCTACACCGCTATCTGTATAAACATGGAAATATGTACAACGCTATCTGTATAAACATGGAAATATCTACACCGCAATCTGTATAAACATGGAAATATCTACACAGCTATCTCTATAAACATGGAAATAGCTACCCTGCTATCTGTATAAACATAGAAATAGCGACACCGTTATCTGTATAAACATGGAAATATCTACAGCGCCCTCTGTAAATACATGAAGATATCTACACAGTCATCTGTATAAACTTGGAAATATCTACACCTCCATCTGTATAAACATGGAAATATCTACACTGCCATCTGTATACACATGGAAATATCTACACAGCCATCTGAAGAAACATGGAAATATGTACACCGCTATCTGTGTAAACATGGAAATAACTACACCGCTATCTTTATAAACTTGGAAATATCTACACCGCCTTCTGTATAAACATGGAAATATCTGCACCGCTATCTGTATAAACATGGAAATATCTACACCGCTATCTGTATAAACATGGAAATATCTACACAGCTATCTCTATAAACATGGGAATAGCTACACTGCTATCTGTATAAACATAGAAATAGCGACACCGTTATCTGTATAAACATGGAAATATCTACACTGCCCTCTGTAAAAACATGAAGATATCTACACAGTCATCTGTATAAACTTGGAAATATCTACACCTCCATCTGTATAAACATGGAAATATCTACACTGCCATCTGTAAACACATGGAAATATCTACACAGCCATCTGAAGAAACATGGAAATATGTACACCGCTATCTGTATAAACATGGAAATAACTACACCGCTATCTTTATAAACTTGGAAATATCTACACCGCCTTCTGTATAAACATGGAAATATCTACACCGCTATCTGTATAAACATGGAAATATCTACACCGCTATCTGTATAAACATGGAAATATCTACACAGCTATCTCTATAAACATGGGAATAGCTACACTGCTATCTGTATAAACATAGAAATAGCGACACCGTTATCTGTATAAACATGGAAATATCTACACCGCCCTCTGTAAAAACATGAAGATATCTACACAGTCATCTGTATAAACTTGGAAATATCTACACCTCCATCTGTATAAACATGGAAATATCTACACTGCCATCTGTATACACATGGAAATATCTACACAGCCATCTGAAGAAACATGGAAATATGTACACCGCTATCTGTATAAACATGGAAATAACTACACCGCTATCTTTGTAAACTTGGAAATATCTACACCGCCTTCTGTATAAACATGGAAATATCTACACCGCTATCTGTATAAACATGGAAATATCTACACCGCTATCTGTATAAACATGGAAATACCAACACCGTTATCTGTATAAACATTGAAATATCTACACCGCTATCTGTATAAAGATGGAAATATCTACAACGCTATCTGTGTAAACATGGAAATATCTACACACCTATCTGTGTAAACATGGAAATATCTACACCGCTATCTGTATAAACATGGAAATATCTACACCGCTATCTGTATAAACATGGAAGTACCAAAACGGCTATCTGTATAAACATGGAAATATCTACAACGCTATCTGTATAAATACGGAAATATCCTCACCACTATCACTATAAACCTGGAAATACCTACAACGCCATCTGTATAAATACGGAAATATCCTCACCACTATCTCTATAAACATGGAAATACCTACACCGCCATATCTATACACATGGAAATACCTACACCGCCATCTCTATACACATGGAAATATCTACACCACTATCTCAATAAACATAGAAATATCTACATTGCAATCTCTATAAGCATGGAAATATCTACACCGCCATCTCTATAAACATGGAAATATCTACATCGCTATCTGTATAAATATGGAAATATCTCCACCGCTATCAGTATAAACATGGAAATATCTACACCGATATCTGCATAAACATGGAAAGATCTACACCGCTATCTGTATAAACATGGAAATATCTACAACGCTATCTGTGTAAACATGGAAGTATCTACACAGATATCTGTGTAAACTTGCAAATATCTACACAGCTATCTGTGTAAAGATCGAAATGTCTACAGCGCAATCTGTGCAAAGATGGAAATATCTACACCGCTATCTCTGTAAACATGGAAATATCTACACCGCTATCTGTATCAACATGGAAATATCTACTTCGCTATCTTTATAAACATGGAAATATCTACACTGTTATCTCTATAAACATGGAAATATCTACACCACCATCTGTATAAACATGCAAATATCTACAGAGTCATCTGTATAAACATGGAAATATCTACACCACCATATCTATAAACATGGAAATACCTACAGTGCCATCTGTATACCCGTGGAAATACCTACCCAGCCATCTGTGTAACCACGGAAATATCTACTCCACTATCTCTATAAACATGGAAATACGTACAACGCTATCTCTATAAATATGAAAATATCTACACTGCAATCCCTATAAACATGGAAATATCTACACCGCCATCACTATAAACATGGAAATATCTACATCGCTATCTGTATTAACATGGAAATAGCTCCACCGCTATCAGTATAAACATTGAAATATCTACACTGCTATCTGTATAAACATGGAAATATGTACAACGCTATCTGCATAAACATGGAAATATCTACACCGCAATCTGTATAAACATGGAAATATCTACACAGCTATCTCTATAAACATGGAAATAGCTACCCTGCTATCTGTATAAACATAGAAATAGCGACACCGTTATCTGTATAAACATGGAAATATCTACAGCGCCCTCTGTAAAAACATGAAGATATCTACACAGTCATCTGTATAAACTTGGAAATATCTACACCTCCATCTGTATAAACATGGAAATATCTACACTGCCATCTGTATACACATGGAAATATCTACACAGCCATCTGAAGAAACATGGAAATATATACACCGCTATCTGTATAAACATGGAAATAACTACACCGCTATCTTTATAAACTTGGAAATATCTACACCGCCTTCTGTATAAACATGGAAATATCTGCACCGCTATCTGTATAAACATGGAAATATCTACACCGCTATCTGTATAAACATGGAAATATCTACACAGCTATCTCTATAAACATGGGAATAGCTACACTGCTATCTGTATAAACATAGAAATAGCGACACCGTTATCTGTATAAACATGGAAATATCTACACTGCCCTCTGTAAAAACATGAAGATATCTACACAGTCATCTGTATAAACTTGGAAATATCTACACCTCCATCTGTATAAACATGGAAATATCTACACTGCCATCTGTATACACATGGAAATATCTACACAGCCATCTGAAGAAACATGGAAATATGTACACCGCTATCTGTATAAACATGGAAATAACTACACCGCTATCTTTATAAACTTGGAAATATCTACACCACCTTCTGTATAAACATGGAAATATCTACACCGCTATCTGTATAAACATGGAAATATCTACACCGCTATCTGTATAAACATGGAAATATCTACACAGCTATCTCTATAAACATGGGAATAGCTACAGTGCTATCTGTATAAACATAGAAATAGCGACACCGTTATCTGTATAAACATGGAAATATCTACACCGCCCTCTGTAAAAACATGAAGATATCTACACAGTCATCTGTATAAACTTGGAAATATCTACACCTCTATCTGTATAAACATGGAAATATCTACACTGCCATCTGTATACACATGGAAATATCTACACAGCCATCTGAAGAAACATGGAAATATATACACCGCTATCTGTATAAACATGGAAATAACTACACCGCTATCTTTGTAAACTTGGAAATATCTACACCGCCTTCTGTATAAACATGGAAATATCTACACCGCTATCTGTATAAACATGGAAATATCTACACCGCTATCTGTATAAACATGGAAATACCAACACCGTTATCTGTATAAACATTGAAATATCTACACCGCTATCTGTATAAAGATGGAAATATCTACAACGCTATCTGTGTAAACATGGAAATATCTACACACCTATCTGTGTAAACATGGAAATATCTACACCGCTATCTGTATAAACATGGAAATATCTACACCGCTATCTGTATAAACATGGAAGTACCAAAACGGCTATCTGTATAAACATGGAAATATCTACAACGCTATCTGTATAAATACGGAAATATCCTCACCACTATCACTATAAACCTGGAAATACCTACAACGCCATCTGTATAAATACGGAATTATCCTCACCACTATCTCTATAAACATGGAAATACCTACACCGCCATATCTATACACATGGAAATACCTACACCGCCATCTCTATACACATGGAAATATCTACACCACTATCTCTATAAACATAGAAATATCTACATTGCAATCTCTATAAACATGAAAATATCTACACCGCCATCTCTATAAACATGGAAATATCTACATCGCTATCTGCATAAATGTTGAAATATCTCCACTGCTATCAGTATAAACATGGAAATATCTACACCGATATCTGCATAAACATGGAAATATCTACACCGCTATCTGTATCAACATGGAAATATCTACTTCGCTATCGTTATAAACATGGAAATATCTACACTGTTATCTCTATAAACATGGAAATATCTACACCACCATCTGTATAAACATGCAAATATCTACAGAGTCATCTGTATAAACATGGAAATATCTACACCACCATATCTATAAACATGGAAATACCTACAGTGCCATCTGTATACCCGTGGAAATACCTACCCAGCCATCTGTGTAACCACGGAAATATCTACTCCGCTATCTCTATAAACATGGAAATACGTACAACGCTATCTCTATAAATATGAAAATATCTACACTGCAATCCCTATAAACATGGAAATATCTACACCGCCATCACTATAAACATGGAAATATCTACATCGCTATCTGTATTAACATGGAAATAGTTCCACCGCTATCAGTATAAACATTGAAATATCTACACCGCTATCTGTATAAACATGGAAATATGTACAACGCTATCTGTATAAACATGGAAATATCTACACTGCAATCTGTATAAACATGGAAATATCTACACAGCTATCTCTATAAACATGGAAATAGCTACCCTGCTATCTGTATAAACATAGAAATAGCGACACCGTTATCTGTATACACATGGAAATATCTACACCGCCCTCTGTAAACACATGAAGATATCTACACAGTCATCTGTATAAACTTGGAAATATCTACACCTCCATCTGTATAAACATGGAAATATCTACACTGCCATCTGTATACACATGGAAATATCTACACAGCCATCTGAAGAAACATGGAAATATGTACACCGCTATCTGTATAAACATGGAAATAACTACACCGCTATCTTTATAAACTTGGAAATATCTACACCGCCTTCTTTATAAACATGGAAATATCTACACCGCTATCTGTATGAACATGGAAATACCAACACCGTTATCTGTATAAACATTGAAATATCTACACCGCTATCTGTATAAAGATGGAAATATCTACAACGCTATCTGTGTAAACATGGAAATATCTACACACCTATCTGTGTAAACATGGAAATATCTACACACCTATCTGTGTAAACATGGAAATATCTACACCGCTATCTGTATAAACATGGAAATATCTACACCGCTATCTGTATAAATACGGAAATATCCTCACCACTATCATTATAAACCTGGAAATACCTACAACGCTATCTGTATAACTACGGAAATATCCTCACCACTATCTCTATAAACATGGAAATACCTACACCGCCATATCTATACACATGGAAATACCTACACCGCCATCTCTATACACATGGAAATATCCACACCACTATCTCTATAAACATAGAAATATCTACATTGCAATCTCTATAAACATGGAAATATCTACACCGCCATCTCTATAAACATGGAAATATCTACATCGCTATCTGTATAAATATGGAAATATCTCCACCGCTATCAGTATAAACATGGAAATATCTACACCGATATCTGTATAAACATGGAACTATCTACACCGCTATCTGTATAAACATGGAAATAACTACAATGCTATCTGTGTAAACATGGAAGTATCTACACAGATATCTGTGTAAACTTGCAAATATCTACACAGCTATCTGTGTAAAGATCGAAATGTCTACAGCGCAATCTGTGCAAAGATGGAAATATCTACACCGCTATCTCTGTAAACATGGAAATATCTACACCGCTATCTGTATCAACATGGAAATATCTACTTCGCTATCTTTATAAACATGGAAATATCTACACTGTTATCTCTATAAACATGGAAATATCTACACCACCATCTGTATAAACATGCAAATATCTACAGAGTCATCTGTATAAACATGGAAACATCTACACCACCATATCTATAAACATGGAAATATCTACAGTGCCATCTGTATACCCGTGGAAATACCTACCCAGCCATCTGTGTAACCACGGAAATATCTACTCCGCTATCTCTATAAACATGGAAATACGTACAACGCTATTTCTATAAATATGGAAATATCTATGCTGCAATCTCTATAAACATGGAAATATCTACACCGCCATCACTATAAACATGGAAATATCTACATCGCTATCTGTATTAACATGGAAATAGCTCCACCGCTATCAGTATAAACACTGAAATATCTACACCGCTATCTGTATAAACATGGAAATATGTACAACGCTATCTGTATAAACATGGAAATATCTACACCGCAATCTGTATAAACATGGAAATATCTACACAGCTATCTCTATAAACATGGAAATAGCTACACTGCTATCTGTATAAACATAGAAATAGCGACACCGTTATCTGTATAAACATGGAAATAACTACACCGCCCTCTGTAAAAACATCAAGATATCTACACAGTCATCTGTATAAACTTGGAAATATCTACACCTCCATCTGTATAAACATTGAAATATCTACACTGCCATCTGTATACACATGGAAATATCTACACAGCCATCTGAAGAAACATGGAAATATGTACACCGCTATCTGTATAAACATGGAAATAACTACACCGCTATCTTTATAAAATTGGAAATATCTACACCGCCTTCTGTATAAACATGGAAATATCTGCACCGCTATCTGTATAAACATGGAAATACCAACACCGTTATCTGTATAAACATTGAAATATCTACACCGCTATCTGTATAAAGATGGAAATATCTACAACGCTATCTGTGTAAACATGGAAATATCTACACACCTATCTGTGTAAACATGGAAATATCTACACCGCTATCTGTATAAACATGGAAATATCTACACCGCTATCTGTATAAACATGGAAATACCAAAACGGCTATCTGTATAAACATGGAAATATCTACAACGCTATCTGTATAAATACGGAAATATCCTCACCACTATCACTATAAACCTGGAAATACCTACAACGCTATCTGTATAACTACGGAAATATCCTCACCACTATCTCTATAAACATGGAAATACCTACACCGCCATATCTATACACATGGAAATACCTACACCGCCATCTCTATACACATGGAAATATCTACACCACTATCTCTATAAACATAGAAATATCTACATTGCAATCTCTATAAACATGGAAATATCTACACCGCCATCTCTATAAACATGGAAATATCTACATCGCTATCTGTATAAATATGGAAATATCTCCACCGCTATCAGTATAAACATGGAAATATCTACACCGATATCTGTATAAACATGGAAATATCTACACCGCTATCTGTATAAACATGGAAATATCTACAACGCTATCTGTGTAAACATGGAAGTATCTACACAGATATCTGTGTAAACTTGCAAATATCTACACAGCTATCTGTGTAAAGATCGAAATTTCTACAGCGCAATCTGTGCAAAGATGGAAATATCTACACCGATATCTCTGTAAACATGGAAATATCTACATCGCTATCTGTATCAACATGGAAATATCTACTTCGCTATCTTTATAAACATGGAAATATCTACACTGTTATCTCTATAAACATGGAAATATCAACACCGCTATCTTTATAAACATGGAAATACCAAAACGGCTATCTGTATAAACATGGAAATATCTACAACGCTATCTGTATAAATACGGAAATATCCTCACCACTATCTCTATAAACATGGAAATACCTACACCGCCATATCTATACACATGGAAATACCTACACCGCCATCTCTGTACACATGGAAATATGTACACCACTATGTCTATAAACATAGAAATATCTACATTGCAATCTCTATAAACATGGAAATATCTACACCGCCATCTCTATAAACATGGAAATATCTACATCGCTATTTGTATAAATATGGAAATATCTCCACCGCTATCAGTATAAACATGGAAATATCTACACCGATATCTGTATAAACATGGAAATATCTACACCGCTATCTGTATAAACATGGAAATATCTACAACGCTATCTGTGTAAACATGGAAGTATCTACACAGATATCTGTGTAAACTTGCAAATATCTACACAGCTATCTGTGTAAAGATCGAAATGTCTACAGCGCAATCTGTGCAAAGATGGAAATATCTACACCGCTATCTCTGTAAACATGGAAATATCTACACCGCTATCTGTATCAACATGGAAATATCTACTTCGCTATCTTTATAAACATGGAAATATCTACACTGTTATCTCTATAAACATGGAAATATCTACACCACCATCTGTATAAACATGCAAATATCTACAGAGTCATCTGTATAAACATGGAAATATCTACACCACCATATCTATAAACATGGAAATATCTACAGTGCCATCTGTATACCCGTGGAAATACCTACCCAGCCATCTGTGTAACCACGGAAATATCTACTCCGCTATCTCTCTAAACATGGAAATACGTACAACGCTATCTCTATAAATATGGAAATATCTACGCTTCAATCTCTATAAACATGGAAATATCTACACCGCCATCACTATAAACATGGAAATATCTACATCGCTATCTGTATTAACATGGAAATAGCTCCACCGCTATCAGTATAAACACTGAAATATCTACACCGCAATCTGTATAAACATGGAAATATGTACAACGCTATCTGTATAAACATGGAAATATCTACACCGTTATCTGTATAAACATGGAAATATCTACACAGCTATCTCTATAAACATGGAATTAGCTACACTGCTATCTGTATAAACATAGAAATAGCGGCACCGTTATCTGTATAAACATGGAAATATCTACACCGCCCTCTGTAAACACATGAAGATATCTACACAGTCATCTGTATAAACTTGGAAATATCTATACCTCCATCTGTATAAACATGGAAATATCTACACTGCCATCTGTATACACATGGAAATATCTACACAGCCATCTGAAGAATCATGGAAATATGTACACCGTTATCTGTATAAACATGGAAATAACTACACCGCTATCTTTATAAACTTGGAAATATCTACACCGCCTTCTGTATAAACATGGAAATATCTACACCGCTATCTGTATAAACATGGAAATACCAACACCGTTATTTGTATAAACATTGAAATATCTACACTGCTATCTGTATAAAGATGGAAATATCTACAACGCTATCTGTGTAAACATGGAAATATCTACACACCTATCTGTGTAAACATGGAAATATCTACACCGCTATCTGTATAAACATGGAAATATCTACACCGCTATCTGTATAAACATGGAAATACCAAAACGGCTGTCTGTATAAATATGGAAATATCTACAACGCTATCAGTATAAATACGGAAATATCCTCACCACTATCACTATAAACCTGGAAATACCTACAACGCTATCTGTATAAATACGGAAATATCCTCACCACTATCTCTATAAACATGGAAATACCTACACCGCCATCTCTATACACATGGAAATACCTACACCGCCATCTCTATACACATGGAAATATCTACACCACTATCTCTATAAACATAGAAATATCTACATTGCAATCTCTATAAACATGGCAATATCTACACCGCCATCTCTATAAACATGGAAATATCTACATCGCTATCTGTATAAATATGGAAATATCTCCACCGCTATCAGTATAAACATGGAAATATCTACACCGATGTCTGTATAAACGTGGAAATATCTACACCGCTATCTGTATAAACATGGAAATATCTACAACGCTATCTGTGTAAACATGGAAGTATCTACACAGATATCTGTGTAAACTTGCAAATATCTACACAGCTATCTGTGTAAAGATCGAAATGTCTACAGCGCAATCTGTGCAATGATGGAAATATCTACACCGCTATCTCTGTAAACATGGAAATATCTACACCGCTATCTGTATCAACATGGAAATATCTACTTCGCTATCTTTATAAACATGGAAATATCTACACTGTTATCTCTATAAACATGGAAATATCTACACCACCATCTGTATAAACATGCAAATATCTACAGAGTCATCTGTATAAACATGGAAATATCTACACCACCATATCTATAAACTTGGAAATATCTACAGTGCCATCTGTATACCCGTGGAAATACCTACCCAGCCATCTGTGTAACCACGGAAATATCTACTCCGCTATCTCTATAAACATGGAAATACGTACAACGCTATCTCTATAAATATGGAAATATGTACACTGCAATCTCTATAAACATGGAAATATCTACACCGCCATCACTATAAACATGGAAATATCTACATCGCTATCTGTATTAACATGGAAATAGCTCCACCGCTATCAGTATAAACACTGAAATATCTACACCGCTATCTGTATAAACATGGAAATATGTACAACGCTATCTGTATAAACATGGAAATATCTACACCGCAATCTGTATAAACATGGAAATATCTACACAGCTATCTCTATAAACATGGAAATAGCTACCCTGCTATCTGTATAAACATAGAAATAGCGACACCGTTATCTGTACAAACATGGAAATATCTACACCGCCCTCTGTAAAAACATGAAGATATCTACACAGTCATCTGTATAAACTTGGAAATATCTACACCTCCATCTGTATAAACATGGAAATATCTACACTGCAATCTGTATACACATGGAAATATCTACACAGCCATCTGAAGAAACATGGAATTATGTACACCGCTATCTGTATAAACATGGAAATAACTACACCGCTATCTTTATAAACTTGGAAATATCTACACCGCCTTCTGTATAAACATGGAAATATCTACACCGCTATCTGTATAAACATGGAAATATGTACAACGCTATCTGTATAAACATGGAAATATCTACACAGCTATCTCTATAAACATGGGAATAGCTACACTGCTATCTGTATAAACATAGTAATAGCGACACCGTTATCTCTATAAACATGGAAATATCTACACCGCCCTCTGTAAAAACATGAAGATATCTACACAGTCATCTGTATAAACTTGGAAATATCTACACCTCCATCTGTATAAACATGGAAATATCTACACTGCCATCTGTATACACATGGAAATATCTACACAGCCATCTGAAGAAACATGGAAATATGTACACCGCTATCTGTATAAACATGGAAATAACTACACCGCTATCTTTATAAACTTGGAAATATCTACACCGCCTTCTGTATAAACATGGAAATATCTACACCGCTATCTGTATAAACATGGAAATATCTACACCGCTATCTGTATAAACATGGAAATATCTACACAGCTATCTCTATAAACATGGGATTAGCTACACTGCTATCTGTATAAACATAGAAATAGCGGCACCGTTATCTGTATAAACATGGAAATATCTACACCGCCCTCTGTAAACACATGAAGATATCTACACAGTCATCTGTATAAACTTGGAAATATCTACACCTCCATCTGTATAAACATGGAAATATCTACACTGCCATCTGTATACACATGGAAATATCTACACAGCCATCTGAAGAATCATGGAAATATGTACACCGCTATCTGTATAAACATGGAAATAACTACACCGCTATCTTTATAAACTTGGAAATATCTACACCGCCTTCTGTATAAACATGGAAATATCTACACCGCTATCTGTATAAACATGGAAATACCAACACCGTTATTTGTATAAACATTGAAATATCTACACTGCTATCTGTATAAAGATGGAAATATCTACAACGCTATCTGTGTAAACATGGAAATATCTACACACCTATCTGTGTAAACATGGAAATATCTACACCGCTATCTGTATAAACATGGAAATATCTACACCGCTATCTGTATAAACATGGAAATACCAAAACGGCTATCTGTATAAATATGGAAATATCTACAACGCTATCAGTATAAATACGGAAATATCCTCACCACTATCACTATAAACCTGGAAATACCTACAAGGCTATCTGTATAAATACGGAAATATCCTCACCACTATCTCTATAAACATGGAAATACCTACACCGCCATCTCTATACACATGGAAATACCTACACCGCCATCTCTATACACATGGAAATATCTACACCACTATCTCTATAAACATAGAAATATCTACATTGCAATCTCTATAAACATGGAAATATCTACACCGCCATCTCTATAAACATGGAAATATCTACATCGCTATCTGTATAAATATGGAAATATCTCCACCGCTATCAGTATAAACATGGAAATATCTACACCGATATCTGTATAAACATGGAAATATCTACACCGCTATCTGTATAAACATGGAAATATCTACAACGCTATCTGTGTAAACATGGAAGTATCTACACAGATATCTGTGTAAACTTGCAAATATCTACACAGCTATCTGTGTAAAGATCGAAATGTCTACAGCGCAATCTGTGCAATGATGGAAATATCTACACCGCTATCTCTGTAAACATGGAAATATCTACACCGCTATCTGTATCAACATGGAAATATCTACTTCGCTATCTTTATAAACATGGAAATATCTACACTGTTATCTCTATAAACATGGAAATATCTACACCACCATCTGTATAAACATGCAAATATCTACAGAGTCATCTGTATAAACATGGAAATATCTACACCACCATATCTATAAACATGGAAATATCTACAGTGCCATCTGTATACCCGTGGAAATACCTACCCAGCCATCTGTGTAACCACGGAAATATCTACTCCGCTATCTCTATAAACATGGAAATACGTACAACGCTATCTCTATAAATATGGTAATATGTACACTGCAATCTCTATAAACATGGAAATATCTACACCGCCATCACTATAGACATGGAAATATCTACATCGCTATCTGTATTAACATGGAAATTGCTCCACCGCTATCAGTATAAACACTGAAATATCTACACCGCTATCTGTATAAACATGGAAATATGTACAACGCTATCTGTATAAACATGGAAATATCTACACCGCAATCTGTATAAACATGGAAATATCTACACAGCTATCTCTATAAACATGGAAATAGCTACCCTGCTATCTGTATAAACATAGAAATAGCGACACCGTTATCTGTACAAACATGGAAATATCTACACCGCCCTCTGTAAAAACATGAAGATATCTACACAGTCATCTGTATAAACTTGGAAATATCTACACCTCCATCTGTATAAACATGGAAATATCTACACTGCAATCTGTATACACATGGAAATATCTACACAGCCATCTGAAGAAACATGGAATTATGTACACCGCTATCTGTATAAACATGGAAATAACTACACCGCTATCTTTATAAACTTGGAAATATCTACACCGCCTTCTGTATAAACATGGAAATATCTACACCGCTATCTGTATAAACACGGAAATATCTACACCGCTATCTGTATAAACATGGAAATATCTACACAGCTATCTCTATAAACATGGGAATAGCTACACTGCTATCTGTATAAACATAGAAATAGCGACACCGTTATCTGTATAAACATGGAAATATCTACACCGCCCTCTGTAAAAACATGAAGATATCTACACAGTCATCTGTATAAACTTGGAAATATCTACACCTCCATCTGTATAAACATGGAAATATCTACACTGCCATCTGTATACACATGGAAATATCTACACAGCCATCTGAAGAAACATGGAAATATGTACACCGCTATCTGTATAAACATGGAAATAACTACACCGCTATCTTTATAAACTTGGAAATATCTACACCGCCTTCTGTATAAACATGGAAATATCTACACCGCTATCTGTATAAACATGGAAATACCAACACCGTTATTTGTATAAACATTGAAATATCTACACTGCTATCTGTATAAAGATGGAAATATCTACAACGCTATCTGTGTAAACATGGAAATATCTACACACCTATCTGTGTAAACATGGAAATATCTACACCGCTATCTGTATAAACATGGAAATATCTACACCGCTATCTGTATAAACATGGAAATACCAAAACGGCTATCTGTATAAATATGGAAATATCTACAACGCTATCAGTATAAATACGGAAATATCCTCACCACTATCACTATAAACCTGGAAATACCTACAACGCTATCTGTATAAATACGGAAATATCCTCACCACTATCTCTATAAACATGGAAATACCTACACCGCCATCTCTATACACATGGAAATACCTACACCGCCATCTCTATACACATGGAAATATCTACACCACTATCTCTATAAACATAGAAATATCTACATTGCAATCTCTATAAACATGGAAATATCTACACCGCCATCTCTATAAACATGGAAATATCTACATCGCTATCTGTATAAATATGGAAATATCTCCACCGCTATCAGTATAAACATGGAAATATCTACACCGATATCTGTATAAACATGGAAATATCTACACCGCTATCTGTATAAACATGGAAATATCTACAACGCTATCTGTGTAAACATGGAAGTATCTACACAGATATCTGTGTAAACTTGCAAATATCTACACAGCTATCTGTGTAAAGATTGAAATGTCTACAGCGCAATCTGTGCAATGATGGAAATATCTACACCGCTATCTCTGTAAACATGGAAATATCTACACCGCTATCTGTATCAACATGGAAATATCTACTTCGCTATCTTTATAAACATGGAAATATCTACACTGTTATCTCTATAAACATGGAAATATCTACACCACCATCTGTATAAACATGCAAATATCTACAGAGTCATCTGTATAAACATGGAAATATCTACACCACCATATCTATAAACATGGAAA
The DNA here is from genome assembly GCF_028858775.2 of Pan troglodytes. Lineage (NCBI taxonomy): Eukaryota > Metazoa > Chordata > Mammalia > Primates > Hominidae > Pan > Pan troglodytes. Next base: position 99,684 of record NC_072411.2, read on the forward strand.
TATCTACAGTGCCATCTGTATACCCGTGGAAATACCTACCCAGCCATCTGTGTAACCACGGAAATATCTACTCCGCTATCTCTATAAACATGGAAATACGTACAACGCTATCTCTATAAATATGGAAATATCTACACTGCAATCTCTATAAACATGGAAATATCTACACCGCCATCACTATAAACATGGAAATATCTACATCGCTATCTGTATTAAAATGGAAATAGCTCCACCGCTATCAGTATAAACACTGAAATATCTACACCGCTATCTGTATAAACATGGAAATATGTACAACGCTATCTGTATAAACATGGAAATATCTACACCGCAATCTGTATAAACATGGAAATATCTACACAGCTATCTCTATAAACATGGAAATAGCTACCCTGCTAACTGTATAAACATAGAAATAGCGACACCGTTATCTGTACAAACATGGAAATATCTACACCGCCCTCTGTAAAAACATGAAGATATCTACACAGTCATCTGTATAAACTTGGAAATATCTACACCTCCATCTGTATAAACATGGAAATATCTACACTGCAATCTGTATACACATGGAAATATCTACACAGCCATCTGAAGAAACATGGAATTATGTACACCGCTATCTGTATAAACATGGAAATAACTACACCGCTATCTTTATAAACTTGGAAATATCTACACCGCCTTCTGTATAAACATGGAAATATCTACACCGCTATCTGTATAAACATGGAAATATCTACACCGCTATCTGTATAAACATGGAAATATCTACACAGCTATCTCTATAAACATGGGAATAGCTACACTGCTATCTGTATAAACATAGAAATAGCGACACCGTTATCTGTATAAACATGGAAATCTCTACACCGCCCTCTGTAAAAACATGAAGATATCTACACAGTCATCTGTATAAACTTGGAAATAACTACACCTCCATCTGTATAAACATGGAAATATCTACACTGCCATCTGTATACACATGGAAATATCTACACAGCCATCTGAAGAAACATGGAAATATCTACACCGCTATCTGTATAAACATGGAAATATCTACACCGCTATCTGTATAAACATGGAAATACCAAAACGGCTATCTGTATAAATATGGAAATATCTACAACGCTATCAGTATAAATACGGAAATATCCTCACCACTATCACTATAAACCTGGAAATACCTACAACGCTATCTGTATAAATACGGAAATATCCTCACCACTATCTCTATAAACATGGAAATACCTACACCGCCATCTCTATACACATGGAAATACCTACACCGCCATCTCTATACACATGGAAATATCTACACCACTATCTTTATAAACATAGAAATATCTACATTGCAATCTCTATAAACATGGAAATATCTACACCGCCATCTCTATAAACATGGAAATATCTACATCGCTATCTGTATAAATATGGAAATATCTCCACCGCTATCAGTATAAACATGGAAATATCTACACCGATATCTGTATAAACATGGAAATATCTACACCGCTGTCTGTATAAACATGGAAATATCTACAACGCTATCTGTGTAAACATGGAAGTATCTACACAGATATCTGTGTAAACTTGCAAATATCTACACAGCTATCTGTGTAAAGATCGAAATGTCTACAGCGCAATCTGTGCAATGATGGAAATATCTACACCGCTATCTCTGTAAACATGGAAATATCTACACCGCTATCTGTATCAACATGGAAATATCTACTTCGCTATCTTTATAAACATGGAAATATCTACACTGTTATCTCTATAAACATGGAAATATCTACACCACCATCTGTATAAACATGCAAATATCTACAGAGTCATCTGTATAAACATGGAAATATCTACACCACCATATCTATAAACATGGAAATATCTACAGTGCCATCTGTATAGCCGTGGAAATACCTACCCAGCCATCTGTGTAACAACGGAAATATCTACTCCGCTATCTCTATAAACATGGAAATACGTACAACGCTATCTCTATAAATATGGAAATATGTACACTGCAATCTCTATAAACATGGAAATATCTACACCGCCATCACTATAGACATGGAAATATCTACATCGCTATCTGTATTAACATGGAAATAGCTCCACCGCTATCAGTATAAACACTGAAATATCTACACCGCTATCTGTATAAACATGGAAATATGTACAACGCTATCTGTATAAACATGGAAATATCTACACCGCAATCTGTATAAACATGGAAATATCTACACAGCTATCTCTATAAACATGGAAATAGCTACCCTGCTATCTGTATAAACATAGAAATAGCGACACCGTTATCTGTACAAACATGGAAATATCTACACCGCCCTCTGTAAAAACATGAAGATATCTACACAGTCATCTGTATAAACTTGGAAATATCTACACCTCCATCTGTATAAACATGGAAATATCTACACTGCAATCTGTATACACATGGAAATATCTACACAGCCATCTGAAGAAACATGGAATTATGTACACCGCTATCTGTATAAACATGGAAATAACTACACCGCTATCTTTATAAACTTGGAAATATCTACACCGCCTTCTGTATAAACATGGAAATATCTACACCGCTATCTGTATAAACATGGAAATATCTACACCGCTATCTGTATAAACATGGAAATATCTACACAGCTATCTCTATAAACATGGGAATAGCTACACTGCTATCTGTATAAACATAGAAATAGCGACACCGTTATCTGTATAAACATGGAAATATCTACACCGCCCTCTGTAAAAACATGAAGATATCTACACAGTCTTCTGTATAAACTTGGAAATATCTACACCTCCATCTGTATAAACATGGAAATATCTACACTGCCATCTGTATACACATGGAAATATCTACACAGCCATCTGAAGAAACATGGAAATATGTACACCGCTATCTGTATAAACATGGAAATAACTACACCGCTATCTTTATAAACTTGGAAATATCTACACCGCCTTCTGTATAAACATGGAAATATCTACACCGCTATCTGTATAAACATGGAAATACCAACACCGTTATTTGTATAAACATTGAAATATCTACACTGCTATCTGTATAAAGATGGAAATATCTACAACGCTATCTGTGTAAACATGGAAATATCTACACACCTATCTGTGTAAACATGGAAATATCTACACCGCTATCTGTATAAACATGGAAATATCTACACCGCTATCTGTATAAACATGGAAATACCAAAACGGCTATCTGTATAAATATGGAAATATCTACAACGCTATCAGTATAAATACGGAAATATCCTCACCACTATCACTATAAACCTGGAAATACCTACAACGCTATCTGTATAAATACGGAAATATCCTCACCACTATCTCTATAAACATGGAAATACCTACACCGCCATCTCTATACACATGGAAATACCTACACCGCCATCTCTATACACATGGAAATATCTACACCACTATCTCTATAAACATAGAAATATCTACATTGCAATCTCTATAAACATGGAAATATCTACACCGCCATCTCTATAAACATGGAAATATCTACATCGCTATCTGTATAAATATGGAAATATCTCCACCGCTATCAGTATAAACATGGAAATATCTACACCGATATCTGTATAAACATGGAAATATCTACACCGCTATCTGTATAAACATGGAAATATCTACAACGCTATCTGTGTAAACATGGAAGTATCTACACAGATATCTGTGTAAACTTGCAAATATCTACACAGCTATCTGTGTAAAGATCGAAATGTCTACAGCACAATCTGTGCAATGATGGAAATATCTACACCGATATCTCTGTAAACATGGAAATATCTACACCGCTATCTGTATCAACATGGAAATATCTACTTCGCTATCTTTATAAACATGGAAATATCTACACTGTTATCTCTATAAACATGGAAATATCTACACCACCATCTGTATAAACATGCAAATATCTACAGAGTCATCTGTATAAACATGGAAATATCTACACCACCATATCTATAAACATGGAAATATCTACAGTGCCATCTGTATACCCGTGGAAATACCTACCCAGCCATCTGTGTAACCACGGAAATATCTACTCCGCTATCTCTATAAACATGGAAATACGTACAACGCTATCTGTATAAATATGGAAATATCTACACTGCAATCTCTATAAACATGGAAATATCTACACCGCCATCACTATAAACATGGAAATATCTACATCGCTATCTGTATTAAAATGGAAATAGCTCCACCGCTATCAGTATAAACACTGAAATATCTACACCGCTATCTGTATAAACATGGAAATATGTACAACGCTATCTGTATAAACATGGAAATATCTACACCGCAATCTGTATAAACATGGAAATATCTACACAGCTATCTCTATAAACATGGAAATAGCTACCCTGCTATCTGTATAAACATAGAAATAGCGACACCGTTATCTGTATAAACATGGAAATATCTACAGCGCCCTCTGTAAATACATGAAGATATCTACACAGTCATCTGTATAAACTTGGAAATATCTACACCTCCATCTGTATAAACATGGAAATATCTACACTGCCATCTGTATACACATGGAAATATCTACACAGCCATCTGAAGAAACATGGAAATATGTACACCGCTATCTGTGTAAACATGGAAATAACTACACCGCTATCTTTATAAACTTGGAAATATCTACACCGCCTTCTGTATAAACATGGAAATATCTGCACCGCTATCTGTATAAACATGGAAATATCTACACCGCTATCTGTATAAACATGGAAATATCTACACAGCTATCTCTATAAACATGGGAATAGCTACACTGCTATCTGTATAAACATAGAAATAGCGACACCGTTATCTGTATAAACATGGAAATATCTACACTGCCCTCTGTAAAAACATGAAGATATCTACACAGTCATCTGTATAAACTTGGAAATATCTACACCTCCATCTGTATAAACATGGAAATATCTACACTGCCATCTGTAAACACATGGAAATATCTACACAGCCATGTGAAGAAACATGGAAATATGTACACCGCTATCTGTATAAACATGGAAATAACTACACCGCTATCTTTATAAACTTGGAAATATCTACACCGCCTTCTGTATAAACATGGAAATATCTACACCGCTATCTGTATAAACATGGAAATATCTACACCGCTATCTGTATAAACATGGAAATATCTACACAGCTATCTCTATAAACATGGGAATAGCTACACTGCTATCTGTATAAACATAGAAATAGCGACACCGTTATCTGTATAAACATGGAAATATCTACACCGCCCTCTGTAAAAACATGAAGATATCTACACAGTCATCTGTATAAACTTGGAAATATCTACACCTCCATCTGTATAAACATGGAAATATCTACACTGCCATCTGTATACACATGGAAATATCTACACAGCCATCTGAAGAAACATGGAAATATGTACACCGCTATCTGTATAAACATGGAAATAACTACACCGCTATCTTTGTAAACTTGGAAATATCTACACCGCCTTCTGTATAAACATGGAAATATCTACACCGCTATCTGTATAAACATGGAAATATCTACACCGCTATCTGTATAAACATGGAAATACCAACACCGTTATCTGTATAAACATTGAAATATCTACACCGCTATCTGTATAAAGATGGAAATATCTACAACGCTATCTGTGTAAACATGGAAATATCTACACACCTATCTGTGTAAACATGGAAATATCTACACCGCTATCTGTATAAACATGGAAATATCTACACCGCTATCTGTATAAACATGGAAGTACCAAAACGGCTATCTGTATAAACATGGAAATATCTACAACGCTATCTGTATAAATACGGAAATATCCTCACCACTATCACTATAAACCTGGAAATACCTACAACGCCATCTGTATAAATACGGAAATATCCTCACCACTATCTCTATAAACATGGAAATACCTACACCGCCATATCTATACACATGGAAATACCTACACCGCCATCTCTATACACATGGAAATATCTACACCACTATCTCAATAAACATAGAAATATCTACATTGCAATCTCTATAAGCATGGAAATATCTACACCGCCATCTCTATAAACATGGAAATATCTACATCGCTATCTGTATAAATATGGAAATATCTCCACCGCTATCAGTATAAACATGGAAATATCTACACCGATATCTGCATAAACATGGAAAGATCTACACCGCTATCTGTATAAACATGGAAATATCTACAACGCTATCTGTGTAAACATGGAAGTATCTACACAGATATCTGTGTAAACTTGCAAATATCTACACAGCTATCTGTGTAAAGATCGAAATGTCTACAGCGCAATCTGTGCAAAGATGGAAATATCTACACCGCTATCTCTGTAAACATGGAAATATCTACACCGCTATCTGTATCAACATGGAAATATCTACTTCGCTATCTTTATAAACATGGAAATATCTACACTGTTATCTCTATAAACATGGAAATATCTACACCACCATCTGTATAAACATGCAAATATCTACAGAGTCATCTGTATAAACATGGAAATATCTACACCACCATATCTATAAACATGGAAATACCTACAGTGCCATCTGTATACCCGTGGAAATACCTACCCAGCCATCTGTGTAACCACGGAAATATCTACTCCACTATCTCTATAAACATGGAAATACGTACAACGCTATCTCTATAAATATGAAAATATCTACACTGCAATCCCTATAAACATGGAAATATCTACACCGCCATCACTATAAACATGGAAATATCTACATCGCTATCTGTATTAACATGGAAATAGCTCCACCGCTATCAGTATAAACATTGAAATATCTACACTGCTATCTGTATAAACATGGAAATATGTACAACGCTATCTGCATAAACATGGAAATATCTACACCGCAATCTGTATAAACATGGAAATATCTACACAGCTATCTCTATAAACATGGAAATAGCTACCCTGCTATCTGTATAAACATAGAAATAGCGACACCGTTATCTGTATAAACATGGAAATATCTACAGCGCCCTCTGTAAAAACATGAAGATATCTACACAGTCATCTGTATAAACTTGGAAATATCTACACCTCCATCTGTATAAACATGGAAATATCTACACTGCCATCTGTATACACATGGAAATATCTACACAGCCATCTGAAGAAACATGGAAATATATACACCGCTATCTGTATAAACATGGAAATAACTACACCGCTATCTTTATAAACTTGGAAATATCTACACCGCCTTCTGTATAAACATGGAAATATCTGCACCGCTATCTGTATAAACATGGAAATATCTACACCGCTATCTGTATAAACATGGAAATATCTACACAGCTATCTCTATAAACATGGGAATAGCTACACTGCTATCTGTATAAACATAGAAATAGCGACACCGTTATCTGTATAAACATGGAAATATCTACACTGCCCTCTGTAAAAACATGAAGATATCTACACAGTCATCTGTATAAACTTGGAAATATCTACACCTCCATCTGTATAAACATGGAAATATCTACACTGCCATCTGTATACACATGGAAATATCTACACAGCCATCTGAAGAAACATGGAAATATGTACACCGCTATCTGTATAAACATGGAAATAACTACACCGCTATCTTTATAAACTTGGAAATATCTACACCACCTTCTGTATAAACATGGAAATATCTACACCGCTATCTGTATAAACATGGAAATATCTACACCGCTATCTGTATAAACATGGAAATATCTACACAGCTATCTCTATAAACATGGGAATAGCTACAGTGCTATCTGTATAAACATAGAAATAGCGACACCGTTATCTGTATAAACATGGAAATATCTACACCGCCCTCTGTAAAAACATGAAGATATCTACACAGTCATCTGTATAAACTTGGAAATATCTACACCTCTATCTGTATAAACATGGAAATATCTACACTGCCATCTGTATACACATGGAAATATCTACACAGCCATCTGAAGAAACATGGAAATATATACACCGCTATCTGTATAAACATGGAAATAACTACACCGCTATCTTTGTAAACTTGGAAATATCTACACCGCCTTCTGTATAAACATGGAAATATCTACACCGCTATCTGTATAAACATGGAAATATCTACACCGCTATCTGTATAAACATGGAAATACCAACACCGTTATCTGTATAAACATTGAAATATCTACACCGCTATCTGTATAAAGATGGAAATATCTACAACGCTATCTGTGTAAACATGGAAATATCTACACACCTATCTGTGTAAACATGGAAATATCTACACCGCTATCTGTATAAACATGGAAATATCTACACCGCTATCTGTATAAACATGGAAGTACCAAAACGGCTATCTGTATAAACATGGAAATATCTACAACGCTATCTGTATAAATACGGAAATATCCTCACCACTATCACTATAAACCTGGAAATACCTACAACGCCATCTGTATAAATACGGAATTATCCTCACCACTATCTCTATAAACATGGAAATACCTACACCGCCATATCTATACACATGGAAATACCTACACCGCCATCTCTATACACATGGAAATATCTACACCACTATCTCTATAAACATAGAAATATCTACATTGCAATCTCTATAAACATGAAAATATCTACACCGCCATCTCTATAAACATGGAAATATCTACATCGCTATCTGCATAAATGTTGAAATATCTCCACTGCTATCAGTATAAACATGGAAATATCTACACCGATATCTGCATAAACATGGAAATATCTACACCGCTATCTGTATCAACATGGAAATATCTACTTCGCTATCGTTATAAACATGGAAATATCTACACTGTTATCTCTATAAACATGGAAATATCTACACCACCATCTGTATAAACATGCAAATATCTACAGAGTCATCTGTATAAACATGGAAATATCTACACCACCATATCTATAAACATGGAAATACCTACAGTGCCATCTGTATACCCGTGGAAATACCTACCCAGCCATCTGTGTAACCACGGAAATATCTACTCCGCTATCTCTATAAACATGGAAATACGTACAACGCTATCTCTATAAATATGAAAATATCTACACTGCAATCCCTATAAACATGGAAATATCTACACCGCCATCACTATAAACATGGAAATATCTACATCGCTATCTGTATTAACATGGAAATAGTTCCACCGCTATCAGTATAAACATTGAAATATCTACACCGCTATCTGTATAAACATGGAAATATGTACAACGCTATCTGTATAAACATGGAAATATCTACACTGCAATCTGTATAAACATGGAAATATCTACACAGCTATCTCTATAAACATGGAAATAGCTACCCTGCTATCTGTATAAACATAGAAATAGCGACACCGTTATCTGTATACACATGGAAATATCAACACCGCAATCTGTAAACACATGAAGATATCTACACAGTCATCTGTATAAACTTGGAAATATCTACACCTCCATCTGTATAAACATGGAAATATCTACACTGCCATCTGTATACACATGGAAATATCTACACAGCCATCTGAAGAAACATGGAAATATGTACACCGCTATCTGTATAAACATGGAAATAACTACACCGCTATCTTTATAAACTTGGAAATATCTACACCGCCTTCTTTATAAACATGGAAATATCTACACCGCTATCTGTATGAACATGGAAATACCAACACCGTTATCTGTATAAACATTGAAATATCTACACCGCTATCTGTATAAAGATTGAAATATCTACAACGCTATCTGTGTAAACATGGAAATATCTACACACCTATCTGTGTAAACATGGAAATATCTACACACCTATCTGTGTAAACATGGAAATATCTACACCGCTATCTGTATAAACATGGAAATATCTACACCGCTATCTGTATAAATACGGAAATATCCTCACCACTATCATTATAAACCTGGAAATACCTACAACGCTATCTGTATAACTACGGAAATATCCTCACCACTATCTCTATAAACATGGAAATACCTACACCGCCATATCTATACACATGGAAATACCTACACCGCCATCTCTATACACATGGAAATATCCACACCACTATCTCTATAAACATAGAAATATCTACATTGCAATCTCTATAAACATGGAAATATCTACACCGCCATCTCTATAAACATGGAAATATCTACATCGCTATCTGTATAAATATGGAAATATCTCCACCGCTATCAGTATAAACATGGAAATATCTACACCGATATCTGTATAAACATGGAACTATCTACACCGCTATCTGTATAAACATGGAAATAACTACAATGCTATCTGTGTAAACATGGAAGTATCTACACAGATATCTGTGTAAACTTGCAAATATCTACACAGCTATCTGTGTAAAGATCGAAATGTCTACAGCGCAATCTGTGCAAAGATGGAAATATCTACACCGCTATCTCTGTAAACATGGAAATATCTACACCGCTATCTGTATCAACATGGAAATATCTACTTCGCTATCTTTATAAACATGGAAATATCTACACTGTTATCTCTATAAACATGGAAATATCTACACCACCATCTGTATAAACATGCAAATATCTACAGAGTCATCTGTATAAACATGGAAACATCTACACCACCATATCTATAAACATGGAAATATCTACAGTGCCATCTGTATACCCGTGGAAATACCTACCCAGCCATCTGTGTAACCACGGAAATATCTACTCCGCTATCTCTATAAACATGGAAATACGTACAACGCTATTTCTATAAATATGGAAATATCTATGCTGCAATCTCTATAAACATGGAAATATCTACACCGCCATCACTATAAACATGGAAATATCTACATCGCTATCTGTATTAACATGGAAATAGCTCCACCGCTATCAGTATAAACACTGAAATATCTACACCGCTATCTGTATAAACATGGAAATATGTACAACGCTATCTGTATAAACATGGAAATATCTACACCGCTATCTGTATAAACATGGAAATATCTACACAGCTATCTCTATAAACATGGAAATAGCTACACTGCTATCTGTATAAACATAGAAATAGCGACACCGTTATCTGTATAAACATGGAAATAACTACACCGCCCTCTGTAAAAACATCAAGATATCTACACAGTCATCTGTATAAACTTGGAAATATCTACACCTCCATCTGTATAAACATTGAAATATCTACACTGCCATCTGTATACACATGGAAATATCTACACAGCCATCTGAAGAAACATGGAAATATGTACACCGCTATCTGTATAAACATGGAAATAACTACACCGCTATCTTTATAAAATTGGAAATATCTACACCGCCTTCTGTATAAACATGGAAATATCTGCACCGCTATCTGTATAAACATGGAAATACCAACACCGTTATCTGTATAAACATTGAAATATCTACACCGCTATCTGTATAAAGATGGAAATATCTACAACGCTATCTGTGTAAACATGGAAATATCTACAGACCTATCTGTGTAAACATGGAAATATCTACACCGCTATCTGTATAAACATGGAAATATCTACACCGCTATCTGTATAAACATGGAAATACCAAAACGGCTATCTGTATAAACATGGAAATATCTACAACGCTATCTGTATAAATACGGAAATATCCTCACCACTATCACTATAAACCTGGAAATACCTACAACGCTATCTGTATAACTACGGAAATATCCTCACCACTATCTCTATAAACATGGAAATACCTACACCGCCATATCTATACACATGGAAATACCTACACCGCCATCTCTATACACATGGAAATATCTACACCACTATCTCTATAAACATAGAAATATCTACATTGCAATCTCTATAAACATGGAAATATCTACACCGCCATCTCTATAAACATGGAAATATCTACATCGCTATCTGTATAAATATGGAAATATCTCCACCGCTATCAGTATAAACATGGAAATATCTACACCGATATCTGTATAAACATGGAAATATCTACACCGCTATCTCTATAAACATGGAAATATCTACAACGCTATCTGTGTAAACATGGAAGTATCTACACAGATATCTGTGTAAACTTGCAAATATCTACACAGCTATCTGTGTAAAGATCGAAATTTCTACAGCGCAATCTGTGCAAAGATGGAAATATCTACACCGATATCTCTGTAAACATGGAAATATCTACATCGCTATCTGTATCAACATGGAAATATCTACTTCGCTATCTTTATAAACATGGAAATATCTACACTGTTATCTCTATAAACATGGAAATATCAACACCGCTATCTTTATAAACATGGAAATACCAAAACGGCTATCTGTATAAACATGGAAATATCTACAACGCTATCTGTATAAATACGGAAATATCCTCACCACTATCTCTATAAACATGGAAATACCTACACCGCCATATCTATACACATGGAAATACCTACACCGCCATCTCTGTACACATGGAAATATGTACACCACTATGTCTATAAACATAGAAATATCTACATTGCAATCTCTATAAACATGGAAATATCTACACCGCCATCTCTATAAACATGGAAATATCTACATCGCTATTTGTATAAATATGGAAATATCTCCACCGCTATCAGTATAAACATGGAAATATCTACACCGATATCTGTATAAACATGGAAATATCTACACCGCTATCTGTATAAACATGGAAATATCTACAACGCTATCTGTGTAAACATGGAAGTATCTACACAGATATCTGTGTAAACTTGCAAATATCTACACAGCTATCTGTGTAAAGATCGAAATGTCTACAGCGCAATCTGTGCAAAGATGGAAATATCTACACCGCTATCTCTGTAAACATGGAAATATCTACACCGCTATCTGTATCAACATGGAAATATCTACTTCGCTATCTTTATAAACATGGAAATATCTACACTGTTATCTCTATAAACATGGAAATATCTACACCACCATCTGTATAAACATGCAAATATCTACAGAGTCATCTGTATAAACATGGAAATATCTACACCACCATATCTATAAACATGGAAATATCTACAGTGCCATCTGTATACCCGTGGAAATACCTACCCAGCCATCTGTGTAACCACGGAAATATCTACTCCGCTATCTCTCTAAACATGGAAATACGTACAACGCTATCTCTATAAATATGGAAATATCTACGCTTCAATCTCTATAAACATGGAAATATCTACACCGCCATCACTATAAACATGGAAATATCTACATCGCTATCTGTATTAACATGGAAATAGCTCCACCGCTATCAGTATAAACACTGAAATATCTACACCGCAATCTGTATAAACATGGAAATATGTACAACGCTATCTGTATAAACATGGAAATATCTACACCGTTATCTGTATAAACATGGAAATATCTACACAGCTATCTCTATAAACATGGAATTAGCTACACTGCTATCTGTATAAACATAGAAATAGCGGCACCGTTATCTGTATAAACATGGAAATATCTACACCGCCCTCTGTAAACACATGAAGATATCTACACAGTCATCTGTATAAACTTGGAAATATCTATACCTCCATCTGTATAAACATGGAAATATCTACACTGCCATCTGTATACACATGGAAATATCTACACAGCCATCTGAAGAATCATGGAAATATGTACACCGTTATCTGTATAAACATGGAAATAACTACACCGCTATCTTTATAAACTTGGAAATATCTACACCGCCTTCTGTATAAACATGGAAATATCTACACCGCTATCTGTATAAACATGGAAATACCAACACCGTTATTTGTATAAACATTGAAATATCTACACTGCTATCTGTATAAAGATGGAAATATCTACAACGCTATCTGTGTAAACATGGAAATATCTACACACCTATCTGTGTAAACATGGAAATATCTACACCGCTATCTGTATAAACATGGAAATATCTACACCGCTATCTGTATAAACATGGAAATACCAAAACGGCTGTCTGTATAAATATGGAAATATCTACAACGCTATCAGTATAAATACGGAAATATCCTCACCACTATCACTATAAACCTGGAAATACCTACAACGCTATCTGTATAAATACGGAAATATCCTCACCACTATCTCTATAAACATGGAAATACCTACACCGCCATCTCTATACACATGGAAATACCTACACCGCCATCTCTATACACATGGAAATATCTACACCACTATCTCTATAAACATAGAAATATCTACATTGCAATCTCTTTAAACATGGCAATATCTACACCGCCATCTCTATAAACATGGAAATATCTACATCGCTATCTGTATAAATATGGAAATATCTCCACCGCTATCAGTATAAACATGGAAATATCTACACCGATGTCTGTATAAACGTGGAAATATCTACACCGCTATCTGTATAAACATGGAAATATCTACAACGCTATCTGTGTAAACATGGAAGTATCTACACAGATATCTGTGTAAACTTGCAAATATCTACACAGCTATCTGTGTAAAGATCGAAATGTCTACAGCGCAATCTGTGCAATGATGGAAATATCTACACCGCTATCTCTGTAAACATGGAAATATCTACACCGCTATCTGTATCAACATGGAAATATCTACTTCGCTATCTTTATAAACATGGAAATATCTACACTGTTATCTCTATAAACATGGAAATATCTACACCACCATCTGTATAAACATGCAAATATCTACAGAGTCATCTGTATAAACATGGAAATATCTACACCACCATATCTATAAACTTGGAAATATCTACAGTGCCATCTGTATACCCGTGGAAATACCTACCCAGCCATCTGTGTAACCACGGAAATATCTACTCCGCTATCTCTATAAACATGGAAATACGTACAACGCTATCTCTATAAATATGGAAATATGTACACTGCAATCTCTATAAACATGGAAATATCTACACCGCCATCACTATAAACATGGAAATATCTACATCGCTATCTGTATTAACATGGAAATAGCTCCACCGCTATCAGTATAAACACTGAAATATCTACACCGCTATCTGTATAAACATGGAAATATGTACAACGCTATCTGTATAAACATGGAAATATCTACACCGCAATCTGTATAAACATGGAAATATCTACACAGCTATCTCTATAAACATGGAAATAGCTACCCTGCTATCTGTATAAACATAGAAATAGCGACACCGTTATCTGTACAAACATGGAAATATCTACACCGCCCTCTGTAAAAACATGAAGATATCTACACAGTCATCTGTATAAACTTGGAAATATCTACACCTCCATCTGTATAAACATGGAAATATCTACACTGCAATCTGTATACACATGGAAATATCTACACAGCCATCTGAAGAAACATGGAATTATGTACACCGCTATCTGTATAAACATGGAAATAACTACACCGCTATCTTTATAAACTTGGAAATATCTACACCGCCTTCTGTATAAACATGGAAATATCTACACCGCTATCTGTATAAACATGGAAATATGTACAACGCTATCTGTATAAACATGGAAATATCTACACAGCTATCTCTATAAACATGGGAATAGCTACACTGCTATCTGTATAAACATAGAAATAGCGACACCGTTATCTCTATAAACATGGAAATATCTACACCGCCCTCTGTAAAAACATGAAGATATCTACACAGTCATCTGTATAAACTTGGAAATATCTACACCTCCATCTGTATAAACATGGAAATATCTACACTGCCATCTGTATACACATGGAAATATCTACACAGCCATCTGAAGAAACATGGAAATATGTACACCGCTATCTGTATAAACATGGAAATAACTACACCGCTATCTTTATAAACTTGGAAATATCTACACCGCCTTCTGTATAAACATGGAAATATCTACACCGCTATCTGTATAAACATGGAAATATCTACACCGCTATCTGTATAAACATGGAAATATCTACACAGCTATCTCTATAAACATGGGATTAGCTACACTGCTATCTGTATAAACATAGAAATAGCGGCACCGTTATCTGTATAAACATGGAAATATCTACACCGCCCTCTGTAAACACATGAAGATATCTACACAGTCATCTGTATAAACTTGGAAATATCTACACCTCCATCTGTATAAACATGGAAATATCTACACTGCCATCTGTATACACATGGAAATATCTACACAGCCATCTGAAGAATCATGGAAATATGTACACCGCTATCTGTATAAACATGGAAATAACTACACCGCTATCTTTATAAACTTGGAAATATCTACACCGCCTTCTGTATAAACATGGAAATATCTACACCGCTATCTGTATAAACATGGAAATACCAACACCGTTATTTGTATAAACATTGAAATATCTACACTGCTATCTGTATAAAGATGGAAATATCTACAACGCTATCTGTGTAAACATGGAAATATCTACACACCTATCTGTGTAAACATGGAAATATCTACACCGCTATCTGTATAAACATGGAAATATCTACACCGCTATCTGTATAAACATGGAAATACCAAAACGGCTATCTGTATAAATATGGAAATATCTACAACGCTATCAGTATAAATACGGAAATATCCTCACCACTATCACTATAAACCTGGAAATACCTACAAGGCTATCTGTATAAATACGGAAATATCCTCACCACTATCTCTATAAACATGGAAATACCTACACCGCCATCTCTATACACATGGAAATACCTACACCGCCATCTCTATACACATGGAAATATCTACACCACTATCTCTATAAACATAGAAATATCTACATTGCAATCTCTATAAACATGGAAATATCTACACCGCCATCTCTATAAACATGGAAATATCTACATCGCTATCTGTATAAATATGGAAATATCTCCACCGCTATCAGTATAAACATGGAAATATCTACACCGATATCTGTATAAACATGGAAATATCTACACCGCTATCTGTATAAACATGGAAATATCTACAACGCTATCTGTGTAAACATGGAAGTATCTACACAGATATCTGTGTAAACTTGCAAATATCTACACAGCTATCTGTGTAAAGATCGAAATGTCTACAGCGCAATCTGTGCAATGATGGAAATATCTACACCGCTATCTCTGTAAACATGGAAATATCTACACCGCTATCTGTATCAACATGGAAATATCTACTTCGCTATCTTTATAAACATGGAAATATCTACACTGTTATCTCTATAAACATGGAAATATCTACACCACCATCTGTATAAACATGCAAATATCTACAGAGTCATCTGTATAAACATGGAAATATCTACACCACCATATCTATAAACATGGAAATATCTACAGTGCCATCTGTATACCCGTGGAAATACCTACCCAGCCATCTGTGTAACCACGGAAATATCTACTCCGCTATCTCTATAAACATGGAAATACGTACAACGCTATCTCTATAAATATGGTAATATGTACACTGCAATCTCTATAAACATGGAAATATCTACACCGCCATCACTATAGACATGGAAATATCTACATCGCTATCTGTATTAACATGGAAATTGCTCCACCGCTATCAGTATAAACACTGAAATATCTACACCGCTATCTGTATAAACATGGAAATATGTACAACGCTATCTGTATAAACATGGAAATATCTACACCGCAATCTGTATAAACATGGAAATATCTACACAGCTATCTCTATAAACATGGAAATAGCTACCCTGCTATCTGTATAAACATAGAAATAGCGACACCGTTATCTGTACAAACATGGAAATATCTACACCGCCCTCTGTAAAAACATGAAGATATCTACACAGTCATCTGTATAAACTTGGAAATATCTACACCTCCATCTGTATAAACATGGAAATATCTACACTGCAATCTGTATACACATGGAAATATCTACACAGCCATCTGAAGAAACATGGAATTATGTACACCGCTATCTGTATAAACATGGAAATAACTACACCGCTATCTTTATAAACTTGGAAATATCTACACCGCCTTCTGTATAAACATGGAAATATCTACACCGCTATCTGTATAAACACGGAAATATCTACACCGCTATCTGTATAAACATGGAAATATCTACACAGCTATCTCTATAAACATGGGAATAGCTACACTGCTATCTGTATAAACATAGAAATAGCGACACCGTTATCTGTATAAACATGGAAATATCTACACCGCCCTCTGTAAAAACATGAAGATATCTACACAGTCATCTGTATAAACTTGGAAATATCTACACCTCCATCTGTATAAACATGGAAATATCTACACTGCCATCTGTATACACATGGAAATATCTACACAGCCATCTGAAGAAACATGGAAATATGTACACCGCTATCTGTATAAACATGGAAATAACTACACCGCTATCTTTATAAACTTGGAAATATCTACACCGCCTTCTGTATAAACATGGAAATATCTACACCGCTATCTGTATAAACATGGAAATACCAACACCGTTATTTGTATAAACATTGAAATATCTACACTGCTATCTGTATAAAGATGGAAATATCTACAACGCTATCTGTGTAAACATGGAAATATCTACACACCTATCTGTGTAAACATGGAAATATCTACACCGCTATCTGTATAAACATGGAAATATCTACACCGCTATCTGTATAAACATGGAAATACCAAAACGGCTATCTGTATAAATATGGAAATATCTACAACGCTATCAGTATAAATACGGAAATATCCTCACCACTATCACTATAAACCTGGAAATACCTACAACGCTATCTGTATAAATACGGAAATATCCTCACCACTATCTCTATAAACATGGAAATACCTACACCGCCATCTCTATACACATGGAAATACCTACACCGCCATCTCTATACACATGGAAATATCTACACCACTATCTCTATAAACATAGAAATATCTACATTGCAATCTCTATAAACATGGAAATATCTACACCGCCATCTCTATAAACATGGAAATATCTACATCGCTATCTGTATAAATATGGAAATATCTCCACCGCTATCAGTATAAACATGGAAATATCTACACCGATATCTGTATAAACATGGAAATATCTACACCGCTATCTGTATAAACATGGAAATATCTACAACGCTATCTGTGTAAACATGGAAGTATCTACACAGATATCTGTGTAAACTTGCAAATATCTACACAGCTATCTGTGTAAAGATTGAAATGTCTACAGCGCAATCTGTGCAATGATGGAAATATCTACACCGCTATCTCTGTAAACATGGAAATATCTACACCGCTATCTGTATCAACATGGAAATATCTACTTCGCTATCTTTATAAACATGGAAATATCTACACTGTTATCTCTATAAACATGGAAATATCTACACCACCATCTGTATAAACATGCAAATATCTACAGAGTCATCTGTATAAACATGGAAATATCTACACCACCATATCTATAAACATGGAAATATCTACAGTGCCATCTGTATACCCGTGGAAATACCTACCCAGCCATCTGTGTAACCACGGAAATATCTACTCCGCTATCTCTATAAACATGGAAATACGTACAACGCTATCTCTATAAATATGGAAATATCTACACTGCAATCTCTATAAACATGGAAATATCTACACCGCCATCACTATAAACATGGAAATATCTACATCGCTATCTGTATTAAAATGGAAATAGCTCCACCGCTATCAGTATAAACACTGAAATATCTACACCGCTATCTGTATAAACATGGAAATATGTACAACGCTATCTGTATAAACATGGAAATATCTACACCGCAATCTGTATAAACATGGAAATATCTACACAGCTATCTCTATAAACATGGAAATAGCTACCCTGCTAACTGTATAAACATAGAAATAGCGACACCGTTATCTGTACAAACATGGAAATATCTACACCGCCCTCTGTAAAAACATGAAGATATCTACACAGTCATCTGTATAAACTTGGAAATATCTACACCTCCATCTGTATAAACATGGAAATATCTACACTGCAATCTGTATACACATGGAAATATCTACACAGCCATCTGAAGAAACATGGAATTATGTACACCGCTATCTGTATAAACATGGAAATAACTACACCGCTATCTTTATAAACTTGGAAATATCTACACCGCCTTCTGTATAAACATGGAAATATCTACACCGCTATCTGTATAAACATGGAAATATCTACACCGCTATCTGTATAAACATGGAAATATCTACACAGCTATCTCTATAAACATGGGAATAGCTACACTGCTATCTGTATAAACATAGAAATAGCGACACCGTTATCTGTATAAACATGGAAATCTCTACACCGCCCTCTGTAAAAACATGAAGATATCTACACAGTCATCTGTATAAACTTGGAAATAACTACACCTCCATCTGTATAAACATGGAAATATCTACACTGCCATCTGTATACACATGGAAATATCTACACAGCCATCTGAAGAAACATGGAAATATCTACACCGCTATCTGTATAAACATGGAAATATCTACACCGCTATCTGTATAAACATGGAAATACCAAAACGGCTATCTGTATAAATATGGAAATATCTACAACGCTATCAGTATAAATACGGAAATATCCTCACCACTATCACTATAAACCTGGAAATACCTACAACGCTATCTGTATAAATACGGAAATATCCTCACCACTATCTCTATAAACATGGAAATACCTACACCGCCATCTCTATACACATGGAAATACCTACACCGCCATCTCTATACACATGGAAATATCTACACCACTATCTTTATAAACATAGAAATATCTACATTGCAATCTCTATAAACATGGAAATATCTACACCGCCATCTCTATAAACATGGAAATATCTACATCGCTATCTGTATAAATATGGAAATATCTCCACCGCTATCAGTATAAACATGGAAATATCTACACCGATATCTGTATAAACATGGAAATATCTACACCGCTATCTGTATAAACATGGAAATATCTACAACGCTATCTGTGTAAACATGGAAGTATCTACACAGATATCTGTGTAAACTTGCAAATATCTACACAGCTATCTGTGTAAAGATCGAAATGTCTACAGCGCAATCTGTGCAATGATGGAAATATCTACACCGCTATCTCTGTAAACATGGAAATATCTACACCGCTATCTGTATCAACATGGAAATATCTACTTCGCTATCTTTATAAACATGGAAATATCTACACTGTTATCTCTATAAACATGGAAATATCTACACCACCATCTGTATAAACATGCAAATATCTACAGAGTCATCTGTATAAACATGGAAATATCTACACCACCATATCTATAAACATGGAAATATCTACAGTGCCATCTGTATAGCCGTGGAAATACCTACCCAGCCATCTGTGTAACAACGGAAATATCTACTCCGCTATCTCTATAAACATGGAAATACGTACAACGCTATCTCTATAAATATGGAAATATGTACACTGCAATCTCTATAAACATGGAAATATCTACACCGCCATCACTATAGACATGGAAATATCTACATCGCTATCTGTATTAACATGGAAATAGCTCCACCGCTATCAGTATAAACACTGAAATATCTACACCGCTATCTGTATAAACATGGAAATATGTACAACGCTATCTGTATAAACATGGAAATATCTACACCGCAATCTGTATAAACATGGAAATATCTACACAGCTATCTCTATAAACATGGAAATAGCTACCCTGCTATCTGTATAAACATAGAAATAGCGACACCGTCATCTGTACAAACATGGAAATATCTACACCGCCCTCTGTAAAAACATGAAGATATCTACACAGTCATCTGTATAAACTTGGAAATATCTACACCTCCATCTGTATAAACATGGAAATATCTACACTGCAATCTGTATACACATGGAAATATCTACACAGCCATCTGAAGAAACATGGAATTATGTACACCGCTATCTGTATAAACATGGAAATAACTACACCGCTATCTTTATAAACTTGGAAATATCTACACCGCCTTCTGTATAAACATGGAAATATCTACACCGCTATCTGTATAAACATGGAAATATCTACACCGCTATCTGTATAAACATGGAAATATCTACACAGCTATCTCTATAAACATGGGAATAGCTACACTGCTATCTGTATAAACATAGAAATAGCGACACCGTTATCTGTATAAACATGGAAATATCTACACCGCCCTCTGTAAAAACATGAAGATATCTACACAGTCTTCTGTATAAACTTGGAAATATCTACACCTCCATCTGTATAAACATGGAAATATCTACACTGCCATCTGTATACACATGGAAATATCTACACAGCCATCTGAAGAAACATGGAAATATGTACACCGCTATCTGTATAAACATGGAAATAACTACACCGCTATCTTTATAAACTTGGAAATATCTACACCGCCTTCTGTATAAACATGGAAATATCTACACCGCTATCTGTATAAACATGGAAATACCAACACCGTTATTTGTATAAACATTGAAATATCTACACTGCTATCTGTATAAAGATGGAAATATCTACAACGCTATCTGTGTAAACATGGAAATATCTACACACCTATCTGTGTAAACATGGAAATATCTACACCGCTATCTGTATAAACATGGAAATATCTACACCGCTATCTGTATAAACATGGAAATACCAAAACGGCTATCTGTATAAATATGGAAATATCTACAACGCTATCAGTATAAATACGGAAATATCCTCACCACTATCACTATAAACCTGGAAATACCTACAACGCTATCTGTATAAATACGGAAATATCCTCACCACTATCTCTATAAACATGGAAATACCTACACCGCCATCTCTATACACATGGAAATACCTACACCGCCATCTCTATACACATGGAAATATCTACACCACTATCTCTATAAACATAGAAATATCTACATTGCAATCTCTATAAACATGGAAATATCTACACCGCCATCTCTATAAACATGGAAATATCTACATCGCTATCTGTATAAATATGGAAATATCTCCACCGCTATCAGTATAAACATGGAAATATCTACACCGATATCTGTATAAACATGGAAATATCTACACCGCTATCTGTATAAACATGGAAATATCTACAACGCTATCTGTGTAAACATGGAAGTATCTACACAGATATCTGTGTAAACTTGCAAATATCTACACAGCTATCTGTGTAAAGATCGAAATGTCTACAGCACAATCTGTGCAATGATGGAAATATCTACACCGATATCTCTGTAAACATGGAAATATCTACACCGCTATCTGTATCAACATGGAAATATCTACTTCGCTATCTTTATAAACATGGAAATATCTACACTGTTATCTCTATAAACATGGAAATATCTACACCACCATCTGTATAAACATGCAAATATCTACAGAGTCATCTGTATAAACATGGAAATATCTACACCACCATATCTATAAACATGGAAATATCTACAGTGCCATCTGTATACCCGTGGAAATACCTACCCAGCCATCTGTGTAACCACGGAAATATCTACTCCGCTATCTCTATAAACATGGAAATACGTACAACGCTATCTCTATAAATATGGAAATATCTACACTGCAATCTCTATAAACATGGAAATATCTACACCGCCATCACTATAAACATGGAAATATCTACATCGCTATCTGTATTAAAATGGAAATAGCTCCACCGCTATCAGTATAAACACTGAAATATCTACACCGCTATCTGTATAAACATGGAAATATGTACAACGCTATCTGTATAAACATGGAAATATCTACACCGCAATCTGTATAAACATGGAAATATCTACACAGCTATCTCTATAAACATGGAAATAGCTACCCTGCTATCTGTATAAACATAGAAATAGCGACACCGTTATCTGTATAAACATGGAAATATCTACAGCGCCCTCTGTAAATACATGAAGATATCTACACAGTCATCTGTATAAACTTGGAAATATCTACACCTCCATCTGTATAAACATGGAAATATCTACACTGCCATCTGTATACACATGGAAATATCTACACAGCCATCTGAAGAAACATGGAAATATGTACACCGCTATCTGTGTAAACATGGAAATAACTACACCGCTATCTTTATAAACTTGGAAATATCTACACCGCCTTCTGTATAAACATGGAAATATCTGCACCGCTATCTGTATAAACATGGAAATATCTACACCGCTATCTGTATAAACATGGAAATATCTACACAGCTATCTCTATAAACATGGGAATAGCTACACTGCTATCTGTATAAACATAGAAATAGCGACACCGTTATCTGTATAAACATGGAAATATCTACACTGCCCTCTGTAAAAACATGAAGATATCTACACAGTCATCTGTATAAACTTGGAAATATCTACACCTCCATCTGTATAAACATGGAAATATCTACACTGCCATCTGTAAACACATGGAAATATCTACACAGCCATCTGAAGAAACATGGAAATATGTACACCGCTATCTGTATAAACATGGAAATAACTACACCGCTATCTTTATAAACTTGGAAATATCTACACCGCCTTCTGTATAAACATGGAAATATCTACACCGCTATCTGTATAAACATGGAAATATCTACACCGCTATCTGTATAAACATGGAAATATCTACACAGCTATCTCTATAAACATGGGAATAGCTACACTGCTATCTGTATAAACATAGAAATAGCGACACCGTTATCTGTATAAACATGGAAATATCTACACCGCCCTCTGTAAAAACATGAAGATATCTACACAGTCATCTGTATAAACTTGGAAATATCTACACCTCCATCTGTATAAACATGGAAATATCTACACTGCCATCTGTATACACATGGAAATATCTACACAGCCATCTGAAGAAACATGGAAATATGTACACCGCTATCTGTATAAACATGGAAATAACTACACCGCTATCTTTGTAAACTTGGAAATATCTACACCGCCTTCTGTATAAACATGGAAATATCTACACCGCTATCTGTATAAACATGGAAATATCTACACCGCTATCTGTATAAACATGGAAATACCAACACCGTTATCTGTATAAACATTGAAATATCTACACCGCTATCTGTATAAAGATGGAAATATCTACAACGCTATCTGTGTAAACATGGAAATATCTACACACCTATCTGTGTAAACATGGAAATATCTACACCGCTATCTGTATAAACATGGAAATATCTACACCGCTATCTGTATAATCATGGAAGTACCAAAACGGCTATCTGTATAAACATGGAAATATCTACAACGCTATCTGTATAAATACGGAAATATCCTCACCACTATCACTATAAACCTGGAAATACCTACAACGCCATCTGTATAAATACGGAAATATCCTCACCACTATCTCTATAAACATGGAAATACCTACACCGCCATATCTATACACATGGAAATACCTACACCGCCATCTCTATACACATGGAAATATCTACACCACTATCTCAATAAACATAGAAATATCTACATTGCAATCTCTATAAGCATGGAAATATCTACACCGCCATCTCTATAAACATGGAAATATCTACATCGCTATCTGTATAAATATGGAAATATCTCCACCGCTATCAGTATAAACATGGAAATATCTACACCGATATCTGCATAAACATGGAAAGATCTACACCGCTATCTGTATAAACATGGAAATATCTACAACGCTATCTGTGTAAACATGGAAGTATCTACACAGATATCTGTGTAAACTTGCAAATATCTACACAGCTATCTGTGTAAAGATCGAAATGTCTACAGCGCAATCTGTGCAAAGATGGAAATATCTACACCGCTATCTCTGTAAACATGGAAATATCTACACCGCTATCTGTATCAACATGGAAATATCTACTTCGCTATCTTTATAAACATGGAAATATCTACACTGTTATCTCTATAAACATGGAAATATCTACACCACCATCTGTATAAACATGCAAATATCTACAGAGTCATCTGTATAAACATGGAAATATCTACACCACCATATCTATAAACATGGAAATACCTACAGTGCCATCTGTATACCCGTGGAAATACCTACCCAGCCATCTGTGTAACCACGGAAATATCTACTCCACTATCTCTATAAACATGGAAATACGTACAACGCTATCTCTATAAATATGAAAATATCTACACTGCAATCCCTATAAACATGGAAATATCTACACCGCCATCACTATAAACATGGAAATATCTACATCGCTATCTGTATTAACATGGAAATAGCTCCACCGCTATCAGTATAAACATTGAAATATCTACACTGCTATCTGTATAAACATGGAAATATGTACAACGCTATCTGCATAAACATGGAAATATCTACACCGCAATCTGTATAAACATGGAAATATCTACACAGCTATCTCTATAAACATGGAAATAGCTACCCTGCTATCTGTATAAACATAGAAATAGCGACACCGTTATCTGTATAAACATGGAAATATCTACAGCGCCCTCTGTAAAAACATGAAGATATCTACACAGTCATCTGTATAAACTTGGAAATATCTACACCTCCATCTGTATAAACATGGAAATATCTACACTGCCATCTGTATACACATGGAAATATCTACACAGCCATCTGAAGAAACATGGAAATATATACACCGCTATGTGTATAAACATGGAAATAACTACACCGCTATCTTTATAAACTTGGAAATATCTACACCGCCTTCTGTATAAACATGGAAATATCTGCACCGCTATCTGTATAAACATGGAAATATCTACACCGCTATCTGTATAAACATGGAAATATCTACACAGCTATCTCTATAAACATGGGAATAGCTACACTGCTATCTGTATAAACATAGAAATAGCGACACCGTTATCTGTATAAACATGGAAATATCTACACTGCCCTCTGTAAAAACATGAAGATATCTACACAGTCATCTGTATAAACTTGGAAATATCTACACCTCCATCTGTATAAACATGGAAATATCTACACTGCCATCTGTATACACATGGAAATATCTACACAGCCATCTGAAGAAACATGGAAATATGTACACCGCTATCTGTATAAACATGGAAATAACTACACCGCTATCTTTATAAACTTGGAAATATCTACACCACCTTCTGTATAAACATGGAAATATCTACACCGCTATCTGTATAAACATGGAAATATCTACACCGCTATCTGTATAAACATGGAAATATCTACA
Organism: Pan troglodytes; assembly: GCF_028858775.2. Classification (NCBI taxonomy): domain Eukaryota; kingdom Metazoa; phylum Chordata; class Mammalia; order Primates; family Hominidae; genus Pan; species Pan troglodytes. The sequence goes on from NC_072411.2 coordinate 127,052, forward strand.
CAGCTATCTCTATAAACATGGGAATAGCTACAGTGCTATCTGTATAAACATAGAAATAGCGACACCGTTATCTGTATAAACATGGAAATATCTACACCGCCCTCTGTAAAAACATGAAGATATCTACACAGTCATCTGTATAAACTTGGAAATATCTACACCTCTATCTGTATAAACATGGAAATATCTACACTGCCATCTGTATACACATGGAAATATCTACACAGCCATCTGAAGAAACATGGAAATATATACACCGCTATCTGTATAAACATGGAAATAACTACACCGCTATCTTTGTAAACTTGGAAATATCTACACCGCCTTCTGTATAAACATGGAAATATCTACACCGCTATCTGTATAAACATGGAAATATCTACACCGCTATCTGTATAAACATGGAAATACCAACACCGTTATCTGTATAAACATTGAAATATCTACACCGCTATCTGTATAAAGATGGAAATATCTACAACGCTATCTGTGTAAACATGGAAATATCTACACACCTATCTGTGTAAACATGGAAATATCTACACCGCTATCTGTATAAACATGGAAATATCTACACCGCTATCTGTATAAACATGGAAGTACCAAAACGGCTATCTGTATAAACATGGAAATATCTACAACGCTATCTGTATAAATACGGAAATATCCTCACCACTATCACTATAAACCTGGAAATACCTACAACGCCATCTGTATAAATACGGAAATATCCTCACCACTATCTCTATAAACATGGAAATACCTACACCGCCATATCTATACACATGGAAATACCTACACCGCCATCTCTATACACATGGAAATATCTACACCACTATCTCTATAAACATAGAAATATCTACATTGCAATCTCTATAAACATGAAAATATCTACACCGCCATCTCTATAAACATGGAAATATCTACATCGCTATCTGCATAAATGTTGAAATATCTCCACTGCTATCAGTATAAACATGGAAATATCTACACCGATATCTGCATAAACATGGAAATATCTACACCGCTATCTGTATCAACATGGAAATATCTACTTCGCTATCGTTATAAACATGGAAATATCTACACTGTTATCTCTATAAACATGGAAATATCTACACCACCATCTGTATAAACATGCAAATATCTACAGAGTCATCTGTATAAACATGGAAATATCTACACCACCATATCTATAAACATGGAAATACCTACAGTGCCATCTGTATACCCGTGGAAATACCTACCCAGCCATCTGTGTAACCACGGAAATATCTACTCCGCTATCTCTATAAACATGGAAATACGTTCAACGCTATCTCTATAAATATGAAAATATCTACACTGCAATCCCTATAAACATGGAAATATCTACACCGCCATCACTATAAACATGGAAATATCTACATCGCTATCTGTATTAACATGGAAATAGTTCCACCGCTATCAGTATAAACATTGAAATATCTACACCGCTATCTGTATAAACATGGAAATATGTACAACGCTATCTGTATAAACATGGAAATATCTACACTGCAATCTGTATAAACATGGAAATATCTACACAGCTATCTCTATAAACATGGAAATAGCTACCCTGCTATCTGTATAAACATAGAAATAGCGACACCGTTATCTGTATAAACATGGAAATATCTACACCGCCCTCTGTAAACACATGAAGATATCTACACAGTCATCTGTATAAACTTGGAAATATCTACACCTCCATCTGTATAAACATGGAAATATCTACACTGCCATCTGTATACACATGGAAATATCTACAGAGCCATCTGAAGAAACATGGAAATATGTACACCGCTATCTGTATAAACATGGAAATAACTACACCGCTATCTTTATAAACTGGGAAATATCTACACCGCCTTCTGTATAAACATGGAAATATCTACACCGCTATCTGTATAAACATGGAAATACCAACACCGTTATTTGTATAAACATTGAAATATCTACACCGCTATCTGTATAAAGATGGAAATATCTACAACGCTATCTGTGTAAACATGGAAATATCTACACACCTATCTGTGTAAACATGGAAATATCTACACCGCTATCTGTATAAACATGGAAATATCTACACCGCTATCTGTATAAACATGGAAATACCAAAACGGCTATCTGTATAAATATGGAAATATCTACAACGCTATCAGTATAAATACGGAAATATCCTCACCACTATCACTATAAACCTGGAAATACCTACAACGCTATCTGTATAAATACGGAAATATCCTCACCACTATCTCTATAAACATGGAAATACCTACACCGCCATCTCTATACACATGGAAATACATACACCGCTATCTCTATACACATGGAAATATCTACACCACTATCTCTATAAACATAGAAATATCTACATTGCATTCTCTATAAACATGGAAATATCTACACCGCCATCTCTATAAACATGGAAATATCTACATCGCTATCTGTATAAATATGTAAATGTCTCCACCGCTATCAGTAAAAACATGGAAATATCTACACCGATATCTGTATAAACATGGAAATATCTACACCGCTATCTGTATAAACATGGAAATATCTACAACGCTATCTGTGTAAACATGGAAATCTACACAGATATCTTTGTAAACTTGCAAATATCTACACAGCTATCTGTGTAAAGATCGAAATGTCTACAGCGCAATCTGTGCAAAGATGGAAATATCTACACCGCTATCTCTGTAAACATGGAAATATCTACACCGCTATCTGTATAAACATGGAAATATGTACAATGCTATCTGTATAAACATGGAAATATCTACACCGCAATCTGTATAAACATGGAAATATCTACACAGCTATCTCTATAAACATGGAAATAGCTACCCTGCTAACTGTATAAACATAGAAATAGCGACACCGTTATCTGTACAAACATGGAAATATCTACACCGCCCTCTGTAAAAACATGAAGATATCTACACAGTCATCTGTATAAACTTGGAAATATCTACACCTCCATCTGTATAAACATGGAAATATCTACACTGCAATCTGTATACACATGGAAATATCTACACAGCCATCTGAAGAAACATGGAATTATGTACACCGCTATCTGTATAAACATGGAAATAACTACACCGCTATCTTTATAAACTTGGAAATATCTACACCGCCTTCTGTATAAACATGGAAATATCTACACCGCTATCTGTATAAACATGGAAATATCTAAACCGCTATCTGTATAAACATGGAAATATCTACCCAGCTATCTCTATAAACATGGGAATAGCTACACTGCTATCTGTATAAACATAGAAATAGCGACACCGTTATCTGTATAAACATGGAAATATCTACACCGCCCTCTGTAAAAACATGAAGATATCTACACAGTCATCTGTATAAACTTGGAAATATCTACACCTCCATCTGTATAAACATGGAAATATCTACACTGCCATCTGTATACACATGGAAATATCTACACAGCCATCTGAAGAAACATGGAAATATGTACACCGCTATCTGTATAAACATGGAAATAACTACACCGCTATCTTTATAAACTTGGAAATATCTACACCGCCTTCTGTATAAACATGGAAATATCTACACCGCTATCTGTATAAACATGGAAATATCTACACCGCTATCTGTATAAACATGGAAATATCTACACAGCTATCTCTATAATCATGGGAATAGCTACACTGCTATCTATATAAACATAGAAATAGCGACACCGTTATCTGTATAAACATGGAAATATCTACACCGCCCTCTGTAAAAACATGAAGATATCTACACAGTCATCTGTATAAACTTGGAAATATCTACACCTCCATCTGTATAAACATGGAAATATCTACACTGCCATCTGTATACACATGGAAATATCTACACAGCCATCTGAAGAAACATGGAAATATGTACACCGCTATCTGTATAAACATGGAAATAACTACACCGCTATCTTTATAAACTTGGAAATATCTACACCGCCTTCTGTATAAACATGGAAATATCTACACCGCTATCTGTATAAACATGGAAATATCTACACCGCTATCTGTATAAACATGGAAATACCAACACCGTTATCTGTATAAACATTGAAATATCTACACCGCTATCTGTATAAAGATGGAAATATCTACAACGCTATCTGTGTAAACATGGAAATATCTACACACCTATCTGTGTAAACATGGAAATATCTACACCGCTATCTGTATAAACATGGAAATATCTACACCGCTATCTGTATAAACATGGAAATACCAAAACGGCTATCTGTATAAACATGGAAATATCTACAACGCTATCAGTATAAATACGGAAATATCCTCACCACTATCACTATAAACCTGGAAATACCTACAACGCTATCTGTATAAATACGGAAATATCCTCACCACTATCTCTATAAACATGGAAATACCTACACCGCCATATCTATACACATGGAAATACCTACACCGCCATCTCTATACACATGGAAATATCTACACCACTATCTCAATAAACATAGAAATATCTACATTGCAATCTCTATAAGCATGGAAATATCTACACCGCCATCTCTATAAACATGGAAATATCTACATCGCTATCTGTATAAATATGGAAATATCTCCACCGCTATCAGTATAAACATGGAAATATCTACACCGATATCTGCATAAACATGGAAATATCTACACCGCTATCTGTATAAACATGGAAATATCTACAACGCTATCTGTGTAAACATGGAAGTATCTACACAGATATCTGTGTAAACTTGCAAATATCTACACAGCTATCTGTGTAAAGATCGAAATGTCTACAGCGCAATCTGTGCAAAGATGGAAATATCTACACCGCTATCTCTGTAAACATGGAAACATCTACACCGCTATCTGTATCAACATGGAAATATCTACTTCGCTATCTTTATAAACATGGAAATATCTACACTGTTATCTCTATAAACATGGAAATATCTACACCACCATCTGTATAAACATGCAAATATCTACAGAGTCATCTGTATAAACATGGAAATATTTACACCACCATATCTATAAACATGGAAATACCTACAGTGCCATCTGTATACCCGTGGAAATACCTACCCAGCCATCTGTGTAACCACGGAAATATCTACTCCACTATCTCTATAAACATGGAAATACGTACAACGCTATCTCTATAAATATGAAAATATCTACACTGCAATCCCTATAAACATGGAAATATCTACACCGCCATCACTATAAACATGGAAATATCTTCATGGCTATCTGTATTAACATGGAAATAGCTCCACCGCTATCAGCATAAACATTGAAATATCTACACTGCTATCTGTATAAACATGGAAATATGTACAACGCTATCTGCATAAACATGGAAATATCTACACCGCAATCTGTATAAACATGGAAATATCTACACAGCTATCTCTATAAACATGGAAATAGCTACCCTGCTATCTGTATAAACATAGAAATAGCGACACCGTTATCTGTATAAACATGGAAATATCTACAGCGCCCTCTGTAAAAACATGAAGATATCTACACAGTCATCTGTATAAACTTGGAAATATCTACACCTCCATCTGTATAAACATGGAAATATCTACACTGCCATCTGTATACACATGGAAATATCTACACAGCCATCTGAAGAAACATGGAAATATGTACACCGCTATCTGTATAAACATGGAAATAACTACACCGCTATCTTTATAAACTTGGAAATATCTACACCGCCTTCTGTATAAACATGGAAATATCTGCACCGCTATCTGTATAAACATGGAAATATCTACACCGCTATCTGTATAAACATGGAAATATCTACACAGCTATCTCTATAAACATGGGAATAGCTACACTGCTATCTGTATAAACATAGAAATAGCGACACCGTTATCTGTATAAACATGGAAATATCTACACCGCCCTCTGTAAAAACATGAAGATATCTACACAGTCATCTGTATAAACTTGGAAATATCTACACCTCCATCTGTATAAACATGGAAATATCTACACTGCCATCTGTATACACATGGAAATATCTACACAGCCATCTGAAGAAACATGGAAATATGTACACCGCTATCTGTATAAACATGGAAATAACTACACCGCTATCTTTATAAACTTGGAAATATCTACACCGCCTTCTGTATAAACATGGAAATATCTACACCGCTATCTGTATAAACATGGAAATACCAACACCGTTATTTGTATAAACATTGAAATATCTACACCGCTATCTGTATAAAGATGGAAATATCTACAACGCTATCTGTGTAAACATGGAAATATCTACACACCTATCTGTGTAAACATGGAAATATCTACACCGCTATCTGTATAAACATGGAAATATCTACACCGCTATCTGTATAAACATGGAAATACCAAAACGGCTATCTGTATAAATATGGAAATATCTACAACGTTATCAGTATAAATACGGAAATATCCTCCCCACTATCACTATAAACCTGGAAATACCTACAACGCTATCTGTATAAATACGGAAATATCCTCACCACTATCTCTATAAACATGGAAATACCTACACCGCCATCTCTATACACATGGAAATACATACACCGCCATCTCTATACACGTGGAAATATCTACACCACTATCTCTATAAACATAGAAATATCTACATTGCAATCTCTATAAACATGGAAATATCTACACCGCCATCTCTATAAACATGGAAATATCTACATCTCTATCTGTATAAATATGGAAATGTCTCCACCGCTATCAGTATAAACATGGAAATATCTACACCGATATCTGTATAAACATGGAAATATCTACACCGCTATCTGTAGAAACATGGAAATATCTACACCGCTATCTGTATCAACATGGAAATATCTACTTCGCTATCTTTATAAACATGGAAATATCTACACTGTTATCTCTATAAACATGGAAATATCTACACCACCATGTGTATAAACATGCAAATATCTACAGAGTCATCAGTATAAACATGGAAATATCTACACCACCATATCTATAAACATGGAAATATCTACAGTGCCATCTGTATACCCGTGGAAATACCTACCCAGCCATCTGTGTAACCACGGAAATATCTACTCTGCTATCTCTATAAACATGGAAATACGTACAACGCTATCTCTATAAATATGGAAATATCTACACTGCAATCTCTATAAACATGGAAATATCTACACCGCCATCACTATAAACATGGAAATATCTACATCGCTAGCTGTATTAATATGGAAATAGCTCCACCGCTATCAGTATAAACACTGAAATATCTACACCGCTATCTGTATAAACATGGAAATATGTACAACGCTATCTGTATAAACATGGAAATATCTACACCGCAATCTGTATAAACATGGAAATATCTACACAGCTATCTCTATAAACATGGAAATAGCTACCCTGCTATCTGTATAAACATAGAAATAGCGACACCGTTATCTGTATAAACATGGAAATATCTACACCGCCCTCTGTAAAAACATGAAGATATCTACACAGTCATCTGTATAAACTTGGAAATATCTACACCTCCATCTGTATAAACATGGAAATATCTACACTGCCATCTGTATACACATGGAAATATCTACACAGCCATCTGAAGAAACATGGAATTATGTACACCGCTATCTGTAAAACATGGAAATAACTACACCGCTATCTTTATAAACTTGGAAATATCTACACCGCCTTCTGTATAAACATGGAAATATCTACACCGCTATCTGTATAAACATGGAAGTATCTACACCGCTATCTGTATAAACATGGAAATATCTACACAGCTATCTCTATAAACATGGGAATAGCTACACTGCTATCTGTATAAACATAGAAATAGCGACACCGTTATCTGTATAAACATGGAAATATCTACACCGCCCTCTGTAAACACATGAAGATATCTACACAGTCATCTGTATAAACTTGGAAATATCTACACCTCCATCTGTATAAACATGGAAATATCTACACTGCCATCTGTATACACATGGAAATATCTACACAGCCATCTGAAGAAACATGGAAATATGTACACCGCTATCTGTATAAACATGGAAATAACTACACCGCTATCTTTATAAACTTGGAAATATCTACACCGCCTTCTGTATAAACATGGAAATATCTACACCGCTATCTGTATAAACATGGAAATACCAACACCGTTATTTGTATAAACATTGAAATATCTACACCGCTATCTGTATAAAGATGGAAATATCTACAACGCTATCTGTGTAAACATGGAAATATCTACACACCTATCTGTGTAAACATGGAAATATCTACACCGCTATCTGTATAAACATGGAAATATCTACACCGCTATCTGTATAAACATGGAAATACCAAAACGGCTATCTGTATAAATATGGAAATATCTACAACGTTATCAGTATAAATACGGAAATATCCTCCCCACTATCACTATAAACCTGGAAATACCTACAACGCTATCTGTATAAATACGGAAATATCCTCACCACTATCTCTATAAACATGGAAATACCTACACCGCCATCTCTATACACATGGAAATACATACACCGCCATCTCTATACACGTGGAAATATCTACACCACTATCTCTATAAACATAGAAATATCTACATTGCAATCTCTATAAACATGGAAATATCTACACCGCCATCTCTATAAACATGGAAATATCTACATCTCTATCTGTATAAATATGGAAATGTCTCCACCGCTATCAGTATAAACATGGAAATATCTACACCGATATCTGTATAAACATGGAAATATCTACACCGCTATCTGTATAAACATGGAAATATCTACAATGCTATCTGTGTAAACATGGAAATCTACACAGATATCTTTGTAAACTTGCAAATATCTACACAGCTATCTGTGTAAAGATCGAAATGTCTACAGCGCAATCTGTGCAAAGATGGAAATATCTACACCGCTATCTCTGTAAACATGGAAATATCTACACCGCTATCTGTATCAACATGGAAATATCTACTTCGCTATCTTTATAAACATGGAAATATCTACACTGTTATCTTTTTAAACATGGAAATATCTACACCACCATGTGTATAAACATGCAAATATCTACAGAGTCATCTGTATAAACATGGAAATATCTACACCACCATATCTATAAACATGGAAATATCTACAGTGCCATCTGTATACCCGTGGAAATACCTACCCAGCCATCTGTGTAACCACGGAAATATCTACTCTGCTATCTCTATAAACATGGAAATACGTACAACGCTATCTCTATAAATATGGAAATATCTACACTGCAATCTCTATAAACATGGAAATATCTACACCGCCATCACTATAAACATGGAAATATCTACATCGCTAGCTGTATTAACATGGAAATAGCTCCACCGCTATCAGTATAAACACTGAAATATCTACACCGCTATCTGTATAAACATGGAAATATGTACAACGCTATCTGTATAAACATGGAAATATCTACACCGCAATCTGTATAAACATGGAAATATCTACACAGCTATCTCTATAAACATGGAAATAGCTACCCTGCTATCTGTATAAACATAGAAATAGCGACACTGTTATCTGTATAAACATGGAAATATCTACACCGCCCTCTGTAAAAACATGAAGATATCTACACAGTCATCTGTATAAACTTGGAAATATCTACACCTCCATCTGTATAAACATGGACATATCTACACTGCCATCTGTATACACATGGAAATATCTACACAGCCATCTGAAGAAACATGGAATTATGTACACCGCTATCTGTAAAACATGGAAATAACTACACCGCTATCTTTATAAACTTGGAAATATCTACACCGCCTTCTGTATAAACATGGAAATATCTACACCGCTATCTGTATAAACATGGAAGTATCTACACCGCTATCTGTATAAACATGGAAATATCTACACAGCTATCTCTATAAACATGGGAATAGCTACACTGCTATCTGTATAAACATAGAAATAGCGACACCGTTATCTGTATAAACATGGAAATATCTACACCGCCCTCTGTAAACACATGAAGATATCTACACAGTCATCTGTATAAACTTGGAAATATCTACACCTCCATCTGTATAAACATGGAAATATCTACACTGCCATCTGTATACACATGGAAATATCTACACAGCCATCTGAAGAAACATGGAAATATGTACACCGCTATCTGTATAAACATGGAAATAACTACACCGCTATCTTTATAAACTTGGAAATATCTACACCGCCTTCTGTATAAACATGGAAATATCTACACCGCTATCTGTATAAACATGGAAATACCAACACCATTATTTGTATAAACATTGAAATATCTACACCGCTATCTGTATAAAGATGGAAATATCTACAATGCTATCTGTGTAAACATGGAAATATCTACACACCTATCTGTGTAAACATGGAAATATCTACACCGCTATCTGTATAAACATGGAAATATCTACACCGCTATCTGTATAAACATGGAAATACCAAAACGGCTATCTGTATAAATATGGAAATATCTACAACGTTATCAGTATAAATACGGAAATATCCTCCCCACTATCACTATAAACCTGGAAATACCTACAACGCTATCTGTATAAATACGGAAATATCCTCACCACTATCTCTATAAACATGGAAATACCTACACCGCCATCTCTATACACATGGAAATACATACACCGCCATCTCTATACACGTGGAAATATCTACACCACTATCTCTATAAACATAGAAATATCTACATTGCAATCTCTATAAACATGGAAATATCTACACCGCCATCTCTATAAACATGGAAATATCTACATCTCTATCTGTATAAATATGGAAATGTCTCCACCGCTATCAGTATAAACATGGAAATATCTACACCGATATCTGTATAAACATGGAAATATCTACACCGCTATCTGTATAAACATGGAAATATCTACAATGCTATCTGTGTAAACATGGAAATCTACACAGATATCTTTGTAAACTTGCAAATATCTACACAGCTATCTGTGTAAAGATCGAAATGTCTACAGCGCAATCTGTGCAAAGATGGAAATATCTACACCGCTATCTCTGTAAACATGGAAATATCTACACCGCTATCTGTATCAACATGGAAATATCTACTTCGCTATCTTTATAAACATGGAAATATCTACACTGTTATCTTTATAAACATGGAAATATCTACACCACCATGTGTATAAACATGCAAATATCTACAGAGTCATCTGTATAAACATGGAAATATCTACACCACCATATCTATAAACATGGAAATATCTACAGTGCCATCTGTATACCCGTGGAAATACCTACCCAGCCATCTGTGTAACCACGGAAATATCTACTCTGCTATCTCTATAAACATGGAAATACGTACAACGCTATCTCTATAAATATGGAAATATCTACACTGCAATCTCTATAAACATGGAAATATCTACACCGCCATCACTATAAACATGGAAATATCTACATCGCTAGCTGTATTAACATGGAAATAGCTCCACCGCTATCAGTATAAACACTGAAATATCTACACCGCTATCTGTATAAACATGGAAATATGTACAACGCTATCTGTATAAACATGGAAATATCTACACCGCAATCTGTATAAACATGGAAATATCTACACAGCTATCTCTATAAACATGGAAATAGCTACCCTGCTATCTGTATAAACATAGAAATAGCGACACCGTTATCTGTATAAACATGGAAATATCTACACCGCCCTCTGTAAAAACATGAAGATATCTACACAGTCATCTGTATAAACTTGGAAATATCTACACCTCCATCTGTATAAACATGGAAATAACTACACTGCCATCTGTATACACATGGAAATATCTACACAGCCATCTGAAGAAACATGGAATTATGTACACCGCTATCTGTAAAACATGGAAATAACTACACCGCTATCTTTATAAACTTGGAAATATCTACACCGCCTTCTGTATAAACATGGAAATATCTACACCGCTATCTGTATAAACATGGAAGTATCTACACCGCTATCTGTATAAACATGGAAATATCTACACAGCTATCTCTATAAACATGGGAATAGCTACACTGCTATCTGTATAAACATAGAAATAGCGACACCGTTATCTGTATAAACATGGAAATATCTACACCGCCCTCTGTAAACACATGAAGATATCTACACAGTCATCTGTATAAACTTGGAAATATCTACACCTCCATCTGTATAAACATGGAAATATCTACACTGCCATCTGTATACACATGGAAATATCTACACAGCCATCTGAAGAAACATGGAAATATGTACACCGCTATCTGTATAAACATGGAAATAACTACACCGCTATCTTTATAAACTTGGAAATATCTACACCGCCTTCTGTATAAACATGGAAATATCTACACCGCTATCTGTATAAACATGGAAATACCAACACCGTTATTTGTATAAACATTGAAATATCTACACCGCTATCTGTATAAAGATGGAAATATCTACAACGCTATCTGTGTAAACATGGAAATATCTACACACCTATCTGTGTAAACATGGAAATATCTACACCGCTATCTGTATAAACATGGAAATATCTACACCGCTATCTGTATAAACATGGAAATACCAAAACGGCTCTCTGTATAAATATGGAAATATCTACAACGTTATCAGTATAAATACGGAAATATCCTCCCCACTATCACTATAAACCTGGAAATACCTACAACGCTATCTGTATAAATACGGAAATATCCTCACCACTATCTCTATAAACATGGAAATACCTACACCGCCATCTCTATACACATGGAAATACATACACCGCCATCTCTATACACGTGGAAATATCTACACCACTATCTCTATAAACATAGAAATATCTACATTGCAATCTCTATAAACATGGAAATATCTACACCGCCATCTCTATAAACATGGAAATATCTACATCTCTATCTGTATAAATATGGAAATGTCTCCACCGCTATCAGTATAAACATGGAAATATCTACACCGATATCTGTATAAACATGGAAATATCTACACCGCTATCTGTATAAACATGGAAATATCTACAATGCTATCTGTGTAAACATGGAAATCTACACAGATATCTGTGTAAACTTGCAAATATCTACACAGCTATCTGTGTAAAGATCGAAATGTCTACAGCGCAATCTGTGCAAAGATGGAAATATCTACACCGCTATCTCTGTAAACATGGAAATATCTACACCGCTATCTGTATCAACATGGAAATATCTACTTCGCTATCTTTATAAACATGGAAATATCTACACTGTTATCTCTATAAACATGGAAATATCTACACCACCATGTGTATAAACATGCAAATATCTACAGAGTCATCTGTATAAACATGGAAATATCTACACCACCATATCTATAAACATGGAAATATCTACAGTGCCATCTGTATACCCGTGGAAATACCTACCCAGCCATCTGTGTAACCACGGAAATATCTACTCCGCTATCTCTATAAACATGGAAATACGTACAACGCTATCTCTATAAATATGGAAATATCTACACTGCAATCTCTATAAACATGGAAATATCTACACCGCCATCACTATAAACATGGAAATATCTACATCGCTAGCTGTATTAACATGGAAATAGCTCCACCGCTATCAGTATAAACACTGAAATATCTACACCGCTATCTGTATAAACATGGAAATATGTACAACGCTATCTGTATAAACATGGAAATATCTACACCGCAATCTGTATAAACATGGAAATATCTACACAGCTATCTCTATAAACATGGAAATAGCTACCCAGCTATCTGTATAAACATAGAAATAGCGACACCGTTATCTGTATAAACATGGAAATATCTACACCGCCCTCTGTAAAAACATGAAGATATCTACACAGTCATCTGTATAAACTTGGAAATATCTACACCTCCATCTGTATAAACATGGAAATATCTACACTGCCATCTGTATACACATGGAAATATCTACACAGCCATCTGAAGAAACATGGAATTATGTACACCGCTATCTGTAAAACATGGAAATAACTACACCGCTATCTTTATAAACTTGGAAATATCTACACCGCCTTCTGTATAAACATGGAAATATCTACACCGCTATCTGTATAAACATGGAAGTATCTACACCGCTATCTGTATAAACATGGAAATATCTACACAGCTATCTCAATAAACATGGGAATAGCTACACTGCTATCTGTATAAACATAGAAATAGCGACACCGTTATCTGTATAAACATGGAAATATCTACACCGCCCTCTGTAAAAACATGAAGATATCTACACAGTCATCTGTATAAACTTGGAAATATCTACACCTCCATCTGTATAAACATGGAAATATCTACACTGCCATCTGTATACACATGGAAATATCTACACAGCCATCTGAAGAAACATGGAAATATGTACACCGCTATCTGTATGAACATGGAAATAACTACACCGCTATCTTTATAAACTTGGAAATATCTACACCGCCTTCTGTATAAACATGGAAATATCTACACCGCTATCTGTATAAACATGGAAATACCAACACCGTTATCTGTATAAACATTGAAATATCTACACCGCTATCTGTATAAAGATGGAAATATCAACAACGCTATCTGTGTAAACATGGAAATATCTACACACCTATCTGTGTAAACATGGAAATATCCACACCGCTATCTGTATAAACATGGAAATATCTACACCGCTATCTGTATAAAATGGAAATACCAAAACGGCTATCTGTATAAACATGGAAATATCTACAACGCTATCAGTATAAATACGGAAATATCCTCCCCACTATCACTATAAACCTGGAAATACCTACAACGCTATCTGTATAAATACGGAAATATCCTCACCACTATCTCTATAAACATGGAAATACCTACACCGCCATATCTATACACATGGAAATACCTACACCACCATCTCTATACACATGGAAATATCTACACCACTATCTCTATAAACATAGAAATATCTACATTGCAATCTCTATAAACATGGAAATATCTACACCGCCATCTCTATAAACATGGAAATATCTACATCGCTATCTGTATAAATATGGAAATATCTCCACCGCTATCAGTATAAACATGGAAATATCTACACCGATATCTCTATAAACATGGAAATATCTACAGCGCTATCTGTATAAACATGGAAATATCTACAACGCTATCTGTGTAAACATGGAAGTATCTACACAGATATCTGTGTAAACTTGCAAATATCTACACAGCTATCTGTGTAAAGATCGAAATGTCTACAGCGCAATCTGTGCAAAGAAGGAAATATCTACACCGCTATCTCTGTAAACATGGAAATATCTACACCGCTATCTGTATCAACATGGAAATATCTACTTCGCTATCTTATAAATGTGGAAATATCTACACTGTTATCTCTATAAACATGGAAATATCTACACCACCATCTGTATAAACATGCAAATATCTACAGAGTCATCTTTATAAACATGGAAATACCTACACCACCATATCTATAAACATGGAAATATCTACAGTGCCATCTGTATACCCGTGGAAATACCTACCCAGCCATCTGTGTAACCACGGAAATATCTACTCCGCTATCTCTATAAACATGGAAATACGTACAACGCTATCTCTATAAATATGGAAATATCTACACTGCAATCTCTATAAACATGGAAATATCTACACCGCCATCACTATAAACATGGAAATATCTACATCGCTATCTGTATTAACATGGAAATAGCTCCACCGCTATCAGTATAAACACTGAAATATCTACACCGCTATCTGTATAAACATGGAAATATGTACAACGCTATCTGTATAAACATGGAAATATCTACACCGCAATCTGTATAAACATGGAAATATCTACACAGCTATCTCTATAAACATGGAAATAGCTACCCTGCTATCTGTATAAACATAGAAATAGCGACACCGTTATCTGTATAAACATGGAAATATCTACACCGCCCTCTGTAAAAACATGAAGATATCTACACAGTCATCTGTATAAACTTGGAAATATCTACACCTCCATCTGTATAAACATGGAAATATCTACACTGCCATCTGTATACACATGGAAATATCTACACAGCCATCTGAAGAAACATGGAAATATGTACACCGCTATCTGTATAAACATGGAAATAACTACACCGCTATCTTTATAAACTTGGAAATATCTACACCGCCTTCTGTATAAACATGGAAATATCTACACCGCTATCTGTATGAACATGGAAATACCAACACCGTTATCTGTATAAACATGGAAATATCTACACCGCTATCTGTATAAAGATGGAAATATCTACAACGCTATCTGTGTAAACATGGAAATATCTACACACCTATCTGTGTAAACATGGAAATATCTACACCGCTATCTGTATAAACATGGAAATATCTACACCGCTATCTGTATAAACATGGAAATACCAAAACGGCTATCTGTATAAACATGGAAATATCTACAACGCTATCTGTATAAATACGGAAATATCCTCACCACTATCACTATAAACCTGGAAATACCTACAACGCTATCTGTATAACTACGGAAATATCCTCACCACTGTCTCTATAAACATGGAAATACCTACACCGCCATATCTATACACATGGAAATACCTACACCGCCATCTCTATACACATGGAAATATCTACACCACTATCTCTATAAACATAGAAATATCTACATTGCAATCTCTATAAACATGGAAATATCTACACCGCCATCTCTATAAACATGGAAATATCTACATCGCTATCTGTATAAATATGGAAATATCTCCACCGCTATCAGTATAAACATGGAAATATCTACACCGATATCTGTATAAACATGGAAATATCTACACCGCTATCTGTATAAACATGGAAATATCTACAACGCTATCTGTGTAAACATGGAAGTATCTACACAGATATCTGTGTAAACTTGCAAATATCTACACAGCTATCTGTGTAAAGATCGAAATGTCTACAGCGCAATCTGTGCAAAGATGGAAATATCTACACCACGATCTCTGTAAACATGGAAATATCTACACCGCTATCTGTATCAACATGGAAATATGTACTTCGCTATCTTTATAAACATGGAAATATCTACACTGTTATCTCGATAAACATGGAAATATCTACACCACCATCTGTATAAACATGCAAATATCTACAGAGTCATCTGTATAAACATGGAAATATCTACACCAGCATATCTATAAACATGGAAATATCTATAGTGCCATCTGTATACCCGTGGAAATACCTAACCAGCCATCTGTGTAACCACGGAAATATCTACTCCGCTATCTCTATAAACATGGAAATACGTACAACGCTATCTCTATAAATATGGAAATATCTACACTGCAATCTCTACAAACATGGAAATATCTACACCGCCATCACTATAAACATGGAAATATCTACATCGCTATCTGTATGAACATGGAAATAGCTCCACCGTTATCAGTATAAACACTGAAATATCTACACCGCTATCTGTATAAACATGGAAATATGTACAACGCTATCTGTATAAACATGGAAATATCTACACCGCTATCTGTATAAACATGGAAATATCTACACAGCTATCTCTATAAACATGGAAATAGCTACACTGCTATCTGTATAAACATAGAAATAGCGACACCGTTATCTGTATACACATGGAAATATCTACACCGCCCTCTGTAAAAACATGAAGATATCTACACAGTCATCTGTATAAACTTGGAAATATCTACACCTCCATCTGTATAAACATGGAAATATCTACACTGCCATCTGTATACACATGGAAATATCTACACAGCCATCTGAAGAAACATGGAAATATGTACACCGCTATCTGTATAAACATGGAAATACCAACACCGTTATCTGTATAAACATTGAAATATCTACACCGCTATCTGTATAAAGATGGAAATATCTACAACGCTATCTGTGTAAACATGGAAATATCTACACACCTATCTGTGTAAACATGGAAATATCTACACACCTATCTGTGTAAACATGGAAATATCTACACCGCTATCTGTATAAACATGGAAATATCTACACCGCTATCTGTATAAATACGGAAATATCCTCACCACTATCATTATAAACCTGGAAATACCTACAACGCTATCTGTATAACTACGGAAATATCGTCACCACTATCTCTATAAACATGGAAATACCTACACCGCCATATCTATACACATGGAAATACCTACACCGCCATCTCTATACACATGGAAATATCCACACCACTATCTCTATAAACATAGAAATATCTACATTGCAATCTCTATAAACATGGAAATATCTACACCGCCATCTCTATAAACATGGAAATATCTACATCGCTATCTGTATAAATATGGAAATATCTCCACCGCTATCAGTATAAACATGGAAATATCTACACCGATATCTGTATAAACATGGAACTATCTACACCGCTATCTGTATAAACATGGAAATAACTACAATGCTATCTGTGTAAACATGGAAGTATCTACACAGATATCTGTGTAAACTTGCAAATATCTACACAGCTATCTGTGTAAAGATCGAAATGTCTACAGCGCAATCTGTGCAAAGATGGAAATATCTACACCGCTATCTCTGTAAACATGGAAATATCTACACCGCTATCTGTATCAACATGGAAATATCTACTTCGCTATCTTTATAAACATGGAAATATCTACACTGTTATCTCTATAAACATGGAAATATCTACACCACCATCTGTATAAACATGCAAATATCTACAGAGTCATCTGTATAAACATGGAAACATCTACACCACCATATCTATAAACATGGAAATATCTACAGTGCCATCTGTATACCCGTGGAAATACCTACCCAGCCATCTGT
This sequence comes from Pan troglodytes, assembly GCF_028858775.2. Classification (NCBI taxonomy): domain Eukaryota; kingdom Metazoa; phylum Chordata; class Mammalia; order Primates; family Hominidae; genus Pan; species Pan troglodytes. Next base: position 146,057 of record NC_072411.2, read on the forward strand.
GTAACCACGGAAATATCTACTCCGCTATCTCTATAAACATGGAAATACGTACAACGCTATCTCTATAAATATGGAAATATCTATGCTGCAATCTCTATAAACATGGAAATATCTACACCGCCATCACTATAAACATGGAAATATCTACATCGCTATCTGTATTAACATGGAAATAGCTCCACCGCTATCAGTATAAACACTGAAATATCTACACCGCTATCTGTATAAACATGGAAATATGTACAACGCTATCTGTATAAACATGGAAATATCTACACCGCTATCTGTATAAACATGGAAATATCAACACAGCTATCTCTATAAACATGGAAATAGCTACACTGCTATCTGTATAAACATAGAAATAGCGACACCGTTATCTGTTTAAACATGGAAATAACTACACCGCCCTCTGTAAAAACATCAAGATATCTACACAGTCATCTGTATAAACTTGGAAATATCTACACCTCCATCTGTATAAACATTGAAATATCTACACTGCCATCTGTATACACATGGAAATATCTACACAGCCATCTGAAGAAACATGGAAATATGTACACCGCTATCTGTATAAACATGGAAATAACTACACCGCTATCTTTATAAAATTGGAAATATCTAAACCGCCTTCTGTATAAACATGGAAATATCTGCACCGCTATCTGTATAAACATGGAAATACCAACACCGTTATCTGTATAAACATTGAAATATCTACACCGCTATCTGTATAAAGATGGAAATATCTACAACGCTATCTGTGTAAACATGGAAATATCTACACACCTATCTGTGTAAACATGGAAATATCTACACCGCTATCTGTATAAACATGGAAATATCTACACCGCTATCTGTATAAACATGGAAATACCAAAACGGCTATCTGTATAAACATGGAAATATCTACAACGCTATCTGTATAAATACGGAAATATCCTCACCACTATCACTATAAACCTGGAAATACCTACAACGCTATCTGTATAACTACGGAAATATCCTCACCACTATCTCTATAAACATGGAAATACCTACACCGCCATATCTATACACATGGAAATACCTACACCGCCATCTCTATACACATGGAAATATCTACACCACTATCTCTATAAACATAGAAATATCTACCTTGCAATCTCTATAAACATGGAAATATCTACACCGCCATCTCTATAAACATGGAAATATCTACATCGCTATCTGCATAAATATGGAAATATCTCCACCGCTATCAGTATAAACATGGAAATATCTACACCGATATCTGCATAAACATGGAAATATCTACACCGCTATCTGTATAAACATGGAAATATCTACAACGCTATCTGTGTAAACATGGAAGTATCTACACAGATATCTGTGTAAACTTGCAAATATCTACACAGCTATCTGTGTAAAGATCGAAATGTCTACAGCGTAATCTGTGCAAAGATGGAAATATCTACACCGCTATCTCTGTAAACATGGAAATATCTACACCGCTATCTGTATCAACATGGAAATATCTACTTCGCTATCTTTATAAACATGGAAATATCTACACTGTTATCTCTATAAACATGGAAATATCTACACCACCATCTGTATAATCATGGAAATATCTACAGAGTCATCTGTATAAACATGGAAATATCTACACCACCATATCTATAAACATGGAAATACCTACAGTGCCATCTGTATACTGGTGGAAATACCTACCCAGCCATCTGTGTAACCACGGAAATATCTACTCCGCTATCTCTATAAACATGGAAATACGTACAACGCTATCTCTATAAATATGAAAATATCTGCACTGCAATCCCTATAAACATGGAAATATCTACACCGCCATCACTATAAACATGGAAATATCTACATCGCTATCTGTATTAACATGGAAATAGCTTCACCGCTATCAGTATAAACATTGAAATATCTACACCGCTATCTGTATAAACATGGAAATATGTACAACGCTATCTGCATAAACATGGAAATATCTACACCGCAATCTGTATAAACATGGAAATATCTACACAGCTATCTCTATAAACATGGAAATAGCTACCCTGCTATCTGTATAAACATAGAAATAGCGACACCGTTATCTGTATAAACATGGAAATATCTACAGCGCCCTCTGTAAAAACATGAAGATATCTACACAGTCATCTGTATAAACTTGGAAATATCTACACCTCCATCTGTATAAACATGGAAATATCTACACTGCCATCTGTATACACATGGAAATATCTACACAGCCATCTGAAGAAACATGGAAATATGTACACCGCTATCTGTATAAACATGGAAATAACTACACCGCTATCTTTATAAACTTGGAAATATCTACACCGCCTTCTGTATAAACATGGAAATATCTACACCGCTATCTGTATAAACATGGAAATATCTACACCGCTATCTGTATAAACATGGAAATATCTACACAGCTATCTCTATAAACATGGGAATAGCTACACTGCTATCTGTATAAACATAGAAATAGCGACACCGTTATCTGTATAAACATGGAAATATCTACACCGCCCTCTGTAAACACATGAAGATATCTACACAGTCATCTGTATAAACTTGGAAATATCTACACCTCCATCTGTATAAACATGGAAATATCTACACAGCCATCTGTATACACATGGAAATATCTACACAGCCATCTGAAGAAACATGGAAATATGTACACCGCTATCTGTATAAACATGGAAATAACTACACCGCTATCTTTATAAACTTGGAAATATCTACACCGCCTTCTGTATAAACATGGAAATATCTACACCGCTATCTGTATAAACATGGAAATACCAACACCGTTATTTGTATAAACATTGAAATATCTACACCGCTATCTGTATAAAGATGGAAATATCTACAACGCTATCTGTGTAAACATGGAAATATCTACACACCTATCTGTGTAAACATGGAAATATCTACACCGCTATCTGTATAAACATGGAAATATCTACACCGCTATCTGTATAAACATGGAAATACCAAAACGGCTATCTGTATAAATATGGAAATATCTACAACGTTATCAGTATAAATACGGAAATATCCTCCCCACTATCACTATAAACCTGGAAATACCTACAACGCTATCGGTATAAATACGGAAATATCCTCACCACTATCTCTATAAACATGGAAATACCTACACCGCCATCTCTATACACATGGAAATACATACACCGCCATCTCTATACACGTGGAAATATCTACACCACTATCTCTATAAACATAGAAATATCTACATTGCAATCTCTATAAACATGGAAATATCTACACCGCCATCTCTATAAACATGGAAATATCTACATCTCTATCTGTATAAATATGGAAATGTCTCCACCGCTATCAGTATAAACATGGAAATATCTACACCGATATCTGTATAAACATGGAAATATCTACACCGCTATCTGTAGAAACATGGAAATATCTACACCGCTATCTGTATCAACATGGAAATATCTACTTCGCTATCTTTATAAACATGGAAATATCTACACTGTTATCTCTATAAACATGGAAATATCTACACCACCATGTGTATAAACATGCAAATATCTACAGAGTCATCAGTATAAACATGGAAATATCTACACCACCATATCTATAAACATGGAAATATCTACAGTGCCATCTGTATACCCGTGGAAATACCTACCCAGCCATCTGTGTAACCACGGAAATATCTACTCTGCTATCTCTATAAACATGGAAATACGTACAACGCTATCTCTATAAATATGGAAATATCTACACTGCAATCTCTATAAACATGGAAATATCTACACCGCCATCACTATAAACATGGAAATATCTACATCGCTAGCTGTATTAACATGGAAATAGCTCCACCGCTATCAGTATAAACACTGAAATATCTACACCGCTATCTGTATAAACATGGAAATATGTACAACGCTATCTGTATAAACATGGAAATATCTACACCGCAATCTGTATAAACATGGAAATATCTACACAGCTATCTCTATAAACATGGAAATAGCTACCCTGCTATCTGTATAAACATAGAAATAGCGACACCGTTATCTGTATAAACATGGAAATATCTACACCGCCCTCTGTAAAAACATGAAGATATCTACACAGTCATCTGTATAAACTTGGAAATATCTACACCTCCATCTGTATAAACATGGACATATCTACACTGCCATCTGTATACACATGGAAATATCTACACAGCCATCTGAAGAAACATGGAATTATGTACACCGCTATCTGTAAAACATGGAAATAACTACACCGCTATCTTTATAAACTTGGAAATATCTACACCGCCTTCTGTATATACATGGAAATATCTACACCGCTATCTGTATAAACATGGAAGTATCTACACCACTATCTGTATAAACATGGAAATATCTACACAGCTATCTCTATAAACATGGGAATAGCTACACTGCTATCTGTATAAACATAGAAATAGCGACACCGTTATCTGTATAAACATGGAAATATCTACACCGCCCTCTGTAAACACATGAAGATATCTACACAGTCATCTGTATAAACTTGGAAATATCTACACCTCCATCTGTATAAACATGGAAATATCTACACTGCCATCTGTATACACATGGAAATATCTACACAGCCATCTGAAGAAACATGGAAATATGTACACCGCTATCTGTATAAACATGGAAATAACTACACCGCTATCTTTATAAACTTGGAAATATCTACACCGCCTTCTGTATAAACATGGAAATATCTACACCGCTATCTGTATAAACATGGAAATACCAACACCGTTATTTGTATAAACATTGAAATATCTACACCGCTATCTGTATAAAGATGGAAATATCTACAATGCTATCTGTGTAAACATGGAAATATCTACACACCTATCTGTGTAAACATGGAAATATCTACACCGCTATCTGTATAAACATGGAAATATCTACACCGCTATCTGTATAAACATGGAAATACCAAAACGGCTATCTGTATAAATATGGAAATATCTACAACGTTATCAGTATAAATACGGAAATATCCTCCCCACTATCACTATAAACCTGGAAATACCTACAACGCTATCTGTATAAATACGGAAATATCCTCACCACTATCTCTATAAACATGGAAATACCTACACCGCCATCTCTATACACATGGAAATACATACACCGCCATCTCTATACACGTGGAAATATCTACACCACTATCTCTATAAACATAGAAATATCTACATTGCAATCTCTATAAACATGGAAATATCTACACCGCCATCTCTATAAACATGGAAATATCTACATCTCTATCTGTATAAATATGGAAATGTCTCCACCGCTATCAGTATAAACATGGAAATATCTACACCGATATCTGTATAAACATGGAAATATCTACACCGCTATCTGTATAAACATGGAAATATCTACAATGCTATCTGTGTAAACATGGAAATCTACACAGATATCTTTGTAAACTTGCAAATATCTACACAGCTATCTGTGTAAAGATCGAAATGTCTACAGCGCAATCTGTGCAAAGATGGAAATATCTACACCGCTATCTCTGTAAACATGGAAATATCTACACCGCTATCTGTATCAACATGGAAATATCTACTTCGCTATCTTTATAAACATGGAAATATCTACACTGTTATCTTTATAAACATGGAAATATCTACACCACCATGTGTATAAACATGCAAATATCTACAGAGTCATCTGTATAAACATGGAAATATCTACACCACCATATCTATAAACATGGAAATATCTACAGTGCCATCTGTATACCCGTGGAAATACCTACCCAGCCATCTGTGTAACCACGGAAATATCTACTCTGCTATCTCTATAAACATGGAAATACGTACAACGCTATCTCTATAAATATGGAAATATCTACACTGCAATCTCTATAAACATGGAAATATCTACACCGCCATCACTATAAACATGGAAATATCTACATCGCTAGCTGTATTAACATGGAAATAGCTCCACCGCTATCAGTATAAACACTGAAATATCTACACCGCTATCTGTATAAACATGGAAATATGTACAACGCTATCTGTATAAACATGGAAATATCTACACCGCAATCTGTATAAACATGGAAATATCTACACAGCTATCTCTATAAACATGGAAATAGCTACCCTGCTATCTGTATAAACATAGAAATAGCGACACCGTTATCTGTATAAACATGGAAATATCTACACCGCCCTCTGTAAAAACATGAAGATATCTACACAGTCATCTGTATAAACTTGGAAATATCTACACCTCCATCTGTATAAACATGGAAATATCTACACTGCCATCTGTATACACATGGAAATATCTACACAGCCATCTGAAGAAACATGGAATTATGTACACCGCTATCTGTAAAACATGGAAATAACTACACCGCTATCTTTATAAACTTGGAAATATCTACACCGCCTTCTGTATAAACATGGAAATATCTACACCGCTATCTGTATAAACATGGAAGTATCTACACCGCTATCTGTATAAACATGGAAATATCTACACAGCTATCTCTATAAACATGGGAATAGCTACACTGCTATCTGTATAAACATAGAAATAGCGACACCGTTATCTGTATAAACATGGAAATATCTACACCGCCCTCTGTAAACACATGAAGATATCTACACAGTCATCTGTATAAACTTGGAAATATCTACACCTCCATCTGTATAAACATGGAAATATCTACACTGCCATCTGTATACACATGGAAATATCTACACAGCCATCTGAAGAAACATGGAAATATGTACACCGCTATCTGTATAAACATGGAAATAACTACACCGCTATCTTTATAAACTTGGAAATATCTACACCGCCTTCTGTATAAACATGGAAATATCTACACCGCTATCTGTATAAACATGGAAATACCAACACCGTTATTTGTATAAACATTGAAATATCTACACCGCTATCTGTATAAAGATGGAAATATCTACAACGCTATCTGTGTAAACATGGAAATATCTACACACCTATCTGTGTAAACATGGAAATATCTACACCGCTATCTGTATAAACATGGAAATATCTACACCGCTATCTGTATTAACATGGAAATACCAAAACGGCTATCTGTATAAATATGGAAATATCTACAACGTTATCAGTATAAATACGGAAATATCCTCCCCACTATCACTATAAACCTGGAAATACCTACAACGCTATCTGTATAAATACGGAAATATCCTCACCACTATCTCTATAAACATGGAAATACCTACACCGCCATCTCTATACACATGGAAATACATACACCGCCATCTCTATACACGTGGAAATATCTACACCACTATCTCTATAAACATAGAAATATCTACATTGCAATCTCTATAAACATGGAAATATCTACACCGCCATCTCTATAAACATGGAAATATCTACATCTCTATCTGTATAAATATGGAAATGTCTCCACCGCTATCAGTATAAACATGGAAATATCTACACCGATATCTGTATAAACATGGAAATATCTACACCGCTATCTGTATAAACATGGAAATATCTACAATGCTATCTGTGTAAACATGGAAATCTACACAGATATCTTTGTAAACTTGCAAATATCTACACAGCTATCTGTGTAAAGATCGAAATGTCTACAGCGCAATCTGTGCAAAGATGGAAATATCTACACCGCTATCTCTGTAAACATGGAAATATCTACACCGCTATCTGTATCAACATGGAAATATCTACTTCGCTATCTTTATAAACATGGAAATATCTACACTGTTATCTCTATAAACATGGAAATATCTACACCACCATGTGTATAAACATGCAAATATCTACAGAGTCATCTGTATAAACATGGAAATATCTACACCACCATATCTATAAACATGGAAATATCTACAGTGCCATCTGTATACCCGTGGAAATACCTACCCAGCCATCTGTGTAACCACGGAAATATCTACTCCGCTATCTCTATAAACATGGAAATACGTACAACGCTATCTCTATAAATATGGAAATATCTACACTGCAATCTCTATAAACATGGAAATATCTACACCGCCATCACTATAAACATGGAAATATCTACATCGCTAGCTGTATTAACATGGAAATAGCTCCACCGCTATCAGTATAAACACTGAAATATCTACACCGCTATCTGTATAAACATGGAAATATGTACAACGCTATCTGTATAAACATGGAAATATCTACACCGCAATCTGTATAAACATGGAAATATCTACACAGCTATCTCTATAAACATGGAAATAGCTACCCTGCTATCTGTATAAACATAGAAATAGCGACACCGTTATCTGTATAAACATGGAAATATCTACACCGCCCTCTGTAAAAACATGAAGATATCTACACAGTCATCTGTATAAACTTGGAAATATCTACACCTCCATCTGTATAAACATGGAAATATCTACACTGCCATCTGTATACACATGGAAATATCTACACAGCCATCTGAAGAAACATGGAAATATGTACACCGCTATCTGTAAAACATGGAAATAACTACACCGCTATCTTTATAAACTTGGAAATATCTACACCGCCTTCTGTATAAACATGGAAATATCTACACCGCTATCTGTATAAACATGGAAGTATCTACACCGCTATCTGTATAAACATGGAAATATCTACACAGCTATCTCAATAAACATGGGAATAGCTACACTGCTATCTGTATAAACATAGAAATAGCGACACCGTTATCTGTATAAACATGGAAATATCTACACCGCCCTCTGTAAAAACATGAAGATATCTACACAGTCATCTGTATAAACTTGGAAATATCTACACCTCCATCTGTATAAACATGGAAATATCTACACTGCCATCTGTATACACATGGAAATATCTACACAGCCATCTGAAGAAACATGGAAATATGTACACCGCTATCTGTATGAACATGGAAATAACTACACCGCTATCTTTATAAACTTGGAAATATCTACACCGCCTTCTGTATAAACATGGAAATATCTACACCGCTATCTGTATAAACATGGAAATACCAACACCGTTATCTGTATAAACATTGAAATATCTACACCGCTATCTGTATAAAGATGGAAATATCAACAACGCTATCTGTGTAAACATGGAAATATCTACACACCTATCTGTGTAAACATGGAAATATCCACACCGCTATCTGTATAAACATGGAAATATCTACACCGCTATCTGTATAAAATGGAAATACCAAAACGGCTATCTGTATAAACATGGAAATATCTACAACGCTATCAGTATAAATACGGAAATATCCTCCCCACTATCACTATAAACCTGGAAATACCTACAACGCTATCTGTATAAATACGGAAATATCCTCACCACTATCTCTATAAACATGGAAATACCTACACCGCCATATCTATACACATGGAAATACCTACACCACCATCTCTATACACATGGAAATATCTACACCACTATCTCTATAAACATAGAAATATCTACATTGCAATCTCTATAAACATGGAAATATCTACACCGCCATCTCTATAAACATGGAAATATCTACATCGCTATCTGTATAAATATGGAAATATCTCCACCGCTATCAGTATAAACATGGAAATATCTACACCGATATCTCTATAAACATGGAAATATCTACAGCGCTATCTGTATAAACATGGAAATATCTACAACGCTATCTGTGTAAACATGGAAGTATCTACACAGATATCTGTGTAAACTTGCAAATATCTACACAGCTATCTGTGTAAAGATCGAAATGTCTACAGCGCAAACTGTGCAAAGAAGGAAATATCTACACCGCTATCTCTGTAAACATGGAAATATCTACACCGCTATCTGTATCAACATGGAAATATCTACTTCGCTATCTTATAAATGTGGAAATATCTACACTGTTATCTCTATAAACATGGAAATATCTACACCACCATCTGTATAAACATGCAAATATCTACAGAGTCATCTTTATAAACATGGAAATACCTACACCACCATATCTATAAACATGGAAATATCTACAGTGCCATCTGTATACCCGTGGAAATACCTACCCAGCCATCTGTGTAACCACGGAAATATCTACTCCGCTATCTCTATAAACATGGAAATACGTACAACGCTATCTCTATAAATATGGAAATATCTACACTGCAATCTCTATAAACATGGAAATATCTACACCGCCATCACTATAAACATGGAAATATCTACATCGCTATCTGTATTAACATGGAAATAGCTCCACCGCTATCAGTATAAACACTGAAATATCTACACCGCTATCTGTATAAACATGGAAATATGTACAACGCTATCTGTATAAACATGGAAATATCTACACCGCAATCTGTATAAACATGGAAATATCTACACAGCTATCTCTATAAACATGGAAATAGCTACCCTGCTATCTGTATAAACATAGAAATAGCGACACCGTTATCTGTATAAACATGGAAATATCTACACCGCCCTCTGTAAAAACATGAAGATATCTACACAGTCATCTGTATAAACTTGGAAATATCTACACCTCCATCTGTATAAACATGGAAATATCTACACTGCCATCTGTATACACATGGAAATATCTACACAGCCATCTGAAGAAACATGGAAATATGTACACCGCTATCTGTATAAACATGGAAATAACTACACCGCTATCTTTATAAACTTGGAAATATCTACACCGCCTTCTGTATAAACATGGAAATATCTACACCGCTATCTGTATGAACATGGAAATACCAACACCGTTATCTGTATAAACATGGAAATATCTACACCGCTATCTGTATAAAGATGGAAATATCTACAACGCTATCTGTGTAAACATGGAAATATCTACACACCTATCTGTGTAAACATGGAAATATCTACACCGCTATCTGTATAAACATGGAAATATCTACAACGCTATCTGTATAAACATGGAAATACCAAAACGTCTATTAGTATAAACATGAAAATATCTACAACGCTATCTGTATAAATACGGAAATATCCTCACCACTATCACTATAAACCTGGAAATACCTACAACGCTATCCGTATAACTACGGAAATACCCTCACCACTATCTCTATAAACATGGAAATACCTACACCGCCATATCTATACACATGGAAATACCTACACCGCCATCTCTATACACATGGAAATATCTACACCACTATCTCTATAAACATAGAAATATCTACATTGCAATCTCTATAAACATGGAAATATCTACACCGCCATCTCTATAAACATGGAAATATCTACATCACTATCTGTATAAATATGGAAATATCTCCACTGCTATCAGTATAAACATGGAAATAACTACACCGATATCTGTATAAACATGGAAATATCTACACCGCTATCTGTATAAACATGGAAATATCTACAACGCTATCTGTGTAAACATGGAAGTATCTACACAGATATCTGTGTAAACTTGCAAATATCTACACAGCTATCTGGGTAAAGATCGAAATGTCTACAGCGCAATCTGTGCAAAGATGGAAATATCTACACCGCTATCTCTGTAAACATGGAAATATCTACACCGCTATCTGTATCAACATGGAAATATCTACTTCGCTATCTTTATAAACATGGAAATATCTACACTGTTATCTCGATGAACATGGAAATATCTACACCACCATCTGTATAAACATGCAAATATCTACAGAGTCATCTGTATAAACATGGAAATATCTACACCAGCATATCTATAAACATGGAAATATCTACAGTGCCATCTGTATACCCGTGGAAATACCTAACCAGCCATCTGTGTAACCACGGAAATATCTACTCCGCTATCTCTATAAACATGGAAATACGTACAACGCTATCTCTATAAATATGGAAATATCTACACTGCAATCTCTACAAACATGGAAATATCTACACCGCCATCACTATAAACATGGAAATATCTACATCGCTATCTGTATGAACATGGAAATAGCTCCACCGTTATCAGTATAAACACTGAAATATCTACACCGCTATCTGTATAAACATGGAAATATGTACAACGCTATCTGTATAAACATGGAAATATCTACACCGCTATCTGTATAAACATGGAAATATCTACACAGCTATCTCTATAAACATGGAAATAGCTACACTGCTATCTGTATAAACATAGAAATAGCGACACCGTTATCTGTATACACATGGAAATATCTACACCGCCCTCTGTAAAAACATGAAGATATCTACACAGTCATCTGTATAAACTTGGAAATATCTACACCTCCATCTGTATAAACATGGAAATATCTACACTGCCATCTGTATACACATGGAAATATCTACACAGCCATCTGTAGAAACATGGAAATATGTACACCGCTATCTGTATAAACATGGAAATAACTACACCGCTATCTTTATAAACTTGGAAATATCTACACCGCCTTCTTTATAAACATGGAAATATCTACACCGCTATCTGTATGAACATGGAAATACCAACACCGTTATCTGTATAAACATTGAAATATCTACACCGCTATCTGTATAAAGATGGAAATATCTACAACGCTATCTGTGTAAACATGGAAATATCTACACACCTATCTGTGTAAACATGGAAATATCTACACACCTATCTGTGTAAACATGGAAATATCTACACCGCTATCTGTATAAACATGGAAATATCTACACCGCTATCTGTATAAATACGGAAATATCCTCACCACTATCATTATAAACCTGGAAATACCTACAACGCTATCTGTATAACTACGGAAATATCCTCACCACTATCTCTATAAACATGGAAATACCTACACCGCCATATCTATACACATGGAAATACCTACACCGCCATCTCTATACACATGGAAATATCCACACCACTATCTCTATAAACATAGAAATATCTACATTGCAATCTCTATAAACATGGAAATATCTACACCGCCATCTCTATAAACATGGAAATATCTACATCGCTATCTGTATAAATATGGAAATATCTCCACCGCTATCAGTATAAACATGGAAATATCTACACCGATATCTGTATAAACATGGAACTATCTACACCGCTATCTGTATAAACATGGAAATAACTACAATGCTATCTGTGTAAACATGGAAGTATCTACACAGATATCTGTGTAAACTTGCAAATATCTACACAGCTATCTGTGTAAAGATCGAAATGTCTACAGCGCAATCTGTGCAAAGATGGAAATATCTACACCGCTATCTCTGTAAACATGGAAATATCTACACCGCTATCTGTATCAACATGGAAATATCTACTTCGCTATCTTTATAAACATGGAAATATCTACACTGTTATCTCTATAAACATGGAAATATCTACACCACCATCTGTATAAACATGCAAATATCTACAGAGTCATCTGTATAAACATGGAAACATCTACACCACCATATCTATAAACATGGAAATATCTACAGTGCCATCTGTATACCCGTGGAAATACCTACCCAGCCATCTGTGTAACCACGGAAATATCTACTCCGCTATCTCTATAAACATGGAAATACGTACAACGCTATCTCTATAAATATGGAAATATCTATGCTGCAATCTCTATAAACATGGAAATATCTACACCGCCATCACTATAAACATGGAAATATCTACATCGCTATCTGTATTAACATGGAAATAGCTCCACCGCTATCAGTATAAACACTGAAATATCTACACCGCTATCTGTATAAACATGGAAATATGTACAACGCTATCTGTATAAACATGGAAATATCTACACCGCTATCTGTATAAACATGGAAATATCTACACAGCTATCTCTATAAACATGGAAATAGCTACACTGCTATCTGTATAAACATAGAAATAGCGACACCGTTATCTGTATAAACATGGAAATATCTACACCGCCCTCTGTAAAAACATGAAGATATCTACACAGTCATCTGTATAAACTTGGAAATATCTACACCTCCATCTGTATAAACATGGAAATATCTACACTGCCATCTGTATACACATGGAAATATCTACACAGCCATCTGAAGAAACATGGAATTATGTACACCGCTATCTGTAAAACATGGAAATAACTACACCGCTATCTTTATAAACTTGGAAATATCTACACCGCCTTCTGTATAAACATGGAAATATCTACACCGCTATCTGTATAAACATGGAAGTATCTACACCGCTATCTGTATAAACATGGAAATATCTACACAGCTATCTCTATAAACATGGGAATAGCTACACTGCTATCTGTATAAACATAGAAATAGCGACACCGTTATCTGTATAAACATGGAAATATCTACACCGCCCTCTGTAAACACATGAAGATATCTACACAGTCATCTGTATAAACTTGGAAATATCTACACCTCCATCTGTATAAACATGGAAATATCTACACTGCCATCTGTATACACATGGAAATATCTACACAGCCATCTGAAGAAACATGGAAATATGTACACCGCTATCTGTATAAACATGGAAATAACTACACCGCTATCTTTATAAACTTGGAAATATCTACACCGCCTTCTGTATAAACATGGAAATATCTACACCGCTATCTGTATAAACATGGAAATACCAACACCGTTATTTGTATAAACATTGAAATATCTACACCGCTATCTGTATAAAGATGGAAATATCTACAACGCTATCTGTGTAAACATGGAAATATCTACACACCTATCTGTGTAAACATGGAAATATCTACACCGCTATCTGTATAAACATGGAAATATCTACACCGCTATCTGTATTAACATGGAAATACCAAAACGGCTATCTGTATAAATATGGAAATATCTACAACGTTATCAGTATAAATACGGAAATATCCTCCCCACTATCACTATAAACCTGGAAATACCTACAACGCTATCTGTATAAATACGGAAATATCCTCACCACTATCTCTATAAACATGGAAATACCTACACCGCCATCTCTATACACATGGAAATACATACACCGCCATCTCTATACACGTGGAAATATCTACACCACTATCTCTATAAACATAGAAATATCTACATTGCAATCTCTATAAACATGGAAATATCTACACCGCCATCTCTATAAACATGGAAATATCTACATCTCTATCTGTATAAATATGGAAATGTCTCCACCGCTATCAGTATAAACATGGAAATATCTACACCGATATCTGTATAAACATGGAAATATCTACACCGCTATCTGTATAAACATGGAAATATCTACAATGCTATCTGTGTAAACATGGAAATCTACACAGATATCTTTGTAAACTTGCAAATATCTACACAGCTATCTGTGTAAAGATCGAAATGTCTACAGCGCAATCTGTGCAAAGATGGAAATATCTACACCGCTATCTCTGTAAACATGGAAATATCTACACCGCTATCTGTATCAACATGGAAATATCTACTTCGCTATCTTTATAAACATGGAAATATCTACACTGTTATCTCTATAAACATGGAAATATCTACACCACCATGTGTATAAACATGCAAATATCTACAGAGTCATCTGTATAAACATGGAAATATCTACACCACCATATCTATAAACATGGAAATATCTACAGTGCCATCTGTATACCCGTGGAAATACCTACCCAGCCATCTGTGTAACCACGGAAATATCTACTCCGCTATCTCTATAAACATGGAAATACGTACAACGCTATCTCTATAAATATGGAAATATCTACACTGCAATCTCTATAAACATGGAAATATCTACACCGCCATCACTATAAACATGGAAATATCTACATCGCTAGCTGTATTAACATGGAAATAGCTCCACCGCTATCAGTATAAACACTGAAATATCTACACCGCTATCTGTATAAACATGGAAATATGTACAACGCTATCTGTATAAACATGGAAATATCTACACCGCAATCTGTATAAACATGGAAATATCTACACAGCTATCTCTATAAACATGGAAATAGCTACCCTGCTATCTGTATAAACATAGAAATAGCGACACCGTTATCTGTATAAACATGGAAATATCTACACCGCCCTCTGTAAAAACATGAAGATATCTACACAGTCATCTGTATAAACTTGGAAATATCTACACCTCCATCTGTATAAACATGGAAATATCTACACTGCCATCTGTATACACATGGAAATATCTACACAGCCATCTGAAGAAACATGGAATTATGTACACCGCTATCTGTAAAACATGGAAATAACTACACCGCTATCTTTATAAACTTGGAAATATCTACACCGCCTTCTGTATAAACATGGAAATATCTACACCGCTATCTGTATAAACATGGAAGTATCTACACCGCTATCTGTATAAACATGGAAATATCTACACAGCTATCTCAATAAACATGGGAATAGCTACACTGCTATCTGTATAAACATAGAAATAGCGACACCGTTATCTGTATAAACATGGAAATATCTACACCGCCCTCTGTAAAAACATGAAGATATCTACACAGTCATCTGTATAAACTTGGAAATATCTACACCTCCATCTGTATAAACATGGAAATATCTACACTGCCATCTGTATACACATGGAAATATCTACACAGCCATCTGAAGAAACATGGAAATATGTACACCGCTATCTGTATGAACATGGAAATAACTACACCGCTATCTTTATAAACTTGGAAATATCTACACCGCCTTCTGTATAAACATGGAAATATCTACACCGCTATCTGTATAAACATGGAAATACCAACACCGTTATCTGTATAAACATTGAAATATCTACACCGCTATCTGTATAAAGATGGAAATATCAACAACGCTATCTGTGTAAACATGGAAATATCTACACACCTATCTGTGTAAACATGGAAATATCCACACCGCTATCTGTATAAACATGGAAATATCTACACCGCTATCTGTATAAAATGGAAATACCAAAACGGCTATCTGTATAAACATGGAAATATCTACAACGCTATCAGTATAAATACGGAAATATCCTCCCCACTATCACTATAAACCTGGAAATACCTACAACGCTATCTGTATAAATACGGAAATATCCTCACCACTATCTCTATAAACATGGAAATACCTACACCGCCATATCTATACACATGGAAATACCTACACCACCATCTCTATACACATGGAAATATCTACACCACTATCTCTATAAACATAGAAATATCTACATTGCAATCTCTATAAACATGGAAATATCTACACCGCCATCTCTATAAACATGGAAATATCTACATCGCTATCTGTATAAATATGGAAATATCTCCACCGCTATCAGTATAAACATGGAAATATCTACACCGATATCTCTATAAACATGGAAATATCTACAGCGCTATCTGTATAAACATGGAAATATCTACAACGCTATCTGTGTAAACATGGAAGTATCTACACAGATATCTGTGTAAACTTGCAAATATCTACACAGCTATCTGTGTAAAGATCGAAATGTCTACAGCGCAATCTGTGCAAAGAAGGAAATATCTACACCGCTATCTCTGTAAACATGGAAATATCTACACCGCTATCTGTATCAACATGGAAATATCTACTTCGCTATCTTATAAATGTGGAAATATCTACACTGTTATCTCTATAAACATGGAAATATCTACACCACCATCTGTATAAACATGCAAATATCTACAGAGTCATCTTTATAAACATGGAAATACCTACACCACCATATCTATAAACATGGAAATATCTACAGTGCCATCTGTATACCCGTGGAAATACCTACCCAGCCATCTGTGTAACCACGGAAATATCTACTCCGCTATCTCTATAAACATGGAAATACGTACAACGCTATCTCTATAAATATGGAAATATCTACACTGCAATCTCTATAAACATGGAAATATCTACACCGCCATCACTATAAACATGGAAATATCTACATCGCTATCTGTATTAACATGGAAATAGCTCCACCGCTATCAGTATAAACACTGAAATATCTACACCGCTATCTGTATAAACATGGAAATATGTACAACGCTATCTGTATAAACATGGAAATATCTACACCGCAATCTGTATAAACATGGAAATATCTACACAGCTATCTCTATAAACATGGAAATAGCTACCCTGCTATCTGTATAAACATAGAAATAGCGACACCGTTATCTGTATAAACATGGAAATATCTACACCGCCCTCTGTAAAAACATGAAGATATCTACACAGTCATCTGTATAAACTTGGAAATATCTACACCTCCATCTGTATAAACATGGAAATATCTACACTGCCATCTGTATACACATGGAAATATCTACACAGCCATCTGAAGAAACATGGAAATATGTACACCGCTATCTGTATAAACATGGAAATAACTACACCGCTATCTTTATAAACTTGGAAATATCTACACCGCCTTCTGTATAAACATGGAAATATCTACACCGCTATCTGTATGAACATGGAAATACCAACACCGTTATCTGTATAAACATGGAAATATCTACACCGCTATCTGTATAAAGATGGAAATATCTACAACGCTATCTGTGTAAACATGGAAATATCTACACACCTATCTGTGTAAACATGGAAATATCTACACCGCTATCTGTATAAACATGGAAATATCTACAACGCTATCTGTATAAACATGGAAATACCAAAACGTCTATTAGTATAAACATGAAAATATCTACAACGCTATCTGTATAAATACGGAAATATCCTCACCACTATCACTATAAACCTGGAAATACCTACAACGCTATCCGTATAACTACGGAAATACCCTCACCACTATCTCTATAAACATGGAAATACCTACACCGCCATATCTATACACATGGAAATACCTACACCGCCATCTCTATACACATGGAAATATCTACACCACTATCTCTATAAACATAGAAATATCTACATTGCAATCTCTATAAACATGGAAATATCTACACCGCCATCTCTATAAACATGGAAATATCTACATCACTATCTGTATAAATATGGAAATATCTCCACTGCTATCAGTATAAACATGGAAATAACTACACCGATATCTGTATAAACATGGAAATATCTACACCGCTATCTGTATAAACATGGAAATATCTACAACGCTATCTGTGTAAACATGGAAGTATCTACACAGATATCTGTGTAAACTTGCAAATATCTACACAGCTATCTGGGTAAAGATCGAAATGTCTACAGCGCAATCTGTGCAAAGATGGAAATATCTACACCGCTATCTCTGTAAACATGGAAATATCTACACCGCTATCTGTATCAACATGGAAATATCTACTTCGCTATCTTTATAAACATGGAAATATCTACACTGTTATCTCGATGAACATGGAAATATCTACACCACCATCTGTATAAACATGCAAATATCTACAGAGTCATCTGTATAAACATGGAAATATCTACACCAGCATATCTATAAACATGGAAATATCTACAGTGCCATCTGTATACCCGTGGAAATACCTAACCAGCCATCTGTGTAACCACGGAAATATCTACTCCGCTATCTCTATAAACATGGAAATACGTACAACGCTATCTCTATAAATATGGAAATATCTACACTGCAATCTCTACAAACATGGAAATATCTACACCGCCATCACTATAAACATGGAAATATCTACATCGCTATCTGTATGAACATGGAAATAGCTCCACCGTTATCAGTATAAACACTGAAATATCTACACCGCTATCTGTATAAACATGGAAATATGTACAACGCTATCTGTATAAACATGGAAATATCTACACCGCTATCTGTATAAACATGGAAATATCTACACAGCTATCTCTATAAACATGGAAATAGCTACACTGCTATCTGTATAAACATAGAAATAGCGACACCGTTATCTGTATACACATGGAAATATCTACACCGCCCTCTGTAAAAACATGAAGATATCTACACAGTCATCTGTATAAACTTGGAAATATCTACACCTCCATCTGTATAAACATGGAAATATCTACACTGCCATCTGTATACACATGGAAATATCTACACAGCCATCTGTAGAAACATGGAAATATGTACACCGCTATCTGTATAAACATGGAAATAACTACACCGCTATCTTTATAAACTTGGAAATATCTACACCGCCTTCTTTATAAACATGGAAATATCTACACCGCTATCTGTATGAACATGGAAATACCAACACCGTTATCTGTATAAACATTGAAATATCTACACCGCTATCTGTATAAAGATGGAAATATCTACAACGCTATCTGTGTAAACATGGAAATATCTACACACCTATCTGTGTAAACATGGAAATATCTACACACCTATCTGTGTAAACATGGAAATATCTACACCGCTATCTGTATAAACATGGAAATATCTACACCGCTATCTGTATAAATACGGAAATATCCTCACCACTATCATTATAAACCTGGAAATACCTACAACGCTATCTGTATAACTACGGAAATATCCTCACCACTATCTCTATAAACATGGAAATACCTACACCGCCATATCTATACACATGGAAATACCTACACCGCCATCTCTATACACATGGAAATATCCACACCACTATCTCTATAAACATAGAAATATCTACATTGCAATCTCTATAAACATGGAAATATCTACACCGCCATCTCTATAAACATGGAAATATCTACATCGCTATCTGTATAAATATGGAAATATCTCCACCGCTATCAGTATAAACATGGAAATATCTACACCGATATCTGTATAAACATGGAACTATCTACACCGCTATCTGTATAAACATGGAAATAACTACAATGCTATCTGTGTAAACATGGAAGTATCTACACAGATATCTGTGTAAACTTGCAAATATCTACACAGCTATCTGTGTAAAGATCGAAATGTCTACAGCGCAATCTGTGCAAAGATGGAAATATCTACACCGCTATCTCTGTAAACATGGAAATATCTACACCGCTATCTGTATCAACATGGAAATATCTACTTCGCTATCTTTATAAACATGGAAATATCTACACTGTTATCTCTATAAACATGGAAATATCTACACCACCATCTGTATAAACATGCAAATATCTACAGAGTCATCTGTATAAACATGGAAACATCTACACCACCATATCTATAAACATGGAAATATCTACAGTGCCATCTGTATACCCGTGGAAATACCTACCCAGCCATCTGTGTAACCACGGAAATATCTACTCCGCTATCTCTATAAACATGGAAATACGTACAACGCTATCTCTATAAATATGGAAATATCTATGCTGCAATCTCTATAAACATGGAAATATCTACACCGCCATCACTATAAACATGGAAATATCTACATCGCTATCTGTATTAACATGGAAATAGCTCCACCGCTATCAGTATAAACACTGAAATATCTACACCGCTATCTGTATAAACATGGAAATATGTACAACGCTATCTGTATAAACATGGAAATATCTACACCGCTATCTGTATAAACATGGAAATATCTACACAGCTATCTCTATAAACATGGAAATAGCTACACTGCTATCTGTATAAACATAGAAATAGCGACACCGTTATCTGTATAAACATGGAAATAACTACACCGCCCTCTGTAAAAACATCAAGATATCTACACAGTCATCTGTATAAACTTGGAAATATCTACACCTCCATCTGTATAAACATTGAAATATCTACACTGCCATCTGTATACACATGGAAATATCTACACAGCCATCTGAAGAAACATGGAAATATGTACACCGCTATCTGTATAAACATGGAAATAACTACACCGCTATCTTTATAAAATTGGAAATATCTACACCGCCTTCTGTATAAACATGGAAATATCTGCACCGCTATCTGTATAAACATGGAAATACCAACACCGTTATCTGTATAAACATTGAAATATCTACACCGCTATCTGTATAAAGATGGAAATATCTACAACGCTATCTGTGTAAACATGGAAATATCTACAGACATATCTGTGTAAACATGGAAATATCTACACCGCTATCTGTATAAACATGGAAATATCTACACCGCTATCTGTATAAACATGGAAATACCAAAACGGCTATCTGTATAAACATGGAAATATCTACAACGCTATCTGTATAAATACGGAAATATCCTCACCACTATCACTATAAACCTGGAAATACCTACAACGCTATCTGTATAACTACGGAAATATCCTCACCACTATCTCTATAAACATGGAAATACCTACACCGCCATATCTATACACATGGAAATACCTACACCGCCATCTCTATACACATGGAAATATCTACACCACTATCTCTATAAACATAGAAATATCTACATTGCAATCTCTATAAACATGGAAATATCTACACCGCCATCTCTATAAACATGGAAATATCTACATCGCTATCTGTATAAATATGGAAATATCTCCACCGCTATCAGTATAAACATGGAAATATCTACACCGATATCTGTATAAACATGGAAATATCTACACCGCTATCTGTATAAACATGGAAATATCTACAACGCTATCTGTGTAAACATGGAAGTATCTACACAGATATCTGTGTAAACTTGCAAATATCTACACAGCTATCTGTGTAAAGATCGAAATTTCTACAGCGCAATCTGTGCAAAGATGGAAATATCTACACCGATATCTCTGTAAACATGGAAATATCTACATCGCTATCTGTATCAACATGGAAATATCTACTTCGCTATCTTTATAAACATGGAAATATCTACACTGTTATCTCTATAAACATGGAAATATCAACACCGCTATCTTTATAAACATGGAAATACCAAAACGGCTATCTGTATAAACATGGAAATATCTACAACGCTATCTGTATAAATACGGAAATATCCTCACCACTATCACTATAAACCTGGAAATACCTACAACGCTATCTGTATAAATAGGGAAATATCCTCACCACTATCTCTATAAACATGGAAATACCTACACCGCCATATCTATACACATGGAAATACCTACACCGCCATCTCTGTACACATGGAAATATGTACACCACTATGTCTATAAACATAGAAATATCTACATTGCAATCTCTATAAACATGGAAATATCTACACCGCCATCTCTATAAACATGGAAATATCTACATCGCTATTTGTATAAATATGGAAATATCTCCACCGCTATCAGTATAAACATGGAAATATCTACACCGATATCTGTATAAACATGGAAATATCTACACCGCTATCTGTATAAACATGGAAATATCTACAACGCTATCTGTGTAAACATGGAAGTATCTACACAGATATCTGTGTAAACTTGCAAATATCTACACAGCTATCTGTGTAAAGATCGAAATGTCTACAGCGCAATCTGTTCAAAGATGGAAATATCTACACCGCTATCTCTGTAAACATGGAAATATCTACACCGCTATCTGTATCAACATGGAAATATCTACTTCGCTATCTTTATAAACATGGAAATATCTACACTGTTATCTCTATAAACATGGAAATATCTACACCACCATCTGTATAAACATGCAAATATCTACAGAGTCATCTGTATAAACATGGAAATATCTACACCACCATATCTATAAACATGGAAATATCTACAGTGCCATCTGTATACCCGTGGAAATACCTACCCAGCCATCTGTGTAACCACGGAAATATCTACTCCGCTATCTCTCTAAACATGGAAATACGTACAACGCTATCTCTATAAATATGGAAATATCTACGCTTCAATCTCTATAAACATGGAAATATCTACACCGCCATCACTATAAACATGGAAATATCTACATCGCTATCTGTATTAACATGGAAATAGCTCCACCGCTATCAGTATAAACACTGAAATATCTACACCGCAATCTGTATAAACATGGAAATATGTACAACGCTATCTGTATAAACATGGAAATATCTACACCGTTATCTGTATAAACATGGAAATATCTACACAGCTATCTCTATAAACATGGAATTAGCTACACTGCTATCTGTATAAACATAGAAATAGCGGCACCGTTATCTGTATAAACATGGAAATATCTACACCGCCCTCTGTAAACACATGAAGATATCTACACAGTCATCTGTATAAACTTGGAAATATCTACACCTCCATCTGTATAAACATGGAAATATCTACACTGCCATCTGTATACACATGGAAATATCTACACAGCCATCTGAAGAATCATGGAAATATGTACACCGCTATCTGTATAACCATGGAAATAACTACACCGCTATCTTTATAAACTTGGAAATATCTACACCGCCTTCTGTATAAACATGGAAATATCTACACCGCTATCTGTATAAACATGGAAATACCAACACCGTTATTTGTATAAACATTGAAATATCTACACTGCTATCTGTATAAAGATGGAAATATCTACAACGCTATCTGTGTAAACATGGAAATATCTACACACCTATCTGTGTAAACATGGAAATATCTACACCGCTATCTGTATAAACATGGAAATATCTACACCGCTATCTGTATAAACATGGAAATACCAAAACGGCTGTCTGTATAAATATGGAAATATCTACAACGCTATCAGTATAAATACGGAAATATCCTCACCACTATCACTATAAACCTGGAAATACCTACAAAGCTATCTGTATAAATACGGAAATATCCTCACCACTATCTCTATAAACATGGAAATACCTACACCGCCATCTCTATACACATGGAAATACCTACACCGCCATCTCTATACACATGGAAATATCTACACCACTATCTCTATAAACATAGAAATATCTACATTGCAATCTCTATAAACATGGCAATATCTACACCGCCATCTCTATAAACATGGAAATATCTACATCGCTATCTGTATAAATATGGAAATATCTCCACCGCTATCAGTATAAACATGGAAATATCTACACCGATGTCTGTATAAACGTGGAAATATCTACACCGCTATCTGTATAAACATGGAAATATCTACAACGCTATCTGTGTAAACATGGAAGTATCTACACAGATATCTGTGTGAACTTGCAAATATCTACACAGCTATCTGTGTAAAGATCGAAATGTCTACAGCGCAATCTGTGTAATGATGGAAATATCTACACCGCTATCTCTGTAAACATGGAAATATCTACACCGCTATCTGTATCAACATGGAAATATCTACTTCGCTATCTTTATAAACATGGAAATATCTACACTGTTATCTCTATAAACATGGAAATATCTACACCACCATCTGTATAAACATGCAAATATCTACAGAGTCATCTGTATAAACATGGAAATATCTACACCACCATATCTATAAACTTGGAAATATCTACAGTGCCATCTGTATACCCGTGGAAATACCTACCCAGCCATCTGTGTAACCACGGAAATATCTACTCCGCTATCTCTATAAACATGGAAATACGTACAACGCTATCTCTATAAATATGGAAATATGTACACTGCAATCTCTATAAACATGGAAATATCTACACCGCCATCACTATAAACATGGAAATATCTACATCGCTATCTGTATTAACATGGAAATAGCTCCACCGCTATCAGTATAAACACTGAAATATCTACACCGCTATCTGTATAAACATGGAAATATGTACAACGCTATCTGTATAAACATGGAAATATCTACACCGCAATCTGTATAAACATGGAAATATCTACACAGCTATCTCTATAAACATGGAAATAGCTACCCTGCTATCTGTATAAACATAGAAATAGCGACACCGTTATCTGTACAAACATGGAAATATCTACACCGCCCTCTGTAAAAACATGAAGATATCTACACAGTCATCTGTATAAACTTGGAAATATCTACACCTCCATCTGTATAAACATGGAAATATCTACACTGCAATCTGTATACACATGGAAATATCTACACAGCCATCTGAAGAAACATGGAATTATGTACACCGCTATCTGTATAAACATGGAAATAACTACACCGCTATCTTTATAAACTTGGAAATATCTACACC
This sequence comes from Pan troglodytes, assembly GCF_028858775.2. Taxonomy (NCBI): domain Eukaryota; kingdom Metazoa; phylum Chordata; class Mammalia; order Primates; family Hominidae; genus Pan; species Pan troglodytes. Next base: position 172,145 of record NC_072411.2, read on the forward strand.
GCCTTCTGTATAAACATGGAAATATCTACACCGCTATCTGTATAAACATGGAAATATGTACAACGCTATCTGTATAAACATGGAAATATCTACACAGCTATCTCTATAAACATGGGAATAGCTACACTGCTATCTGTATAAACACAGAAATAGCGACACCGTTATCTCTATAAACATGGAAATATCTACACCGCCCTCTGTAAAAACATGAAGATATCTACACAGTCATCTGTATAAACTTGGAAATATCTACACCTCCATCTGTATAAACATGGAAATATCTACACTGCCATCTGTATACACATGGAAATATCTACACAGCCATCTGAAGAAACATGGAAATATGTACACCGCTATCTGTATAAACATGGAAATAACTACACCGCTATCTTTATAAACTTGGAAATATCTACACCGCCTTCTGTATAAACATGGAAATATCTACACCGCTATCTGTATAAACATGGAAATATCTACACCGCTATCTGTATAAACATGGAAATATCTACACAGCTATCTCTATAAACATGGGATTAGCTACACTGCTATCTGTATAAACATAGAAATAGCGGCACCGTTATCTGTATAAACATGGAAATATCTACACCGCCCTCTGTAAACACATGAAGATATCTACACAGTCATCTGTATAAACTTGGAAATATCTACACCTCCATCTGTATAAACATGGAAATATCTACACTGCCATCTGTATACACATGGAAATATCTACACAGCCATCTGAAGAATCATGGAAATATGTACACCGCTATCTGTATAACCATGGAAATAACTACACCGCTATCTTTATAAACTTGGAAATATCTACACCGCCTTCTGTATAAACATGGAAATATCTACACCGCTATCTGTATAAACATGGAAATACCAACACCGTTATTTGTATAAACATTGAAATATCTACACTGCTATCTGTATAAAGATGGAAATATCTACAACGCTATCTGTGTAAACATGGAAATATCTACACACCTATCTGTGTAAACATGGAAATATCTACACCGCTATCTGTATAAACATGGAAATATCTACACCGCTATCTGTATAAACATGGAAATACCAAAACGGCTATCTGTATAAATATGGAAATATCTACAACGCTATCAGTATAAATACGGAAATATCCTCACCACTATCACTATAAACCTGGAAATACCTACAACGCTATCTGTATAAATACGGAAATATCCTCACCACTATCTCTATAAACATGGAAATACCTACACCGCCATCTCTATACACATGGAAATACCTACACCGCCATCTCTATACACATGGAAATATCTACACCACTATCTCTATAAACATAGAAATATCTACATTGCAATCTCTATAAACATGGCAATATCTACACCGCCATCTCTATAAACATGGAAATATCTACATCGCTATCTGTATAAATATGGAAATATCTCCACCGCTATCAGTATAAACATGGAAATATCTACACCGATGTCTGTATAAACGTGGAAATATCTACACCGCTATCTGTATAAACATGGAAATATCTACAACGCTATCTGTGTAAACATGGAAGTATCTACACAGATATCTGTGTGAACTTGCAAATATCTACACAGCTATCTGTGTAAAGATCGAAATGTCTACAGCGCAATCTGTGCAATGATGGAAATATCTACACCGCTATCTCTGTAAACATGGAAATATCTACACCGCTATCTGTATCAACATGGAAATATCTACTTCGCTATCTTTATAAACATGGAAATATCTACACTGTTATCTCTATAAACATGGAAATATCTACACCACCATCTGTATAAACATGCAAATATCTACAGAGTCATCTGTATAAACATGGAAATATCTACACCACCATATCTATAAACTTGGAAATATCTACAGTGCCGTCTGTATACCCGTGGAAATACCTACCCAGCCATCTGTGTAACCACGGAAATATCTACTCCGCTATCTCTATAAACATGGAAATACGTACAACGCTATCTCTATAAATATGGAAATATCTACACTGCAATCTCTATAAACATGGAAATATCTACACCGCCATCACTATAAACATGGAAATATCTACATCGCTATCTGTATTAACATGGAAATAGCTCCACCGCTATCAGTATAAACACTGAAATATCTACACCGCTATCTGTATAAACATGGAAATATGTACAACGCTATCTGTATAAACATGGAAATATCTACACCGCAATCTGTATAAACATGGAAATATCTACACAGCTATCTCTATAAACATGGAAATAGCTACCCTGCTATCTGTATAAACATAGAAATAGCGACACCGTTATCTGTACAAACATGGAAATATCTACACCGCCCTCTGTAAAAACATGAAGATATCTACACAGTCATCTGTATAAACTTGGAAATATCTACACCTCCATCTGTATAAACATGGAAATATCTACACTGCAATCTGTATACACATGGAAATATCTACACAGCCATCTGAAGAAACATGGAATTATGTACACCGCTATCTGTATAAACATGGAAATAACTACACCGCTATCTTTATAAACTTGGAAATATCTACACCGCCTTCTGTATAAACATGGAAATATCTACACCGCTATCTGTATAAACATGGAAATATGTACAACGCTATCTGTATAAACATGGAAATATCTACACAGCTATCTCTATAAACATGGGAATAGCTACACTGCTATCTGTATAAACATAGAAATAGCGACACCGTTATCTCTATAAACATGGAAATATCTACACCGCCCTCTGTAAAAACATGAAGATATCTACACAGTCATCTGTATAAACTTGGAAATATCTACACCTCCATCTGTATAAACATGGAAATATCTACACTGCCATCTGTATACACATGGAAATATCTACACAGCCATCTGAAGAAACATGGAAATATGTACACCGCTATCTGTATAAACATGGAAATAACTACACCGCTATCTTTATAAACTTGGAAATATCTACACCGCCTTCTGTATAAACATGGAAATATCTACACCGCTATCTGTATAAACATGGAAATATCTACACCGCTATCTGTATAAACATGGAAATATCTACACAGCTATCTCTATAAACATGGGATTAGCTACACTGCTATCTGTATAAACATAGAAATAGCGGCACCGTTATCTGTATAAACATGGAAATATCTACACCGCCCTCTGTAAACACATGAAGATATCTACACAGTCATCTGTATAAACTTGGAAATATCTACACCTCCATCTGTATAAACATGGAAATATCTACACTGCCATCTGTATACACATGGAAATATCTACACAGCCATCTGAAGAATCATGGAAATATGTACACCGCTATCTGTATAACCATGGAAATAACTACACCGCTATCTTTATAAACTTGGAAATATCTACACCGCCTTCTGTATAAACATGGAAATATCTACACCGCTATCTGTATAAACATGGAAATACCAACACTGTTATTTGTATAAACATTGAAATATCTACACTGCTATCTGTATAAAGATGGAAATATCTACAACGCTATCTGTGTAAACATGGAAATATCTACACACCTATCTGTGTAAACATGGAAATATCTACACCGCTATCTGTATAAACATGGAAATATCTACACCGCTATCTGTATAAACATGGAAATACCAAAACGGCTATCTGTATAAATATGGAAATATCTACAACGCTATCAGTATAAATACGGAAATATCCTCACCACTATCACTATAAACCTGGAAATACCTACAACGCTATCTGTATAAATACGGAAATATCCTCACCACTATCTCTATAAACATGGAAATACCTACACCGCCATATCTATACACATGGAAATACCTACACCGCCATCTCTATACACATGGAAATATCTACACCACTATCTCTATAAACATAGAAATATCTACATTGCAATCTCTATAAACATGGAAATATCTACACCGCCATCTCTATAAACATGGAAATATCTACATCGCTATCTGTATAAATATGGAAATATCTCCACCGCTATCAGTATAAACATGGAAATATCTACACCGATATCTGTATAAACATGGAAATATCTACACCGCTATCTGTATAAACATGGAAATATCTACAACGCTATCTGTGTAAACATGGAAGTATCTACACAGATATCTGTGTAAACTTGCAAATATCTACACAGCTATCTGTGTAAAGATCGAAATGTCTACAGCGCAATCTGTGCAATGATGGAAATATCTACACCGCTATCTCTGTAAACATGGAAATATCTACACCGCTATCTGTATCAACATGGAAATATCTACTTCGCTATCTTTATAAACATGGAAATATCTACACTGTTATCTCTATAAACATGGAAATATCTACACCACCATCTGTATAAACATGCAAATATCTACAGAGTCATCTGTATAAACATGGAAATATCTACACCACCATATCTATAAACATGGAAATATCTACAGTGCCATCTGTATAGCCGTGGAAATGCCTACCCAGCCATCTGTGTAACAACGGAAATATCTACTCCGCTATCTCTATAAACATGGAAATACGTACAACGCTATCTCTATAAATATGGAAATATGTACACTGCAATCTCTATAAACATGGAAATATCTACACCGCCATCACTATAGACATGGAAATATCTACATCGCTATCTGTATTAACATGGAAATAGCTCCACCGCTATCAGTATAAACACTGAAATATCTACACCGCTATCTGTATAAACATGGAAATATGTACAACGCTATCTGTATAAACATGGAAATATCTACACCGCAATCTGTATAAACATGGAAATATCTACACAGCTATCTCTATAAACATGGAAATAGCTACCCTGCTATCTGTATAAACATAGAAATAGCGACACCGTTATCTGTACAAACATGGAAATATCTACACCGCCCTCTGTAAAAACATGAAGATATCTACACAGTCATCTGTATAAACTTGGAAATATCTACACCTCCATCTGTATAAACATGGAAATATCTACACTGCAATCTGTATACACATGGAAATATCTACACAGCCATCTGAAGAAACATGGAATTATGTACACCGCTATCTGTATAAACATGGAAATAACTACACCGCTATCTTTATAAACTTGGAAATATCTACACCGCCTTCTGTATAAACATGGAAATATCTACACCGCTATCTGTATAAACATGGAAATATCTACACCGCTATCTGTATAAACATGGAAATATCTACACAGCTATCTCTATAAACATGGGAATAGCTACACTGCTATCTGTATAAACATAGAAATAGCGACACCGTTATCTGTATAAACATGGAAATATCTACACCGCCCTCTGTAAAAACATGAAGATATCTACACAGTCTTCTGTATAAACTTGGAAATATCTACACCTCCATCTGTATAAACATGGAAATATCTACACTGCCATCTGTATACACATGGAAATATCTACACAGCCATCTGAAGAAACATGGAAATATGTACACCGCTATCTGTATAAACATGGAAATAACTACACCGCTATCTTTATAAACTTGGAAATATCTACACCGCCTTCTGTATAAACATGGAAATATCTACACCGCTATCTGTATAAACATGGAAATACCAACACCGTTATTTGTATAAACATTGAAATATCTACACTGCTATCTGTATAAAGATGGAAATATCTACAACGCTATCTGTGTAAACATGGAAATATCTACACACCTATCTGTGTAAACATGGAAATATCTACACCGCTATCTGTATAAACATGGAAATATCTACACCGCTATCTGTATAAACATGGAAATACCAAAACGGCTATCTGTATAAATATGGAAATATCTACAACGCTATCAGTATAAATACGGAAATATCCTCACCACTATCACTATAAACCTGGAAATACCTACAACGCTATCTGTATAAATACGGAAATATCCTCACCACTATCTCTATAAACATGGAAATACCTACACCGCCATCTCTATACACATGGAAATACCTACACCGCCATCTCTATACACATGGAAATATCTACACCACTATCTCTATAAACATAGAAATATCTACATTGCCATCTCTATAAACATGGAAATATCTACACCGCCATCTCTATAAACATGGAAATATCTACATCGCTATCTGTATAAATATGGAAATATCTCCACCGCTATCAGTATAAACATGGAAATATCTACACCGATATCTGTATAAACATGGAAATATCTACACCGCTATCTGTATAAACATGGAAATATCTACAACGCTATCTGTGTAAACATGGAAGTATCTACACAGATATCTGTGTAAACTTGCAAATATCTACACAGCTATCTGTGTAAAGATCGAAATGTCTACAGCACAATCTGTGCAATGATGGAAATATCTACACCGATATCTCTGTAAACATGGAAATATCTACACCGCTATCTGTATCAACATGGAAATATCTACTTCGCTATCTTTATAAACATGGAAATATCTACACTGTTATCTCTATAAACATGGAAATATCTACACCACCATCTGTATAAACATGCAAATATCTACAGAGTCATCTGTATAAACATGGAAATATCTACACCACCATATCTATAAACATGGAAATATCTACAGTGCCATCTGTATACCCGTGGAAATACCTACCCAGCCATCTGTGTAACCACGGAAATATCTACTCCGCTATCTCTATAAACATGGAAATACGTACAACGCTATCTCTATAAATATGGAAATATCTACACTGCAATCTCTATAAACATGGAAATATCTACACCGCCATCACTATAAACATGGAAATATCTACATCGCTATCTGTATTAAAATGGAAATAGCTCCACCGCTATCAGTATAAACACTGAAATATCTACACCGCTATCTGTATAAACATGGAAATATGTACAACGCTATCTGTATAAACATGGAAATATCTACACCGCAATCTGTATAAACATGGAAATATCTACACAGCTATCTCTATAAACATGGAAATAGCTACCCTGCTATCTGTATAAACATAGAAATAGCGACACCGTTATCTGTATAAACATGGAAATATCTACAGCGCCCTCTGTAAAAACATGAAGATATCTACACAGTCATCTGTATAAACTTGGAAATATCTACACCTCCATCTGTATAAACATGGAAATATCTACACTGCCATCTGTATACACATGGAAATATCTACACAGCCATCTGAAGAAACATGGAAATATGTACACCGCTATCTGTATAAACCTGGAAATAACTACACCGCTATCTTTATAAACTTGGAAATATCTACACCGCCTTCTGTATAAACATGGAAATATCTGCACCGCTATCTGTATAAACATGGAAATATCTACACCGCTATCTGTATAAACATGGAAATATCTACACAGCTATCTCTATAAACATGGGAATAGCTACACTGCTATCTGTATAAACATAGAAATAGCGACACCGTTATCTGTATAAACATGGAAATATCTACACTGCCCTCTGTAAAAACATGAAGATATCTACACAGTCATCTGTATAAACTTGGAAATATCTACACCTCCATCTGTATAAACATGGAAATATCTACACTGCCATCTGTAAACACATGGAAATATCTACACAGCCATCTGAAGAAACATGGAAATATGTACACCGCTATCTGTATAAACATGGAAATAACTACACCGCTATCTTTATAAACTTGGAAATATCTACACCGCCTTCTGTATAAACATGGAAATATCTACACCGCTATCTGTATAAACATGGAAATATCTACACCGCTATCTGTATAAACATGGAAATATCTACACAGCTATCTCTATAAACATGGGAATAGCTACACTGCTATCTGTATAAACATAGAAATAGCGACACCGTTATCTGTATAAACATGGAAATATCTACACCGCCCTCTGTAAAAACATGAAGATATCTACACAGTCATCTGTATAAACTTGGAAATATCTACACCTCCATCTGTATAAACATGGAAATATCTACACTGCCATCTGTATACACATGGAAATATCTACACAGCCATCTGAAGAAACATGGAAATATGTACACCGCTATCTGTATAAACATGGAAATAACTACACCGCTATCTTTGTAAACTTGGAAATATCTACACCGCCTTCTGTATAAACATGGAAATATCTACACCGCTATCTGTATAAACATGGAAATATCTACACCGCTATCTGTATAAACATGGAAATACCAACACCGTTATCTGTATAAACATTGAAATATCTACACCGCTATCTGTATAAAGATGGAAATATCTACAACGCTATCTGTGTAAACATGGAAATATCTACACACCTATCTGTGTAAACATGGAAATATCTACACCGCTATCTGTATAAACATGGAAATATCTACACCGCTATCTGTATAAACATGGAAGTACCAAAACGGCTATCTGTATAAACATGGAAATATCTACAACGCTATCTGTATAAATACGGAAATATCCTCACCACTATCACTATAAACCTGGAAATACCTACAACGCCATCTGTATAAATACGGAAATATCCTCACCACTATCTCTATAAACATGGAAATACCTACACCGCCATATCTATACACATGGAAATACCTACACCGCCATCTCTATACACATGGAAATATCTACACCACTATCTCAATAAACATAGAAATATCTACATTGCAATCTCTATAAGCATGGAAATATCTACACCGCCATCTCTATAAACATGGAAATATCTACATCGCTATCTGTATAAATATGGAAATATCTCCACCGCTATCAGTATAAACATGGAAATATCTACACCGATATCTGCATAAACATGGAAAGATCTACACCGCTATCTGTATAAACATGGAAATATCTACAACGCTATCTGTGTAAACATGGAAGTATCTACACAGATATCTGTGTAAACTTGCAAATATCTACACAGCTATCTGTGTAAAGATCGAAATGTCTACAGCGCAATCTGTGCAAAGATGGAAATATCTACACCGCTATCTCTGTAAACATGGAAATATCTACACCGCTATCTGTATCAACATGGAAATATCTACTTCGCTATCTTTATAAACATGGAAATATCTACACTGTTATCTCTATAAACATGGAAATATCTACACCACCATCTGTATAAACATGCAAATATCTACAGAGTCATCTGTATAAACATGGAAATATCTACACCACCATATCTATAAACATGGAAATACCTACAGTGCCATCTGTATACCCGTGGAAATACCTACCCAGCCATCTGTGTAACCACGGAAATATCTACTCCACTATCTCTATAAACATGGAAATACGTACAACGCTATCTCTATAAATATGAAAATATCTACACTGCAATCCCTATAAACATGGAAATATCTACACCGCCATCACTATAAACATGGAAATATCTACATCGCTATCTGTATTAACATGGAAATAGCTCCACCGCTATCAGTATAAACATTGAAATATCTACACTGCTATCTGTATAAACATGGAAATATGTACAACGCTATCTGCATAAACATGGAAATATCTACACCGCAATCTGTATAAACATGGAAATATCTACACAGCTATCTCTATAAACATGGAAATAGCTACCCTGCTATCTGTATAAACATAGAAATAGCGACACCGTTATCTGTATAAACATGGAAATATCTACAGCGCCCTCTGTAAAAACATGAAGATATCTACACAGTCATCTGTATAAACTTGGAAATATCTACACCTCCATCTGTATAAACATGGAAATATCTACACTGCCATCTGTATACACATGGAAATATCTACACAGCCATCTGAAGAAACATGGAAATATATACACCGCTATCTGTATAAACATGGAAATAACTACACCGCTATCTTTATAAACTTGGAAATATCTACACCGCCTTCTGTATAAACATGGAAATATCTGCACCGCTATCTGTATAAACATGGAAATATCTACACCGCTATCTGTATAAACATGGAAATATCTACACAGCTATCTCTATAAACATGGGAATAGCTACACTGCTATCTGTATAAACATAGAAATAGCGACACCGTTATCTGTATAAACATGGAAATATCTACACTGCCCTCTGTAAAAACATGAAGATATCTACACAGTCATCTGTATAAACTTGGAAATATCTACACCTCCATCTGTATAAACATGGAAATATCTACACTGCCATCTGTATACACATGGAAATATCTACACAGCCATCTGAAGAAACATGGAAATATGTACACCGCTATCTGTATAAACATGGAAATAACTACACCGCTATCTTTATAAACTTGGAAATATCTACACCACCTTCTGTATAAACATGGAAATATCTACACCGCTATCTGTATAAACATGGAAATATCTACACCGCTATCTGTATAAACATGGAAATATCTACACAGCTATCTCTATAAACATGGGAATAGCTACACTGCTATCTGTATAAACATAGAAATAGCGACACCGTTATCTGTATAAACATGGAAATATCTACACCGCCCTCTGTAAAAACATGAAGATATCTACACAGTCATCTGTATAAACTTGGAAATATCTACACCTCTATCTGTATAAACATGGAAATATCTACACTGCCATCTGTATACACATGGAAATATCTACACAGCCATCTGAAGAAACATGGAAATATATACACCGCTATCTGTATAAACATGGAAATAACTACACCGCTATCTTTGTAAACTTGGAAATATCTACACCGCCTTCTGTATAAACATGGAAATATCTACACCGCTATCTGTATAAACATGGAAATATCTACACCGCTATCTGTATAAACATGGAAATACCAACACCGTTATCTGTATAAACATTGAAATATCTACACCGCTATCTGTATAAAGATGGAAATATCTACAACGCTATCTGTGTAAACATGGAAATATCTACACACCTATCTGTGTAAACATGGAAATATCTACACCGCTATCTGTATAAACATGGAAATATCTACACCGCTATCTGTATAAACATGGAAGTACCAAAACGGCTATCTGTATAAACATGGAAATATCTACAACGCTATCTGTATAAATACGGAAATATCCTCACCACTATCACTATAAACCTGGAAATACCTACAACGCCATCTGTATAAATACGGAAATATCCTCACCACTATCTCTATAAACATGGAAATACCTACACCGCCATATCTATACACATGGAAATACCTACACCGCCATCTCTATACACATGGAAATATCTACACCACTATCTCTATAAACATAGAAATATCTACAATGCAATCTCTATAAACATGAAAATATCTACACCGCCATCTCTATAAACATGGAAATATCTACATCGCTATCTGCATAAATGTTGAAATATCTCCACCGCTATCAGTATAAACATGGAAATATCTACACCGATATCTGCATAAACATGGAAATATCTACACCGCTATCTGTATCAACATGGAAATATCTACTTCGCTATCGTTATAAACATGGAAATATCTACACTGTTATCTCTATAAACATGGAAATATCTACACCACCATCTGTATAAACATGCAAATATCTACAGAGTCATCTGTATAAACATGGAAATATCTACACCACCATATCTATAAACATGGAAATACCTACAGTGCCATCTGTATACCCGTGGAAATACCTACCCAGCCATCTGTGTAACCACGGAAATATCTACTCCGCTATCTCTATAAACATGGAAATACGTACAACGCTATCTCTATAAATATGAAAATATCTACACTGCAATCCCTATAAACATGGAAATATCTACACCGCCATCACTATAAACATGGAAATATCTACATCGCTATCTGTATTAACATGGAAATAGTTCCACCGCTATCAGTATAAACATTGAAATATCTACACCGCTATCTGTATAAACATGGAAATATGTACAACGCTATCTGTATAAACATGGAAATATCTACACTGCAATCTGTATAAACATGGAAATATCTACACAGCTATCTCTATAAACATGGAAATAGCTACCCTGCTATCTGTATAAACATAGAAATAGCGACACCGTTATCTGTATAAACATGGAAATATCTACACCGCCCTCTGTAAACACATGAAGATATCTACACAGTCATCTGTATAAACTTGGAAATATCTACACCTCCATCTGTATAAACATGGAAATATCTACACTGCCATCTGTATACACATGGAAATATCTACACAGCCATCTGAAGAAACATGGAAATATGTACACCGCTATCTGTATAAACATGGAAATAACTACACCGCTATCTTTATAAACTGGGAAATATCTACACCGCCTTCTGTATAAACATGGAAATATCTACACCGCTATCTGTATAAACATGGAAATACCAACACCGTTATTTGTATAAACATTGAAATATCTACACCGCTATCTGTATAAAGATGGAAATATCTACAACGCTATCTGTGTAAACATGGAAATATCTACACACCTATCTGTGTAAACATGGAAATATCTACACCGCTATCTGTATAAACATGGAAATATCTACACCGCTATCTGTATAAACATGGAAATACCAAAACGGCTATCTGTATAAATATGGAAATATCTACAACGCTATCAGTATAAATACGGAAATATCCTCACCACTATCACTATAAACCTGGAAATACCTACAACGCTATCTGTATAAATACGGAAATATCCTCACCACTATCTCTATAAACATGGAAATACCTACACCGCCATCTCTATACACATGGAAATACATACACCGCTATCTCTATACACATGGAAATATCTACACCACTATCTCTATAAACATAGAAATATCTACATTGCATTCTCTATAAACATGGAAATATCTACACCGCCATCTCTATAAACATGGAAATATCTACATCGCTATCTGTATAAATATGTAAATGTCTCCACCGCTATCAGTATAAACATGGAAATATCTACACCGATATCTGTATAAACATGGAAATATCTACACCGCTATCTGTATAAACATGGAAATATCTACAACGCTATCTGTGTAAACATGGAAATCTACACAGATATCTTTGTAAACTTGCAAATATCTACACAGCTATCTGTGTAAAGATCGAAATGTCTACAGCGCAATCTGTGCAAAGATGGAAATATCTACACCGCTATCTCTGTAAACATGGAAATATCTACACCGCTATCTGTATAAACATGGAAATATGTACAATGCTATCTGTATAAACATGGAAATATCTACACCGCAATCTGTATAAACATGGAAATATCTACACAGCTATCTCTATAAACATGGAAATAGCTACCCTGCTAACTGTATAAACATAGAAATAGCGACACCGTTATCTGTACAAACATGGAAATATCTACACCGCCCTCTGTAAAAACATGAAGATATCTACACAGTCATCTGTATAAACTTGGAAATATCTACACCTCCATCTGTATAAACATGGAAATATCTACACTGCAATCTGTATACACATGGAAATATCTACACAGCCATCTGAAGAAACATGGAATTATGTACACCGCTATCTGTATAAACATGGAAATAACTACACCGCTATCTTTATAAACTTGGAAATATCTACACCGCCTTCTGTATAAACATGGAAATATCTACACCGCTATCTGTATAAACATGGAAATATCTACACCGCTATCTGTATAAACATGGAAATATCTACCCAGCTATCTCTATAAACATGGGAATAGCTACACTGCTATCTGTATAAACATAGAAATAGCGACACCGTTATCTGTATAAACATGGAAATATCTACACCGCCCTCTGTAAAAACATGAAGATATCTACACAGTCATCTGTATAAACTTGGAAATATCTACACCTCCATCTGTATAAACATGGAAATATCTACACTGCCATCTGTATACACATGGAAATATCTACACAGCCATCTGAAGAAACATGGAAATATGTACACCGCTATCTGTATAAACATGGAAATAACTACACCGCTATCTTTATAAACTTGGAAATATCTACACCGCCTTCTGTATAAACATGGAAATATCTACACCGCTATCTGTATAAACATGGAAATATCTACACCGCTATCTGTATAAACATGGAAATATCTACACAGCTATCTCTATAATCATGGGAATAGCTACACTGCTATCTATATAAACATAGAAATAGCGACACCGTTATCTGTATAAACATGGAAATATCTACACCGCCCTCTGTAAAAACATGAAGATATCTACACAGTCATCTGTATAAACTTGGAAATATCTACACCTCCATCTGTATAAACATGGAAATATCTACACTGCCATCTGTATACACATGGAAATATCTACACAGCCATCTGAAGAAACATGGAAATATGTACACCGCTATCTGTATAAACATGGAAATAACTACACCGCTATCTTTATAAACTTGGAAATATCTACACCGCCTTCTGTATAAACATGGAAATATCTACACCGCTATCTGTATAAACATGGAAATATCTACACCGCTATCTGTATAAACATGGAAATACCAACACCGTTATCTGTATAAACATTGAAATATCTACACCGCTATCTGTATAAAGATGGAAATATCTACAACGCTATCTGTGTAAACATGGAAATATCTACACACCTATCTGTGTAAACATGGAAATATCTACACCGCTATCTGTATAAACATGGAAATATCTACACCGCTATCTGTATAAACATGGAAATACCAAAACGGCTATCTGTATAAACATGGAAATATCTACAACGCTATCAGTATAAATACGGAAATATCCTCACCACTATCACTATAAACCTGGAAATACCTACAACGCTATCTGTATAAATACGGAAATATCCTCACCACTATCTCTATAAACATGGAAATACCTACACCGCCATATCTATACACATGGAAATACCTACACCGCCATCTCTATACACATGGAAATATCTACACCACTATCTCAATAAACATAGAAATATCTACATTGCAATCTCTATAAGCATGGAAATATCTACACCGCCATCTCTATAAACATGGAAATATCTACATCGCTATCTGTATAAATATGGAAATATCTCCACCGCTATCAGTATAAACATGGAAATATCTACACCGATATCTGCATAAACATGGAAATATCTACACCGCTATCTGTATAAACATGGAAATATCTACAACGCTATCTGTGTAAACATGGAAGTATCTACACAGATATCTGTGTAAACTTGCAAATATCTACACAGCTATCTGTGTAAAGATCGAAATGTCTACAGCGCAATCTGTGCAAAGATGGAAATATCTACAACGCTATCTCTGTAAACATGGAAATATCTACACCGCTATCTGTATCAACATGGAAATATCTACTTCGCTATCTTTATAAACATGGAAATATCTACACTGTTATCTCTATAAACATGGAAATATCTACACCACCATCTGTATAAACATGCAAATATCTACAGAGTCATCTGTATAAACATGGAAATATTTACACCACCATATCTATAAACATGGAAATACCTACAGTGCCATCTGTATACCCGTGGAAATACCTACCCAGCCATCTGTGTAACCACGGAAATATCTACTCCACTATCTCTATAAACATGGAAATACGTACAACGCTATCTCTATAAATATGAAAATATCTACACTGCAATCCCTATAAACATGGAAATATCTACACCGCCATCACTATAAACATGGAAATATCTTCATGGCTATCTGTATTAACATGGAAATAGCTCCACCGCTATCAGTATAAACATTGAAATATCTACACTGCTATCTGTATAAACATGGAAATATGTACAACGCTATCTGCATAAACATGGAAATATCTACACCGCAATCTGTATAAACATGGAAATATCTACACAGCTATCTCTATAAACATGGAAATAGCTACCCTGCTATCTGTATAAACATAGAAATAGCGACACCGTTATCTGTATAAACATGGAAATATCTACAGCGCCCTCTGTAAAAACATGAAGATATCTACACAGTCATCTGTATAAACTTGGAAATATCTACACCTCCATCTGTATAAACATGGAAATATCTACACTGCCATCTGTATACACATGGAAATATCTACACAGCCATCTGAAGAAACATGGAAATATGTACACCGCTATCTGTATAAACATGGAAATAAGTACACCGCTATCTTTATAAACTTGGAAATATCTACACCGCCTTCTGTATAAACATGGAAATATCTGCACCGCTATCTGTATAAACATGGAAATATCTACACCGCTATCTGTATAAACATGGAAATATCTACACAGCTATCTCTATAAACATGGGAATAGCTACACTGCTATCTGTATAAACATAGAAATAGCGACACCGTTATCTGTATAAACATGGAAATATCTACACTGCCCTCTGTAAAAACATGAAGATATCTACACAGTCATCTGTATAAACTTGGAAATATCTACACCTCCATCTGTATAAACATGGAAATATCTACACTGCCATCTGTATACACATGGAAATATCTACACAGCCATCTGAAGAAACCTGGAAATATGTACACCGCTATCTGTATAAACATGGAAATAACTACACCGCTATCTTTATAAACTTGGAAATATCTACACCGCCTTCTGTATAAACATGGAAATATCTACACCGCTATCTGTATAAACATGGAAATATCTACACCGCTATCTGTATAAACATGGAAATATCTACACAGCTATCTCTATAAACATGGGAATAGCTACACTGCTATCTATATAAACATAGAAATAGCGACACCGTTATCTGTATAAACATGGAAATATCTACACCGCCCTCTGTAAAAACATGAAGATATCTACACAGTCATCTGTATAAACTTGGAAATATCTACACCTCCATCTGTATAAACATGGAAATATCTACACTGCCATCTGTATACACATGGAAATATCTACACAGCCATCTGAAGAAACATGGAAATATGTACACCGCTATCTGTATAAACATGGAAATAACTACACCGCTATCTTTATAAACTTGGAAATATCTACACCGCCTTCTGTATAAACATGGAAATATCTACACCGCTATCTGTATAAACATGGAAATATCTACACCGCTATCTGTATAAACATGGAAATACCAACACCGTTATCTGTATAAACATTGAAATATCTACACCGCTATCTGTATAAAGATGGAAATATCTACAACGCTATCTGTGTAAACATGGAAATATCTACACACCTATCTGTGTAAACATGGAAATATCTACACCGCTATCTGTATAAACATGGAAATATCTACACCGCTATCTGTATAAACATGGAAATACCAAAACGGCTATCTGTATAAACATGGAAATATCTACAACGCTATCTGTATAAATACGGAAATATCCTCACCACTATCACTATAAACCTGGAAATACCTACAACGCCATCTGTATAAATACGGAAATATCCTCACCACTATCTCTATAAACATGGAAATACCTACACCGCCATATCTATACACATGGAAATACCTACACCGCCATCTCTATACACATGGAAATATCTACACCACTATCTCTATAAACATAGAAATATCTACATTGCAATCTCTATAAACATGAAAATATCTACACCGCCATCTCTATAAACATGGAAATATCTACATCGCTATCTGCATAAATGTTGACATATCTCCACCGCTATCAGTATAAACATGGAAATATCTACACCGATATCTGCATAAACATGGAAATATCTACACCGCTATCTGTATCAACATGGAAATATCTACTTCGCTATCTTTATAAACATGGAAATATCTACACTGTTATCTCTATAAACATGGAAATATCTACACCACCATCTGTATAAACATGCAAATATCTACAGAGTCATCTGTATAAACATGGAAATATCTACACCACCATATCTATAAACATGGAAATACCTACAGTGCCATCTGTATACCCGTGGAAATACCTACCCAGCCATCTGTGTAACCACGGAAATATCTACTCCGCTATCTCTATAAACATGGAAATACGTACAACGCTATCTCTATAAATATGAAAATATCTACACTGCAATCCCTATAAACATGGAAATATCTACACCGCCATCACTATAAACATGGAAATATCTACATCGCTATCTGTATTAACATGGAAATAGTTCCACCGCTATCAGTATAAACATTGAAATATCTACACCGCTATCTGTATAAACATGGAAATATGTACAACGCTATCTGTATAAATATGGAAATATCCACAACGCTATCAGTATAAATACGGAAATATCCTCACCACTATCACTATAAACCTGGAAATACCTACAACGCTATCTGTATAAATACGGAAATATCCTCACCACTATCTCTATAAACATGGAAATACCTACACCGCCATCTCTATACACATGGAAATACATACACCGCCATCTCTATACACATGGAAATATCTACACCACTATCTCTATAAACATAGAAATATCTACATTGCAATCTCTATAAACATGGAAATATCTACACCGCCATCTCTATAAACATGGAAATATCTACATCGCTATCTGTATAAATATGTAAATGTCTCCACCGCTATCAGTATAAACATGGAAATATCTACACCGATATCTGTATAAACATGGAAATATCTACACCGCTATCTGTATAAACATGGAAATATCTACAACGCTATCTGTGTAAACATGGAAATCTACACAGATATCTTTGTAAACTTGCAAATATCTACACAGCTATCTGTGTAAAGATCGAAATGTCTACAGCGCAATCTGTGCAAAGATGGAAATATCTACACCGCCATCTCTGTAAACATGGAAATACCTACACCGCTATCTGTATCAACATGGAAATATCTACTTCGCTATCTTTATAAACATGGAAATATCTACACTGTTATCTCTATAAACATGGAAATATCTACACCACCATCTGTATAAACATGCAAATATCTACAGAGTCATCTGTATAAACATGGAAATATCTACACCACCATATCTATAAACATGGAAATATCTACAGTGCCATCTGTATACCCGTGGAAATACCTACCCAGCCATCTGTGTAACCACGGAAATATCTACTCCGCTATCTCTATAAACATGGAAATACGTACAACGCTATCTCTATAAATATGGAAATATCTACACTGCAATCTCTATAAACATGGAAATATCTACACCGCCATCACTATAAACATGGAAATATCTACATCGCTATCTGTATTAAAATGGAAATAGCTCCACCGCTATCAGTATAAACACTGAAATATCTACACCGCTATCTGTATAAACATGGAAATATGTACAACGCTATCTGTATAAACATGGAAATATCTACACCGCAATCTGTATAAACATGGAAATATCTACACAGCTATCTCTATAAACATGGAAATAGCTACCCTGCTAACTGTATAAACATAGAAATAGCGACACCGTTATCTGTACAAACATGGAAATATCTACACCGCCCTCTGTAAATACATGAAGATATCTACACAGTCATCTGTATAAACTTGGAAATATCTACACCTCCATCTGTATAAACATGGAAATATCTACACTGCAATCTGTATACACATGGAAATATCTACACAGCCATCTGAAGAAACATGGAATTATGTACACCGCTATCTGTATAAACATGGAAATAACTACACCGCTATCTTTATAAACTTGGAAATATCTACACCGCCTTCTGTATAAACATGGAAATATCTACACCGCTATCTGTATAAACATGGAAATATCTACACCGCTATCTGTATAAACATGGAAATATCTACACAGCTATCTCTATAAACATGGGAATAGCTACACTGCTATCTGTATAAACATAGAAATAGCGACACCGTTATCTGTATAAACATGGAAATATCTACACCGCCCTCTGTAAAAACATGAAGATATCTACACAGTCATCTGTATAAACTTGGAAATATCTACACCTCCATCTGTATAAACATGGAAATATCTACACTGCCATCTGTATACACATGGAAATATCTACACAGCCATCTGAAGAAACATGGAAATATGTACACCGCTATCTGTATAAACATGGAAATAACTACACCGCTATCTTTATAAACTTGGAAATATCTACACCGCCTTCTGTATAAACATGGAAATATCTACACCACTATCTGTATAAACATGGAAATATCTACACCGCTATCTGTATAAACATGGAAATATCTACACAGCTATCTCTATAAACATGGGAATAGCTACACTGCTATCTGTATAAACATAGAAATAGCGACACCGTTATCTGTATAAACATGGAAATAACTACACCGCCCTCTGTAAACACATGAAGATATCTACACAGTCATCTGTATAAACTTGGAAATATCTACACCTCCATCTGTATAAACATGGAAATATCTACACTGCCATCTGTATACACATGGAAATATCTACACAGCCATCTGAAGAAACATGGAAATATGTACACCGCTATCTGTATAAACATGGAAATAACTACACCGCTATCTTTATAAACTTGGAAATATCTACACCGCCTTCTGTATAAACATGGAAATATCTACACCGCTATCTGTATAAACATGGAAATATCTACACCGCTATCTGTATAAACAAGGAAATACCAACACCGTTATCTGTATAAACATTGAAATATCTACACCGCTATCTGTATAAAGATGGAAATATCTACAACGCTATCTGTGTAAACATGGAAATATCTACACACCTATCTGTGTAAACATGGAAATATCTACACCGCTATCTGTATAAACATGGAAATATCTACACCGCTATCTGTATAAACATGGAAATACCAAAACGGCTATCTGTATAAACATGGAAATATCTACAACGCTATCAGTATAAATACGGAAATATCCTCACCACTATCACTATAAACCTGGAAATACCTACAACGCTATCTGTATAAATACGGAAATATCCTCACCACTATCTCTATAAACATGGAAATACCTACACCGCCATATCTATACACATGGAAATACCTACACCGCCATCTCTATACACATGGAAATATCTACACCACTATCTCAATAAACATACAAATATCTACATTGCAATCTCTATAAGCATGGCAATATCTGCACCGCCATCTCTATAAACATGGAAATATCTACATCGCTATCTGTATAAATATGGAAATATCTCCACCGCTATCAGTATAAACATGGAAATATCTACACCGATATCTGCATAAACATGGAAATATCTACACCGCTATCTGTATAAACATGGAAATATCTACAATGCTATCTGTGTAAACATGGAAGTATCTACACAGATATCTGTGTAAACTTGCAAATATCTACACAGCTATCTGTGTAAAGATCGAAATGTCTACAGCGCAATCTGTGCAAAGATGGAAATATCTACACCGCGATCTCTGTAAACATGGAAATATCTACACCGCTATCTGTATCAACATGGAAATATCTACTTCGCTATCTTTATAAACATGGAAATATCTACACTGTTATCTCTATAAACATGGAAATATCTACACCACCATCTGTATAAACATGCAAATATCTACAGAGTCATCTGTATAAACATGGAAACATCTACACCACCATATCTATAAACATGGAAATATCTACAGTGCCATCTGTATACCCGTGGAAATACCTACCCAGCCATCTGTGTAAACACGGAAATATCTACTCCGCTATCTCTATAAACATGGAAATACGTACAACGCTATCTCTATAAATATGGAAATATCTACGCTGCAATCTCTATAAACATGGAAATATCTACACCGCCATCACTATAAACATGGAAATATCTACATCGCTATCTGTATTAACATGGAAATAGCTCCACCGCTATCAGTATAAACACTGAAATATCTACACCGCTATCTGTATAAACATGGAAATATGTACAACGCTATCTGTATAAACATGGAAATATCTACACCGCTATCTTTATAAACATGGAAATATCTACACAGCTATCTCTATAAACATGGAAATAGCTACACTGCTATCTGTATAAACATAGAAATAGCGACACCGTTATCTGTATAAACATGGAAATATCTACACCCCCCTCTGTAAAAACATGAAGATATCTACACAGTCATCTGTATAAACTTGGAAATATCTACACCTCCATCTGTATAAACATGGAAATATCTACACTGCCATCTGTATACACATGGAAATATCTACACAGCCATCTGAAGAAACATGGAAATATGTACACCGCTATCTGTATAAACATGGAAATAACTACACTGCTATCTTTATAAACTTGGAAATATCTACACCGCCTTCTGTATAAACATGGAAATATCTACACCGCTATCTGTAAGAACATGGAAATACCAACACCGTTATCTGTATAAACATTGAAATATCTACACCGCTATCTGTATAAAGATGGAAATATCTACAACGCTATCTGTGTAAACATGGAAATATCTACACACCTATCTGTGTAAACATGGAAATATCTACACCGCTATCTGTATAAACATGGAAATATCTACACCGCTATCTGTATAAACATGGAAGTACCAAAACGGCTATCTGTATAAACATGGAAATACCTACAACGCTATCTGTATAAATACGGAAATATCCTCACCACTATCACTATAAACCTGGAAATACCTACAACGCCATCTGTATAAATACGGAAATATCCTCACCACTATCTCTATAAACATGGAAATACCTACACCGCCATATCTATACACATGGAAATACCTACACCGCCATCTCTATACACATGGAAATATCTACACCACTATCTCTATAAACATAGAAATATCTACATTGCAATCTCTATAAACATGAAAATATCTACACCGCCATCTCTATAAACATGGAAATATCTACATCGCTATCTGCATAAATGTTGACATATCTCCACCGCTATCAGTATAAACATGGAAATATCTACACCGATATCTGCATAAACATGGAAATATCTACACCGCTATCTGTATCAACATGGAAATATCTCCTTCGCTATCTTTATAAACATGGAAATATCTACACTGTTATCTCTATAAACATGGAAATATCTACACCACCATCTGTATAAACATGCAAATATCTACAGAGTCATCTGTATAAACATGGAAATATCTACACCACCATATCTATAAACATGGAAATACCTACAGTGCCATCTGTATACCCGTGGAAATACCTACCCAGCCATCTGTGTAACCACGGAAATATCTACTCCGCTATCTCTATAAACATGGAAATACGTACAACGCTATCTCTATAAATATGAAAATATCTACACTGCAATCCCTATAAACATGGAAATATCTACACCGCCATCACTATAAACATGGAAATATCTACATCGCTATCTGTATTAACATGGAAATAGTTCCACCGCTATCAGTATAAACATTGAAATATCTACACCGCTATCTGTATAAACATGGAAATATGTACAACACTATCTGTATAAACATGGAAATATCTACACTGCAATCTGTATAAACATGGAAATATCTACACAGCTATCTCTATAAACATGGAAATAGCTACCCTGCTATCTGTATAAACATAGAAATAGCGACACCGTTATCTGTATAAACATGGAAATATCTACACCGCCCTCTGTAAACACATGAAGATATCTACACAGTCATCTGTATAAACTTGGAAATATCTACACCTCCATCTGTATAAACATGGAAATATCTACACTGCCATCTGTATACACATGGAAATATCTACACAGCCATCTGAAGAAACATGGAAATATGTACACCGCTATCTGTATAAACATGGAAATAACTACACCGCTATCTTTATAAACTGGGAAATATCTACACCGCCTTCTGTATAAACATGGAAATATCTACACCGCTATCAGTATAAACATGGAAATACCAACACCGTTATTTGTATAAACATTGAAATATCTACACCGCTATCTGTATAAAGATGGAAATATCTACAACGCTATCTGTGTAAACATGGAAATATCTACACACCTATCTGTGTAAACATGGAAATATCTACACCGCTCTCTGTATAAACATGGAAATATCTACACCGCTATCTGTATAAACATGGAAATACCAAAACGGCTATCTGTATAAATATGGAAATATCTACAACGCTATCAGTATAAATACGGAAATATCCTCACCACTATCACTATAAACCTGGAAATACCTACAACGCTATCTGTATATATACGGAAATATCCTCACCACTATCTCTATAAACATGGAAATACTTACACCGCCATCTCTATACACATGGAAATACATACACCGCTATCTCTATACACATGGAAATATCTACACCACTATCTCTATAAACATAGAAATATCTACATTGCAATCTCTATAAACATGGAAATATCTACACCGCCATCTCTATAAACATGGAAATATCTACATCGCTATCTGTATAAATATGTAAATGTCTCCACCGCTATCAGTATAAACATGGAAATATCTACACCGATATCTGTATAAACATGGAAATATCTACACCGCTATCTGTATAAACATGGAAATATCTACAACGCTATCTGTGTAAACATGGAAATCTACACAGATATCTGTGTAAACTTGCAAATATCTACACAGCTATCTGTGTAAAGATCGAAATGTCTACAGCGCAATCTGTGCAAAGATGGAAATATCTACACCGCTATCTCTGTAAACATGGAAATATCTACACCGCTATCTGTATCAACATGGAAATATCTACTTCGCTATCTTTATAAACATGGAAATATCTACACTGTTATCTCTATAAACATGGAAATATCTACACCACCATCTGTATAAACATGCAAATATCTACAGAGTCATCTGTATAAACATGGAAATATCTACACCACCATATCTATAAACATGGAAATATCTACAGTGCCATCTGTATACCCGTGGAAATACCTACCCAGCCATCTGTGTAACCACGGAAATATCTACTCCGCTATCTCTATAAACATGGAAATACGTACAACGCTATCTCTATAAATATGGAAATATCTACACTGCAATCTCTATAAACATGGAAATATCTACACCGCCATCACTATATACATGGAAATATCTACATCGCTATCTGTATTAAAATGGAAATAGCTCCACCGCTATCAGTATAAACACTGAAATATCTACACCGCTATCTGTATAAACATGGAAATATGTACAACGCTATCTGTATAAACATGGAAATATCTACACCGCAATCTGTATAAACATGGAAATATCTACACAGCTATCTCTATAAACATGGAAATAGCTACCCTGCTAACTGTATAAACATAGAAATAGCGACACCGTTATCTGTACAAACATGGAAATATCTACACCGCCCTCTGTAAAAACATGAAGATATCTACACAGTCATCTGTATAAACTTGGAAATATCTACACCTCCATCTGTATAAACATGGAAATATCTACACTGCAATCTGTATACACATGGAAATATCTACACAGCCATCTGAAGAAACATGGAATTATGTACACCGCTATCTGTATAAACATGGAAATAACTACACCGCTATCTTTATAAACTTGGAAATATCTACACCGCCTTCTGTATAAACATGGAAATATCTACACCGCTATCTGTATAAACATGGAAATATCTACACCGCTATCTGTATAAACATGGAAATATCTACACAGCTATCTCTATAAACATGGGAATAGCTACACTGCTATCTGTATAAACATAGAAATAGCGACACCGTTATCTGTATAAACATGGAAATATCTACACCGCCCTCTGTAAAAACATGAAGATATCTACACAGTCATCTGTATAAACTTGGAAATATCTACACCTCCATCTGTATAAACATGGAAATATCTACACTGCCATCTGTATACACATGGAAATATCTACACAGCCATCTGAAGAAACATGGAAATATGTACACCGCTATCTGTATAAACATGGAAATAACTACACCGCTATCTTTATAAACTTGGAAATATCTACACCGCCTTCTGTATAAACATGGAAATATCTACACCGCTATCTGTATAAACATGGAAATATCTACACCGCTATCTGTATAAACATGGAAATATCTACACAGCTATCTCTATAAACATGGGAATAGCTACACTGCTATCTGTATAAACATAGAAATAGCGACACCGTTATCTGTATAAACATGGAAATATCTACACCGCCCTCTGTAAAAACATGAAGATATCTACACAGTCATCTGTATAAACTTGGAAATATCTACACCTCCATCTGTATAAACATGGAAATATCTACACTGCCATCTGTATACACATGGAGATATCTACACAGCCATCTGAAGAAACATGGAAATATGTACACCGCTATCTGTATAAACATGGAAATAACTACACCGCTATCTTTATAAACTTGGAAATATCTACACCGCCTTCTGTATAAACATGGAAATATCTACACCGCTATCTGTATAAACATGGAAATATCTACACCGCTATCTGTATAAACATGGAAATACCAACACCGTTATCTGTATAAACATTGCAATATCTACACCGCTATCTGTATAAAGATGGAAATATCTACAACGCTATCTGTGTAAACATGGAAATATCTACACACCTATCTGTGTAAACATGGAAATATCTACACCGCTATCTGTTTAAACATGGAAATATCTACACCGCTATCTGTATAAACATGGAAATACCAAAACGGCTATCTGTATAAACATGGAAATATCTACAACGCTATCAGTATAAATACGGAAATATCCTCACCACTATCACTATAAACCTGGAAATACCTACAACGCTATCTGTATAAATACGGAAATATCCTCACCACTATCTCTATAAACATGGAAATACCTACACCGCCATATCTATACACATGGAAATACCTACACCGCCATCTCTATACACATGGAAATATCTACACCACTATCTCAATAAACATAGAAATATCTACATTGCAATCTCTATAAGCATGGAAATATCTACACCGCCATCTCTATAAACATGGAAATATCTACATCGCTATCTGTATAAATATGGAAATATCTCCACCGCTATCAGTATAAACATGGAAATATCTACACCGATATCTGCATAAACATGGAAATATCTACACCGCTATCTGTATAAACATGGAAATACCTACAACGCTATCTGTGTAAACATGGAAGTATCTACACAGATATCTGTGTAAACTTGCAAATATCTACACAGCTATCTGTGTAAAGATCGAAATGTCTACAGCGCAATCTGTGCAAAGATGGAAATATCTACACCGCTATCTCTGTAAACATGGAAATATCTACACCGCTATCTGTATCAACATGGAAATATCTACTTCGCTATCTTTATAAACATGGAAATATCTACACTGTTATCTCTATAAACATGGAAATATCTACACCACCATCTGTATAAACATGCAAATATCTACAGAGTCATCTGTATAAACATGGAAATATCTACACCACCATATCTATAAACATGGAAATACCTACAGTGCCATCTGTATACCCGTGGAAATACCTACCCAGCCATCTGTGTAACCACGGAAATATCTACTCCACTATCTCTATAAACATGGAAATACGTACAACGCTATCTCTATAAATATGAAAATATCTACACTGCAATCCCTATAAACATGGAAATATCTACACCGCCATCACTATAAACATGGAAATATCTACATGGCTATCTGTATTAACATGGAAATAGCTCCACCGCTATCAGTATAAACATTGAAATATCTACACTGCTATCTGTATAAACATGGAAATGTGTACAACGCTATCTGCATAAACATGGAAATATCTACACCGCAATCTGTATAAACATGGAAATATCTACACAGCTATCTCTATAAACATGGAAATAGCTACCCT
This sequence comes from Pan troglodytes, assembly GCF_028858775.2. NCBI lineage: Eukaryota > Metazoa > Chordata > Mammalia > Primates > Hominidae > Pan > Pan troglodytes. The sequence goes on from NC_072411.2 coordinate 199,915, forward strand.
GCTATCTGTATAAACATAGAAATAGCGACACCGTTATCTGTATAAACATGGAAATATCTACAGCGCCCTCTGTAAAAACATGAAGATATCTACACAGTCATCTGTATAAACTTGGAAATATCTACACCTCCATCTGTATAAACATGGAAATATCTACACTGCCATCTGTATACACATGGAAATATCTACACAGCCATCTGAAGAAACATGGAAATATGTACACCGCTATCTGTATAAACATGGAAATAACTACACCGCTATCTTTATAAACTTGGAAATATCTACAACGCCTTCTGTATAAACATGGAAATATCTGCACCGCTATCTGTATAAACATGGAAATATCTACACCGCTATCTGTATAAACATGGAAATATCTACACAGCTATCTCTATAAACATGGGAATAGCTACACTGCTATCTGTATAAACATAGAAATAGCGACACCGTTATCTGTATAAACATGGAAATATCTACACTGCCCTCTGTAAAAACATGAAGATATCTACACAGTCATCTGTATAAACTTGGAAATATCTACACCTCCATCTGTATAAACATGGAAATATCTACACTGCCATCTGTATACACATGGAAATATCTACACAGCCATCTGAAGAAACAAGGAAATATGTACACCGCTATCTGTATAAACATGGAAATAACTACACCGCTATCTTTATAAACTTGGAAATATCTACACCGCCTTCTGTATAAACATGGAAATATCTACACCGCTATCTGTATAAACATGGAAATATCTACACCGCTATCTGTATAAACATGGAAATATCTACACAGCTATCTCTATAAACATGGGAATAGCTACACTGCTATCTGTATAAACATAGAAATAGCGACACCGTTATCTGTATAAACATGGAAATATCTACACCGCCCTCTGTAAAAACATGAAGATATCTACACAGTCATCTGTATAAACTTGGAAATATCTACACCTCTATCTGTATAAACATGGAAATATCTACACTGCCATCTGTATACACATGGAAATATCTACACAGCCATCTGAAGAAACATGGAATTATGTACACCGCTATCTGTATAAACATGGAAATAACTACACCGCTATCTTTGTAAACTTGGAAATATCTACACCGCCTTCTGTATAAACATGGAAATATCTACACCGCTATCTGTATAAACATGGAAATATCTACACCGCTATCTGTATAAACATGGAAATACCAACACCGTTATCTGTATAAACATTGAAATATCTACACCGCTATCTGTATAAAGATGGAAATATCTACAACGCTATCTGTGTAAACATGGAAATATCTACACCGCAATCTGTATAAACATGGAAATATCTACACAGCTATCTCTATAAACATGGAAATAGCTACCCTGCTAACTGTATAAACATAGAAATAGCGACACCGTTATCTGTACAAACATGGAAATATCTACACCGCCCTCTGTAAAAACATGAAGATATCTACACAGTCATCTGTATAAACTTGGAAATATCTACACCTCCATCTGTATAAACATGGAAATATCTACACTGCAATCTGTATACACATGGAAATATCTACACAGCCATCTGAAGAAACATGGAATTATGTACACCGCTATCTGTATAAACATGGAAATAACTACACCGCTATCTTTATAAACTTGGAAATATCTACACCGCCTTCTGTATAAACATGGAAATATCTACACCGCTATCTGTATAAACATGGAAATATCTACACCGCTATCTGTATAAACATGGAAATATTTACACAGCTATCTCTATAAACATGGGAATAGCTACACTGCTATCTGTATAAACATAGAAATAGCGACACCGTTATCTGTATAAACATGGAAATATCTACACCGCCCTCTGTAAAAACATGAAGATATCTACACAGTCATCTGTATAAACTTGGAAATATCTACACCTCCATCTGTATAAACATGGAAATATCTACACTGCCATCTGTATACACATGGAAATATCTACACAGCCATCTGAAGAAACATGGAAATATGTACACCGCTATCTGTATAAACATGGAAATAACTACACCGCTATCTTTATAAACTTGGAAATATCTACACCGCCTTCTGTATAAACATGGAAATATCTACACCGCTATCTGTATAAACATGGAAATATCTACACCGCTATCTGTGTAAACATGGAAATATCTACACAGCTATCTCTATAAACATGGGAATAGCTACACTGCTATCTGTATAAACATAGAAATAGCGACACCGTTATCTGTATAAACATGGAAATATCTACACCGCCCTCTGTAAAAACATGAAGATATCTACAGAGTCATCTGTATAAACTTGGAAATATCTACACCTCCATCTGTATAAACATGGAAATATCTACACTGCCATCTGTATACACATGGAAATATCTACACAGCCATCTGAAGAAACATGGAAATATGTACACCGCTATCTGTATAAACATGGAAATAACTACACCGCTATCTTTATAAACTTGGAAATATCTACACCGCCTTCTGTATAAACATGGAAATATCTACACCGCTATCTGTATAAACATGGAAATATCTACACCGCTATCTGTATAAACATGGAAATACCAACACCGTTATCTGTATAAACATTGAAATATCTACACCGCTATCTGTATAAACATGGAAATATCTACATCGCTATCTGTATTAACATGGAAATAGCTCCACCGCTATCAGTATAAACACTGAAATATCTACACCGCAATCAGTATAAACATGGAAATATGTACAACGCGATCTGTATAAACATGGAAATATCTACACCGATATCTGTATAAACATGGAAATATCTACACCGCTATCTGTATAAACATGGAAATATCTACAACGCTATCTGTGTAAACATGGAAGTATCTACACAGATATCTGTGTAAACTTGCAAATATCTACACAGCTATCTGTGTAAAGATCGAAATGTCTACAGCGCAATCTGTGCAATGATGGAAATATCTACACCGCTATCTCTGTAAACATGGAAATATCTACACCGCTATCTGTATCAACATGGAAATATCTACTTCGCTATCTTTATAAACATGGAAATATCTACACTGTTATCTCTATAAACATGGAAATATCTACACCACCATCTGTATAAACATGCAAATATCTACAGAGTCATCTGTATAAACATGGAAATATCTACACCACCATATCTATAAACATGGAAATATCTACAGTGCCATCTGTATACCCGTGGAAATACCTACCCAGCCATCTGTGTAACCACGGAAATATCTGCTCCGCTATCTCTATAAACATGGAAATACGTACAACGCTATCTCTATAAATATGGAAATATCTACACTGCAATCTCTATAAACATGGAAATATCTACACCGCCATCACTATAAACATGGAAATATCTACATCGCTATCTGTATTAACATGGAAATAGCTCCACCGCTATCAGTATATACACTGAAATATCTACACCGCTATCTGTATAAACATGGAAATATGTACAACGCTATCTGTATAAACATGAAATATCTACACCGCAATCTGTATAAACATGGAAATATCTACACAGCTATCTCTATAAACATGGAAATAGCTACCCTGCTATCTGTATAAACATAGAAATAGCGACACCGTTATCTGTACAAACATGGAAATATCTACACCGCCCTCTGTAAAAACATGAAGATATCTACACAGTCATCTGTATAAACTTGGAAATATCTACACCTCCATCTGTATAAACATGGAAATATCTACACTGCCATCTTTATACACATGGAAATATCTACACAGCCATCTGAAGAAACATGGAAATATGTACACCGCTATCTGTATAAACATGGAAATAACTACACCGCTATCTTTATAAACTTGGAAATATCTACACCGCCTTCTGTATAAACATGGAAATATCTACACCGCTATCTGTATAAACATGGAAATATCTACACCGCTATCTGTATAAACATGGAAATATCTACACAGCTATCTCTATAAACATGGGAATAGCTACACTGCTATCTGTATAAACATAGAAATAGCGACACCGTTATCTGTATAAACATGGAAATATCTACACCGCCCTCTGTAAAAACATGAAGATATCTACAGAGTCATCTGTATAAACTTGGAAATATCTACACCTCCATCTGTATAAACATGGAAATATCTACACTGCCATCTGTATACACATGGAAATATCTACACAGCCATCTGAAGAAACATGGAAATATGTACACCGCTATCTGTATAAACATGGAAATAACTACACCGCTATCTTTATAAACTTGGAAATATCTACACCGCCTTCTGTATAAACATGGAAATATCTACACCGCTATCTGTATAAACATGGAAATATCTACACCGCTATCTGTATAAACATGGAAATACCAACACCGTTATCTGTATAAACATTGAAATATCTACACCGCTATCTGTATAAACATGGAAATATCTACATCGCTATCTGTATTAACATGGAAATAGCTCCACCGCTATCAGTATAAACACTGAAATATCTACACCGCAATCAGTATAAACATGGAAATATGTACAACGCTATCTGTATAAACATGGAAATATCTACACCGATATCTGTATAAACATGGAAATATCTACACCGCTATCTGTATAAACATGGAAATATCTACAACGCTATCTGTGTAAACATGGAAGTATCTACACAGATATCTGTGTAAACTTGCAAATATCTACACAGCTATCTGTGTAAAGATCGAAATGTCTACAGCGCAATCTGTGCAATGATGGAAATATCTACACCGCTATCTCTGTAAACATGGAAATATCTACACCGCTATCTGTATCAACATGGAAATATCTACTTCGCTATCTTTATAAACATGGAAATATCTACACTGTTATCTCTATAAACATGGAAATATCTACACCACCATCTGTATAAACATGCAAATATCTACAGAGTCATCTGTATAAACATGGAAATATCTACACCACCATATCTATAAACATGGAAATATCTACAGTGCCATCTGTATACCCGTGGAAATACCTACCCAGCCATCTGTGTAACCACGGAAATATCTGCTCCGCTATCTCTATAAACATGGAAATACGTACAACGCTATCTCTATAAATATGGAAATATCTACACTGCAATCTCTATAAACATGGAAATATCTACACCGCCATCACTATAAACATGGAAATATCTACATCGCTATCTGTATTAACATGGAAATAGCTCCACCGCTATCAGTATAAACACTGAAATATCTACACCGCTATCTGTATAAACATGGAAATATGTACAACGCTATCTGTATAAACATGGAAATATCTACACCGCAATCTGTATAAACATGGAAATATCTACACAGCTATCTCTATAAACATGGAAATAGCTACCCTGCTATCTGTATAAACATAGAAATAGCGACACCGTTATCTGTACAAACATGGAAATATCTACACCGCCCTCTGTAAAAACATGAAGATATCTACACAGTCATCTGTATAAACTTGGAAATATCTACACCTCCATCTGTATAAACATGGAAATATCTACACTGCCATCTTTATACACATGGAAATATCTACACAGCCATCTGAAGAAACATGGAAATATGTACACCGCTATCTGTATAAACATGGAAATAACTACACCGCTATCTTTATAAACTTGGAAATATCTACACCGCCTTCTGTATAAACATGGAAATATCTACACCGCTATCTGTATAAACATGGAAATATCTACACCGCTATCTGTATAAACATGGAAATATCTACACAGCTATCTCTATAAACATGGGAATAGCTACACTGCTATCTGTATAAACATAGAAATAGCGACACCGTTATCTGTATAAACATGGAAATATCTACACCGCCCTCTGTAAAAACATGAAGATATCTACACAGTCATCTGTATAAACTTGGAAATATCTACACCTCCATCTGTATAAACATGGAAATATCTACACTGCCATCTGTATACACATGGAAATATCTACACAGCCATCTGAAGAAACATGGAAATATGTACACTGCTATCTGTATAAACATGGAAATAACTACACCGCTATCTTTATAAACTTGGAAATATCTACACCGCCTTCTGTATAAACATGGAAATATCTACACCGCTATCTGTATAAACATGGAAATATCTACACCGCTATCTGTATAAACATGGAAATACCAACACCGTTATCTGTACAAACATTGAAATATCTACACCGCTATCTGTATAAAGATGGAAATATCTACAACGCTATCTGTGTAAACATGGAAATATCTACACACCTATCTGTGTAAACATGGAAATATCTACACCGCTATCTGTATAAACATGGAAATATCTACACCGCTATCTGTATAAACATGGAAATACCAAAACGGCTATCTGTATAAACATGGAAATATCTACAACGCTATCTGTATAAATACGGAAATATCCTCACCACTATCACTATAAACCTGGAAATACCTACAACGCTATCTGTATAAATACGGAAATATCCTCACCACTATCTCTATAAACATGGAAATACCTACACCGCCATATCTATACATATGGAAATACCTACACCGCCATCTCTATACACATGGAAATATCTACACCACTATCTCTATAAACATAGAAATATCTACATTGCAATCTCTATAAACATGGAAATATCTACACCGCCATCTCTATAAACATGGAAATATCTACATCGCTATCTGCATAAATATGGAAATATCTCCACCGCTATCAGTATAAACATGGAAATATCTACACCGATATCTGCATAAACATGGAAATATCTACACCGCTATCTGTATAAACATGGAAATATCTACACCGCTATCTGTGTAAACATGGAAGTATCTACACAGATATCTGTGTAAACTTGCAAATATCTACACAGCTATCTGTGTAAAGATCGAAATGTCTACAGCGCAATCTGTGCAAAGATGGAAATATCTACACCGCTATCTCTGTAAACATGGAAATATCTACACCGCTATCTGTATCAACATGGAAATATCTACTTCGCTATCTTTATAAACATGGAAATATCTACACTGTTATCTCTATAAACATGGAAATATCTACACCACCATCTGTATAAACATGCAAATATCTACAGAGTCATCTGTATAAACATGGAAATATCTACACCACCATATCTATAAACATGGAAATACCTACAGTGCCATCTGTATACCCGTGGAAATACCTACCCAGCCATCTGTGTAACCACGGAAATATCTACTCCGCTATCTCTATAAACATGGAAATACGTACAACGCTATCTCTATAAATATGAAAATATCTACACTGCAATCCCTATAAACGTGGAAATATCTATACCGCCATCACTATAAACATGGAAATATCTACATCGCTATCTGTATTAACATGGAAATAGCTCCACCGCTATCAGTATAAACACTGAAATATCTACACCGCTATCTGTATAAACATGGAAATATGTACAACGCTATCTGTATAAACATGGAAATATCTACACCGCAATCTGTATAAACATGGAAATATCTACACAGCTATCTCTATAAACATGGAAATAGCTACCCTGCTATCTGTATAAACATAGAAATAGCGACACCATTATCTGTATAAACATGGAAATATCTACACCGCCCTCTGTAAAAACATGAAGATATCTAAACAGTCATCTGTATAAACTTGGAAATATCTACACCTCCATCTGTATAAACATGGAAATATCTACACTGCCATCTGTATACACATGGAAATATCTACACAGCCATCTGAAGAAACATGGAAATATGTACACCACTATCTGTATAAACATGGAAATAACTACACCGCTATCTTTATAAACTTGGAAATATCTACACCGCCTTCTGTATAAACATGGAAATATCTACACCGCTATCTGTATAAACATGGAAATATCTACACCGCTATCTGTATAAACATGGAAATATCTACACAGCTATCTCTATAAACATGGGAATAGCTACACTGCTATCTGTATAAACATAGAAATAGCGACACCGGTATCTGTATAAACATGGAAATATCTACACCGCGCTCTGTAAAAACATGAAGATATCTACACAGTCATCTGTATAAACTTGGAAATATCTACACCTCTATCTGTATAAACATGGAAATATCTACACTGCCATCTGTATACACATGGAAATATCTACACAGCCATCTGAAGAAACATGGAAATATGTACACCGCTATCTGTATAAACATGGAAATAACTACACCGCTATCTTTATAAACTTGGAAATATCTACACCGCCTTCTGTATAAACATGGAAATATCTACACCGCTATCTATATAAACATGGAAATATCTACACCGCTATCTGTATAAACATGGAAATACCAACACCGTTATCTGTATAAACATTGAAATATCTACACCGCTATCTGTATAAAGATGGAAATATCTACAACGCTATCTGTGTAAACATGGAAATATCTACACACCTATCTGTGTAAACATGGAAATATCTACACCGCTATCTGTATAAACATGGAAATATCTACACCGCTATCTGTATAAACATGGAAGTACCAAAACGGCTATCTGTATAAACATGGAAATATCTACAACGCTATCAGTATAAATACGGAAATATCCTCACCACTATCACTATAAACCTGGAAATACCTACAACGCTATCTGTATAAATACGGAAATATCCTCACCACTATCTCTATAAACATGGAAATACCTACACCGCCATATCTATACACATGGAGATACCTACACCGCCATCTCTATACACATGGAAATATCTACACCACTATCTCTATAAACATAGAAATATCTACATTGCAATCTCTATAAACATGGAAATATCTACACCGCCATCTCTATAAACATGGAAATATCTACATCGCTATCTGCATAAATATGGAAATATCTCCACCGCTATCAGTATAAACATGGAAATATCTACACCGATATCTGTATAAACATGGAAATATCTACACCGCTATCTGTATAAACATGGAAATATCTACAACGCTATCTGTGTAAACATGGAAGTATCTACACAGATATCTGTGTAAACTTGCAAATATCTACACAGCTATCTGTGTAAAGATCGAAATGTCTACAGCGCAATCTGTGCAAAGATGGAAATATCTACACCGCTATCTCTGTAAACATGGAAATATCTACACCGCTATCTGTATCAACATGGAAATATCTACTTCGCTATCTTTATAAACATGGAAATATCTACACTGTTATCTCTATAAACATGGAAATATCTACACCACCATCTGTATAAACATGCAAATATCTACAGAGTCATCTGTATAAACATGGAAATATCTACACCACCATATCTATAAACATGGAAATACCTACAGTGCCATCTGTATACCCGTGGAAATACCTACCCAGCCATCTGTGTAACCACGGAAATATCTACTCCGCTATCCCTATAAACATGGAAATACGTACAACGCTATCTCTATAAATATGGAAATATCTACACTGCAATCTCTATAAACATGGAAATATCTACACGGCCATCACTATAAACATGGAAATATCTACATCGCTATCTGTATTAACATGGAAATAGCTCCACCGCTATCAGTATAAACACTGAAATATCTACACCGCTATCTGTATAAACATGGAAATATGTACAACGCTATCTGTATAAACATGGAAATATCTACACCGCAATCTGTATAAACATGGAAATATCTACACAGCTATCTCTATAAACATGGAAATAGCTACCCTGCTATCTGTATAAACATAGAAATAGCGACACCCTTATCTGTATAAACATGGAAATATCTACACCGCCCTCTGTAAAAACATGAAGATATCTACACAGTCATCTGTATAAACTTGGAAATATCTACACCTCCATCTGTATAAACATGGAAATATCTACACTGCCCTCTGTATACACATGGAAATATCTACACAGCCATCTGAAGAAACATGGAATTATGTACACCGCTATCTTTAAAACATGGAAATAACTACACCGCTATCTTTATAAACTTGGAAATATCTACACCGCCTTCTGTATAAACATGGAAATATCTACACCGCTATCTGTATAAACATGGAAGTATCTACACCGCTATCTGTATAAACATGGAAATATCTACACAGCTATCTCTATAAACATGGGAATAGCTACACTGCTATCTGTATAAACATAGAAATAGCGACACCGTTATCTGTATAAACATGGAAATATCTACACCGCCCTCTGTAAAAACATGAAGATATCTACACAGTCATCTGTATAAACTTGGAAATATCTACACCTCCATCTGTATAAACATGGAATTATCTACACTGCCATCTGTATACACATGGAAATATCTACACAGCCATCTGAAGAAACATGGAAATATGTACACCGCTATCTGTATGAACATGGAAATAACTACACCGCTATCTTTATAAACTTGGAAATATCTACACCGCCTTCTGTATAAACATGGAAAGATCTACACCGCTATCTGTATAAACATGGAAATACCAACACCGTTATCTGTATAAACATTGAAATATCTACACCGCTATCTGTATAAAGATGGAAATATCTACACACCTATCTGTGTAAACATGGAAATATCTACACACCTATCTGTGTAAACATGGAAATATCCACAACGCTATCTGTATAAACATGGAAATATCTACACCGCTATCTGTATAAACATGGAAATACCAAAACGGCTATCTGTATAAACATGGAAATATCTACAACGCTATCAGTATAAATACGGAAATATCCTCCCCACTATCACTATAAACCTGGAAATACCTACAACGCTATCTGTATAAATACGGAAATATCCTCACCACTATCTCTATAAACATGGAAATACCTACACCGCCATATCTATACACATGGAAATACCTACACCACCATCTCTATACACATGGAAATATCTACACCACTATCTCTATAAACATAGAAATATCTACATTGCAATCTCTATAAACATGGAAATATCTACACCGCCATCTCTATAAACATGGAAATATCTACATCGCTATCTGTATAAATATGGAAATATCTCCACCGCTATCAGTATAAACATGGAAATATCTACACCGATATCTCTATAAACATGGAAATATCTACACCGCTATCTGTATAAACATGGAAATATCTACAACGCTATCTGTGTAAACATGGAAGTATCTACACAGATATCTGTGTAAACTTGCAAATATCTACACAGCTATCTGTGTAAAGATCGAAATGTCTACAGCACAATCTGTGCAAAGAAGGAAATATCTACACCGCTATCTCTGTAAACATGGAAATATCTACACCGCTATCTGTATCAACATGGAAATATCTACTTCGGTATCTTTATAAACGTGGAAATATCTACACTGTTATCTCTATAAACATGGAAATATCTACACCACCATCTGTATAAACATGCAAATATCTACAGAGTCATCTGTATAAACATGGAAATACCTACACCACCATATCTATAAACATGGAAATATCTACAGTGCCATCTGTATACCCGTGGAAATACCTACCCAGCCATCTGTGTAACCACGGAAATATCTACTCCGCTATCTCTATAAACATGGAAATACGTACAACGCTATCTCTATAAATATGGAAATATCTACACTGCAATCTCTATAAACATGGAAATATCTACACCGCCATCACTATAAACATGGAAATATCTACATCGCTATCTGTATTAACATGGAAATAGCTCCACCGCTATCAGTATAAACACTGAAATATCTACACCGCTATCTGTATAAACATGGAAATATGTACAACGCTATCTGTATAAACATGGAAATATCTACACCGCAATCTGTATAAACATGGAAATATCTACACAGCTATCTCTATAAACATGGAAATAGCTACCCTGCTATCTGTATAAACATAGAAATAGCGACACCGTTATCTGTATAAACATGGAAATATCTACACCGCCCTCTGTAAAAACATGAAGATATCTACACAGTCATCTGTATAAACTTGGAAATATCTACACCTCCATCTGTATAAACATGGAAATATCTACACTGCCATCTGTATACACATGGAAATATCTACACAGCCATCTGAAGAAACATGGAAATATGTACACCGCTATCTGTATAAACATGGAAATAACTACACCGCTATCTTTATAAACTTGGAAATATCTACACCGCCTTCTGTATAAACATGGAAATATCTACACCGCTATCTGTATGAACATGGAAATACCAACACCGTTATCTGTATAAACATGGAAATATCTACACCGCTATCTGTATAAACATGGAAATACCAAAACGGCTATCTGTATAAACATGGAAATATCTACAACGCTATCAGTATAAATACGGAAATATCCTCCCCACTATCACTATAAACCTGGAAATACCTACAACGCTCTCTGTATAAATACGGAAATATCCTCACCACTATCTCTATAAACATGGAAATACCTACACCGCCATATCTATACACATGGAAATACCTACACCACCATCTCTATAAACATGGAAATACCTACACCGCCATATCTATACACATGGAAATACCTACACCACCATCTCTATACACATGGAAATATCTACACCACTATCTCTATAAACATAGAAATATCTACATTGCAATCTCTATAAACATGGAAATATCTACACCGCCATCTCTATAAACATGGAAATATCTACATCGCTATCTGTATAAATATGGAAATATCTCCACCGCTATCAGTATAAACATGGAAATATCTACACCGATATCTCTATAAACATGGAAATATCTACACCGCTATCTGTATAAACATGGAAATATCTACAACGCTATCTGTGTAAACATGGAAGTATCTACACAGATATCTGTGTAAACTTGCAAATATCTACACAGCTATCTGTGTAAAGATCGAAATGTCTACAGCACAATCTGTGCAAAGAAGGAAATATCTACACCGCTATCTCTGTAAACATGGAAATATCTACACCGCTATCTGTATCAACATGGAAATATCTACTTCGGTATCTTTATAAACGTGGAAATATCTACACTGTTATCTCAATAAACATGGAAATATCTACACCACCATCTGTATAAACATGCAAATATCTACAGAGTCATCTGTATAAACATGGAAATACCTACACCACCATATCTATAAACATGGAAATATCTACAGTGCCATCTGTATACCCGTGGAAATACCTACCCAGCCATCTGTGTAACCACGGAAATATCTACTCCGCTATCTCTATAAACATGGAAATATGTACAACGCTATCTCTATAAATATGGAAATATCTACACTGCAATCTCTATAAACATGGAAATATCTACACCGCCATCACTATAAACATGGAAATATCTACATCGCTATCTGTATTAACATGGAAATAGCTCCACCGCTATCAGTATAAACACTGAAATATCTACACCGCTATCTGTATAAACATGGAAATATGTACAACGCTATCTGTATAAACATGGAAATATCTACACCGCTATCTGTATAAACATGGAAATATCTACACAGCTATCTCTATAAACATGGAAATAGCTACCCTGCTATCTGTATAAACATAGAAATAGCGACACCGTTATCTGTATAAACATGGAAATATCTACACCGCCCTCTGTAAAAACATGAAGATATCTACACAGTCATCTGTATAAACTTGGAAATATCTACACCTCCATCTGTATAAACATGGAAATATCTACACTGCCATCTGTATACACATGGAAATAACTACACAGACATCTGAAGAAACATGGAAATATGTACACCGCTATCTGTATAAACATGGAAATAACTACACCGCTATCTTTATAAACTGGGAAATATCTACACCGCCTTCTGTATAAACATGGAAATATCTACACCGCTATCTGTATAAACATGGAAATACCAACACCGTTATTTGTATAAACATTGAAATATCTACATCGCTATCTGTATAAAGATGGAAATATCTACAACGCTATCTGTGTAAGCATGGAAATATCTACACACCTATCTGTGTAAACATGGAAATATCTACACCGCTATCTGTATAAACATGGAAATATCTACACCGCTATCTGTATAAACATGGAAATACCAAAACGGCTATCTGTATAAACATGGAAATATCTACAACGCTATCTGTATAAATACGGAAATATCCTCACCACTATCACTATAAACCTGGAAATACCTACAACGCTATCTGTATAAATGCGGAAATATCCTCACCACTATCTCTATAAACATGGAAATACCTACACCGCCATCTCTATACACATGGAAATACATACACCGCCATCTCTATACACATGGAAATATCTACACCACTATCTCTATAAACATAGAAATATCTACATTGCAATCTCTATAAACATGGAAATATCTACACCGCCATCTCTATAAACATGGAAATATCTACATCGCTATCTGTATAAATATGGAAATGTCTCCACCGCTATCAGTATAAACATGGAAATATCTACACCGATATCTGTATAAACATGGAAATATCTACACCGCTATCTGTATAAACATGGAAATATCTACAACGCTATCTGTGTAAACATGGAAGTATCTACACAGATATCTGTGTAAACTTGCAAATATCTACACAGCTATCTGTGTAAAGATCGAAATGTCTACAGCGCAATCTGTGCAAAGATGGAAATATATACACCGCTATCTCTGTAAACATGGAAATATCTACACCGCTATCTGTATCAACATGGAAATATCTACTTCGCTATCTTTATAAACATGGAAATATCTACACTGTTATCTCTATAAACATGGAAATATCTACACCACCATGTGTATAAACATGCAAATATCTACAGAGTCATCTGTATAAACATGGAAATATCTACACCACCATATCTATAAACATGGAAATATCTACAGTGCCATCTGTATACCCGTGGAAATACCTACCCAGCCATCTGTGTAACCACGGAAATATCTACTCCGCTATCTCTATAAACATGGAAATACGTACAACGCTATCTCTATAAATATGGAAATATCGACACTGCAATCTCTATAAACATGGAAATATCTACACCGCCATCACTATAAACATGGAAATATCTACATCGCTATCTGTATTAACATGGAAATAGCTCCACCGCTATCAGTATAAACACTGAAATATCTACACCGCTATCTGTATAAACATGGAAATATGTACAACGCTATCTGTATAAACATGGAAATATCTACACCGCAATCTGTATAAACATGGAAATATCTACACAGCTATCTCTATAAACATGGAAATAGCTACCCTGCTATCTGTATAAACATAGAAATAGCGACACCGTTATCTGTATAAACATGGAAATATCTACACCGCCCTCTGTAAAAACATGAAGATATCTACACAGTCATCTGTATAAACTTGGAAATATCTACACCTCCATCTGTATAAACATGGAAATATCTACACTGCCATCTGTATACACATGGAAATATCTACACAGCCATCTGAAGAAACATGGAATTATGTACACCGCTATCTGTAAAACATGGAAATAACTACACCGCTATCTTTATAAACTTGGAAATATCTACACCGCCTTCTGTATAAACATGGAAATATCTACACCGCTATCTGTATAAACATGGAAATATCTACACCGCTATCTGTATAAACATGGAAATATCTACACAGCTATCTCTATAAACATGGGAATAGCTACACTGCTATCTGTATAAACATAGAAATAGCGACACCGTTATCTGTATAAACATGGAAATATCTACACCGCCCTCTGTAAACACATGAAGATATCTACACAGTCGTCTGTATAAACTTGGAAATATCTACACCTCCATCTGTATAAACATGGAAATATCTACACTGCCATCTGTATACACATGGAAATATCTACACAGCCATCTGAAGAAACATGGAAATATGTACACCGCTATCTGTATAAACATGGAAATAACTACACCGCTATCTTTATAAACTGGGAAATATCTACACCGCCTTCTGTATAAACATGGAAATATCTACACCGCTATCTGTATAAACATGGAAATACCAACACCGTTATTTGTATAAACATTGAAATATCTACATCGCTATCTGTATAAAGATGGAAATATCTACAACGCTATCTGTGTAAACATGGAAATATCTACACACCTATCTGTGTAAACATGGAAATATCTACACCGCTATCTGTATAAACATGGAAATATCTACACCGCTATCTGTATAAACATGGAAATACCAAAACGGCTATCTGTATAAATATGGAAATATCTACAACGCTATCAGTATAAATACGGAAATATCCTCACCACTATCACTATAAACCTGGAAATACCTACAACGCTATCTGTATAAATAGGGAAATATCCTCACCACTATCTCTATAAACATGGAAATACCTACACCGCCATCTCTATACACATGGAAATACATACACCGCCATCTCTATACACATGGAAATATCTACACCACTATCTCTATAAACATAGAAATATCTACATTGCAATCTCTATAAACATGGAAATATCTACACCGCCATCTCTATAAACATGGAAATATCTACATCGCTATCTGTATAAATATGTAAATGTCTCCACCGCTATCAGTATAAACATGGAAATATCTACACCGATATCTGTATAAACATGGAAATATCTACACCGCTATCTGTATAAACATGGAAATATCTACAACGCTATCTGTGTAAACATGGAAGTATCTACACAGATATCTGTGTAAACTTGCAAATATCTACACAGCTATCTGTGTAAAGATCGAAATGTCTACAGCGCAATCTGTGCAAAGAAGGAAATATCTACACCGCTATCTCTGTAAACATGGAAATATCTACACCGCTATCTGTATCAACATGGAAATATCTACTTCGCTATCTTTATAAACGTGGAAATATCTACACTGTTATCTCTATAAACATGGAAATATCTACACCACCATCTGTATAAACATGCAAATATCTACAGAGTCATCTGTATAAACATGGAAATACCTACACCACCATATCTATAAACATGGAAATATCTACAGTGCCATCTGTATACCCTTGGAAATACCTACACAGCCATCTGTGTAACCACGGAAATATCTACTCCGCTATCTCTATAAACATGGAAATACGTACAACGCTATCTCTATAAATATGGAAATATCTACACTGCAATCTCTGTAAACATGGAAATATCTACACCGCCATCACTATAAACATGGAAATATCTACATCGCTATCTGTATTAACATGGAAATAGCTCCACCGCTATCAGTATAAACACTGAAATATCTACACCGCTATCTGTATAAACATGGAAATATGTACAACGCTATCTGTATAAACATGGAAATATCTACACCGCAATCTGTATAAACATGGAAATATCTACACAGCTATCTCTATAAACATGGAAATAGCTACCCTGCTATCTGTATAAACATAGAAATAGCGACACCGTTATCTGTATAAACATGGAAATATCTACACCGCCCTCTGTAAAAACATGAAGATATCTACACAGTCATCTGTATAAACTTGGAAATATCTACACCTCCATCTGTATAAACATGGAAATATCTACACTGCCATCTGTATACACATGGAAATATCTACACAGCCATCTGAAGAAACATGGAAATATGTACACCACTATCTGTATAAACATGGAAATAACTACACCGCTATCTTTATAAACTTGGAAATATCTACACCGCCTTCTGTATAAACATGGAAATATCTACACCGCTATCTGTATGAACATGGAAATACCAACACCGTTATCTGTATAAACATGGAAATATCTACACCGCTATCTGTATAAAGATGGAAATATCTACACAGCTATCTGTATAAAGATGGAAATATCTACACACCTATCTGTGTAAACATGGAAATATCTACACCGCTATCTGTATAAACATGGAAATATCTACACCGCTATCTTTATAAACATGGAAATACCAAAACGGCTATCTGTATAAACATGGAAATATCTACAACGCTATCTGTATAAATACGGAAATATCCTCACCACTATCACTATAAACCTGGAAATACCTACAATGCTATCTGTATAACTACGGAAATATCCTCACCACTATCTCTATAAACATGGAAATACCTACACCGCCATATCTGTACACATGGAAATACCTACACCGCCATCTCTATACACATGGAAATATCTACACCACTATCTCTATAAACATAGAAATATCAACATTGCAATCTCTATAAACATGGAAATATCTACACCGCCATCTCTATAAACATGGAAATATCTACATCGCTATCTGTATAAATATGGAAATATCTCCACCGCTATCAGTATAAACATGGAAATATCTACACCGATATCTGTATAAATATGGAAATATCTACACCGCCATCTGTATAAACATGGAAATATCTACAACGCTATCTGTGTAAACATGGAAGTATCTACACAGATATCTGTGTAAACTTGCAAATATCTACACAGCTATCTGTGTAAAGATCGAAATGTCTACAGCGCAATCTGTGCAAAGATGGAAATATCTACACCGCGATCTCTGTAAACATGGAAATATCTACACCGCTATCTGTATCAACATGGAAATATCTACTTCGCTATCTTTATAAACATGGAAATATCTACACTGTTATCTCTATAAACATGGAAATATCTACACCACCATCTGTATAAACATGCAAATATCTACAGAGTCATCTGTATAAACATGGAAACATCTACACCACCATATCTATAAACATGGAAATATCTACAGTGCCATCTGTATACCCGTGGAAATACCTACCCAGCCATCTGTGTAACCACGGAAATATCTACTCCGCTATCTCTATAAACATGGAAATACGTACAACGCTATCTCTATAAATATGGAAATATCTACACTGCAATCTCTATAAACATGGAAATATTTACACCGCCATCACTATAAACATGGAAATATCTACATCGCTATCTGTATTAACATGGAAATAGCTCCACCGCTATCAGTAAAAACACTGAAATATCTACACCGCTATCTGTATAAACATGGAAATATGTACAACGCTATCTGTATAAACATGGAACTATCTACACCGCTATCTGTATAAACATGGAAATATCTACACAGCTATCTCTATAAACATGGAAATAGCTACACTGCTATCTGTATAAACATAGAAATAGCGACACCGTTATCTGTATAAACATGGAAATATCTACACCGCCCTCTGTAAAAACCTCAAGATATCTACACAGTCATCTGTATAAACTTGGAAATATCTACACCTCCATCTGTATAAACATGGAAATATCTACACTGCCATCTGTATACACATGGAAATATCTACGCAGCCATCTGTAGAAACATGGAAATATGTACACCACTATCTGTATAAACATGGAAATAACTACACCGCTATCTTTATAAACTTGGAAATATCTACACCGCCTTCTGTATAAACATGGAAATATCTACACCGCTATCTGTATAAACATGGAAATACCAACACCGTTATCTGTATAAACATTGAAATATCTACACCGCTATCTGTATAAAGATGGAAATATCTACAACGCTATCTGTGTAAACATGGAAATATCTACACACCTATCTGTGTAAACATGGAAATATCTACACCGCTATCTGTATAAACATGGAAATATCTACACCGCTATCTGTATAAACATGGAAATACCAAAACGGCTATCTGTATAAACATGGAAATATCTACAACGCTATCTGTATAAATACGGAAATATCCTCACCACTATCACTATAAACCTGGAAATACCTACAACGCTATCTGTATAAATACGGAAATATCCTCACCACTATCTCTATAAACATGGAAATACCTACACCGCCATGTCTATACACATGGAAATACCTACACCGCCATCTCTATACACATGGAAATATCTACACCACTATCTCTATAAACATAGAAATATCTACATTGCAATCTCTACAAACATGGAAATATCTACACCGCCATCTCTTTAAACACTGAAATATCTACATCGCTATCTGTATAAATATGGAAATATCTCCACCGCTATCAGTGTAAACATG
This sequence comes from Pan troglodytes, assembly GCF_028858775.2. Classification (NCBI taxonomy): domain Eukaryota; kingdom Metazoa; phylum Chordata; class Mammalia; order Primates; family Hominidae; genus Pan; species Pan troglodytes. The sequence goes on from NC_072411.2 coordinate 219,962, forward strand.
GAAATATCTACACCGATATCTGTATAAACATGGAAATATCTACACCGCTATCTGTATAAACATGGAAATATCTACAACGCTATCTGTGTAAACATGGAAGTATCTACACAGATATCTGTGTAAACTTGCAAATATCTACACAGCTGTCTGTGTAAAGATCGAAATGTCTACAGCGCAATCTGTGCAAAGATGGAAATATCTACACCGCTATCTGTATCAACGTGGAAATATCTACTTCGCTATCTTTATAAACATGGAAATATCTACACTGTTATCTCTATAAACATGGAAATATCTACACCATCATCTGTATAAACACGCAAATATCTACAGAGTCATCTGTATAAACATGGAAACATCTACACCACCATATCTATAAACATGGAAATATCTACAGTGCCATCTGTATACCCGTGGAAATACCTACCCAGCCATCTGTGTAACCACGGAAATATCTACTCCACTATCTCTATAAACATGGAAATACATACAACGCTATCTCCATAAATATGGAAATATCTACACTGCAATCTCTATAAACATGGAAATATCTACACCGCCATCACTATAAACATGGAAATATCTACATCGCTATCTGTATTAACATGGAAATAGCTCCACCGCTATCAGTATAAACACTGAAATATCTACACCGCTATCTGTATAAACATGGAAATATGTACAACGCTATCTGTATAAACATGGAAATATCTACACCGCTATCTGTATAAACATGGAAATATCTACACAGCTATCTCTATAAACATGGAAATAGCTACACTGCTATCTGTATAAACATAGAAATAGCGACACCGTTATCTGTATAAACATGGAAATATCTACACCGCCCTCTGTAAAAACATGAAGATATCTACACAGTCATCTGTATAAACTTGGAAATATCTACACCTCCATCTGTATAAACATGGAAATATCTACACTGCCATCTGTATACACATGGAAATATGTACACAGCAATCTGAAGAAACATGGAAATATGTACACCGCTATCTGTATAAACATGGAAATAACTACACCGCTATCTTTATAAACTTGGAAATATCTACACCGCCTTCTGTATAAACATGGAAATATCTACACCGCTATCTGTATAAACATGGAAATACCAACACCGTTATCTGTATAAACATTGAAATATCTACACCGCTATCTGTATAAAGATGGAAATATCTACAACGCTATCTGTGTAAGCATGGAAATATCTACACACCTATCTGTGTAAACATGGAAATATCTACACCGCTATCTGTATAAACATGGAAATATCTACACCGCTATCTGTATAAACATGGAAATACCAAAACGGCTATCTGTATAAACATGGAAATATCTACAACGCTATCTGTATAAATACGGAAATATCCTCACCACTATCACTATAAACCTGGAAATACCTACAACGCTATCTGTATAAATACGGAAATATCCTCACCACTATATCTATAAACATGGAAATACCTACACCGCCATATCTATACACATGGAAATAACAACACCGCCATCTCTATACACATGGAAATATCTACATAACTATCTCTATAAACATAGAAATATCTACATTGCAATCTCTATAAACATGGAAATATCTACACCGCCATCTCTATAAACATGGAAATATCTACATCGCTATCTGTATAAATATGGAAATATCTCCACCGCTATCAGTATAAACATGGAAATATCTACACCGATATCTGTATAAACATGGAAATATCTACACCGCTATCTGTATAAACATGGAAATATCTACAACGCTATCTGTGTAAACATGGAAGTATCTACACAGATATCTGTGTAAACTTGCAAATATCTACACAGCTATCTGTGTAAAGATCGAAATGTCTACAGCGCAATCTGTGCAAAGATGGAAATATCTACACCGCTATCTCTGTAAACATGGAAATATCTACACCGCTATCTGTATCAACATGGAAATATCTACTTCGCTATCTTTATAAACATGGAAATATCTACAGTGTTATCTCTATAAACATGGAAATATCTACACCACCATCCGTATAAACATGCAAATATCCACAGAGTCATCTGTATAAACATGGAAATATCTACACCACCATATCTATAAACATGGAAATATCTACAGTGCCATCTGTATACCCGTGGAAATACCTAACCAGCCATCTGTGTAACCACGGAAATATCTACTCCGCTATCTCTATAAACATGGAAATACGTACAACGCTATCTCTATAAATATGGAAATATCTACACTGCAATCTCTATAAACATGGAAATATCTACACCGCCATCACTATAAACATGGAAATATCTACATCGCTATCTGTATTAACATGGAAATAGCTCCACCGCTATCAGTATAAACACTGAAATATCTACACCGCTATCTGTATAAACATGGAAATATGTACAACGCTATCTGTATAAACATGGAAATATCTACACCGCTATCTGTATAAACATGGAAATATCTACACAGCTATCTCTATAAACATGGAAATAGCTACCCTGCTATCTGTATAAACATAGAAATAGCGAAACCGTTATCTGTATAAACATGGAAATATCTACACCGCCCTCTGTAAAAACATGAAGATATCTACACAGTCATCTGTATAAACTTGGAAATATCTACACCTCCATCTGTATAAACATGGAAATATCTACACTGCCATCTGTATACACATGGAAATATCTACACAGCCATCTGAAGAAACATGGAAATATGTACACCGCTATCTGTATAAACATGGAAATAACTACACCGCTATCTTTATAAACTTGGAAATATCTACACCGCCTTCTGTATAAACATGGAAATATCTACACCGCTATCTGTATAAACATGGAAATACCAACACCGTTATCTGTATAAACATTGAAATATCTACACCGCTATCTGTATAAAGATTGAAATATCTACAACGCTATCTGTGTAAACATGGAAATATCTACACCCCTATCTGTGTAAACATGGAAATATCTACACCGCTATCTGTATAAACATGGAAATATCTACACCGCTATCTGTATAAACATGGAAATACCAAAACGGCTATCTGTATAAACATGGAAATATCTACAACGCTATCTGTATAAATACGGAAATATCCTCAACACTATCACTATAAACCTGGAAATACCTACAACGCTATCTGTATAACTACGGAAATATCCTCAACACTATCTCTATAAACATGGAAATACCTACACCGCCATATCTATACACATGGAAATACCTACACCGCCATCTCTATACACATGGAAATATCTACACCACTATCTCTATAAACATAGAAATATCTACATTGCAATCTCTATAAACATGGAAATATCTACACCACCATCTCTATAAACATGGAAATATCTACATCGCTATCTGTATAAATATGGAAATATCTCCACCGCTATCAGTATAAACATGGAAATATCTACACCGATATCTGTATAAACATGGAAATATCTACACCGCTATCTGTATAAACATGGAAATATCTACAACGCTATCTGTGTAAACATGGAAGTATCTACACAGATATCTGTGTAAACTTGCAAATATCTACACAGCTATCTGTGTAAAGATCGAAATGTCTACAGCGCAATCTGTGCAAAGATGGAAATATCTACACCGCTATCTCTGTAAACATGGAAATATCTACACCGCTATCTGTATCAACATGGAAATATCTACTTCGCTATCTTTATAAACATGGAAATATCTACACTGTTATCTCTATAAACATGGAAATATCTACACCACCATCTGTATAAACATGCAAATATCTACAGAGTCATCTGTATAAACATGGAAATAACTACACCACCATATCTATAAACATGGAAATATCTACAGTGCCATCTGTATACCCGTGGAAATACCTACCCAGCCATCTGTGTAACCACGGAAATATCTACTCCGCTATCTCTATAAACTTGGAAATACGTACAACGCTATCTCTATAAATATGGAAATAACTACGCTGCAATCTCTATAAACATGGAAATATCTACACGGCCATCACTATAAACATGGAAATATCTACATCGCTATCTGTATTAACATGGAAATAGCTCCACCGCTATCAGTATAAACACTGAAATATCTACACCGCTATCTGTATAAACATGGAAATATGTACAATGCTATCTGTATAAACATGGAAATATCTACACTGCTATCTGTATAAACATGGAAATATCTACACAGCTATCTCTATAAACATGGAAATAGCTCCACTGCTATCTTTATAAACATAGAAATAGCGACACCGTTATCTGTATAAACATGGAAATATCTACATCGCCCTCTGTAAAAACATGAAGATATCTACACAGTCATCTGTATAAACTTGGAAATATCTACACCTCCATCTGTATAAACATGGAAATATCTACACTGCCATCTGTATACACATGGAAATATCTACACAGCCATCTGAAGAAACATGGAAATATGTACACCGCTATCTGTGTAAACATGGAAATAACTACACCGCTATCTTTATAAACTTGGAAATATCTACACCGCCTTCTGTATAAACATGGAAATATCTACACCGCTATCTTTATAAACATGGAAATACCAACACCGTTATCTGTGTAAACATTGAAATATCTACACCGCTATCTGTATAAAGATGGAAATATCTACAACGCTATCTGGGTAAACATGGAAATATCTACACACCTATCTGTGTAAACATGCAAATATCTACACCGCTATCTGTATAAACATGGAAATATCTACACCGCTATCTTTATAAACATGGAAATACCAAAACGGCTATCTGTATAAACATGGAAATATCTACAACGCTATCTGTATAAATACGGAAATATCCTCACCACTATCACTATAAACCTGGAAATACCTACAACGCTATCTGTATAAATAGGGAAATATCCTCACCACTATCTCTATAAACATGGAAATACCTACACCGCCATATCTATACACATGGAAATACCTACACCGCCATCTCTATACACATGGAAATATCTACACCACTATCTCTGTAAACATAGAAATATCTACATTGCCATCTCTATAAACATGGAAATATCTACACCGCCATCTCTATAAACATGGAAATATCTACATCGCTATCTGTATAAATATGGAAATATCTCCACCGCTATCAGTATAAACATGGAAATATCTACACCGATATCTGTATAAACATGGAAATATCTACACCGCTATCTGTATAAACATGGAAATATCTACAACGCTATCTGTGTAAACATGGAAGTATCTACACAGATATCTGTGTAAACTTGCAAATATCTACACAGCTATCTGTGTAAAGATCGAAATTTCTACAGCGCAATCTGTGCAAAGATGGAAATATCTACACCGCTATCTCTGTAAACATGGAAATATCTACACCGCTATCTGTATCAACATGGAAATATCTACTTCGCTATCTTTATAAACATGGAAATATCTACACTGTTATCTCTATAAACATGGAAATATCTACACCACCATCTGTATAAACATGCAAATATCTACAGAGTCATCTGTATAAACATGGAAATAACTACACCACCATATCTATAAACATGGAAATATCTACAGTGCCATCTGTATACCCGTGGAAATACCTACCCAGCCATCTGTGTAACCACGGAAATATCTACTCCGCTATCTCTATAAACTTGGAAATACGTACAACGCTATCTCTATAAATATGGAAATAACTACGCTGCAATCTCTATAAACATGGAAATATCTACACGGCCATCACTATAAACATGGAAATATCTACATCGCTATCTGTATTAACATGGAAATAGCTCCACCGCTATCAGTATAAACACTGAAATATCTACACCGCTATCTGTATAAACATGGAAATATGTACAATGCTATCTGTATAAACATGGAAATATCTACACTGCTATCTGTATAAACATGGAAATATCTACACAGCTATCTCTATAAACATGGAAATAGCTCCACTGCTATCTTTATAAACATAGAAATAGCGACACCGTTATCTGTATAAACATGGAAATATCTACATCGCCCTCTGTAAAAACATGAAGATATCTACACAGTCATCTGTATAAACTTGGAAATATCTACACCTCCATCTGTATAAACATGGAAATATCTACACTGCCATCTGTATACACATGGAAATATCTACACAGCCATCTGAAGAAACATGGAAATATGTACACCGCTATCTGTGTAAACATGGAAATAACTACACCGCTATCTTTATAAACTTGGAAATATCTACACCGCCTTCTGTATAAACATGGAAATATCTACACCGCTATCTTTATAAACATGGAAATACCAACACCGTTATCTGTGTAAACATTGAAATATCTACACCGCTATCTGTATAAAGATGGAAATATCTACAACGCTATCTGGGTAAACATGGAAATATCTACACACCTATCTGTGTAAACATGCAAATATCTACACCGCTATCTGTATAAACATGGAAATATCTACACCGCTATCTTTATAAACATGGAAATACCAAAACGGCTATCTGTATAAACATGGAAATATCTACAACGCTATCTGTATAAATACGGAAATATCCTCACCACTATCACTATAAACCTGGAAATACCTACAACGCTATCTGTATAAATAGGGAAATATCCTCACCACTATCTCTATAAACATGGAAATACCTACACCGCCATATCTATACACATGGAAATACCTACACCGCCATCTCTATACACATGGAAATATCTACACCACTATCTCTGTAAACATAGAAATATCTACATTGCCATCTCTATAAACATGGAAATATCTACACCGCCATCTCTATAAACATGGAAATATCTACATCGCTATCTGTATAAATATGGAAATATCTCCACCGCTATCAGTATAAACATGGAAATATCTACACCGATATCTGTATAAACATGGAAATATCTACACCGCTATCTGTATAAACATGGAAATATCTACAACGCTATCTGTGTAAACATGGAAGTATCTACACAGATATCTGTGTAAACTTGCAAATATCTACACAGCTATCTGTGTAAAGATCGAAATTTCTACAGCGCAATCTGTGCAAAGATGGAAATATCTACACCGCTATCTCTGTAAACATGGAAATATCTACACCGCTATCTGTATCAACATGGAAATATCTACTTCGCTATCTTTATAAACATGGAAATATCTACACTGTTATCTCTATAAACATGGAAATATCTACACCACCATCTGTATAAACATGCAAATATCTACAGAGTCATCTGTATAAACATGGAAACATCTACACCACCATATCTATAAACATGGAAATATCTACAGTGCCATCTGTATACCCGTGGAAATACCTACCCAGCCATCTGTGTAACCACGGAAATATCTACTCCGCTATCTCTATAAACTTGGAAATACGTACAACGCTATCTCTATAAATATGGAAATAACTACGCTGCAATCTCTATAAACATGGAAATATCTACACGGCCATCACTATAAACATGGAAATATCTACATCGCTATCTGTATTAACATGGAAATAGCTCCACCGCTATCAGTATAAACACTGAAATATCTACACCGCTATCTGTATAAACATGGAAATATGTACAACGCTATCTGTATAAACATGGAAATATCTACACCGCTATCTGTATAAACATGGAAATATCTACACAGCTATCTCTATAAACATGGAAATAGCTACACTGCTGTCTGTATAAACATAGAAATAGCGACACCGTTATCTGTATAAACATGGAAATATCTACACCGCCCTCTGTAAAAACATCAAGATATCTACACAGTCATCTGTATAAACTTGGAAATATCTACACCTCCATCTGTATAAACATTGAAATATCTACACTGCCATCTGTATACACATGGAAATATCTACACAGCCATCAGAAGAAACATGGAAATATGTACACCGCTATCTGTATAAACATGGAAATAACTACACCGCTATATTTATAAACTTGGAAATATCTACACCGCCTTCTGTATAAACATGGAAATATCTACACCGCTATCTGTATAAACATGGAAATACCAACACCGTTATCTGTATAAACATTGAAATATCTACACCGCTATCTGTATAAAGATGGAAATATCTACAACGCTATCTGTGTAAACATGGAAATATCTACACACCTATCTGTGTAAACATGGAAATATCTACACCGCTATCTGTATAAACATGGAAATATCTACACCGCTATCTGTATAAACATGGAAATACCAAAACGGCTATCTGTATAAACATGGAAATATCTACAACGCTATCTGTATAAATACGGAAATATCCTCACCACTAGCACTATAAACCTGGAAATGCCTACAACGCTATCTGTATAAATACGGAAATATCCTCACCACTATCTCTATAAACATGGAAATACCTACACCGCCATATCTATACACATGGAAATACCTACACCGCCATCTCTATACACATGGAAATATCTACACCACTATCTCTATAAACATAGAAATATCTACATTGCAATCTCTACAAACATGGAAATATCTACACCGCCATCTCTATAAACATGGAAATATCTACATCGCTATCTGTATAAATATGGAAATATGTCCACCGCTATCAGTATAAATATGGAAATATCTACACCGATATCTGTATAAACATGGAAATATCTACACCGCTATCTGTATAAACATGGAAATATCTACAACGCTATCTGTGTAAACATGGAAGTATCTACACAGATATCTGTGTAAACTTGCAAATATCTACACAGCTATCTGTGTAAAGATCGAAATATGTACAGCGCAATCTGTGCAAAGATGGAAATATCTACACCGCTATCTCTGTAAACATGGAAATATCTACACCGCTATCTGTATCAACATGGAAATATCTACTTCGCTATCTTTATAAACATGGAAATATCTACACTGTTATCTCTATAAACATGGAAATATCTACACCACCATCTGTATAAACATGCAAATATCTACAGAGTCATCTGTATAAACATGGAAACATCTACACCACCATATCTATAAACATGGAAATACCTACAGTGCCATCTGTATACCCGTGGAAATACCTACCCAGCCATCTGTGTAACCACGGAAATATCTACTCCGCTATCTCTATAAACATGGAAATACGTACAACGCTATCTCTATAAATATGGAAATACCTACGCTGCAATCTCTATAAACATGGAAATATCTACACCGCCATCACTATAAACATGGAAATATCTACATCGCTATCTGTATTAACATGGAAATAGCTCCACCGCTATCAGTAAAAACACTGAAATATCTACACCGCTATCTGTATAAACATGGAAATATGTACAACGCTATCTTTATAAACATGGAAATATCTACACCGCTATCTGTATAAACATGGAAATATCTACACAGCTATCTCTATAAACATGGAAATAGCTACACTGCTATCTGTATAGACATAGAAATAGCGACACCGTTATCTGTATAAACATGGAAATATCTACACCGCCCTCTGTAAAAACATGAAGATATCTACACAGTCATCTGTATAAACTTGGAAATATCTACACCTCCATCTGTATAAACATGGAAATATCTACACTGCCATCTGTATACACATGGAAATATCTACACAGCCATCTGAAGAAACATGGAAATATGTACACCGCAATCTGTATAAACATGGAGATAACTACAGCGCTCTCTTTATAAACTTGGAAATATCTACACCGCCTTCTGTATAAACATGGAAATATCTACACCGCTATCTGTATAAACATGGAAATACCAACACCGTTATCTGTATAAACATTGAAATATCTACACCGCTATCTGTATAAAGATGGAAATATCTACATCGCTATCTGTGTAAGCATGGAAATATCTACACACCTATCTGTGTAAACATGGAAATATCTACTCTGCTATCTGTATAAACATGGAAATATCTACACCGCTATCTGTATAAACATGGAAATACCAAAACGGCTATCTGTATAAACATGGAAATATCTACAACGCTATCTGTATAAATACGGAAATATCCTCACCACTATCACTATAAACCTGGAAATACCTGCAACGCTATCTGTATAAATACGGAAATATCCTCACCACTATATCTATAAACATGGAAATACCTACACCGCCATATCTATACACATGGAAATAACTACACCGCCATCTCTATACACATGGAAATATCTACACAACTATCTCTATAAACATAGAAATATCTACATTGCAATCTCTATAAACATGGAAATATCTACACCGCCATCTCTATAAACATGGAAATATCTACATCGCTATCTGTATAAATATGGAAATATCTCCACCGCTATCAGTATAAACATGGAAATATCTACACCGATATCTGTATAAACATGGAAATATCTATACCGCTATCTGTATAAACATGGAAATATCTACAACGCTATCTGTGTAAACATGGAAGTATCTACACAGATATCTGTGTAAACTTGCAAATATCTACACAGCTATCTGTGTAAAGATCGAAATGTCTACAGCGCAATCTGTGCAAAGATGGAAATATCTACACCGCTATATCTGTAAACATGGATATATCTACACCGCTATCTGTATCAACATGGAAATATCTACTTCGCTATCTTTATAAACATGGAAATATCTGCACTGTTATCTCTATAAACATGGAAATATCTACACCACCATCTGTATAAACATGCAAATATCTACAGAGCCATCTGTATAAACATGGAAACATCTACACCACCATATCTATAAACATGGAAATATCTGCAGTGCCATCTGTATAACCGTGGAAATACCTACCCAGCCATCTGTGTAACCACGGAAATATCTACTCCGCTATCTCTATAAACATGGAAATACGTACAACGCTATCTCTATAAATATGGAAATACCTACGCTGCAATCTCTATAAACATGGAAATATCTACACCGCCATCACTATACACATGGAAATATCTACATCGCTATCTGTATTAACATGGAAATAGCTCCACCGCTATCAGTAAAAACATTGAAATATCTACACCGCTATCTGTATAAACATGGAAATATGTACAACGCTATCTGTATAAACATGGAAATATCTACACCGCTATCTGTATAAACATGGAAATATCTACACAGCTATCTCTATAAACATGGAAATAGCTACACTGCTATCTGTATAAACATAGAAATAGCGACACCGTTATCTGTATAAACATGGAAATATCTACACCGCCCTCTGTAAAAACATCAAGATATCTACACAGTCATCTGTATAAACTTGGAAATATCTACACCTCCATCTGTATAAACATGGAAATATCTACACTGCCATCTGTATACACATTGAAATATCTACACAGCCATCTGAAGAAACATGGAAATATGTACACCGGTATCTGTATAAACATGGAAATAACTACACTGCTATCTTTATAAACTTGGAAATATCTAAACCGCCTTCTGTATAAACATGGAAAATCTACACCGCTATGTGTATAAACATGGAAATACCAACACCGTTATCTGTATAAACATTGAAATATCTACACCGCTATCTGTATAAAGATGGAAATATCTACAACGCTATCTGTGTAAACATGGAAATATCTAGACACCTATCTGTGTAAACATGGAAATATCTACACCGCTATCTGTATAAACATGGAAATATCTACACCGCTATCTGTATAAACTTGGAAATACCAAAACGGCTATCTGTATAAACATGGAAATATCTACAACGCTATCTGTATAAATACGGAAATATCCTCACCACTATCACTATAAACCTGGAAATGCCTAAAGCGCTATCTGTATAAATACGGAAATATCCTCACCACTATCTCTATAAACATGGAAATACCTACACCGCCATATCTATACACATGGAAATACCTACACCGCCATCTCTATACACATGGAAATATCTACACCACTATCTCTATAAACATAGACATATGTACATTGCAATCTCTATAAACATGGAAATATCTACACCGCCATCTCTATAAACATGGAAATATCTACATCGCTATCTGTATAAATATGGAAATATCTCCACCGCTATCAGTATAAACATGGAAATATCTACACCGAAATCTGTATAAACATGGAAATATCTACACCGCTATCTGTATAAACATGGAAATATCTACAACGCTATCTGTGTAAACATGGAAGTATCTACACAGATATCTGTGTAAACTTGCAAATATCTACACAGCTATCTGTGTAAAGATCGAAATGTCTACAGCGCAATCTGTGCAAAGAGGGAAATATCTACACCACTATCTCTGTAAACATGGAAATATCTACACCGCTATCTGTATCAACATGGAAATATCTACTTCGCTATCTTTATAAACATGGAAATATCTACAATGTTATCTCTATAAACATGGAAATATCTACACCACCATCTGTATAAACATGCAAATATCTACAGAGTCATCTGTATAAACATGGAAACATCTACACCACCATATCTATAAACATGGAAATATCTACAGTGCCATCTGTATACCCGTGGAAATACCTACCCAGCCATCTGTGTAACCACGGAAATATCTACTCCGCTATCTCTATAAACATGGAAATACGTACAACGCTATCTCTATAAATATGGAAATACCTACGCTGCAATCTCTATAAACATGGAAATATCTACATCGCCATCACTATAAACATGGAAATATCTACATCGCTATCTGTATTAACATGGAAATAGCTCCACCGCTATCAGTAAAAACACTGAAATATCTACACCGCTATCTGTATAAACATGGAAATATGTACAACGCTATCTGTATAAACATGGAACTATCTACACCGCTATCTGTATAAACATGGAAATATCTACACAGCTATCTCTATAAACATGGAAATAGCTACACTGCTATCTGTATAAACATAGAAATAGCGACACCGTTATCTGTATAAATATGGAAATATCTACACCGCCCTCTGTAAAAACATAAAGATATCTACACAGTCATCTGTATAAACTTGGAAATATCTACACCTCCATCTGTATAAACATGGAAATATCTACACTGCCATCTGTATACACATGGAAATATCTACACAGCCATCTGAAGAAACATGGAAATATGTACACCGCTATCTGTATAAACATGGAAATAACTACACCGCTATCTTTATAAACTTGGAAATATCTACACCGCCTTCTGTATAAACATGGAAATATCTACACCGCTATCTGTATAAACATGGAAATACCAACACCGTTATCTATATAAACATTGAAATATCTACACCGCTATCTGTATAAAGATGGAAATATCTACAACGCTATCTGTGTAAACATGGAAATATCTACACACCTATCTGTGTAAACATGGAAATATCTACACCGCTATCTGTATAAACATGGAAATATCTACACCGCTATCTGTATAAACATGGAAATACCAAAACGGCTATCTGTATAAACATGGAAATATCTAAAACGCTATCTGTATAAATACGGAAATATCCTCACCACTATCACTATAAACCTGGAAATGCCTACAATGCTATCTGTATAAATACGGAAATATCCTCACCACTATCGCTATAAACATGGAAATACCTACACCGCCATCTCTATACACATGGAAATATCTACACCACTATCTCTATAAACATAGACATATCTACATTGCAATCTCTATAAACATGGAAATATCTACACCGCCATCTCTATAAACATGGAAATATCTACATCGCTATCTGTATAAATATGGAAATATGTCCACCGCTATCAGTATAAACATGGAAATATCTACACCGATATCTGTATAAACATGGAAATATCTACACCGCTATCTGTATAAACATGGAAATATCTACAACGCTATCTGTGTAAACATGGAAGTATCTACACAGATATCTGTGTAAACTTGCAAATATCTACACAGCTATCTGTGTAAAGATCGAAATGTCTACAGCGCAATCTGTGCAAAGATGGAAATATCTACACCGCTATCTCTGTAAACATGGAAATATCTACAGCGCTATCTGTATCAACATGGAAATATCTAATTCGCTATCTATATAAACATGGAAATATCTACACTGTTATCTCTATAAACATGGAAATATCTACACCACCATCTGTATAAACATGCAAATATCTACAGAGTCATCTGTATAAACATGGAAACATCTACACCACCATATCTATAAACATGGAAATATCTACAGTGCCATCTGTATACCCGTGGAAATACCTACCCAGCCATCTGTGTAACCACGGAAATATCTACTCCGCTATCTCTATAAACATGGAAATACGTACAACGCTATCTCTATAAATATGGAAATACCTACGCTGCAATCTCTATAAACATGGAAATATCTACACCGCCATCACTATAAACATGGAAATATCTACATCGCTATCTGTATTAACATGGAAATAGCTCCACCGCTATCAGTAAAAACACTGAAATATCTACACCGCTATCTGTATAAACATGGAAATATGTACAACGCTATCTGTATAAACATGGAACTATCTACACCGCTATCTGTATAAACATGGAAATATCTACACAGCTATCTCTATAAACATGGAAATAGCTACACTGCTATCTGTATAAACATAGAAATAGCGACACCGTTATCTGTATAAACATGGAAATATCTACACCGCCCTCTGTAAAAACATGAAGATATCTACACAGTCATCTGTATAAACTTGGAAATATCTACACCTCCATCTGTATAAACATGGAAATATCTACACTGCCATCTGTATACACATGGAAATATCTACACAGCCATCTGAAGAAACATGGAAATATGTACACCGCTATCTGTATAAACATGGAAATAACTACAGCGCTATCTTTATAAACTTGGAAATATCTACACCGCCTTCTGTATAAACATGGAAATATCTACACCGCTATCTGTATAAACATGGAAATACCAACACCGTTATCTGTATAAACATTGAAATATCTACACCGCTATCTGTATAAAGATGGAAATATCTACAACGCTATCTGTGTAAGCATGGAAATATCTACACACCTATCTGTGTAAACATGGAAATATCTACACTGCTATCTGTATAAACATGGAAATATCTACACCGCTATCTGTATAAACATGGAAATACCAAAACGGCTATCTGTATAAACATGGAAATATCTACAACGCTATCTGTATAAATACGGAAATATCCTCACCAATATCACTATAAACCTGGAAATACCTACAACGCTATCTGTATAAATACGGAAATATCCTCACCGCTATATCTATAAACATGGAAATACCTACACCGCCATATCTATACACATGGAAATAACTACACCGCCATCTCTATACACATGGAAATATCTACACAACTATCTCTATAAACATAGAAATATCTACATTGCAATCTCTATAAACATGGAAATATCTACACCGCCATCTCTATAAACATGGAAATATCTACATCGCTATCTGTATAAATATGGAAATATCTCCACCGCTATCATTATAAACATGGAAATATCTACACCGATATCTGTATAAACATGGAAATATCTACACCGCTATCTGTATAAACATGGAAATATCTACAACGCTATCTGTGTAAACATGGAAGTATCTACACAGATATCTGTGTAAACTTGCAAATATCTACACAGCTATCTGTGTAAAGATCGAAATGTCTACAGCGCAATCTGTGCAAAGATGGAAATATCTACACCGCTATCTCTGTAAACATGGAAATATCTACACCGCTATCTGTATCAACATGGAAATATCTACTTCGCTATCTTTATAAACATGGAAATATCTGCACTGTTATCTCTATAAACATGGAAATATCTACACCACCATCTGTATAAACACGCAAATATCTACAGAGTCATCTGTATAAACATGGAAACATCTACACCACCATACCTATAAACATGGAAATATCTACAGTGCCATCTGTATACCCGTGGAAATACCTACCCAGCCATCTGTGTAACCACGGAAATATCTACTCCGCTATCTCTGTAAACATGGAAATACGTACAACGCTATCTCTATAAATATGGAAATACCTACGCTGCAATCTCTATAAACATGGAAATATCTACACCGCCATCACTATAAACATGGAAATATCTACATCGCTATCTGTATTAACATGGAAATAGCTCCACCGCTATCAGTAAAAACATTGAAATATCTACACCGCTATCTGTATAAACATGGAAATATGTACAACGCTATCTGTATAAACATGGAAATATCTACACCGCTATCTGTACAAACATGGAAATATCTACACAGCTATCTCTATAAACATGGAAATAGCTACACTGCTATCTGTATAAACATAGAAATAGCGACACCGTTATCTGTATAAACATGGAAATATCTACACCGCCGTCTGTAAAAACATCAAGATATCTACACAGTCATCTGTATAAACTTGGAAATATCTACACCTCCGTCTGTATACACATGGAAATATCTACACAGCCATCTGAAGAAACATGGAAATATGTACACCGCTATCTGTATAAACATGGAAATAACTACACCGCTATCTTTATAAACTTGTAAATTTCTACACCGCCTTCTGTATAAACATGGAAATATCTACACCGCTATCTGTATAAACATGGAAATACCAACACCGTTATCTGTATAAACATTGAAATATATACACCGCTATCTGTATAAAGATGGGAATATCTACAATGCTATCTGTGTAAACATGGAAATATCTACACACCTATCTGTGTAAACATGGAAATATCTACACCGCTATCTGTATAAACATGGAAATATCTACACCGCTATCTGTATAAACATGGAAATACCAAAACGGCTATCTGTGTAAACATGGAAATATCTACAACGCTATCTGTATAAATACGGAAATATCCTCACCACTATCACTATAAACCTGGAAATGCCTAAAACGCTATCTGTATAAATACGGAAATATCCTCACCACTATCTCTATAAACATGGAAATACCTACACCGCCATATCTATACACATGGAAATACCTACACCGCCATCTCTATACACATGGAAATATCTACACCACTATCTCTATAAACATAGACATATCTACATTGCAATCTCTATAAACATGGAAATATCTACACCGCCATCTCTATAAACATGGAAATATCTACATCGCTATCTGTATAAATATGGAAATATCTCCACCGCTATCAGTATAAACATGGAAATATCTCCACCGATATCTGTATAAACATGGAAATATCTACACCGCTATCTGTATAAACATGGAAATATCTACAACGCTATCTGTGTAAACATGGAAGTATCTACACAGATATCTGTGTAAACTTGCAAATATCTACGCAGCTATCTGTGTACAGATCGAAATGTCTACAGCGCAATCTGTGCAAAGATGGAAATATCTACACCGCTATCTCTGTAAACATGGAAATATCTACACCGCTATCTGTATCAACATGGAAATATCTACTTCGCTATCTTTATAAACATGGAAATATCTACACTGTTATCTCTATAAACATGGAAATATCTACACCACCATCTGTATAAACACGCAAATATCTACAGAGTCATCTGTATAAACATGGAAACATCTACACCACCATATCTATAAACATGGAAATATCTACACTGCCATCTGTATACCCGTGGAAATACCTACCCAGCCATCTGTGTAACCACGGAAATATCTACTCCGCTATCTCTATAAACATGGAAATACGTACAACGCTATCTCTATAAATATGGAAATACCTACGCTGCAATCTCTATAAACATGGAAATATCTACACCGCCATCACTATAAACATGGAAATATCTACATCGCTATCTGTATTAACATGGAAATAGCTCCACCGCTATCAGTAAAAACACTGAAATATCTACACCGCTATCTGTATAAACATGGAAATATGTACAACGCTATCTGTATAAACATGGAAATATCTACACCGCTATCTGTATAAACATGGAAATATCTACACAGCTATCTCTACAAACATGGAAATAGCTACACTGCTATCTGTATAAACATAGAAATAGCGACACCGTTATCTGTATAAACATGGAAATATCTACACCGCCCTCTGTAAAAACATGAAGATATCTACACAGTCATCTGTATAAACTTGGAAATATCTACACCTCCATCTGTATAAACATGGAAATATCTACACTGCCATCTGTATACACATGGAAATATCTACACAGCCATCTGAAGAAACATGGAAATATGTACACCGCTATCTGTATAAACATGGAAATAACTACACCGCTATCTTTATAAACTTGGAAATATCTACACCGCCTTCTGTATAAACATGGAAATATCTACACCGCTATCTGTATAAACATGGAAATACCAACACCGTTATCTGTATAAACATTGAAATATCTACACCGCTATCTGTATAAAGATGGAAATATCTACAACGCTATCTGTGTAAACATGGAAATATCTACACACCTGTCTGTGTAAATATGGAAATATCTACACCGCTATCTGTATAAACATGGAAATATCTACACCGCTATCTGTATAAACATGGAAATACCAAAACGGCTATCTGTATAAACATGGAAATATCTACAACGCTATCTGTATAAATACGGAAATATCCTCACCACTATCACTATAAACCTGGAAATGCCTACAACGCTATCTGTATAAATACGGAAATATCCTCACCACTATCGCTATAAACATGGAAATACCTACACCGCCATATCTATACACATGGAAATACCTACACCGCCATCTCTATACACATGGAAATATCTACACCAGTGTCTCTATAAACATAGACATATCTACATTGCAATCTCTATAAACCTGGAAATATCTACACCGCCATCTCTATAAACATGGAAATATCTACATCGCTATCTGTATAAATATGGAAATATCTCCACCGCTATCAGTATAAACATGGAAATATCTACACCGATATCTGTATAAACATGGAAATATCTACACCGCTATCTGTATAAACATGGAAATATCTACAACGCTATCTGTGTAAACATGGAAGTATCTACACAGACATCTGTGTAAACTTGCAAATATCTACACAGCTATCTGTGTAAAGATCGAAATGTCTACAGCGCAATCTGTGCAAAGATGGAAATATCTACACCGCTATCTCTGTAAACATGGAAATATCTACACCGCTATCTGTATCAACATGGAAATATCTACTTCGCTATCTTTATAAACATGGAAATATCTACACTGTTATCTCTATAAACATGGAAACATCTACACCACCATATCTATAAACATGGAAATATCTACAGTGCCATCTGTATACCCGTGGAAATACCTACCCAGTCATCTGTGTAACCACGGAAATATCTACTCCGCTATCTCTATAAACATGGAAATACGTACAACGCTATCTCTATAAATTTGGAAATACCTACGCTGCAATCTCTATAAACATGGAAATATCTACACCGCCATCACTATAAACATGGAAATATCTACATCGCTATCTGTATTAACATGGAAATAGCTCCACCGCTATCAGTAAAAACATTGAAATATCTACACCGCTATCTGTATAAACATGGAAATATGTACAACGCTATCTGTATAAACATGGAAATATCTACACCGCTATCTGTATAAACATGGAAATATCTACACAGCTATCTCTATAAACATGGAAATAGCTACACTGCTATCTGTATAAACATAGAAATAGCGACACCGTTATCTGTATAAACATGGAAATATCTACACCGCCCTCTGTAAAAACATCAAGATATCTACACAGTCATCTGTATAAACTTGGAAATATCTACACCTCCATCTGTATAAACATGGAAATATCTATACTGCCATCTGTATACACATGGAAATATGTACACAGCCATCTGAAGAAACATGGAAATATGTACACCGGTATCTGTATAAACATGGAAATAACTACACTGCTATCTCTATAAACTTGGAAATATCTACACCGCCTTCTGTATAAACATGGAAATATCTACAACGCTATCTGTATAAACATGGAAATACCAACACCGTTATCTGTATAAACATTGAAATATCTACACCGCTATCTGTATAAAGATGGAAATATCTACAACGCTATCTGTGTAAACATGGAAATATCTACACACCTATCTGTGTAAACATGGAAATATCTACACCGCTATCAGTAAAAACACTGAAATATCTACACCGCTATCTGTATAAACATGGAAATATGTACAACGCTATTTGTATAAACAGGGAAATATCTACACTGCTATCTCTATAAACATGGAAATAGCTACACTGCTATCTGTATAAACATAGAAATAGCGACACCGTTATCTGCATAAACATGGAAATATCTACACCGCCCTCTGTAAAAACATGAAGATATCTACACAGTCATCTGTATAAACATGGAAATATCTACACCTCCATCTGTATAAACATGGAAATATCTACACTGCCATCTGTATACACATGGAAATATCTACACAGCCATCTGAAGAAACATGGAAATATGTACACCGCTATCTGTATAAACATGGAAATAACTACAGCGCTATCTTTATAAACTTGGAAATATCTACACTGCCTTCTGTATAAACATGGAAATATCTACACCGCTATCTGTATAAACATGGA
Source organism: Pan troglodytes (assembly GCF_028858775.2). Classification (NCBI taxonomy): domain Eukaryota; kingdom Metazoa; phylum Chordata; class Mammalia; order Primates; family Hominidae; genus Pan; species Pan troglodytes. The sequence continues at coordinate 240,571 of NC_072411.2, forward strand.
AATACCAACACCGTTATCTGTATAAACATTGAAATATCTACACCGCTATCTGTATAAAGATGGAAATATCTACAAAGCTATCTGTGTAAACATGGAAATATCTACACACCTATCTGTGTAAACATGGAAATATCTACACCGCTATCTGTATAAACATGGAAATATCTACACCGCTATCTGTATAAACATGGAAATACCAAAACGGCTATCTGTATAAACATAGAAATATCTACAACGCTATCTGTATAAATACGGAAATATCCTCTCCACAATCACTATAAACCTGGAAATGCCTACAACGCTATCTGTATAAATACGGAAATATCCTCACCACTATCTCTATAAACATGGAAATACCTACACCGCCATATCTATACACATGGAAATACCTACACCGCCATCTCTATACACATGGAAATATCTACACCACTATCTCTATAAACATAGACATATCTACATTGCAATCTCTATAAACATGGAAATATCTACACCGCCATCTCTATAAACATGGAAATATCTACATCGCTATCTGTATAAATATGGAAATATCTCCACCGCTATCAGTATAAACATGGAAATATCTACACCGATATCTGTATAAACATGGAAATATCTACACCGCTGTCTGTATAAACATGGAAATATCTACAACGCTATCTGTGAAAACATGGAAGTATCTACACAGATATCTGTGTAAACTTGCAAATATCTACACAGCTATCTGTGTAAAGATCGAAATGTCTACAGCGCAATCTGTGCAAAGATGGAAAAATCTACACCGCTATCTCTGTAAACATGGAAATATCTACACCGCTATCTGTATCAACATGGAAATATCTACTTCGCTATCTTTATAAACATGGAAATATCTACACTGCCATCTGTATACACATGGAAATGTCTACACAGCAATCTGAAGAAACATGGAAATATGTACACCGCTATCTGTATAAACATGGAAATAACTACACCGCTATTTTTATAAACTTGGAAATATCTACACCGCCTTCTGTATAATCATGGAAATATCTACACCGCTATCTGTATAAACATGGAAATACCAACACCGTTATCTGTATAAACATTGAAATATCTACACCGATATCTGTATAAAGATGGAAATACCTACAACGCTATCTGTGTAAGCATGGAAATATCTACAAACCTATCTGTGTAAACATGGAAATATCTACACCGCTATCTGTATAAACATGGAAATATCTACACCGCTATCTGTATAAACATGGAAATATCTACACAGCTATCTCTATAAACATGGAAATAGCTACACTGCTATCTGTATAAACATAGAAATAGCGACACCGTTATCTGTATAAACATGGAAATATCTACCCCGCCCTCTGTAAAAACATCAAGATATCTACACAGTCATCTGTATAAACTTGGAAATATCTACACCTCCATCTGTATAAACATGGAAATATCTATACTGCCATCTGTATACACATGGAAATATCTACACAGCCATCTGAAGAAACATGGAAATATGTACACCGGTATCTGTATAAACATGGAAATAACTACACCGCTATCTTTATAAACTTGGAAATATCTACACCGCCTTCTGTATAAACATGGAAATATCTACACCGCTATCTGTATAAACATGGAAATACCAACACCCTTATCTGTATAAACATTGAAATATCTACACCGCTATCTGTATAAAGATGGAAATATCTACAACGCTATCTGTGTAAACATGGAAATATCTACACACCTATCTGTGTAAACATGGAAATATCTACACCACTATCTGTATAAACATGGAAATATCTACACCGCTATCTGTATAAACATGGAAATACCAAAACGGCTATCTGTATAAACATGGAAATATCTACAACGCTATCTGTATAAATACGGAAATATCCTCACCACTATCACTATAAACCTGGAAATACCTACAACGCTATCTGTATAAATACGGAAATATCCTCACCACTATCTCTATAAACATGGAAATACCTACACCCCCATATCTATACACATGGAAATAACTACACCGCGATCTCTATACACATGGAAATATCTACACAACTATCTCTATAAACATAGACATATCTACATTGCAATCTCTATAAACATGGAAATATCTACACCGCCATCTCTATAAACATGGAAATATCTACATCGCTATCTGTATAAATATGGAAATATCTCCACCGCTATCAGTATAAACATGGAAATATCTACACCGAAATCTGTATAAACATGGAAATATCTACACCGCTATCTGTATAAACATGGAAATATCTACAACGCTATCTGTGTAAACATGGAAGTATCTACACAGATATCTGTGTAAACTTGCAAATATCTACACAGCTATCTGTGTAAAGATCGAAATGTCTACAGCGCAATCTGTGCAAAGATGGAAATATCTACACTGCTATCTCTGTAAACATGGAAATATCTACACCGCTGTCTGTATCAACATGGAAATATCTACTTCGCTATCTTTATAAACATGGAAATATCTACACTGTTATCTCTATAAACATTGAAATATCTACACCACCATCTGTATAAACATGCAAATATCTACAGAGTCATCTGTATAAACATGGAAACATCTACACCACCATATCTATAAACATGGAAATATCTACAGTGCCATCTGTATACCCGTGGAAATACCTACCCAGCCATCTGTGTAACCACGGAAATATCTACTCCGCTATCTCTATAAACATGGAAATACGTACAACGCTATCTCTATAAATATGGAAATACCTACGCTGCAATCTCTATAAACATGGAAATATCTACACCGCCATCACTATAAACATGCAAATATCTACATCGCTATCTGTATTAACATGGAAATAGCTCCACCGCTATCAGTAAAAACACTGAAATATCTACACCGCTATCTGTATAAACATGGAAATATGTACAACGCTATCTGTATAAACATGGAACTATCTACACCGCTATCTGCATAAACATGGAAATATCTACACAGCTATCTCTATAAACATGGAAATAGCTACACTGCTATCTGTATAAACATAGAAATATCGACACCGTTATCTGTATAAACATGGAAATATCTACACCGCCCTCTGTAAAAACATGAAGATATCTACACAGTCATCTGTATAAACTTGGAAATATCTACACCTCCGTCTGTATACACATGGAAATATCTACACAGCCATCTGAAGAAACATGGAAATATGTACACCGCTATCTGTATAAACATGGAAATAACTACACCGCTATCTTTATAAACTTGTAAATTTCTACACCGCCTTCTGTATAAACATGGAAATATCTACACCGCTATCTGTATAAACATGGAAATACCAACACCGTTATCTGTATAAACATTGAAATATCTACACCGCTATCTTTATAAAGATGGGAATATCTACAATGCTATCTGTGTAAACATGGAAATATCTACACACCTATCTGTGTAAACATGGAAATATCTACACCGCTATCTGTATAAACATGGAAATATCTACACCGCTATCTGTATAAACATGGAAATACCAAAACGGCTATCTGTGTAAACATGGAAATATCTACAACGCTATCTGTATAAATACGGAAATATCCTCTCCACTATCACTATAAACCTGGAAATGCCTAAAACGCTATCTGTATAAATACGGAAATATCCTCACCACTATCTCTATAAACATGGAAATACCTACACCGCCATATCTATACACATGGAAATACCTACACCGCCATCTCTATACACATGGAAATATCTACACCACTATCTCTATAAACATAGACATATCTACATTGCAATCTCTATAAACATGGAAATATCTACACCGCCATCTCTATAAACATGGAAATATCTACATCGCTATCTGTATAAATATGGAAATATCTCCACCGCTATCAGTATAAACATGGAAATATCTCCACCGATATCTGTATAAACATGGAAATATCTACACCGCTATCTGTATAAACATGGAAATATCTACAACGCTATCTGTGTAAACATGGAAGTATCTACACAGATATCTGTGTAAACTTGCAAATATCTACACAGCTATCTGTGTAAAGATCGAAATGTCTACAGCGCAATCTGTGCAAAGATGGAAATATCTACACCGCTATCTCTGTAAACATGGAAATATCTCCACCGCTATCTGTATCAACATGGAAATATCTACTTCGCTATCTTTATAAACATGGAAATATCTACACTGTTATCTCTATAAACATGGAAATATCTACACCACCATCTGTATAAACATGCAAATATCTACAGAGTCATCTGTATAAACATGGAAACATCTACAACACCATATCTATAAACATGGAAATATCTACAGTGCCATCTGTATACCCGTGGAAATACCTACCCAGCCATCTGTGTAACCACGGAAATATCTACTCCGCTATCTCTATTAACATGGAAATACGTACAATGCTATCTCTATAAATATGGAAATACCTACGCTGCAATCTCTATAAACATGGAAATATCTACACCGCCATCACTATAAACATGGAAATATCTACATCGCTATCTGTATTAACATGGAAATAGCTTCACCGCTATCAGTAAAAACACTGAAATATCTACACCACTATCTGTATAAACATGGAAATATGTACAACGCTATCTGTATAAACATGGAAATATCTACACCGCTATCTGTATAAACATGGAAATATGTACAATGCTATCTGTATAAACATGGAAATAGCTACACCGCAATCAGTATAAACATGGAAATATCTACAACGCTATCTGTGTAAACATGGAAGTATCTACAGAGATATCTGTGTAAACTTGCAAATATCTACGCAGCTATCTGTGTAAAGATCGAAATGTCTACAGCGCAATCTGTGCAAAGATGGAAATATCTACACCGCTATCTCTGTAAACATGGAAATATCTACACCGCTATCTGTATCAACATGGAAATAGCTCCACCGCTATCAGTATAAACACTGAAATATCTACACCGCTATCTGTATAAACATGGAAATATGTACAACGCTATCTGTATAAACATGGAAATATCTACACCGCAATCTGTATAAACATGGAAATATCTACACAGCTATCTCTATAAACATGGAAATAGCTACCCTGCTATCTGTATAAACATAGAAATAGCGACACCGTTATCTGTATAAACATGGAAATATCTACACCGCCCTCTGTAAAAACATCAAGATATCTACACAGTCATCTGTATAAACTTGGAAATATCTACACCTCCATCTGTATAAACATGGAAATATCTACACTGCCATCTGTATACACATGGAAATACCTACACAGCCATCTGAAGAAACATGGAAATATGTACACCGCTATCTGTATAAACATGGAAATAACTACACCGCTATCTTTATAAACTTGGAAATATCTACACCGCCTTCTGTATAAACATGGAAATATCTACACCGCTATCTGTATAAACATGGAAATACCAACACCGTTATCTGTATAAACATTGAAATATCTACACCGCTCTCTGTATAAAGATGGAAATATCTACAACGCTATCTGTGTAAACATGGAAATATCTACACACCTATCTGTGTAAACATGGAAATATCTACACCGCTATCTGTATAAACATGGAAATATCTACACCGCTATCTTTATAAACATGGAAATACCAAAACGGCTATCTGTATAAACATGGAAATATCTACAACGCTATCTGTATAACTACGGAAATATCCTCACCACTATCACTATAAACCTGGAAATACCTACACCGCCATATCTATACACATGGAAATACCTACACCGCCATCTCTATACACATGGAAATATCTAAACCACTATCTCTATAAACATAGAAATATCTACATTGCAATCTCTAAAAACATGGAAATATCTAAACCGCTATCTCTATAAACATAGAAATATCTACATTGCAATCTCTATAAACATGGAAATATCTACACCGCCATCTCTATAAACATGGAAATATCTACATCGCTATCTGTATAAATATGGAAATATCTCCACCGCTATCAGTATAAACATGGAAATATCTACACCGATATCTGTATAAACATGGAAATATCTACACCGCTATCTGTATAAACATGGAAATATCTACAACGCTATCTGTGTAAACATGGAAGTATCTACACAGATATCTGTGTAAACTTGCAAATATCTTCAAAGCTATCTGTGTAAAGATCGAAATGTCTACAGCGCAATCTGTGCAAAGATGGAAATATCTACACCGCTATCTCTGTAAACATGGAAATATCTACATCTCTATCTGTATAAACATGGAAATATCTACACAGCTATCTCTATAAACATGGAAATAGCTACACTGCTATCTGTATAAACATAGAAATAGCGACACCGTTTTCTGTATAAACATGGAAATATCTTCACCGCCCTCTATAAAAACATGAAGATATCTAGACAGTCATCTGTATAAATTGGAAATATCTACACCTCCATCTGTATAAACATGGAAATATCTACACTGCCATCTGTATACACATGGAAATATCTACACAGCCATCTGAAGAAACATGGAAATATATACACCGCTATCTGTATAAACATGGAAATAATTACATGGCTATCTTTATAAACTTGGAAATATCTACACCGCCTTCTGTATAAACATGGAAATATCTACACCGCTATCTGTATAAACATGGGAATACCAACACCGTTATCTGTATAAACATTGAAATATCTACACCGCTATCTGTATAAAGATGGAAATATCTACAACGCTATCTGTGTAAACATGGAAATATCTACACACCTATCTGTGTAAACATGGAAATATCTACACCGCTATCTGTATAAACATGGAAATATCTACACCGCTATCTTTATAAACATGGAAATACCAAAACGGCTATCTGTATAAACATGGAAATATCTACAACGCTATCTGTATAAATACGGAAATATCCTCACCACTATCACTATAAACCTGGAAATACCTACAACGCTATCTGTATAACTACGGAAATATCCTCACCACTATCTCTATAAACATGGAAATACCTACACCGCCATATCTATACACATGGAAATACCTACACCGCCATCTCTATACACATGGAAATATCTACAGCACTATCTCTATAAACATAGAAATATCTACATTGCAATCTCTATAAACATGGAAATATCTACACCGCCATCTCTATAAACATGGAAATATCTACATCGCTATCTGTATAAATATGGAAATATCTCCACCGCTATCAGTATAAACATGGAAATATCTACACCGATATCTGTATAAACATGGAAATATCTACACCGCTATCTGTATAAACATGGAAATATCTACAACGCTATCTGTGTAAAAATGGAAGTATCTACACAGATATCTGTGTAAACTTGCAAATATCTACACAGCTATCTGTGTAAAGATCGAAATGTCTACAGCGCAATCTGTGCAAAGATGGAAATATCTACACCGCTATCTCTGTAAACATGGAAATATCTACACCGCTATCTGTATCAACATGGAAATATCTACTTCGCTATCTTTATAAACATGGAAATATCTGCACTGTTATCTCTATAAACATGGAAATATCTACACCACCATCTGTATAAACACGCAAATATCTACAGAGTCATCTGTATAAACATGGAAACATCTGCACCACCATATCTATAAACATGGAAATATCTACAGTGCCATCTGTATACCCGTGGAAATACCTACCCAGCCATCTGTGTAACCACGGAAATATCTACTCCGCTATCTCTATAAACATGGAAATACGTACAACGCTATCTCTATAAATATGGAAATACCTACGCTGCAATCTCTATAAACATGGAAATATCTACACCGCCATCACTATAAACATGGAAATATCTACATCGCTATCTGTATTAACATGGAAATAGCTCCACCGCTATCAGTAAAAACATTGAAATATCTACACCGCTATCTGTATAAACATGGAAATATGTACAACGCTATCTGTATAAACATGGAAATATCTACAACGCTATCTGTGTAAACATGGAAGTATCTACACAGATATCTGTGTAAACTTGCAAATATCTTCACAGCTATCTGTGTAAAGATCGAAATGTCTACAGCGCAATCTGTGCAAAGATGGAAATATCTACACCGCTATCTCTGTAAACATGGAAATATCTACATCTCTATCTGTATAAACATGGAAATATCTACACAGCTATCTCTATAAACATGGAAATAGCTACACTGCTATCTGTATAAACATAGAAATAGCGACACCGTTTTCTGTATAAACATGGAAATATCTTCACCGCCCTCTATAAAAACATGAAGATATCTAGACAGTCATCTGTATAAATTGGAAATATCTACACCTCCATCTGTATAAACATGGAAATATCTACACTGCCATCTGTATACACATGGAAATATCTACACAGCCATCTGAAGAAACATGGAAATATATACACCGCTATCTGTATAAACATGGAAATAATTACATGGCTATCTTTATAAACTTGGAAATATCTACACCGCCTTCTGTATAAACATGGAAATATCTACACCGCTATCTGTATAAACATGGGAATACCAACACCGTTATCTGTATAAACATTGAAATATCTACACCGCTATCTGTATAAAGATGGAAATATCTACAACGCTATCTGTGTAAACATGGAAATATCTACACACCTATCTGTGTAAACATGGAAATATCTACACCGCTATCTGTATAAACATGGAAATATCTACACCGCTATCTTTATAAACATGGAAATACCAAAACGGCTATCTGTATAAACATGGAAATATCTACAACGCTATCTGTATAAATACGGAAATATCCTCACCACTATCACTATAAACCTGGAAATACCTACAACGCTATCTGTATAACTACGGAAATATCCTCACCACTATCTCTATAAACATGGAAATACCTACACCGCCATATCTATACACATGGAAATACCTACACCGCCATCTCTATACACATGGAAATATCTACAGCACTATCTCTATAAACATAGAAATATCTACATTGCAATCTCTATAAACATGGAAATATCTACACCGCCATCTCTATAAACATGGAAATATCTACATCGCTATCTGTATAAATATGGAAATATCTCCACCGCTATCAGTATAAACATGGAAATATCTACACCGATATCTGTATAAACATGGAAATATCTACACCGCTATCTGTATAAACATGGAAATATCTACAACGCTATCTGTGTAAAAATGGAAGTATCTACACAGATATCTGTGTAAACTTGCAAATATCTACACAGCTATCTGTGTAAAGATCGAAATGTCTACAGCGCAATCTGTGCAAAGATGGAAATATCTACACCGCTATCTCTGTAAACATGGAAATATCTACACCGCTATCTGTATCAACATGGAAATATCTACTTCGCTATCTTTATAAACATGGAAATATCTGCACTGTTATCTCTATAAACATGGAAATATCTACACCACCATCTGTATAAACACGCAAATATCTACAGAGTCATCTGTATAAACATGGAAACATCTGCACCACCATATCTATAAACATGGAAATATCTACAGTGCCATCTGTATACCCGTGGAAATACCTACCCAGCCATCTGTGTAACCACGGAAATATCTACTCCGCTATCTCTATAAACATGGAAATACGTACAACGCTATCTCTATAAATATGGAAATACCTACGCTGCAATCTCTATAAACATGGAAATATCTACACCGCCATCACTATAAACATGGAAATATCTACATCGCTATCTGTATTAACATGGAAATAGCTCCACCGCTATCAGTAAAAACATTGAAATATCTACACCGCTATCTGTATAAACATGGAAATATGTACAACGCTATCTGTATAAACATGGAAATATCTACACCGCTATCTGTATAAACATGGAAATATCTTCACAGCTATCTCTATAAACATGGAAATAGCTACCCTGCTATCTGTATAAACATAGAAATAGCGACACCGTTATCTGTATAAACATGGAAATATCTACACCGCCCTGTGTAAAAACATCAGGATATCTACACAGTCATCTGTATAAACTTGGAAATACCTACACCTCCATCTGTATAAACATGGAAATATCTACACTGCCATCTGTATACACATGGAAATATCTACACAGCCATCTGAAGAAACATGGAAATATGTACACCGGTATCTGTACAAACATGGAAATAACTACACCGCTATCTTTATAAACTTGGAAATATCTAAACCGCCTTCTGTATAAACATGGAAAATCTACACCGCTATCTGTATAAACATGGAAATACCAACACCGTTATCTGTATAAACATTGAAATATCTACACCGCTATCTGTATAAAGATGGAAATATCTACAACGCTATCTGTGTAAACATGGAAATATCTACACACCTATCTGTGTAAACATGGAAATATCTACACCGCTATCTGTATAAACATGGAAATATCTACACCGCTATCTGGATAAACATGGAAATACCAAAACGGCTATCTGTATAAACATGGAAATATCTACAACGCTATCTGTATAAATACGGAAATATCCTCACCACTATCACTATAAACCTGGAAATGCCTACAACGCTATCTGTATAAATACGGAAATATCCTCACCACTATCTCTATAAACATGGAAATACCTACACCGCCATATCTATACACATGGAAATACCTACACCGCCATCTCTATACACATGGAAATATCTACACCACTATCTCTATAAACATAGACATATCTACATTGCAATCTCTATAAACATGGAAATATCTACACCGCCATCTCTATAAACATGGAAATATCTACATCGCTATCTGTATAAATATGGAAATATCTCCACCGCTATCAGTATAAACATGGAAATATCTACACTGATATCTGTATAAACATGGAAATATCTACACCGCTATCTGTATAAACATGGAAATATCTACAACGCTATCTGTGTAAACATGGAAGTATCTACACAGATATCTGTGTAAACTTGCAAATATCTACACAGCTATCTGTGTAAAGATCGAAATGTCTACAGCGCAATCTGTGCAAAGATGGAAATATCTACACCGCTATCTCTGTAAACATGGAAATATCTACAACGCTATCTGTATCAACATGGAAATATCTACTTCGCTATCTTTATAAACATGGAAATATCTACACTGTTATCTCTATAAACATGGAAATATCTACACCACCATCTGTATAAACATGCAAATATCTACAGAGTCATCTGTATAAACATGGAATCATCTACACCACCATATCTATAAACATGGAAATATCTACAGTGCCATCTGTATACCCGTGGAAATACCTACCCAGCCATCTGTGTAACCACAGAAATATCTACTCCGCTATCTCTATAAACATGGAAATACGTACAACGCTATCTCTATAAATATGGAAATACCTACGCTGCAATCTCTATAAACATGGAAATATCTACACCGCCATCACTATAAACATGGAAATATCTACATCGCTATCTGTATTAACATGGAAATAGCTCCACCGCTATCAGTAAAAACACTGAAATATCTACACCGCTATCTGTATAAACATGGAAATATGTACAATGCTATCTGTATAAACATGGAACTATCTACACCGCTATCTGTATAAACATGGAAATATCTACACAGCTATCTCTATAAACATGGAAATAGCTACACTGCTATCTGTATAAACATAGAAATAGCGACACCGTTATCTGTATAAACATGGAAATATCTACACCGCCCTCTGTAAAAACATGAAGATATCTACACAGTCATCTGTATAAACTTGGAAATATCTAGACCTCCATCTGTATAAACATGGAAATATCTACACTGCCATCTGTATACACATGGAAATATCTACACAACCATCTGAAGAAAAATGGAAATATGTACACCGCTATCTGTATAAACATGGAAATAACTACACCGCTATCTTTATAAACTTGGAAATATCTACACCGCCTTCTGTATAAACATGGAAATATCTACACCGCTATCTGTATAAACATGGAAATACCAACACCGTTATCTGTATAAACATTGAAATATCTACACCGCTATCTGTATAAAGATGGAAATATCTACAACGCTATCTGTGTAAACATGGAAATATATACACACCTATCTGTGTAAACATGGAAATATCTACACCGCTATCTGTATAAACATGGAAATATCTACACCGCTATCTGTATAAACATGGAAATACCAAAACGGCTATCTGTATAAACATGGAAATATCTACAACGCTATCTGTATAAATACGGAAATATCCTCACCACTATCACTATAAACCTGGAAATGCCTAAAACGCTATCTGTATAACTACGGAAATATCCTCACCACTATCGCTATAATCATGGAAATACCTACACCGCCATCTCTATACACATGGAAATATCTACACCACTATCTCTATAAACATAGACATATCTACATTGCAATCTCTATAAACATGGAAATATCTACACCGCCATCTCTATAAACTTGGAAATATCTACATCGCTATCTGTATAAATATGGAAATATCTCCACCGCTATCAGTATAAACATGGAAATATCTACACCGATATCTGTATAAACATGGAAATATCTACACCGCTATCTGTATAAACATGGAAATATCTACAACGCTATCTGTGTAAACATGGAAGTATCTACACAGATATCTGTGTAAACTTGCAAATATCTACACAGCTATCTGTGTAAAGATCGAAATGTCTACAGCGCAATCTGTGCAAAGATGGAAATATCTACACCGCTATCTCTGTAAACATGGAAATATCTACACCGCTATCTGTATCAACATGGAAATATCTACTTCGCTATCTATATAAACATGGAAATATCTACACTGTTATCTCTATAAACATGGAAATATCTACACCACCATCAGTATAAACATGCAAAAATCTACAGAGTCATCTGTATAAACATGGAAACATCTACACCACCATATCTATAAACATGGAAATATCTACAGTGCCATCTGTATACCCGTGGAAATACCTACCCAGCCATCTGTGTAACCACGGAAATATCTACTCCGCTATCTCTATAAACATGGAAATACGTACAACGCTATCTCTATAAATATGGAAATACCTACGCTGCAATCTCTATAAACATGGAAATATCTACACCGCCATCACTATAAACATGGAAATATCTACATCGCTATCTGTATTAACATGGAAATAGCTCCACCGCTATCAGTAAAAACACTGAAATATCTACACCGCTATCTGTATAAACATGGAAATATGTACAATGCTATCTGTATAAACATGGAAATATCTACACCGCTATCTGTATAAACATGGAAATATCTACACAGCTATCTCTACAAACATGGAAATAGCTACACTGCTATCTGTATAAACATAGAAATAGCGACACCGTTATCTGTATAAACATGGAAATATCTACACCGCCCTCTGTAAAAACATGAAGATATCTACACAGTCATCTGTATAAACTTGGAAATATCTACACCTCCATCTGTATAAACATGGAAAAATCTACACTGCCATCTGTATACACATGGAAATATCTACACAGCCATCTGAAGAAACATGGAAATATGTACACCGCTATCTGTATAAACATGGAAATAACTACACCGCTATCTTTATAAACTTGGAAATATCTACACCGCCTTCTGTATAAACATGGAAATATCTACACCGCTATCTGTATAAACATGGAAATACCAACACCGTTATCTGTATAAACATTGAAATATCTACACCGCTATCTCTATAAAGATGGAAATATCTACAACGCTATCTGTGCAAACATGGAAATATGTACACACCTATCTGTGTAAACATGGAAATATCTACACCGCTATCTGTATAAACATGGAAATATCTACACCGCTATCTGTATAAACATGGAAATACCAAAACGGCTATCTGTATAAACATGGAAATATCTACAACGCTATCTGTATAAATACGGAAATATCCTCACCACTATCACTATAAACCTGGAAATACCTACAACGCTATCTGTATAAATACGGAAATATCCTCACCACTATCTCTATAAACATGGAAATACCTACACCGCCATATCTATACACATGGAAATAACTACACCGCCATCTCTATACACATGGAAATATCTACACAACTATCTCTATAAACATAGACATATCTACATTGCAATCTCTATAAACATGGAAATATCTACACCGCCATCTCTATAAACATGGAAATATCTACATCGCTATCTGTATAAATATGGAAATATCTCCACCGCTATCAGTATAAACATGGAAATATCTACACCGAAATCTGTATAAACATGGAAATATCTACACCGCTATCTGTATAAACATGGAAATATCTACAACGCTATCTGTGTAAACATGGAAGTATCTACACAGATATCTGTGTAAACTTGCAAATATCTACAGAGCTATCTGTGTAAAGATCGAAATGTCTACAGCGCAATCTGTGCAAAGATGGAAATATCTACACCGGTATCTCTGTAAACATGGAAATATCTACACCGCTATCTGTATCAACATGGAAATATCTACTTCGCTATCTTTATAAACATGGAAATATCTACACTGTTATCCCTATAAACATGGAAATATCTACACCACCATCTGTATAAACATGCAAATATCTACAGAGTCATCTGTATAAACATGGAAACATCTACACCACCATATCTATAAACATGGAAATATCTACAGTGCCATCTGTATACCCGTGGAAATACCTACCCAGCCATCTGTGTAACCACGGAAATATCTACTCCGCTATCTCTATAAACATGGAAATACGTACAACGCTATCTCTATAAATATGGAAATACCTACGCTGCAATCTCTATAAACATGGAAATATCTACACCGCCATCACTATAAACATGGAAATATCTACATCGCTATCTGTATTAACATGGAAATAGCTCCACCGCTATCAGTATAAACACTGAAATATCTACACCGCTATCTGTATAAACATGGAAATATGTACAACGCTATCTGTATAAACATGGAAATATCTACACCGCTATCTGTATAAACATGGAAATATCTACACAGCTATCTCTACAAACATGGAAATAGCTACCCTGCTATCTGTATAAACATAGAAATAGCGACACCGTTATCTGTATAAACATGGAAATATCTACACCGCCCTCTGTAAAAACATGAAGATATCTACACAGTCATCTGTATAAACTTGGAAATATCTACACCTCCATCTGTATAAACATGGAAATATCTACACTGCCATCTGTATACACATGGAAATATCTACACAGCCATCTGAAGAAACATGGAAATATGTACACCGCTATCTGTATAAACATGGAAATAACTACACCGCTGTCTTTATAAACTTGGAAATATCTACACCGCCTTCTGTATAAACATGGAAATATCTACACCGCTATCTGTATAAACATGGAAATACCAACACCGTTATCTGTATAAACATTGAAATATCTACACCGCTATCTGTATAAAGATGGAAATATCTACAACGCTATCTGTGCAAACATGGAAATATCTACACACCTATCTGTGTAAACATGGAAATATCTACACCGCTATCTGTATAAACATGGAAATATCTACACCGCTATCTGTATAAACATGGAAATACCAAAACGGCTATCTGTATAAACATGGAAATATCTACAACGCTATCTGTATAAATACGGAAATATCCTCACCACTATCACTATAAACCTGGAAATGCCTACAACGCTATCTGTATAAATACGGAAATATCCTCACCACTATCGCTATAAACATGGAAATACCTACACCGCCATATCTATACACATGGAAATACCTACACCGCCATCTCTATACACATGGAAATATCTACACCACTATCTCTATAAACATAGACATATCTACATTGCAATCTCTATAAACATGGAAATATCTACACTGCCATCTCTATAAACATGGAAATATCTACATTGCTATCTGTATAAATATGGAAATATCTCCACCGCTATCAGTATAAACATGGAAATATCTACACCGATATCTGTATAAACATGGAAATATCTACACCGCTATCTCTATAAACATGGAAATATCTACAACGCTATCTGTGTAAACATGGAAGTATCTACACAGATATCTGTGTAAACTTCCAAATATCTACACAGCTATCTGTGTAAAGATCGAAATGTCTACAGCGCAATCTGTGCAAAGATGGAAATATCTACACCGCTATCTCTGTAAACATGGAAATATCTACACCGCTATCTGTATCAACATGGAAATATCTACTTCGCTATCTTTATAAACATGGAAATATCTACACTGTTATCTCTATAAACATGGAAATATCTACAACACCATATGTATAAACATGCAAATATCTACAGAGTCATCTGTATAAACATGGAAACATCTACACCACCATATCTATAAACATGGAAATACCTACAGTGCCATCTGTATACCCGTGGAAATACCTACCCAGCCATCTGTGTAACCACGGAAATATCTACTCCGCTATCTCTATAAACATGGAAATACGTACAACGCTATCTCTATAAATATGGAAATACCTACGCTGCAATCTCTATAAACATGGAAATATCTACACCGCCATCACTATAAACATGGAAATATCTACATCGCTATCTGTATTAACATGGAAATAGCTCCACCGCTATCAGTAAAAACACTGAAATATCTACACCGCTATCTGTATCAACATGGAAATATGTACAACGCTATCTGTATAAACATGGAAATATCTACACCGCTATCTGTATAAACATGGAAATATCTACACAGCTATCTCTACAAACATGGAAATAGCTACACTGCTATCTGTATAAACATAGAAATAGCGACACCGTTATCTGTATAAACATGGAAATATCTACACCGCCCTCTGTAAAAACATGAAGATATCTACACAGTCATCTGTATAAACTTGGAAATATCTACACCTCCATCTGTATAAACATGGAAATATCTACACTGCCATCTGTATACACATGGAAATATCTACACAGCCATCTGAAGAAACATGGAAATATGTACACCGCTATCTGTATAAACATGGAAATAACTACACCGCTATCTTTATAAACTTGGAAATATCTACACCGCCTTCTGTATAAACATGGAAATATCTACACCGCTATCTGTATAAACATGGAAATACCAACACCGTTATCTGTATAAACATTGAAATATCTACACCGCTATCTGTATAAAGATGGAAATATCTACAACGCTATCTGTGTAAACATGGAAATATCTACACACCTATCTGTGTAAACATGGAAATATCTACACCGCTATCTGTATAAACATGGAAATATCTACACCGCTATCTGTATAAACATGGAAATACCAAAACGGCTATCTGTATAAACATGGAAATATCTACAACGCTATCTGTATAAATACGGAAATATCCTCACCACTATCACTATAAACCTGGAAATGCCTACAACGCTATCTGTATAAATACGCAAATATCCTCACCACTATCGCTATAAACATGGAAATACCTACACCGCCATCTCTATACACATGGAAATATCTACACCACTATCTCTATAAACATAGACATATCTACATTGCAATCTCTATAAACATGGAAATATCTACACCGCCATCTCTATAAACATGGAAATATCTACATCGCTATCTGTATAAATATGGAAATATCTCCACCGCTATCAGTATAAACATGGAAATATCTACACCGATATCTGTATAAACATGGAAATATCTACACCGCTATCTGTATAAACATGGAAATATCTACAACGCTATCTGTGTAAACATGGAAGTATCTACACAGATATCTGTGTAAACTTGCAAATATCTACACAGCTATCTGTGTAAAGATCGAAATGTCTACAGCGCAATCTGTGCAAAGATGGAAATATCTACACAGCTATCTCTGTAAACATGGAAATATCTACACCGCTATCTGTATCAACATGGAAATATCTACTTCGCTATCTTTATAAACATGGAAATATCTACACTGTTATCTCTATAAACATGGAAATATCTACACCACCATCTGTATAAACATGCAAATATCTACAGAGTCATCTGTATAAACATGGAAACATCTACACCACCATATCTATAAACATGGAAATACCTACAGTGCCATCTGTATACCCGTGGAAATACCTACACAGCCATCTGTGTAACCACGGAAATATCTACTCCGCTATCTCTATAAACATGGAAATACTTACAACGCTATCTCTATAAATATGGAAATACCTACGCTGCAATCTCTATAAACATGGAAATATCTACACCGCCATTACTATAAACATGGAAATATCTACATCGCTATCTGTATTAACATGGAAATAGCTCCACCGCTATCAGTAAAAACACTGAAATATCTACACCGCTATCTGTATAAACATGGAAATATGTACAACGCTATCTGTATAAACATGGAAATATCTACACCGCTATCTGTATAAACATGGAAATATCTACACAGCTATCTCTACAAACATGGAAATAGCTACACTGCTATCTGTATAAACATAGAAATAGCGACACCGTTATCTGTATAAACATGGAAATATCTACACCGCCCTCTGTAAAAACATGAAGATATCTACACAGTCATCTGTATAAACTTGGAAATATCTACACCTCCATCTGTATAAACATGGAAATATCTACACTGCCATCTGTATACACATGGAAATATCTACACAGCCATCTGAAGAAACATGGAAATATGTACACCGCTATCTGTATAAACATGGAAATAACTACACCGCTATCTTTATAAACTTGGAAATATCTACACCGCCTTCTGTATAAACATGGAAATATCTACACCGCTATCTGTATAAACATGGAAATACCAACACCGTTATCTGTATAAACATTGAAATATCTACACCGCTATCTGTATAAAGATGGAAATATCTACAACGCTATCTGTGTAAACATGGAAATATCTACACACCTATCTGTGTAAACATGGAAATATCTACACCGCTATCTGTATAAACATGGAAATATCTACACCGCTATCTGTATAAACATGGAAATACCAAAACGGCTATCTGTATAAACATGGAAATATCTACAACGCTATCTGTATAAATACGGAAATATCCTCACCACTATCACTATAAACCTGGAAATGCCTACAACGCTATCTGTATAAATACGGAAATATCCTCACCACTATCGCTATAAACATGGAAATACCTACACCGCCATATCTATACACATGGAAATACCTACACCGCCATCTCTATACACATGGAAATATCTACACCACTATCTCTATAAACATAGACATATCTACATTGCAATCTCTATAAACATGGAAATATCTACACCGCCATCTCTATAAACATGGAAATATCTACATCGCTATCTGTATAAATATGGAAATATCTCCACCGCTATCAGTATAAACATGGAAATATCTACACCGATATCTGTATAAACATGGAAATATCTACACCGCTATCTGTATAAACATGGAAATATCTACAACGCTATCTGTGTAAACATGGAAGTATCTACACAGATATCTGTGTAAACTTGCAAATATCTTCACAGCTATCTGTGTAAAGATCGAAATGTCTACAGCGCAATCTGTGCAAAGATGGAAATATCTACACCGCTATCTCTGTAAACATGGAAATATCTACATCTCTATCTGTATAAACATGGAAATATCTACACAGCTATCTCTATAAACATGGAAATAGCTACACTGCTATCTGTATAAACATAGAAATAGCGACACCGTTTTCTGTATAAACATGGAAATATCTTCACCGCCCTCTATAAAAACATGAAGATATCTAGACAGTCATCTGTATAAATTGGAAATATCTACACCTCCATCTGTATAAACATGGAAATATCTACACTGCCATCTGTATACACATGGAAATATCTACACAGCCATCTGAAGAAACATGGAAATATATACACCGCTATCTGTATAAACATGGAAATAATTACATGGCTATCTTTATAAACTTGGAAATATCTACACCGCCTTCTGTATAAACATGGAAATATCTACACCGCTATCTGTATAAACATGGGAATACCAACACCGTTATCTGTATAAACATTGAAATATCTACACCGCTATCTGTATAAAGATGGAAATATCTACAACGCTATCTGTGTAAACATGGAAATATCTACACACCTATCTGTGTAAACATGGAAATATCTACACCGCTATCTGTATAAACATGGAAATATCTACACCGCTATCTGGATAAACATGGAAATACCAAAACGGCTATCTGTATAAACATGGAAATATCTACAACGCTATCTGTATAAATACGGAAATATCCTCACCACTATCACTATAAACCTGGAAATACCTACAACGCTATCTGTATAACTACGGAAATATCCTCACCACTATCTCTATAAACATGGAAATACCTACACCGCCATATCTATACACATGGAAATACCTACACCGCCATCTCTATACACATGGAAATATCTACAGCACTATCTCTATAAACATAGAAATATCTACATTGCAATCTCTATAAACATGGAAATATCTACACCGCCATCTCTATAAACATGGAAATATCTACATCGCTATCTGTATAAATATGGAAATATCTCCACCGCTATCAGTATAAACATGGAAATATCTACACCGATATCTGTATAAACATGGAAATATCTACACCGCTATCTGTATAAACATGGAAATATCTACAACGCTATCTGTGTAAAAATGGAAGTATCTACACAGATATCTGTGTAAACTTGCAAATATCTACACAGCTATCTGTGTAAAGATCGAAATGTCTACAGCGCAATCTGTGCAAAGATGGAAATATCTACACCGCTATCTCTGTAAACATGGAAATATCTACACCGCTATCTGTATCAACATGGAAATATCTACTTCGCTATCTTTATAAACATGGAAATATCTGCACTGTTATCTCTATAAACATGGAAATATCTACACCACCATCTGTATAAACACGCAAATATCTACAGAGTCATCTGTATAAACATGGAAACATCTGCACCACCATATCTATAAACATGGAAATATCTACAGTGCCATCTGTATACCCGTGGAAATACCTACCCAGCCATCTGTGTAACCACGGAAATATCTACTCCGCTATCTCTATAAACATGGAAATACGTACAACGCTATCTCTATAAATATGGAAATACCTACGCTGCAATCTCTATAAACATGGAAATATCTACACCGCCATCACTATAAACATGGAAATATCTACATCGCTATCTGTATTAACATGGAAATAGCTCCACCGCTATCAGTAAAAACATTGAAATATCTACACCGCTATCTGTATAAACATGGAAATATGTACAACGCTATCTGTATAAACATGGAAATATCTACACCGCTATCTGTATAAACATGGAAATATCTTCACAGCTATCTCTATAAACATGGAAATAGCTACCCTGCTATCTGTATAAACATAGAAATAGCGACACCGTTATCTGTATAAACATGGAAATATCTACACCGCCCTGTGTAAAAACATCAGGATATCTACACAGTCATCTGTATAAACTTGGAAATATCTACACCTCCATCTGTATAAACATGGAAATATCTACACTGCCATCTGTATACACATGGAAATATCTACACAGCCATCTGAAGAAACATGGAAATATGTACACCGGTATCTGTATAAACATGGAAATAACTACACCGCTATCTTTATAAACTTGGAAATATCTAAACCGCCTTCTGTATAAACATGGAAAATCTACACCGCTATCTGTATAAACATGGAAATACCAACACCGTTATCTGTATAAACATTGAAATATCTACACCGCTATCTGTATAAAGATGGAAATATCTACAACGCTATCTGTGTAAACATGGAAATATCTACACACCTATCTGTGTAAACATGGAAATATCTACACCGCTATCTGTATAAACATGGAAATATCTACACCGCTATCTGGATAAACATGGAAATACCAAAACGGCTATCTGTATAAACATGGAAATATCTACAACGCTATCTGTATAAATACGGAAATATCCTCACCACTATCACTATAAACCTGGAAATGCCTACAACGCTATCTGTATAAATACGGAAATATCCTCACCACTATCTCTATAAACATGGAAATACCTACACCGCCATATCTATACACATGGAAATACCTACACCGCCATCTCTATACACATGGAAATATCTACACCACTATCTCTATAAACATAGACATATCTACATTGCAATCTCTATAAACATGGAAATATCTACACCGCCATCTCTATAAACATGGAAATATCTACATCGCTATCTGTATAAATATGGAAATATCTCCACCGCTATCAGTATAAACATGGAAATATCTACACTGATATCTGTATAAACATGGAAATATCTACACCGCTATCTGTATAAACATGGAAATATCTACAACGCTATCTGTGTAAACATGGAAGTATCTACACAGATATCTGTGTAAACTTGCAAATATCTACACAGCTATCTGTGTAAAGATCGAAATGTCTACAGCGCAATCTGTGCAAAGATGGAAATATCTACACCGCTATCTCTGTAAACATGGAAATATCTACAACGCTATCTGTATCAACATGGAAATATCTACTTCGCTATCTTTATAAACATGGAAATATCTACACTGTTATCTCTATAAACATGGAAATATCTACACCACCATCTGTATAAACATGCAAATATCTACAGAGTCATCTGTATAAACATGGAATCATCTACACCACCATATCTATAAACATGGAAATATCTACAGTGCCATCTGTATACCCGTGGAAATACCTACCCAGCCATCTGTGTAACCACGGAAATATCTACTCCGCTATCTCTATAAACATGGAAATACGTACAACGCTATCTCTATAAATATGGAAATACCTACGCTGCAATCTCTATAAACATGGAAATATCTACACCGCCATCACTATAAACATGGAAATATCTACATCGCTATCTGTATTAACATGGAAATAGCTCCACCGCTATCAGTAAAAACACTGAAATATCTACACCGCTATCTGTATAAACATGGAAATATGTACAATGCTATCTGTATAAACATGGAACTATCTACACCGCTATCTGTATAAACATGGAAATATGTACACAGCTATCTCTATAAACATGGAAATAGCTACACTGCTATCTGTATAAACATAGAAATAGCGACACCGTTATCTGTATAAACATGGAAATATCTACACCGCCCTCTGTAAAAACATGAAGATATCTACACAGTCATCTGTATAAACTTGGAAATATCTACACCTCCATCTGTATAAACATGGAAAAATCTACACTGCCATCTGTATACACATGGAAATATCTACACAGCCATCTGAAGAAACATGGAAATATGTACACCGCTATCTGTATAAACATGGAAATAACTACACCGCTATCTTTATAAACTTGGAAATATCTACACCGCCTTCTGTATAAACATGGAAATATCTACACCGCTATCTGTATAAACATGGAAATACCAACACCGTTATCTGTATAAACATTGAAATATCTACACCGCTATCTGTATAAAGATGGAAATATCTACAACGCTATCTGTGTAAACATGGAAATATATACACACCTATCTGTGTAAACATGGAAATATCTACACCGCTATCTGTATAAACATGGAAATATCTACACCGCTATCTGTATAAACATGGAAATACCAAAACGGCTATCTGTATAAACATGGAAATATCTACAACGCTATCTGTATAAATACGGAAATATCCTCACCACTATCACTATAAACCTGGAAATGCCTAAAACGCTATCTGTATAAATACGCAAATATCCTCACCACTATCTCTATAAACATGGAAATACCTACACCGCCATATCTATACACATGGAAATACCTACACCGCCATCTCTATACACATGGAAATATCTACAGCACTATCTCTATAAACATAGAAATATCTACATTGCAATCTCTATAAACATGGAAATATCTACACCGCCATCTCTATAAACATGGAAATATCTACATCGCTATCTGTATAAATATGGAAATATCTCCACCGCTATCAGTATAAACATGGAAATATCTACACCGATATCTGTATAAACATGGAAATATCTACACCGCTATCTGTATAAACATGGAAATATCTACAACGCTATCTGTGTAAACATGGAAGTATCTACACAGATATCTGTGTAAACTTGCAAATATCTACACAGCTATCTGTGTAAAGATCGAAATGTCTACAGCGCAATCTGTGCAAAGATGGAAATATCTACACCGCTATCTCTGTAAACATGGAAATATCTACAGCGCTATCTGTATCAACATGGAAATATCTACTTCGCTATCTTTATAAACATGGAAATATCTACACTGTTATCTCTATAAACATGGAAATATCTACACCACCATCTGTATAAACATGCAAATATCTACAGAGTCATCTGTATAAACATGGAAACATCTACACCACCATATCTATAAACATGGAAATATCTACAGTGCCATCTGTATACCCGTGAAAATACCTACCCAGCCATCTGTGTAACCACGGAAATATCTACTCTGCTATCTTTATAAACATGGAAATACGTACAACGATATCTCTATAAATATGGAAATACCTACGCTGCAATCTCTATAAACATGGAAATATCTACACCGCCATCACTATAAACATGGAAATATCTACATCGCTATCTGTATTAACATGGAAATAGCTCCACCGCTATCAGTAAAAACACTGAAATATCTACACCGCTATCTGTATAAACATGGAAATATGTACAACGCTATCTGTATAAACATGGAAATATCTACACCGCTATCTGTATAAACATGGAAATATCTACACAGCTATCTCTAGAAACATGGAAATAGCTACACTGCTATCTGTATAAACATAGAAATAGCGACACCGTTATCTGTATAAACATGGAAATATCTACACCGCCCTCTGTAAAAACATGAAGATATCTACACAGTCATCTGTATAAACTTGGAAATATCTACACCTCCATCTGTATAAACATGGAAATATCTACACTGCCATCTGTATACACATGGAAATATCTACACAGCCATCTGAAGAAACATGGAAATATGTACACCGCTATCTGTATAAACATGGAAATAACTACACCGCTATCTTTAAAAACTTGGAAATATCTACACCGCCTTCTGTATAAACATGGAAATATCTACACCGCTATCTGTATAAACATGGAAATACCAACACCGTTATATGTATACACATTGAAATATCTACACCGCTATCTGTATAAAGATGGAAATATCTACAACGCTATCTGTGTAAACATGGAAATATCTACACACCTATCTGTGTAAACATGGAAATATCTACACCGCTATCTGTATAAACATGGAATTATCTACACCGCTATCTGTATAAACATGGAAATACCAAAACGGCTATCTGTATAAACATGGAAATATCTACAACGCTATCTGTATAAATACGGAAATATCCTCACCACTATCACTATAAACCTGGAAATGCCTACAACGCTATCTGTATAACTACGGAAATATCCTCACCACTATCGCTATAAACATGGAAATACCTACACCGCCATCTCTATACACATGGAAATATCTACACCACTATCTCTATAAACATAGACATATCTACATTGCAATCTCTATAAACATGGAAATATCTACACCGCCATCTCTATAAACTTGGAAATATCTACATCGCTATCTGTATAAATATGGAAATATCTCCACCGCTATCAGTATAAACATGGAAATATCTACACCGATATCTGTATAAACATGGAAATATCTACACCGCTATCTGTATAAACATGGAAATATCTACAACGCTATCTGTGTAAACATGGAAGTATCTACACAGATATCTGTGTAAACTTGCAAATATCTACACAGCTATCTGTGTAAAGATCGAAATGTCTACAGCGCAATCTGTGCAAAGATGGAAATATCTACACCGCTATCTCTGTAAACATGGAAATATCTACACCGCTATCTGTATCAACATGGAAATATCTACTTCGCTATCTATATAAACATGGAAATATCTACACTGTTATCTCTATAAACATGGAAATATCTACACCACCATCAGTATAAACATGCAAAAATCTACAGAGTCATCTGTATAAACATGGAAACATCTACACCACCATATCTATAAACATGGAAATATCTACAGTGCCATCTGTATACCCGTGGAAATACCTACCCAGCCATCTGTGTAACCACGGAAATATCTACTCCGCTATCTCTATAAACATGGAAATACGTACAACGCTATCTCTATAAATATGGAAATACCTACGCTGCAATCTCTATAAACATGGAAATATCTACACCGCCATCACTATAAACATGGAAATATCTACATCGCTATCTGTATTAACATGGAAATAGCTCCACCGCTATCAGTAAAAACACTGAAATATCTACACCGCTATCTGTATAAACATGGAAATATGTACAATGCTATCTGTATAAACATGGAAATATCTACACCGCTATCTGTATAAACATGGAAATATCTACACAGCTATCTCTACAAACATGGAAATAGCTACACTGCTATCTGTATAAACATCGAAATAGCGACACCGTTATCTGTATAAACATGGAAATATCTACACCGCCCTCTGTAAAAACATGAAGATATCTACACAGTCATCTGTATAAACTTGGAAATATCTACACCTCCATCTGTATAAACATGGAAAAATCTACACTGCCATCTGTATACACATGGAAATATCTACACAGCCATCTGAAGAAACATGGAAATATGTACACCGCTATCTGTATAAACATGGAAATAACTACACCGCTATCTTTATAAACTTGGAAATATCTACACCGCCTTCTGTATAAACATGGAAATATCTACACCGCTATCTGTATAAACATGGAAATACCAACACCGTTATCTGTATAAACATTGAAATATCTACACCGCTATCTCTATAAAGATGGAAATATCTACAACGCTATCTGTGCAAACATGGAAATATGTACACACCTATCTGTGTAAACATGGAAATATCTACACCGCTATCTGTATAAACATGGAAATATCTACACCGCTATCTGTATAATCATGGAAATACCAAAACGGCTATCTGTATAAACATGGAAATATCTACAACGCTATCTGTATAAATACGGAAATATCCTCACCACTATCACTATAAACCTGGAAATACCTACAACGCTATCTGTATAAATACGGAAATATCCTCACCACTATCTCTATAAACATGGAAATACCTACACCGCCATATCTATACACATGGAAATAACTACACCGCCATCTCTATACACATGGAAATATCTACACAACTATCTCTATAAACATAGATATATCTACATTGCAATCTCTATAAACATGGAAATATCTACACCGCCATCTCTATAAACATGGAAATATCTACATCGCTATCTGTATAAATATGGAAATATCTCCACCGCTATCAGTATAAACATGGAAATATCTACACCGAAATCTGTATAAACATGGAAATATCTACACCGCTATCTGTATAAACATGGAAATATCTACAACGCTATCTGTGTAAACATGGAAGTATCTACACAGATATCTGTGTAAACTTGCAAATATCTACAGAGCTATCTGTGTAAAGATCGAAATGTCTACAGCGCAATCTGTGCAAAGATGGAAATATCTACACCGGTATCTCTGTAAACATGGAAATATCTACACCGCTATCTGTATCAACATGGAAATATCTACTTCGCTATCTTTATAAACATGGAAATATCTACACTGTTATCCCTATAAACATGGAAATATCTACACCACCATCTGTATAAACATGCAAATATCTACAGAGTCATCTGTATAAACATGGAAACATCTACACCACCATATCTATAAACATGGAAATATCTACAGTGCCATCTGTATACCCGTGGAAATACCTACCCAGCCATCTGTGTAACCACGGAAATATCTACTCCGCTATCTCTATAAACATGGAAATACGTACAACGCTATCTCTATAAATATGGAAATACCTACGCTGCAATCTCTATAAACATGGAAATATCTACACCGCCATCACTATAAACATGGAAATATCTACATCGCTATCTGTATTAACATGGAAATAGCTCCACCGCTATCAGTATAAACACTGAAATATCTACACCGCTATCTGTATAAACATGGAAATATGTACAACGCTATCTGTATAAACATGGAAATATCTACACCGCTATCTGTATAAACATGGAAATATCTACACAGCTATCTCTACAAACATGGAAATAGCTACCCTGCTATCTGTATAAACATAGAAATAGCGACACCGTTATCTGTATAAACATGGAAATATCTACACCGCCCTCTGTAAAAACATGAAGATATCTACACAGTCATCTGTATAAACTTGGAAATATCTACACCTCCATCTGTATAAACATGGAAATATCTACACTGCCATCTGTATACACATGGAAATATCTACACAGCCATCTGAAGAAACATGGAAATATGTACACCGCTATCTGTATAAACATGGAAATAACTACACCGCTATCTTTATAAACTTGGAAATATCTACACCGCCTTCTGTATAAACATGGAAATATCTACACCGCTATCTGTATAAACATGGAAATACCAACACCGTTATCTGTATAAACATTGAAATATCTACACCGCTATCTGTATAAAGATGGAAATATCTACAACGCTATCTGTGCAAACATGGAAATATCTACACACCTATCTGTGTAAACATGGAAATATCTACACCGCTATCTGTATAAACATGGAAATATCTACACCGCTATCTGTATAAACATGGAAATACCAAAACGGCTATCTGTATAAACATGGAAATATCTACAACGCTATCTGTATAAATACGGAAATATCCTCACCACTATCACTATAAACCTGGAAATGCCTACAACGCTATCTGTATAAATATGGAAATATCCTCACCACTATCGCTATAAACATGGAAATACCTACACCGCCATATCTATACACATGGAAATACCTACACCGCCATCTCTATACACATGGAAATATCTACACCACTATCTCTATAAACATAGACATATCTACATTGCAATCTCTATAAACATGGAAATATCTACACCGCCATCTCTATAAACATGGAAATATCTACATCGCTATCTGTATAAATATGGAAATATCTCCACCGCTATCAGTATAAACATGGAAATATCTACACCGATATCTGTATAAACATGGAAATATCTACACCGCTATCTCTATAAACATGGAAATATCTACAACGCTATCTGTGTAAACATGGAAGTATCTACACAGATATCTGTGTAAACTTGCAAATATCTACACAGCTATCTGTGTAAAGATCGAAATGTCTACAGCGCAATCTGTGCAAAGATGGAAATATCTACACCGCTATCTCTGTAAACATGGAAATATCTACACCGCTATCTGTATCAACATGGAAATATCTACTTCGCTATCTTTATAAACATGGAAATATCTACACTGTTATCTCTATAAACATGGAAATATCTACAACACCATATGTATAAACATGCAAATATCTACAGAGTCATCTGTATAAACATGGAAACATCTACACCACCATATCTATAAACATGGAAATACCTACAGTGCCATCTGTATACCCGTGGAAATACCTACCCAGCCATCTGTGTAACCACGGAAATATCTACTCCGCTATCTCTATAAACATGGAAATACGTACAACGCTATCTCTATAAATATGGAAATACCTACGCTGCAATCTCTATAAACATGGAAATATCTACACCGCCATCACTATAAACATGGAAATATCTACATCGCTATCTGTATTAACATGGAAATAGCTCCACCGCTATCAGTAAAAACACTGAAATATCTACACCGCTATCTGTATAAACATGGAAATATGTACAACGCTATCTGTATAAACATGGAAATATCTACACCGCTATCTGTATAAACATGGAAATATCTACACAGCTATCTCTACAAACATGGAAATAGCTACACTGCTATCTGTATAAACATAGAAATAGCGACACCGTTATCTGTATAAACATGGAAATATCTACACCGCCCTCTGTAAAAACATGAAGATATCTACACAGTCATCTGTATAAACTTGGAAATATCTACACCTCCATCTGTATAAACATGGAAATATCTACACTGCCATCTGTATACACATGGAAATATCTACACAGCCATCTGAAGAAACATGGAAATATGTACACCGCTATCTGTATAAACATGGAAATAACTACACCGCTATCTTTATAAACTTGGAAATATCTACACCGCCTTCTGTATAAACATGGAAATATCTACACCGCTATCTGTATAAACATGGAAATACCAACACCGTTATCTGTATAAACATTGAAATATCTACACCGCTATCTGTATAAAGATGGAAATATCTACAACGCTATCTGTGTAAACATGGAAATATCTACACACCTATCTGTGTAAACATGGAAATATCTACACCGCTATCTGTATAAACATGGAAATATCTACACCGCTATCTGTATAAACATGGAAATACCAAAACGGCTATCTGTATAAACATGGAAATATCTACAACGCTATCTGTATAAATACGGAAATATCCTCACCACTATCACTATAAACCTGGAAATGCCTACAACGCTATCTGTATAAATACGCAAATATCCTCACCACTATCGCTATAAACATGGAAATACCTACACCGCCATATCTATACACATGGAAATACCTACACCGCCATCTCTATACACATGGAAATATCTACACCACTATCTCTATAAACATAGACATATCTACATTGCAATCTCTATAAACATGGAAATATCTACACCGCCATCTCTATAAACATGGAAATATCTACATCGCTATCTGTATAAATATGGAAATATCTCCACCGCTATCAGTATAAA
This sequence comes from Pan troglodytes, assembly GCF_028858775.2. Classification (NCBI taxonomy): domain Eukaryota; kingdom Metazoa; phylum Chordata; class Mammalia; order Primates; family Hominidae; genus Pan; species Pan troglodytes. Next base: position 271,536 of record NC_072411.2, read on the forward strand.
CATGGAAATATCTACACCGATATCTGTATAAACATGGAAATATCTACACCGCTATCTGTATAAACATGGAAATATCTACAACGCTATCTGTGTAAACATGGAAGTATCTACACAGATATCTGTGTAAACTTGCAAATATCTACACAGCTATCTGTGTAAAGATCGAAATGTCTACAGCGCAATCTGTGCAAAGATGGAAATATCTACACCGCTATCTCTGTAAACATGGAAATATCTACACCGCTATCTGTATCAACATGGAAATATCTACTTCGCTATCTTTATAAACATGGAAATATCTACACTGTTATCTCTATAAACATGGAAATATCTACACCACCATCTGTATAAACATGCAAATATCTACAGAGTCATCTGTATAAACATGGAAACATCTACACCACCATATCTATAAACATGGAAATACCTACAGTGCCATCTGTATACCCGTGGAAATACCTACACAGCCATCTGTGTAACCACGGAAATATCTACTCCGCTATCTCTATAAACATGGAAATACTTACAACGCTATCTCTATAAATATGGAAATACCTACGCTGCAATCTCTATAAACATGGAAATATCTACACCGCCATCACTATAAACATGGAAATATCTACATCGCTATCTGTATTAACATGGAAATAGCTCCACCGCTATCAGTAAAAACACTGAAATATCTACACCGCTATCTGTATAAACATGGAAATATGTACAACGCTATCTGTATAAACATGGAAATATCTACACCGCTATCTGTATAAACATGGAAATATCTACACAGCTATCTCTACAAACATGGAAATAGCTACACTGCTATCTGTATAAACATAGAAATAGCGACACCGTTATCTGTATAAACATGGAAATATCTACACCGCCCTCTGTAAAAACATGAAGATATCTACACAGTCATCTGTATAAACTTGGAAATATCTACACCTCCATCTGTATAAACATGGAAATATCTACACTGCCATCTGTATACACATGGAAATATCTACACAGCCATCTGAAGAAACATGGAAATATGTACACCGCTATCTGTATAAACATGGAAATAACTACACCGCTATCTTTATAAACTTGGAAATATCTACACCGCCTTCTGTATAAACATGGAAATATCTACACCGCTATCTGTATAAACATGGAAATACCAACACCGTTATCTGTATAAACATTGAAATATCTACACCGCTATCTGTATAAAGATGGAAATATCTACAACGCTATCTGTGTAAACATGGAAATATCTACACACCTATCTGTGTAAACATGGAAATATCTACACCGCTATCTGTATAAACATGGAAATATCTACACCGCTATCTGTATAAACATGGAAATACCAAAACGGCTATCTGTATAAACATGGAAATATCTACAACGCTATCTGTATAAATACGGAAATATCCTCACCACTATCACTATAAACCTGGAAATGCCTAAAACGCTATCTGTATAAATACGGAAATATCCTCACCACTATCGCTATAAACATGGAAATACCTACACCGCCATATCTATACACATGGAAATACCTACACCGCCATCTCTATACACATGGAAATATCTACACCACTATCTCTATAAACATAGACATATCTACATTGCAATCTCTATAAACATGGAAATATCTACACCGCCATCTCTATAAACATGGAAATATCTACATCGCTATCTGTATAAATATGGAAATATCTCCACCGCTATCAGTATAAACATGGAAATATCTACACCGATATCTGTATAAACATGGAAATATCTACACCGCTATCTCTATAAACATGGAAATATCTACAACGCTATCTGTGTAAACATGGAAGTATCTACACAGATATCTGTGTAAACTTGCAAATATCTACACAGCTATCTGTGTAAAGATCGAAATGTCTACAGCGCAATCTGTGCAAAGATGGAAATATCTACACCGCTATCTCTGTAAACATGGAAATATCTACACCGCTATCTGTATCAACATGGAAATATCTACTTCGCTATCTTTATAAACATGGAAATATCTACACTGTTATCTCTATAAACATGGAAATATCTACACCACCATATGTATAAACATGCAAATATCTACAGAGTCATCTGTATAAACATGGAAACATCTACACCACCATATCTATAAACATGGAAATACCTACAGTGCCATCTGTATACCCGTGGAAATACCTACCCAGCCATCTGTGTAACCACGGAAATATCTACACCGCTATCTCTATAAACATGGAAATACGTACAACGCTATCTCTATAAATATGGAAATACCTACGCTGCAATCTCTATAAACATGGAAATATCTACACCGCCATCACTATAAACATGGAAATATCTACATCGCTATCTGTATTAACATGGAAATAGCTCCACCGCTATCAGTAAAAACACTGAAATATCTACACCGCTATCTGTATAAACATGGAAATATGTACAACGCTATCTGTATAAACATGGAAATATCTACACCGCTATCTGTATAAACATGGAAATATCTACACAGCTATCTCTATAAACATGGAAATAGCTACACTGCTATCTGTATAAACATAGAAATAGCGACACCGTTATCTGTATAAACATGGAAATATCTACACCGCCCTCTGTAAAAACATGAAGATATCTACACAGTCATCTGTATAAACCTGGAAATATCTACACCTCCATCTGTATAAACATGGAAATATCTACACTGCCATCTGTATACACATGGAAATATCTACACAGCCATCTGAAGAAACATGGAAATATGTACACCGCTATCTGTATAAACATGGAAATAACTACACCGCTATCTTTATAAACTTGGAAATATCTACACCGCCTTCTGTATAAACATGGAAATATCTACACCGCTATCTGTATAAACATGGAAATACCAACACCGTTATCTGTATAAACATTGAAATATCTACACCGCTATCTGTATAAAGATGGAAATATCTACAACGCTATCTGTGCAAACATGGAAATATCTACACACCTATCTGTGTAAACATGGAAATATCTACACCGCTATCTGTATAAACATGGAAATATCTACACCGCTATCTGTATAAACATGGAAATACCAAAAGGGCTATCTGTATAAACATGGAAATATCTACAACGCTATCTGTATAAATACGGAAATATCCTCACCACAATCACTATAAACCTGGAAATGCCTACAACGCTATCTGTATAAATACGGAAATATCCTCACCACTATCTCTATAAACATGGAAATACCTACACCGCCATATCTATACACATGGAAATACCTACACCGCCATCTCTATACACATGGAAATATCTACACCACTATCTCTATAAACATAGACATATCTACATTGCAATCTCTATAAACATGGAAATATCTACACCGCCATCTCTATAAACATGGAAATATCTACATCGCTATCTGTATAAATATGGAAATATCTCCACCGCTATCAGTATAAACATGGAAATATCTACACCGATATCTGTATAAACATGGAAATATCTACACCGCTATCTGTATAAACATGGAAATATCTACAACGCTATCTGTGAAAACATGGAAGTATCTACACAGATATCTGTGTAAACTTGCAAATATCTACACAGCTATCTGTGTAAAGATCGAAATGTCTACAGCGCAATCTGTGCAAAGATGGAAATATCTACACCGCTATCTCTGTAAACATGGAAATATCTACAGCGCTATCTGTATCAACATGGAAATATCTACTTCGCTATCTTTATAAACATGGAAATATCTACACTGCCATCTGTATACACATGGAAATGTCTACACAGCAACCTTAAGAAACATGGAAATATGTACACCGCTATCTGTATAAACATGGAAATAACTACACCGCTATTTTTATAAACTTGGAAATATCTACACCGCCTTCTGTATAAACCTGGAAATATATACACCGCTATCTGTATAAACATGGAAATACCAACACCGTTATCTGTATAAACATTGAAATATCTACACCGCTATCTGTATAAAGATGGAAATATCTAAAACGCTATCTGTGTAAGCATGGAAATATCTACACACCTATCTGTGTAAACATGGAAATATCTACACCGCTATCTGTATAAACATGGAAATATCTACAACGCTATCTGTATAAATACGGAAATATCCTCACCACTACTACTATAAACCTGGAAATACCTACAACACTATCTGTATAAATACGGAAATATCCTCACCACTATATCTATAAACATGGAAATACCTACACCGCCATATCTATACACATGGAAATAACTACACCGCCATCTCTATACACATGGAAATATCTACACAACTATCTCAATAAACATAGAAATATCTACATTGCAATCTCTATAAACATGGAAATATCTACACCGCCATCTCTATAAACATGGAAATATCTACATCGCTATCTGTATAAATATGGAAATATCTCCACCGCTATCAGTATAAACATGGAAATATCTACAACGATATCTGTATAAACATGGAAATATCTACACCTCTATCTGTATAAACATGGAGATATCTACAACGCTATCTGTGTAAACATGGAAGTATCTACACAGATATCTGTGTAAACTTGCAAATATCTACACAGCTATCTGTGTAAAGATCGAAATGCTTACAGCGCAATCTGTGCAAAGATGGAAATATCTACACCGCTATCTCTGTAAACATGGAAATAGCTACACCGCTATCTGTATCAACATGGAAATATCTACTTCGCTATCTTTATAAACATGGAAATATCTACACTGTTATCTCTATAAACATGGAAACATCTACACCACCATCTCTATAAACACGCAAATATCTACAGAGTCATCTGTACAAACATGGAAACATCTACACCACCATATCTGTAAACATGGAAATATGTACAGTGCCATCTGTATACCCGTGGAAATACCTACCCAGCCATCTGTGTAACCACGGAAATATCTACCCCGCTATCTCTATAAACATGGAAATACGTACAACGCTATCTCTATAAATTTGGAAATACCTACGCTGCAATCTCTATAAACATGGAAATATCTACACCGCCATCACTATAAACATGGAAATATCTACATCGCTATCTGTATTAACATGGAAATAGCTCCACCGCTATCAGTAAAAACATTGAAATATCTACACCGCTATCTGTATAAACATGGAAATATGTACAACGCTATCTGTATAAACATGGAAATATCTACACCGCTATCTGTATAAACATGGAAATATCTACACAGCTATCTCTATAAACATGGAAATAGCTACACTGCTATCTGTATAAACATAGAAATAGCGACACCGTTATCTGTATAAACATGGAAATATCTACACCGCCCTCTGTAAAAACATCAAGATATCTACACAGTCATCTGTATAAACTTGGAAATATCTACACCTCCATCTGTATAAACATGGAAATATCTATACTGCCATCTGTATACACATGGAAATATCTACACAGCCATCTGAAGAAACATGGACATATGTACACCGGTATCTGTATAAACATGGAAATAACTACACTGCTATCTTTATAAACTTGGAAATATCTACACCGCCTTCTGTATAAACATGGAAATATCTACACCGCTATCTGTATAAACATGGAAATACCAACACCGTTATCTGTATAAACATTGAAATATCTACACCGCTATCTGTATAAAGATGGAAATATCTACAACGCTATCTGTGTAAACATGGAAATATCTACACACCTATCTGTGTAAACATGGAAATATCTACACCGCTATCTGTATAAACATGGAAATATCTACACCGCTATCTGTATAAACATGGAAATACCAAAACGGCTATCTGTATAAACATGGAAATATCTACAACGCTATCTGTATAAATACGGAAATATCCTCACCACTATCACTATAAACCTGGAAATGCCTACAACGCTATCTGTATAAATACGCAAATATCCTCACCACTATCTCTATAAACATGGAAATACCTACACCGCCATATCTATACACATGGAAATACCTACACCGCCATCTCTATACACATGGAAATATCTACAGCACTATCTCTATAAACATAGAAATATCTACATTGCAATCTCTATAAACATGGAAATATCTACACCGCCATCTCTATAAACATGGAAATATCTACATCGCTATCTGTATAAATATGGAAATATCTCCACCGCTATCAGTATAAACATGGAAATATCTACACCGATATCTGTATAAACATGGAAATATCTACACCGCTATCTGTATAAACATGGAAATATCTACAACGCTATCTGTGTAAACATGGAAGTATCTACACAGATATCTGTGTAAACTTGCAAATATCTACACAGCTATCTGTGTAAAGATCGAAATGTCTACAGCGCAATCTGTGCAAAGATGGAAATATCTACACCGCTATATCTGTAAACATGGAAATATCTACAGCGCTCTCTGTATCAACATGGAAATATCTACTTCGCTATCTTTATAAACATGGAAATATCTACACTGTTATCTCTATAAACATGGAAATATCTACACCACCATCTGTATAAACATGCAAATATCTACAGAGTCATCTGTATAAACATGGAAACATCTACACCACCATATCTATAAACATGGAAATACCTACAGTGCCATCTGTATACCCGTGGAAATACCTACCCAGCCATCTGTGTAACCACGGAAATATCTACTCCGCTATCTCTATAAACATGGAAATACGTACAACGCTATCTCTATAAATATGGAAATACCTACGCTGCAATCTCTATAAACATGGAAATATCTACACCGCCATCACTATAAACATGGAAATATCTACATCGCTATCTGTATTAACATGGAAATAGCTCCACCGCTATCAGTAAAAACACTGAAATATCTACACCGCTATCTGTATAAACATGGAAATATGTACAACGCTATCTGTATAAACATGGAAATATCTACACCGCTATCTGTATAAACATGGAAATATCTACACAGCTATCTCTATAAACATGGAAATAGCTACACTGCTATCTGTATACACATAGAAATAGCGACACCGTTATCTGTATAAACATGGAAATATCTACACCGCCCTCTGTAAAAACATGAAGATATCTACACAGTCATCTGTATAAACTTGGAAATATCTACACCTCCATCTGTATAAACATGGAAATATCTACACTGCCATCTGTATACACATGGAAATATCTACACAGCCATCTGAAGAAACATGGAAACATGTACACCAGTATCTGTATAAACATGGAAATAACTACAGCGCTATCTTTATAAACTTGGAAATATCTACACCGCCTTCGGTATAAACATGGAAATATCTACACCGCTATCTCTATAAACATGGAAATACCAACACCGTTATCTGTATAAACATTGAAATATCTACACCGCTATCTGTATAAAGATGGAAATATCTACAAAGCTATCTGTGTAAACATGGAAATATCTACACACCTATCTGTGTAAACATGGAAATATCTACACCGCTATCTGTATAAACATGGAAATATCTACACCGCTATCTGTATAAACATGGAAATACCAAAACGGCTATCTGTATAAACATGGAAATATCTACAACGCTATCTGTATAAATACGGAAATATCCTCAGCACAATCACTATAAACCTGGAAATGCCTACAACGCTATCTGTATAAATACGGAAATATCCTCACCACTATCTCTATAAACATGGAAATACCTACACCGCCATATCTATACACATGGAAATACCTACACCGCCATCTCTATACACATGGAAATATCTACACCACTATCTCTATAAACATAGACATATCTACATTGCAATCTCTATAAACATGGAAATATCTACACCGCCATCACTATAAACATGGAAATATCTACATCGCTATCTGTATAAATATGGAAATATCTCCACCGCTATCAGTATAAACATGGAAATATCTACACCGATATCTGTATAAACATGGAAATATCTACACCGCTATCTGTATAAACATGGAAATATCTACAACGCTATCTGTGAAAACATGGAAGTATCTACACAGATATCTGTGTAAACTTGCAAATATCTACACAGCTATCTGTGTAAAGATCGAAATGTCTACAGCGCAATCTGTGCAAAGATGGAAATATCTACACCGCCATCTCTGTAAACATGGAAATATCTACACCGCTATCTGTATCAACATGGAAATATCTACTTCGCTATCTTTATGAACATGGAAATATCTACACTGCCATCTGTATACACATGGAAATGTCTACACAGCAATCTGAAGAAACATGGAAATATATACACCGCTATCTGTATAAACATGGAAATAACTACACCGCTATTTTTATAAACTTGGAAATATCTACACCGCCTTCTGTATAAACATGGAAATATCTACACCGCTATCTGTATAAACATGGAAATACCAACACCGTTATCTGTATAAACATTGAAATATCTACACCGATATCTGTATAAAGATGGAAATATCTACAACGCTATCTGTGTAAGCATGGAAATATCTACACACCTATCTGTGTAAACATGGAAATATCTACACCGCTATCTGTATAAACATGGAAATATCTACACCGCTATCTGTATAAACATGGAAATACCAAAACGGCTATCTGTATAAACATGGAAATATCTACAACGCTATCTGTATAAATACGGAAATATCCTCACCACTATCACTATAAACCTGGAAATACCTACAACGCTATCTGTATAAATACGGAAATATCCTCACCACTATATCTATAAACATGGAAATACCTACACCGCCATATCTATACACATGGAAATAACTACACCGCCATCTCTATACACATGGAAATATCTACACAACTATCTCTATAAACATAGAAATATCTACATTGCAATCTCTATAAACATGGAAATATCTACACCGCCATCTCTATAAACATGGAAATATCTACATCGCTATCTGTATAAATATGGAAATATCTCCACCGCTAGCAGTATAAACATGGAAATATCTACACCGATATCTGTATAAACATGGAAATATCTACACCGCTATCTGTATAAACATGGAGATATCTACAACGCTATCTGTGTAAACATGGAAGTATCTACACAGATATCTGTGTAAACTTGCAAATATCTACACAGCTATCTGTGTAAAGATCGAAATGTCTACAGCGCAATCTGTGCAAAGATGGAAATATCTACACCGCTATCTCTGTAAACATGGAAATATCTACACCGCTATCTGTATCAACATGGAAATATCTACTTCGCTATCTTTATAAACATGGAAATATCTACACTGTTATCTCTATAAACATGGAAATATCTACACCACCATCTGTATAAACACGCAAATATCTACAGAGTCATCTGTACAAACATGGAAACATCTACACCACCATATCTATAAACATGGAAATATCTACAGTGCCATCTGTATACCCGTGGAAATACCTACCCAGCCATCTGTGTAACCACGGAAATATCTACTCCGCTATCTCTATAAACATGGAAATACGTACAACGCTATCTCTATAAATATGGAAATATCTACACTGCAATCTCTATAAACATGGAAATATCTACACCGCCATCACTATAAACATGGAAATATCTACATCGCTATCTGTATTAACATGGAAATAGCTCCACCGCTATCAGTAAAAACATTGAAATATCTACACCGCTATCTGTATAAACATGGAAATATGTACAACGCTATCTGTATAAACATGGAAATATCTACACCGCTATCTGTATAAACATGGAAATATCTACACAGCTATCTCTATAAACATGGAAATAGCTACACTGCTATCTGTATAAACATAGAAATAGCGACACCGTTATCTGTATAAACATGGAAATATCTACACCGCCCTCTGTAAAAACATCAAGATATCTACACAGTCATCTGTATAAACTTGGAAATATCTACACCTCTATCTGTATAAACATGGAAATATCTACACTGCCATCTGTATACACATGGAAATATCTACACAGCCATCTGAAGAAACATGGAAATATGTACACCGGTATCTGTATAAACATGGAAATAACTACACCGCTATCTTTATAAACTTGGAAATATCTACACCGCCTTCTGTATAAACATGGAAATATCTACACCGCTATCTGTATAAACATGGAAATACCAACACCGTTATCTGTATAAACATTGAAATATCTACACCGCTATCTGTATAAAGATGGAAATATCTACAACGCTATCTGTGTAAACATGGAAATATCTACACACCTATCTGTGTAAACATGGAAATATCTACACCGCTATCTGTATAAACATGGAAATATCTACACCGCTATCTGTATAAACATGGAAATACCAAAACGGCTATCTGTATAAACATGGAAATATCTACAACGCTATCTGTATAAATACGGAAATATCCTCACCACTATCACTATAAACCTGGAAATACCTACAACGCTATCTGTATAAATACGGAAATATCCTCACCACTATCTCTATAAACATGGAAATACCTACACCGCCATATCTATACACAAGGAAATACCTACACCGCCATCTCTATACACATGGAAATATCTACACCACTATCTCTATAAACATAGACATATCTACATTGCAATCTCTATAAACATGGAAATATCTACACCGCCATCTCTATAAACATGGAAATATCTACATCGCTATCTGTATAAATATGGAAATATCTCCACCGCAATCAGTGTAAACATGGAAATATCTACACCGATATCTGTATAAACATTGAAATATCTACACCGCTATCTGTATAAACATGGAAATATCTACAACGCTATCTGTGTAAACATGGAAGTATCTACACAGATATCTGTGTAAACTTGCAAATATCTACACAGCTATCTGTGTAAAGATCGAAATGTCTACAGCGCAATCTGTGCAAAGATGGAAGTATCTACACCGCTATCTCTGTAAACATGGAAATATCTACACCGCTATCTGTATCAACATGGAAATATCTACTTCGCTATCTTTATAAACATGGAAATATCTACACTGTTATCTCTATAAACATGGAAATATCTACACCACCATCTGTATAAACATGCAAATATCTACAGAGTCATCTGTATAAACATGGAAACATCTACAACACCATATCTATAAACATGGAAATATCTACAGTGCCATCTGTATACCCGTGGAAATACCTACCCAGCCATCTGTGTAACCACGGAAATATCTACTCCGCTATCTCTATAAACATGGAAATACGTACAACGCTATCTCTATAAATATGGAAATACCTACGCTGCAATCTCTATAAACATGGAAATATCTACACCGCCATCACTATAAACATGGAAATATCTACATCGCTATCTGTATTAACATGGAAATAGCTTCACCGCTATCAGTAAAAACACTGAAATATCTACACCGCTATCTGTATAAACATGGAAATATGTACAACGCTATCTGTATAAACATGGAAATATCTACACCGCTATCTGTATAAACATGGAAATATCTACACAGCTATCTTTATAAACATGGAAATAGCTACACTGCTATCTGTATAAACATAGAAATAGCGACACCATTATCTGTATAAACATGGAAATATCTACACCGCCCTCTGTAAAAACATGAAGATATCTACACAGTCATCTGTATAAACTTGGAAATATCTACACCTCCATCTGTATAAACATGGAAATATCTACACTGCCATCTGTATACACATGGAAATATCTACACAGCCATCTGAAGAAACATGGAAATATGTACACCGCTATCTGTATAAACATGGAAATAACTACACCGCTATCTTTATAAACTTGGAAATATCTACACCGCCTTCTGTATAAACATGGAAATATCTACACCGCTATCTGTATAAACATGGAAATACCAACACCGTTACCTGTATAAACATTGAAATATCTACACCGCTATCTGTATAAAGATGGAAATATCTACAACGCTATCTGTGTAAACATGGAAATATCTACACACCTATCTGTGTAAACATGGAAATATCTACACCGCTATCTGTATAAACATGGAAATACCTACACCGCTATCTGTATAAACATGGAAATACCAAAACGGCTATCTGTATAAACATGGAAATATCTACAACGCTATCTGTATAAATACGGAAATATCCTCACCACTATCACTATAAACCTGGAAACACCTACAACGCTATCTGTATAAATACGGAAATATACTCACCACTATCTCTATAAACATGGAAATACCTACACCGCCATATCTATACACAAGGAAATACCTACACCGCCATCTCTATACACATGGAAATATCTACACCACTATCTCTATAAACATAGACATATCTACATTGCAATCTCTATAAACATGGAAATATCTACACCGCCATCTCTATAAACATGGAAATATCTACATCGCTATCTGTATAAATATGGAAATATCTCCACCGCTATCAGTGTAAACATGGAAATATCTACACCAATATCTGTATAAACATGGAAATATCTACACCGCTATCTGTATAAACATGGAAATATCTACAACGCTATCTGTGTAAACATGGAAGTATCTACACAGATATCTGTGTAAACTTGCAAATATCTACACAGCTATCTGTGTAAAGATCGAAATGTCTACAGCGCAATCTGTGCAAAGATGGAAATATCTACACCGCTATCTCTGTAAACATGGAAATATCTACACCGCTATCTGTATCAACATGGAAATATCTACTTCGCTATCTTTATAAACATGGAAATATCTACACTGTTATCTCTATAAACATGGAAATATCTACACCACCATCTGTATAAACATGCAAATATCTACAGAGTCATCTGTATAAACATGGAAACATCTACAACACCATATCTATAAACATGGAAATATCTACAGTGCCATCTGTATACCCGTGGAAATACCTACCCAGCCATCTGTGTAACCACGGAAATATCTACTCCGCTATCTCTATAAACATGGAAATACGTACAACGCTATCTCTATAAATATGGAAATACCTACGCTGCAATCTCTATAAACATGGAAATATCTACACCGCCATCACTATAAACATGGAAATATCTACATCGCTATCTGTATTAACATGGAAATAGCTTCACCGCTATCAGTAAAAACACTGAAATATCTACACCGCTATCTGTATAAACATGGAAATATGTACAACGCTATCTGTATAAACATGGAAATATCTACACCGCTATCTGTATAAACATGGAAATATCTACACAGCTATCTCTATAAACATGGAAATAGCTACACTGCTATCTGTATAAACATAGAAATAGCGCCACCATTATCTGTATAAACATGGAAATATCTACACCGCCCTCTGTAAAAACATGAAGATATCTACACAGTCATCTGTATAAACTTGGAAATATCTACACCTCCATCTGTATAAACATGGAAATATCTACACTGCCATCTGTATACACATGGAAATATCTACACAGCCATCTGAAGAAACATGGAAATATGTACACCGCTATCTGTATAAACATGGAAATAACTACACCGCTATCTTTATAAACTTGGAAATATCTACACCCCCTTCTGTATAAACATGGAAATATCTACACCGCTATCTGTATAAACATGGAAATACCAACACCGTTATCTGTATAAACATTGAAATATCTACACAGCTATCTGTATAAAGATGGAAATATCTACAACGCTATCTGTGTAAACATGGAAATATCTACACACCTATCTGTGTAAACATGGAAATATCTACACCGCTATCTGTATAAACATGGAAATATCTACACCGCTATCTGTATAAACATTGAAATACCAAAACGGCTATCTGTATAAACATGGAAATATCTACAACGCTATCTGTATAAATACGGAAATATCCTCACCACTATCACTATAAACCTGGAAATGCCTACAACGCTATCTCTATAAATACGCAAATATCCTCACCACTATCTCTATAAACGTGGAAATAACTACACCGCCATATCTATACACATGGAAATACCTACACCGCCATCTCTATACACATGGAAATATCTACACCACTGTCTCTATAAACATAGATATATCTACATTGCAATCTCTATAAACATGGAAATATCTACACCGCCATCTCTATAAACATGGAAATATCTACATCGCTATCTGTATAAATATGGAAATATCTCCACCGCTATCAGTATAAACATGGAAATATCTACACTGATATCTGTATAAACATGGAAATATCTACACCGCTATCTGTATAAACATGGAAATATCTACAACGCTATCTGTGTAAACATGGAAGTATCTACACAGATATCTGTGTAAACTTGCAAATATCTACACAGCTATCTGTGTAAAGATCGAAATGTCTACAGCGCAATCTGTGCAAAGATGGAAATATCTACACCGCTATCTCTGTAAACATGGAAATATCTACACCGCTATCTGTATCAACATGGAAATATCTACTGCGCTATGTTTATAAACATGGAAATACCTACACTGTTATCTCCATAAACATGGAAATATCTACACCACCATCTCTATAAACATGCAAATATCTACAGAGTCATCTGTATAAACATGGAAATATCTACACCACCATATCTATAAACATGGAAATATCTACAGTGCCATCTGTATAACCGTGGAAATACCTACCCAGCCATCTGTGTAACCACGGAAATATCTACTCCGCTATCTCTATAAACATGGAAATACGTACAACGCTATCTCTATAAATATGGAAATATCTACACTTCAATCTCTATAAACATGGAAATATCTACACCGCCATCACTATAAACATGGAAATATCTACATCGCTATCTGTATTAACATGGAAATAGCTCCACCGCTATCAGTATAAACACTGAAATATCTACAACGCTATCTGTATAAACATGGAAATATGTACAACGCTATCTGTATAAACATGGAAATATCTACACCGCTATCTGTATAAACATGGAAATATCTACACAGCTATCTCTATAAACATGGAAATAGCTACACTGCTATCTGTATAAACATAGAAATATCGACACCGTTATCTGTATAAACATGGAAATATCTACACCGCCCTCTGTAAAAACATGAAGATATCTACACAGTCATCTGTATAAACTTGGAAATATCTACACCTCCGTCTGTATACACATGGAAATATCTACACAGCCATCTGAAGAAACATGGAAATATGTACACCGCTATCTGTATAAACATGGAAATAACTACACCGCTATCTTTATAAACTTGGAAATATCTACACCGCCTTCTGTATAAACATGGAAATATCTACACCGCTATCTGTATAAACATGGAAATACCAACACCGTTATCTGTATAAACATTGAAATATCTACACCGCTATCTGTATAAAGATGGGAATATCTACAACGCTATCTGTGTAAACATGGAAATATCTACACACCTATCTGTGTAAACATGGAAATATCTACACCGCTATCTGTATAAACATGGAAATATCTACACCGCTATCTGTATAAACATGGAAATACCAAAACGGCTATCTGTGTAAACATGGAAATATCTACAACGCTATCTGTATAAATACGGAAATATCCTCACCACTATCACTATAAACCTGGAAATGTCTAAAACGCTATCTGTATAAATACGGAAATATCCTCACCACTATCTCTATAAACATGGAAATACCTACACCGCCATATCTATACACATGGAAATATCTACACCACCATCTCTATACACATGGAAATATCTACACCACTATCTCTATAAACATAGACATATCTACATTGCAATCTCTATAAACATGGAAATATCTTCACCGCCATCTCTATAAACATGGAAATATCTACATCGCTATCTGTATAAATATGGAAATATCTCCACCGCTATCAGTATAAACATGGAAATATCTACACTGATATCTGTATAAACATGGAAATATCTACACCGCTATCTGTATAAACATGGAAATATCTACAACGCTATCTGTGTAAACATGGAAGTATCTACACAGATATCTGTGTAAACTTGCAAATATCTACACAGCTATCTGTGTAAAGATCGAAATGTCTACAGCGCAATCTGTGCAAAGATGGAAATATCTACACCGCTATCTCTGTAAACATGGAAATATCTACACCGCTATCTGTATCAACATGGAAATATCTACTTCGTAATCTTTATAAACATGGAAATATCTACACTGTTATCTCTATAAACATGGAAATATCTACACCACCATCTGTATAAACATGCAAATATCTACAGAGTCATCTGTATAAACATGGAAACATCTACAACACCATATCTATAAACATGGAAATATCTACAGTGCCATCTGTATACCCGTGGAAATACCTACCCAGCCATCTGTGTAACCACGGAAATATCTACTCCGCTATCTCTATAAACATGGAAATACGTACAACGCTATCTCTATAAATATGGAAATACCTACGCTGCAATCTCTATAAACATGGAAATATCTACACCGCCATCACTATAAACATGGAAATATCTACATCGCTATCTGTATTAACATGGAAATAGCTTCACCGCTATCAGTAAAAACACTGAAATATCTACACCGCTATCTGTATAAACATGGAAATATGTACAATGCTATCTGTATAAACATGGAAATATCTACACCGCTATCTGTATAAACATGGAAATATCTACACAGCTATCTCTATAAACATGGAAATAGCTACACTGCTATCTGTATAAACATAGAAATAGCGACACCATTATCTTTATAAACATGGAAATATCTACACCGCCCTCTGTAAAAACATGAAGATATCTACACAGTCATCTGTATAAACTTGGAAATATCTACACCTCCATCTGTATAAACATGGAAATATCTACACTGCCATCTGTATACACATGGAAATATCTACACAGCCATCTGAAGAAACATCTAAATATGTACACCGCTATCTGTATAAACATGGAAATAACTACACCGCTATCTTTATAAACTTGGAAATATCTACACCGCCTTCTGTATAAACATGGAAATATCTACACCGCTATCTGTATAAACATGGAAATACCAACACCGTTATCTGTATAAACATTGAAATATCTACACCGCTATCTGTATAAAGATGGGAATATCTACAACGCTATCTGTGTAAACATGGAAATATCTACACACCTATCTGTGTAAACATGGAAATATCTACACCGCTATCTGTATAAACATGGAAATATCTACACCGCTATCTGTATAAACATGGAAATACCAAAAAGGCTATCTGTATAAACATGGAAATATCTACAACGCTATCTGTATAAATATGGAAATATCCTCACCACTATCACTATAAACCTGGAAATGCCTACAACGCTATCTGTATAAATACGCAAATATCCTCACCACTATCTCTATAAACGTGGAAATACCTACACCGCCATATCTATACACATGGAAATACCTACACCGCCATCTCTATACACATGGAAATATCTACACCACTATCTCTATAAACATAGACATATCTACATTGCAATCTCTATAAACATGGAAATATCTACACCGCCATCTCTATAAACATGGAAATATCTACATCGCTATCTGTATAAATATGGAAATATCTCCACCGCTATCAGTATAAACATGGAAATATCTACACTGATATCTGTATAAACATGGAAATATCTACACCGCTATCTGTATAAACATGGAAATATCTACAACGCTATCTGTGTAAACATGGAAGTATCTACACAGATATCTGTGTAAACTTGCAAATATCTACACAGCTATCTGTGTAAAGATCGAAATGTCTACAGCGCAATCTGTGCAAAGATGGAAATATCTACACCGCTATCTCTGTAAACATGGAAATATCTACACCGCTATCTGTATCAACATGGAAATATCTACTTCGCTATCTTTATAAACATGGAAATATCTACACTGTTATCTCTATAAACATGGAAATATCTACACCACCATCTGTATAAACATGCAAATATCTACAGAGTCATCTGTATAAACATGGAAACATCTACAACACCATATCTATAAACATGGAAATATCTACAGTGCCATCTGTATACCCGTGGAAATACCTACCCAGCCATCTGTGTAACCACGGAAATATCTACTCCGCTATCTCTATAAACATGGAAATACGTACAACGCTATCTCTATAAATATGGAAATACCTACGCTGCAATCTCTATAAACATGGAAATATCTACACCGCCATCACTATAAACATGGAAATATCTACATCGCTATCTGTATTAACATGGAAATAGCTTCACCGCTATCAGTAAAAACACTGAAATATCTACACCGCTATCTGTATAAACATGGAAATATGTACAACGCTATCTGTATAAACATGGAAATATCTACACCGCTATCTGTATAAACATGGAAATATCTACACAGCTATCTCTATAAACATGGAAATAGCTACACTGCTATCTGTATAAACATAGAAATAGCGACACCATTATCTGTATAAACATGGAAATATCTACACCGCCCTCTGTAAAAACATGAAGATATCTACACAGTCATCTGTATAAACGTGGAAATATCTACACCTCCATCTGTATAAACATGGAAATATCTACACTGCCATCTGTATACACATGGAAATATCTACACAGCCATCTGAAGAAACATGGAAATATGTACACTGCTATCTGTATAAACATGGAAATAACTACACCGCTATCTTTATAAACTTGGAAATATCTACACCGCCTTCTGTATAAACATGGAAATATCTACACCGCTATCTGTATAAACATGGAAATACCAACACCGTTATCTGTATAAACATTGAAATATCTACACCGCTATCTGTATAAAGATGGAAATATCTACAACGCTATCTGTGTAAACATGGAAATATCTACACACCTATCTGTGTAAACATGGAAATATCTACACCGCTATCTGTATAAACATGGAAATATCTACACCGCTATCTGTATAAACATGGAAATACCAAAAAGGCTATCTGTATAAACATGGAAATATCTACAACGCTATCTGTATAAATATGGAAATATCCTCACCACTATCACTATAAACCTGGAAATGCCTACAACGCTATCTGTATAAATACGCAAATATCCTCACCACTATCTCTATAAACGTGGAAATACCTACACCGCCATATCTATACACATGGAAATACCTACACCGCCATCTCTATACACATGGAAATATCTACACCACTATCTCTATAAACATAGACATATCTACATTGCAATCTCTATAAACATGGAAATATCTACACCGCCATCTCTATAAACATGGAAATATCTACATCGCTATCTGTATAAATATGGAAATATCTCCACCGCTATCAGTATAAACATGGAAATATCTACACTGATATCTGTATAAACATGGAAATATCTACACCGCTATCTGTATAAACATGGAAATATCTACAACGCTATCTGTGTAAACATGGAAGTATCTACACAGATATCTGTGTAAACTTGCAAATATCTACACAGCTATCTGTGTAAAGATCGAAATGTCTACAGCGCAATCTGTGCAAAGATGGAAATATCTACACCGCTATCTCTGTAAACATGGAAATATCTACACCGCTATCTGTATCAACATGGAAATATCTACTTCGCTATCTTTATAAACATGGAAATACCTACACTGTTATCTCTATAAACATGGAAATATCTACACCACCATCTGTATAAACATGCAAATATCTACAGAGTCATCTGTATAAACATGGAAATATCTACAACACCATATCTATAAACATGGAAATATCTACAGTGCCATCTGTATAACCGTGGAAATACCTACCCAGCCATCTGCGTAACCACGGAAATATCTACTCCGCTATCTCTATAAACATGGAAATACGTACAACGCTATCTCTATAAATATGGAAATATCTACACTGCAATCTCTATAAACATGGAAATATCTACACCGCCATCACTATAAACATGGAAATATCTACATCGCTATCTGTATTAACATGGAAATAGCTCCACCACTATCAGTATAAACACTGAAATATCTACACCGCTATCTGTATACACATGGAAATATGTACAACGCTATCTGTATAAACATGGAACTATCTACACCGCTATCTGTATAAACATGGAAATATCTACACAGCTATCTCTATAAACATGGAAATAGCTACACTGCTATCTGTATAAACATAGAAATATCGACACCGTTATCTGTATAAACATGGAAATATCTACACCGCCCTCTGTAAAAACATGAAGATATCTACACAGTCATCTGTATAAACTTGGAAATATCTACACCTCCATATGTATACACATGGAAATATCTACACAGCCATCTGAAGAAACATGGAAATATGTACACCGCTATCTGTATAAACATGGAAATAACTACACCGCTATCTTTATAAACTTGGAAATATCTACACCGCCTTCTGTATAAACATGGAAATATCTACACCGCTATGTGTATAAACATGGAAATACCAACACCGTTATCTGTATAAACATTGAAATATCTACACCGCTATCTGTATAAAGATGGGAATATCTACAACGCTATCTGTGTAAACATGGAAATATCTACACACCTATCTGTGTAAACATGGAAATATCTACACCGCTATCTGTATAAACATGGAAATATCTACACCGCTATCTGTATAAACATGGAAATACCAAAACGGCTATCTGTGTAAACATGGAAATATCTACAACGCTATCTGTATAAATACGGAAATATCCTCACCACTATCACTATAAACCTGGAAATGCCTAAAACGCTATCTGTATAAATACGGAAATATCCTCACCACTATCTCTATAAACATGGAAATACCTACACCGCCATATCTATACACATGGAAATACCTACACCGCCATCTCTATACACATGGAAATATCTACACCACTATCTCTATAAACATAGACATATCTACATTGCAATCTCTATAAACATGGAAATATCTACACCGCCATCTCTATAAACATGGAAATATCTACATCGCTATCTGTATAAATATGGAAATATCTCCACTGCTATCAGTATAAACATGGAAATATCTACACCGATATCTGTATAAACATGGAAATATCTACACCGCTATCTGTATAAACATGGAAATATCTACAACGCTATCTGTGTAAACATGGAAGTATCTACACAGATATCTGTGTAAACTTGCAAATATCTACACAGCTATCTGTGTAAAGATCGAAATGTCTACAGCGCAATCTGTGCAAAGATGGAAATATCTACACCGCTATCTCTGTAAACATGGAAATATCTACACCGCTATCTGTATCAACATGGAAATATCTACTTCGCTATCTTTATAAACATGGAAATATCTACACTGTTATCTCTATAAACATGGAAATATCTACACCACCATCTGTATAAACATGCAAATATCTACAGAGTCATCTGTATAAACATGGAAACATCTACACCACCATATCTATAAACATGGAAATATCTACAGTGCCATCTGTATACCCGTGGAAATACCTACCCAGCCATCTGTGTAACCACGGAAATATCTACTCCGCTATCTCTATAAACATGGAAATACGTACAACGCTATCTCTATAAATATGGAAATACCTACGCTGCAATCTCTATAAACATGGAAATATCTACACCGCCATCGCTATAAACATGGAAATATCTACATCGCTATCTGTATTAACATGGAAATAGCTCCACCGCTATCAGTAAAAACACTGAAATATCTACACCACTATCTGTATAAACATGGAAATATGTACAACGCTATCTGTATAAACATGGAAATATCTACACCGCTATCTGTATAAACATGGAAATATCTACACAGCTATCTCTACAAACATGGAAATAGCTACACTGCTATCTGTATAAACATAGAAATAGCGACACCGTTATCTGTATAAACATGGAAATATCTACACCGCCCTCTGTAAAAACATGAAGATATCTACACAGTCATCTGTATAAACTTGGAAATATCTACACCTCCATCTGTATAAACATGGAAATATCTACACTGCCATCTGTATACAGATGGAAATATCTACACAGCCATCTGAAGAAACATGGAAATATGTACACCGCTATCTGTATAAACATGGAAATAACTACACCGCTATCTTTATAAACTTGGAAATATCTACACCGCCTTCTGTATAAACATGGAAATATCTACACCGCTATCTGTATAAACATGGAAATACTAACACCGTTATCTGTATAAACATTGAAATATCTACACCGCTATCTGTATAAAGATGGAAATATCTACAACGCTATCTGTGTAAACATGGAAATATCTACACACCTATCTGTGTAAACATGGAAATATCTACACCGCTATCTGTATAAACATGGAAATATCTACACCGCTATCTGTATAAACATGGAAATACCAAAACGGCTATCTGTATAAACATGGAAATATCTACAACGCTATCTGTATCAATACGGAAATATCCTCACCACTATCACTATAAACCTGGAAATGCCTACAACGCTATCTGTATAAATACGCAAATATCCTCACCACTATCTCTATAAACATGGAAATACCTACACCGCCATATCTATACACATGGAAATACCTACACCGCCATCTCTATACACATGGGAATATCTACACCACTATGACTATAAACATAGACATATCTACATTGCAATCTCTATAAACATGGAAATATCTACACCGCCATCTCTATAAACATGGAAATATCTACATCGCTATCTGTATAAATATGGAAATATCTCCACCGCTATCAGTATAAACATGGAAATATCTACACCGATATCTGTATAAACATGGAAATAACTACACCGCTATGTGTATAAACATGGAAATATCTACAACGCTATCTGTGTAAACATGGAAGTATCTACACAGATATCTGTGTAAACTTGCAAATATCTACACAGCTATCTGTGTAAAGATCGAAATGTCTACAGCGCAATCTGTGCAAAGATGGAAATATCTACACCGCTATCTCTGTAAACATGGAAATATCTACACCGCTATCTGTATCAACATGGAAATATCTACTTCGCTATCTTTATAAACATGGAAATATCTACACTGTTATCTCTATAAACATGGAAATATCTACACCACCATCTGTATAAACATGCAAATATCTACAGAGTCATCTGTATAAACATGGAAACATCTACACCACCATATCTATAAACATGGAAATATCTACAGTGCCATCTGTATACCCGTGGAAATACCTACCCAGCCATCTGTGTAACCACGGAAATATCTACTCCGCTATCTCTATAAACATGGAAATACGTACAACGCTATCTCTATAAGTATGGAAATACCTACGCTGCAATCTCAATAAACATGGAAATATCTACACCGCCATCACTATAAACATGGAAATATCTACATCGCTATCTGTATTAACATGGAAATAGCTCCACCGCTATCAGTAAAAACACTGAAATATCTACACCGCTATCTGTATAAACATGGAAATATGTACAACGCTATCTGTATAAACATGGAAATATCTACACCGCTATCTGTATAAACATGGAAATATCTACACAGCTATCTCTACAAACATGGAAATAGCTACACTGCTATCTGTATAAACATAGAAATAGCGACACCGTTATCTGTATAAACATGGAAATATCTACACCGCTCTCTGTAAAAACATGAAGATATCTACACAGTCATCTGTATAAACTTGGAAATATCTACACCTCCATCTGTATAAACATGGAAATATCTACACTGCCATCTGTATACACATGGAAATATCTACACAGCCATCTGAAGAAACATGGAAATATGTACACCGCTATCTGTATAAACATGGAAATAACTACAGCGCTATCTTTATAAACTTGGAAATATCTACACCGCCTTCTGTATAAGCATGGAAATATCTACACCGCTATCTGTATAAACATGGAAATACCAACACCGTTATCTGTATAAACATTGAAATATCTACACCGCTATCTGTATAAAGATGGAAATATCTACAACGCTATCTGTGTAAACATGGAAATATCTACACACCTATCTGTGTAAACATGGAAATATCTACACCGCTATCTGTATAAACATGGAAATATCTACACCGCTATCTGTATAAACATGGAAATAACAAAACGGCTATCTGTATAAACATGGAAATATCTACAACGCTATCTGTATAAATACGGAAATATCCTCACCACTATCACTATAAACCTGGAAATGCCTACAACGCTATCTGTTTTAATACGCAAATATCCTCACCACTATCTCTATAAACATGGAAATACCTACACCGCCATATCTATACACATGGAAATACCTACACCGCCATCTCTATACACATGGGAATATCTACACCACTATGACTATAAACATAGACATATCTACATTGCAATCTCTATAAACATGGAAATATCTACACCGCCATCTCTATAAACATGGAAATATCTACATCGCTATCTGTATAAATATGGAAATATCTCCACCGCTATCAGTATAAACATGGAAATATCTACACCGATATCTGTATAAACATGGAAATATCTACACCGCTATCTCTATAAACATGGAAATATCTACAACGCTATCTGTGTAAACATGGAAGTATCTACACAGATATCTGTGTAAACTTGCAAATATCTACACAGCTATCTGTGTAAAGATCGAAATGTCTACAGCGCAATTTGTGCAAAGATGGAAATATCTACACCGCTATCTCTGTAAACATGGAAATATCTACACCGCTATCTGTATCAACATGGAAATATCTACTTCGCTATCTTTATAAACATGGAAATATCTACACTGTTATCTCTATAAACATGGAAATATCTACACCACCATCTGTATAAACATGCAAATATCTACAGAGTCATCTGTATAAACATGGAAACATCTACACCACCATATCTATAAACATGGAAATATCTACAGTGCCATCTGTATACCCGTGGAAATACCTACCCAGCCATCTGCGTAACCACGGAAATATCTACTCCGCTATCTCTATAAACATGGAAATACGTACAACGCTATCTCTATAAATATGGAAATATCTACACTGCAATCTCTATAAACATGGAAATATCTACACCGCCATCACTATAAACATGGAAATATCTACATCGCTATCTGTATTAACATGGAAATAGCTCCACCGCTATCAGTATAAACACTGAAATATCTACACCGCTATCTGTATACACATGGAAATATGTACAACGCTATCTGTATAAACATGGAACTATCTACACCGCTATCTGTATAAACATGGAAATATCTACACAGCTATCTCTATAAACATGGAAATAGCTACACTGCTATCTGTATAAACATAGAAATATCGACACCGTTATCTGTATAAACATGGAAATATCTACACCGCCCTCTGTAAAAACATGAAGATATCTACACAGTCATCTGTATAAAGTTGGAAATATCTACACCTCCATATGTATACACATGGAAATATCTACACAGCCATCTGAAGAAACATGGAAATATGTACACCGCTATCTGTATAAACATGGAAATAACTACACCGCTATCTTTATAAACTTGGAAATATCTACACCGCCTTCTGTATAAACATGGAAGTATCTACACCGCTATCTGTATAAACATGGAAATACCAACACCGTTACCTGTATAAACATTGAAATATCTACACCGCTATCTGTATAAAGATGGAAATATCTACAACGCTATCTGTGTAAACATGGAAATATCTACACACTTATCTGTGTAAACATGGAAATATCTACACCGCTATCTGTATAAACATGGAAATATCTACACCGCTATCTGTATAAACATGGAAATACCAAAACGGCTATCTGTGTAAACATGGAAATATCTACAACGCTATCTGTATAAATACGGAAATATCCTCACCACTATCACTATAAACCTGGAAATGCCTAAAACGCTATCTGTATAAATACGGAAATATCCTCACCACTATCTCTATAAACATGGAAATACCTACACCGCAATATCTATACACATGGAAATACCTACACCGCCATCTCTATACACATGGAAATATCTACACCACTATCTCTATAAACATAGACATATCTACATTGCAATCTCTATAAACATGGAAATATCTACACCGCCATCTCTATAAACATGGAAATATCTACATCGCTATCTGTATAAATATGGAAATATCTCCACTGCTATCAGTATAAACATGGAAATATCTACACCGATATCTGTATAAACATGAAAATATCTACACCGCTATCTGTATAAACATGGAAATATCTACAACGCTATCTGTGTAAACATGGAAGTATCTACACAGATATCTGTGTAAACTTGCAAATATCTACACAGCTATCTGTGTAAAGATCGAAATGTCTACAGCGCAATCTGTGCAAAGATGGAAATATCTACACCGCTATCTCTGTAAACATGGAAATATCTACACCGCTATCTGTATCAACATGGAAATATCTACTTCGCTATCTTTATAAACATGGAAATATCTACACTGTTATCTCTATAAACATGGAAATATCTACACCACCATCTGTATAAACATGCAAATATCTACAGAGTCATCTGTATAAACATGGAAACATCTACACCACCATATCTATAAACATGGAAATATCTACAGTGCCATCTGTATACCCGTGGAAATACCTACCCAGCCATCTGTGTAACCACGGAAATATCTACTCCGCTATCTCTATAAACATGGAAATACGTACAACGCTATCTCTATAAATATGGAAATACCTATGCTGCAATCTCTATAAACATGGAAATATCTACACCGCCATCACTATAAACATGGAAATATCTACATCGCTATCTGTATTAACATGGAAATAGCTCCACCGCTATCAGTAAAAACACTGAAATATCTACACCGCTATCTGTATAAACATGGAAATATGTACAACGCTATCTGTATAAACATGGAAATATCTACACCGCTATCTGTATAAACATGGAAATATCTACACAGCTATCTCTACAAACATGGAAATAGCTACACTGCTATCTGTATAAACATAGAAATAGCGACACCGTTATCTGTATAAACATGGAAATATCTACACCGCCCTCTGTAAAAACATGAAGATATCTACACAGTCATCTGTATAAACTTGGAAATATCTACACCTCCATCTGTATAAACATGGAAATATCTACACTGCCATCTGTATACACATGGAAATATCTACACAGCCATCTGAAGAAACATGGAAATATGTACACCTCTATCTGTATAAACATGGAAATAACTACAGCACTATCTTTATAAACTTGGAAATATCTACACCGCCTTCTGTATAAACATGGAAATATCTACACCGCTATCTGTATAAACATGGAAATACCAACACCGTTATCTGTATAAACATTGAAATATCTACACCGCTATCTGTATAAAGATGGAAATATCTACAACGCTATCTGTGTAAACATGGAAATATCTACACACCTATCTGTGTAAACATGGAAATATCTACACCGCTATCTGTATAAACATGGAAATATCTACACCGCTATCTGTATAAACATGGAAATACCAAAACGGCTATCTGTATAAACATGGAAATATCTACAACGCTATCTGTATAAATACGGAAATATCCTCACCACTATCACTATAAACCTGGAAATGCCTACAACGCTATCTGTATAAATACGCAAATATCCTCACCACTATCTCTATAAACATGGAAATACCTACACCGCCATCTCTATACACATGGAAATACCTACACCGCCATCTCTATACACATGGGAATATCTACACCACTATGTCTATAAACATAGACATATCTACATTGCA
This sequence comes from Pan troglodytes, assembly GCF_028858775.2. Lineage (NCBI taxonomy): Eukaryota > Metazoa > Chordata > Mammalia > Primates > Hominidae > Pan > Pan troglodytes. The sequence continues at coordinate 299,301 of NC_072411.2, forward strand.
ATCTCTATACACATGGAAATATCTACACCGCCATCTCTATAAACATGGAAATATCTACATCGCTATCTGTATAAATATGGAAATATCTCCACCGCTATCAGTATAAACATGGAAATATCTACACCGATATCTGTATAAACATGGAAATATCTACACCGCTATCTCTATAAACATGGAAATATCTACAACGCTATCTGTGTAAACATGGAAGTATCTACACAGATATCTGTGTAAACTTGCAAATATCTACACAGCTATCTGTGTAAAGATCGAAATGTCTACAGCGCAATCTGTGCAAAGATGGAAATATCTACACCGCTATCTCTGTAAACATGGAAATATCTACACCGCTATCTGTATCAACATGGAAATATCTACTTCGCTATCTTTGTAAACATGGAAATATCTACACTGTTATCTCTATAAACATGGAAATATCTACACCACCATCTGTATAAACATGCAAATATCTACAGAGTCATCTGTATAAACATGGAAACATCTACACCACCATATCTATAAACATGGAAATATCTACAGTGCCATCTGTATACCCGTGGAAATATCTACCCAGCCATCTGTGTAACCACGGAAATATCTACTCCGCTATCTCTATAAACATGGAAATACGTACAACGCTATCTCTATAAATATGGAAATACCTACGCTGCAATCTCTATAAACATGGAAATATCTACACCGCCATCACTATAAACATGGAAATATCTACATCGCTATCTGTATTAACATGGAAATAGCTCCACCGCTATCAGTAAAAACACTGAAATATCTACACCGCTATCTGTATAAACATGGAAATATGTACAACGCTATCTGTATAAACATGGAACTATCTACACCGCTATCTGTATAAACATGGAAATATCTACACAGCTATCTCTATAAACATGGAAATAGCTACACTGCTATCTGTATAAACATAGAAATATCGACACCGTTATCTGTATAAACATGGAAATATCTACACCGCCCTCTGTAAAAACATGAAGATATCTACACAGTCATCTGTATAAACTTGGAAATATCTACACCTCCATATGTATACACATGGAAATATCTACACAGCCATCTGAAGAAACATGGAAATATGTTCACCGCTATCTGTATAAACATGGAAATAACTACACCGCTATCTTTATAAACTTGGAAATATCTACACCGCCTTCTGTATAAACATGGAAATATCTACACCGCTATCTGTATAAACATGGAAATACCAACACCGTTATCTGTATAAACATTGAAATATCTACACCGCTATCTGTATAAAGATGGGAATATCTACAACGCTATCTGTGTAAACATGGAAATATCTACACACCTATCTGTGTAAACATGGAAATATCTACACCGCTATCTGTATAAATATGGAAATATCTACACCGCTATCTGTATAAACATGGAAATACCAAAACGGCTATCTGTGTAAACATGGAAATATCTACAACGCTATCTGTATAAATACGGAAATATCCTCACCACTATCACTATAAACCTGGAAATACCTACAACGCTATCTGTATAAATACGGAAATATCCTCACCACTATCTCTATAAACATGGAAATACCTACACCGCCATATCTATAAACATGGAAATACCTACACCGCCATCTCTATACACATGGAAATATCTACACCACTATCTCTATAAACATAGACATATCTACATTGCAATCTCTATAAACATGGAAATATCTACACCGCCATCTCTATAAACATGGAAATATCTACATCGCTATCTGTATAAATATGGAAATATCTCCACTGCTATCAGTATAAACATGGAAATATCTACACCGATATCTGTATAAACATGGAAATATCTACACCGCTATCTGTATAAACATGGAAATATCTACAACGCTATCTGTGTAAACATGGAAGTATCTACACAGATATCTGTGTAAACTTGCAAATATCTACACAGCTATCTGTGTAAAGATCGAAATGTCTACAGCGCAATCTGAGCAAAGATGGAAATATCTACACCGCTATCTCTGTAAACATGGAAATATCTACACCGCTATCTGTATCAACATGGAAATATCGACTTCGCTATCTTTATAAACATGGAAATATCTACACTGTTATCTCTATAAACATGGAAATATCTACACCACCGTCTGTATAAACATGCAAATATCTACAGAGTCATCTGTATAAACATGGAAACATCTACACCACCATATCTATAAACATGGAAATATCTACAGTGCCATCTGTATACCCGTGGAAATACCTACCCAGCCATCTGTGTAACCACGGAAATATCTACTCCGCTATCTCTATAAACATGGAAATACGTACAACGCTATCTCTATAAATATGGAAATACCTACGCTGCAATCTCTATAAACATGGAAATATCTACACCGCCATCACTATAAACATGGAAATATCTACATCGCTATCTGTATTAACATGGAAATAGCTCCACCGCTATCAGTAAAAACACTGAAATATCTACACCGCTATCTGTATAAAGATGGAAATATGTACAACGCTATCTGTATAAACATGGAAATATCTACACCGCTATCTGTATAAACATGGAAATATCTACACAGCTATCTCTATAAACATGGAAATAGCTACACTGCTATCTGTATAAACATAGAAATAGCGACACCATTATCTGTATAAACATGGAAATATCTACACCGCCCTCTGTAAAAACATGAAGATATCTACACAGTCATCTGTATAAACGTGGAAATATCTACACCTCCATCTGTATAAACATGGAAATATCTACACTGCCATCTGTATACACATGGAAATATCTACACAGCCATCTGAAGAAACATGGAAATATGTACACCGCTATCTGTATAAACATGGAAATAACTACACCGCTATCTTTATAAACTTGGAAATATCTACACCGCCTTCTGTATAAACATGGAAATATCTACACCGCTATCTGTATAAACATGGAAATACCAACACCGTTATCTGTATAAACATTGAAATATCTACACCGCTATCTGTATAAAGATGGAAATATCTACAACGCTATCTGTGTAAACATGGAAATATCTACACACCTATCTGTGTAAACATGGAAATATCTACACCGCTATCTGTATAAACATGGAAATATCTACACCGCTATCTGTATAAACATGGAAATACCAAAAAGGCTATCTGTATAAACCTGGAAATATCTACAACGCTATCTGTATAAATATGGAAATATCCTCACCACTATCACTATAAACCTGGAAATGCCTACAACGCTATCTGTATAAATACGCAAATATCCTCACCACTATCTCTATAAACGTGGAAATACCTACACCGCCATATCTATACACATGGAAATACCTACACCGCCATCTCTATACACATGGAAATATCTACACCACTATCTCTATAAACATAGACATATCTACATTGCAATCTCTATAAACATGGAAATATCTACACCGCCATCTCTATAAACATGGAAATATCTACATCGCTATCTGTATAAATATGGAAATATCTCCACCGCTATCAGTATAAACATGGAAATATCTACACTGATATCTGTATAAACATGGAAATATCTACACCGCTATCTGTATAAACATGGAAATATCTACAACGCTATCTGTGTAAACATGGAAGTATCTACACAGATATCTGTGTAAACTTGCAAATATCTACACAGCTATCTGTGTAAAGATCGAAATGTCTACAGCGCAATCTGTGCAAAGATGGAAATATCTACACCGCTATCTCTGTAAACATGGAAATATCTACACCGCTATCTGTATCAACATGGAAATATCTACTTCGCTATCTTTATAAACATGGAAATACCTACACTGTTATCTCTATAAACATGGAAATATCTACACCACCATCTGTATAAACATGCAAATATCTACAGAGTCATCTGTATAAACATGGAAATATCTACAACACCATATCTATAAACATGGAAATATCTACAGTGCCATCTGTATAACCGTGGAAATACCTACCCAGCCATCTGCGTAACCACGGAAATATCTACTCCGCTATCTCTATAAACATGGAAATACGTACAACGCTAACTCTATAAATATGGAAATATCTACACTGCAATCTCTATAAACATGGAAATATCTACACCGCCATCACTATAAACATGGAAATATCTACATCGCTATCTGTATTAACATGGAAATAGCTCCACCACTATCAGTATAAACACTGAAATATCTACACCGCTATCTGTATACACATGGAAATATGTACAACGCTATCTGTATAAACATGGAACTATCTACACCGCTATCTGTATAAACATGGAAATATCTACACAGCTATCTCTATAAACATGGAAATAGCTACACTGCTATCTGTATAAACATAGAAATATCGACACCGTTATCTGTATAAACATGGAAATATCTACACCGCCCTCTGTAAAAACATGAAGATATCTACACAGTCATCTGTATAAACTTGGAAATATCTACACCTCCATATGTATACACATGGAAATATCTACACAGCCATCTGAAGAAACATGGAAATATGTACACCGCTATCTGTATAAACATGGAAATAACTACACCGCTATCTTTATAAACTTGGAAATATCTACACCGCCTTCTGTATAAACATGGAAATATCTACACCGCTATCTGTATAAACATGGAAATACCAACACCGTTATCTGTATAAACATTGAAATATCTACACCGCTATCTGTATAAAGATGGGAATATCTACAACGCTATCTGTGTAAACATGGAAATATCTACACACCTATCTGTGTAAACATGGAAATATCTACACCGCTATCTGTATAAACATGGAAATATCTACACCGCTATCTGTATAAACATGGAAATACCAAAACGGCTATCTGTGTAAACATGGAAATATCTACAACGCTATCTGTATAAATACGGAAATATCCTCACCACTATCACTATAAACCTGGAAATGCCTAAAACGCTATCTGTATAAATACGGAAATATCCTCACCACTATCTCTATAAACATGGAAATACCTACACCGCCATATCTATACACATGGAAATACCTACACCGCCATCTCTATACACATGGAAATATCTACACCACTATCTCTATAAACATAGACATATCTACATTGCAATCTCTATAAACATGGAAATATCTACACCGCCATCTCTATAAACATGGAAATATCTACATCGCTATCTGTATAAATATGGAAATATCTCCACTGCTATCAGTATAAACATGGAAATATCTACACCGATATCTGTATAAACATGGAAATATCTACACCGCTATGTGTATAAACATGGAAATATCTACAACGCTATCTGTGTAAACATGGAAGTATCTACACAGATATCTGTGTAAACTTGCAAATATCTACACAGCTATCTGTGTAAAGATCGAAATGTCTACAGCGCAATCTGTGCAAAGATGGAAATATCTACACCGCTATCTCTGTAAACATGGAAATATCTACACCGCTATCTGTATCAACATGGAAATATCTACTTCGCTATCTTTATAAACATGGAAATATCTACACTGTTATCTCTATAAACATGGAAATATCTACACCACCATCTGTATAAACATGCAAATATCTACAGAGTCATCTGTATAAACATGGAAACATCTACACCACCATATCTATAAACATGGAAATATCTACAGTGCCATCTGTATACCCGTGGAAATACCTACCCAGCCATCTGTGTAACCACGGAAATATCTACTCCGCTATCTCTATAAACATGGAAATACGTACAACGCTATCTCTATAAGTATGGAAATACCTACGCTGCAATCTCAATAAACATGGAAATATCTACACCGCCATCACTATAAACATGGAAATATCTACATCGCTATCTGTATTAACATGGAAATAGCTCCACCGCTATCAGTAAAAACACTGAAATATCTACACCGCTATCTGTATAAACATGGAAATATGTACAACGCTATCTGTATAAACAATGAAATATCTACACCGCTATCTGTATAAACATGGAAATATCTACACAGCTATCTCTACAAACATGGAAATAGCTACACTGCTATCTGTATAAACATAGAAATAGCGACACCGTTATCTGTATAAACATGGAAATATCTACACCGCTCTCTGTAAAAACATGAAGATATCTACACAGTCATCTGTATAAACTTGGAAATATCTACACCTCCATCTGTATAAACATGGAAATATCTACACTGCCATCTGTATACACATGGAAATATCTACACAGCCATCTGAAGAAACATGGAAATATGTACACCGCTATCTGTATAAACATGGAAATAACTACAGCGCTATCTTTATAAACTTGGAAATATCTACACCGCCTTCTGTATAAGCATGGAAATATCTACACCGCTATCTGTATAAACATGGAAATACCAACACCGTTATCTGTATAAACATTGAAATATCTACACCGCTATCTGTATAAAGATGGAAATATCTACAACACTATCTGTGTAAACATGGAAATATCTACACACCTATCTGTGTAAACATGGAAATATCTACACCGCTATCTGTATAAACATGGAAATATCTACACCGCTATCTGTATAAACATGGAAATACCAAAACGGCTATCTGTATAAACATGGAAATATCTACAACGCTATCTGTATAAATACGGAAATATCCTCACCACTATCACTATAAACCTGGAAATGCCTACAACGCTATCTGTTTTAATACGCAAATATCCTCACCACTATCTCTATAAACATGGAAATACCTACACCGCCATATCTATACACATGGAAATACCTACACCGCCATCTCTATACACATGGGAATATCTACACCACTATGACTATAAACATAGACATATCTACATTGCAATCTCTATAAACATGGAAATATCTACACCGCCATCTCTATAAACATGGAAATATCTACATCGCTATCTGTATAAATATGGAAATATCTCCACCGCTATCAGTATAAACATGGAAATATCTACACCGATATCTGTATAAACATGGAAATATCTACACCGCTATCTCTATAAACATGGAAATATCTACAACGCTATCTGTGTAAACATGGAAGTATCTACACAGATATCTGTGTAAACTTGCAAATATCTACACAGCTATCTGTGTAAAGATCGAAATGTCTACAGCGCAATTTGTGCAAAGATGGAAATATCTACACCGCTATCTCTGTAAACATGGAAATATCTACACCGCTATCTGTATCAACATGGAAATATCTACTTCGCTATCTTTATAAACATGGAAATATCTACACTGTTATCTCTATAAACATGGAAATATCTACACCACCATCTGTATAAACATGCAAATATCTACAGAGTCATCTGTATAAACATGGAAACATCTACACCACCATATCTATAAACATGGAAATATCTACAGTGCCATCTGTATACCCGTGGAAATACCTACCCAGCCATCTGCGTAACCACGGAAATATCTACTCCGCTATCTCTATAAACATGGAAATACGTACAACGCTATCTCTATAAATATGGAAATATCTACACTGCAATCTCTATAAACATGGAAATATCTACACCGCCATCACTATAAACATGGAAATATCTACATCGCTATCTGTATTAACATGGAAATAGCTCCACCGCTATCAGTATAAACACTGAAATATCTACACCGCTATCTGTATACACATGGAAATATGTACAACGCTATCTGTATAAACATGGAACTATCTACACCGCTATCTGTATAAACATGGAAATATCTACACAGCTATCTCTATAAACATGGAAATAGCTACACTGCTATCTGTATAAACATAGAAATATCGACACCGTTATCTGTATAAACATGGAAATATCTACACCGCCCTCTGTAAAAACATGAAGATATCTACACAGTCATCTGTATAAACTTGGAAATATCTACACCTCCATATGTATACACATGGAAATATCTACACAGCCATCTGAAGAAACATGGAAATATGTACACCGCTATCTGTATAAACATGGAAATAACTACACCGCTATCTTTATAAACTTGGAAATATCTACACCGCCTTCTGTATAAACATGGAAATATCTACACCGCTATCTGTATAAACATGGAAATACCAACACCGTTACCTGTATAAACATTGAAATATCTACACCGCTATCTGTATAAAGATGGAAATATCTACAACGCTATCTGTGTAAACATGGAAATATCTACACACTTATCTGTGTAAACATGGAAATATCTACACCGCTATCTGTATAAACATGGAAATATCTACACCGCTATCTGTATAAACATGGAAATACCAAAACGGCTATCTGTGTAAACATGGAAATATCTACAACGCCATCTGTATAAATACGGAAATATCCTCACCACTATCACTATAAACCTGGAAATGCCTAAAACGCTATCTGTATAAATACGGAAATATCCTCACCACTATCTCTATAAACATGGAAATACCTACACCGCAATATCTATACACATGGAAATACCTACACCGCCATCTCTATACACATGGAAATATCTACACCACTATCTCTATAAACATAGACATATCTACATTGCAATCTCTATAAACATGGAAATATCTACACCGCCATCTCTATAAACATGGAAATATCTACATCGCTATCTGTATAAATATGGAAATATCTCCACTGCTATCAGTATAAACATGGAAATATCTACACCGATATCTGTATAAACATGAAAATATCTACACCGCTATCTGTATAAACATGGAAATATCTACAACGCTATCTGTGTAAACATGGAAGTATCTACACAGATATCTGTGTAAACTTGCAAATATCTACACAGCTATCTGTGTAAAGATCGAAATGTCTACAGCGCAATCTGTGCAAAGATGGAAATATCTACACCGCTATCTCTGTAAACATGGAAATATCTACACCGCTATCTGTATCAACATGGAAATATCTACTTCGCTATCTTTATAAACATGGAAATATCTACACTGTTATCTCTATAAACATGGAAATATCTACACCACCATCTGTATAAACATGCAAATATCTACAGAGTCATCTGTATAAACATGGAAACATCTACACCACCATATCTATAAACATGGAAATATCTACAGTGCCATCTGTATACCCGTGGAAATACCTACCCAGCCATCTGTGTAACCACGGAAATATCTACTCCGCTATCTCTATAAACATGGAAATACGTACAACGCTATCTCTATAAATATGGAAATACCTATGCTGCAATCTCTATAAACATGGAAATATCTACACCGCCATCACTATAAACATGGAAATATCTACATCGCTATCTGTATTAACATGGAAATAGCTCCACCGCTATCAGTAAAAACACTGAAATATCTACACCGCTATCTGTATAAACATGGAAATATGTACAACGCTATCTGTATAAACATGGAAATATCTACACCGCTATCTGTATAAACATGGAAATATCTACACAGCTATCTCTACAAACATGGAAATAGCTACACTGCTATCTGTATAAACATAGAAATAGCGACACCGTTATCTGTATAAACATGGAAATATCTACACCGCCCTCTGTAAAAACATGAAGATATCTACACAGTCATCTGTATAAACTTGGAAATATCTACACCTCCATCTGTATAAACATGGAAATATCTACACTGCCATCTGTATACACATGGAAATATCTACACAGCCATCTGAAGAAACATGGAAATATGTACACCTCTATCTGTATAAACATGGAAATAACTACAGCACTATCTTTATAAACTTGGAAATATCTACACCGCCTTCTGTATAAACATGGAAATATCTACACCGCTATCTGTATAAACATGGAAATACCAACACCGTTATCTGTATAAACATTGAAATATCTACACCGCTATCTGTATAAAGATGGAAATATCTACAACGCTATCTGTGTAAACATGGAAATATCTACACACCTATCTGTGTAAACATGGAAATATCTACACCGCTATCTGTATAAACATGGAAATATCTACACCGCTATCTGTATAAACATGGAAATACCAAAACGGCTATCTGTATAAACATGGAAATATCTACAACGCTATCTGTATAAATACGGAAATATCCTCACCACTATCACTATAAACCTGGAAATGCCTACAACGCTATCTGTATAAATACGCAAATATCCTCACCACTATCTCTATAAACATGGAAATACCTACAACGCCATATCTATACACATGGAAATACCTACACCGCCATCTCTATACACATGGGAATATCTACACCACTATGTCTATAAACATAGACATATCTACATTGCAATCTCTATACACATGGAAATATCTACACCGCCATCTCTATAAACATGGAAATATCTACATCGCTATCTGTATAAATATGGAAATATCTCCACCGCTATCAGTATAAACATGGAAATATCTACACCGATATCTGTATAAACATGGAAATATCTACACCGCTATCTCTATAAACATGGAAATATCTACAACGCTATCTGTGTAAACATGGAAGTATCTACACAGATATCTGTGTAAACTTGCAAATATCTACACAGCTATCTGTGTAAAGATCGAAATGTCTACAGCGCAATCTGTGCAAAGATGGAAATATCTACACCGCTATCTCTGTAAACATGGAAATATCTACACCGCTATCTGTATCAACATGGAAATATCTACTTCGCTATCTTTATAAACATGGAAATATCTACACTGTTATCTCTATAAACATGGAAATATCTACACCACCATCTGTATAAACATGCAAATATCTACAGAGTCATCTGTATAAACATGGAAACATCTACACCACCATATCTATAAACATGGAAATATCTACAGTGCCATCTGTATACCCGTGGAAATACCTACCCAGCCATCTGTGTAACCACGGAAATATCTACTCCGCTATCTCTATAAACATGGAAATACGTACAACGCTATCTCTATAAATATGGAAATACCTACGCTGCAATCTCTATAAACATGGAAATATCTACACCGCCATCACTATAAACATGGAAATATCTACATCGCTATTTGTATTAACATGGAAATAGCTCCACCGCTATCAGTAAAAACACTGAAATATCTACACCGCTATCTGTATAAACATGGAAATATGTACAACGCTATCTGTATAAACATGGAACTATCTACACCGCTATCTGTATAAACATGGAAATATCTACACAGCTATCTCTATAAACATGGAAAGAGCTACACTGCTATCTGTATAAACATAGAAATATCGACACCGTTATCTGTATAAACATGGAAATATCTACACCGCCCTCTGTAAAAACATGAAGATATCTACACAGTCATCTGTATAAACTTGGAAATATCTACACCTCCATATGTATACACATGGAAATATCTACACAGCCATCTGAAGAAACATGGAAATATGTTCACCGCTATCTGTATAAACATGGAAATAACTACACCGCTATCTTTATAAACTTGGAAATATCTACACCGCCTTCTGTATAAACATGGAAATATCTACACCGCTATCTGTATAAACATGGAAATACCAACACCGTTATCTGTATAAACATTGAAATATCTACACCGCTATCTGTATAAAGATGGGAATATCTACAACGCTATCTGTGTAAACATGGAAATATCTACACACCTATCTGTGTAAACATGGAAATATCTACACCGCTATCTGTATAAATATGGAAATATCTACACCGCTATCTGTATAAACATGGAAATACCAAAACGGCTATCTGTGTAAACATGGAAATATCTACAACGCTATCTGTATAAATACGGAAATATCCTCACCACTATCACTATAAACCTGGAAATACCTACAACGCTATCTGTATAAATACGGAAATATCCTCACCACTATCTCTATAAACATGGAAATAACTACACCGCCATATCTATAAACATGGAAATACCTACACCGCCATCTCTATACACATGGAAATATCTACACCACTATCTCTATAAACATAGACATATCTACATTGCAATCTCTATAAACATGGAAATATCTACACCGCCATCTCTATAAACATGGAAATATCTACATCGCTATCTGTATAAATATGGAAATATCTCCACTGCTATCAGTATAAACATGGAAATATCTACACCGATATCTGTATAAACATGGAAATATCTACACCGCTATCTGTATAAACATGGAAATATCTACAACGCTATCTGTGTAAACATGGAAGTATCTACACAGATATCTGTGTAAACTTGCAAATATCTACACAGCTATCTGTGTAAAGATCGAAATGTCTACAGCGCAATCTGTGCAAAGATGGAAATATCTACACCGCTATCTCTGTAAACATGGAAATATCTACACCGCTATCTGTATCAACATGGAAATATCGACTTCGCTATCTTTATAAACATGGAAATATCTACACTGTTATCTCTATAAACATGGAAATATCTACACCACCGTCTGTATAAACATGCAAATATCTACAGAGTCATCTGTATAAACATGGAAACATCTACACCACCATATCTATAAACATGGAAATATCTACAGTGCCATCTGTATACCCGTGGAAATACCTACCCAGCCATCTGTGTAACCACGGAAATATCTACTCCGCTATCTCTATAAACATGGAAATACGTACAACGCTATCTCTATAAATATGGAAATACCTACGCTGCAATCTCTATAAACATGGAAATATCTACACCGCCATCACTATAAACATGGAAATATCTACATCGCTATCTGTATTAACATGGAAATAGCTCCACCGCTATCAGTAAAAACACTGAAATATCTACACCGCTATCTGTATAAACATGGAAATATGTACAACGCTATCTGTATAAACATGGAAATATCTACACCGCTATCTGTATAAACATGGAAATATCTACACAGCTATCTCTACAAACATGGAAATAGCTACACTGCTATCTGTATAAACATAGAAATAGCGACACCGTTATCTGTATAAACATGGAAATATCTACACCGCCCTCTGTAAAAACATGAAGATATCTACACAGTCATCTGTATAAACTTGGAAATATCTACACCTCCATCTTTATAAACATGGAAATATCTACACTGCCATATGTATACACATGGAAATATCTACACAGCCATCTGAAGAAACATGGAAATATGTACACCGCTATCTGTATAAACATGGAAATAACTACAGCGCTATCTTTATAAACTTGGAAATATCTACACCGCCTTCTGTATAAACATGGAAATATCTACACCGCTATCTGTATAAACATGGAAATACCAACACCGTTATCTGTATAAACATTGAAATATCTACACCGCTATCTGTATAAAGATGGAAATATCTACAACGCTATCTGTGTAAACATGGAAATATCTACACACCTATCTGTGTAAACATGGAAATATCTACACCGCTATCTGTATAAACATGGAAATATCTACACCGCTATCTGTATAAACATGGAAATACCAAAACGGCTATCTGTATAAACATGGAAATATCTACAACGCTATCTGTATAAATACGGAAATATCCTCACCACTATCACTATAAACCTGGAAATGCCTACAACGCTATCTGTATAAATACGCAAATATCCTCACCACTATCTCTATAAACATGGAAATACCTACACCGCCATATCTATACACATGGAAATACCTACACCGCCATCTCTATACACATGGGAATATCTACACCACTATGTCTATAAACATAGACATATCTACATTGCAATCTCTATAAACATGGAAATATCTACACCGCCATCTCTATAAACATGGAAATATCTACATCGCTATCTGTATAAATATGGAAATATCTCCACCGCTATCAGTATAAACATGGAAATATCTACACCGATATCTGTATAAACATGGAAATATCTACACCGCTATCTCTATAAACATGGAAATATCTACAACGCTATCTGTGTAAACATGGAAGTATCTACACAGATATCTGTGTAAACTTGCAAATATCTACACAGCTATCTGTGTAAAGATCGAAATGTCTACAGCGCAATCTGTGCAAAGATGGAAATATCTACACCGCTATCTCTGTAAACATGGAAATATCTACACCGCTATCTGTATCAACATGGAAATATCTACTTCGCTATCTTAATAAACATGGAAATATCTACACTGTTATCTCTATAAACATGGAAATATCTACACCACCATCGGTATAAACATGCAAATATCTACAGAGTCATCTGTATAAACATGGAAACATCTACACCACCATATCTATAAACATGGAAAGATCTGCAGTGCCATCTGTATACCCGTGGAAATACCTACCCAGCCATCTGTGTAACCACGGAAATATCTACTCCGCTATCTCTATAAACATGGAAATACGTACAACGCTATCTCTATAAATATGGAAATACCTACGCTGCAATCTGTATAAACATGGAAATATCTACACCGCCATCACTATAAACATGGAAATATCTACATCGCTATCTGTATTAACATGGAAATAGCTCCACCGCTATCAGTAAAAACACTGAAATATCTACACCGCTATCTGTATAAACATGGAAATATGTACAACGCTATCTGTATAAACATGGAAATATCTACACCGCTATCTGTATAAACATGGAAATATCTACACAGCTATCTCTACAAACATGGAAATAGCTACACTGCTATCTGTATAAACATAGAAATAGCGACACCGTTATCTGTATAAACATGGAAATATCTACACCGCCCTCTGTAAAAACATGAAGATAACTACACAGTCATCTGTATAAACTTGGAAATATCTACGCCTCCATCTGTATAAACATGGAAATATCTACACTGCCATCTGTATACACATGGAAATATCTACACAGCCATCTGAAGAAACATGGAAATATGTACACCGCTATCTGTATAAACATGGAAATAACTACACCGCTATCTTTATAAACTTGGAAATATCTACACCGCCTTCTGTATAAACATGGAAATATCTACACCGCTATCTGTATAAACATGGAAATACCAACACCGTTATCTGTATAAACATTGAAATATCTACACCGCTATCTGTATAAAGATGGGAATATCTACAACGCTATCTGTGTAAACATGGAAATATCTACACACCTATCTGTGTAAACATGGAAATATCTACACCGCTATATGTATAAACATGGAAATATCTACACCGCTATCTGTATAAACATGGAAATACCAAAACGGCTATCTGTGTAAACATGGAAATATCTACAACGTTATCTGTATAAATACGGAAATATCCTCACCACTATCACTATAAACCTGGAAATGCCTAAAACGCTATCTGTATAAATACGGAAATATCCTCACCACTATCTCTATAAACATGGAAATACCTACACCGCCATATCTATACACATGGAAATACCTACACCGCCATCTCTATACACATGGAAATATCTACACCACTATCTCTATAAACATAGACATATCTACATTGCAATCTCTATAAACATGGAAATATCTACACCGCCATCTCTATAAACATGGAAATATCTACATCGCTATCTGTATAAATATGGAAATATCTCCACTGCTATCAGTATAAACATGGAAATATCTACACCGATATCTGTATAAACATGGAAATATCTACACCGCTATCTGTATAAACATGGAAATATCTACAACGCTATCTGTGTAAACATGGAAGTATCTACACAGATATCTGTGTAAACTTGCAAATATCTACACAGCTATCTGTGTAAAGATCGAAATGTCTACATCGCAATCTGTGCAAAGATGGAAATATCTACACCGCTATCTCTGTAAACATGGAAATATCTACACCGCTATCTGTATCAACATGGAAATATCTACTTCGCTATCTTTATAAACATGGAAATATCTACACTGTTATCTCTATAAACATGGAAATATCTACACCACCATCTGTATAAACATGCAAATATCTACAGAGTCATCTGTATAAACATGGAAACATCTCCACCACCATATCTATAAACATGGAAATATCTACAGTGCCATCTGTATACCCGTGGAAATACCTACCCAGCCATCTGTGTAACCACGGAAATATCTACTCCGCTATCTCTATAAACATGGAAATACGTACAACGCTATCTCTATAAATATGGAAATACCTACGCTGCAATCTCTATAAACATGGAAATATCTACACCGCCATCACTATAAACATGGAAATATCTACATCGCTATCTGTATTAACATGGAAATAGCTCCACCGCTATCAGTAAAAACACTGAAATATCTACACCGCTATCTGTATAAACATGGAAATATGTACAACGCTATCTGTATAAACATGGAAATATCTACACCACTATCTGTATAAACATGGAAATATCTACACAGCTATCTCTACAAACATGGAAATAGCTACACTGCTATCTGTATAAACATAGAAATAGCGACACCGTTATCTGTATAAACATGGAAATATCTACACCGCCCTCTGTAAAAACATGAAGATATCTACACAGTCATCTGTATAAACTTGGAAATATCTACACCTCCATCTGTATAAACATGGAAATATCTACACTGCCATCTGTATACACATGGAAATATCTACACAGCCATCTGAAGAAACATGGAAATATGTACACCGCTATCTGTATAAACATGGAAATAACTACACCGCTATCTTTATAAACTTGGAAATATCTACACCGCCTTCTGTATAAACATGGAAATATCTACACCGCTATCTGTATAAACATGGAAATACCAACACCGTTATCTGTATAAACATTGAAATATCTACACCGCTATCTGTATAAAGATGGAAATATCTACAACGCTATCTGTGTAAACATGGAAATATCTACACACCTATATGTGTAAACATGGAAATACCTACACCGCTATCTGTATAAACATGGAAATATCTACACCGCTATCTGTATAAACATGGAAATACCAAAACGGCTATCTGTATAAACATGGAAATATCTACAACGCTATCTGTATAAATACGGAAATATCCTCACCACTATCACTATAAACCTGGAAATGCCTACAACGCTATCTGTATAAATACGCAAATATCCTCACCACTATCTCTATAAACATGGAAATACCTACACCGCCATATCTATACACATGGAAATACCTACACCGCCATCTCTATACACATGGGAATATCTACACCACTATGTCTATAAACATAGACATATCTACATTGCAATCTCTATAAACATGGAAATATCTACACCGCCATCTCTATAAACATGGAAATATCTACATCGCTATCTGTATAAATATGGAAATATCTCCACCGCTATCAGTATAAACATGGAAATATCTACACCGATATCTGTATAAACATGGAAATATCTACACCGCTATCTCTATAAACATGGAAATATCTACAACGCTATCTGTGTAAACATGGAAGTATCTACACAGATATCTGTGTAAACTTGCAAATATCTACACAGCTATCTGTGTAAAGATCGAAATGTCTACTGCGCAATCTGTGCAAAGATGGAAATATCTACACCGCTATCTCTGTAAACATGGAAATATCTACACCGCTATCTGTATCAACATGGAAATATCTACTTCGCTATCTTTATAAACATGGAAATATCTACACTGTTATCTCTATAAACATGGAAATATCTACACCACCATCTGTATAAACATGCAAATATCTACAGAGTCATCTGTATAAACATGGAAACATCTACACCACCATATCTATAAACATGGAAATATCTACAGTGCCATCTGTATACCCGTGGAAATACCTACCCAGCCATCTGTGTAACCACGGAAATATCTACTCCGCTATCTCTATAAACATGGAAATACGTACAACGCTATCTCTATAAATATGGAAATACCTACGCTGCAATCTCTATAAACATGGAAATATCTACACCACCATCACTATAAACATGGAAATATCTACATCGCTATCTGTATTAACATGGAAATAGCTCCACCGCTATCAGTAAAAACACTGAAATATCTACACCGCTATCTGTATAAACATGGAAATATGTACAACGCTATCTGTATAAACATGGAAATATCTACACCGCTATCTGTATAAACATGGAAATATCTACACAACTATCTCTACAAACATGGAAATAGCTACTCTGCTATCTGTATAAACATAGAAATAGCGACACCGTTATCTGTATAAACATGGAAATATCTACACCGCCCTCTGTAAAAACATGAAGATAACTACACAGTCATCTGTATAAACTTGGAAATATCTACACCTCCATCTGTATAAACATGGAAATATCTACACTGCCATCTGTATACACATGGAAATATCTACACAGCCATCTGAAGAAACATGGAAATATGTACACCGCTATCTGTATAAACATGGAAATAACTACACCGCTATCTTTATAAACTTGGAAATATCTACACCGCCTTCTGTATAAACATGGAAATATCTACACCGCTATCTGTATAAACATGGAAATACCAACACCGTTATCTGTATAAACATTGAAATATCTACACCGCTATCTGTATAAAGATGGGAATATCTACAACGCTATCTGTGTAAACATGGAAATATCTACACACCTATCTGTGTAAACATGGAAATATCTACACCGCTATCTGTATAAACATGGAAATATCTACACCGCTATCTGTATAAACATGGAAATACCAAAACGGCTATCTGTGTAAACATGGAAATATCTACAACGCTATCTGTATAAATACGGAAATATCCTCACCACTATCACTATAAACCTGGAAATGCCTAAAACGCTATCTGTATAAATACGGAAATATCCTCACCACTATCTCTATAAACATGGAAATACCTACACCGCCATATCTATACACATGGAAATACCTACACCGCCATCTCTATACACATGGAAATATCTACACCACTATCTCTATAAACATAGACATATCTACATTGCAATCTCTATAAACATGGAAATATCTACACCGCCATCTCTATAAACATGGAAATATCTACATCGCTATCTGTATAAATATGGAAATATCTCCACTGCTATCAGTATAAACATGGAAATATCTACACCGATATCTGTATAAACATGGAAATATCTACACCGCTATCTGTATAAACATGGAAATATCTACAACGCTATCTGTGTAAACATGGAAGTATCTACACAGATATCTGTGTAAACTTGCAAATATCTACACAGCTATCTGTGTAAAGATCGAAATGTCTACAGCGCAATCTGTGCAAAGATGGAAATATCTACACCGCTATCTCTGTAAACATGGAAATATCTACACCGCTATCTGTATCAACATGGAAATATCTACTTCGCTATCTTTATAAACATGGAAATATCTACACTGTTATCTCTATAAACATGGAAATATCTACACCACCATCTGTATAAACATGCAAATATCTACAGAGTCATCTGTATAAACATGGAAACATCTCCACCACCATATCTATAAACATGGAAATATCTACAGTGCCATCTGTATACCCGTGGAAATACCTACCCAGCCATCTGTGTAACCACGGAAATATCTACTCCGCTATCTCTATAAACATGGAAATACGTACAACGCTATCTCTATAAATATGGAAATACCTACGCTGCAATCTCTATAAACATGGAAATATCTACACCGCCATCACTATAAACATGGAAATATCTACATCGCTATCTGTATTAACATGGAAATAGCTCCACCGCTATCAGTAAAAACACTGAAATATCTACACCGCTATCTGTATAAACATGGAAATATGTACAACGCTATCTGTATAAACATGGAAATATCTACACCGCTATCTGTATAAACATGGAAATATCTACACAGCTATCTCTACAAACATGGAAATAGCTACACTGCTATCTGTATAAACATAGAAATAGCGACACCGTTATCTGTATAAACATGGAAATATCTACACCGCCCTCTGTAAAAACATGAAGATATCTACACAGTCATCTGTATAAACTTGGAAATATCTACACCTCCATCTGTATAAACATGGAAATATCTACACTGCCATCTGTATACACATGGAAATATCTACACAGCCATCTGAAGAAACATGGAAATATGTACACCGCTATCTGTATAAACATGGAAATAACTACACCGCTATCTTTATAAACTTGGAAATATCTACACCGCCTTCTGTATAAACATGGAAATATCTACACCGCTATCTGTATAAACATGGAAATACCAACACCGTTATCTGTATAAACATTGAAATATCTACACCGCTATCTGTATAAAGATGGGAATATCTACAACGCTATCTGTGTAAACATGGAAATATCTACACACCTATCTGTGTAAACATGGAAATATCTACACCGCTATCTGTATAAACATGGAAATATCTACACCGCTATCTGTATAAACATGGAAATACCAAAACGGCTATCTGTATAAACATGGAAATATCTACAACGCTATCTGTATAAATACGGAAATATCCTCACCACTATCACTATAAACCTGGAAATGCCTACAACGCTATCTGTATAAATACGCAAATATCCTCACCACTATCTCTATAAACATGGAAATACCTACACCGCCATATCTATACACATGGAAATACCTACACCGCCATCTCTATACACATGGGAATATCTACACCACTATGTCTATAAACATAGACATATCTACATTGCAATCTCTATAAACATGGAAATATCTACACCGCCATCTCTATAAACATGGAAATATCTACATCGCTATCTGTATAAATATGGAAATATCTCCACCGCTATCAGTATAAACATGGAAATATCTACACCGATATCTGTATAAACATGGAAAATCTACACCGCTATCTCTATAAACATGGAAATATCTACAACGCTATCTGTGTAAACATGGAAGTATCTACACAGATATCTGTGTAAACTTGCAAATATCTACACAGCTATCTGTGTAAAGATCGAAATGTCTACTGCGCAATCTGTGCAAAGATGGAAATATCTACACCGCTATCTCTGTAAACATGGAAATATCTACACCGCTATCTGTATCAACATGGAAATATCTACTTCGCTATCTTTATAAACATGGAAATATCTACACTGTTATCTCTATAAACATGGAAATATCTACACCACCATCTGTATAAACATGCAAATATCTACAGAGTCATCTGTATAAACATGGAAACATCTACACCACCATATCTATAAACATGGAAATATCTACAGTGCCATCTGTATACCCGTGGAAATACCTACCCAGCCATCTGTGTAACCACGGAAATATCTACTCCGCTATCTCTATAAACATGGAAATACGTACAACGCTATCTCTATAAATATGGAAATACCTACGCTGCAATCTCTATAAACATGGAAATATCTACACCACCATCACTATAAACATGGAAATATCTACATCGCTATCTGTATTAACATGGAAATAGCTCCACCGCTATCAGTAAAAACACTGAAATATCTACACCGCTATCTGTATAAACATGGAAATATGTACAACGCTATCTGTATAAACATGGAAATATCTACACCGCTATCTGTATAAACATGGAAATATCTACACAACTATCTCTACAAACATGGAAATAGCTACTCTGCTATCTGTATAAACATAGAAATAGCGACACCGTTATCTGTATAAACATGGAAATATCTACACCGCCCTCTGTAAAAACATGAAGATAACTACACAGTCATCTGTATAAACTTGGAAATATCTACACCTCCATCTGTATAAACATGGAAATATCTACACTGCCATCTGTATACACATGGAAATATCTACACAGCCATCTGAAGAAACATGGAAATATGTACACCGCTATCTGTATAAACATGGAAATAACTACACCGCTATCTTTATAAACTTGGAAATATCTACACCGCCTTCTGTATAAACATGGAAATATCTACACCGCTATCTGTATAAACATGGAAATACCAACACCGTTATCTGTATAAACATTGAAATATCTACACCGCTATCTGTATAAAGATGGGAATATCTACAACGCTATCTGTGTAAACATGGAAATATCTACACACCTATCTGTGTAAACATGGAAATATCTACACCGCTATCTGTATAAACATGGAAATATCTACACCGCTATCTGTATAAACATGGAAATACCAAAACGGCTATCTGTGTAAACATGGAAATATCTACAACGCTATCTGTATAAATACGGAAATATCCTCACCACTATCACTATAAACCTGGAAATGCCTAAAACGCTATCTGTATAAATACGGAAATATCCTCACCACTATCTCTATAAACATGGAAATACCTACACCGCCATATCTATACACATGGAAATACCTACACCGCCATCTCTATACACATGGAAATATCTACACCACTATCTCTATAAACATAGAAATATCTACATTGCAATCTCTATAAACATGGAAATATCTACACCGCCATCTCTATAAACATGGAAATATCTACATCGCTATCTGTATAAATATGGAAATATCTCCACTGCTATCAGTATAAACATGGAAATATCTACACCGATATCTGTATAAACATGGAAATATCTACACCGCTATCTGTATAAACATGGAAATATCTACAACGCTATCTGTGTAAACATGGAAGTATCTACACAGATATCTGTGTAAACTTGCAAATATCTACACAGCTATCTGTGTAAAGATCGAAATGTCTACAGCGCAATCTGTGCAAAGATGGAAATATCTACACCGCTATCTCTGTAAACATGGAAATATCTACACCGCTATCTGTATCAACATGGAAATATCTACTTCGCTATCTTTATAAACATGGAAATATCTACACTGTTATCTCTATAAACATGGAAATATCTACACCACCATCTGTATAAACATGCAAATATCTACAGAGTCATCTGTATAAACATGGAAACATCTCCACCACCATATCTATAAACATGGAAATATCTACAGTGCCATCTGTATACCCGTGGAAATACCTACCCAGCCATCTGTGTAACCACGGAAATATCTACTCCGCTATCTCTATAAACATGGAAATACGTACAACGCTATCTCTATAAATATGGAAATACCTACGCTGCAATCTCTATAAACATGGAAATATCTACACCGCCATCACTATAAACATGGAAATATCTACATCGCTATCTGTATTAACATGGAAATAGCTCCACCGCTATCAGTAAAAACACTGAAATATCTACACCGCTATCTGTATAAACATGGAAATATGTACAACGCTATCTGTATAAACATGGAAATATCTACACCGCTATCTGTATAAACATGGAAATATCTACACAGCTATCTCTACAAACATGGAAATAGCTACACTGCTATCTGTATAAACATAGAAATAGCGACACCGTTATCTGTATAAACATGGAAATATCTACACCGCCCTCTGTAAAAACATGAAGATATCTACACAGTCATCTGTATAAACTTGGAAATATCTACACCTCCATCTGTATAAACATGGAAATATCTACACTGCCATCTGTATACACATGGAAATATCTACACAGCCATCTGAAGAAACATGGAAATATGTACACCGCTATCTGTATAAACATGGAAATAACTACACCGCTATCTTTATAAACTTGGAAATATCTACACCGCCTTCTGTATAAACATGGAAATATCTACACCGCTATCTGTATAAACATGGAAATACCAACACCGTTATCTGTATAAACATTGAAATATCTACACCGCTATCTGTATAAAGATGGAAATATCTACAACGCTATCTGTGTAAACATGGAAATATCTACACACCTATCTGTGTAAACATGGAAATATCTACACCGCTATCTGTATAAACATGGAAATATCTACACCGCTATCTGTATAAACATGGAAATACCAAAACGGCTATCTGTATAAACATGGAAATATCTACAACGCTATCTGTATAAATACGGAAATATCCTCACCACTATCACTATAAACCTGGAAATGCCTACAACGCTATCTGTATAAATACGCAAATATCCTCACCACTATCTCTATAAACATGGAAATACCTACACCGCCATATCTATACACATGGAAATACCTACACCGCCATCTCTATACACATGGGAATATCTACACCACTATGTCTATAAACATAGACATATCTACATTGCAATCTCTATAAACATGGAAATATCTACACCGCCATCTCTATAAACATGGAAATATCTACATCGCTATCTGTATAAATATGGAAATATCTCCACCGCTATCAGTATAAACATGGAAATATCTACACCGATATCTGTATAAACATGGAAAATCTACACCGCTATCTCTATAAACATGGAAATATCTACAACGCTATCTGTGTAAACATGGAAGTATCTACACAGATATCTGTGTAAACTTGCAAATATCTACACAGCTATCTGTGTAAAGATCGAAATGTCTACTGCGCAATCTGTGCAAAGATGGAAATATCTACACCGCTATCTCTGTAAACATGGAAATATCTACACCGCTATCTGTATCAACATGGAAATATCTACTTCGCTATCTTTATAAACATGGAAATATCTACACTGTTATCTCTATAAACATGGAAATATCTACACCACCATCTGTATAAACATGCAAATATCTACAGAGTCATCTGTATAAACATGGAAACATCTACACCACCATATCTATAAACATGGAAATATCTACAGTGCCATCTGTATACCCGTGGAAATACCTACCCAGCCATCTGTGTAACCACGGAAATATCTACTCCGCTATCTCTATAAACATGGAAATACGTACAACGCTATCTCTATAAATATGGAAATACCTACGCTGCAATCTCTATAAACATGGAAATATCTACACCACCATCACTATAAACATGGAAATATCTACATCGCTATCTGTATTAACATGGAAATAGCTCCACCGCTATCAGTAAAAACACTGAAATATCTACACCGCTATCTGTATAAACATGGAAATATGTACAACGCTATCTGTATAAACATGGAAATATCTACACCGCTATCTGTATAAACATGGAAATATCTACACAACTATCTCTACAAACATGGAAATAGCTACTCTGCTATCTGTATAAACATAGAAATAGCGACACCGTTATCTGTATAAACATGGAAATATCTACACCGCCCTCTGTAAAAACATGAAGATAACTACACAGTCATCTGTATAAACTTGGAAATATCTACACCTCCATCTGTATAAACATGGAAATATCTACACTGCCATCTGTATACACATGGAAATATCTACACAGCCATCTGAAGAAACATGGAAATATGTACACCGCTATCTGTATAAACATGGAAATAACTACACCGCTATCTTTATAAACTTGGAAATATCTACACCGCCTTCTGTATAAACATGGAAATATCTACACCGCTATCTGTATAAACATGGAAATACCAACACCGTTATCTGTATAAACATTGAAATATCTACACCGCTATCTGTATAAAGATGGGAATATCTACAACGCTATCTGTGTAAACATGGAAATATCTACACACCTATCTGTGTAAACATGGAAATATCTACACCGCTATCTGTATAAACATGGAAATATCTACACCGCTATCTGTATAAACATGGAAATACCAAAACGGCTATCTGTGTAAACATGGAAATATCTACAACGCTATCTGTATAAATAAGGAAATATCATCACCACTATCACTAAAAACCTGGAAATACCTACAACGCTATCTGTATAAATACGGAAATATCCTCACCACTATCTCTATAAACATGGAAATACCTACACCGCCATATCTATACACATGGAAATACCTACACCGCCATCTCTGTACACATGGAAATATCTACACCACTATCTCTATAAACATAGAAATATCTACATTGCAATCTCTATAAACATGGAAATATCTACACCGCCATCTCTATAAATATGGAAATATCTACATCGCTATCTGTATAAATATGGAAATATCTCCACCGCTATCAGTATAAACATGGAAATATCTACACCGATATCTGTATAAACATGGAAATATCTACACCGCTATCTGTATAAACATGGAAATATCTACAACGCTATATGTGTAAACATGGAAGTATCTTCACAGATATCTGTGTAAACTTGCAAATATCTACACAGCTATCTGTGTAAAGATCGAAATGTCTACAGCGCAATCTGTGCAAAGATGGAAATATCTACACCGCTATCTCTGTAAACATGGAAATATCTACACCGCTATCTGTATCAACATGGAAATATCTACTTCGCTATCTTTATAAACATGGAAATATCTACACTGTTATCTCTATAAACATGGAAATATCTACACCACCATCTGTATAAACATGCAAATATCTACAGAGTCATCTGTATAAACATGGAAACATCTACACCACCATATCTATAAACATGGAAATATCTACAGTGCCATCTGTATACCCGTGGAAATACCTACCCAGCCATCTGTGTAACCACGGAAATATCTACTCCGCTATCTCTATAAACATGGAAATACGTACAACGCTATCTCTATAAATATGGAAATACCTACGCTGCAATCTCTATAAACATGGAAATATCTACACCACCATCACTATAAACATGGAAATATCTACATCGCTATCTGTATTAACATGGAAATAGCTCCACCGCTATCAGTAAAAACACTGAAATATCTACACCGCTATCTGTATAAACATGGAAATATGTACAACGCTATCTGTATAAACATGGAAATATCTACACCGCTATCTGTATAAACATGGAAATATCTACACAACTATCTCTACAAACATGGAAATAGCTACTCTGCTATCTGTATAAACATAGAAATAGCGACACCGTTATCTGTATAAACATGGAAATATCTACACCGCCCTCTGTAAAAACATGAAGATAACTACACAGTCATCTGTATAAACTTGGAAATATCTACACCTCCATCTGTATAAACATGGAAATATCTACACTGCCATCTGTATACACATGGAAATATCTACACAGCCATCTGAAGAAACATGGAAATATGTACACCGCTATCTGTATAAACATGGAAATAACTACACCGCTATCTTTATAAACTTGGAAATATCTACACCGCCTTCTGTATAAACATGGAAATATCTACACCGCTATCTGTATAAACATGGAAATACCAACACCGTTATCTGTATAAACATTGAAATATCTACACCGCTATCTGTATAAAGATGGGAATATCTACAACGCTATCTGTGTAAACATGGAAATATCTACACACCTATCTGTGTAAACATGGAAATATCTACACCGCTATCTGTATAAACATGGAAATATCTACACCGCTATCTGTATAAACATGGAAATACCAAAACGGCTATCTGTGTAAACATGGAAATATCTACAACGCTATCTGTATAAATAAGGAAATATCATCACCACTATCACTAAAAACCTGGAAATACCTACAACGCTATCTGTATAAATACGGAAATATCCTCACCACTATCTCTATAAACATGGAAATACCTACACCGCCATATCTATACACATGGAAATACCTACACCGCCATCTCTGTACACATGGAAATATCTACACCACTATCTCTATAAACATAGAAATATCTACATTGCAATCTCTATAAACATGGAAATATCTACACCGCCATCTCTATAAATATGGAAATATCTACATCGCTATCTGTATAAATATGGAAATATCTCCACCGCTATCAGTATAAACATGGAAATATCTACACCGATATCTGTATAAACATGGAAATATCTACACCGCTATCTGTATAAACATGGAAATATCTACAACGCTATATGTGTAAACATGGAAGTATCTTCACAGATATCTGTGTAAACTTGCAAATATCTACACAGCTATCTGTGTAAAGATCGAAATGTCTACAGCGCAATCTGTGCAAAGATGGAAATATCTACACCGCTATCTCTGTAAACATGGAAATATCTACACCGCTATCTGTATCAACATGGAAATATCTACTTCGCTATCTTTATAAACATGGAAATATCTACACTGTTATCTCTATAAACATGGAAATATCTACACCACCATCTGTATAAACATGCAAATATCTACAGAGTCATCTGTATAAACATGGAAATATCTACACCACCATATCTATAAACATGGAAATATCTACAGTGCCATCTGTATACCCGTGGAAATACCTACCCAGCCATCTGTGTAACCACGGAAATATCTACTCCGCTATCTCTATAAACATGGAAATACGTACAACGCTATCTCTATAAATATGGAAATACCTACGCTGCAATCTCTATAAACATGGAAATATCTACACCACCATCACTATAAACATGGAAATATCTACATCGCTATCTGTATTAACATGGAAATAGCTCCACCGCTATCAGTAAAAACACTGAAATATCTACACCGCTATCTGTATAAACATGGAAATATGTACAACGCTATCTGTATAAACATGGAAATATCTACACCGCTATCTGTATAAACATGGAAATATCTACACAACTATCTCTACAAACATGGAAATAGCTACTCTGCTATCTGTATAAACATAGAAATAGCGACACCGTTATCTGTATAAACATGGAAATATCTACACCGCCCTCTGTAAAAACATGAAGATAACTACACAGTCATCTGTATAAACTTGGAAATATCTACACCTCCATCTGTATAAACATGGAAATATCTACACTGCCATCTGTATACACATGGAAATATCTACACAGCCATCTGAAGAAACATGGAAATATGTACACCGCTATCTGTATAAACATGGAAATAACTACACCGCTATCTTTATAAACTTGGAAATATCTACACCGCCTTCTGTATAAACATGGAAATATCTACACCGCTATCTGTATAAACATGGAAATACCAACACCGTTATCTGTATAAACATTGAAATATCTACACCGCTATCTGTATAAAGATGGGAATATCTACAACGCTATCTGTGTAAACATGGAAATATCTACACACCTATCTGTGTAAACATGGAAATATCTACACCGCTATCTGTATAAACATGGAAATATCTACACCGCTATCTGTATAAACATGGAAATACCAAAACGGCTATCTGTGTAAACATGGAAATATCTACAACGCTATCTGTATAAATAAGGAAATATCATCACCACTATCACTAAAAACCTGGAAATACCTACAACGCTATCTGTATAAATACGGAAATATCCTCACCACTATCTCTATAAACATGGAAATACCTACACCGCCATATCTATACACATGGAAATACCTACACCGCCATCTCTGTACACATGGAAATATCTACACCACTTTCTCTATAAACATAGAAATATCTACATTGCAATCTCTATAAACATGGAAATATCTACACCGCCATCTCTATAAATATGGAAATATCTACATCGCTATCTGTATAAATATGGAAATATCTCCACCGCTATCAGTATAAACATGGAAATATCTACACCGATATCTGTATAAACATGGAAATATCTACACCGCTATCTGTATAAACATGGAAATATCTACAACGCTATATGTGTAAACATGGAAGTATCTTCACAGATATCTGTGTAAACTTGCAAATATCTACACAGCTATCTGTGTAAAGATCGAAATGTCTACAGCGCAATCTGTGCAAAGATGGAAATATCTACACCGCTATCTCTGTAAACATGGAAATATCTACACCGCTATCTGTATCAACATGGAAATATCTACTTCGCTATCTTTATAAACATGGAAATATCTACACTGTTATCTCTATAAACATGGAAATATCTACACCACCATCTGTATAAACATGCAAATATCTACAGAGTCATCTGTATAAACATGGAAATATCTACACCACCATATCTATAAACATGGAAATATCTACAGTGCCATCTGTATACCCGTGGAAATACCTACCCAGCCATCTGTGTAACCACGGAAATATCTACTCCGCTATCTCTATAAACATGGAAATATGTACAACGCTATCTCTATAAATATCAAAATATCTACACTGCAATCTCTATAAACATGGAAATATCTACATCGCTATCTGTATAAATATGGAAATATCTCCACCGCTATCAGTATAAACATGGAAATATCTACACCGATATCTGTATAAACATGGAAATATCTACACCGCTATCTGTATAAACATGGAAATATCTACAATGCTATCTGTGTAAACATGGAAGTATCTACACAGATATCTGTGTAAACTTGCAAATATCTACACAGCTATCTGTGTAAAGATCGAAATGTCTACAGCGCAATCTGTGCAAAGATGGAAATATCTACACCGCTATCTCTGTAAACATGGAAATATCTACACCGCTATCTGTATCAACATGGAAATATCTACTTCGCTATCTGTATAAACATGGAAATATCTACACTGTTATCTCTATAAACATGGAAATATCTACACCACCATCTGTATAAACATGCAAATATCTACAGAGTCATCTGTATAAACATGGAAATATCTACAACACCATATCTATAAACATGGAAATATCTACAGTGCCATCTGTATACCCGTGGAAATACCTACCCAGCCATCTGTGTAACCACGGAAATATCTACTCCGCTATCTCTATAAAGATGGAAATACGTACAACGCTATCTCTATAAATATGGAAATATCTACACTGTAATCTCTATAAACATGGATATATCTACACCGCAATCACTACAAACATGGAAATATCTACATCGCTATCTGTATTATCATGGAAATAGCTCCACCGCTATCAGTATAAACACTGAAATATCTATACCGCTATCTGTATAAACATGGAAATATGTACAACGCTATCTGTATAAACATGGAAATATATACACCGCTATCTGTATAAACATGGAAATATCTACACAGCTATCTCTATAAACATGGAAATAGCTACACTGCTATCTGTATAAACATAGAAATAGCGACAGCGTTATCTGTATAAACATGGAAATATCTACACCGCCCTCTGTAAAAACATCAAGATATCTACACAGTCATCTGTATAAACTTGGAAATATCTACACCTCCATCTGTATAAACATGGAAATATCTACACTGCCATCTGTATACACATGGAAATATCTACACAGCCATCTGAAGAAACATGGAAATATGTACACCGCTATCTGTATAAACATGGAAATAACTACACCGCTATCTTAATAAACTTGGAAATATCTACACCGCCTTCCGTATAAACATGGAAATATCTACAACGCTATCTGTATAAACATGGAAATACTAACACCGTTATCTCTATAAACATTGAAATAGCTACACCGCTATCTGTATAAAGATGGAAATATCTACAACGCTATCTGTGTAAACATGGAAATATCTACACACCTATCTGTGTAAACATGGAAATATCTACACCGCTATCTGTATAAACATGGAAATATCTACACCGCTATCTGTATAAACATGGAAATACCAAAACGGCTATCTGTATAAACATGGAAATATCTACAACGCTATCTGTATAAATACGGAAATATCCTCACCACTATCACTATAAACCTGGAAATACCTACAACGCTATCTGTATAAATACGGAAATATCCTCACCACTATCTCTATAAACATGGAAATACCTACACCGCCATATCTATACACATATAAATACCTACAACGCCATCTCTATACACATGGAAATATCTACACCACTATCTCTATAAACATAGAAATATCTACATTGCAATCTCTATAAACATGGAAATATCTACACCGCCATCTCTATAAACATGGAAATATCTACATCGCTATCTGTATAAATATGGAAATATCTCCACCGCTATCAGTATAAACATGGAAATATCTACACCGATATCTGTATAAACATGGAAATATCTACACCGCTATCTGTATAAACATGGAAATATCTACAATGCTATCTGTGTAAACATGGAAGTATCTACACAGATATCTGTGTAAACTTGCAAATATCTACACAGCTATCTGTGTAAAGATCGAAATGTCTACAGCGCAATCTGTGCAAAGATGGAAATATCTACACCGCTATCTCTGTAAACATGGAAATATCTACACCGCTATCTGTATCAACATGGAAATATCTACTTCGCTATCTGTATAAACATGGAAATATCTACACTGTTATCTCTATAAACATGGAAATATCTACACCACCATCTGTATAAACATGCAAATATCTACAGAGTCATCTGTATAAACATGGAAATATCTACACCACCATATCTATAAACATGGAAATATATACAGTGCCATCTGTATACCCGTGGAAATACCTACCCAGCCATCTGTGTAACCACGGAAATATCTACTCCGCTATCTCTATAAAGATGGAAATACGTACAACGCTATCTCTATAAATATGGAAATATCTACACTGCAATCTCTATAAACATGGAAATATCTACACCGCAATCACTACAAACATGGAAATATCTACATCGCTATCTGTATTATCATGGAAATAGCTCCACCGCTATCAGTATAAACACTGAAATATCTATACCGCTATCTGTATAAACATGGAAATATGTACAACGCTATCTGTATAAACATGGAAATATCTACACCGCTATCTGTATAAACATGGAAATATCTACACAGCTATCTCTATAAACATGGAAATAGCTACACTGCTATCTGTATAAACATAGAAATAGCGACACCGTTATCTGTATAAACATGGAAATATCTACACCGCCCTCTGTAAAAACATCAAGATATCTACACAGTCATCTGTATAAACTTGGAAATATCTACACCTCCATCTGTATAAACATGGAAATATCTACACTGCCATCTGTATACACATGGAAATATCTACACAGCCATCTGAAGAAACACGGAAGTATGTACACCGCTATCTGTATAAACATGGAAATAACTACACCGCTATCTTAATAAACTTGGAAATATCTACACCGCCTTCTGTATAAACATGGAAATACCTACACCGCTATCTGTATAAACATGGAAATACTAACACCGTTATCTCTATAAACATTGAAATATCTACACCGCTATCTGTATAAAGATGGAAATATCTACAACGCTATCTGTGTAAACATGGAAATATCTACACACCTATCTGTGTAAACATGGAAATATCTACACCGCTATCTGTATAAACATGGAAATATCTACACCGCTATCTGTATAAACATGGAAATACCAAAACGGCTATCTGTATAAACATGGAAATATCTACAACGCAATCTGTATAAATACGGAAATATCCTCACCACTATCACTATAAACCTGCAAATACCTACAACGCTATCTGTATAAATACGGAAATATCCTCACCACTATCTCTATAAACATGGAAATACCTTCACCGCCATATCTGTACACATGGAAATACCTGCAACGCCATCTCTATACACATGGAAATATCTACACCACTATCTCTATAAACATAGAAATATCTACATTGCAATCTCTATAAACATGGAAATATCCACACCGCCATCTCTATAAACATGGAAATATCTACATCGCTATCTATATAAATATGGAAATATCTCCACCGCTATCAGTATAAACATGGAAATATCTACACCGATATCTGTATAAACATGGAAATATCTACACCGCTATCTGTATAAACATGGAAATATCTACAACGCTATCTGTGTAAACATGGAAGTATCTACACAGATATCTGTATAAACATGGAAATATCTACACCGCTATCTGTATAAACATGGAAATATCTACAACGCTATCTGTGTAAACATGGAAGTATCTACACAGATATCTGTGTAAACTTGCAAATATCTACACAGCTATCTGTGTAAAGATCGAAATGTCTACAGCGCAATCTGTGCAAAGATGGAAATATCTACACCGCTATCTCTGTAAACATGGAAATATCTACACCGCTATCTGTATCAACATGGAAATATCTACTTCGATATCTTTATAAACATGGAAATATCTACACTGTTATCTCTATAAACATGGAAATATCTACACCACCATCTGTATAAACATGCAAATATCTACAGAGTCATCTGTATAAACATGGAAATATCTACACCACCATATCTATAAACATGGAAATATCTACAGTGCCATCTGTATACCCGTGGAAATACCTACCCAGCCATCTGTGTAACCACGGAAATGTCTACTCCGCTATCTCTATAAACATGGAAATACGTATAACGCTATCTCTATAAATATGGAAATATCTACGCTGCAATCTCTATAAACATGGAAATATCTACACCGCAATGACTATAAACATGGAAATATCTACATCGCTATCTGTATTAACATGGAAATATCTCCACCGCTATCAGTATAAACATTGAAATATCTACACCGCTATCTGTATAAACATGGAAATATGTACAACGCTATCTGTATAAACATGGAAATATCTACACCGCAATCTGTATAAACATGGAAATATCTACACAGCTATCTCTATAAACATGGAAATAGCTACCCTGCTATCTGTATAAACATAGAAATAGCGACACCGTTATCTGTATAAACATGGAAATATCTACACCGCCCTCTGTAAAAACATGAAGATATCTACACAGTCATCTGTATAAACTTGGAAATATCTACACCTCCATCTGTATAAACGTGGAAATATCTACACTGCCATCTGTATACACATGGAAATATCTACACAGCCATCTGAAGAAACATGGAAATATGTACCCCGCTATCTGTATAAACATGGAAATAACTACACCGCAATCTTTATAAACTTGGAAATATCTACACCGCCTTCTGTGTAAACATGGAAATATCTACACCGCTATCTGTATAAACATGGAAATATCTACACCGCTATCTGTATAAACATGGAAATATCTACACAGCTATCTCTATAAACATGGAAATAGCTACACTGCTATCTGTGTAAACATAGAAATAGAGACACCGTTATCTGTATAAACATGGAAATATCTACACCGCCCTCTGTAAAAACATGAAGATATCTACACAGTCATCTGTATAAACTTGGAAATATCTACACCTCTTCTGTATAAACATGGAAATATCTACACTGCCATCTGTATACACATGGAAATATCTACACAGCCATCTGAAGAAACATGGAAATATGTACACCGGTATCTGTATAAACATGGAAATAACTACACCGCTATCTTTATAAACTTGGAAATATCTACACCGCCTTCTGTATAAACATGGAAATATCTACACCGCTATCTGTATAAACATGGAAATACCAACACCGTTATCTGTACAAACATTGAAATATCTACACCGCTATCTGTATAAAGATGGAAATATCTACAACGCTATCTGTGTAAACATGGAAATATCTACACACCTATCTGTGTAAACATGGAAATATCTACACCGCTATCTGTATAAACATGGAAATATCTACACCGCTATCTGTATAAACATGGAAATACCAAAACGGCTATCTGTATAAACATGGAAATATCTACAACGCTATCTGTATAAATACGGAAATATCCTCACCACTATCACTATAAACCTGGAAATACCTACAACGCTATCTGTATAAATACGGAAATATCCTCACCACTATCTCTATAAACATGGAAATACCTACACCGTCATATCTATACACATGGAAATACCTACACCGCCATCTCTATACACATGGAAATATCTACACCACTATCTCTATAAACATAGAAATATCTACATTGCAATCTCTATAAACATGGAAATATCTACACCGCCATCTCTATAAACATGAAAATATCTACATCGCTATCTGTATAAATATGGAAATATCTCCACCGCTATCAGTATAAACATGGAAATATCTCCACCGCTATCAGTATAAACATGGAAATATCTACACCGATATCTGTATAAACATGGAAATATCTACAACGCTATATGTATAAACATGGAAATATCTACAACGCTATCTGTTTAAACATGGAAGTATCTACACAGCTATCTGTGTAAAGATCGAAATGTCTACAGCGCAATCTGTGCAAAGATGGAAATATCTACACCGCTATCTCTGTAAACATGGAAATATCTACACCGCTATCTGTATCAACTTGGAAATATCTACTTCGCTATCTTTATAAACCTGGAAATATCTACACTGTTATCTCTATAAACATGGAAATATCTACACCACCATCTGTAAACATGCAAATATCTACAGAGTCATCTGTATAAACATGGAAATATCTACACCACCATATCTATAAACATGGAAATATCTACAGTGCCATCTGTATACCCGTGTAAATACCTACCCAGCCATCTGTGTAACCACGGAAATATCTACTCCGCTATCTCTATAAACATGGAAATACGTACAACGCTATCTCTATAAACATGGAAATATCTACACCGCCATCACTATAAACATGGAAATATCTACATCGCTATCTGTATTAACATGGAAATAGCTCCACCGCTATCAGTATAAACACTGAAATATCTACACCGCTATCTGTATAAACATGGAAATATGTACAACGCTATCTGTATAAACATGGAAATATCTACACCGCAATCTGTATAAACATGGAAATATCTACACAGCTATCTCTATAAACATGGAAATAGCTACCTTGCTATCTGTATAAACATAGAAATAGCGACACCGTTATCTGTATAAACATGGAAATATCTACACCGACCTCTGTAAAAACATGAAGATA
Organism: Pan troglodytes; assembly: GCF_028858775.2. Classification (NCBI taxonomy): domain Eukaryota; kingdom Metazoa; phylum Chordata; class Mammalia; order Primates; family Hominidae; genus Pan; species Pan troglodytes. The sequence continues at coordinate 335,861 of NC_072411.2, forward strand.
TCTACACAGTCATCTGTATAAACTTGGAAATATCTACACCTCCATCTGTATAAACATGAAGGTATCTACACAGTCATCTGTATAAACTTGGAAATATCTACACCTCCATCTGTATAAACATGGAAATATCTACACTGCCATCTGTATACACATGGAAATATCTACACAGCCATCTGAAGAAACATGGAAATATGTATACGGCTATCTGTATAAACATGGAAATAACTACACCGCTATCTTTATAAACTTGGAAATATCTACACCGCCTTCTGTATAAACATGGAAATATCTACACCGCTATCTGTATAAAATGGAAATACCAACACCGTTATCTGTATAAACATTGAAATATCTACACCGCTATCTGTATAAAGATGGAAATATCTACACCGCTATCTGTATAAACATGGAAATATCTACACCGCTATCTGTATAAACATGGAAATACCAAAACGGCTATCTGTATAAACATGGAAATATCTACAACGCTATCTGTATAAATACGGAAATATCCTCACCACTATCACTATAAACCTGGAAATACCTACAACGGTATCTGTATAACTACGGAAATATCCTCACCACTATCTCTATAAACATGGAAATACCTACACCGCCATATCTATACACATGGAAATACCTACACCGCCATCTCTATACACATGGAAATATCTACACCACTATCTCTATAAACATAGAAATATCTACATTGCAATCTCTATGAACATGGAAATATCTACACCGCCATCTCTATAAACATGGAAATATCTACATCGCTATCTGTATAAATATGGAAATATCTCCACCGCTATCAGTATAAACATGGAAATATCTACACCGATATCTGTATAAACATGGAAATATCTACACCGCTATCTGTATAAACATGGAAATATCTACAACGCTATCTGTGTAAACATGGAAGTATCTACACAGATATCTGTGTAAACTTGCAAATATCTACACAGCTATCTGTGTAAAGATCGAAATGTCTACAGCGCAATCTGTGCAAAGATGAAAATATCTACACCGCTATCTCTGTAAACATGGAAATATCTACACCGCTATCTGTATCAACATCGAAATATCTACTTCGCTATCTTTATAAACATGGAAACATCTACACTGTTATCTCTATAAACATGGAAATATCTACACCACCATCTGTATAAACATGCAAATATCTACAGAGTAATCTGTATAAACATGGAAATATCTACACCACCATATCTATAAACATGGAAATATCTACAGTGCCATCTGTATACCCGTGGAAATACCTACACAGCCATCTGTGTAACCACGTAAATATCTACTCCGCTATCTCTATAAAAATGGAAATACGTACAACGCTATCTGTATAAATATGGAAATATCTACGCTGCAATCTCTATAAACATGGAAATATCTACACCGCCATCACTATAAACATGGATATATCTACATTGCTATCTGTATTAACATGGAAATAGCTCCACCGCTATCAGTATAAACACTGAAATATCTACACCGCTTTCTGTATAAACATGGAAATATGTACAACGCTATCTGTATAAACATGGAAATATCTAAACCGCTATCTGTATAAACATGGAAATATCTACACAGCTATCTCTATAAACATGGAAATAGCTACACTGCTATCTGTATGAACATAGAAATAGCGATACCGTTATCTGTATGAACATGGAAATATCTACACCGCCCTCTGTAAATACATGAAGATATCTACACAGTCATCTGCATAAACTTGGAAATATCTACACCTCCATCTGTATAAACATGGAAATATCTACACTGCCATCTGTATACACATGGAAATATCTACACAGCCATCTGAAGAAACATGGAAATCTGTACACCGCTTTCTGTATAAACATGGAAATAACTACACCGCTATCTTTATAAACTTGGAAATATCTACACCGCCTTCTGTATAAACATAGAAATATCTACACCGCTATCTGTATAAACATGGAAATACCAACACCGTAATCTGTATAAACATTGAAATATCCACACCGCTATCTGTGTAAAGATGGAAATATCTACAACGCTATCTGTGTAAACATGGAAATATCTACACACCTATCTGTGTAAACATGGAAATATCTACACCGCTATCTGTATAAACATGGAAATATCTACACCGCTATCTGTATAAACATGGAAATATCTACACAGCTATCTCTATAAACATGGAAATAGCTACACTGCTATCTGTGTAAACATAGAAATAGCGACACCGTTATCTCTATAAACATGGAAATATCTACACCGCCCTCTGTAAAAACATGAAGATATCTACACAGTCATCTGTATAAACTTGGAAATATCTACACCTCTTCTGTATAAACATGGAAATATCTACACTGCCATCTGTATACACATGGAAATATCTACACAGCCATCTGAAGAAACATGGAAATATGTACACCGGTATCTGTATAAACATGGAAATAACTACACCGCTATCTTTATAAACTTGGAAATATCTACACCACATTCTGTATAAACATGGAAATATCTACACCGCTATCTGTATAAACATGGAAATACCAACTCCGTTATCTGTACAAACATTGAAATATCTACACCGCTATCTGTATAAAGATGGAAATATCTACAACGCTATCTGTGTAAACATGGAAATATCTACACACCTATCTGTGTAAACATGGAAATATCTACACCGCTATCTGTATAAACATGGAAATATCTACACCGCTATCTGTATAAACATGGAAATACCAAAACGGCTATCTGTATAAACATGGAAATATCTACAACGCTATCTGTATAAATACGGAAATATCCTCACCACTATCACTATAAACCTGGAAATACCTACAACGCTATCTGTATAAATACGGAAATATCATCACCACTATCTCTATAAACATGGAAATACCTACACCGCCATATCTATACACATGGAAATACCTACACCGCCATCTCTATACACATGGAAATATCTACACCACTATCTCTATAAACATAGAAATATCTACATTGCAATCTCTATAAACATGGAAATATCTACACCGCCATCTCTATAAACATGGAAATATCTACATCGCTATCTGTATAAATATGGAAATATCTCCACCGCTATCAGTATAAACATGGAAATATCTACACCGATATCTGTATAAACATGGAAATATCTACAACGCTATATGTATAAACATGGAAATATCTACAACGCTATCTGTTTAAACATGGAAGTATCTACACAGGTATCTGTGTAAAGATCGAAATGTCTACAGCGCAATCTGTGCAAAGATGGAAATATCTACACCGCTATCTGTATCAACTTGGAAATATCTACTTCGCTATCTTTATAAACCTGGAAATATCTACACTGTTATCTGTATAAACATGGAAATATCTACACCACCATCTGTAAACATGCAAATATCTACAGAGTCATCTGTATAAACATGGAAATATCTACACCACCATATCTATAAACATGGAAATATCTACAGTGCCATCTGTATACCCGTGGAAATACCTACCCAGCCATCTGTGTAACCACGGAAATATCTACTCCGCTATCTCTATAAAGATGGAAATACGTACAACGCTATCTCTATAAATATGGAAATATCTACACTGCAATCTCTATAAACATGGAAATATCTACACCGCCATCACTATAAACATGGAAATATCTACATCGCTATCTGTATTAACATGGAAATAGCTCCACCGCTATCAGTATAAACACTGAAATATCTACACCGCTATCTGTATAAACATGGAAATATGTACAAGGCTATCTGTATAAACATGGAAATATCTACACCGCAATCTGTATAAACATGGAAATATCTACACAGCTATCTCTATAAACATGGAAATAGCTGCCTTGCTATCTGTATAAACATAGAAATAGCGACACCGTTATCTGTATAAACATGGAAATATCTACACCGACCTCTGTAAAAACATGAAGATATCTACACAGTCATCTGTATAAACTTGGAAATATCTACACCTCCATCTGTATAAACATGAAGGTATCTACACAGTCATCTGTATAAACTTGGAAATATCTACACCTCCATCTGTATAAACATGGAAATATCTACACTGCCATCTGTATACACATGGAAATATCTACACAGCCATCTGAAGAAACATGGAAATCTGTACACCGCTTTCTGTATAAACATGGAAATAACTACACCGCTATCTTTATAAACTTGGAAATATCTACACCGCCTTCTGTATAAACATAGAAATATCTACACCGCTATCTGTATAAACATGGAAATACCAACACCGTAATCTGTATAAACATTGAAATATCCACACCGCTATCTGTGTAAAGATGGAAATATCTACAACGCTATCTGTGTAAACATGGAAATATCTACACACCTATCTGTGTAAACATGGAAATATCTACACCGCTATCTGTATAAACATGGAAATATCTACACCGCTATCTGTATAAACATGGAAATATCTACACAGCTATCTCTATAAACATGGAAATAGCTACACTGCTATCTGTGTAAACATAGAAATAGCGACACCGTTATCTCTATAAACATGGAAATATCTACACCGCCCTCTGTAAAAACATGAAGATATCTACACAGTCATCTGTATAAACTTGGAAATATCTACACCTCTTCTGTATAAACATGGAAATATCTACACTGCCATCTGTATACACATGGAAATATCTACACAGCCATCTGAAGAAACATGGAAATATGTACACCGGTATCTGTATAAACATGGAAATAACTACACCGCTATCTTTATAAACTTGGAAATATCTACACCACATTCTGTATAAACATGGAAATATCTACACCGCTATCTGTATAAACATGGAAATACCAACTCCGTTATCTGTACAAACATTGAAATATCTACACCGCTATCTGTATAAAGATGGAAATATCTACAACGCTATCTGTGTAAACATGGAAATATCTACACACCTATCTGTGTAAACATGGAAATATCTACACCGCTATCTGTATAAACATGGAAATATCTACACCGCTATCTGTATAAACATGGAAATACCAAAACGGCTATCTGTATAAACATGGAAATATCTACAACGCTATCTGTATAAATACGGAAATATCCTCACCACTATCACTATAAACCTGGAAATACCTACAACGCTATCTGTATAAATACGGAAATATCATCACCACTATCTCTATAAACATGGAAATACCTACACCGCCATATCTATACACATGGAAATACCTACACCGCCATCTCTATACACATGGAAATATCTACACCACTATCTCTATAAACATAGAAATATCTACATTGCAATCTCTATAAACATGGAAATATCTACACCGCCATCTCTATAAACATGGAAATATCTACATCGCTATCTGTATAAATATGGAAATATCTCCACCGCTATCAGTATAAACATGGAAATATCTACACCGATATCTGTATAAACATGGAAATATCTACAACGCTATATGTATAAACATGGAAATATCTACAACGCTATCTGTTTAAACATGGAAGTATCTACACAGGTATCTGTGTAAAGATCGAAATGTCTACAGCGCAATCTGTGCAAAGATGGAAATATCTACACCGCTATCTGTATCAACTTGGAAATATCTACTTCGCTATCTTTATAAACCTGGAAATATCTACACTGTTATCTGTATAAACATGGAAATATCTACACCACCATCTGTAAACATGCAAATATCTACAGAGTCATCTGTATAAACATGGAAATATCTACACCACCATATCTATAAACATGGAAATATCTACAGTGCCATCTGTATACCCGTGGAAATACCTACCCAGCCATCTGTGTAACCACGGAAATATCTACTCCGCTATCTCTATAAACATGGAAATACGTACAACGCTATCTCTATAAATATGGAAATATCTACACTGCAATCTCTATAAACATGGAAATATCTACACCGCCATCACTATAAACATGGAAATATCTACATCGCTATCTGTATTAACATGGAAATAGCTCCACCGCTATCAGTATAAACACTGAAATATCTACACCGCTATCTGTATAAACATGGAAATATGTACAAGGCTATCTGTATAAACATGGAAATATCTACACCGCAATCTGTATAAACATGGAAATATCTACACAGCTATCTCTATAAACATGGAAATAGCTGCCTTGCTATCTGTATAAACATAGAAATAGCGACACCGTTATCTGTATAAACATGGAAATATCTACACCGACCTCTGTAAAAACATGAAGATATCTACACAGTCATCTGTATAAACTTGGAAATATCTACACCTCCATCTGTATAAACATGAAGGTATCTACACAGTCATCTGTATAAACTTGGAAATATCTACACCTCCATCTGTATAAACATGGAAATATCTACACTGCCATCTGTATACACATGGAAATATCTACACAGCCATCTGAAGAAACATGGAAATATGTATACGGCTATCTGTATAAACATGGAAATAACTACACCGCTATCTTTATAAACTTGGAAATATCTACACCGCCTTCTGTATAAACATGGAAATATCTACACCGCTATCTGTATAAAATGGAAATACCAACACCGTTATCTGTATAAACATTGAAATATCTACACCGCTATCTGTATAAAGATGGAAATATCTACACCGCTATCTGTATAAACATGGAAATATCTACACCGCTATCTGTATAAACATGGAAATACCAAAACGGCTATCTGTATAAACATGGAAATATCTACAACGCTATCTGTATAAATACGGAAATATCCTCACCACTATCACTATAAACCTGGAAATACCTACAACGGTATCTGTATAACTACGGAAATATCCTCACCACTATCTCTATAAACATGGAAATACCTACACCGCCATATCTATACACATGGAAATACCTACACCGCCATCTCTATACACATGGAAATATCTACACCACTATCTCTATAAACATAGAAATATCTACATTGCAATCTCTATGAACATGGAAATATCTACACCGCCATCTCTATAAACATGGAAATATCTACATCGCTATCTGTATAAATATGGAAATATCTCCACCGCTATCAGTATAAACATGGAAATATCTACACCGATATCTGTATAAACATGGAAATATCTACACCGCTATCTGTATAAACATGGAAATATCTACAACGCTATCTGTGTAAACATGGAAGTATCTACACAGATATCTGTGTAAACTTGCAAATATCTACACAGCTATCTGTGTAAACATCGAAATGTCTACAGCGCAATCTGTGCAAAGATGAAAATATCTACACCGCTATCTCTGTAAACATGGAAATATCTACACCGCTATCTGTATCAACATCGAAATATCTACTTCGCTATCTTTATAAACATGGAAACATCTACACTGTTATCTCTATAAACATGGAAATATCTACACCACCATCTGTATAAACATGCAAATATCTACAGAGTCATCTGTATAAACATGGAAATATCTACACCACCATATCTATAAACATGGAAATATCTACAGTGCCATCTGTATACCCGTGGAAATACCTACACAGCCATCTGTGTAACCACGTAAATATCTACTCCGCTATCTCTATAAAAATGGAAATACGTACAACGCTATCTGTATAAATATGGAAATATCTACGCTGCAATCTCTATAAACATGGAAATATCTACACCGCCATCACTATAAACATGGAAATATCTACATCGCTATCTGTATTAACATGGAAATAGCTCCACCGCTATCAGTATAAACACTGAAATATCTACACCGCTTTCTGTATAAACATGGAAATACGTACAACGCTATCTGTATAAACATGGAAATATCTACACTGCTATCTGTATAAACATGGAAATATCTACACAGCTATCTCTATAAACATGGAAATAGCTACACTGCTATCTGTATGAACATAGAAATAGCGACACCGTTATTTGTATGAACATGGAAATATCTACACCGCCCTCTGTAAAAACATGAAGATATCTACACAGTCATCTGCATAAACTTGGAAATATCTACACCTCCATCTGTATAAACATGGAAATATCTACACTGCCATCTGTATACACATGGAAATATCTACACAGGTATCTGAAGAAACATGGAAATATGTACACCGCTTTCTGTATAAACATGGAAATAACTACACCGCTATCTTTATAAACTTGGAAATATCTACACCGCCTTCTGTATAAACATAGAAATATCTACACCGCTATCTGTATAAACATGGAAATACCAACACCGTAATCTGTATAAACATTGAAATATCCACACCGCTATCTGTGTAAAGATGGAAATATCTACAACGCTATCTGTGTAAACATGGAAATATCTACACACCTATCTGTGTAAACATGGAAATATCTACACCGCTATCTGTATAAACATGGAAATATCTACACCGCTATCTGTATAAACATGGAAATATCTACACAGCTATCTCTATAAACATGGAAATAGCTACACTGCTATCTGTGTAAACATAGAAATAGCGACACCGTTATCTCTATAAACATGGAAATATCTACACCGCCCTCTGTAAAAACATGAAGATATCTACACAGTCATCTGTATAAACTTGGAAATATCTACACCTCTTCTGTATAAACATGGAAATATCTACACTGCCATCTGTATACACATGGAAATATCTACACAGCCATCTGAAGAAACATGGAAATATGTACACCGGTATCTGTATAAACATGGAAATAACTACACCGCTATCTTTATAAACTTGGAAATATCTACACCACATTCTGTATAAACATGGAAATATCTACACCGCTATCTGTATAAACATGGAAATACCAACACCGTTATCTGTACAAACATTGAAATATCTACACCGCTATCTGTATAAAGATGGAAATATCTACAACGCTATCTGTGTAAACATGGAAATATCTACACACCTATCTGTGTAAACATGGAAATATCTACACCGCTATCTGTATAAACATGGAAATATCTACACCGCTATCTGTATAAACATGGAAATACCAAAACGGCTATCTGTATAAACATGGAAATATCTACAACGCTATCTGTATAAATACGGAAATATCCTCACCACTATCACTATAAACCTGGAAATACCTACAACGCTATCTGTATAAATACGGAAATATCATCACCACTATCTCTATAAACATGGAAATACCTACACCGCCATATCTATACACATGGAAATACCTACACCGCCATCTCTATACACATGGAAATATCTACACCACTATCTCTATAAACATAGAAATATCTACATTGCAATCTCTATAAACATGGAAATATCTACACCACCATCTCTATAAACATGGAAATATCTACATCGCTATCTGTATAAATATGGAAATATCTCCACCGCTATCAGTATAAACATGGAAATATCTACACCGATATCTGTATAAACATGGAAATATCTACAACGCTATATGTATAAACATGGAAATATCTACAACGCTATCTGTTTAAACATGGAAGTATCTACACAGCTATCTGTGTAAAGATCGAAATGTCTACAGCGCAATCTGTGCAAAGATGGAAATATCTACACCGCTATCTGTATCAACTTGGAAATATCTACTTCGCTATCTTTATAAACCTGGAAATATCTACACTGTTATCTGTATAAACATGGAAATATCTACACCACCATCTGTAAACATGCAAATATCTACAGAGTCATCTGTATAAACATGGAAATATCTACACCACCATATCTATAAACATGGAAATATCTACAGTGCCATCTGTATACCCGTGGAAATACCTACCCAGCCATCTGTGTAACCACGGAAATATCTACTCCGCTATCTCTATAAACATGGAAATACGTACAACGCTATCTCTATAAATATGGAAATATCTACACTGCAATCTCTATAAACATGGAAATATCTACACCGCCATCACTATAAACATGGAAATATCTACATCGCTATCTGTATTAACATGGAAATAGCTCCACCGCTATCAGTATAAACACTGAAATATCTACACCGCTATCTGTATAAACATGGAAATATGTACAAGGCTATCTGTATAAACATGGAAATATCTACACCGCAATCTGTATAAACATGGAAATATCTACACAGCTATCTCTATAAACATGGAAATAGCTGCCTTGCTATCTGTATAAACATAGAAATAGCGACACCGTTATCTGTATAAACATGGAAATATCTACACCGACCTCTGTAAAAACATGAAGATATCTACACAGTCATCTGTATAAACTTGGAAATATCTACACCTCCATCTGTATAAACATGAAGGTATCTACACAGTCATCTGTATAAACTTGGAAATATCTACACCTCCATCTGTATAAACATGGAAATATCTACACTGCCATCTGTATACACATGGAAATATCTACACAGCCATCTGAAGAAACATGGAAATATGTATACGGCTATCTGTATAAACATGGAAATAACTACACCGCTATCTTTATAAACTTGGAAATATCTACACCGCCTTCTGTATAAACATGGAAATATCTACACCGCTATCTGTATAAAATGGAAATACCAACACCGTTATCTGTATAAACATTGAAATATCTACACCGCTATCTGTATAAAGATGGAAATATCTACACCGCTATCTGTATAAACATGGAAATATCTACACCGCTATCTGTATAAACATGGAAATACCAAAACGGCTATCTGTATAAACATGGAAATATCTACAACGCTATCTGTATAAATACGGAAATATCCTCACCACTATCACTATAAACCTGGAAATACCTACAACGGTATCTGTATAACTACGGAAATATCCTCACCACTATCTCTATAAACATGGAAATACCTACACCGCCATATCTATACACATGGAAATACCTACACCGCCATCTCTATACACATGGAAATATCTACACCACTATCTCTATAAACATAGAAATATCTACATTGCAATCTCTATGAACATGGAAATATCTACACCGCCATCTCTATAAACATGGAAATATCTACATCGCTATCTGTATAAATATGGAAATATCTCCACCGCTATCAGTATAAACATGGAAATATCTACACCGATATCTGTATAAACATGGAAATATCTACACCGCTATCTGTATAAACATGGAAATATCTACAACGCTATCTGTGTAAACATGGAAGTATCTACACAGATATCTGTGTAAACTTGCAAATATCTACACAGCTATCTGTGTAAACATCGAAATGTCTACAGCGCAATCTGTGCAAAGATGAAAATATCTACACCGCTATCTCTGTAAACATGGAAATATCTACACCGCTATCTGTATCAACATCGAAATATCTACTTCGCTATCTTTATAAACATGGAAACATCTACACTGTTATCTCTATAAACATGGAAATATCTACACCACCATCTGTATAAACATGCAAATATCTACAGAGTCATCGGTATAAACATGGAAATATCTACACCACCATATCTATAAACATGGAAATATCTACAGTGCCATCTGTATACCCGTGGAAATACCTACCCAGCCATCTGTGTAACCACGGAAATATCTACTCCGCTATCTCTATAAACATGGAAATATGTACAACGCTATCTCTATAAATATCAAAATATCTACACTGCAATCTCTATAAACATGGAAATATCTACATCGCTATCTGTATAAATATGGAAATATCTCCACCGCTATCAGTATAAACATGGAAATATCTACACCGATATCTGTATAAACATGGAAATATCTACACCGCTATCTGTATAAACATGGAAATATCTACAACGCTATCTGTGTAAACATGGAAGTATCTACACAGATATCTGTGTAAACTTGCAAATATCTACACAGCTATCTGTGTAAAGATCGAAATGTCTACAGCGCAATCTGTGCAAAGATGGAAATATCTACACCGCTATCTCTGTAAACATGGAAATATCTACACCGCTATCTGTATCAACATGGAAATATCTACTTCGCTATCTGTATAAACATGGAAATATCTACACTGTTATCTCTATAAACATGGAAATATCTACACCACCATCTGTATAAACATGCAAATATCTACAGAGTCATCTGTATAAACATGGAAATATCTACACCACCATATCTATAAACATGGAAATATCTACAGTGCCATCTGTATACCCGTGGAAATACCTACCCAGCCATCTGTGTAACCACGGAAATATCTACTCCGCTATCTCTATAAAGATGGAAATACGTACAACGCTATCTCTATAAATATGGAAATATCTACACTGCAATCTCTATAAACATGGAAATATCTACACCGCAATCACTACAAACATGGAAATATCTACATCGCTATCTGTATTATCATGGAAATAGCTCCACCGCTATCAGTATAAACACTGAAATATCTATACCGCTATCTGTATAAACATGGAAATATGTACAACGCTATCTGTATAAACATGGAAATATCTACACCGCTATCTGTATAAACATGGAAATATCTACACAGCTATCTCTATAAACATGGAAATAGCTACACTGCTATCTGTAAAAACATAGAAATAGCGACACCGTTATCTGTATAAACATGGAAATATCTACACCGCCCTCTGTAAAAACATCAAGATATCTACACAGTCATCTGTATAAACTTGGAAATATCTACACCTCCATCTGTATAAACATGGAAATATCTACACTGCCATCTGTATACACATGGAAATATCTACACAGCCATCTGAAGAAACACGGAAGTATGTACACCGCTATCTGTATAAACATGGAAATAACTACACCGCTATCTTAATAAACTTGGAAATATCTACACCGCCTTCTGTATAAACATGGAAATATCTACACCGCTATCTGTATAAACATGGAAATACTAACACCGTTATCTCTATAAACATTGAAATATCTACACCGCTATCTGTATAAAGATGGAAATATCTACAACGCTATCTGTGTAAACATGGAAATATCTACACACCTATCTGTGTAAACATGGAAATATCTACACCGCTATCTGTATAAACATGGAAATATCTACACCGCTATCTGTATAAACATGGAAATACCAAAACGGCTATCTGTATAAACATGGAAATATCTACAACGCTATCTGTATAAATACGGAAATATCCTCACCACTATCAGTATAAACCTGCAAATACCTACAACGCTATCTGTATAAATACGGAAATATCCTCACCACTATCTCTATAAACATGGAAATACCTTCACCACCATATCTATACACATGGAAATACCTACAACGCCATCTCTATACACATGGAAATATCTACACCACTATCTCTATAAACATAGAAATATCTACATTGCAATCTCTATAAACATGGAAATATCTACACCGCCATCTCTATAAACATGGAAATATCTACATCGCTATCTGTATAAATATGGAAATATCTCCACCGCTATCAGTATAAACATGGAAATATCTACACCGATATCTGTATAAACATGGAAATATCTACAACGCTATCTGTATAAACATGGAAATATCTACAATGCTATCTGTGTAAACATGGAAGTATCTACACAGATATCTGTATAAACATGGAAATATCTACACCGCTATCTGTATAAACATGGAAATATCTACAACGCTATCTGTGTAAACATGGAAGTATCTACACAGATATCTGTGTAAACTTGCAAATATCTACACAGCTATCTGTGTAAAGATCGAAATGTCTACAGCGCAATCTGTGCAAAGATGGAAATATCTACACCGCTATCTCTGTAAACATGGAAATATCTACACCGCTATCTGTATCAACATGGAAATATCTACTTCGATATCTTTATAAACATGGAAACATCTACACTGTTATCTCTATAAACATGGAAATATCTACACCACCATCTGTATAAACATGCAAATATCTACAGAGTCATCTGTATAAACATGGAAATATCTACACCACCATATATATAAACATGGAAATATCTACAGTGCCATCTGTATACCCGTGGAAATACCTACCCAGCCATCTGTGTAACCACGGAAATATCTACTCCGCTATCTCTATAAACATGGAAATACGTACAATGCTATCTCTATAAACATGGAAATATCTACACCACCATCTGTATAAACATGCAAATATCTACAGAGTCATCTGTATAAACATGGAAATGTCTACACCACCATATCTATAAACATGGAAATATCTACAGTGCCATCTGTATACCCGTGGAAATACCAACCCAGCCATCTGTGTAACCACGGAAATATCTACTCCGCTATCTCTATAAACATGGAAATACGTACAACGCTATCTCTATAAATATGGAAATATCTACACTGCAATCTCTACAAACATGGAAATATCTACACCGCCATCACTATAAACTTGGAAATATCTACATCGCTATCTGTATTAACATGGAAATAGCTCCACCGCTATCAGTATAAACACTGAAATATCTACACCGCTATCTGTATAAACATGGAAATATGTACAACGCTATCTGTATAAACATGGAAATATCTACACCGCAATCAGTATAAACATGGAAATATCTACACAGCTATCTCTATAAACATGGAAAGAGCTACCCTGCTATCTGTATAAACATAGAAATAGCGACACCGTTATCTGTATAAACATGGAAATATCTACACCGCCCTCTGTAAAAACATCAAGATATCTACACAGTCATCTGTATAAACTTGGAAATATCTACACCTCCATCTGTATAAACATGGAAATATCTACACTGCCATCTGTATACACATGGAAATATCTACACAGCCATCTGAAGAAACATGGAAGTATGTACACCGCTATCTGTATAAACATGGAAATAACTACACCGCTATCTTTATAAACTTGGAAATATCTACACCGCCTTCTGTATAAACATGGAAATATCTACACCGCTATCTGTATAAACATGGAAATACCAACACCCTTATCTGTATAAACATTGAAATATCTACACCGCTATCTGTATAAAGATGGAAATATCTACAACGCTATCTGTGTAAACATGGAAATATCTACACACCTCTCTGTGTAAACATGGAAATATCTACACCGCTATCTGTGTAAACATGGAAATATCTACACCGCTATCTGTATAAACATGGAAATACCAAAACGGCTATCTGTATACACATGGAAATATCTACAACGCTATCTGTATAAATACGGAAATATCCTCACCACTATCACTATAAACCTGGAAATACCTACAACGCTATCTGTATAACTACGGAAATATCCTCACCACTATCTCTATAAACATGGAAATACCTACACCGCCATATCTATACACATGGAAATACCTACACCGCCATCTCTATACACATGGAAATATCTACACCACTATCTCTATAAACATAGAAATATCTACATTGCAATCTCTATAAACATGGAAATATCTACACCGCCATCTCTATAAACATGGAAATATCTACATCGCTATCTGTATAAATATGGAAATATCTCCACCGCTATCAGTATAAACATGGAAATATGTACACCGATATCTGTATAAACATGGAAATATCTACACCGCTATCTGTATAAACATGGAAATATCAACAATGCTATCTGTGTAAACATGGAAGTATCTACACAGATATCTGTGTAAACTTGCAAATATCTACACAGCTATCTGTGTAAAGATCGAAATGTCTACAGCACAATCTGTGCAAAGATGGAAATATCTACACCGCTATCTCTGTAAACATGGAAATATCTACACCGCTATCTGTATCAACATGGAAATATCTACTTCGCTATCTTTATAAACATGGAAATATCTACACTGTTATCTCTATAAACATGGAAATATCTACACCACCATCTGTATAAACATGCAAATATCTACAGAGTCATCTGTATAAACATGGAAATATCTACACCACCATATCTATAAACATGGAAATATCTACAGTGCCATCTGTATACCCGTGGAAATACCTACCCAGCCATCTTTGTAACCACGGAAATATCTACTCCGCTATCTCTATAAACATGGAAATACGTACGACGCTATCTCTATAACTATGGAAATAGCTACACTGCAATCTCTATAAACATGGAAATATCTACACCGCCATCACTATAAACATGGAAATATCTACATCGCTATCTGTATTAACATGGAAATAGCTCCACCGCTATCAGTATAAACATTGAAATATCTACACCGCTATCTGTATAAACATGGAAATATGTACAACGCTATCTGTATAAACATGGAAATATCTACACCGCAATCAGTATAAACATGGAAATATCTACACAGCTATCTCTATAAAAATGGAAATAGCTACCCTGCTATCTGTATAAACATAGAAATAGCGACACCGTTATCTGTGTAAACATGGAAATATCTACACCACCCTCTGTAAAAACATCAAGATATCTACACAGTCATCTGTATAAACTTGGAAATATCTACACCTCCATCTGTATAAACATGGAAATATCTACACTGCCATCTGTATACACATGGAAATATCTACACAGCCATCTGAAGAAACATGGAAGTATGTACACCGCTATCTGTGTAAACATGGAAATAACTACACCGCTATCTTTATAAACTTGGAAATATCTACACCGCCTTCTGTATAAACATGGAAATATCTACACCGCTATCTGTATAAACATGGAAATACCAACACCGTTATCTGTATAAACATTGAAATATCTACACCGCTATCTGTATAAAGATGGAAATATCTACAACGCTATCTGTGTAAACATGGAAATATCTACACACCTATCTGTGTAAACATGGAAATATCTACACCGCTATCTGTATAAACATGGAAATATCTACACCGCTATCTTTATAAACATGGAAATACCAAAACGGCTATCTGTATAAACATGGAAATATCTACAACGCTATCTGTATAAATACGGAAATATCCTCACCACTATCACTATAAACCTGGAAATACCTACAACGCTATCTGTATAACTACGGAAATATCCTCACCACTATCTCTATAAACATGGAAATACCTACACCGCCATATCTATACACATGGAAATACCTACACCGCCATCTCTATACACATGGAAATATCTACAGCACTATCTCTATAAACATAGAAATATCTACATTGCAATCTCTATAAACATGGAAATATCTACACCGCCATCTCTATAAACATGGAAATATCTACATCGCTATCTGTATAAATATGGAAATATCTCCACCGTTATCAGTATAAACATGGAAATATCTACACCGATATCTGTATAAACATGGAAATATCTACACCGCTATCTGTATAAACATGGAAATATCTACAACGCTATCTGTGTAAACATGGAAGTATCTACACAGATATCTGTGTAAACTTGCAAATATCTACACAGCTATCTGTGTAAAGATCGAAATGTCTACAGCGCAATCTGTGCAAAGATGGAAATATCTACACCGCTATCTCTGTAAACATGGAAATATCTACACCGCTATCTGTATCAACATGGAAATATCTACTTCGCTATCTTTATAAACATGGAAATATCTACACTGTTATCTCTATAAACATGGAAATATCTACACCGCCATCTGTATAAACATGCAAATATCTACAGAGTCATCTGTATAAACATGGAAATATCTACACCACCATATCTATAAACATGGAAATATCTACAGTGCCATCTGTATACCCGTGGAAATACCTACCCAGCCATCTGTGTAACCACGGAAATATCTACTCCGCTATCTCTATAAACATGGAAATACATACAACGCTATCTCTATAACTATGGAAATATCTACACTGCAATATCTATAAACATGGAAATATCTACACCGCCATCACTATAAACATGGAAATATCTACATCGCTATCTGTATTAACATGGAAATAGCTCCACCGCTATCAGTATAAACACTGAAATATCTACACCGCTATCTGTATAAACATGGAAATATGTACAACGCTATCTGTATAAACATGGAAATATCTACACCGCTATCTGTATAAACATGGAAATATCTACACAGCTATCTCTATAAACATGGAAATAGCTACACTGCTATCTGTATAAACATAGAAATAGCGACACCGTTATCTGTATAAACATGGAAATATCTACACCGCCCTCTGTAAAAACATGAAGATATCTACACAGTCATCTGTATAAACTTGGAAATATCTACACCTCCATCTGTATAAACATGGAAATATCTACACTGCCATCTGTATACACATGGAAATATCTACACAGCCATCTGAAGAAACATGGAAATATGTACACCGCTATCTGTATAAACATGGAAATAACTACACCGCTATCTTTATAAACTTGGAAATATCTACACCGCCTTCTGTATAAACATGGAAATATCTACACCGCTATCTGTATAAACATGGAAATACCAACACCGTTATCTGTATAAACATTGAAATATCTACACCGCTATCTGTATAAAGATGGAAATATCTACAACGCTATCTGTGTAAACTTGGAAATATCAACACACCTATCTGTGTAAACATGGAAATATCTACACCGCTATCTGTATAAACATGGAAATATCTACACCGCTATCTTTATAAACATGGAAATACCAAAACGGCTATCTGTATAAACATGGAAATATCTACAACGCTCTCTGTATAAATACGGAAATATCCTCACCACTATCACTATAAACCTGGAAATACCTACAACGCTATCTGTATAACTACGGAAATATACTCACCACTATCTCTATAAACATGGAAATACCTACACCGCCATATCTATACACATGGAAATACCTACACCGCCATCTCTATACACATGGAAATATCTACACCACTATCTCTATAAACATAGAAATATCTACATTGCAATCTCTATAAACATGGAAATATCTACACCGCCATCTCTATAAACATGGAAATATCTACATCACTATCTGTATAAATATGGAAATATCTCCACCGCTATCAGTATAAACATGGAAATATCTACACCGATATCAGTATAAACATGGAAATATCTACACCGCTATCTGTATAAACATGGAAATGTCTACAACGCTATCTGTGTAAACATGGAAGTATCTACACAGATATCTGTGTAAACTTGCAAATATCTACACAGCTATCTGTGTAAAGATCGAAATGTCTACAGCGCAATCTGTGCAAAGATGGAAATATCTACACCGCTATCTCTGTAAACATGGAAATATCTACACCGCTATCTGTATCAACATGGAAATATCTACTTCGCTATCTTTA
The DNA here is from genome assembly GCF_028858775.2 of Pan troglodytes. Classification (NCBI taxonomy): domain Eukaryota; kingdom Metazoa; phylum Chordata; class Mammalia; order Primates; family Hominidae; genus Pan; species Pan troglodytes. The sequence goes on from NC_072411.2 coordinate 355,067, forward strand.
TAAACATGGAAATATCTACACTGTTATCTCTATAAACATGGAAATATCTACACCACCATCTGTATAAACATGCAAATATCTACAGAGTCATCTGTATAAACATGGAAATATCTACACCACCATATCTATAAACATGGAAATATCTACAGTGCCATCTGTATACCCGTGGAAATACCTACCCAGCCATCTGTGTAACCACGGAAATATCCACTCCGCTATCTCTATAAACATGGAAATACGTACGACGCTATCTCTATGAATATGGAAATAGCCACACTGCAATCTCTATAAACATGGAAATAACTACACCGCCATCACTATAAACATGGAAATATCTACATCGCTATCTGTATTAACATGGAAATAGCTCCACCGCTATCAGTATAAACATTGAAATATCTACACCGCTATCTGTATAAACATGGAAATATGTACAACGCTATCTGTATAAACATGGAAATATCTACACCGCAATCAGTATAAACATGGAAATATCTACACAGCTATCTCTATAAACATGGAAATAGCTACCCTGCTATCTGTATAAACATAGAAATAGCGACACCGTTATCTGTATAAACATGGAAATATCTACACCGCCCTCTGTAAAAACATGAAGATATCTACACAGTCATCTGTATAAACTTGGAAATATCTACACCTCCATCTGTATAAACATGGAAATGTCTACACTGCCATCTGTATACACATGGAAATATCTACACAGCCATCTGAAGAAACATGGAAATATGTACACCGCTATCTGTATAAACATGGAAATAACTACACCGCTATCTTTATAAACTTGGAAATATCTACACCGCCTTCTGTATAAACATGGAAATATCTACACCGCTATCTGTATAAACATGGAAATACCAACACCGTTATCTGTATAAACATTGAAATATCTACACCGCTATCTGTATAAAGATGGAAATATCTACAACGCTATCTGTGTAAACATGGAAATATCTACACACCTATCTGTGTAAACATGGAAATATCTACACCGCTATCTGTATAAACATGGAAATATCTACACCACTATCTGTATAAACATGGAAATACCAAAACAGCTATCTGTATAAACATGGAAATATCTACAACGCTGTCTGTATAAATACGGAAATATTCTCACCACTATCACTATAAACCTGGAAATACCTACAACGCTATCTGTATAACTACGGAAATATCCTCACCACTATCTCTATAAACATGGAAATACCTACACCGCCATATCTATACACATGGAAATACCTACACCGCCATCTCTATACACATGGAAATATCTACACCACTATCTCTATAAACATAGAAATATCTACATTGCAATCTCTATAAACATGGAAATATCTACACCGCCATCTCTATAAACATGGAAATATCTACATCGCTATCTGTATAAATATGGAAATATCTCCACCGTTATCAGTATAAACATGGAAATATCTACACCGCTATCTGTATAAACATGGAAATATCTACACAGCTAACTCTATAAACATGGAAATAGCTACACTGCTATCTGTATAAACATAGAAATAGCGACACCGTTATCTGTATAAACCTGGAAATATCTACACCGCCCTCTGTAAAAACATGAAGATATCTACACACTCATCTGTATAAACTTGGAAATATCTACACCTCCATCTGTATAAACATGGAAATATCTACACTGCCATCTGTATACACATGGAAATATCTACACAGCCATCTGAAGAAACATGGAAATATGTACACCGCTATCTGTATAAACATGGAAATAACTACACCGCTATCTTTATAAACTTGGAAATATCTACACCGCCTTCTGTATAAACATGGAAATATCTACACCGCTATCTGTATAAACATGGAAATACCAACACCGTTATCTGTATAAACATTGAAATATCTACGCCGCTCTCTGTATAAAGATGGAAATATCTGCAACGCTATCTGTGTAAACATGGAAATATCTACACACCTATCTGTGTAAACATGGAAATATCTACACCGCTATCTGTATAAACATGGAAATATCTACACCGCTATCTGTATAAACATGGAAATACCAAAACGGCTATCTGTATAAACATGGAAATATCTACAACGCTATCTGTATAAATACGGAAATATCCTCACCACTATCACTATAAACCTGGAAATACCTACAACGCTATCTGTATAACTACGGAAATATCCTCACCACTATCTCTATAAACATGGAAATACCTACACCGCCATATCTATACACATGGAAATACCTACACCGCCATCTCTATACACATGGAAATATCTACAGCACTATCTCTATAAACATAGAAATATCTACATTGCAATCTCTATAAACATGGAAATATCTACACCGCCATCTCTATAAACATGGAAATATCTACATCGCTATCTGTATAAATATGGAAATATCTCCACCGCTATCAGTATAAACATGGAAATATCTACACAGATATCTGTATAAACATGGAAATATCTACACCGCTATCTGTATAAACATGGAAATATCTACAACGCTATCTGTGTAAACATGGAAGTATCTACACAGATATCTGTGTAAACTTGCAAATATCTACGCAGCTATCTGTGTAAAGATCGAAATGTCTACAGCGCAATCTGTGCAAAGATGGAAATATCTACACCGCTATCTCTGTAAACATGGAAATATCTACACCGCTATCTGTATCAACATGGAAATATCTACTTCGCTATCTTTATAAACATGGAAATATCTACACTGTTATCTCTATAAACATGGAAATATCTACACCGCCCTCTGTAAAAACATGAAGATAACTACACAGTCATCTGTATAAACTTGGAAATATCTACACCTCCATCTGTATAAACATGGAAATATCTACACTGCCATCTGTATACACATGGAAATATCTACACAGCCATCTGAAGAAACATGGAAATATGTACACCGCTATCTGTATAAACATGGAAATAACTACACCGCTATCTTTATAAACTTGGAAATATCTACACCGCCTTATGTATAAACATGGAAATATCTACACCGCTATCTGTATAAACATGGAAATACCAACACCGTTATCTGTATAAACATTGAAATATCTACACCGCTATCTGTATAAAGATGGGAATATCTACAACGCTATCTGTGTAAACATGGAAATATCTACACACCTATCTGTGTAAACATGGAAATATCTACACCGCTATCTGTATCAACATGGAAATATCTACACCGCTATCTGTATAAACATGGAAATACCAAAACGGCTATCTGTGTAAACATGGAAATATCTACAACGCTATCTGTATAAATACGGAAATATCCTCACCACTATCACTATAAACCTGGAAATGCCTAAAACGCTATCTGTATAAATACGGAAATATCCTCACCACTATCTCTATAAACATGGAAATACCTACACCGCCATATCTATACACATGGAAATACCTACACCGCCATCTCTATACACATGGGAATATCTACACCACTATGACTATAAACATAGACATATCTACATTGCAATCTCTATAAACATGGAAATATCTACACCGCCATCTCTATAAACATGGAAATATCTACATCGCTATCTGTATAAATATGGAAATATCTCCACCGCTATCAGTATAAACATGGAAATATCTACACCGATATCTGTATAAACATGGAAATATCTACACCGCTATCTCTATAAACATGGAAATATCTACAACGCTATCTGTGTAAACATGGAAGTATCTACACAGATATCTGTGTAAACTTGCAAATATCTACACAGCTATCTGTGTAAAGATCGAAATGTCTACAGCGCAATCTGTGCAAAGATGGAAATATCTACACCGCTATCTCTGTAAACATGGAAATATCTACACCGCTATCTGTATCAACATGGAAATATCTACTTCGCTATCTTTATAAACATGGAAATATCTACACTGTTATCTCTATAAACATGGAAATATCTACACCACCATCTGTATAAACATGCAAATATATACAGAGTCATCTGTATAAACATGGAAACATCTACACCACCATATCTATAAACATGGAAATATCTACAGTGCCATCTGTATACCCGTGGAAATACCTACCCAGCCATCTGTGTAACCACGGAAATACCTACTCCGCTATCTCTATAAACATGGAAATACGTACAACGCTATCTCTATAAATATGGAAATACCTACGCTGCAATCTCTATAAACATGGAAATATCTACACCGCCATCACTATAAACATGGAAATATCTACATCGCTATCTGTATTAACATGGAAATAGCTCCACCGCTATCAGTAAAAACACTGAAATATCTACACCGCTATCTGTATAAACATGGAAATATGTACAACTCTATCTGTATAAACATGGAAATATCTACACCGCTATCTGTATAAACATGGAAATATCTACACAGCTATCTCTACAAACATGGAAATAGCTACACTGCTATCTGTATAAACATAGAAATAGCGACACCGTTATCTGTATAAACATGGAAATATCTACACCGCCCTCTGTAAAAACATGAAGATAACTACACAGTCATCTGTATAAACTTGGAAATATCTACACCTCCATCTGTATAAACATGGAAATATCTACACTGCCATCTGTATACACATGGAAATATCTACACAGCCATCTGAAGAAACATGGAAATATGTACACCGCTATCTGTATAAACATGGAAATAACTACACCGCTATCTTTATAAACTTGGAAATATCTACACCGCCTTCTGTAAAAACATGGAAATATCTACACCGCTATCTGTATAAACATGGAAATACCAACACCGTTATCTGTATAAACATTGAAATATCTACACCGCTATCTGTATAAAGATGGAAATATCTACAACGCTATCTGTATAAACATGGAAATATCTACACACCTATCTGTGTAAACATGGAAATATCTACACCGCTATCTGTATAAACATGGAAATATCTACACCGCTATCTTTATAAACATGGAAATACCAAAACGGCTATCTGTATAAACATGGAAATATCTACAACGCTATCTGTATAAATACGGAAATATCCTCACCACTATCTCTATAAACATGGAAATACCTACACCGCCATATCTATACACATGGAAATACCTACACCGCCATCTCTGTACACATGGAAATATCTACACCACTATCTCTATAAACATAGAAATATCTACATTGCAATCTCTATAAACATGGAAATATCTACACCGCCATCTCTATAAATATGGAAATATATACATCGCTATCTGTATAAATATGGAAATATCTCCACCGCTATCAGTATGAACATGGAAATATCTACACCGATATCTGTATAAACATGGAAATATCTACACCGCTATCTGTATAAACATGGAAATATCTACAACGCTATCTGTGTAAACATGGAAGTATCTACACAGATATCTGTGTAAACTTGCAAATATCTACACAGCTATCTGTGTAAAGATCGAAATGTCTACAGCGCAATCTGTGCAAAGATGGAAATATCTACACCGCTATCTCTGTAAACATGGAAATATCTACACCGCTATCTGTATCAACATGGAAATATCTACTTCGCTATCTTTATAAACATGGAAATATCTACACTGTTATCTCTATAAACATGGAAATATCTACACCACCATCTGTATAAACATGCAAATATCTACAGAGTCATCTGTATAAACATGGAAATATCTACACCACCATATCTATAAACATGTAAATATCTACAGTGCCATCTGTATAACCGTGGAAATACCTACCCAGCCATCTGCGTAACCACGGAAATATCTACTCCGCTATCTCTATAAACATGGAAATACGTACAACGCTATCTCTATAAATATGGAAATATCTACACTGCAATCTCTATAAACATGGAAATATCTACACCGCCATCACTATAAACATGGAAATATCTACATCGCTATCTGTATTAACATGGAAATAGCTCCACCGCTATCAGTATAAACACTGAAATATCTACACCGCTATCTGTATACACATGGAAATATGTACAACGCTATCTGTATAAACATGGAACTATCTACACCGCTATCTGTATAAACATGGAAATATCTACACAGCTATCTCTATAAACATGGAAATAGCTACACTGCTATCTGTATAAACATAGAAATAGCGACACCGTTATCTGTATAAACATGGAAATATCTACACCGCCCTCTGCAAAAACATGAAGATATCTACACAGTCATCTGTATAAACTTGGAAATATCTACACCTCCATATGTATACACATGGAAATATCTACACAGCCATCTGAAGAAACATGGAAATATGTACACCGCTATCTGTATAAACATGGAAATAACTACACCGCTATCTTTATAAACTTGGAAATATCTACACCGCCTTCTGTATAAACATGGAAATATCTACACCGCTATCTGTATAAACATGGAAATACCAACACCGTTACCTGTATAAACATTGAAATATCTACACCGCTATCTGTATAAAGATGGGAATATCTACAACGCTATCTGTGTAAACATGGAAATATCTACACACTTATCTGTGTAAACATGGAAATATCTACACCGCTATCTGTATAAACATGGAAATATCTACACCGCTATCTGTATAAACATGGAAATACCAAAACGGCTATCTGTGTAAACATGGAAATATCTACAACGCTATCTCTATAAATACGGAAATATCCTCACCACTATCACTATAAACCTGGCAATGCCTAAAACGCTATCTGTATAAATACGGAAATATCCTCACCACTATCTCTATAAACATGGAAATACCTACACCGCCATATCTATACACATGGAAATACCTACACCGCCATCTCTATACACATGGAAATATCTACACCACTATCTCTATAAACATAGACATATCTACATTGCAATCTCTATAAACATGGAAATATCTACACCGCCATCTCTATAAACATGGAAATATCTACATCGCTATCTGTATAAATATGGAAATATCTCCACTGCTATCAGTATAAACATGGAAATATCTACACCGATATCTGTATAAACATGGAAATCTCTACACCGCTATCTGTATAAACATGGAAATATCTACAACGCTATCTGTGTAAACATGGAAGTATCTACACAGATATCTGTGTAAACTTGCAAATATCTACACAGCTATCTGTGTAAAGATCGAAATGTCTACAGCGCAATCTGTGCAAAGATTGAAATATCTACACCGCTATCTCTGTAAACATGGAAATATCTACACCGCTATCTGTATCAACATGGAAATATCTACTTCGCTATCTTTATAAACATGGAAATATCTACACTGTTATCTCTATAAACATGGAAATATCTACACCACCATCTGTATAAACATGCAAATATATACAGAGTCATCTGTATAAACATGGAAACATCTACACCACCATATCTATAAACATGGAAATATCTACAGTGCCATCTGTATACCCGTGGAAATACCTACCCAGCCATCTGTGTAACCATGGAAATATCTACTCCGCTATCTCTATAAACATGGAAATACGTACAACGCTATCTCTATAAATATGGAAATACCTACGCTGCAATCTCTATAAACATGGAAATATCTACACCGCCATCACTATAAACATGGAAATATCTACATCGCTATCTGTATTAACATGGAAATAGCTCCACCGCTATCAGTAAAAACACTGAAATATCTACACCGCTATCTGTATAAACATGGAAATATGTACAACGCTATCTGTATAAACATGGAAATATCTACACCGCTATCTGTATAAACATGGAAATATCTACACAGCTATCTCTACAAACATGGAAATAGCTACCCTGCTATCTGTATAAACATAGAAATAGCGACACCGTTATCTGTATAAACATGGAAATATCTACACCGCCCTCTGTAAAAACATGAAGATATCTACACAGTCATCTGTATAAACTTGGAAATATCTACACCTCCATCTGTATAAACATGGTAATATCTACACTGCCATCTGTATACACATGGAAATATCTACACAGCCATCTGAAGAAACATGGAAATATGTACACCGCTATCTGTATTAACATGGAAATAACTACAGCGCTATCTTTATAAACTTGGAAATATCTACACCGCCTTCTGTATAAACATGGAAATATCTACACCGCTATCTGTATAAACATGGAAATACCAACACCGTTATCTGTATAAACATTGAAATATCTACACCGCTATCTGTATAAAGATGGAAATATCTGCAACGCTATCTGTGTAAACTTGGAAATATCAACACACCTATCTGTGTAAACATGGAAATATCTACACCGCTATCTGTATAAACATGGAAATATCTACACCGCTATCTTTATAAACATGGAAATACCAAAACGGCTATCTGTATAAACATGGAAATATCTACAACGCTATCTGTATAAATACGGAAATATCCTCACCACTATCACTATAAACCTGGAAATACCTACAACGCTATCTGTATAACTACGGAAATATCCTCACCACTATCTCTATAAACATGGAAATACCTACACCGCCATATCTATACACATGGAAATACCTACCCCGCCATCTCTATACACATGGAAATATCTACACCACTATCTCTATAAACATAGAAATATCTACATTGCAATCTCTATAAACATGGAAATATCTACACCGCCATCTCTATAAACATGGAAATATCTACATCGCTATCTGTATAAATATGGAAATATCTCCACCGATATCAGTATAAACATGGAAATATCTACACCGATATCTGTATAAACATGGAAATATCTACACCGCTATCTGTATAAACATGGAAATATCTACAACGCTATCTGTGTAAACATGGAAGTATCTACACAGATATCTGTGTAAACTTGCAAATATCTACACAGCTATCTGTGTAAAGATCGAAATGTCTACAGCGCAATCTGTGCAAAGATGGAAATATCTACACCGCTATCTCTGTAAACATGGAAATATCTACACCGCTATCTGTATCAACATGGAAATATCTACTTCGCTATCTTTATAAACATGGAAATATCTACACTGTTATCTCTATAAACATGGAAATATCTACACCACCATCTGTATAAACATGGAAATATCTACAGAGTCATCTGTATAAACATGGAAATATCTACACCACCATATCTATAAACATGGAAATATCTATAGTGCCATCTGTATACCAGTGGAAATACCTACCCAGCCATCTGTGCAACCACGGAAATATCTACTCCGCTATCTCTATAACAAGGAAATACATACAACGCTATCTCTATAAATATGGAAATATCTACACTGCAATCTCTATAAACATGGAAATATCTACACCGCCATCACTATAAACATGGAAATATCTACATCGCTATGTGTATTAACATGGAAATAGCTCCACCGCTATCAGTATAAACACTGAAATATCTACACCGCTATCTGTATAAACATGGAAATATGTACAACGCTATCTGTATAAACATGGAAATATCTACACCGCTATCTGTATAAACATGGAAATATCTACACAGCTATCTCTATAAACATGGAAATAGCTACACTGCTATCTGTATAAACATAGAAATAGCGACACCGTTATCTGTATAAACATGGAAATATCTACACCGCCCTCTGTAAAAACATGAAGATATCTACACAGTCATCTGTATAAACTTGGAAATATCTACACCTCCATCTGTATAAACATGGAAATATCTACACTGCCATCTGTATACACATGGAAATATCTACACAGCCATCTGAAGAAACATGGAAATATGTACACCGCTATCTGTATAAACATGGAAATAACTACACCGCTATCTTTATAAACTTGGAAATATCTACACCGCCTTCTGTATAAACATGGAAATATCTACACCGCTATCTGTATAAACATGGAAATACCAACACCGTTATCTGTATAAACATTGAAATATCTACACCGCTATCTGTATAAAGATGGAAATATCTACAACGCTATCTGTGTAAACTTGGAAATATCAACACACCTATCTGTGTAAACATGGAAATATCTACACCGCTATCTGTATGAACATGGAAATATCTACACCGCTATCTTTATAAACATGGAAATACCAAAACGGCTATCTGTATAAACATGGAAATATCTACAACGCTATCTGTATAAATACGGAAATATCCTCACCACTATCACTATAAACCTGGAAATACCTACAACGCTATCTGTATAACTACGGAAATATCCTCACCACTATCTCTATAAACATGGAAATACCTACACCGCCATATCTATACACATGGAAATACCTACACCGCCATCTCTATACACATGGAAATATCTACACCACTATCTCTATAAACATAGAAATATCTACATTGCAATCTCTATAAACATGGAAATATCTACACCGCCATCTCTATAAACATGGAAATATCTACATCGCTATCTGTATAAATATGGAAATATCTCCACCGCTATCAGTATAAACATGGAAATATCTACACCGATATCTGTATAAACATGGAAATATCTACACCGCTATCTGTATAAACATGGAAATATCTACAACGCTATCTGTGTAAACATGGAAGTATCTACACAGATATCTGTGTAAACTTGCAAATATCTACACAGCTATCTGTGTAAAGATCGAAATGTCTACAGCGCAATCTGTGCAAAGATGGAAATATCTACACCGCTATCTCTGTAAACATGGAAATATCTACACCGCTATCTGTATCAACATGGAAATATCTACTTCGCTATCTTTATAAACATGGAAATATCTACACTGTTATCTCTATAAACATGGAAATATCTACACCACCATCTGTATAAACATGCAAATATCTACAGAGTCATCTGTATAAACATGGAAATATCTACACCACCATATCTATAAACATGGAAATATCTACAGTGCCATCTGTATACCCGTGGAAATACCTACCCAGCCATCTGTGTAACCACGGAAATATCCACTCCGCTATCTCTATAAACATGGAAATACGTACGACGCTATCTCTATAAATATGGAAATAGCCACACTGCAATCTATATAAACATGCAAATAACTACACCGCCATCACTATAAACATGGAAATATCTACATCGCTATCTGTATTAACATGGAAATAGCTCCACCGCTATCAGTATAAACATTGAAATATCTACACCGCTATCTGTATAAACATGGAAATATGTACAACGCTATCTGTATAAACATGGAAATATCTACACCGCAATCAGTATAAACATGGAAATATCTACACAGCTATCTCTATAAACATGGGAATAGCTACCCTGCTATCTGTATAAACATAGAAATAGCGACACCGTTATCTGTATAAACATGGAAATATCTACACCGCCCTCTGTAAAAACATCAAGATATCTACACAGTCATCTGTATAAACTTGGAAATATCTACACCTCCATCTGTATAAACATGGAAATATCTACACTGCCATCTGTATACACATGGAAATATCTACACAGCCATCTGAAGAAACATGGAAGTATGTACACCGCTATCTGTATAAACATGGAAATAACTACACCGCTATCTTTATAAACTTGGAAATATCTACACCGCCTTCTGTATAAACATGGAAATATCTACACCGCTATCTGTATAAACATGGAAATACCAACACCCTTATCTGTATAAACATTGAAATATCTACACCGCTATCTGTATAAAGATGGAAATATCTACAACGCTATCTGTGTAAACATGGAAATATCTACACACCTCTCTGTGTAAACATGGAAATATCTACACCGCTATCTGTGTAAACATGGAAATATCTACACCGCTATCTGTATAAACATGGAAATACCAAAACGGCTATCTGTATACACATGGAAATATCTACAACGCTATCTGTATAAATACGGAAATATCCTCACCACTATCACTATAAACCTGGAAATACCTACAACGATATCTGTATAACTACGGAAATATCCTCACCACTATCACTATAAACCTGGAAATACCTACAACGCTATCTGTATAACTACGGAAATATCCTCACCACTATCTCTATAAACATGGAAATACCTACACCGCCATATCTATACACATGGAAATACCTACACCGCCATCTCTATACACATGGAAATATCTACACCACTATCTCTATAAACATAGAAATATCTACATTGCAATCTCTATAAACATGGAAATATCTACACCGTCATCTCTATAAACATGGAAATATCTACATCGCTATCTGTATAAATATGGAAATATCTCCACCGCTATCAGTATAAACATGGAAATATCTACACCGATATCTGTATAAACATGGAAATATCTACACCGCTATCTGTATAAACATGGAAATATCAACAATGCTATCTGTGTAAACATGGAAGTATCTACACAGATATCTGTGTAAACTTGCAAATATCTACACAGCTATCTGTGTAAAGATCGAAATGTCTACAGCGCAATCTGTGCAAAGATGGAAATATCTACACCGCTATCTCTGTAAACATGGAAATATCTACACCGCTATCTGTATCAACATGGAAATATCTACTTCGCTATCTTTATAAACATGGAAATATCTACACTGTTATCTCTATAAACATGGAAATATCTACACCACCATCTGTATAAACATGCAAATATCTACAGAGTCATCTGTATAAACATGGAAATATCTACACCACCATATCTATAAACATGGAAATATCTACAGTGCCATCTGTATACCCGTGGAAATACCTACCCAGCCATCTTTGTAACCACGGAAATATCTACTCCGCTATCTCTATAAACATGGAAATACGTACGACGCTATCTCTATAACTATGGAAATAGCTACACTGCAATCTCTATAAACATGGAAATATCTACACCGCCATCACTATAAACATGGAAATATCTACATCGCTATCTGTATTAACATGGAAATAGCTCCACCGCTATCAGTATAAACATTGAAATACCTACACCGCTATCTGTATAAACATGGAAATATGTACAACGCTATCTGTATAAACATGGAAATATCTACACCGCAATCAGTATAAACATGGAAATATCTACACAGCTATCTCTATAAAAATGGAAATAGCTACCCTGCTATCTGTATAAACATAGAAATAGCGACACCGTTATCTTTGTAAACATGGAAATATCTACACCACCCTCTGTAAAAACATCAAGATATCTACACAGTCATCTGTATAAACTTGGAAATATCTACACCTCCATCTGTATAAACATGGAAATATCTACACTGCCATCTGTATACACATGGAAATATCTACACAGCCATCTGAAGAAACATGGAAGTATGTACACCGCTATCTGTGTAAACATGGAAATAACTACACCGCTATCTTTATAAACTTGGAAATATCTACACCGCCTTCTGTATAAACATGGAAATATCTACACCGCTATCTGTATAAACATGGAAATACCAACACCGTTATCTGTATAAACATGGAAATATCTACACCGCTATCTGTATAAAGATGGAAATATCTACAACGCTATCTGTGTAAACATGGAAATATCTACACACCTATCTGTGTAAACATGGAAATATCTACACCGCTATCTGTATAAACATGGAAATATCTACACCGCTATCTTTATAAACATGGAAATACCAAAACGGCTATCTGTATAAACATGGAAATATCTACAACGCTATCTGTATAAATACGGAAATATCCTCACCACTATCACTATAAACCTGGAAATACCTACAACGCTATCTGTATAACTACGGAAATATCCTCACCACTATCTCTATAAACATGGAAATACCTACACCGCCATATCTATACACATGGAAATACCTACACCGCCATCTCTATACACATGGAAATATCTACACCACTATCTCTATAAACATAGAAATATCTACATTGCAATCTCTATAAACATGGAAATATCTACACCGCCATCTCTATAAACATGGAAATATCTACATCGCTATCTGTATAAATATGGAAATATCTCCACCGCTATCAGTATAAACATAGAAATATCTACACCGATATCTGTATAAACATGGAAATATCTACACCGCTATCTGTATAAACATGGAAATATCTACAACGCTATCTGTGTAAACATGGAAGTATCTACACAGATATCTGTGTAAACTTGCAAATATCTACACAGCTATCTGTGTAAAGATCGAAATGTCTACAGCGCAATCTGTGCAAAGATGGAAATATCTACACCGCTATCTCTGTAAACATGGAAATATCTACACCGCTATCTGTATCAACATGGAAATATCTACTTCGCTATCTTTATAAACATGGAAATATCTACACTGTTATCTCTATAAACATGGAAATATCTACACCGCCATCTGTATAAACATGCAAATATCTACAGAGTCATCTGTATAAACATGGAAATATCTACACCACCATATCTATAAACATGGAAATATCTACAGTGCCATCTGTATACCCGTGGAAATACCTACCCAGCCATCTGTGTAACCACGGAAATATCTACTCCGCTATCTCTATAAACATGGAAATACATACAACGCTATCTCTATAACTATGGAAATATCTACACTGCAATCTCTATAAACATGGAAATATCTACACCGCCATCACTATAAACATGGAAATATCTACATCGCTATCTGTATAAATATGGAAATATCTCCACCGCTATCAGTATAAACATGGAAATATCTACACCGATATCTGTATAAACATGGAAATATGTACAACGCTATCTGTATAAACATGGAACTATCTACACCGCTATCTGTATAAACATGGAAATATCTACACAGCTATCTCTATAAACATGGAAATAGCTACACTGCTATCTGTATAAACATAGAAATATCGACACCGTTATCTGTATAAACATGGAAATATCTACACCGCCCTCTGTAAAAACATGAAGATATCTACACAATCAGCTGTATAAACTTGGAAATATCTACACCTCCATATGTATACACATGGAAATATCTACACAGCCATCTGAAGAAACATGGAAATATGTACACCGCTATCTGTATAAACATGGAAATAACTACACCGCTATCTTTATAAACTTGGAAATATCTACACCGCCTTCTGTATAAACATGGAAATATCTACACCGCTATCTGTATAAACATGGAAATACCAACACCGTTATCTGTATAAACATTGAAATATCTACACCGCTATCTGTATAAAGATGGGAATATCTACAACGCTATCTGTGTAAACATGGAAATATCTACACACCTATCTGTGTAAACATGGAAATATCTACACCGCTATCTGTATAAATATGGAAATATCTACACCGCTATCTGTATAAACATGGAAATACCAAAACGGCTATCTGTGTAAACATGGAAATATCTACAACGCTATCTGTATAAATACGGAAATATCCTCACCACTATCACTATAAACCTGGAAATGCCTAAAACGCTATCTGTATAAATACGGAAATATCCTCACCACTATCTCTATAAACATGGAAATACCTACAAAGCCATATCTATACACATGGAAATACCTACACCGCCATCTCTATACACATGGAAATATCTACACCACTATCTCTATAAACATAGACATATCTACATTGCAATCTCTATAAACATGGAAATATCTACACCGCCATCTCTATAAACATGGAAATATCTACATCGCTATCTGTATAAATATGGAAATATCTCCACTGCTATCAGTATAAACATGGAAATATCTACACCGATATCTGTATAAACATGGAAATATCTACACCGCTATCTGTATAAACATGGAAATATCTACAACGCTATCTGTGTAAACATGGAAGTATCTACACAGATATCTGTGTAAACTTGCAAATATCTACGCAGCTATCTGTGTAAAGATCGAAATGTCTACAGCGCAATCTGTGCAAAGATGGAAATATCTACACCGCTATCTCTGTAAACATGGAAATATCTACACCGCTATCTGTATCAACATGGAAATATCGACTTCGCTATCTTTATAAACATGGAAATATCTACACTGTTATCTCTATAAACATGGAAATATCTACACCACCATCTGTATAAACATGCAAATATCTACAGAGTCATCTGTATAAACATGGAAACATCTACACCACCATATCTATAAACATGGAAATATCTACAGTGCCATCTGTATACCCGTGGAAATACCTACCCAGCCATCTGTGTAACCACGGAAATATCTACTCCGCTATCTCTATAAACATGGAAATACGTACAACGCTATCTCTATAAATATGGAAATACCTACGCTGCAATCTCTATAAACATGGAAATATCTACACCGCCATCACTATAAGCATGGAAATATCTACATCGCTATCTGTATTAACATGGAAATAGCTCCAACGCTATCAGTAAAAACACTGAAATATCTACACCGCTATCTGTATAAACATGGAAATATGTACAACGCTATCTGTATAAACATGGAAATATCTACACCGCTATCTGTATAAACATGGAAATATCTACACAGCTATCTCTACAAACATGGAAATAGCTACACTGCTATCTGTATAAACATAGAAATAGCGACACCGTTATCTGTATAAACATGGAAATATCTACACCGCCCTCTGTAAAAACATGAAGATATCTACACAGTCATCTGTATAAACTTGGAAATATCTACACCTCCATCTGTATAAACATGGAAATATCTACACTGCCATCTGTATACACATGGAAATATCTACACAGCCATCTGAAGAAACATGGAAATATGTACACCGCTATCTGTATAAACATGGAAATAACTACAGCGCTATCTTTATAAACTTGGAAATATCTACACCGCCTTCTGCATAAACATGGAAATATCTACACCGCTATCTGTATAAACATGGAAATACCAACACCGTTATCTGTATAAACATTGAAATATCTACACCGCTATCTGTATAAAGATGGAAATATCTACAATGCTATCTGTGTAAACATGGAAATATCTACACACCTATCTGTGTAAACATGGAAATATCTACACCGCTATCTGTATAAACATGGAAATATCTACACCGCTATCTGTATAAACATGGAAATACCAAAACGGCTATCTGTATAAACATGGAAATATCTACAACGCTATCTGTATAAATATGGAAATATCCTCACCACTATCACTATAAACCTGGAAATGCCTACAACGCTATCTGTATAAATACGCAAATATCCTCACCACTATCTCTATAAACATGGAAATACCTACACCGCCATATCTATACACATGGAAATACCTACACCGCCATCTCTATACACATGGGAATATCTACACCACTATGTCTATAAACATAGACATATCTACATTGCAATCTCTATAAACATGGAAATATCTACACCGCCATCTCTATAAACATGGAAATATCTACATCGCTATCTGTATAAATATGGAAATATCTCCACCGCTATCAGTATAAACATGGAAATATCTACACCGATATCTGTATAAACATGGAAATATCTACACCGCTATCTCTATAAACATGGAAATATCTACAACGCTATCTGTGTAAACATGGAAGTATCTACACAGATATCTGTGTAAACTTGCAAATATCTACACAGCTATCTGTGTAAAGATCGAAATGTCTACAGCGCAATCTGTGCAAAGATGGAAATATCTACACCGCTATCTCTGTAAACATGGAAATATCTACACCGCTATCTGTATCAACATGGAAATATCTACTTCGCTATCTTTATAAACATGGAAATATCTACACTGTTATCTCTATAAACATGGAAATATCTACACCACCATCGGTATAAACATGCAAATATCTACAGAGTCATCTGTATAAACATGGAAACATCTACACCACCATATCTATAAACATGGAAATATCTGCAGTGCCATCTGTATACCCGTGGAAATACCTACCCAGCCATCTGTGTAACCACGGAAATATCTACTCCGCTATCTCATTAAACATGGAAATACGTACAACGCTATCTCTATAAATATGGAAATACCTACGCTGCAATCTCTATAAACATGGAAATATCTACACCGCCATCACTATAAACATGGAAATATCTACATCGCTATCTGTATTAACATGGAAATAGCTCCACCGCTATCAGTAAAAACACTGAAATATCTACACCGCTATCTGTATAAACATGGAAATATGTACAACGCTATCTGTATAAACATGGAAATATCTACACCGCTATCTGTATAAACATGGAAATATCTACACCGCTATCTGTATAAACATGGAAATACCAACACTGTTATCTGTATAAACATTGAAATATCTACACCGCTATCTGTATAAAGATGGGAATATCTACAACGCTATCTGTGTAAACATGGAAATATCTACACACCTATCTGTGTAAACATGGAAATATCTACACCGCTATCTGTATAAACATTGAAATATCTACACCGCTATCTGTATAAACATGGAAATATCTACACAGCTATCTCTATAAACATGGAAATAGCTACACTGCTATCTGTGTAAACATAGAAATAGCGACACCGTTATCTGTATAAACATGGAAATATCTACACCGCCCTCTGTAAAAACATGAAGATATCTACACAGTCATCTGTATAAACTTGGAAATATCTACACCTCTTCTGTATAAACATGGAAATATCTACACTGCCATCTGTATACACATGGAAATATCTACACAGCCATCTGAAGAAACATGGAAATATGTACACCGGTATCTGTATAAACATGGAAATAACTACACCGCTATCTTTATAAACTTGGAAATATCTACACCACATTCTGTATAAACATGGAAATATCTACACCGCTATCTGTATAAACATGGAAATACCAACACCGTTATCTGTACAAACATTGAAATATCTACACCGCTATCTGTATAAAGATGGAAATATCTACAACGCTATCTGTGTAAACATGGAAATATCTACACACCTATCTGTGTAAACATGGAAATATCTACACCGCTATCTGTATAAACATTGAAATATCTACACCGCTATCTGTATAAACATGGAAATACCAAAACGGCTATCTGTATAAACATGGAAATATCTACAACGCTATCTGTATAAATACGGAAATATCCTCACCACTATCACTATAAACCTGGAAATACCTACAACGCTATCTGTATAAATACGGAAATATCCTCACCACTATCTCTATAAACATGGAAATACCTACACCGCCATATCTATACACATGGAAATACCTACACCGCCATCCCTATACACATGGAAATATCTACACCACTATCTCTATAAACATAGAAATATCTACATTGCAATCTCTATAAACATGGAAATATCTACACCGCCATCTCTATAAACATGGAAATATCTACATCGCTATCTGTATAAATATGGAAATATCTCCACCGCTATCAGTATAAACATGGAAATATCTACACCGATATCTGTATAAACATGGAAATATCTACAACGCTATATGTATAAACATGGAAATATCTACAACGCTATCTGTTTAAACATGGAAGTATCTACACAGCTGTCTGTGTAAAGATCGAAATGTCTACAGCGCAATCTGTGCAAGGATGGAAATATCTACACCGCTATCTGTATCAACTTGGAAATATCTACTTCGCTATCTTTATAAACCTGGAAATATCTACACTGTTATCTCTATAAACATGGAAATATCTACACCACCATCTGTAAACATGCAAATATCTACAGAGTCATCTGTATAAACATGGAAATATCTACACCACCATATCTATAAACATGGAAATATCTACAGTGCCATCTGTATACCCGTGGAAATACCTACCCAGCCATCTGTGTAACCACGGAAATATCTACTCCGCTATCTCTATAAAAATGGAAATACGTACAACGCTATCTCTACAAATATGGAAATATCTACACTGCAATCTCTATAAACATGGAAATATCTACACCGCCATCACTATAAACATGGAAATATCTAGATCGCTATCTGTATTAACATGGAAATAGCTCCACCGCTATCAGTATAAACACTGAAATATCTACACCGCTATCTGTATAAACATGGAAATATGTACAACGCTATCTGTATAAACATGGAAATATCTACACCGCAATCTGTATAAACATGGAAATATCTACACAGCTATCTCTATAAACATGGAAATAGCTACCTTGCTATCTGTATAAACATAGAAATAGCGACACCGTTGTCTGTATAAACATGGAAATATCTACACCGACCTCTGTAAAAACATGAAGATATCTACACAGTCATCTGTATAAACTTGGAAATATCTACACCTCCATCTGTATAAACATGAAGGTATCTACACAGTCATCTGTATAAACTTGGAAATATCTACACCTCCATCTGTATAAACATGGAAATATCTACACTGCCATCTGTATACACATGGAAATATCTACACAGCCATCTGAAGAAACATGGAAATATGTATACGGCTATCTGTATAAACATGGAAATAACTACACCGCTATCTTTATAAACTTGGAAATATCTACACCGCCTTCTGTATAAACATGGAAATATCTACACCGCTATCTGTATAAACATGGAAATACCAACACCGTTATCTGTATAAACATTGAAATATCTACACCGCTATCTGTATAAAGATGGAAATATCTACACCGCTATCTGTATAAACATGGAAATATCTACACCGCTATCTGTATAAACATGGAAATACCAAAACGGCTATCTGTATAAACATGGAAATATCTACAACGCTATCTGTATAAATACGGAAATATCCTCACCACTATCACTACAAACCTGGAAATACCTACAACGCTATCTGTATAACTATGGAAATATCCTCACCACTATCTCTATAAACATGGAAATACCTACACCGCCATATCTATACACATGGAAATACCTACACCGCCATCTCTATACACATGGAAATATCTACAGCACTATCTCTATAAACATAGAAATATCTACATTGCAATCTCTATAAACATGGAAATATCTACACCGCCATCTCTATAAACATGGAAATATCTACATCGCTATCTGTATAAATATGGAAATATCTCCACCGCTATCAGTATAAACATGGAAATATCTACACCGATATCTGTATAAACATGGAAATATCTACAACGCTATCTGTGTAAACATGGAAGTATCTACACAGATATCTGTGTAAACTTGCAAGTATCTACACAGCTATCTGTGTAAAGATCGAAATGTCTACAGCGCAATCTGTGCAAAGATGGAAATATCTACACCGCTATCTCTGTAAACATGGAAATATCTACACCGCTATCTGTATCAACATCGAAATATCTACTTCGCTATCTTTATACACATGGAAACATCCACACTGTTATCTCAATAAACATGGAAATATCTACACCACCATCTGTATAAACATGCAAATATCTACAGAGTCATCTGTATAAACATGGAAATATCTACACCACCATATCTATAAACATGGAAATATCTATAGTGGAAATATCTACACCGCTATCTGTATAAACATGGAAATATCTACACAGCTATCTCTATAAACATGGAAATAGCTACACTGCTATCTGTATAAACATAGAAATAGCGACAACGTTATCTGTATAAACATGGAAATATATATACACCGCCCTCTGTAAAAACATGAAGATATCTAAACAGTCATCTGTATAAACTTGGAAATATCTACACCTCCATCTGTATAAACATGGAAATATCTACACTGCCATCTGTATACACATGGAAATATCTACACAGCCATCTGAAGAAACATGGAAATATGTACACCGCTATCTGTATAAACATGGAAATAACTACACCGCTATCTTTATAAACTTGGAAATATCTACACCGCCTTCTGTATAAACATGGAAATATCTACACCGCTATCTGTATAAACATGGAAATACCAACACCGTTATCTGTATAAACATTGAAATATCTACACCGCTATCTGTATAAAGATGGAAATATCTACAACGCTATCTGTGTAAACTTGGAAATATCAACACACCTATCTGTGTAAACATGGAAATATCTACACCGCTATCTGTATAAACATGGAAATATCTACACCGCTATCTTTATAAACATGGAAATACCAAAACGGCTATCTGTATAAACATGGAAATATCTACAACGCTATCTGTATAAATACGGAAATATCCTCACCACTATCACTATAAACCTGGAAATACCTACAACGCTATCTGTATAACTACGGAAATATCCTCACCACTATCTCTATAAACATGGAAATACCTACACCGCCATATCTATACACATGGAAATACCTAAACCGCCATCTCTATACACATGGAAATATCTACACCACTATGTCTATAAACATAGAAATATCTACATTGCAATCTCTATAAACATGGAAATATCTACACCGCCATCTCTATAAACATGGAAATATCTACATCGCTATCTGTATAAATATGGAAATATCTCCACCGCTATCAGTATAAACATGGAAATATCTACACCGATATCTGTATAAACATGGAAATATCTACACCGCTATCTGTATAAACATGGAAATATCTACAACGCTATCTGTGCAAAGATGGAAGTATCTACACAGATATCTGTGTAAACTTGCAAATATCTACACAGCTATCTGTGTAAAGATCGAAATGTCTACAGCGCAATCTGTGCAAAGATGGAAATATCTACACCGCTATCTCTGTAAACATGGAAATATCTACACCGCTATCTGTATCAACATGGAAATATCTACTTCGCTATCTTTATAAACATGGAAATATCTACACTGTTATCTCTATAAGCATGGAAATATCTACACCACCATCTGTATAAACATGCAAATATCTACAGAGTCATCTGTATAAACATGGAAATATCTACACCACCATATCTATAAACATGGAAATATCTACAGTGCCATCTGTATACCCGTGGAAATACCTACCCAGCCATCTGTGTAACCACGGAAATATCTACTCCGCTATCTCTATAAACATGGAAATACGTACAACGCTATCTCTATAAATATGGAAATATCTACCCTGCAATCTCTATAAACATGGAAATATCTACACCGCCATCACTATAAACATGGAAATATCTACATCGCTATCTGTATTAACATGGAAATAGCTCCACCGCTATCAGTATAAACACTGAAATATCTACACCGCTATCTGTATAAACATGGAAATATGTACAACGCTATCTGTATAAACATGGAAATATCTACACCGCTATCTTTATAAACATGGAAATATCTACAAAGCTATCTCTATAAACATGGAAATAGCTACACTGCTATCTGTATAAACATAGAAATAGCGACACCGTTATCTTTATAAACATGGAAATATCTACACCGCCCTCTGTAAAAACATGAAGATATCTACGCACTCATCTGTATAAACTTGGAAATATCTACACCTCCATCTGTATAAACATGGAAATATCTACACTGCCATCTGTATACACATGGAAATATCTACACAGCCATCTGAAGAAACATGGAAATATGTACACCACTATCTGTATAAACATGGAAATAACTACAGCGCTATCTTTATAAACTTGGAAATATCTACACCTCCTTCTGTATAAACATGGAAATATCTACACCGCTATCTGTATAAACATGGAAATACCAACACCGTTATCTGTATAAACATTGAAATATCTACACCGCTATCTGTATAAAGATGGAAACATCTACAAGGCTATCTGTGTAAACATGGAAATATCTACACACCTATCTGTGTAAACATGGAAATATCTACACCGCTATCTGTATAAACATGGAAATATCTACACCGCTATCTGTATAAACATGGAAATACCAAAACGGCTATCTGTATAAACATGGAATTATCTACAACGCTATCTGTATAAATACGGAAATATCCTCACCACTATCACTATAAAGCTGGAAATACCTACAACGCTATCTGTATAACTACGGAAATATCCTCACCACTATCTCTATAAACATGGAAATACCTACACCGCCATATCTATACACATTGAAATACCTACACCGCCATCTCTATACACATGAAAATATCTACACCACTATCTCTATAAACATAGAAATATCTACATTGCAATCTCTATAAACATGGAAATATCTACACCGCCATCTCTATACACATGGAAATATCTACACCACTATCTCTATAAACATAGAAATATCTACATTGCAATCTCTATAAACATGGAAATATCTACACCGCCATCTCTATAAACATGGAAATATCTACATCACTATCTGTATAAATATGGAAATATCTCCACCGCTATCAGTATAAACTTGGAAATATCTACACCGATATCTGTATAAACATGGAAATATCTACACCGCTATCTGTATAAACATGGAAATATCTACAACGCTATCTGTGTAAACATGGAAGTATCTACACAGATATCTGTGTAAACTTGCAAATATCTACGCAGCTATCTGTGTAAAGATCGAAATGTCTACAGCGCAATCTGTGCAAAGATGGAAATATCTACACCGCTATCTCTGTAAACATGGAAATATCTACACCGCTATCTGTATCAACATGGAAATATCTACTTCGCTATCTTTATAAACATGGAAATATCTACACTGTTATCTCTATAAACATGGAAATATCTACACCACCATCTGTATAAACATGCAAATATCTACAGAGTCATCGGTATAAACATGGAAATATCTACACCACCATATCTATAAACATGGAAATATCTACAGTGCCATCTGTATACCCGTGGAAATACCTACCCAGCCATCTGTGTAACCACGGAAATATCTACTCCGCTATCTCTATAAACATGGAAATACGTACAACGCTATCTCTATAAATATGGAAATATCTACGCTGCAATCTCTATAAACATGGAAATATCTACACCGCCATCACTATAAACATGGAAATATCTACATCGCTATCTGTATTAACATGGAAATAGCTCCACCGCTATCAGTATAAACACTGAAATATCTACACCGCTATCTGTATAAACATGGAAATATGTACAACGCTATCTGTATAAACATGGAAATATCTACACCGCTATCTGTATAAAGATGGAAATATCTACAACGCTATCTGTGTAAACATGGAAATATCTACACACCTATATGTGTAAACATGGAAATATCTACACCGCTATCTGTACAAACATGGAAATATCTACACCGCTATCTGTATAAACATGGAAATATCTACACAGATATCTCTATAAACATGGAAATAGCTACACTGCTATCTGTGTAAACATAGAAATAGCGACACCGTTATCTGTATAAACATGGAAATATCTACACCGCCCTCTGTAAAAACATGAAGATATCTACACAGTCATCTGTATAAACTTGGAAATATCTACACCTCTTCTGTATAAACATGGAAATATCTACACTGCCATCTGTATACACATGGAAATATCTACACAGCCATCTGAAGAAACATGGAAATATGTACACCGGTATCTGTATAAACATGGAAATAACTACACCGCTATCTTTATAAACTTGGAAATATCTACACCGCCTTCTGTATAAACATGGAAATATCTACACCGCTATCTGTATAAACATGGAAATACCAACACCGTTATCTGTACAAACATTGAAATATCTACACCGCTATCTGTATAAAGATGGAAATATCTACAACGCTATCTGTGTAAACATGGAAATATCTACACACCTATCTGTGTAAACATGGAAATATCTACACCGCTATCTGTATAAACATGGAAATATCTACACCGCTATCTGTATAAACATTGAAATACCAAAACGGCTATCTGTATAAACATGGAAATATCTACAACGCTATCTGTATAAATACGGAAATATCCTCACCACTATCACTATAAACCTGGAAATACCTACAACGCTATCTGTATAAATACGGAAATATCCTCACCACTATCTCTATAAACATGGAAATACCTACACCGCCATATCTATACACATGGAAATACCTACACCGCCATCTCTATACACATGGAAATATCTACACCAGTATCTCTATAAACATAGAAATATCTACATTGCAATCTCTATAAACATGGAAATATCTACACCGCCATCTCTATAAACATGGAAATATCTACATCGCTATCTGTATAAATATGGAAATATCTCCACCGCTATCAGTATAAACATGGAAATATCTACACCGATATCTGTATAAACATGGAAATATCTACACCGCTATCTGTATAAACATGGAAATATCTACAACGCTATCTGTGTAAACATGGAAGTATCTACACAGATATCTGTGTAAACTTGCAAATATCTACACAGCTATCTGTGTAAAGATCGAAATGACTACAGTGCAATCTGTGCAAAGATGGAAATATCTACACCGCTATCTCTGTAAACATGGAAATATCTACACCGCTATCTGCATCAACATGGAAATATCTACTTTGCTATCTTTATAAACATGGAAATATCTACACTGTTATCTCTATAAACATGGAAATATCTACACCACCATCTGTATAAACATGCAAATATCTACAGAGTCATCTGTATAAACATGGAAATATCTACACCACCATATCTATAAACATGGAAATATCTACAGTGCCATCTGTATACCCGTGGAAATACCTACCCAGCCATCTGTGTAACCACGGAAATATCCACTCCGCTATCTCTATAAACATGGAAATACGTACGACGCTATCTCTATAAATATGGAAATAGCTACACTGCAATCTCTATAAACATGGAAATAACTACACCGCCATCACTATAAACATGGAAATATCTACATCGCTATCTGTATTAACATGGAAATAGCTCCACCGCTATCAGTATAAACATTGAAATATCTACACCGCTATCTCTATAAACATGGAAATATGTACAACGCTATCTGTATAAACATGGAAATATCTACACCGCAATCAGTATAAACATGGAAATATCTACACAGCTATCTCTATAAACATGGAAATAGCTACCCTGCTATCTGTATAAACATAGAAATAGCGACACCGTTATCTGTATAAACATGGAAATATCTACACCGCCCTCTGTAAAAACATCAAGATATCTACACAGTCATCTGTATAAACTTGGAAATATCTACACCTCCATCTGTATAAACATGGAAATATCTACACTGCCATCTGTATACACATGGAAATATCTACACAGCCATCTGAAGAAACATGGAAGTATGTACACCGCTATCTGTATAAACATGGAAATAACTACACCGCTAGATTTATAAACTTGGAAATATCTACACCGCCTTCTGTATAAACATGGAAATATCTACACCGCTATCTGTATAAACATGGAAATACCAACACCGTTATCTGTATAAACATTGAAATATCTACACCGCTATCTGTATAAAGATGGAAATATCTACAACGCTATCTGTGTAAACATGGAAATATCTACACACCTATCTGTGTAAACATGGAAATATCTACACCGCTATCTGTATAAACATGGAAATATCTACACCGCTATCTTTATAAACCTGGAAATACCAAAACGGCTATCTGTATAAACATGGAAATATCTACAACGCTATCTGTATAAATACGGAAATATCCTCACCACTATCACTATAAACCTGGAAATACCTACAACGCTATCTGTATAACTACGGAAATATCCTCACCACTATCTCTATAAACATGGAAATACCTACACCGCCATATCTATACACATGGAAATACCTACACCGCCATCTCTATACACATGGAAATATCTACACCACTATCTCTATAAACATAGAAATATCTACATTGCAATCTCTATAAACATGGAAATATCTACACCGCCATCTCTATAAACATGGAAATATCTACATCGCTATCTGTATAAATATGGAAATATCTCCACCGCTATCAGTATAAACATGGAAATATCTACACCGATATCTGTATAAACATGGAAATATCTACACCGCTATCTGTATAAACATGGAAATATCTACAACGCTATCTGTGCAAACATGGAAGTATCTACACAGATATCTGTGTAAACTTGCAAATATCTACACAGCTATCTGTGTAAAGATCGAAATGTCTACAGCGCAATCTGTGCAAAGATGGAAATATCTACACCGCTATCTCTGTAAACAAGGAAATATCTACACCGCTATCTGTATCAACATGGAAATATCTACTTCGCTATCTTTATAAACATGGAAATATCTACACTGTTATCTGTATAAACATGGAAATATCTACACCACCATCTGTATAAACATGCAAATATCTACAGAGTCATCTGTATAAACATGGAAATATCTACACCACCATATCTATAAACATGGAAATATCTACAGTGCCATCTGTATACCCGTGGAAATACCTACCCAGCCATCTGTGTAACCACGGAAATATCTACTCCGCTATCTCTATAAACATGGAAATACGTACAACGCTATCTCTATAAATATGGAAATATCTACCCTGCAATCTCTATAAACATGGAAATATCTACACCGCCATCACTATAAACATGGAAATATCTACCTCGCTATCTGTATTAACATGGAAATAGCTCCACCGCTATCAGTATAAACACTGAAATATCTACACCGCTATCTGTATAAACATGGAAATATGTACAACGCTATCTGTATAAACATGGAAATATCTACACCGCTATCTGTATAAACATGGAAATATCTACACAGCTATCTCTATAAACATGGAAATAGCTACACTGCTATCTGTATAAACATAGAAATAGCGACACCGTTATCTGTATAAACATGGAAATAACTACACCGCCCTCTGTAAAAACATGAAGATATCTACACAGTCATCTGTATAAACTTCGAAATATCTACACCTCCATCTGTATAAACATGGAAATATCTACACTGCCATCTGTATACACATGGAAATATCTACACTGCCATCTGTATACACATGGAAATATCTACACAGCCATCTGAAGAAACATGGAAATATGTACACCGCTATCTGTATAAACATGGAAATAACTACACCGCTATCTTTATAAACTTGGAAATATCTACACCGCCTTCTGTATAAACATGGAAATATCTACATCGCTATCTGTATAAACATGGAAATACCAACACCGTTATCTGTATAAACATTGACATAACTACACCGCTATCTGTATAAAGATGGAAATATCTACAACGCTATCTGTGTAAACATGGAAATATCTACACACCTATCTGTGTAAACATGGAAATATCTACACTGCTATCTGTATAAACATGGAAATATCTACACCGCTATCTTTATAAACATGGAAATACCAAAACGGCTATCTGTATAAACATGGAAATATCTACAAAGCTATCTCTATAAATACGGAAATATCCTCACCACTATCACTATAAACCTGGAAATACCTACAACGCTACCTGTATAACTACGGAAATATCCTCACCACTATCTCTATAAACATGGAAATACCTACACCGCCATATCTATACACATGGAAATACCTACACCGCCATCTCTATACACATGGAAATACCTACACCGCCATCTCTATACACATGGAAATATCTACAGCACTATCTCTATAAACATAGAAATATCTACATTGCAATCTCTATAAACATGGAAATATCTACACCGCCATCTCTATAAACATGGAAATATCTACATCGCTATCTGTATAAATATGGAAATATCTCCACCGCTATCAGTATAAACATGGAAATATCTACACCGATATCTGTATAAACATGGAAATATCTACACCGCTATCTGTATAAACATGGAAACATCTACAACGCTATCTGTGTAAACATGGAAGTATCTACACAGATATCTGTGTAAACTTGCAAATATCTACACAGCTATCTGTGTAAAGATCGAAATGTCTACAGCGCAATCTGTGCAAAGATGGAAATATCTACACCGCTATCTCTGTAAACATGGAAATATCTACACCGCTATCTGTATAAACATGGAAATATCTACTTCGCTATCTGTATAAACATGGAAATATCTACACAGCTATCTCTATAAACATGGAAATAGCTACCCTGCTATCTGTATAAACATGCAAATATCTACAGAGTCATCTGTATAAACATGGAAATATCTACACCACCATATCTATAAACATGGAAATACCTACAGTGCCATCTGTATACCCGTGGAAATACCTACCCAGCCATCTGTGTAACCACGGAAATATCTACTCCGATATCTCTATAAACATGGAAATACGTACAACGCTGTCTCTATAAATATGGAAATATCTACACTGCAATCTCTATAAACATGGAAATAATTACACCGCAATCACTACAAACATGGAAATATCTACATCGCTATCTGTATTAACATGGAAATAGCTCCACCGCTATCAGTATAAACACTGAAATATCTACACCGCTATCTGTATAAACATGGAAATATGTACAACGCTATCTGTATAAACATGGAAATATCTACACCGCTATCTGTATAAACATGGAAATATCTACACAGCTATCTCTATAAACATGGAAATAGCTCCACTGCTATCTGTATAAACATAGAAATAGCGACAACGTTATCTGTATAAACATGGAAATATCTACACCGCCCTCTGTAAAAACATGAAGATATCTACACAGTCATCTGTATAAACTTGGAAATATCTACACCTCCATCTGTATAAACATGGAAATGTCTACACTGCCATCTGTATACACATGGAAATATCTACACAGCCATCTGAAGAAACATGGAAATATGTACACCGCTATCTGTATAAACATGGAAATAACTACACCGCTATCTTTATAAACTTGGAAATATCTACACCGCCTTCTGTATAAACATGGAAATATCTACAGCGCTATCTGTATAAACATGGAAATACCAACACCGTTATCTGTATAAACATTGAAATATCTACACCGCTATCTGTATAAAGATGGAAATATCTACAACGCTATCTGTGTAAACATGGAAATATCTACACACCTATCTGTGTAAACATGGAAATATCTACACCGCTATCTGTATAAACATGGAAATATCTACACCGCTATGTGTATAAACATGGAAATACCAAAACAGCTATCTGTATAAACATGGAAATATCTACAACGCTATCTGTATAAATACGGAAATATTCTCACCACTATCACTATAAACCTGGAAATACCTACAACGCTATCTGTATAACTACGGAAATATCCTCACCACTATCTCTATAAAAATGGAAATACCTACACCGCCATATCTATACACATGGAAATACCTACACCGCCATCTCTATACACATGGAAATATCTACACCACTATCTCTATAAACATAGAAATATCTACATTGCAATCTCTATAAACATGGAAAGATGTACACCGCCATCTCTATAAACATGGAAATATCTACATCGCTATCTGTATAAATATGGAAATATCTCCACCGCTATCAGTATAAACATGGAAATATCTACACCGATATCTGTATAAACATGGAAATATCTACACCGCTATCTGTATAAACATGGAAATATCTACAACGCTATCTGTGTAAACATGGAAGTATCTACACAGATATCTATGTAAACTTGCAAATATCTACACAGCTATCTGTGTAAAGATCGAAATGACTACAGCGCAATCTGTGCAAAGATGGAAATATCTACACCGCTATCTCTGTAAACATGGAAATATCTACACCGCTATCTGTATCAACATGGAAATATCTACTTCTCTATCTTTATAAACATGGAAATATCTACACTGCTATCTCTATAAACATGGAAATATCTACACCACCATCTGTATAAACATGCAAATATCTACAGAGTCATCTGTATAAACATGGAAATATCTACACCACCATATCTATAAACATGGAAAAATCTACAGTGCCATCTGTATACCCGTGGAAATACCTACCCAGCCATCTGTGTAACCACGGAAATATCTACTCCGCTATCTCTATAAACATGGAAATACGTACAACGCTATCTCTATAAATATGGAAATATCTACACTGCAATCTCTATAAACATGGAAATATCTACACCGCCATCACTATAAACATGGAAATATCTACATCGCTATCTGTATTAACATGGAAATAGCTCCACCGCTATCAGTATAAACACTGAAATATCTACACCGCTATCTGTATAAACATGGAAATACGTACAACGCTATCTGTATAAACATGGAAATATCTACACCGCTATCTGTATAAACATGGAAATATCTACACAGCTAACTCTATAAACATGGAAATAGCTCCACTGCTATCTGTATAAACATAGAAATAGCGACACCGTTATCTGTATAAACATGGAAATATCTACACCGCCCTCTGTAAAAACATGAAGATATCTACACACTCATCTGTATAAACTTGGAAATATCTACACCTCCATCTGTATAAACATGGAAATATCTACACTGCCATCTGTATACACATGGAAATATCTACACAGCCATCTGAAGAAACATGGAAATATGTACACCGCTATCTGTATAAACATGGAAATAACTACACCGCTATCTTTATAAACTTGGAAATATCTACACCGCCTTCTGTGTAAACATGGAAATATCTACACCGCTATCTGTATAAACATGGAAATACCAACACCGTTATCTGTATAAACATTGAAATATCTACGCCGCTCTCTGTATAAAGATGGAAATATCTACAACGCTATCTGTGTAAACATGGAAATATCTACACACCTATCTGTGTAAACATGGAAATATCTACACCGCTATCTGTATAAACATGGAAATATCTACACCGCTATCTGTATAAACATGGAAATACCAAAACGGCTATCTGTATAAACATGGAAATATCTACAACGCTATCTGTATAAATACGGAAGTATCCTCACCACTATCACTATAAACCTGGAAATACCTACAACGCTATCTGTATAACTACGGAAATATCCTCACCACTATATCTATAAACATGGAAATACCTACACCGCCATATCTATACACATGGAAATACCTACACCGCCATCTCTATACACATGGAAATATCTACAGCACTATCTCTATAAACATAGAAATATCTACATTGCAATCTCTATAAACATGGAAATATCTACACCGCCATCTCTATAAACATGGAAATATCTACATCGCTATCTGTATAAATATGGAAATATCTCCACCGCTATCAGTATAAACATGGAAATATCTACACCGATATCTGTATAAACATGGAAATATCTACACCGCTATCTGTATAAACATGGAAATATCTACAACGCTATCTGTGTAAACATGGATGTATCTACACAGATATCTGTGTAAACTTGCAAGTATCTACACAGCTAACTGTGTAAAGATCGAAATGTCTACAGCGCAATCTGTGCAAAGATGGAAATATCTACACCGCTATCTCTGTAAACATGGAAATATCTACACCGCTATCTGTATCAACATGGAAATATCTACTTCGCTATCTTTATAAACATGGAAATATCTACACTGTTATCTCGATAAACATGGAAATATCTACACCACCATCTGTATAAACTTGCAAATATCTACAGAGTCATCTGTATAAACATGGAAACATCTACACCACCATATCTATAAACATGGAAATATCTACAGTGCCATCTGTATACCCGTGGAAATACCTACCCAGCCATCTGTGTAACCACGGAAATATCTACTCCGCTATCTCTATAAACATGGAAATACGTACAATGCTATCTCTATAAATATGGAAATATCTACGCTGCAATCTGTATAAACATGGAAATATCTACCCCGCCATCACTATAAACATGGAAATATCTACATCGCTATCTGTATTAACATGGAAATAGCTCCACCGCTATCAGTATAAACACTGAAATATCTACACCGCTATCTGTATAAACATGGAAATATGTACAACGCTATCTGTATAAACATGGAAATATCTACACCGCTATCTGTATAAACATGGAAATATCTACACAGCTATCTCTATAAACATGGAAATAGCTACACTGCTATCTGTATAAACATAGAAATAGCGACACCGTTATCTGTATAAACATGGAAATATCTACACCGCCCTCTGTAAAAACATGAAGATATCTACACAGTCATCTGTATAAACTTGGAAATATCTACACCTCCCTCTGTATAAACATGGAAATATCTACACTGCCATCTGTATACACATGGAAATATCTACACAGCCATCTGAAGAAACATGGAAATATGTACACCGCTATCTGTATAAACATGGAAATAACTACACCGCTATCTTTATAAACTTGGAAATATCTACACCGCCTTCTGTATAAACATGGAAATATCTACACCGCTATCTGTATAAACATGGAAATACCAACACCGTTATCTGTATAAACATTGAAATATCTACACCGCTATCTGTATAAAGATGGAAATATCTACAACGCTATCTGTGTAAACATGGAAATATCTACACCGCTATCTGTATAAACATGGAAATATCTACACCGCTATCTGTATAAACATGGAAATACCAAAACGGCTATCTGTATAAACATGGAAATATCTACAACGCTATCTGTATAAATACGGTAATATCCTCACCACTATCACTATAAACCTGGAAATACCTACAACGCTATCTGAATAACTACGGAAATATCCTCACCACTATCTCTATAAACATGGAAATACCTACACCGCCATATCTATACACATGGAAATACCTACACCGCCATCTCTATACACATGGAAATATCTACAGCACTATCTCTATAAACATAGAAATATCTACATTGCAATCTCTATAAACATGGAAATATCTACACCGTCATCTCTATAATCATGGAAATATCTACATCGCTATCTGTATAAATATGGAAATATCTCCACCGCTATCAGTATAAACATGGAAATATCTACACCGATATCTGTATAAACATGGAAATATCTACACCGCTATCTGTATAAACATGGAAATATCTACAACGCTATCTGTGTAAACATGGAAGTATCTACACAGATATCTGTGTAAACTTGCAAATATCTACGCAGCTATCTGTGTAAAGATCGAAATGTCTACAGCGCAATCTGTGCAAAGATGGAAATATCTACACCGCTATCTCTGTAAACATGGAAATATCTACACCGCTATCTGTATCAACATGGAAATATCTACTTCGCTATCTTTATAAACATGGAAATATCTACACTGTTATCTCTATAAACATGGAAATATCTACACCACCATCTGTATAAACATGCAAATATCTACAGAGTCATCGGTATAAACATGGAAATATCTACACCACCATATCTATAAACATGGAAATATCTACAGTGCCATCTGTATACCCGTGGAAATACCTACCCAGCCATCTGTGTAACCACGGAAATATCTACTCCGCTATCTCTATAAACATGGAAATACGTACAACGCTATCTCTATAAATATGGAAATATCTACGCTGCAATCTCTATAAACATGGAAATATCTACACCGCCATCACTATAAACATGGAAATATCTACATCGCTATCTGTATTAACATGGAAATAGCTCCACCGCTATCAGTATAAACACTGAAATATCTACACCGCTATCTGTATAAACATGGAAATATGTACAACGCTATCTGTATAAACATGGAAATATCTACACCGCTATCTGTTTAAACATGGAAATATCTACACAGCTATCTCTATAAACATGGAAATAGCTACACTGCTATCTGTATAAACATAGAAATAGCGACACCGTTATCTGTATAAACATGGAAATATCTACACCGCCCTCTGTAAAAACATGAAGATATCTACACAGTCATCTGTATAAACTTGGAAA
Organism: Pan troglodytes; assembly: GCF_028858775.2. Lineage (NCBI taxonomy): Eukaryota > Metazoa > Chordata > Mammalia > Primates > Hominidae > Pan > Pan troglodytes. The sequence goes on from NC_072411.2 coordinate 390,739, forward strand.
TATCTACACCTCCATCTGTATAAACATGGAAATATCTACACTGCCGTCTGTATACACATGGAAATATCTACACAGCCATCTGAAGAAACATGGAAATATGTACACCGCTATCTGTATAAACATGGAAATAACTACACCGCTATCTTTATAAACTTGGAAATATCTACACCGCCTTCTGTATAAACATGGAAATATCTACACCGCTATCTGTATAAACATGGAAATACCAACACCGTTATCTGTATAAACATTGAAATATCTACACCGCTATCTGTATAAAGATGGAAATATCTACAACGCTATCTGTGTAAACATGGAAATATCTACACACCTATCTGTGTAAACATGGAAATATCTACACCGCTATCTGTATAAACATGGAAATATCTACACCGCTATCTTTATAAACATGGAAATACCAAAACGGCTATCTGTATAAACATGGAAATATCTACAAAGCTATCTGTATAACTACGGAAATACCCTCACCACTATCACTATAAACCTGGAAATACTTACACCGCCATATCTATACACATGGAAATACCTACACCGCCATCTCTATACACATGGAAATATCTACACCACTATCTCTATAAACATAGAAATATCTACATTGCAATCTCTATAAACATGGAAATATCTACACCGCCATCTCTATAAACATGGAAATATCTACATCGCTATCTGTATAAATATGGAAATATCTCCACCGCTATCAGTATAAACATTGAAATATCTACACCGATATCTGTATAAACATGGAAATATCTACACCGCTATCTGTATAAACATGGAAATATCTACAACGCTATCTGTGTAAACATGGAAGTATCTACACAGATATCTGTGTAAACTTGCAAATATCTACACAGCTATCTGTGTAAAGATCGAAATGTCTACAGCGCAATCTGTGCAAAGATGGAAATATCTACACCGCTATCTCTGTAAACATGGAAATATCTACACCGCTATCTGTATCAACATGGAAATATCTACTTCGCTATCTTTATAAACATGGAAATATCTACACTGTTATCTCTATAAACATGGAAATATCTACACCACCATCTGTATAAACATGCAAATATCTACAGAGTCATCTGTATAAACATGGAAATATCTACACCACCATATCTATAAACATGGAAATATCTACAGTGCCATCTGTATACCCGTGGAAATACCTACCCAGCCATCTGTGTAACCACGGAAATATCTACTCCGCTATTTCTATAAACATGGAAATACGTACAACGATATCTGTATAAATATGGAAATATCTACGCTGCAATCTCTATAAACATGGAAATATCTACACCGCCATCACTATAAACATGGAAATATCTACATCGCTATCTGTATTAACATGGAAATAGCTCCACCGCTATCAGTATAAACACTGAAATATCTACACCGCTATCTGTATAAACATGGAAATATGTACAACGCTATCTGTATAAACATGGAAATATCTACACCGCTATCTGTATAAACATGGAAATATCTACACAGCTAACTCTATAAACATGGAAATAGCTACACTGCTATCTGTATAAACATAGAAATAGCGACACCGTTATCTGTATAAACATGGAAATATCTACACCGCCCTATGTAAAAACATGCAGATATCTACACAGTCATCTGTATAAACTTGGAAATATCTACACCTCCATCTGTATAAACATGGAAATATCTACACTGCCATCTGTATACACATGGAAATATCTACATAGCCATCTGAAGAAACATGGAAATATGTACACCGCTATCTGTATAAACATGGAAATAACTACACCGCTATCTTTATAAACTTGGAAATATCTACACCGCCTTCTGTATAAACATGGAAATATCTACACCGCTATCTGTATAAACATGGAAATACCAACACCGTTATCTGTATAAACATTGAAATATCTACACCGCTCTCTGTATAAAGATGGAAATATCTACAACGCTATCTGTGTAAACATGGAAATATCTACACACCTATCTGTGTAAACATGGAAATATCTACACCGCTATCTGTATAAACATGGAAATATCTACACCGCTATCTGTATAAACATGGAAATACCAAAACGGCTATCTGTATAAACATGGAAATATCTACAACGCTATCTGTATAAATACGGAAATATCCTCACCACTATCACTATAAACCTGGAAATACCTACAACGCTATCTGTATAACTACGGAAATATCCTCACCACTATCTCTATAAACATGGAAATACCTACACCGCCATATCTATACACATGGAAATACCTACACCGCCATCTCTATACACATGGAAATATCTACAGCACTATCTCTATAAACATAGAAATATCTACATTGCAATCTCTATAAACATGGAAATATCTACACCGCCATCTCTATAAACATGGAAATATCTACACCGCCATCAGTATAAACATGGAAATATCTACATGGCTATCTGTATTAACATGGAAATAGCTCCACCGCTATCAGTATAAACACTGAAATATCTACACCGCTATCTGTATAAACATGGAAATATGTACAACGCTATCTGTATAAACATGGAAATATCTACACCGCAATCTGTATAAACATGGAAATATCTACACAGCTATCTCTATAAACATGGAAATAGCTACCCTGCTATCTGTATAAACATAGAAATAGCGACACCGTTATCTGTATAAACATGGAAATATCTACACCGCCCTCTGTAAAAACATCAAGATATCTACCCAGTCATCTGTATAAACTTGGAAATATCTACACCTCCATCTGTATAAACATGGAAATATCTACACTGCCATCTGTATACACATGGAAATATCTACACAGCCATCTGAAGAAACATGGAAATATGTACACCGCTATCTGTATAAACATGGAAATAACTACACCGCTATCTTTATAAACTTGGAAATATCTACACCGCCTTCTGTATAAACATGGAAATATCTACACCGCTATCTGTATAAACATGGAAATACCAACACCGTTATCTGTATAAACATGGAAATATCTACACCGCTATCTGTATAAAGATGGAAACATCTACAACGCTATCTGGGTAAACATGGAAATATCTACACACCTATCTGTGTAAACATGGAAATATCTACACCGCTATCTGTATAAACATGGAAATATCTACACCGCTATTTTATAAACATGGAAATACCAAAACGGCTATCTGTATAAACATGGAAATATCTACAACGCTATCTGTATAAATACGGAAATATCCTCACCACTATCACTATAAAGCTGGAAATACCTACAACGCTATCTGTATAACTACGGAAATATCCTCACCACTATCTCTATAAACATGGAAATACCTACACCGCCATATCTATACACATGGAAATACCTACACCGCCATCTCTATACACATGGAAATATCTACACCACTATCTCTATAAACCTAGAAATATCTACATTGCAATCTCTATAAACATGGAAATATCTACACCGCCATCTCTATAAACATGGAAATATCTACATCGCTATCTGTATAAATATGGAAATATCTCCACCGCTATCAGTATAAACATGGAAATATCTACACCGATATCTGTATAAACATGGAAATATCTACACCGCTATCTGTATAAACATGGAAATATCTACAACGCTATCTGTGTAAACATGGAAGTATCTAAACAGATATCTGTGTAAACTTGCAAATATCTACGCAGCTATCTGTGTAAAGATCGAAATGTCTACAGCGCAATCTGTGCAAAGATGGAAATATCTACACCGCTATCTCTGTAAACATGGAAATATCTACACCGCTATCTGTATCAACATGGAAATATCTACTTCGCTATCTTTATAAACATGGAAATATCTACACTGTTATCTCTATAAACATGGAAATATCTACTCCACCATCTGTATAAACATGCAAATATCTACAGAGTCATCTGTATAAACATGGAAACATCTACACCACCATATCTATAAACATGGAAATATCTACAGTGCCATCTGTATACCCGTGGAAATACCTACCCAGCCATCTGTGTAACCACGGAAATATCTACTCCGCTATCTCTATAAACATGGAAATACGTACAACGCTATCTCTATAAATATGGAAATATCTACGCTGCAATCTCTATAAACATGGAAATATCTACACCGCCATCACTATAAACATGGAAATATCTACATCGCTATCTGTATTAACATGGAAATAGCTCCACCGCTATCAGTATAAACACTGAAATATCTACACCGCTATCTGTATAAACATGGAAATATGTACAACGCTATCTGTATAAACATGGAAATATCTACACCGCTATCTGTATAAACATGGAAATATCTACACAGCTATCTCTATAAACATGGAAATAGCTACACTGCTATCTGTATAAACATAGAAATAGCGACACCGTTATCTGTATAAACATGGAAATATCTACACCGCCCTCTGTAAAAACATCAAGATATCTACACAGTCATCTGTATAAACTTGGAAATATCTACACCTCCATCTGTATAAACATGGAAATATCTACACTGCCATCTGTATACACATGGAAATATCTACACAGCCATCTGAAGAAACATGGAAATATGTACACCGCTATCTGTATAAACATGGAAATAACTACACCGCTATCTTTATAAACTTGGAAATATCTACACCGTCTTCTGTATAAACATGGAAATATCTACACCGCTATCTGTATAAACATGGAAATACCAACACCGTTATCTGTATAAACATTGAAATATCTACACCGCTATCTGTATAAAGATGGAAATATCTACAACGCTATCTGTGTAAACATGGAAATATCTACACCGCTATCTGTATAAACATGGAAATATCTACACCGCTATCTTTATAAACATGGAAATACCAAAACGGCTATCTGTATAAACATGGAAATATCTACAACGCTATCTGTATAAATACGGAAATATCCTCACCACTATCACTATAAACCTGGAAATACCTACAACGCTATCTGTATAACTACGGAAATATCCTCACCACTATCTCTATAAACATGGAAATACCTACACCGCCATATCTATACACATGGAAATACCTACACCGCCATCTCTATACACATGGAAATATCTACAGCACTATCTCTATAAACATAGAAATATCTACATTGCAATCTCTATAAACATGGAAATATCTACACCGTCATCTCTATAATCATGGAAATATCTACATCGCTATCTTTATAAATATGGAAATATCTCCACCGCTATCAGTATAAACATGGAAATATCTACACCGATATCTGTATAAACATGGAAATATCTACACCGCTATCTGTATAAACATGGAAATATCTACAACGCTATCTGTGTAAACATGGAAGTATCTACACAGATATCTGTGTAAACTTGCAAATATCTACGCAGCTATCTGTGTAAAGATCGAAATGTCTACAGCGCAATCTGTGCAAAGATGGAAATATCTACACCGCTATCTCTGTAAACATGGAAATATCTACACCGCTATCTGTATCAACATGGAAATATCTACTTCGCTATCTTTATAAACATGGAAATATCTACACTGTTATCTCTATAAACATGGAAATATCTACACCACCATCTGTATAAACATGCAAATATCTACAGAGTCATCGGTATAAACATGGAAATATCTACACCACCATATCTATAAACATGGAAATATCTACAGTGCCATCTGTATACCCGTGGAAATACCTACCCAGCCATCTGTGTAACCACGGAAATATCTACTCCGCTATCTCTATAAACATGGAAATACGTACAACGCTATCTCTATAAATATGGAAATATCTACGCTGCAATCTCTATAAACGTGGAAATATCTACACCGCCATCACTATAAACATGGAAATATCTACATCGCTATCTGTATTAACATGGAAATAGCTCCACCGCTATCAGTATAAACACTGAAATATCTACACCGCTATCTGTATAAACATGGAAATATGTACAACGCTATCTGTATAAACATGGAAATATCTACACCGCTATCTGTATAAACATGGAAATATCTACACAGCTAACTCTATAAACATGGAAATAGCTACACTGCTATCTGTATAAACATAGAAATAGCGACACCGTTATCTGTATAAACATGGAAATATCTACACCGCCCTATGTAAAAACATGCAGATATCTACACAGTCATCTGTATAAACTTGGAAATATCTACACCTCCATCTGTATAAACATGGAAATATCTACACTGCCATCTGTATACACATGGAAATATCTACATAGCCATCTGAAGAAACATGGAAATATGTACACCGCTATCTGTATAAACATGGAAATAACTACACCGCTATCTTTATAAACTTGGAAATATCTACACCGCCTTCTGTATAAACATGGAAATATCTACACCGCTATCTGTATAAACATGGAAATACCAACACCGTTATCTGTATAAACATTGAAATATCTACACCGCTCTCTGTATAAAGATGGAAATATCTACAACGCTATCTGTGTAAACATGGAAATATCTACACACCTATCTGTGTAAACATGGAAATATCTACACCGCTATCTGTATAAACATGGAAATATCTACACCGCTATCTGTATAAACATGGAAATACCAAAACGGCTATCTGTATAAACATGGAAATATCTACAACGCTATCTGTAAAAATACGGAAATATCCTCACCACTATCACTATAAACCTGGAAATACCTACAACGCTATCTGTATAACTACGGAAATATCCTCACCACTATCTCTATAAACATGGAAATACCTACACCGCCATATCTATACACATGGAAATACCTACACCGCCATCTCTATACACATGGAAATATCTACAGCACTATCTCTATAAACATAGAAATATCTACATTGCAATCTCTATAAACATGGAAATATCTACACCGCCATCTCTATAAACATGGAAATATCTACACCGCCATCACTATAAACATGGAAATATCTACATGGCTATCTGTATTAACATGGAAATAGCTCCACCGCTATCAGTATAAACACTGAAATATCTACACCGCTATCTGTATAAACATGGAAATATGTACAACGCTATCTGTATAAACATGGAAATATCTACACCGCAATCTGTATAAACATGGAAATATCTACACAGCTATCTCTATAAACATGGAAATAGCTACCCTGCTATCTGTATAAACATAGAAATAGCGACACCGTTATCTGTATAAACATGGAAATATCTACACCGCCCTCTGTAAAAACATCAAGATATCTACCCAGTCATCTGTATAAACTTGGAAATATCTACACCTCCATCTGTATAAACATGGAAATATCTACACTGCCATCTGTATACACATGGAAATATCTACACAGCCATCTGAAGAAACATGGAAATATGTACACCGCTATCTGTATAAACATGGAAATAACTACACCGCTATCTTTATAAACTTGGAAATATCTACACCGCCTTCTGTATAAACATGGAAATATCTACACCGCTATCTGTATAAACATGGAAATACCAACACCGTTATCTGTATAAACATGGAAATATCTACACCGCTATCTGTATAAAGATGGAAACATCTACAACGCTATCTGGGTAAACATGGAAATATCTACACACCTATCTGTGTAAACATGGAAATATCTACACCGCTATCTGTATAAACATGGAAATATCTACACCGCTATTTTATAAACATGGAAATACCAAAACGGCTATCTGTATAAACATGGAAATATCTACAACGCTATCTGTATAAATACGGAAATATCCTCACCACTATCACTATAAAGCTGGAAATACCTACAACGCTATCTGTATAACTACGGAAATATCCTCACCACTATCTCTATAAACATGGAAATACCTACACCGCCATATCTATACACATGGAAATACCTACACCGCCATCTCTATACACATGGAAATATCTACACCACTATCTCTATAAACCTAGAAATATCTACATTGCAATCTCTATAAACATGGAAATATCTACACCGCCATCTCTATAAACATGGAAATATCTACATCGCTATCTGTATAAATATGGAAATATCTCCACCGCTATCAGTATAAACATGGAAATATCTACAATGATATCTGTATAAACATGGAAATATCTACACCGCTATCTGTATAAACATGGAAATATCTACAACGCTATCTGTGTAAACATGGAAGTATCTAAACAGATATCTGTGTAAACTTGCAAATATCTACGCAGCTATCTGTGTAAAGATCGAAATGTCTACAGCGCAATCTGTGCAAAGATGGAAATATCTACACCGCTATCTCTGTAAACATGGAAATATCTACACCGCTATCTGTATCAACATGGAAATATCTACTTCGCTATCTTTATAAACATGGAAATATCTACACTGTTATCTCTATAAACATGGAAATATCTACTCCACCATCTGTATAAACATGCAAATATCTACAGAGTCATCTGTATAAACATGGAAACATCTACACCACCATATCTATAAACATGGAAATATCTACAGTGCCATCTGTATACCCGTGGAAATACCTACCCAGCCATCTGTGTAACCACGGAAATATCTACTCCGCTATCTCTATAAACATGGAAATACGTACAACGCTATCTCTATAAATATGGAAATATCTACGCTGCAATCTCTATAAACATGGAAATATCTACACCGCCATCACTATAAACATGGAAATATCTACATCGCTATCTGTATTAACATGGAAATAGCTCCACCGCTATCAGTATAAACACTGAAATATCTACACCGCTATCTGTATAAACATGGAAATATGTACAACGCTATCTGTATAAACATGGAAATATCTACACCGCTATCTGTATAAACATGGAAATATCTACACAGCTATCTCTATAAACATGGAAATAGCTACACTGCTATCTGTATAAACATAGAAATAGCGACACCGTTATCTGTATAAACATGGAAATATCTACACCGCCCTCTGTAAAAACATCAAGATATCTACACAGTCATCTGTATAAACTTGGAAATATCTACACCTCCATCTGTATAAACATGGAAATATCTACACTGCCATCTGTATACACATGGAAATATCTACACAGCCATCTGAAGAAACATGGAAATATGTACACCGCTATCTGTATAAACATGGAAATAACTACACCGCTATCTTTATAAACTTGGAAATATCTACACCGCCTTCTGTATAAACATGGAAATATCTACACCGCTATCTGCATAAACATGGAAATACCAACACCGTTATCTGTATAAACATTGAAATATCTACACCGCTATCTGTATAAAGATGGAAATATCTACAACGCTATCTGTGTAAACATGGAAATATCTACACCGCTATCTGTATAAACATGGAAATATCTACACCGCTATCTTTATAAACATGGAAATACCAAAACGGCTTTCTGTATAAACATGGAAATATCTACAACGCTATCTGTATAACTACGGAAATATCCTCACCACTATCACTATAAACCTGGAAATACCTACACCGCCATATCTATACAAATGGAAATACCTACACCGCCATCTCTATACACATGGAAATATCTACACCACTATCTCTATAAACATAGAAATATCTACATTGCATTCTCTATAAACATGGAAATATCTACACCGCCATCTCTATAAACATGGAAATATCTACATTGCTATCTGTATAAATATGGAAATATCTCCACCGCTATCAGTATAAACATGGAAATATCTACACCGATATCTGTATAAACATGGAAATATCTACACCGCTATCTGTATAAACATGGAAATATCTACAACGCTATCTGTGTAAACATGGAAGTATCTACACAGATATCTGTGTAAACTTGCAAATATCTACGCAGCTATCTGTGTAAAGATCGAAATGTCTACAGCGCAATCTGTGCAAAGATGGAAATATCTACACCGCTATCTCTGTAAACATGGAAATATCTACACCGCTATCTGTATCAACATGGAAATATCTACTTCGCTATCTTTATAAACATGGAAATATCTACACTGTTATCTCTATAAACATGGAAATATCTACACCACCATCTGTATAAACATGCAAATATCTATAGAGTCATCTGTATAAACATGGAAACATCTACACCACCATATCTATAAACATGGAAATATCTACAGTGCCATCTGTATACCCGTGGAAATACCTACCCAGCCATCTGTGTAACCACGGAAATATCTACTCCGCTATCTCTATAAACATGGAAATACGTACAACGCTATCTCTATAAATATGGAAATATCTACGCTGCAATCTCTATAAACATGGAAATATCTACACCGCCATCACTATAAACATGGAAATATCTACATCGCTATCTGTATTAACATGAAAATAGCTCCACCGCTATCAGTAAAAACACTGAAATATCTACACCGCTATCTGTATAAACATGGAAATATGTACAACGCTATCTGTATAAACATGGAAATATCTACACCGCTATCTGTATAAACATGGAAATATCTACACAGCTATCTCTATAAACATGGAAATAGCTACACTGCTATCTGTATAAACATAGAAATAGCGACACCGTTATCTGTATAAACATGGAAATATCTACACCGCCCTCTGTAAAAACATGAAGATATCTACACAGTCATCTGTATAAACTTGGAAATATCTACACCTCCATCTGTATAAACATGGAAATATCTACACTGCCATCTGTATACACATGGAAATATCTACACAGCCATCTGAAGAAACATGGAAATATGTACACCGCTATCTGTATAAACATGGAAATAACTACACCGCTATCTTTATAAACTTGGAAATATCTACACCGCCTTCTGTATAAACATGGAAATATCTACACCGCTATCTGTATAAACATGGAAATACCAACACCGTTATCTGTATAAACATTGAAATATCTACACCGCTATCTGTATAAAGATGGAAATATCTACAACGCTATCTGTGTAAACATGGAAATATCTACACCGCTATCTGTATAAACATGGAAATATCTACACCGCTATCTTTATAAACATGGAAATACCAAAACGGCTATCTGTATAAACATGGAAATATCTACAACGCTATCTGTATAAATACGGAAATATCCTCACCACTATCACTATAAACCTGGAAATACCTACAACGCTATCTGTATAACTACGGAAATATCCTCACCACTATCTCTATAAACATGGAAATACCTACACCGCCATATCTATACACATGGAAATACCTACACCGCCATCTCTATACACATGGAAATATCTACAGCACTATCTCTATAAACATAGAAATATCTACATTGCAATCTCTATAAACATGGAAATATCTACACCGTCATCTCTATAATCATGGAAATATCTACATCGCTATCTGTATAAATATGGAAATATCTCCACCGCTATCAGTATAAACATGGAAATATCTACACCGATATCTGTATAAACATGGAAATATCTACACCGCTATCTGTATAAACATGGAAATATCTACAACGCTATCTGTGTAAACATGGAAGTATCTACACAGATATCTGTGTAAACTTGCAAATATCTACGCAGCTATCTGTGTAAAGATCGAAATGTCTACAGCGCAATCTGTGCAAAGATGGAAATATCTACACCGCTATCTCTGTAAACATGGAAATATCTACACCGCTATCTGTATCAACATGGAAATATCTACTTCGCTATCTTTATAAACATGGAAATATCTACACTGTTATCTCTATAAACATGGAAATATCTACACCACCATCTGTATAAACATGCAAATATCTACAGAGTCATCGGTATAAACATGGAAATATCTACACCACCATATCTATAAACATGGAAATATCTACAGTGCCATCTGTATACCCGTGGAAATACCTACCCAGCCATCTGTGTAACCACGGAAATATCTACTCCGCTATCTCTATAAACATGGAAATACGTACAACGCTATATCTATAAATATGGAAATATCTACGCTGCAATCTCTATAAACGTGGAAATATCTACACCGCCATCACTATAAACATGGAAATATCTACATCGCTATCTGTATTAACATGGAAATAGCTCCACCGCTATCAGTATAAACACTGAAATATCTACACCGCTATCTGTATATACATGGAAATATGTACAACGCTATCTGTATAAACATGGAAATATCTACACCGCTATCTGTATAAACATGGAAATATCTACACAGCTAACTCTATAAACATGGAAATAGCTACACTGCTATCTGTATAAACATAGAAATAGCGACACCGTTATCTGTATAAACATGGAAATATCTACACCGCCCTATGTAAAAACATGCAGATATCTACACAGTCATCTGTATAAACTTGGAAATATCTACACCTCCATCTGTATAAACATGGAAATATCTACACTGCCATCTGTATACACATGGAAATATCTACACAGCCATCTGAAGAAACATGGAAATATGTACACCGCTATCTGTATAAACATGGAAATAACTACACTGCTATCTTTATAAACTTGGAAATACCTACACCGCCTTCTGTATAAACATGGAAATATCTACACCGCTATCTGTATAAACATGGAAATACCAACACCGTTATCTGTATAAACATTGAAATATCTACACCGCTCTCTGTATAAAGATGGAAATATCTACAACGCTATCTGTGTAAACATGGAAATATCTACACACCTATCTGTGTAAACATGGAAATATCTACACCGCTATCTGTATAAACATGGAAATATCTACACCGCTATCTGTATAAACATGGAAATACCAAAACGGCTATCTGTATAAACATGGAAATATCTACAACGCTATCTGTATAAATACGGAAATATCCTCACCACTATCACTATAAACCTGGTAATACCTACAACGCTATCTGTATAACTACGGAAATATCCTCACCACTATCTCTATAAACATGGAAATACCTACACCGCCATATCTATACACATGGAAATACCTACACCGCCATCTCTATACACATGGAAATATCTACAGCACTATCTCTATAAACATAGAAATATCTACATTGCAATCTCTATAAACGTGGAAATATCTACACCGCCATCTCTATAAACATGGAAATATCTACACCGCCATCACTATAAACATGGAAATATCTACATGGCTATCTGTATTAACATGGAAATAGCTCCACCGCTATCAGTATAAACACTGAAATATCTACACCGCTATCTGTATAAACATGGAAATATGTACAACGCTATCTGTATAAACATGGAAATATCTACACCGCAATCTGTATAAACATGGAAATATCTACACAGCTATCTCTATAAACATGGAAATAGCTACCCTGCTATCTGTATAAACATAGAAATAGCGACACCGTTAACTGTATAAACATGGAAATATCTACACCGCCCTCTGTAAAAACATCAAGATATCTACCCAGTCATCTGTATAAACTTGGAAATATCTACACCTCCATCTGTATAAACATGGAAATATCTACACTGCCATCTATATACACATGGAAATATCTACACAGCCATCTGAAGAAACATGGAAATATGTACACCGCTATCTGTATAAACATGGAAATAACTACACCGCTATCTTTATAAACTTGGAAATATCTACACCGCCTTCTGTATAAACATGGAAATATCTACACCGCTATCTGTATAAACATGGAAATACCAACACCGTTATCTGTATAAACATGGAAATATCTACACCGCTATCTGTATAAAGATGGAAACATCTACAACGCTATCTGGGTAAACATGGAAATATCTACACACCTATCTGTGTAAACATGGAAATATCTACACCGCTATCTGTATAAACATGGAAATATCTACACCGCTATTTTATAAACATGGAAATACCAAAACGGCTATCTGTATAAACATGGAAATATCTACAACGCTATCTGTATAAATACGGAAATATCCTCACCACTATCACTATAAAGCTGGAAATACCTACAACGCTATCTGTATAACTACGGAAATATCCTCACCACTATCTCTATAAACATGGAAATACCTACACCGCCATATCTATACACATGGAAATACCTACACCGCCATCTCTATACACATGGAAATATCTACACCACTATCTCTATAAACCTAGAAATATCTACATTGCAATCTCTATAAACATGGAAATATCTACACCGACATCTCTATAAACATGGAAATATCTACATCGCTATCTGTATAAATATGGAAATATCTCCACCGCTATCAGTATAAACATGGAAATATCTACACCGATATCTGTATAAACATGGAAATATCTACACCGCTATCTGTATAAACATGGAAATATCTACAACGCTATCTGTGTAAACATGGAAGTATCTACACAGATATCTGTGTAAACTTGCAAATATCTACGCAGCTATCTGTGTAAAGATCGAAATGTGTACAGCGCAATCTGTGCAAAGATTGGAATATCTACACCGCTATCTCTGTAAACATGGAAATATCTACACCGCTATCTGTATCAACATGGAAATATCTACTTCGCTATCTTTATAAACATGGAAATATCTACACTGTTATCTCTATAAACATGGAAATATCTACTCCACCATCTGTATAAACATGCAAATATCTACAGAGTCATCTGTATAAACATGGAAACATCTACACCACCATATCTATAAACATGGAAATATCTACAGTGCCATCTGTATACCCGTGGAAATACCTACCCAGCCATCTGTGTAACCACGGAAATATCTACTCCGCTATCTCTATAAACATGGAAATACGTACAACGCTATCTCTATAAATATGGAAATATCTACGCTGCAATCTGTATAAACATGGAAATATCTACACCGCCATCACTATAAACATGGAAATATCTACATCGCTATCTGTATTAACATGGAAATAGCTCCACCGCTATCAGTATAAACACTGAAATATCTACACCGCTATCTGTATAAACATGGAAATATGTACAACGCTATCTGTATAAACATGGAAATATCTACACCGCTATCTGTATAAACATGGAAATATCTACACAGCTATCTCTATAAACATGGAAATAGCTACACTGCTATCTGTATAAACATAGAAATAGCGACACCGTTATCTGTATAAACATGGAAATATCTACACCGCCCTCTGTAAAAACATCAAGATATCTACACAGTCATCTGTATAAACTTGGAAATATCTACACCTCCATCTGTATAAACATGGAAATATCTACACTGCCATCTGTATACACATGGAAATATCTACACAGCCATCTGAAGAAACATGGAAATATGTACACCGCTATCTGTATAAACATGGAAATAACTACACCGCTATCTTTATAAACTTGGAAATATCTACACCGCCTTCTGTATAAACATGGAAATATCTACACCGCTATCTGTATAAACATGGAAATACCAACACCGTTATCTGTATAAACATTGAAATATCTACACCGCTATCTGTATAAAGATGGAAATATCTACAACGCTATCTGTGTAAACATGGAAATATCTACACCGCTATCTGTATAAACATGGAAATATCTACACCGCTATCTTTATAAACATGGAAATACCAAAACGGCTTTCTGTATAAACCTGGAAATATCTACAACGCTATCTGTATAACTACGGAAATATCCTCACCACTATCACTATAAACCTGGAAATACCTACACCGCCATATCTATACAAATGGAAATACCTACACCGCCATCTCTATACACATGGAAATATCTACACCACTATCTCTATAAACATAGAAATATCTACATTGCAATCTCTATAAACATGGAAATATCTACACCGCCATCTCTATAAACATGGAAATATCTACATCGCTATCTGTATAAATATGGAAATATCTCCACCGCTATCAGTATAAACATGGAAATATCTACACCGATATCTGTATAAACATGGAAATATCTACACCGCTATCTGTATAAACATGGAAATATCTACAACGCTATCTGTGTAAACATGGAAGTATCTACACAGATATCTGTGTAAACTTGCAAATATCTACGCAGCTATCTGTGTAAAGATCGAAATGTCTACAGCGCAATCTGTGCAAAGATGGAAATATCTACACCGCTATCTCTGTAAACATGGAAATATCTACACCGCTATCTGTATCAACATGGAAATATCTACTTCGCTATCTTTATAAACATGGAAATATCTACACTGTTATCTCTATAAACATGGAAATATCTACACCACCATCTGTATAAACATGCAAATATCTACAGAGTCATCTGTATAAACATGGAAATATCTACACCACCATATCTATAAACATGGAAATATCTACAGTGCCATCTGTATACCCGTGGAAATACCTACCCAGCCATCTGTGTAACCACGGAAATATCTACTCCGCTATCTCTATAAACATGAAAATACGTACAACGCTATCTCTATAAATATGGAAATATCTACGCTGCAATCTCTATAAACATGGAAATATCTACACTGCCATCACTATAAACATGGAAATATCTACATCGCTATCTGTATTAACATGGAAATAGCTCCACCGCTATCAGTATAAACACTGAAATATCTACACCGCTATCTGTATAAACATGGAAATATGTACAACGCTATCTGTATAAACAAGGAAATATCTACACCGCTATCTCTATAAACATGGAAATATCTACACAGCTATCTCTATAAACATGGAAATAGCTACACTGCTATCTGTATAAACATAGAAATAGCGACACCGTTATCTGTATAAACATGGAAATATCTACACCGCCCTCTGTAAAAACATGAAGATATCTACACAGTCATCTGTATAAACTTGGAAATATCTACACCTCCATCTGTATAAACATGGAAATATCTACACTGCCATCTGTATACACATGGAAATATCTACACAGCCATCTGAAGAAACATGGAAATATGTACACCGCTATCTGTATAAACATGGAAATAACTACACCGCTATCTTTATAAACTTGGAAATATCTACACCGCCTTCTGTATAAACATGGAAATATCTACACCGCTATCTGTATAAACATGGAAATACCAACACCGTTATCTGTATAAACATTGAAATATCTACACCGCTATCTGTATAAAGATGGAAATATCTACAACGCTATCTGTGTAAACATGGAAATATCTACACACCTATCTGTGTAAACATGGAAATATCTACACCGCTATCTGTATAAACGTGGAAATATCTACACCGCTATCTTTATAAACATGGAAATACCAAAACGGCTATCTGTATAAACATGGAAATATCTACAACGCTATCTGTATAAATACGGAAATATCCTCACCACTATCACTATAAACCTGGAAATGCCTACAACGCTATCTGTATAAATACGGAAATATCCTCACCACTATCTCTATAAACATGGAAATACCTACACCGCTATATCTATACACATGGAAATAACTACACCGCCATCTCTATACACATGGAAATATCTACACCACTATCTCTATAAACATAGACATATCTACATTGCAATCTCTATAAACATGGAAATATCTACACCGCCATCTCTATAAACATGGAAATATCTACATCGCTATCTGTATAAATATGGAAATATCTCCACCGCTATCAGTATAAACATGGAAAAATCTACACCGAAATCTGTATAAACATGGAAATATCTACACCGCTATCTGTATAAACATGGAAATATCTACAACGCTATCTGTGTAAACATGGAAGTATCTACACAGATATCTGTGTAAACTTGCAAATATCTACACAGCTATCTGTGTAAAGATCGAAATGTCTACAGCGCAATCTGTGCAAAGATGGAAATATCTACACCGCTATCTCTGTAAACATGGAAATATCTACACCGCTATCTGTATCAACATGGAAATATCTACTTCGCTACCTTTATAAACATGGAAATATCTACACTGTTATCTCTATAAACATGGAAATATCTACACCACCATCTGTATAAACATGCAAATATCTACAGAGTCATCTGTATAAACATGGAAACATCTACACCACCATATCTATAAACATGGAAATATCTACAGTGCCATCTGTATAACCGTGGAAATACCTACCCAGCCATCTGTGTAACCACGGAAATATCTACTCCGCTATCTCTATAAACATGGAAATACGTACAGCGCTATCTCTATAAATATGGAAATATCTACACTGCAATCTCTATAAACATGGAAATATCTACACCGCCATCACTATAAACATGGAAATATCTACATCGCTATCTGTATTAACATGGAAATAGCTCCACCGCTATCAGTATAAACACTGAAATATCTACACCGCTATCTGTATAAACATGGAAGTATGTACAACGCTATCTGCATAAACATGGAACTATCTACACCGCTATCTGTATAAACATGGAAATATCTACACAGCTATCTCTATAAACATGGAAATAGCTACACTGCTATCTGTATAAACATAGAAATATCGACACCGTTATCTGTATAAACATGGAAATATCTACACCGCCCTCTGTAAAAACATGAAGATATCTACACAGTCATCTGTATAAACTTGGAAATATCTACACCTCCATCTGTATACACATGGAAATATCTACACAGCCATCTGAAGAAACATGGAAATATGTACACCGCTATCTGTATAAACATGGAAATAACTACACCGCTATCTTTATAAACTTGGAAATATCTACACCGCCTTCTGTATAAACATGGAAATATCTACACCGCTATCTGTATAAACATGGAAATACCAACACCGTTATCTGTATAAACATTGAAATATCTACACCGCTCTCTGTATAAAGATGGAAATATCTACAACGCTATCTGTGTAAACATGGAAATATCTACACACCTATCTGTGTAAACATGGAAATATCTACACCGCTATCTGCATAAACATGGAAATATCTACACCGCTATCTGTATAAACATGGAAATACCAAAACGGCTATTTGTATAAACATGGAAATATCTACAATGCTATCTGTATAAATACGGAAATATCCTCACCACTATCACTATAAACCTGGAAATACCTACAACGCTATCTGTATAACTACGGAAATATCCTCACCACTATCTCTATAAACATGGAAATACCTACACCGCCATATCTATACACATGGAAATACCTACACCGCCATCTCTATACACATGGAAATATCTACAGCACTATCTCTATAAACATAGAAATATCTACATTGCAATCTCTATAAACGTGGAAATATCTACACCGCCATCTCTATAAACATGGAAATATCTACACCGCCATCACTATAAACATGGAAATATCTACATGGCTATCTGTATTAACATGGAAATAGCTCCACCGCTATCAGTATAAACACTGAAATATCTACACCGCTATCTGTATAAACATGGAAATATCTACACCGCTATCTGTATAAACATGGAAATATCTACACAGCTATCTCTATAAACATGGAAATAGCTACACTGCTATCTGTATAAACATAGAAATAGCGACACCGTTATCTGTATAAACATGGAAATATCTACACCGCCCTCTGTAAAAACATCAAGATATCTACACAGTCATCTGTATAAACTTGGAAATATCTACACCTCCATCTGTATAAACATGGAAATATCTACACTGCCATCTGTATACACATGGAAATATCTACACAGCCATCTGAAGAAACATGGAAATATGTACACCGCTATCTGTATAAACATGGAAATAACTACACCGCTATCTTTATAAACTTGGAAATATCTACACCGCCTTCTGTATAAACATGGAAATATCTACACCGCTATCTGTATAAACATGGAAATACCAACACCGTTATATGTATAAACATTGAAATATCTACACCGCTATCTGTATAAAGATGGAAATATCTACAACGCTATCTGTGTAAACATGGAAATATCTACACCGCTATCTGTATAAACATGGAAATATCTACACCGCTATCTTTATAAACTTGGAAATACCAAAACGGCTTTCTGTATAAACCTGGAAATATCTACAACGCTATCTGTATAACTACGGAAATATCCTCACCACTATCACTATAAACCTGGAAATACCTACACCGCCATATCTATACAAATGGAAATACCTACACCGCCATCTCTATAAACATGGAAATATCTACACCGCCATCTCTATAAACATGGAAATATCTACATCGCTATCTGTATAAATATGGAAATATCTCCACCGCTATCAGTATAAACATGGAAATATCTACACCGATATCTGTATAAACATGGAAATATCTACACCGCTATCTGTATAAACATGGAAATATCTACAACGCTATCTGTGTAAACATGGAAGTATCTACACAGATATCTGTGTAAACTTGCAAATATCTACGCAGCTATCTGTGTAAAGATCGAAATGTCTACAGCGCAATCTGTGCAAAGATGGAAATATCTACACCGCTATCTCTGTAAACATGGAAATATCTACACCGCTATCTGTATCAACATGGAAATATCTACTTCGCTATCTTTATAAACATGGAAATATCTACACTGTTATCTCTATAAACATGGAAATATCTACACCACCATCTGTATAAACATGCAAATATCTACAGAGTCATCTGTATAAACATGGAAATATCTACACCACCATATCTATAAACATGGAAATACCTACAGTGCCATCTGTATACCCGTGGAAATACCTACCCAGCCATCTGTGTAACCACGGAAATATCTACTCCGCTATCTCTATAAACATGAAAATACGTACAACGCTATCTCTATAAATATGGAAATATCTACGCTGCAATCTCTATAAACATGGAAATATCTACACTGCCATCACTATAAACATGGAAATATCTACATCGCTATCTGTATTAACATGGAAATAGCTCCACCGCTATCAGTATAAACACTGAAATATCTACACCGCTATCTGTATAAACACGGAAATATGTACAACGCTATCTGTATAAACAAGGAAATATCTACACCGCTATCTCTATAAACATGGAAATATCTACACAGCTATCTCTATAAACATGGAAATAGCTACACTGCTATCTGTATAAACATAGAAATAGCGACACCGTTATCTGTATAAACATGGAAATATCTACACCGCCCTCTGTAAAAACATCAAGATATCTACACAGTCATCTGTATAAACTTGGAAATATCTACACCTCCATCTGTATAAACATGGAAATATCTACACTGCCATCTGAAGAAACATGGAAATATGTACACCGCTATCTGTATAAACATGGAAATAACTACACCGCTATCTTTATAAACTTGGAAATATCTACACCGCCTTCTGTATAAACATGGAAATATCTACACCGCTATCTGTATAAACATGGAAATACCAACACCGTTATCTGTGTAAACATTGAAATATCTACACCGCTATCTGTATAAAGATGGAAATATCTACAACGCTATCTGTGTAAACATGGAAATATCTACACACCTATCTGTGTAAACATGGAAATATCTACACCGCTATCTGTATAAACATGGAAATATCTACACCGCTACCTTTATAAACATGGAAATACCAAAACGGCTATCTGTATAAACATGGAAATATCTACAACGATATCTGTATAACTACGGAAATATCCTCACCACTATCACTATAAACCTGGAAATACCTACACCGCCATATATATACACATGGAAATACCTACACCGCCATCTCTATACACATGGAAATATCTACACCACTATCTCTATAAACATAGACATATCTACATTGCAATCTCTATAAACATGGAAATATCTACACCGCCATCTCTATAAACATGGAAATATCTACATCGCTATCTGTATAAATATGGAAATATCTCCACCGCTATCAGTATAAACATGGAAATATCTACACCGATATCTGTATAAACATGGAAATATCTACACCGCTATCTGTATAAACATGGAAATATCTACAACGCTATCTGTGTAAACATGGAAGTATCTACACAGATATCTGTGTAAACTTGCAAATATCTACGCAGCTATCTGTGTAAAGTTCGAAATGTCTACAACGCAATCTGTGCAAAGATGGAAATATCTACACCGCTATCTCTGTAAACATGGAAATATCTACACCGCTATCTGTATCAACATGGAAATATCTACTTCGCTATCTTTATAAACATGGAAATATCTACACTGTTATCTCTATAAACATGGAAATATCTACACCACCATCTGTATAAACATGCAAATATCTACAGAGTCATCGGTATAAACATGGAAATATCTACACCACCATATCTATAAACATGGAAATATCTACAGTGCCATCTGTATACCCGTGGAAATACCAACCCAGCCATCTGTGTAACCACGGAAATATCTACTCCGCTATCTCTATAAACATGGAAATACGTACAACGCTATCTCTATAAATATGGAAATATCTACGCTGCAATCTCTATAAACATGGAAATATCTACACCGCCATCACTATAAACATGGAAATATCTACATCGCTATCTGTATTAACATGGAAATAGCTCCACCGCTATCAGTATAAACACTGAAATATCTACACCGCTATCTGTATAAACATGGAAATATGTACAACGCTATCTGTATAAACATGGAAATATCTACACCGCAATCTGTATAAACATGGAAATATCTACACAGCTATCTCTATAAACATGGAAATAGCTACCCTGCTATCTGTATAAACATAGAATTAGCGACACCGTTATCTGTATAAACATGGAAATATCTACACCGCCCTCTGTAAAAACATCAAGATATCTACACAGTCATCTGTATAAACTTGGAAATATCTACACCTCCATCTGTATAAACATGGAAATATCTACACTGCCATCTGTATACACATGGAAATATCTACACAGCAATCTGAAGAAACATGGAAATATGTACACCGCTATCTGTATAAACATGGAAATAACTACACCGCTATCTTTATAAACTTGGAAATATCTACACCACCTTCTGTATAAACATGGAAATATCTACACCGCTATCTGTATAAACATGGAAATACCAACACCGTTATCTGTATAAACATTGAAATATCTACACCGCTATCTGTATAAAGATGGAAACATCTACAACGCTATCTGTGTAAACATGGAAATATCTACACACCTATCTGTGTAAACATGGAAATATCTACACCGCTATCTGTATAAACATGGAAATATCTACTTCGCTATCTTTATAAACATGGAAATATCTACACTGTTATCTCTATAAACATGGAAATATCTACACCACCATCTGTATAAACATGCAAATATCTACAGAGTCATCTGTATAAACATGGAAATATCTACACCACCATATCTATAAACATGGAAATATCTACAGTGCCATCTGTATACCCGTGGAAATACCTACCCAGCCATCTGTGTAACCACGGAAATATCTACTCCGCTATCTCTATAAACATGAAAATACGTACAACGCTATCTCTATAAATATGGAAATATCTACGCTGCAATCTCTATAAACATGGAAATATCTACACTGCCATCACTATAAACATGGAAATATCTACATCGCTATCTGTATTAACATGGAAATAGCTCCACCGCTATCAGTATAAACACTGAAATATCTACACCGCTATCTGTATAAACACGGAAATATGTACAACGCTATCTGTATAAACAAGGAAATATCTACACCGCTATCTCTATAAACATGGAAATATCTACACAGCTATCTCTATAAACATGGAAATAGCTACACTGCTATCTGTATAAACATAGAAATAGCGACACCGTTATCTGTATAAACATGGAAATATCTACACCGCCCTCTGTAAAAACATCAAGATATCTACACAGTCATCTGTATAAACTTGGAAATATCTACACCTCCATCTGTATAAACATGGAAATATCTACACTGCCATCTGAAGAAACATGGAAATATGTGCACCGCTATCTGTACAAACATGGAAATAACTACACCGCTATCTTTATAAACTTGGAAATATCTACACCGCCTTCTGTATAAACATGGAAATATCTACACCGCTATCTGTATAAACATGGAAATACCAACACCGTTATCTGTGTAAACATTGAAATATCTACACCGCTATCTGTATAAAGATGGAAATATCTACAACGCTATCTGTGTAAACATGGAAATATCTACACACCTATCTGTGTAAACATGGAAATATCTACACCGCTATCTGTATAAACATGGAAATATCTACACCGCTACCTTTATAAACATGGAAATACCAAAACGGCTATCTGTATAAACATGGAAATATCTACAACGATATCTGTATAACTACGGAAATATCCTCACCACTATCACTATAAACCTGGAAATAACTACACCGCCATATATATACACATGGAAATACCTACACCGCCATCTCTATACACATGGAAATATCTACACCACTATCTCTATAAACATAGACATATCTACATTGCAATCTCTATAAACATGGAAATATCTACACCGCCATCTCTATAAACATGGAAATATCTACATCGCTATCTGTATAAATATGGAAATATCTCCACCGCTATCAGTATAAACATGGAAATATCTACACCGATATCTGTATAAACATGGAAATATCTACACCGCTATCTGTATAAACATGGAAATATCTACAACGCTATCTGTGTAAACATGGAAGTATCTACACAGATATCTGTGTAAACTTGCAAATATCTACGCAGCTATCTGTGTAAAGTTCGAAATGTCTACAACGCAATCTGTGCAAAGATGGAAATATCTACACCGCTATCTCTGTAAACATGGAAATATCTACACCGCTATCTGTATCAACATGGAAATATCTACTTCGCTATCTTTATAAACATGGAAATATCTACACTGTTATCTCTATAAACATGGAAATATCTACACCACCATCTGTATAAACATGCAAATATCTACAGAGTCATCGGTATAAACATGGAAATATCTACACCACCATATCTATAAACATGGAAATATCTACAGTGCCATCTGTATACCCGTGGAAATACCAACCCAGCCATCTGTGTAACCACGGAAATATCTACTCCGCTATCTCTATAAACATGGAAATACGTACAACGCTATCTCTATAAATATGGAAATATCTACGCTGCAATCTCTATAAACATGGAAATATCTACACCGCCATCACTATAAACATGGAAATATCTACATCGCTATCTGTATTAACATGGAAATAGCTCCACCGCTATCAGTATAAACACTGAAATATCTACACCGCTATCTGTATAAACATGGAAATATGTACAACGCTATCTGTATAAACATGGAAATATCTACACCGCAATCTGTATAAACATGGAAATATCTACACAGCTATCTCTATAAACATGGAAATAGCTACCCTGCTATCTGTATAAACATAGAATTAGCGACACCGTTATCTGTATAAACATGGAAATATCTACACCGCCCTCTGTAAAAACATCAAGATATCTACACAGTCATCTGTATAAACTTGGAAATATCTACACCTCCATCTGTATAAACATGGAAATATCTACACTGCCATCTGTATACACATGGAAATATCTACACAGCAATCTGAAGAAACATGGAAATATGTACACCGCTATCTGTATAAACATGGAAATAACTACACCGCTATCTTTATAAACTTGGAAATATCTACACCACCTTCTGTATAAACATGGACATATCTACACCGCTATCTGTATAAACATGGAAATACCAACACCGTTATCTGTATAAACATTGAAATATCTACACCGCTATCTGTATAAAGATGGAAACATCTACAACGCTATCTGTGTAAACATGGAAATATCTACACACCTATCTGTGTAAACATGGAAATAACTACACCGCTATCTGTATAAACATGGAAATATCTACACCGCTATCTTTATAAACATGGAAATACCAAAACGGCTATCTGTATAAACATGGAAATATCTACAACGCTATCTGTATTAATACGGAAATATCCTCACCACTATCACTATAAACCTGGAAATACCTACAACGCTATCTGTATAACTACGGAAATATCCTCACCACTATCTCTATAAACATGGAAATACCTACACCGCCATATCTATACACATGGAAATACCTACACCGCCATCTCTATACACATGGAAATATCTACAGCACTATCTCTATAAACATAGAAATATCTACATTGCAATCTCTATAAACATGGAAATATCTACACCGCCATCTCTATAAACATGGAAATATCTACATCGCTATCTGTATAAATATGGAAATAACTCCACCGCTATCAGTATAAACATGGAAATATCTACACCGATATCTGTATAAACATGGAAATATCTACACCGCTATCTGTATAAACATAGAAATATCTACAACGCTATCTGTGTAAACATGGAAGTATCTACACAGATATCTGTGTAAACTTGCAAATATCTACACAGCTATCTGTGTAAAGATCGAAATGTCTAGAGCGCAATCTGTGCAAAGATGGAAATATCTACACCGCTATCTCTGTAAACATGGAAATATCTACACCGCTATCTGTATCAACATGGAAATATCTACTTCGCTATCTTTATAAACATGGAAATATCTACACTGTTATCTCTATAAACATGGAAATATCTACACCACCATCTGTATAAACATGCAAATATCTACAGAGTCATCTGTATAAACATGGAAATATCTACACCACCATATCTATAAACATGGAAATATCTACAGTGCCATCTGTATACCCGTGGAAATACCTACCCAGCCATCTGTGTAACCACGGAAATATCTACTCCGCTATCTCTATAAACATGGAAATACGTACAACGCTATCTCTATAAATATGGAAATATCTACGCTGCAATCTCTATAAACATGGAAATATCTACACCGCCATCACTATAAACATGGAAATATCTACATCGCTATCTGTATTAACATGGAAATAGCTCCACCGCTATCAGTATAAACACTGAAATATCTACACCGCTATCTGTATAAACATGGAAATATGTACAACGCTATCTGTATAAACATGGAAATATCTACATCACTATCTGTATAAACATGGAAATATCTACACAGCTATCTCTATAAACATGGAAATAGCTACACTGCTATCTGTATAAACATAGAAATAGCGACACCGTTTTCTGTATAAACATGGAAATATCTACACCGCCCTCTATAAAAACATGAAGATATCTACACAGTCATCTGTATAAACTTGGAAATATCTACACCTCCATCTGTATAAACATGGAAATATCTACACTGCCATCTGTATACACATGGAAATATCTACACAGCCATCTGAAGAAACATGGAAATATGTACACCGCTATCTGTATAAACATGGAAATAATTACACGGCTATCTTTATAAACTTGGAAATATCTACACCGCCTTCTGTATAAACATGGAAATATCTACACCGCTATCTATATAAACATGGGAATACCAACACCGTTATCTGTATAAACATTGAAATATCTACACCGCTATCTGTATAAAGATGGAAATATCTACAACGCTATCTGTGTAAACATGGAAATATCTACACACCTATCTGTGTAAACATGGAAATATCTACACCGCTATCTGTATAAACATGGAAATATCTGCACCGCTATCTTTATAAACATGGAAATACCAAAACGGCTATCTGTATAAACATGGAAATATCTACAACGCTATCTGTATAAATACGGAAATATCCTCACCACTATCACTATAAACCTGGAAATACCTACAACGCTATCTGTATAAGTACGGAAATATCCTCACCACTATCTCTATAAACATGGAAATACCTACACCGCCATATCTATACACATGGAAATACCTACACCGCCATCTCTATACACATGGAAATATCTACAGCACTATCTCTATAAACATAGAAATATCTACATTGCAATCTCTATAAACATGGAAATATATACACCGCCATCTCTATAAACATGGAAATATCTACATCGCTATCTGTATAAATATGGAAATATCTCCACCGCTATCAGTATAAACATGGAAATATCTACACCGATATCTGTATAAACATGGAAATATCTACACCGCTATCTGTATAAACATGGAAATATCTACAACGCTATCTGTGTAAACATGGAAGTATCTACACAGATATCTGTGTAAACTTGCAAATATCTACACAGCTATCTGTGTAAAGATCGAAATGTCTACAGCGCAATCTGTGCAAAGATGGAAATATCTACACCGCTATCTCTGTAAACATGGAAATATCTACACCGCTATCTGTATCAACATGGAAATATCTACTTCGCTATCTTTATAAACATGGAAATATCTACACTCTTATCTCTATAAACATGGAAATATCTACACCACCATCTGTATAAACATGCAAATATCTACAGAGTCATCTGTATAAACATGGAAATATCTACACCACCATATCTATAAACATGGAAATATCTACAGTGCCATCTGTATACCCGTGGAAATACCTACCCAGCCATCTGTGTAACCACGGAAATATCTACTCCGCTATCTCTATAAACATGGAAATACGTACAACGCTATCTCTATAAATATGGAAATATCTACGCTGCAATCTGTATAAACATGGAAATATCTACACCGCCATCACTATAAACATGGAAATATCTACATCGCTATCTGTATTAACATGGAAATAGCTCCACCGCTATCAGTATAAACACTGAAATATCTACACCGCTATCTGTATAAACATGGAAATATGTACAACGCTATCTGTATAAACATGGAAATATCTACATCGCTATCTGTATAAACATGGAAATATCTACACAGCTATCTCTATAAACATGGAAATAGCTACACTGCTATCTGTATAAACATAGAAATAGCGACACCGTTTTCTGTATAAACATGGAAATATCTACACCGCCCTCTATAAAAACGTGAAGATATCTACACAGTCATCTGTATAAACTTGGAAATATCTACACCTCCATCTGTATAAACATGGAAATATCTACACTGCCATCTGTATACACATGGAAATATCTACACAGCCATCTGAAGAAACATGGAAATATGTACACCGCTATCTGTATAAACATGGAAATAATTACACGGCTATCTTTATAAACTTGGAAATATCTACACCGCCTTCTGTATAAACATGGAAATATCTACACCGCTATCTGTATAAACATGGGAATACCAACACCGTTATCTGTATAAACATTGAAATATCTACACCGCTATCTGTATAAAGATGGAAACATCTACAACGCTATCTGTGTAAACATGGAAATATCTACACACCTATCTGTGTAAACATGGAAATATCTACACCGCTATCTGTATAAACATGGAAATATCTACACCGCTATCTTTATAAACATGGAAATACCAAAACGGCTATCTGTATAAACATGGAAATATCTACAACGCTATCTGTATAAATACGGAAATATCCTCACCACTGTCACTATAAACCTGGAAATACCTACAACGCTATCTGTATAACTACGGAAATATCCTCACCACTATCTCTATAAACATGGAAATACCTACACCGCCATATCTATACACATGGAAATACCTACACTGCCATCTCTATACACATGGAAATATCTACACCACTATCTCTATAAACATAGAAATATCTACATTGCAATCTCTATAAACATGGAAATATCTACACCGCCATCTCTATAAACATGGAAATATCTACATCGCTATCTGTATAAATATGGAAATATCTCCACCGCTATCAGTATAAACATGGAAATATCTACACCGATATCTGTATAAACATGGAAATATCTACACCGCTATCTGTATAAACATGGAAATATCTACAACGCTATCTGTGTAAACATGGAAGTATCTACACAGATATCTGTGTAAACTTGCAAATATCTACGCAGCTATCTGTGTAAAGATCGAAATGTCTACAGCGCAATCTGTGCAAAGATGGAAATATCTACACCGCTATCTCTGTAAACATGGAAATATCTACACCGCTATCTGTATCAACATGGAAATATCTACTTCGCTATCTTTATAAACATGGAAATATCTACACTGTTATCTCTATAAACATGGAAATATCTACACCACCATCTGTATAAACATGCAAATATCTACAGAGTCATCGGTATAAACATGGAAATATCTACACCACCATATCTATAAACATGGAAATATCTACAGTGCCATCTGTATACCCGTGGAAATACCAACCCAGCCATCTGTGTAACCACGGAAATATCTACTCCGCTATCTCTATAAACATGGAAATACGTACAACGCTATCTCTATAAATATGGAAATATCTACGCTGCAATCTCTATAAACATGGAAATATCTACACCGCCATCACTATAAACATGGAAATATCTACATCGCTATCTGTATTAACATGGAAATAGCTCCACCGCTATCAGTATAAACACTGAAATATCTACACCGCTATCTGTATAAACATGGAAATATGTACAACGCTATCTGTATAAACATGGAAATATCTACACCGCAATCTGTATAAACATGGAAATATCTACACAGCTATCTCTATAAACATGGAAATAGCTACCCTGCTATCTGTATAAACATAGAATTAGCGACACCGTTATCTGTATAAACATGGAAATATCTACACCGCCCTCTGTAAAAACATCAAGATATCTACACAGTCATCTGTATAAACTTGGAAATATCTACACCTCCATCTGTATAAACATGGAAATATCTACACTGCCATCTGTATACACATGGAAATATCTACACAGCAATCTGAAGAAACATGGAAATATGTACACCGCTATCTGTATAAACATGGAAATAACTACACCGCTATCTTTATAAACTTGGAAATATCTACACCACCTTCTGTATAAACATGGACATATCTACACCGCTATCTGTATAAACATGGAAATACCAACACCGTTATCTGTATAAACATTGAAATATCTACACCGCTATCTGTATAAAGATGGAAACATCTACAACGCTATCTGTGTAAACATGGAAATATCTACACACCTATCTGTGTAAACATGGAAATAACTACACCGCTATCTGTATAAACATGGAAATATCTACACCGCTATCTTTATAAACATGGAAATACCAAAACGGCTATCTGTATAAACATGGAAATATCTACAACGCTATCTGTATTAATACGGAAATATCCTCACCACTATCACTATAAACCTGGAAATACCTACAACGCTATCTGTATAACTACGGAAATATCCTCACCACTATCTCTATAAACATGGAAATACCTACACCGCCATATCTATACACATGGAAATACCTACACCGCCATCTCTATACACATGGAAATATCTACAGCACTATCTCTATAAACATAGAAATATCTACATTGCAATCTCTATAAACATGGAAATATCTACACCGCCATCTCTATAAACATGGAAATATCTACATCGCTATCTGTATAAATATGGAAATAACTCCACCGCTATCAGTATAAACATGGAAATATCTACACCGATATCTGTATAAACATGGAAATATCTACACCGCTATCTGTATAAACATAGAAATATCTACAACGCTATCTGTGTAAACATGGAAGTATCTACACAGATATCTGTGTAAACTTGCAAATATCTACACAGCTATCTGTGTAAAGATCGAAATGTCTAGAGCGCAATCTGTGCAAAGATGGAAATATCTACACCGCTATCTCTGTAAACATGGAAATATCTACACCGCTATCTGTATCAACATGGAAATATCTACTTCGCTATCTTTATAAACATGGAAATATCTACACTGTTATCTCTATAAACATGGAAATATCTACACCACCATCTGTATAAACATGCAAATATCTACAGAGTCATCTGTATAAACATGGAAATATCTACACCACCATATCTATAAACATGGAAATATCTACAGTGCCATCTGTATACCCGTG
Organism: Pan troglodytes; assembly: GCF_028858775.2. NCBI lineage: Eukaryota > Metazoa > Chordata > Mammalia > Primates > Hominidae > Pan > Pan troglodytes. The sequence continues at coordinate 422,572 of NC_072411.2, forward strand.
GAAATACCTACCCAGCCATCTGTGTAACCACGGAAATATCTACTCCGCTATCTCTATAAACATGGAAATACGTACAACGCTATCTCTATAAATATGGAAATATCTACGCTGCAATCTCTATAAACATGGAAATATCTACACCGCCATCACTATAAACATGGAAATATCTACATCGCTATCTGTATTAACATGGAAATAGCTCCACCGCTATCAGTATAAACACTGAAATATCTACACCGCTATCTGTATAAACATGGAAATATGTACAACGCTATCTGTATAAACATGGAAATATCTACATCACTATCTGTATAAACATGGAAATATCTACACAGCTATCTCTATAAACATGGAAATAGCTACACTGCTATCTGTATAAACATAGAAATAGCGACACCGTTTTCTGTATAAACATGGAAATATCTACACCGCCCTCTATAAAAACATGAAGATATCTACACAGTCATCTGTATAAACTTGGAAATATCTACACCTCCATCTGTATAAACATGGAAATATCTACACTGCCATCTGTATACACATGGAAATATCTACACAGCCATCTGAAGAAACATGGAAATATGTACACCGCTATCTGTATAAACATGGAAATAATTACACGGCTATCTTTATAAACTTGGAAATATCTACACCGCCTTCTGTATAAACATGGAAATATCTACACCGCTATCTATATAAACATGGGAATACCAACACCGTTATCTGTATAAACATTGAAATATCTACACCGCTATCTGTATAAAGATGGAAATATCTACAACGCTATCTGTGTAAACATGGAAATATCTACACACCTATCTGTGTAAACATGGAAATATCTACACCGCTATCTGTATAAACATGGAAATATCTGCACCGCTATCTTTATAAACATGGAAATACCAAAACGGCTATCTGTATAAACATGGAAATATCTACAACGCTATCTGTATAAATACGGAAATATCCTCACCACTATCACTATAAACCTGGAAATACCTACAACGCTATCTGTATAAGTACGGAAATATCCTCACCACTATCTCTATAAACATGGAAATACCTACACCGCCATATCTATACACATGGAAATACCTACACCGCCATCTCTATACACATGGAAATATCTACAGCACTATCTCTATAAACATAGAAATATCTACATTGCAATCTCTATAAACATGGAAATATATACACCGCCATCTCTATAAACATGGAAATATCTACATCGCTATCTGTATAAATATGGAAATATCTCCACCGCTATCAGTATAAACATGGAAATATCTACACCGATATCTGTATAAACATGGAAATATCTACACCGCTATCTGTATAAACATGGAAATATCTACAACGCTATCTGTGTAAACATGGAAGTATCTACACAGATATCTGTGTAAACTTGCAAATATCTACACAGCTATCTGTGTAAAGATCGAAATGTCTACAGCGCAATCTGTGCAAAGATGGAAATATCTACACCGCTATCTCTGTAAACATGGAAATATCTACACCGCTATCTGTATCAACATGGAAATATCTACTTCGCTATCTTTATAAACATGGAAATATCTACACTCTTATCTCTATAAACATGGAAATATCTACACCACCATCTGTATAAACATGCAAATATCTACAGAGTCATCTGTATAAACATGGAAATATCTACACCACCATATCTATAAACATGGAAATATCTACAGTGCCATCTGTATACCCGTGGAAATACCTACCCAGCCATCTGTGTAACCACGGAAATATCTACTCCGCTATCTCTATAAACATGGAAATACGTACAACGCTATCTCTATAAATATGGAAATATCTACGCTGCAATCTGTATAAACATGGAAATATCTACACCGCCATCACTATAAACATGGAAATATCTACATCGCTATCTGTATTAACATGGAAATAGCTCCACCGCTATCAGTATAAACACTGAAATATCTACACCGCTATCTGTATAAACATGGAAATATGTACAACGCTATCTGTATAAACATGGAAATATCTACATCGCTATCTGTATAAACATGGAAATATCTACACAGCTATCTCTATAAACATGGAAATAGCTACACTGCTATCTGTATAAACATAGAAATAGCGACACCGTTTTCTGTATAAACATGGAAATATCTACACCGCCCTCTATAAAAACGTGAAGATATCTACACAGTCATCTGTATAAACTTGGAAATATCTACACCTCCATCTGTATAAACATGGAAATATCTACACTGCCATCTGTATACACATGGAAATATCTACACAGCCATCTGAAGAAACATGGAAATATGTACACCGCTATCTGTATAAACATGGAAATAATTACACGGCTATCTTTATAAACTTGGAAATATCTACACCGCCTTCTGTATAAACATGGAAATATCTACACCGCTATCTGTATAAACATGGGAATACCAACACCGTTATCTGTATAAACATTGAAATATCTACACCGCTATCTGTATAAAGATGGAAACATCTACAACGCTATCTGTGTAAACATGGAAATATCTACACACCTATCTGTGTAAACATGGAAATATCTACACCGCTATCTGTATAAACATGGAAATATCTACACCGCTATCTTTATAAACATGGAAATACCAAAACGGCTATCTGTATAAACATGGAAATATCTACAACGCTATCTGTATAAATACGGAAATATCCTCACCACTGTCACTATAAACCTGGAAATACCTACAACGCTATCTGTATAACTACGGAAATATCCTCACCACTATCTCTATAAACATGGAAATACCTACACCGCCATATCTATACACATGGAAATACCTACACTGCCATCTCTATACACATGGAAATATCTACACCACTATCTCTATAAACATAGAAATATCTACATTGCAATCTCTATAAACATGGAAATATCTACACCGCCATCTCTATAAACATGGAAATATCTACATCGCTATCTGTATAAATATGGAAATATCTCCACCGCTATCAGTATAAACATGGAAATATCTACACCGATATCTGTATAAACATGGAAATATCTACACCGCTATCTGTATAAACATGGAAATATCTACAACGCTATCTGTGTAAACATGGAAGTATCTACACAGATATCTGTGTAAACTTGCAAATATCTACGCAGCTATCTGTGTAAAGATCGAAATGTCTACAGCGCAATCTGTGCAAAGATGGAAATATCTACACCGCTATCTCTGTAAACATGGAAATATCTACACCGCTATCTGTATCAACATGGAAATATCTACTTCGCTATCTTTATAAACATGGAAATATCTACACTGTTATCTCTATAAACATGGAAATATCTACACCACCATCTGTATAAACATGCAAATATCTACAGAGTCATCGGTATAAACATGGAAATATCTACACCACCATATCTATAAACATGGAAATATCTACAGTGCCATCTGTATACCCGTGGAAATACCTACCCAGCCATCTGTGTAACCACGGAAATATCTACTCCGCTATCTCTATAAACATGGAAATACGTACAACGCTATCTCTATAAATATGGAAACATCTACGCTGCAATCTCTATAAACATGGAAATATCTACACCGCCATCACTATAAACATGGAAATATCTACATCGCTATCTGTATTAACATGGAAATAGCTCCACCGCTATCAGTATAAACACTGAAATATCTACACCGCTATCTGTATAAACATGGAAATATGTACAACGCTATCTGTATAAACATGGAAATATCTACACCGCAATCTGTATAAACATGGAAATATCTACACAGCTATCTCTATAAACATGGAAATAGCTACCCTGCTATCTGTATAAACATAGAAATAGCGACACCGTTATCTGTATAAACATGGAAATATCTACACCGCCCTCTGTAAAGACATCAAGATATCTACACAGTCATCTGTATAAACTTGGAAATATCTACACCTCCATCTGTATAAACATGGAAATATCTACACTGCCATCTGTATACACATGGAAATATCTACACAGCCATCTGAAGAAACATGGAAATATGTACACCGCTATCTGTATAAACATGGAAATAACTACACCGCTATCTTTATAAACTTGGAAATATCTACACCGCCTTCTGTATAAAAATGGAAATATCTACACCGCTATCTGTATAAACATGGAAATACCAACACCGTTATCTGTATAAACATTGAAATATCTACACCGCTATCTGTATAAAGATGGAAACATCTACAACGCTATCTGGGTAAACATGGAAATATCTACACACTTATCTGTGTAAACATGGAAATATCTACACCGCTATCTGTATAAACATGGAAATATCTACACCGCTATTTTATAAACATGGAAATACCAAAACGGCTATCTGTATAAACATGGAAATATCTACAACGCTATCTGTATAAATACGGCAATATCCTCACCACTATCACTATAAAGCTGGAAATACCTACACCGCCATATCTATACACATGGAAATACCTACACCGCCATCTCTATACACATGGAAATATCTACACCACTATCTCCATAAACATAGAAATATCTACATTGCAATCTCTATAAACATGGAAATATCTACACCGCCATCTCTATAAACATGGAAAAATCTACATCGCTATCTGTATAAATATGGAAATATCTCCACCGCTATCAGTATAAACATGGAAATATCTACACCGATATCTGTATAAACATGGAAATATCTACACCGCTATCTGTATAAACATGGAAATACCTACAACGCTATCTGTGTAAACATGGAAGTATCTACACAGATATCTGTGTAAACTTGCAAATATCTACGCAGCTATCTGTGTAAAGATCGAAATGTCTACAGCGCAATCTGCGCAAAGATGGAAATATCTACACCGCTATCTCTGTAAACATGGAAATATCTACACCGCTATCTGTATCAACATGGAAATATCTACTTCGCTATCTTTATAAACATGGAAATATCTACACTGTTATCTCTGTAAACATGGAAATATCTACACCACCATCTGTATAAACATGCAAATATCTACAGAGTCATCTGTATAAACATGGAAACATCTACACCTCCATATCCATAAACATGGAAATATCTACAGTGCCATCTGTATACCCGTGGAAATACCTACCCAGCCATCTGTGTAACCACGGAAATATCTACTCCGCTATCTCTATAAACATGCAAATACGTACAACGCTATCTCTATAAATATGGAAATACCTACGCTGCAATCTCTATAAACATGGAAATATCTACACCGCCATCACTATAAACATGGAAATATCTACATCGCTATCTGTATTAACATGGAAATAGCTCCACCGCTATCAGTAAAAACACTGAAATATCTACACCGCTATCTGTATAAACATGGAAATATGTACAACGCTATCTGTATAAACATGGAAATATCTACACCGCTATCTGTATAAACATGGAAATATCTACACAGCTATCTCTATAAACATGGAAATAGCTACACTGCTATCTGTATAAACATAGAAATAGCGACACCGTTATCTGTATAAACATGGAAATATCTACACCGCCCTCTGTAAAAACATGAACATATCTACACAGTCATCTGTATAAACTTGGAAGTATCTACACCTCCATCTGTATAAACATGGAAATATCTACACTGCCATCTGTATACACATGGAAATATCTACACAGCCATCTGAAGAAACATGGAAATATGTACACCGCTATCTGTATAAACATGGAAATAACTACACCGCTATCTTTATAAACTTGGAAATATCTACACCGCCTTCTGTATAAACATGGAAATATCTACACCGCTATCTGTATAAACATGGAAATACCAACACCGTTATCTGTATAAACATTGAAATATCTACACCGCTATCTGTATAAAGATGGAAATATCTACAACGCTATCTGTGTAAACATGGAAATATCTACACACCTATCTGTGTAAACATGGAAATATCTACACCGCTATCTGTATAAACGTGGAAATATCTACACCGCTATCTTTATAAACATGGAAATACCAAAACGGCTATCTGTATAAACATGGAAATATCTACAACGCTATCTGTATAAATACGGAAATATCCTCACCACTATCACTATAAACCTGGAAATGCCTACAACGCTATCTGTATAAATACGGAAATATCCTCACCACTATCTCTATAAACATGGAAATACCTACACCGCCATATCTATACACATGGAAATACCTACACCGCCATCTCTATACACATGGAAATATCTACACCACTATCTCTATAAACATAGACATATCTACATTGCAATCTCTATAAACATGGAAATATCTACACCGCCATCTCTATAAACATGGAAATATCTACATCGCTATCTGTATAAATATGGAAATATCTCCACCGCTATCAGTATAAACATGGAAATATCTACACTGATATCTGTATAAACATGGAAATATCTACACCGCTATCTGTATAAACATGGAAATATCTACAACGCTATCTGTGTAAACATGGAAGTATCTACACAGATATCTGTGTAAACTTGCAAATATCTACACAGCTATCTGTGTAAAGATCGAAATGTCTACAGCGCAATCTGTGCAAAGATGGAAATATCTACACCGCTATCTCTGTAAACATGGAAATATCTACACCGCTATCTGTATCAACATGGAAATATCTACTTCGCTATCTTTATAAACATGGAAATATCTACACTGTTATCTCTATAAACATGGAAATATATACACCACCATCTGTATAAACATGCAAATATCTACAGAGTCATCTGTATAAACATGGAAATATCTACACCACCATATCTATAAACATGGAAATATCTACAGTGCCATCTGTATAACCGTGGAAATACCTACCCAGCCATCTGTGTAACCACGGAAATATCTACTCCGCTATCTCTATAAACATGGAAATACGTACAGCGCTATCTCTATAAATATGGAAATATCTACACTGCAATCTCTATAAACATGGAAATATCTACACCGCCATCACTATAAACATGGAAATATCTACATCGCTATCTGTATTTACATGAAAATAGCTCCACCGCTATCAGTATAAACACTGAAATATCTACACCGCTATCTGTATAAACATGGAAGTATGTACAACGCTATCTGCATAAACATGGAAATATCTACACCGCTATCTGTATAAACATGGAAATATCTACACAGCTATCTCTATAAACATGGAAATAGCTACACTGCTATCTGTATAAACATAGAAATAGCGACACCGTTATCTGTATAAACATGGAAATATCTACACCGCCCTCTGTAAAAACATGAAGATATCTACACAGTCATCTGTATAAACTTGGAAATATCTACACCTCCATCTGTATAAACATGGAAATATCTACACTGCCATCTGTATACACATGGAAATATCTACACAGCCATCTGAAGAAACATGGAAATATGTACACCGCTATCTGTATAAACATGGAAATAACTACACCGCTATCTTTATAAACTTGGAAATATCTACACCGCCTTCTGTATAAACATGGAAATATCTACACCGCTATCTGTATAAACATGGAAATACCAACACCCTTATCTGTGTAAACATTGAAATATCTACACCGCTATCTGTATAAAGATGGAAATATCTACAACGCTATCTGTGTAAACATGGAAATATCTACACACCTATCTGTGTAAACATGGAAATATCTACACCGCTATCTGTATAAACATGGAAATATCTACACCGCTATCTGTATAAACATGGAAATACCAAAACGGCTATCTGTATAAACATGGAAATATCTACAACGCTATCTGTATAAATACGGAAATATCCTCACCACTATCACTATAAACCTGGAAATACCTACAACGCTATCTGTATAAATACGGAAATATCCTCACCACTATCTCTATAAACATGGAAATACCTACACCGCCATATCTATACACATGGAAATAACTACACCGCCATCTCTATACACATGGAAATATCTACACCACTATCTCTATAAACATAGACATATCTACATTGCAATCTCTATAAACATGGAAATATCTACACCGCCATCTCTATAAACATGGAAATATCTACATCGCTATCTGTATAAATATGGAAATATCTCCACCGCTATCAGTATAAACATGGAAAAATCTACACCGAAATCTGTATAAACATGGAAATATCTACACCGCTATCTGTATAAACATGGAAATATCTACAACGCTATCTGTGTAAACATGGAAGTATCTACACAGATATCTGTGTAAACTTGCAAATATCTACACAGCTATCTGTGTAAAGATCGAAATGTCTACAGCGCAATCTGTGCAAAGATGGAAATATCTACACCGCTATCTCTGTAAACATGGAAATATCTACACCGCTATCTGTATAAACATGGAAATATCTACTTCGCTATCTTTATAAACATGGAAATATCTACACTGTTATCTCTATAAACATGGAAATATCTACACCACCATCTGTATAAACATGCAAATATCTACAGAGTCATCTGTATAAACATGGAAACATCTACACCACCATATCTATAAACATGGAAATATCTACAGTGCCATCTGTATAACCGTGGAAATACCTACCCAGCCATCTGTGTAACCACGGAAATATCTACTCCGCTATCTCTATAAACATGGAAATACGTACAGCACTATCTCTATAAACATAGAAATATCTACATTGCAATCACTATAAACATGGAAATATCTACACCGCCATCTCTATAAACATGGAAATATCTACACCGCCATCACTGTAAACATGGAAATATCTACATGGCTATCTGTATTAACATGGAAATAGCTCCACCGCTATCAGTATAAACACTGAAATATCTACACCGCTATCTGTATAAACATGGAAATATGTACAACGCTATCTGTATAAACATGGAAATATCTACACCGCAATCTGTATAAACATGGAAATATCTACACAGCTATCTCTATAAACATGGAAATAGCTACACTGCTATCTGTATAAACATAGAAATATCGACACCGTTATCTGTATAAACATGGAAATATCTACACCGCCCTCTGTAAAAACATGAAGATATCTACACAGTCATCTGTATAAACTTGGAAATATCTACACCTCCATCTGTATACACATGGAAATATCTACACAGCCATCTGAAGAAACATGGAAATATGTACACCGCTATCTGTATAAACATGGAAATAACTACACCGCTATCTTTATAAACTTGGAAATATCTACACCGCCTTCTGTATAAACATGGAAATATCTACACCGCTATCTGTATAAACATGGAAATACCAACACCGTTATCTGTATAAACATTGAAATATCTACACCGCTATCTGTATAAAGATGGAAATATCTACAATGCTATCTGTGTAAACATGGAAATATCTACACACCTATCTGTGTAAACATGGAAATATCTACACCGCTATCTGTATAAACATGGAAATATCTACACCGCTATCTTTATAAACATGGAAATACCAAAACGGCTATCTGTATAAACATGAAAATATCTACAACGCTATCTGTATAAATACGGAAATATCCTCACCACTATCACTATAAACCTGGAAATACCTACAACGCTATCTGTATAAATACGGAAATATCCTCACCACTATCTCTATAAACATGGAAATACCTACACCGCCATATCTATACACATGGAAATACCTACACCGCCATCTCTGTACACATGGAAATATCTACACCACTATCTCTATAAACATAGAAATATCTACATTGCAATCTCTATAAACATGGAAATATCTACACCGCCATCTCTATAAACATGGAAATATCTACATCGCTATCTGTATAAATATGGAAATATCTCCACCGTTATCAGTATAAACATGGAAATATCTACACCGATATCTGTATAAACATGGAAATATCTACACCGCTATCTGTATAAACATGGAAATATCTACAACGCTATCTGTGTAAACATGGAAGTATCTACACAGATATCTGTGTAAACTTGCAAATATCTACACAGCTATCTGTGTAAAGATCGAAATGTCTACAGCGCAATCTGTGCAAAGATGGAAATATCTACACCGCTATCTCTGTAAACATGGAAATATCTACACGGCTATCTGTATCAACATGGAAATATCTACTTCGCTATCTTTATAAACATGGAAATATCTACACTGTTATCTCTATAAACATGGAAATATATACACCACCATCTGTATAAACATGCAAATATCTACAGAGTCATCTGTATAAACATGGAAATATCTACACCACCATATCTATAAACATGGAAATATCTACAGTGCCATCTGTATACCCGTGGAAATACCTACCCAGCCATCTGTGTAACCACGGAAATATCTACTCCGCTATTTCTATAAACATTTAAATACGTACAACGATATCTGTATAAATATGGAAATATCTACGCTGCAATCTCTATAAACATGGAAATATCTACACCGCCATCACTATAAACATGGAAATATCTACATCGCTATCTGTATTAACATGGAAATAGCTCCACCGCTATCAGTATAAACACTGAAATATCTACACCGCTATCTGTATAAACATGGAAATACGTACAACGCTATCTGTATAAACATGGAAATATCTACACCGCTATCTGTATAAACATGGAAATATCTACACAGCTAACTCTATAAACATGGAAATAGCTACACTGCTATCTGTATAAACATAGAAATAGCGACACCGTTATCTGTATAAACATGGAAATATCTACACCGCCCTATGTAAAAACATGCAGATATCTACACAGTCATCTGTATAAACTTGGAAATATCTACACCTCCATCTGTATAAACATGGAAATATCTACACTGCCATCTGTATACACATGGAAATATCTACACAGCCATCTGAAGAAACATGGAAATATGTACACCGCTATCTGTATAAACATGGAAATAACTACACCGCTATCTTTATAAACATGGAAATATCTACACCGCCTTCTGTATAAACATGGAAATATCTACACCGCTATCTGTATAAACATGGAAATACCAACACCGTTATCTGTATAAACATTGAAATATCTACACCGCTCTCTGTATAAAGATGGAAATATCTACAACGCTATCTGTGTAAACATGGAAATATCTACACACCTATCTGTGTAAACATGGAAATATCTACACCGCTATCTGTATAAACATGGAAATATCTACACCGCTATCTGTATAAACATGGAAATACCAAAACGGCTATCTGTATAAACATGGAAATATCTACAACGCTATCTGTATAAATACGGAAATATCCTCACCACTATCACTATAAACCTGGAAATACCTACAACGCTATCTGTATAACTACGGAAATATCCTCACCACTATCTCTATAAACATGGAAATACCTACACCGCCATATCTATACACATGGAAATACCTACACCGCCATCTCTATACACATGGAAATATCTACAGCACTATCTCTATAAACATAGAAATATCTACATTGCAATCACTATAAACATGGAAATATCTACACCGCCATCTCTATAAACATGGAAATATCTACACCGCCATCACTATAAACATGGAAATATCTACATGGCTATCTGTATTAACATGGAAATAGCTCCACCGCTATCAGTATAAACACTGAAATATCTACACCGCTATCTGTATAAACATGGAAATATGTACAACGCTATCTGTATAAACATGGAAATATCTACACCGCAATCTGTATAAACATGGAAATATCTACACAGCTATCTCTATAAACATGGAAATAGCTACCCTGCTATCTGTATAAACATAGAAATAGCGACACCGTTATCTGTATAAACATGGAAATATCTACACCGCCCTCTGTAAAAACATCAAGATATCTACCCAGTCATCTGTATAAACTTGGAAATATCTACACCTCCATCTGTATACACATGGAAATATCTACACAGCCATCTGAAGAAACATGGAAATATGTACACCGCTATCTGTATAAACATGGAAATAACTACACCGCTATCTTTATAAACTTGGAAATATCTACACCGCCTTCTGTATAAACATGGAAATATCTACACCGCTATCTGTATAAACATGGAAATACCAACACCGTTATCTGTATAAACATTGAAATATCTACACCGCTATCTGTATAAAGATGGAAATATCTACAATGCTATCTGTGTAAACATGGAAATATCTACACACCTATCTGTGTAAACATGGAAATATCTACACCGCTATCTGTATAAACATGGAAATATCTACACCGCTATCTTTATAAACATGGAAATACCAAAACGGCTATCTGTATAAACATGAAAATATCTACAACGCTATCTGTATAAATACGGAAATATCCTCACCACTATCACTATAAACCTGGAAATACCTACAACGCTATCTGTATAAATACGGAAATATCCTCACCACTATCTCTATAAACATGGAAATACCTACACCGCCATATCTATACACATGGAAATACCTACACCGCCATCTCTGTACACATGGAAATATCTACACCACTATCTCTATAAACATAGAAATATCTACATTGCAATCTCTATAAACATGGAAATATCTACACCGCCATCTCTATAAACATGGAAATATCTACATCGCTATCTGTATAAATATGGAAATATCTCCACCGTTATCAGTATAAACATGGAAATATCTACACCGATATCTGTATAAACATGGAAATATCTACACCGCTATCTGTATAAACATGGAAATATCTACAACGCTATCTGTGTAAACATGGAAGTATCTACACAGATATCTGTGTAAACTTGCAAATATCTACACAGCTATCTGTGTAAAGATCGAAATGTCTACAGCGCAATCTGTGCAAAGATGGAAATATCTACACCGCTATCTCTGTAAACATGGAAATATCTACACGGCTATCTGTATCAACATGGAAATATCTACTTCGCTATCTTTATAAACATGGAAATATCTACACTGTTATCTCTATAAACATGGAAATATATACACCACCATCTGTATAAACATGCAAATATCTACAGAGTCATCTGTATAAACATGGAAATATCTACACCACCATATCTATAAACATGGAAATATCTACAGTGCCATCTGTATACCCGTGGAAATACCTACCCAGCCATCTGTGTAACCACGGAAATATCTACTCCGCTATTTCTATAAACATTTAAATACGTACAACGATATCTGTATAAATATGGAAATATCTACGCTGCAATCTCTATAAACATGGAAATATCTACACCGCCATCACTATAAACATGGAAATATCTACATCGCTATCTGTATTAACATGGAAATAGCTCCACCGCTATCAGTATAAACACTGAAATATCTACACCGCTATCTGTATAAACATGGAAATACGTACAACGCTATCTGTATAAACATGGAAATATCTACACCGCTATCTGTATAAACATGGAAATATCTACACAGCTAACTCTATAAACATGGAAATAGCTACACTGCTATCTGTATAAACATAGAAATAGCGACACCGTTATCTGTATAAACATGGAAATATCTACACCGCCCTATGTAAAAACATGCAGATATCTACACAGTCATCTGTATAAACTTGGAAATATCTACACCTCCATCTGTATAAACATGGAAATATCTACACTGCCATCTGTATACACATGGAAATATCTACACAGCCATCTGAAGAAACATGGAAATATGTACACCGCTATCTGTATAAACATGGAAATAACTACACCGCTATCTTTATAAACTTGGAAATATCTACACCGCCTTCTGTATAAACATGGAAATATCTACACCGCTATCTGTATAAACATGGAAATACCAACACCGTTATCTGTATAAACATTGAAATATCTACACCGCTCTCTGTATAAAGATGGAAATATCTACAACGCTATCTGTGTAAACATGGAAATATCTACACACCTATCTGTGTAAACATGGAAATATCTACACCGCTATCTGTATAAACATGGAAATATCTACACCGCTATCTGTATAAACATGGAAATACCAAAACGGCTATCTGTATAAACATGGAAATATCTACAACGCTATCTGTATAAATACGGAAATATCCTCACCACTATCACTATAAACCTGGAAATACCTACAACGCTATCTGTATAACTACGGAAATATCCTCACCACTATCTCTATAAACATGGAAATACTTACACCGCCATATCTATACACATGGAAATACCTACACCGCCATCTCTATACACATGGAAATATCTACAGCACTATCTCTATAAACATAGAAATATCTACATTGCAATCACTATAAACATGGAAATATCTACACCGCCATCTCTATAAACATGGAAATATCTACACCGCCATCACTATAAACATGGAAATATCTACATGGCTATCTGTATTAACATGGAAATAGCTCCACCGCTATCAGTATAAACACTGAAATATCTACACCGCTATCTGTATAAACATGGAAATATGTACAACGCTATCTGTATAAACATGGAAATATCTACACCGCAATCTGTATAAACATGGAAATATCTACACAGCTATCTCTATAAACATGGAAATAGCTACCCTGCTATCTGTATAAACATAGAAATAGCGACACCGTTATCTGTATAAACATGGAAATATCTACACCGCCCTCTGTAAAAACATCAAGATATCTACCCAGTCATCTGTATAAACTTGGAAATATCTACACCTCCATCTGTATACACATGGAAATATCTACACAGCCATCTGAAGAAACATGGAAATATGTACACCGCTATCTGTATAAACATGGAAATAACTACACCGCTATCTTTATAAACTTGGAAATATCTACACCGCCTTCTGTATAAACATGGAAATATCTACACCGCTATCTGTATAAACATGGAAATACCAACACCGTTATCTGTATAAACATTGAAATATCTACACCGCTATCTGTATAAAGATGGAAATATCTACAATGCTATCTGTGTAAACATGGAAATATCTACACACCTATCTGTGTAAACATGGAAATATCTACACCGCTATCTGTATAAACATGGAAATATCTACACCGCTATCTTTATAAACATGGAAATACCAAAACGGCTATCTGTATAAACATGAAAATATCTACAACGCTATCTGTATAAATACGGAAATATCCTCACCACTATCACTATAAACCTGGAAATACCTACAACGCTATCTGTATAAATACGGAAATATCCTCACCACTATCTCTATAAACATGGAAATACCTACACCGCCATATCTATACACATGGAAATACCTACACCGCCATCTCTGTACACATGGAAATATCTACACCACTATCTCTATAAACATAGAAATATCTACATTGCAATCTCTATAAACATGGAAATATCTACACCGCCATCTCTATAAACATGGAAATATCTACATCGCTATCTGTATAAATATGGAAATATCTCCACCGTTATCAGTATAAACATGGAAATATCTACACCGATATCTGTATAAACATGGAAATATCTACACCGCTATCTGTATAAACATGGAAATATCTACAACGCTATCTGTGTAAACATGGAAGTATCTACACAGATATCTGTGTAAACTTGCAAATATCTACACAGCTATCTGTGTAAAGATCGAAATGTCTACAGCGCAATCTGTGCAAAGATGGAAATATCTACACCGCTATCTCTGTAAACATGGAAATATCTACACCGCTATCTGTATCAACATGGAAATATCTACTTCGCTATCTTTATAAACATGGAAATATCTACACTGTTATCTCTATAAACATGGAAATATATACACCACCATCTGTATAAACATGCAAATATCTACAGAGTCATCTGTATAAACATGGAAATATCTACACCACCATATCTATAAACATGGAAATATCTACAGTGCCATCTGTATACCCGTGGAAATACCTACCCAGCCATCTGTGTAACCACGGAAATATCTACTCCGCTATTTCTATAAACATTTAAATACGTACAACGATATCTGTATAAATATGGAAATATCTACGCTGCAATCTCTATAAACATGGAAATATCTACACCGCCATCACTATAAACATGGAAATATCTACATCGCTATCTGTATTAACATGGAAATAGCTCCACCGCTATCAGTATAAACACTGAAATATCTACACCGCTATCTGTATAAACATGGAAATACGTACAACGCTATCTGTATAAACATGGAAATATCTACACCGCTATCTGTATAAACATGGAAATATCTACACAGCTAACTCTATAAACATGGAAATAGCTACACTGCTATCTGTATAAACATAGAAATAGCGACACCGTTATCTGTATAAACATGGAAATATCTACACCGCCCTATGTAAAAACATGCAGATATCTACACAGTCATCTGTATAAACTTGGAAATATCTACACCTCCATCTGTATAAACATGGAAATATCTACACTGCCATCTGTATACACATGGAAATATCTACACAGCCATCTGAAGAAACATGGAAATATGTACACCGCTATCTGTATAAACATGGAAATAACTACACCGCTATCTTTATAAACTTGGAAATATCTACACCGCCTTCTGTATAAACATGGAAATATCTACACCGCTATCTGTATAAACATGGAAATACCAACACCGTTATCTGTATAAACATTGAAATATCTACACCGCTCTCTGTATAAAGATGGAAATATCTACAACGCTATCTGTGTAAACATGGAAATATCTACACACCTATCTGTGTAAACATGGAAATATCTACACCGCTATCTGTATAAACATGGAAATATCTACACCGCTATCTGTATAAACATGGAAATACCAAAACGGCTATCTGTATAAACATGGAAATATCTACAACGCTATCTGTATAAATACGGAAATATCCTCACCACTATCACTATAAACCTGGAAATACCTACAACGCTATCTGTATAACTACGGAAATATCCTCACCACTATCTCTATAAACATGGAAATACCTACACCGCCATATCTATACACATGGAAATACCTACACCGCCATCTCTATACACATGGAAATATCTACAGCACTATCTCTATAAACATAGAAATATCTACATTGCAATCTCTATAAACATGGAAATATCTACACCGCCATCTCTATAAACATGGAAATATCTACACCGCCATCACTATAAACATGGAAATATCTACATGGCTATCTGTATTAACATGGAAATAGCTCCACCGCTATCAGTATAAACACTGAAATATCTACACCGCTATCTGTATAAACATGGAAATATGTACAACGCTATCTGTATAAACATGGAAATATCTACACCGCAATCTGTATAAACATGGAAATATCTACACAGCTATCTCTATAAACATGGAAATAGCTACCTTGCTATCTGTATAAACATAGAAATAGCGACACCGTTATCTGTATAAACATGGAAATATCTACACCGCCCTCTGTAAAAACATCAAGATATCTACCCAGTCATCTGTATAAACTTGGAAATATCTACACCTCCATCTGTATAAACATGTAAATATCTACACTGCCATCTGTATACACATGGAAATATCTACACAGCCATCTGAAGAAACATGGAAATATGTACACCGCTATCTGTATAAACATGGAAATAACTACACCGCTATCTTTATAAACTTGGAAATATCTACACCGCCTTCTGTATAAACATGGAAATATCTACACCGCTATCTGTATAAACATGGAAATACCAACACCGTTATCTGTATAAACATGGAAATATCTACACCGCTATCTGTATAAAGATGGAAACATCTACAACGCTATCTGGGTAAACATGGAAATATCTACACACCTATCTGTGTAAACACGGAAATATCTACACCGCTATCTGTATAAACATGGAAATATCTACACCGCTATCTGTATAAACATGGAAATACCAAAACGGCTATCTGTATAAACATGGAAATATCTACAACGCTATCTGTATAAATACGGAAATATCCTCACCACTATCACTATAAAGCTGGAAATACCTACAACGCTATCTGTATAACTACGGAAACATCCTCACCACTATCTCTATAAACATGGAAATACCTACACCGCCATATCTATACACATGGAAATACCTACACCGCCATCTCTATACACATGGAAATATCTACACCACTATCTCTATAAACCTAGAAATATCTACATTGCAATCTCTATAAACATGGAAATATCTACACCGCCATCTCTATAAACATGGAAATATCTACATCGCTATCTGTATAAATATGGAAATATCTCCACCGCTATCAGTATAAACATGGAAATATCTACACCGATATCTGTATAAACATGGAAATATCTACACCGCTATCTGTATAAACATGGAAATATCTACAACGCTATCTGTGTAAACATGGAAGTATCTACACAGATATCTGTGTAAACTTGCAAATATCTACGCAGCTATCTGTGTAAAGATCGAAATGTCTACAGCGCAATCTGTGCAAAGATGGAAATATCTACACCGCTATCTCTGTAAACATGGAAATATCTACACCGCTATCTGTATCAACATGGAAATATCTACTTCGCTATCTTTATAAACATGGAAATATCTACACTGTTATCTCTATAAACATGGAAATATCTACTCCACCATCTGTATAAACATGCAAATATCTACAGAGTCATCTGTATAAACATGGAAGCATCTACACCACCATATCTATAAACATGGAAATATCTACAGTGCCATCTGTATACCCGTGGAAATACCTACCCAGCCATCTGTGTAACCACGGAAATATCTACTCCGCTATCTCTATAAACATGGAAATACGTACAACGCTATCTCTATAAATATGGAAATATCTACGCTGCAATCTCTATAAACATGGAAATATCTACACCGCCATCACTATAAACATGGAAATATCTACATCGCTATCTGTATTAACATGGAAATAGCTCCACCGCTATCAGTATAAACACTGAAATATCTACACCGCTATCTGTATAAACATGGAA
Organism: Pan troglodytes; assembly: GCF_028858775.2. Classification (NCBI taxonomy): domain Eukaryota; kingdom Metazoa; phylum Chordata; class Mammalia; order Primates; family Hominidae; genus Pan; species Pan troglodytes. Next base: position 441,518 of record NC_072411.2, read on the forward strand.
ATATGTACAACGCTATCTGTATAAACATGGAAATATCTACACCGCTATCTGTATAAACATGGAAATATCTACACAGCTATCTCTATAAACATGGAAATAGCTACACTGCTATCTGTATAAACATAGAAATAGCGACACCGTTATCTGTATAAACATGGAAATATCTACACCGCCCTCTGTAAAAACATCAAGATATCTACACAGTCATCTGTATAAACTTGGAAATATCTACACCTCCATCTGTATAAACATGGAAATATCTACACTGCCATCTGTATACACATGGAAATATCTACACAGCCATCTGAAGAAACATGGAAATATGTACACCGCTATCTGTATAAACATGGAAATAACTACACCGCTATCTTTATAAACTTGGAAATATCTACACCGCCTTCTGTATAAACATGGAAATATCTACACCGCTATCTGTATAAACATGGAAATACCAACACCGTTATCTGTATAAACATTGAAATATCTACACCGCTATCTGTATAAAGATGGAAATATCTACAACGCTATCTGTGTAAACATGGAAATATCTACACCGCTATCTGTATAAACATGGAAATATCTACACCGCTATCTTTATAAACATGGAAATACCAAAACGGCTTTCTGTATAAACATGGAAATATCTACAACGCTATCTGTATAACTACGGAAATATCCTCACCACTATCACTATAAACCTGGAAATACCTACACCGCCATATCTATACAAATGGAAATACCTACACCGCCATCTCTATACACATGGAAATATCTACACCACTATCTCTATAAACATAGAAATATCTACATTGCATTCTCTATAAACATGGAAATATCTACACCGCCATCTCTATAAACATGGAAATATCTACATCGCTATCTGTATAAATATGGAAATATCTCCACCGCTATCAGTATAAACATGGAAATATCTACACCGATATCTGTATAAACATGGAAATATCTACACCGCTATCTGTATAAACATGGAAATATCTACAACGCTATCTGTGTAAACATGGAAGTATCTACACAGATATCTGTGTAAACTTGCAAATATCTACGCAGCTATCTGTGTAAAGATCGAAATGTCTACAGCGCAATCTGTGCAAAGATGGAAATATCTACACCGCTATCTCTGTAAATATGGAAATATCTACACCGCTATCTGTATCAACATGGAAATATCTACTTCGCTATCTTTATAAACATGGAAATATCTACACTGTTATCTCTATAAACATGGAAATATCTACACCACCATCTGTATAAACATGCAAATATCTACAGAGTCATCTGTATAAACATCGAAACATCTACACCACCATATCTATAAACATGGAAATATCTACAGTGCCATCTGTATACCCGTGGAAATACCTACCCAGCCATCTGTGTAACCACGGAAATATCTACTCCGCTATCTCTATAAACATGAAAATACGTACAACGCTATCTCTATAAATATGGAAATATCTACGCTGCAATCTCTATAAACATGGAAATATCTACACTGCCATCACTATAAACATGGAAATATCTACATCGCTATCTGTATTAACATGGAAATAGCTCCACCGCTATCAGTATAAACACTGAAATATCTACACCGCTATCTGTATAAACATGGAAATATGTACAACGCTATCTGTATAAACAAGGAAATATCTACACCGCTATCTCTATAAACATGGAAATATCTACACAGCTATCTCTATAAACATGGAAATAGCTACACTGCTATCTGTATAAACATAGAAATAGCGACACCGTTATCTGTATAAACATGGAAATATCTACACCGCCCTCTGTAAAAACATCAAGATATCTACACAGTCATCTGTATAAACTTGGAAATATCTACACCTCCATCTGTATAAACATGGAAATATCTACACTGCCATCTGAAGAAACATGGAAATATGTACACCGCTATCTGTATAAACATGGAAATAACTACACCGCTATCTTTATAAACTTGGAAATATCTACACCGCCTTCTGTATAAACATGGAAATATCTACACCGCTATCTGTATAAACATGGAAATACCAACACCGTTATCTGTATAAACATTGAAATATCTACACCGCTATCTGTATAAAGATGGAAATATCTACAACGCTATCTGTGTAAACATGGAAATATCTACACACCTATCTGTGTAAACATGGAAATATCTACACCGCTATCTGTATAAACATGGAAATATCTACACCGCTACCTTTATAAACATGGAAATACCAAAACGGCTATCTGTATAAACATGGAAATATCTACAACGATATCTGTATAACTACGGAAATATCCTCACCACTATCACTATAAACCTGGAAATACCTACACCGCCATATGTATACACATGGAAATACCTACACCGCCATCTCTATACACATGGAAATATCTACACCACTATCTCTATAAACATAGACATATCTACATTGCAATCTCTATAAACATGGAAATATCTACACCGCCATCTCTATAAACATGGAAATATCTACATCGCTATCTGTATAAATATGGAAATATCTCCACCGCTATCAGTATAAACATGGAAATATCTACACCGATATCTGTATAAACATGGAAATATCTACACCGCTATCTGTATAAACATGGAAATATCTACAACGCTATCTGTGTAAACATGGAAGTATCTACACAGATATCTGTGTAAACTTGCAAATATCTACGCAGCTATCTGTGTAAAGTTCGAAATGTCTACAGCGCAATCTGTGCAAAGATGGAAATATCTACACCGCTATCTCTGTAAACATGGAAATATCTACACCGCTATCTGTATCAACATGGAAATATCTACTTCGCTATCTTTATAAACATGGAAATATCTACACTGTTATCTCTATAAACATGGAAATATCTACACCACCATCTGTATAAACATGCAAATATCTACAGAGTCATCTGTATAAACATGGAAATATCTACACCACCATATCTATAAACATGGAAATATCTACAGTGCCATCTGTATACCCGTGGAAATACCTACCCAGCCATCTGTGTAACCACGGAAATATCTACTCCGCTATCTCTATAAACATGGAAATACGTACAACGCTATCTCTATAAATATGGAAATATCTACGCTGCAATCTCTATAAACATGGAAATATCTACACCGCCATCACTATAAACATGGAAATATCTACATCGCTATCTGTATTAACATGGAAATAGCTCCACCGCTATCAGTATAAACACTGAAATATCTACACCGCTATCTGTATAAACATGGAAATATGTACAACGCTATCTGTATAAACATGGAAATATCTACATCGCTATCTGTATAAACATGGAAATATCTACACAGCTATCTCTATAAACATGGAAATAGCTACACTGCTATCTGTATAAACATAGAAATAGCGACACCGTTTTCTGTATAAACATGGAAATATCTACACCGCCCTCTAGAAAAACATGAAGATATCTACACAGTCATCTGTATAAACTTGGAAATATCTACACCTCCATCTGTATAAACATGGAAATATCTACACTGCCATCTGTATACACATGGAAATATCTACACAGCCATCTGAAGAAACATGGAAATATGTACACCGCTATCTGTATAAACATGGAAATAATTACACGGCTATCTTTATAAACTTGGAAATATCTACACCGCCTTCTGTATAAACATGGAAATATCTACACCGCTATCTGTATAAACATGGGAATACCAACACCGTTATCTGTATAAACATTGAAATATCTACACCGCTATCTGTATAAAGATGGAAATATCTACAACGCTATCTGTGTAAACATGGAAATATCTACACACCTATCTGTGTAAACATGGAAATATCTACACCGCTATCTGTATAAACATGGAAATATCTACACCGCTATCTTTATAAACATGGAAATACCAAAACGGCTATCTGTATAAACATGGAAATATCTACAACGCTATCTGTATAAATACGGAAATATCCTCACCACTGTCACTATAAACCTGGAAATACCTACACCGCCATATCTATACACATGGAAATACCTACACCGCCATCTCTATACACATGGAAATATCTACAGCACTATCTCTATAAACATAGAAATATCTACATTGCAATCTCTATAAACATGGAAATATCTACACCGCCATCTCTATAAACATGGAAATATCTACATCGCTATCTGTATAAATATGGAAATATCTCCACCGCTATCAGTATAAACATGGAAATATCTACACCGATATCTGTATAAACATGCAAATATCTACACCGCTATCTGTATAAACATGGAAATATCTACAACGCTATCTGTGTAAACATGGAAGTATCTACACAGATATCTGTGTAAACTTGCAAATATCTACGCAGCTATCTGTGTAAAGATCGAAATGTCTACAGCGCAATCTGTGCAAAGATGGAAATATCTACACCGCTATCTCTGTAAACATGGAAATATCTACACCGCTATCTGTATCAACATGGAAATATCTACTTCGCTATCTTTATAAACACGGAAATATCTACACTGTTATCATTATAAACATGGAAATATCTACACCACCATCTGTATAAACATGCAAATATCTACAGAGTCATCGGTATAAACATGGAAATATCTACACCACCATATCTATAAACATGGAAATATCTACAGTGCCATCTGTATACCCGTGGAAATACCTACCCAGGCATCTGTGTAACCACGGAAATATCTACTCCGCTATCTCTATAAACATGGAAATACGTACAACGTTATCTCTATAAATATGGAAATATCTACGCTGCAATCTCTATAAACATGGAAATATCTACACCGTCATCACTATAAACATGGAAATATCTACATCGCTATCTGTATTAACATGGAAATAGCTCCACCGCTATCAGTATAAACACTGAAATATCTACACCGCTATCTGTATAAACATGGAAATATGTACAACGCTATCTGTATAAACATGGAAATATCTACACCGCAATCTGTATAAACATGGAAATATCTACACAGCTATCTCTATAAACATGGAAATAGCTACCCTGCTATCTGTATAAACATAGAAATAGCGACACCGTTATCTGTATAAACATGGAAATATCTACACCGCCCTCTGTAAAAACATCAAGATATCTACACAGTCATCTGTATAAACTTGGAAATATCTACACCTCCATCTGTATAAACATGGAAATATCTACACTGCCATCTGTATACACATGGAAATATCTACACAGCCATCTGAAGAAACATGGAAATATGTACACCGCTATCTGTATAAACATGGAAATAACTACACCGCTATCTTTATAAACTTGGAAATATCTACACCGCCTTCTGTATAAAAATGGAAATATCTACACCGCTATCTGTATAAACATGGAAATACCAACACCGTTATCTGTATAAACATTGAAATATCTACACCGCTATCTGTATAAAGATGGAAACATCTACAACGCTATCTGGGTAAACATGGAAATATCTACACACCTATCTGTGTAAACATGGAAATATCTACACCGCTATCTGTATAAACATGGAAATATCTACACCGCTATTTTATAAACATGGAAATACCAAAACGGCTATCTGTATAAACATGGAAATATCTACAACGCTATCTGTATAAATACGGAAATATCCTCACCACTATCACTATAAAGCTGGAAATACCTACACCGCCATATCTATACACATGGAAATACCTACACAGCCATCTCTATACACATGGAAATATCTACACCACTATCTCTATAAACATAGAAATATCTACATTGCAATCTCTATAAACATGGAAATATCTACACCGCCATCTCTTTAAACATGGAAAAATCTACATCGCTATCTGTATAAATATGGAAATATCTCCACCGCTATCAGTATAAACATGGAAATATCTACACCGATATCTGTATAAACATGGAAATATCTACACCGCTATCTGTATAAACATGGAAATATCTACAACGCTATCTGTGTAAACATGGAAGTATCTACACAGATATCTGTGTAAACTTGCAAATATCTACGCAGCTATCTGTGTAAAGATCGAAATGTCTACAGCGCAATCTGTGCAAAGATGGAAATATCTACACCGCTATCTCTGTAAACATGGAAATATCTACACTGCTATCTGTATCAACATGGAAATATCTACTTCGCTATCTTTATAAGCATGGAAATATCTACACTGTTATCTCTATAAACATGGAAATATCTACACCACCATCTGTATATACATGCAAATATCTACAGAGTCATCTGTATAAACATGGAAATATCTACACCACCATATCTATAAACATGGAAATATCTACAGTGCCATCTGTATACCCGTGGAAATACCTACCCAGCCATCTGTGTAACCACGGAAATATCTACTCCGCTATCTCTATAAACATGGAAATACGTACAAAGCTATCTCTATAAATATGGAAATATCTACGCTGCAATCTCTATAAACATGGAAATATCTACACCGCCATCACTATAAACATGGAAATATCTACATCGCTATCTGTATTAACATGGAAATAGCTCCACCGCTATCAGTATAAACACTGAAATATCTACACCGCTATCTGTATAAACATGGAAATATGTACAACGCTATCTGTATAAACATGGAAATATCTACACCGCAATCTGTATAAACATGGAAATATCTACACAGCTACCTCTATAAACATGGAAATAGCTACCCTGCTATCTGTATAAACATAGAAATAGCGACACCGTTATCTGTATAAACATGGAAATATCTACACCGCCCTCTGTAAAAACATCAAGATATCTACACAGTCATCTGTATAAACTTGGAAATATCTACACCTCCATCTGTATAAACATGGAAATATCTACACTGCCATCTGTATACACATGGAAATATCTACACAGCCATCTGAAGAAACATGGAAATATGTACACCGCTATCTGTATAAACATGGAAATAACTACACCGCTATCTTTATAAACTTGGAAATATCTACACCGCCTTCTGTATAAACATGGAAATATCTACACCGCTATCTGTATAAACATGGAAATACCAACACCGTTATCTGTATAAACATTGAAATATCTACACCGCTATCTGTATAAAGATGGAAACATCTACAACGCTATCTGTATAAACATGGAAATATCTACACCGCTATCTGTATAAACATGGAAATATCTACACCGCTATCTGTATAAACATGGAAATACTAAAACGGCTATCTGTATAAACATGGAAATATCTACAACGCTATCTGTATAAATACGGAAATATCCTCACCACTATCACTATAAACCTGGAAATACCTACAACGCTATCTGTATAACTACGGAAATATCCTCACCACTATCTCTATAAACATGGAAATACCTACACCGCCATATCTATACACATGGAAATACCTACACCGCCATCTCTATACACATGGAAATATCTACACCACTATCTTTATAAACATAGAAATATCTACATTGCAATCTCTATAAACATGGAAATATATACACCGCCATCTCTATAAACATGGAAATATCTACATCGCTATCTGTATAAATATGGAAATATCTCCACCGCTATCAGTATAAACATGGAAATATCTACACCGATATCTGTATAAACATGGAAATATCTACACCGCTATCTGTATAAACATGGAAATATCTACAACGCTATCTGTGTAAACATGGAAGTATCTACACAGATATCTGTGTAAACTTGCAAATATCTACACAGCTATCTGTGTAAAGATCGAAATGTCTACAGCGCAATCTGTGCAAAGATGGAAATATCTACACCGCTATCTCTGTAAACATGGAAATATCTACACCGCTATCTGTATCAACATGGAAATATCTACTTCGCTATCTTTATAAACATGGAAATATCTACACTGTTATCTCTATAAACATGGAAATATCTACACCACCATCTGTATAAACATGCAAATATCTACAGAGTCATCTGTATAAACATGGAAACATCTACACCACCATATCTATAAACATGGAAATATCTACAGTGCCATCTGTATACCCGTGGAAATACCTACCCAGCCATCTGTGTAACCACGGAAATATCTACTCCGCTATCTCTATAAACATGGAAATACGTACGACGCTATCTATATAAATATGGAAATATCTACACTGCAATCTGTATAAACATGGAAATATCTACACCGCCATCACTATAAACATGGAAATATCTACATCGCTATCTGTATTAACATGGAAATAGCTCCACCGCTATCAGTATAAACACTGAAATATCTACACCGCTATCTGTATAAACATGGAAATATGTACAATGCTATCTGTATAAACATGGAAATATCTACATCGCTATCTGTATAAACAGGGAAATATCTACACAGCTATCTCTATAAACATGGAAATAGCTACACTGCTATCTGTATAAACATAGAAATAGCGACACCGTTTTCTGTATAAACATGGAAATATCTACACCGCCCTCTATAAAAACATGAAGATATCTACACAGTCATCTGTATAAACTTGGAAATATCTACACCTCCATCTGTATAAACATGGAAATACCTACACTGCCATCTGTATACACATGGAAATATCTACACAGCCATCTGAAGAAACATGGAAATATGTACACCGCTATCTGTATAAACATGGAAATAATTACACGGCTATCTTTATAAAGTTGGAAATATCTACACCGCCTTCTGTATAAATATGGAAATATCTACACCGCTATCTGTATAAACATGGGAATACCAACACCGTTATCTGTATAAACATTGAAATATCTACACCGCTATCTGTATAAAGATGGAAATATCTACAATGCTATCTGTGTAAACATGGAAATATCTACACACCTATCTGTGTAAACATGGAAATATCTACACCGCTATCTTTATAAACATGGAAATACCAAAACGGCTATCTGTATAAACATGGAAATATCTACAACGCTATCTGTATAAATACGGAAATATCCTCACCACTATCAGTATAAACCTGGAAATACCTACAACGCTATCTGTATAAGCACGGAAATATCCTCACCACTATCTCTATAAACATGGAAATACCTACACCGCCATATCTATACACATGGAAATACCTACACCGCCATCTCTATACACATGGAAATATCTACAGCACTATCTCTATAAACATAGAAATATCTACATTGCAATCTCTATAAACATGGAAATATCTACACCGCCATCTCTATAAACATGGAAATATCTACATCGCTATCTGTATAAATATGGAAATATCTCCACCGCTATCAGTATAAACATGGAAATATCTACACCGATATCTGTATAAACATGGAAATATCTACACCGCTATCTGTATAAACATGCAAATATCTACAGAGTCATCTGTATAAACATAGAAACATCTACACCACCATATCTATAAACATGGAAATATCTACAGTGCCATCTGTATACCCGTGGAAATACCTACCCAGCCATCTGTGTAACCACGGAAATATCTACTCCGCTATCTCTATAAAGATGGAAATACGTACAACGCTATCTCTATAAATATGGAAATGTCTACGCTGCAATCTCTATAAACATGGAAATATCTACACCGCCATCACTATAAACATGGAAATATCTACATCGCTATCTGTATTAACATGGAAATAGCTCCACCGCTATCAGTATAAACACTGAAATATCTACACCGCTATCTGTATAAACATGGAAATATGTACAACACTATCTGTATAAACATGGAAATATCTACATCGCTATCTGTATAAACATGGAAATATCTACAAAGCTATCTCTATAAACATGGAAATAGCTACACTGCTATCTGTATAAACATAGAAATAGCGACACCGTTTTCTGTATAAACATGGAAATACCAACACCGCCCTCTATAAAAACATGAAAATATCTACACAGTCATGTGTATAAACTTGGAAATATCTACACCTCCATCTGTATAAACATGGAAATATCTACACTGCCATCTGTATACACATGGAAATATCTACACAGCCATCTGAAGAAACATGGAAATATGTACACCGCTATTTGTATAAACATGGAAATAACTACACCGCTATCTTTATAAACTTGGAAATATCTACACCGCCTTCTGTATAAACATGGAAATATCTACACCGGTATCTGTATAAACATGGAAATAACAACACCGTTATCTGTATAAACATTGAAATATCTACACCGCTATCTGTATAAAGATGGAAATATCTACAACGCTATCTGTATAAATATGGAAATATCTCCACCGCTATCAGTATAAACATGGAAATATCTACACCGATATCTGTATAAACATGGAAATATCTACACCGCTATCTGTATAAACATGGAAATATCTACAACGCTATCTGTGTAAACATGGAAGTATCTACACAGATATCTGTGTAAACTTGCAAATATCTATGCAGCTATCTGTGTAAAGATCGAAATGTCTACAGCGCAATCTGTGCAAAGATGGAAATATCTACACAGCTATCTCTGTAAACATGGAAATATCTACACCGCTATCTGTATCAACATGGAAATATCTACTTCGCTATCTTTATAAACATGGAAATATCTACACTGTTATCTCTATAAACATGGAAATATCTACACCACCATCTGTATAAACATGCAAATATCTACAGAGTCATCGGTATAAACATGGAAACATCTACACCACCATATCTATAAACATGGAAATATCTACAGTGCCATCTGTATACCCGCGGAAATACCTACCCAGCCATCTGTGTAATCACGGAAATATCTACTCCGCTATCTCTATAAACATGGAAATACGTACAACGCTATCTCTATAAATATGGAAATATCTACGCTGCAATCTCTATAAACATGGAAATATCTACACGGCCATCACTATAAACATGGAAATATCTACATCGCTATCTGTATTAACATGGAAATAGCTCCACCGCTATCAGTATAAACACTGAAATATCTACACCGCTATCTGTATAAACATGGAAATATGTACAACGCTATCTGTATAAACATGGAAATATCTACACCGCTATCTGTATAAACATGGAAATATCTACACAGCTATCTCTATAAACATGGAAATAGCTACCCTGCTATCTGTATAAACATAGAAATAGCGACACCGTTATCTGTATAAATATGGAAATATCTACACCGCCCTCTGTAAAAACATGAAGATATCTACACAGTCATCTGTATAAACTTGGAAATATCTACACCTCCATCTGTATAAACATGGAAATATCTACACTGCCATCTGTATACACATGGAAATATCTACACAGCCATCTGAAGAAACATGGAAATATGTACACCGCTATCTGTATAAACATGGAAATAACTACACCGCTATCTTATAAACTTGGAAATATCTACACCGCCTTCTGTATAAACATGGAAATATCTACACCGCTATCAGTATAAACATGGAAATACCAACACCGTTATCTGTATAAACATTGAAATATCTACACCGCTCTCTGTATAAAGATGGAAATATCTACAACGCTATCTGTGTAAACATGGAAATATCTACACACCTATCTGTGTAAACATGGAAATATCTACACCGCTATCTGTATAAACATGGAAATATCTACACCGCTATCTTTATAAACATGGAAATACCAAAACGGCTATCTGTATAAACATGGAAATATCTACAACGCTATCTGTATAAATACGGAAATATCCTCACCACTATCACTATAAACCTGGAAATACCTACAACGCTATCTGTATAACTACGGAAATATCCTCAACACTATCTCTATAAACATGGAAATACCTACAACGCCATATCTATACACATGGAAATACCTACACCCCCATCTCTATACACATGGAAATATCTACACCGCTATCTCTATAAACATGGAAATATCTACATTGCAATCTCTATAAACATGGAAATATCTACACCGCCATCTCTATAAACATGGAATTATCTACATCGCTATCTGTATAAATATGGAAATATCTCCACCGCTATCAGTATAAACATGGAAATACCTACACCGATATCTGTATAAACATGGAAATATCTACACCGCTATCTGTATAAACATGGAAATATCTACAACGCTATCTGTGTAAACATGGAAGTATCTACACAGATATCTGTGTAAACTTGCAAATATCTACACAGCTATCTGTGTAAAGATCGAAATGTCTACAGCGCAATCTGTGCAAAGATGGAAATATCTACACCGCTATCTTTATCAACATGGAAATATCTACTTCGCTATCTTTATAAACATGGAAATATCTACACTGTTATCTCTATAAACATGGAAATATCTACACCACCATCTGTATAAACATGCAAATATCTACAGAGTCATGTGTATAAACATAGAAACATCTACACCACCATATCTATAAACATGGAAATATCTACAGTGCCATCTGTATACCCGTGGAAATACCTACCCAGCCATCTGTGTAACCACGGAAATATCTACTCCGCTATCTCTATAAAGATGGAAATACGTACAACGCTATCTCTATAAATATGGAAATATCTACGCTGCAATCTCTATAAACATGGAAATATCTACACCGCCATCACTATAAACATGGAAATATCTACATCGCTATCTGTATTAACATGGAAATAGCTCCACCGCTATCAGTATAAACACTGAAATATCTACACCGCTATCTGTATAAACATGGAAATATGTACAACGCTATCTGTATAAACATGGAAATATCTACATCGCTATCTGTATAAACATGGAAATATCTACACAGCTATCTCTATAAACATGGAAATAGCTACACTGCTATCTGTATAAACATAGAAATAGCGACACCGTTTTCTGTATAAACATGGAAATACCAACACCGCCCTCTATAAAAACATGAAAATATCTGCACAGTCATGTGTATAAACTTGGAAATATCTACACCTCCATCTGTACAAACATGGAAATATCTACACTGCCATCTGTATACACATGGAAATATCTACACAGCCATCTGAAGAAACATGGAAATATGTACACCGCTATTTGTATAAACATGGAAATAACTACACCGCTATCTTTATAAACTTGGAAATATCTACACCGCCTTCTGTATAAACATGGAAATATCTACACCGCTATCTGTATAAACATGGAAATAACAACACCGTTATCTGTATAAACATTGAAATATCTACACTGCTATCTGTATAAAGATGGAAATATCTACAACGCTATCTGTGTAAACATGGGAATATCTACACACCTATCTGTGTAAACATGGAAATATCTACACCGCTATCTGTATAAACATGGAAATATATACACCGCTATCTGTATAAACATGGAAATACCAAAACGGCTATCTGTATAAACATGGAAATATCTACAACGCTATCTGTATAAATACGGAAATATCCTCACCACTATCACTATAAACCTGGAAATACCTACAACGCTATCTGTATAACTACGGAAATATCCTCACCACTATCTCTATAAACATGGAAATACCTACACCGCCATATCTATACACATGGAAATACCTACACCGCCATCTCTATACACATGGAAATATCTACACCACTATCTCTATAAACATAGAAATATCTACATTGCAATCTCTATAAACATGGAAATATCTACACCGCCATCTCTATAAACATGGAAATATCTACATCGCTATCTGTATAAATATGGAAATATCTCCACCGCTATCAGTATAAACATGGAAATATCTACACCGATATCTGTATAAACATGGAAATATCTACACCGCTATCTGTATAAACATGGAAATATCTACAACGCTATCTGTGTAAACATGGAAGTATCTACACAGATATCTGTGTAAACTTGCAAATATCTACACAGCTATCTGTGTAAAGATCGAAATGTCTACAGCGCAATCTGTGCAAAGATGGAAATATCTACACCGCTATCTCTGTAAACATGGAAATATCTACACCGCTATCTGTATCAACATGGAAATATCTACTTCGCTATCTTTATAAACATGGAAATATCTACACTGTTATCTCTATAAACATGGAAATATCTACACCACCATCTGTATAAACATGCAAATATCTACAGAGTCATCTGTATAAACATGGGAACATCTACATCACCATATCTATAAACATGGAAATATCTACAGTGCCATCTGTATACCGTGGAAATACCTACCCAGCCATCTGTGTAACCACGGAAATATCTACTCCGCTATCTCTATAAACATGGAAATACGTACAACGCTATCTCTATAAATATGGAAATATCTATGCTGCAATCTCTATAAACATGGAAATATCTACACCGCCATCACTATAAACATGGAAATATCTACATCGCTATCTGTATTAACATGGAAATAGCTCCACCGCTATCAGTATAAACACTGAAATATCTACACCGCTATCTGTATAAACATGGAAATATGTACAACGCTATCTGTATAAACATGGAAATATCTACACCGCTATCTGTATAAACATGGAAATATCTACACAGCTATCTCTATAAACATGGAAATAGCTACACTGCTATCTGTATAAACATAGAAATAGCGACACCGTTATCTGTATAAACATGGAAATATCTACACCGCCCTCTGTAAAAACATGAAGATATCTACACAGTCATCTGTATAAACTTGGAAATATCTACACCTCCATCTGTATAAACATGGAAATATCTACACTGCCATCTGTATACACATGGAAATATCTACACAGCCATCTGAAGAAACATGGAAATATGTACACCGCTATCTGTATAAACATGGAAATAACTACACCGCTATCTTTATAAACTTGGAAATATCTACACCGCCTTCTGTATAAACATGGAAATATCTACACCGCTATCTGTATAAACTTGGAAATACCAACACCGTTATGTGTATAAACATTGAAATATCTACACAGCTATCTGTATAAAGATGGAAATATCAACAACGCTATCTGTGTAAACATGGAAATATCTACACACCTATCTGTGTAAACATGGAAATATCTACACCGCTATCTGTATAAACATGGAAATATATACACCGCTATCTGTATAAACACGGAAATACCAAAACGGCTATCTGTATAAACATGGAAATATCTACAACGCTATCAGTATAAATACGGAAATATCCTCACCACTATCACTATAAACCTGGAAATACCTACAACGCTATCTGTATAAATACGGAAATATCCTCACCACTATCTCTATAAACATGGAAATACCTACACCGCCATATCTATACACATGGAAATACCTACACCGCCATCTCTATACACATGGAAATATCTACACCACTATCTCTATAAACATAGAAATATCTACATTGCAATCTCTATAAACATGGAAATATCTACACCGCCATCTCTATAAACATGGAAATATCTACATCGCTATCTGTATAAATATGGAAATATCTCCACCGCTATCAGTATAAACATGGAAATATCTACACCGATATCTGTATAAACATGGAAATATCTACACCGCTATCTGTATAAACATGGAAATATCTACAACGCTATCTGTGTAAACATGGAAGTATCTACACAGATATCTGTGTAAACTTGCAAATATCTACACAGCTATCTGTGTAAAGATCGAAATGTCTACAGCGCAATCTGTGCAAAGATGGAAATATCTACACCGCTATCTCTGTAAACATGGAAATATCTACACCGCTATCTGTATCAACATGGAAATATCTACTTCGCTATCTTTATAAACATGGAAATATCTACACTGTTATCTCTATAAACATGGAAATATCTACACCACCATCTGTATAAACATGCAAATATCTACAGAGTCATCTGTATAAACATGGAAATATCTACACCACCATATCTATAAACATGGAAATACCTACAGTGCCATCTGTATACCCGTGGAAATACCTACCCAGCCATCTGTGTAACCATGGAAATATCTACTCCGCTATCTCTATAAACATGGAAATACGTACAACGCTATCTCTATAAATATGAAAATATCTACACTGCAATCCCTATAAACATGGAAATATCTACACCGCCATCACTATAAACATGGAAATATCTACATCGCTATCTGTATTAACATGGAAATAGCTCCACCGCTATCAGTATAAACATGGAAATATCTACACCGCAATCTGTATAAACATGGAAATAACTACACAGCTATCTCTATAAACATGTAAATAGCTACCCTGCTATCTGTATAAACATAGAAATAGCCACACCGTTATCTGTATAAACATGGAAATATCTACAACGCCCTCTGTAAAAACATGAATATAACTACACAGTTATCTGTATAAACTTGGAAATATCTACACCTCCATCTGTATAAACATGGAAATATCTACACTGCCATCTGTATACACATGGAAATATCTACACAGCCATCTGAAGAAACATGGAAATATGTACACCGCTATCTGTATAAACATGGAAATAACTACACCGCTATCTTTATAAACTTGGAAATATCTACACCGCCTTCTGTATAAACATGGAAATATCTACACCGCTATCTGTATAAACATGGAAATATCTACACCGCTATCTGTATAAACATGGAAATATCTATACAGCTATCTCTATAAACATGGGAATAGCTACACTGCTATCTGTATAAACATAGAAATAGCGACACCGTTATCTGTATAAACATGGAAATATCTACACCGCCCCCTGTAAAAACATGAAGATATCTACACAGTCATCTGTATAAACTTGGAAATATCTACACCTCCATCTGTATAAACATGGAAATATCTACACTGCCATCTGTATACACATGGAAATATCTACACAGCCATCTGAAGAAACATGGAAATATGTAGACCGCTATCTGTATAAACATGGAAATAACTACACCGCTATCTTTATAAACTTGGAAATATCTACACCGCCTTCTGTATAAACATGGAAATATCTACACCGCTATCTGTATAAACATGGAAATACCAACACCGTTATCTGTATAAACATTGAAATATCTACACCGCTATCTGTATAAAGATGGAAATATCTACAACGCTATCTGTGTAAACATGGAAATATCTACACACCTATCTGTGTAAACATGGAAATATCTACACCGCTATCTGTGTAAACATGGAAATATCTACACCGCTATCTGTATAAACATGGAAATACCAAAACGGCTATCTGTATAAACATGGAAATATCTACAACGCTATCAGTATAAATACGGAAATATCCTCCCCACTATCACTATAAACCTGGAAATACCTACAATGCTATCTGTATAAATACGGAAATATCCTCACCACTATCTCTATAAACATGGAAATACCTACACCGCCATATCTATACACATGGAAATACCTACACCGCCATCTCTATACACATGGAAATATCTACACCACTATCTCTATAAACATAGAAATATCTACATTGCAATCTCTATAAACATGGAAATATCAACACCGCCATCTCTATAAACATGGAAATATCTACATCGCTATCTGTATAAATATGGAAATATCTCCACCGCTATCAGTATAAACATGGAAATATCTACACCGATATCTGTATAAACATGGAAATATCTACACCGCTATCTGTATAAACATGGAAATGTCTACAACGCTATCTGGGTAAACATGGAAGTATCTACACAGATATCTGTGTAAACTTGCAAATATCTACACAGCTATCTGTGTAAAGATCGAAATGTCTACAGCGCAATCTGTGCAAAGAAGGAAATATCTACACCGCTATCTCTGTAAACATGGAAATATCTACACCGCTATCTGTATCAACATGGAAATATCTACTTCGCTATCTTTATAAACTTGGAAATATCTACACTGTTATCTCTATAAACATGGAAATATCTACACCACCATCTGTATAAACATGCAAATATCTACAGAGTCATCTGTATAAACATGGAAACATCTACACCACCATATCTATAAACATGGAAATATCTACAGTGCCATCTGTATACCCGTGGAAATACCTACCCAGCCATCTGTGTAACCACGGAAATATCTACTCCGCTATCTCTATAAACATGGAAATAGGTACAACGCTATCTCTATAAATATGGAAATATCTACGCTGCAATCTCTATAAACATGGAAATATCTACACCGTCATCACTATAAACATGGAAATATCTACATCGCTATCTGTATTAACATGGAAATAGCTCCACCGCTATCAGTATAAACACTGAAATATCTACACCGCTATCTCTATAAACATGGAAATATGTACAACGCTATCTGTATAAACATGGAAATATCTACACCGCTATCTGTATAAACATGGAAATATCTACACAGCTATCTCTATAAAGATGGAAATAGCTACACTGCTATCTGTATAAACATAGAAATAGCGACACCGTTATCTGTATAAACATGGAAATATCTACACCGCCCTCTGTAAAAACATGAAGATATCTACACAGTCATCTGTATAAACTTGGAAATATCTACACCTCCATCTGTATAAACATGGAAATATCTACACTGCCATCTGTATACACATGGAAATATCTACACAGCCATCTGAAGAAACATGGAAATATGTACACCGCTATCTGTATAAACATGGAAATAACTACACCGCTATCTTATAAACTTGGAAATATCTACACCGCCTTCTGTATAAACATGGAAATATCTACACCGCTATCAGTATAAACATGGAAATACCAACACCGTTATCTGTATAAACATTGAAATATCTACACCGCTCTCTGTATAAAGATGGAAATATCTACAACGCTATCTGTGTAAACATGGAAATATCTACACACCTATCTGTGTAAACATGGAAATATCTACACCGCTATCTGTATAAACATGGAAATATCTACACCGCTATCTTTATAAACATGGAAATACCAAAACGGCTATCTGTATAAACATGGAAATATCTACAACGCTATCTGTATAAATACGGAAATATCCTCACCACTATCACTATAAACCTGGAAATACCTACAACGCTATCTGTATAACTACGGAAATATCCTCAACACTATCTCTATAAACATGGAAATACCTACAACGCCATATCTATACACATGGAAATACCTACACCGCCATCTCTATACACATGGAAATATCTACACCGCTATCTCTATAAACATGGAAATATCTACATTGCAATCTCTATAAACATGGAAATATCTACACCGCCATCTCTATAAACATGGAATTATCTACATCGCTATCTGTATAAATATGGAAATATCTCCACCGCTATCAGTATAAACATGGAAATACCTACACCGATATCTGTATAAACATGGAAATATCTACACCGCTATCTGTATAAACATGGAAATATCTACAACGCTATCTGTGTAAACATGGAAGTATCTACACAGATATCTGTGTAAACTTGCAAATATCTACACAGCTATCTGTGTAAAGATCGAAATGTCTACAGCGCAATCTGTGCAAAGATGGAAATATCTACACCGCTATCTTTATCAACATGGAAATATCTACTTCGCTATCTTTATAAACATGGAAATATCTACACTGTTATCTCTATAAACATGGAAATATCTACACCACCATCTGTATAAACATGCAAATATCTACAGAGTCATCTGTATAAACATAGAAACATCTACACCACCATATCTATAAACATGGAAATATCTACAGTGCCATCTGTATACCCGTGGAAATACCTACCCAGCCATCTGTGTAACCACGGAAATATCTACTCCGCTATCTCTATAAAGATGGAAATACGTACAACGCTATCTCTATAAATATGGAAATATCTACGCTGCAATCTCTATAAACATGGAAATATCTACACCGCCATCACTATAAACATGGAAATATCTACATCGCTATCTGTATTAACATGGAAATAGCTCCACCGCTATCAGTATAAACACTGAAATATCTACACCGCTATCTGTATAAACATGGAAATATGTACAACGCTATCTGTATAAACATGGAAATATCTACATCGCTATCTGTATAAACATGGAAATATCTACACAGCTATCTCTATAAACATGGAAATAGCTACACTGCTATCTGTATAAACATAGAAATAGCGACACCGTTTTCTGTATAAACATGGAAATACCAACACCGCCCTCTATAAAAACATGAAAACATCTGCACAGTCATGTGTATAAACTTGGAAATATCTACACCTCCATCTGTATAAACATGGAAATATCTACACTGCCATCTGTATACACATGGAAATATCTACACAGCCATCTGAAGAAACATGGAAATATGTACACCGCTATTTGTATAAACATGGAAATAACTACACCGCTATCTTTATAAACTTGGAAATATCTACACCGCCTTCTGTATAAACATGGAAATATCTACACCGCTATCTGTATAAACATGGAAATAACAACACCGTTATCTGTATAAACATTGAAATATCTACACTGCTATCTGTATAAAGATGGAAATATCTACAACGCTATCTGTGTAAACATGGAAATATCTACACACCTATCTGTGTAAACATGGAAATATCTACACCGCTATCTGTATAAACATGGAAATATATACACCGCTATCTGTATAAACATGGAAATACCAAAACGGCTATCTGTATAAACATGGAAATATCTACAACGCTATCTGTATAAATACGGAAATATCCTCACCACTATCACTATAAACCTGGAAATACCTACAACGCTATCTGTATAACTACGGAAATATCCTCACCACTATCTCTATAAACATGGAAATACCTACACCGCCATATCTATACACATGGAAATACCTACACCGCCATCTCTATACACATGGAAATATCTACACCACTATCTCTATAAACATAGAAATATCTACATTGCAATCTCTATAAACATGGAAATATCTACACCGCCATCTCTATAAACATGGAAATATCTACATCGCTATCTGTATAAATATGGAAATATCTCCACCGCTATCAGTATAAACATGGAAATATCTACACCGATATCTGTATAAACATGGAAATATCTACACCGCTATCTGTATAAACATGGAAATATCTACAACGCTATCTGTGTAAACATGGAAGTATCTACACAGATATCTGTGTAAACTTGCAAATATCTACACAGCTATCTGTGTAAAGATCGAAATGTCTAGAGCGCAATCTGTGCAAAGATGGAAATATCTACACCGCTATCTCTGTAAACATGGAAATATCTACACCGCTATCTGTATCAACATGGAAATATCTACTTCGCTATCTTTATAAACATGGAAATATCTACACTGTTATCTCTATAAACATGGAAATATCTACACCACCATCTGTATAAACATGCAAATATCTACAGAGTCATCTGTATAAACATGGGAACATCTACATCACCATATCTATAAACATGGAAATATCTACAGTGCCATCTGTATACCGTGGAAATACCTACCCAGCCATCTGTGTAACCACGGAAATATCTACTCCGCTATCTCTATAAACATGGAAATACGTACAACGCTATCTCTATAAATATGGAAATATCTATGCTGCAATCTCTATAAACATGGAAATATCTACACCGCCATCACTATAAACATGGAAATATCTACATCGCTATCTGTATTAACATGGAAATAGCTCCACCGCTATCAGTATAAACACTGAAATATCTACACCGCTATCTGTATAAACATGGAAATATGTACAACGCTATCTGTATAAACATGGAAATATCTACACCGCTATCTGTATAAACATGGAAATATCTACACAGCTATCTCTATAAACATGGAAATAGCTACACTGCTATCTGTATAAACATAGAAATAGCGACACCGTTATCTGTATAAACATGGAAATATCTACACCGCCCTCTGTAAAAACATGAAGATATCTACACAGTCATCTGTATAAACTTGGAAATATCTACACCTCCATCTGTATAAACATGGAAATATCTACACTGCCATCTGTATACACATGGAAATATCTACACAGCCATCTGAAGAAACATGGAAATATGTACACCGCTATCTGTATAAACATGGAAATAACTACACCGCTATCTTTATAAACTTGGAAATATCTACACCGCCTTCTGTATAAACATGGAAATATCTACACCGCTATCTGTATAAACATGGAAATACCAACACCGTTATGTGTATAAACATTGAAATATCTACACAGCTATCTGTATAAAGATGGAAATATCAACAACGCTATCTGTGTAAACATGGAAATATCTACACACCTATCTGTGTAAACATGGAAATATCTACACCGCTATCTGTATAAACATGGAAATATATACACCGCTATCTGTATAAACACGGAAATACCAAAACGGCTATCTGTATAAACATGGAAATATCTACAACGCTATCAGTATAAATACGGAAATATCCTCACCACTATCACTATAAACCTGGAAATACCTACAACGCTATCTGTATAAATACGGAAATATCCTCACCACTATCTCTATAAACATGGAAATACCTACACCGCCATATCTATACACATGGAAATACCTACACCGCCATCTCTATACACATGGAAATATCTACACCACTATCTCTATAAACATAGAAATATCTACATTGCAATCTCTATAAACATGGAAATATCTACACCGCCATCTCTATAAACATGGAAATATCTACATCGCTATCTGTATAAATATGGAAATATCTCCACCGCTATCAGTATAAACATGGAAATATCTACACCGATATCTGTATAAACATGGAAATATCTACACCGCTATCTGTATAAACATGGAAATATCTACAACGCTATCTGTGTAAACATGGAAGTATCTACACAGATATCTGTGTAAACTTGCAAATATCTACACAGCTATCTGTGTAAAGATCGAAATGTCTACAGCGCAATCTGTGCAAAGATGGAAATATCTACACCGCTATCTCTGTAAACATGGAAATATCTACACCGCTATCTGTATCAACATGGAAATATCTACTTCGCTATCTTTATAAACATGGAAATATCTACACTGTTATCTCTATAAACATGGAAATATCTACACCACCATCTGTATAAACATGCAAATATCTACAGAGTCATCTGTATAAACATGGAAATATCTACACCACCATATCTATAAACATGGAAATACCTACAGTGCCATCTGTATACCCGTGGAAATACCTACCCAGCCATCTGTGTAACCATGGAAATATCTACTCCGCTATCTCTATAAACATGGAAATACGTACAACGCTATCTCTATAAATATGAAAATATCTACACTGCAATCCCTATAAACATGGAAATATCTACACCGCCATCACTATAAACATGGAAATATCTACATCGCTATCTGTATTAACATGGAAATAGCTCCACCGCTATCAGTATAAACATGGAAATATCTACACCGCAATCTGTATAAACATGGAAATAACTACACAGCTATCTCTATAAACATGTAAATAGCTACCCTGCTATCTGTATAAACATAGAAATAGCCACACCGTTATCTGTATAAACATGGAAATATCTACAACGCCCTCTGTAAAAACATGAATATAACTACACAGTTATCTGTATAAACTTGGAAATATCTACACCTCCATCTGTATAAACATGGAAATATCTACACTGCCATCTGTATACACATGGAAATATCTACACAGCCATCTGAAGAAACATGGAAATATGTACACCGCTATCTGTATAAACATGGAAATAACTACACCGCTATCTTTATAAACTTGGAAATATCTACACCGCCTTCTGTATAAACATGGAAATATCTACACCGCTATCTGTATAAACATGGAAATATCTACACCGCTATCTGTATAAACATGGAAATATCTATACAGCTATCTCTATAAACATGGGAATAGCTACACTGCTATCTGTATAAACATAGAAATAGCGACACCGTTATCTGTATAAACATGGAAATATCTACACCGCCCCCTGTAAAAACATGAAGATATCTACACAGTCATCTGTATAAACTTGGAAATATCTACACCTCCATCTGTATAAACATGGAAATATCTACACTGCCATCTGTATACACATGGAAATATCTACACAGCCATCTGAAGAAACATGGAAATATGTAGACCGCTATCTGTATAAACATGGAAATAACTACACCGCTATCTTTATAAACTTGGAAATATCTACACCGCCTTCTGTATAAACATGGAAATATCTACACCGCTATCTGTATAAACATGGAAATACCAACACCGTTATCTGTATAAACATTGAAATATCTACACCGCTATCTGTATAAAGATGGAAATATCTACAACGCTATCTGTGTAAACATGGAAATATCTACACACCTATCTGTGTAAACATGGAAATATCTACACCGCTATCTGTATAAACATGGAAATATCTACACCGCTATCTGTATAAACATGGAAATACCAAAACGGCTATCTGTATAAACATGGAAATATCTACAACGCTATCAGTATAAATACGGAAATATCCTCCCCACTATCACTATAAACCTGGAAATACCTACAATGCTATCTGTATAAATACGGAAATATCCTCACCACTATCTCTATAAACATGGAAATACCTACACCGCCATATCTATACACATGGAAATACCTACACCGCCATCTCTATACACATGGAAATATCTACACCACTATCTCTATAAACATAGAAATATCTACATTGCAATCTCTATAAACATGGAAATATCTACACCGCCATCTCTATAAACATGGAAATATCTACATCGCTATCTGTATAAATATGGAAATATCTCCACCGCTATCAGTATAAACATGGAAATATCTACACCGATATCTGTATAAACATGGAAATATCTACACCGCTATCTGTATAAACATGGAAATGTCTACAACGCTATCTGGGTAAACATGGAAGTATCTACACAGATATCTGTGTAAACTTGCAAATATCTACACAGCTATCTGTGTAAAGATCGAAATGTCTACAGCGCAATCTGTGCAAAGAAGGAAATATCTACACCGCTATCTCTGTAAACATGGAAATATCTACACCGCTATCTGTATCAACATGGAAATATCTACTTCGCTATCTTTATAAACTTGGAAATATCTACACTGTTATCTCTATAAACATGGAAATATCTACACCACCATCTGTATAAACATGCAAATATCTACAGAGTCATCTGTATAAACATGGAAACATCTACACCACCATATCTATAAACATGGAAATATCTACAGTGCCATCTGTATACCCGTGGAAATACCTACCCAGCCATCTGTGTAACCACGGAAATATCTACTCCGCTATCTCTATAAACATGGAAATAGGTACAACGCTATCTCTATAAATATGGAAATATCTACGCTGCAATCTCTATAAACATGGAAATATCTACACCGTCATCACTATAAACATGGAAATATCTACATCGCTATCTGTATTAACATGGAAATAGCTCCACCGCTATCAGTATAAACACTGAAATATCTACACCGCTATCTCTATAAACATGGAAATATGTACAACGCTATCTGTATAAACATGGAAATATCTACACCGCTATCTGTATAAACATGGAAATATCTACACAGCTATCTCTATAAAGATGGAAATAGCTACACTGCTATCTGTATAAACATAGAAATAGCGACACCGTTATCTGTATAAACATGGAAATATCTACACCGCCCTCTGTAAAAACATGAAGATATCTACACAGTCATCTGTATAAACTTGGAAATATCTACACCTCCATCTGTATAAACATGGAAATATCTACACTGCCATCTGTATACACATGGAAATATCTACACAGCCATCTGAAGAAACATGGAAATATGTACACCGCTATCTGTATAAACATGGAAATAACTACACCGCTATCTTTATAAACTTGGAAATATCTACACCGCCTTCTGTATAAACATGGAAATATCTACACCGCTATCTGTATAATCATGGAAATACCAACACCGTTATGTGTATAAACATTGAAATATCTACACAGCTATCTGTATAAAGATGGAAATATCTACAACGCTATCTGTGTAAACATGGAAATATCTACACACCTATCTGTGTAAACATGGAAATATCTACACCGCTATCTGTATAAACATGGAAATATCTACACCGCTATCTGTATAAACACGGAAATACCAAAACGGCTATCTGTATAAACATGGAAATATCTACAACGCTATCAGTATAAATACGGAAATATCCTCACCACTATCACTATAAACCTGGAAATACCTACAACGCTATCTGTATAAATACGGAAATATCCTCACCACTATCTCTATAAACATGGAAATACCTACACCGCCATATCTATACACATGGAAATACCTACACCGCCATCTCTATACACATGGAAATATCTACACCACTATCTCTATAAACATAGAAATATCTACATTGCAATCTCTATAAACATGGAAATATCTACACCGCCATCTCTATAAACATGGAAATATCTACATCGCTATCTGTATAAATATGGAAATATCTCCACCGCTATCAGTATAAACATGGAAATATCTACACCGATATCTGTATAAACATGGAAATATCTACACCGCTATCTGTATAAACATGGAAATATCTACAACGCTATCTGTGTAAACATGGAAGTATCTACACAGATATCTGTGTAAACTTGCAAATATCTACACAGCTATCTGTGTAAAGATCGAAATGTCTACAGCGCAATCTGTGCAAAGATGGAAATATCTACACCGCTATCTCTGTAAACATGGAAATATCTACACCGCTATCTGTATCAACATGGAAATATCTACTTCGCTATCTTTATAAACATGGAAATATCTACACTGTTATCTCTATAAACATGGAAATATCTACACCACCATCTGTATAAACATGCAAATATCTACAGAGTCATCTGTATAAACATGGAAATATCTACACCACCATATCTATAAACATGGAAATACCTACAGTGCCATCTGTATACCCGTGGAAATACCTACCCAGCCATCTGTGTAACCACGGAAATATCTACTCCGCTATCTCTATAAACATGGAAATACGTACAACGCTATCTCTATAAATATGAAAATATCTACACTGCAATCCCTATAAACATGGAAATATCTACACCGCCATCACTATAAACATGGAAATATCTACATCGCTATCTGTATTAACATGGAAATAGCTCCACCGCTATCAGTATAAACATTGAAATATCTACACCGCTATCTGTATAAACATGGAAATATGTACAAAGCTATCTGTATAAACATGCAAATATCTACACCGCAATCTGTATAAACATGGAAATAACTACACAGCTATCTCTATAAACATGTAAATAGCTACCCTGCTATCTGTATAAACATAGAAATAGCGACACCGTCATCTGTATAAACATGGAAATATCTACAACGCCCTCTGTAAAAACATGAATATAACTACACAGTTATCTGTATAAACTTGGAAATATCTACACCTCCATCTGTATAAACATGGAAATATCTACACTGCCATCTGTATACACATGGAAATATCTACACAGCCATCTGAAGAAACATGGAAATATGTACACCGCTATCTGTATAAACATGGAAATAACTACACCGCTATCTTTATAAACTTGGAAATATCTACACCGCCTTCTGTATAAACATGGAAATATCTACACCGCTATCTGTATAAACATGGAAATATCTACACCGCTATCTGTATAAACATGGAAATATCTATACAGCTATCTCTATAAACATGGGAATAGCTACACTGCTATCTGTATAAACATAGAAATAGCGACACCGTTATCTGTATAAACATGGAAATATCTACAACGCCCCCTGTAAAAACATGAAGATATCTACACAGTCATCTGTATAAACTTGGAAATATCTACACCTCCATCTGTATAAACATGGAAATATCTACACTGCCATCTGTATACACATGGAAATATCTACACAGCCATCTGAAGAAACATGGAAATATGTAGACCGCTATCTGTATAAACATGGAAATAACTACACCGCTATCTTTATAAACTTGTAAATATCTACACCGCCTTCTGTATAAACATGGAAATATCTACACCGCTATCTGTATAAACATGGAAATACCAACACCGTTATCTGTATAAACATTGAAATATCTACACCGCTATCTGTATAAAGATGGAAATATCTACAACGCTATCTGTGTAAACATGGAAATATCTACACACCTATCTGTGTAAACATGGAAATATCTACACCGCTATCTGTATAAACATGGAAATATCTACACCGCTAACTGTATAAACATGGAAATACCAAAACGGCTATCTGTATAAACATGGAAATATCTACAACGCTATCAGTATAAATACGGAAATATCCTCCCCACTATCACTATAAACCTGGAAATACCTACAATGCTATCTGTATAAATACGGAAATATCCTCACCACTATCTCTATAAACATGGAAATACCTACACCGCCATATCTATACACATGGAAATACCTACACCGCCATCTCTATACACATGGAAATATCTACACCACTATCTCTATAAACATAGAAATATCTACATTGCAATCTCTATAAACATGGAAATATCTACACCGCCATCTCTATAAACATGGAAATATCTACATCGCTATCTGTATAAATATGGAAATATCTCCACCGCTATCAGTATAAACATGGAAATATCTACACCGATATCTGTATAAACATGGAAATATCTACACCGCTATCTGTATAAACATGGAAATGTCTACAACGCTATCTTGGTAAACATGGAAGTATCTACACAGATATCTGTGTAAACTTGCAAATATCTACACAGCTATCTGTGTAAAGATCGAAATGTCTACAGCGCAATCTGTGCAAAGAAGGAAATATCTACACCGCTATCTCTGTAAACATGGAAATATCTACACCGCTATCTGTATCAACATGGAAATATCTACTTCGCTATCTTTATAAACTTGGAAATATCTACACTGTTATCTCTATAAACATGGAAATATCTACACCACCATCTGTATAAACATGCAAATATCTACAGAGTCATCTGTATAAACATGGAAACATCTACACCACCATATCTATAAACATGGAAATATCTACAGTGCCATCTGTATACCAGTGGAAATACCTACCCAGCCATCTGTGTAACCACGGAAATATCTACTCCGCTATCTCTATAAACATGGAAATACGTACAACGCTATCTCTATAAATATGGAAATATCTACGCTGCAATCTCTATAAACATGGAAATATCTACACCGCCATCACTATAAACATGGAAATATCTACATCGCTATCTGTATTAACATGGAAATAGCTCCACCGCTATCAGTATAAACACTGAAATATCTACACCGCTATCTCTATAAACATGGAAATATGTACAACGCTATCTGTATAAACATGGAAATATCTACACAGCTATCTCTATAAAGATGGAAATAGCTACACTGCTATCTGTATAAACATAGAAATAGCGACACCGTTATCTGTATAAACATGGAAATATCTACACCGCTATCTGTATAAACATGGAAATATCTACACAGCTATCTCTATAAAGATGGAAATAGCTACACTGCTATCTGTATAAACATAGAAATAGCGACACCGTTATCTGTATAAACATGGAAATATCTACACCGCCCTCTGTAAAAACATGAAGATATCTACACAGTCATCTGTATAAACCTGGAAATATCTACACCTCCATCTGTATAAACATGGAAATATCTACACTGCCATCTGTATACACATGGAAATATCTACACAGCCATCTGAAGAAACATGGAAATATGTACACCGCTATCTGTATAAACATGGAAATAACTACACCGCTATCTTTATAAACTTGTAAATATCTACACCGCCTTCTGTATAAACATGGAAATATCTACACCGCTAACTGTATAAACATGGAAATACCAACACCGTTATCTGTATAAACATTGAAATATCTACACCGCTATCTGTATAAAGATGGAAATATCTACAACGCTATCTGTGTAAACATGGTAATATCTACACACCTATCTGTGTAAACATGGAAATATCTACACCGCTATCTGTATAAACATGGAAATATCTACACCGCTATCTGTATAAACATGGAAATACCAAAACGGCTATCTGTATAAACATGGAAATATCTACAACGCTATCTGTATAAATACGGAAATATCCTCACCACTATCACTATAAACCTGGAAATACCTACAACGCTATCTGTATAAACATGGAAATATCCTCACCACTATCTCTATAAACATGGAAATACCTACACCGCCATATCTATACACATGGAAATACCTACACGGCCATCTCTATACACGTGGAAATATCTACACCACTATCTCTATAAACATAGAAATATCTACAATGCAATCTCTATAAACATGGAAATATGTACACCGCCATCGCTATAAACATGGAAATATCTACATCGCTATCTGTATAAATATGGAAATATCTCCACCGCTATCAGTATAAACATGGAAATATCTACACCGATATCTGTATAAACATGGAAATATCTACACCGCTATCTGGGTAAACATGGAAGTATCTACACAGATATCTGTGTAAACTTGCAAATATCTACACAGCTATCTGTGTAAAGATCGAAATGTCTACAGCGCAATCTGTGCAAAGATGGAAATATCTACACCGCTATCTCTGTAAACACGGAAATATCTACACCGCTATCTGTATCAACATGGAAATATCTACTTCGCTATCTTTATAAACATGGAAATATCTACACTGTTATCTCTATAAACATGGAAATATCTACACCACCATCTGTATAAACATGCAAATATCTACAGAGTCATCTGTATAAACATGGAAATATCTACACCACCATATCTATAAACATGGAAATATCTACAGTGCCATCTGTATACCCGTGGAAATACCTACCCAGACATCTGTGTAACCACGGAAATATCTACTCCGCTATCTCTATAAACATGGAAATACGTACAACGCTATCTCTATAAATATGGAATTATCTACGCTGCAATCTCTATAAACATGGAAATATCTACACGGCCATCACTATAAACATGGAAATATCTACATCGCTATCTGTATTAACATGGAAATAGCTCCACCGCTATCAGTATAAACACTGAAATATCTACACCGCTATCTGTATAAACATGGAAATATGTACAACGCTATCTGTATAAACATGAAAATATCTACACCGCTATCTGTATAAACATGGAAATATCTACACAGCTATCTCTATAAACATGGAAATAGCTACACTGCTATCTGTATAAACATAGAAATAGCGACACCGTTATCTGTATAAACATGGAAATATCTACACCGCCCTCTGTAAAAACATGAAGATATCTACACAGTCATCTGTATAAACTTGGAAATATCTACACCTCCATCTGTATAAACATGGAAATATCTACACTGCCATCTGTATACACATGGAAATATCTACACAGCCATCTGAAGAAACATGGAAATATGTACACCGCTATCTGTATAAACATGGAAATAACTACACCGCTATCTTTATAAACTTGGAAATATCTACACCGCCTTCTGTATAAACATGGAAATATCTACACCGCTATCTGTATAAACATGGAAATACCAACACCGTTATCTGTATAAACATTGAAATATCTACACCGCTATCTGTATAAAGATGGCAATATCTACAACGCTATCTGTGTAAACATGGAAATATCTACACTCCTATCTGTGTAAACATGGAAATATCTACACCGCTATCTCTATAAACATGGAAATATCTACACCGCTATCTTTATAAACATGGAAATACCAAAACGGCTATCTGTATAAACATGGAAATATCTACAACGCTATCTTTATAAATACGGAAATATCCTCACCACTATCACTATAAACCTGGAAATACCTACAACGCTATCTGCATATCTACGGAAATATCCTCACCACTATCTCTATAAACATGGAAATACCTACACCGCCATATCTATACACATGGAAATACCTACACCGCCATCTCTATACACATGGAAATATCTACACCACTATCTCTATAAACATAGAAATATCTACATTGCAATCTCTATAAACATGGAAATATCTACACCGCCATCTCTATAAACATGGAAATATCTACATCGCTATCTGTATAAATATGGAAATATCTCCACCACTATCAGTATAAACAAGGAAATATCTACACCGATATCTGTATAAACATGGAAATATCTACACCGCTATGTGTATAAACATGGAAATATCTACAACGCTATCTGTGTAAACATGGAAGTATCTACACAGATATCTGTGTAAACTTGCAAATATCTACACAGCTATCTGTGTAAAGATCGAAATGTCTACAGCGCAATCTGTGCAAAGATGGAAATATCTACACCGCTATCTCTGTAAACATGGAAATATCTACACCGCTATCTGTATCAACATGGAAATATCTACTTCGCTATCTTTATAAACATGGAAATATCTACACTGTCATCTCTATAAACATGGAAATATCTACACCACCATCTGTATAAACATGCAAATATCTACAGAGTCATCTGTATAAACATGGAAATATCTACACCACCATATCTATATACATGGAAATATCTACAGTGCCATCTGTATACCCGTGGAAATACCTACCCAGCCATCTGTGTAACCACGGAAATATCTACTCCGCTATCTCTATAAACATGGAAATACGTACAACGCTATCTCTATAAATATGGAAATATCTACACTGCAATCTCCATAAACATGGAAATATCTACACCGCCATCACTATAAACATGGAAATATCTACATCGCTATCTGTATTAACATGGAAATAGCTCCACCGCTATCAGTATAAACATTGAAATATCTACACCGCTATCTGTATAAACATGGAAATATGTACAACGCTATCTGTATAAACATGGAAATATCTACACCGCAATCTGTATAAACATGGAAATATCTACACAGCTATCTCTATAAACATAGAAATAGCTACCCTGCTATCTGTATAAACATAGAAATATCGACACCGTTATCTGTATAAACATGGAAATATCTACACCGCCCTCTGTAAAAACATGAAGATATCTACACAGTCATCTGTATAAACTTGGAAATATCTACACCTCCATCTGCATAAACATGGAAATATCTACACTGCCATCTGTATACACATGGAAATATCTACACAGCCATCTGAAGAAACATGGAAATATGTACACCGCTATCTGTATAAACATGGAAATAACTACACCGCTATCTTTATAAACTTGGAAATATCTACACCGCCTTCTGTATAAACATGGAAATATCTACACCGCTATCTGTATAAAGATGGAAATATCTACACCGCTATCTGTATAAACATGGAAATATCTACACAGCTATCTCTATAAACATGGGAATAGCTACACTGCTATCTGTATAAACATAGAAATAGCGACACCGTTATCTGTATAAACATGGAAATATCTACACCGCCCTCTGTAAAAACATGAAGATATCTACACAGTCATCTGTATAAACTTGGAAATGTCTACACCTCCATCTGTATAAACATGGAAATATCTACACTGCCATCTGTATATACATGGAAATATCTACACAGCCATCTGAAGAAACATGGAAATATGTACACCGCTATCTGTATAAACATGGAAATAACTACACCGCTATCTTTATAAACTTGGAAATATCTACACCGCCTTCTGTATAAACATGGAAATATCTACACCGCTATCTGTATAAACATGGAAATGCCAACACCGTTATCTGTATAAACATTGAAATATCTACACCGCTATATGTATAAAGATGGAAATATCTACAACGCTATCTGTGTAAACATGGAAATATCTACACTCCTATCTGTGTAAACATGGAAATATCTACACCGCTATCTCTATAAACATGGAAATATCTACACCGCTATCTTTATAAACATGGAAATACCAAAACGGCTATCTGTATAAACATGGAAATATCTACAACGCTATCTTTATAAATACGGAAATATCCTCACCACTATCACTATAAGCCTGGAAATACCTACAACGCTATCTGTATAACTACGGAAATATCCTCACCACTATCTCTATAAACATGGAAATACCTACACCGCCATATCTATACACATGGAAATACCTACACCGCCATCTCTATACACATGGAAATATCTACACCACTATCTCTATAAACATAGAAATATCTACATTGCAATCTCTATAAACATGGAAATATCTACACCGCCATCTCTATAAACATGGAAATATCTACATCACTATATGTATAAATATGGAAATATCTCCACCGCTATCAGTATAAACATGGAAATATCTACACCGATATCTGTATAAACATGGAAATATCTACACTGCTATCTGTATAAACATGGAAATATCTACAACGCTATCTGGGTAAACATGGAAGTATCTACACAGATATCTGTGTAAACTTGCAAATATCTACACAGCTATCTGTGTAAAGATCGAAATGTCTACAGCGCAATCTGTGCAAAGATGGAAATATCTACACCGCTATGTCTGTAAACATGGAAATATCTACACCGCTATCTGTATCAACATGGAAATATCTACTTCGCTATCTTTATAAACATGGAAATATCTACACTGTTATCTCTATAAACATGGAAATATCTACACCACCATCTGTATAAACATGCAAATATCTACAGAGTCATCTGTATAAACATGGAAATATCTACACCACCATATCTATAAACATGGAAATATCTACAGTGCCATCTGTATACCCGTGGAAATACCTAACCAGCCATCTGTGTAACCACGGAAATATCTACTCCGCTATCTCTATAAACATGGAAATACGTACAACGCTATCTCTATAAATATGGAAATATCTACACTGCAATCTCTATAAACATGGAAATATCTACACCGCCATCACTATAAACATGGAAATATCTACATCGCTATCTGTATTAACATGGAAATAGCTCCACCGCTATCAGTATAAACACTGAAATATCTACACCGCTATCTGTAAAAACATGGAAATATGTACAACGCTATCGGTATAAACATGGAAATATCTACACTGCAATCTGTATAAACATGGAAATATCTACACAGCTATCTCTATAAACATGGAAATAGCTACCCTGCTATCTGTATAAACATAGAAATAGCGACACCGTTATCTGTATAAACATGGCAATATCTACACCGCCCTCTGTAAAAACATGAAGATATCTACACAGTCATCTGTATAAACTTGGAAATATCTACACCTCCATCTGTATAAACATGGAAATATCTACACTGCCATCTGTATACACATGGAAATATCTACACAGCCATCTGAAGAAACATGGAATTATGTACACCGCTATCTGTATAAACATGGAAATAACTACACCGCTATCTTTATAAACTTGGAAATATCTACACCGCCTTCTGTATAAACATGGAAATATCTACACCGCTATGTGTATAAACATGGAAATATCTACACTGCTATCTGTATAAACAGGGAAATATCTACACAGCTATCTCTATAAACATGGGAATAGCTACACTGCTATCTGTATAAACATAGAAATAGCGACACCGTTATCTGTATAAACATGGAAATATCTACACCGCCCTCTGTAAAAACATGAAGATATCTACACAGTCATCTGTATAAACTTGGAAATATCTACACCTCCATCTGCATAAACATGGAAATATCTACACTGCCATCTGTATACACATGGAAATATCTACACAGCCATCTGAAGAAACATGGAAATATGTACACCGCTATCTGTATAAACATGGAAATAACTACACCGCTACCTTTATAAACTTGGAAATATCTACACCGACTTCTGTATAAACATGGAAATATCTACACCGCTATCTGTATAAACATGGAAATATCTACACCGCTATCTGTATAAACATGGAAATATCTACACAGCTATCTCTATAAACATGGGAATAGCTACACTGCTATCTGTATAAACATAGAAATAGCGACACCGCTATCTGTATAAACATGGAAATATCTACACCGCCCTCTGTAAACACATGAAGATATCTACACAGTCATCTGTATAAACTTGGAAATATCTACACCTCCATCTGTATAAACATGGAAATATCTACACTGCCATCTGTATACACATGGAAATATCTACACTGCCATCTGTATACACATGGAAATATCTACACAGCCATCTGAAGAAACATGGAAATATGTACACCGCTATCTGTATAAACATGGAAATAACTACACCGCTATCTTTATAAACTTGGAAATATCTACACCGCCTTCTGTATAAACATGGAAATATCTACACCGCTATCTGTATAAACATGGAAATATCTACACCGCTATCTGTATAAACATGGAAATAACAACACCGTTATCTGTATAAACATTGAAATATCTACACCGCTATCTGTATAAAGATGGAAATATCTACAACGCTATCTGTGTAAACATGGAAATGTCTACACAACTATCTGTGTAAACATGGAAATATCTACACCGCTATCTGTATAAACATGGAAATATCTACACCGCTATCTGTATAAACATGGAAATACCAAAACGGCTATCTGTATAAACATGGAAATATCTACAACGCTATCAGTATAAATACGGAAATATCCTCACCACTATCACTATAAACCTGGAAATACCTACAACGCTATCTGTATAAATACGGAAATATCCTCACCACTATCTCTATAAACATGGAAATACCTACACCGCCATATCTATACACATGGAAATACCTACACCGCCATCTCTATACACATGGAAATATCTACACCACTATCTCTATAAACATAGAAATATCTACATTGCAATCTCTATAAACATGGAAATATCTACACCGCCATCTCTATAAACATGGAAATATCTACATCGCTATCTGTATAAATATGGAAATATCTCCACCGCTATCAGTATAAACATGGAAATATCTACACCGATATCTGTATAAACATGGAAATATCTACACCGCTATCTGTATAAACATGGAAATATCTACAACGCTATCTGTGTAAACATGGAAGTATCTACACAGATATCTGTGTAAACTTGCAAATATCTACACAGCTATCTGTGTAAAGATCGAAATGTCTACAGCGCAATCTGTGCAAAGATGGAAATATCTACACCGCTATCTCTGTAAACATGGAAATATCTACACCGCTATCTGTATCAACATGGAAATATCTACTTCGCTATCTTTATAAACATGGAAATATCTACACTGTTATCTCTATAAACATGGAAATATCTACACCACCATCTGTATAAACATGCAAATATCTACAGAGTCATCTGTATAAACATGGAAATATCTACACCACCATATCTATAAACATGGAAATACCTACAGTGCCATCTGTATACCCGTGGAAATACCTACCCAGCCATCTGTGTAACCACGGAAATATCTACTCCGCTATCTCTATAAACATGGAAATACGTACAACGCTATCTCTATAAATATGAAAATATCTACACTGCAATCCCTATAAACATGGAAATATCTACACCGCCATCACTATAAACATGGAAATATCTACATCGCTATCTGTATTAACATGGAAATAGCTCCACCGCTCTCAGTATAAACATTG
Organism: Pan troglodytes; assembly: GCF_028858775.2. Lineage (NCBI taxonomy): Eukaryota > Metazoa > Chordata > Mammalia > Primates > Hominidae > Pan > Pan troglodytes. Next base: position 479,079 of record NC_072411.2, read on the forward strand.
AAATATCTACACCGCTATCTGTATCAACATGGAAATATGTACAACGCTATCTGTATAAACATGGAAATATCTACACCGGAATCTGTATAAACATGGAAATATCTACACATCTATCTCTATAAACATGGAAATAGCTACCCTGCTATCTGAATAAACATAGAAATAGCGACACCGTTATCTGTATAAACATGGAAATATCTACACCGCCCTCTGTAAAAACATGAAGTTATCTACACAGTCATCTGTATAAACTTGGAAATATCTACACCTCCATCTGTATAAACATGGAAATATCTACACTGCCATCTGTATACACATGGAAATATCTACACAGCCATCTGAAGAAACATGGAAATATGTACACTGCTATCTGTATAAACATGGAAATAACTACACTGCTATCTTTATAAACTTGGAAATATCTACACCGCCTTCTGTATAAACATGGAAATATCTACACCACTATCTGTATAAACATGGAAATATCTACACCGCTATCTGTATAAACATGGAAATATCTACAACGCTATCTGTGTAAACATGGAAATCTACACAGTTATCTTTGGAAACTTGCAAATATCTACGCAGCTATCTGTGTAAAGATCGAAATGTCTACAGCGCAATCTGTGCAAAGATGGAAATATCTACACCGCTATCTCTGTAAACATGGAAATATCTACACCGCTATCTGTATCAACATGGAAATATCTACTTCGCTATCTTTATAAACATGGAAATATCTACACTGTTATCTCTATAAACATGGAAATATCTACACCACCATCTGTATAAACATGCAAATATCTACAGAGTCATCTGTATAAACATGGAAATATCTACACCACCATATCTATAAACATGGAAATATCTACAGTGCCATCTGTATACCCGTGGAAATACCTACCCAGCCATCTGTGTAACCACGGAAATATCTACTCCGCTATCTCTATAAACATGGAAATACGTACAACGCTATCTCTATAAATATGGAAATATCTACACTGCAATCTCTATAAACATGGAAATATCTACACCGCCATCACTATAAACATGGAAATATCTACATCGCTATCTGTATTAACATGGAAATAGCTCCACCGCTATCAGTGTAAACACTGAAATATCTACACCGCTATCTGTATAAACATGGAAATATGTACAACGCTATCTGTATAAACATGGAAATATCTACACCGCAATCTGTATAAACATGGAAATATCTACACAGCTATCTCTATAAACATGGAAATAGCTACCCTGCTATCTGTATAAACATAGAAATAGCGACACCGTTATCGGTATAAACATGGAAATATCTACACCGCCCTCTGTAAAAACATGAAGATATCTACACAGTCATCTGTATAAACTTGGAAATATCTACACCTCCATCTGTATAAACATGGAAATATCTACACTGCCATCTGTATACACATGGAAATATCTACACAGCCATCTGAAGAAACAAGGAATTATGTACACCGCTATCTGTATAAACATGGAAATAACTACACCGCTATCTTTATAAACTTGGAAATATCTACACCGCCTTCTGTATAAACATGGAAATATCTAAACCGCTATCTGTATAAACATGGAAATATCTACACCGCTATCTGTATAAACATGGAAATATCTACACCGCTATCTGTATAAACATGGAAATATCTACACAGCTATCTCTATAAACATGGAAATAGCTACATCGCTATCTGTATAAATATGGAAATATCTCCACCGTTATCAGTATAAACATGGAAATATCTACACCGATATCTGTATAAACATGGAAATATGTACAACGCTATCTGTATAAACATGGAAATATCTACACCGCTATCTGTATAAACATGGAAATACCTACACAGCTATCTCTATAAACATGGAAATAGCTACCCTGCTATCTGTATAAACATAGAAATAGCGACACCGTTATCGGTATAAACATGGAAATATCTACACCGCCCTCTGTAAAAACATGAAGATATCTACACAGTCATCTGTATAAACTTGGAAATATCTACACCTCCATCTGTATAAACATGGAAATATCTACACTGCCATCTGTATACACATGGAAATATCTACACAGCCATCTGAAGAAACATGGAAATATGTACACCGCTATCTGTATAAACATGGAAATAACTACACCGCTATCTTTATAAACTTGGAAATATCTACACCGCCTTCTGTATAAACATGGAAATATCTACACCGCTATCTGTATAAACATGGAAATACCAACTCCGTTATGTGTATAAACATTGAAATATCTACACAGCTATCTGTATAAAGATGGAAATATCTACAACGCTATCTGTGTAAACATGGAAATATCTACACACCTATCTGTGTAAACATGGAAATATCTACACCGCTATCTGTATAAACACGGAAATACCAAAACGGCTATCTGTATAAACATGGAAATATCTACAACGCTATCAGTATAAATACGGAAATATCCTCACCACTATCACTATAAACCTGGAAATACCTACAACGCTATCTGTATAAATACGGAAATATCCTCACCACTATCTCTATAAACATGGAAATACCTACACCGCCATATCTATACACATGGAAATACCTACACCGCCATCTCTATACACATGGAAATATCTACACCACTATCTCTATAAACATAGAAATATCTACATTGCAATCTCTATAAACATGGAAATATCTACACCGCCATCTCTATAAACATGGAAATATCTACATCGCTATCTGTATAAATATGGAAATATCTCCACCGCTCTCAGTATAAACATGGAAATATCTACACCGATATCTGTATAAACATGGAAATATCTACACCGCTATCTGTATAAACATGGAAATATCTACAACGCTATCTGTGTAAACATGGAAGTATCTACACAGATATCTGTGTAAACTTGCAAATATCTACACAGCTATCTGTGTAAAGATCGAAATGTCTACAGCGCAATCTGTGCAAAGATGGAAATATCTACACCGCTATCTCTGTAAACATGGAAATATCTACACCGCTATCTGTATCAACATGGAAATATCTACTTCGCTATCTTTATAAACATGGAAATATCTACACTGTTATCTCTATAAACATGGAAATATCTACACCACCATCTGTATAAACATGCAAATATCTACAGAGTCATCTGTATAAACATGGAAATATCTACACCACCATATCTATAAACATGGAAATACCTACAGTGCCATCTGTATACCCGTGGAAATACCTACCCAGCCATCTGTGTAACCACGGAAATATCTACTCCGCTATCTCTATAAACATGGAAATACGTACAACGCTATCTCTATAAATATGAAAATATCTACACTGCAATCCCTATAAACATGGAAATATCTACAACGCTATCTGTGTAAACATGGAAATATCTACACACCTATCTGTGTAAACATGGAAATATCTACACCGCTATCTGTATAAACATGGAAATATCTACACCGCTATCTGTATAAACATGGAAATACCAAAACGGCTATCTGTATAAATATGGAAATATCTACAACGCTATCAGTATAAATACGGAAATATCCTCACCACTATCACTATAAACCTGGAAATACCTACAACGCTATCTGTATAAATACGGAAATATCCTCACCACTATCTCTATAAACATGGAAATACCTACACCGCCATCTCTATACACATGGAAATAACTACACCGCCATCTCTATACACATGGAAATATCTACACCACTATCTCTATAAACATAGAAATATCTACATTGCAATCTCTATAAACATGGAAATATCTACACCGCCATCTCTATAAACATGGAAATATCTACATCGCTATCTGTATAAATATGGAAATGTCTCCACCGCTATCAGTATAAACATGGAAATATCTACACCGATATCTGTATAAACATGGAAATATCTACACCGCTATCTGTATAAACATGGAAATATCTACAACGCTATCTGTGTAAACATGGAAATCTACACAGATATCTTTGTAAACTTGCAAATATCTACACAGCTATCTGTGTAAAGATCGAAATGTCTACAGCGCAATCTGTGCAAAGATGGAAATATCTACACCGCTATCTCTGTAAACATGGAAATATCTACACCGCTATCTGTATCAACATGGAAATATCTACTTCGCTATCTTTATGAACATGGAAATATCTACACTGTTATCTCTATAAACATGGAAATATCTACACCACCATCTGTATAAACATGCAAATATCTACAGAGTCATCTGTATAAACATGGAAATATCTACACCACCATATCTATAAACATGGAAATACCTACAGTGCCATCTGTATACCCGTGGAAATACCTACCCAGCCATCTGTGTAACCACGGAAATATCTACTCCGCTATCTCTATAAACATGGAAATACGTACAACGCTATCTCTATAAATATGGAAATATCTACACTGCAATCTCTATAAACATGGAAATATCTACACCGCCATCACTATAAACATGGAAATATCTACATCGCTATCTGTATTAACATGGAAATAGCTCCACCGCTATCAGTATAAACACTGAAATATCTACACCGCTATCTGTATAAACATGGAAATATGTACAACGCTATCTGTATAAACATGGAAATATCTACACCGCAATCTGTATAAACATGGAAATATCTACACAGCTATCTCTATAAACATGGAAATAGCTACCCTGCTATCTGTATAAACATAGAAATAGCGACACCGTTATCTGTATAAACATGGAAATATCTACAACGCCCTCTGTAAAAACATGAATATAACTACACAGTCATCTGTATAAACTTGGAAATATCTACACCTCCATCTGTATAAACATGGAAATATCTACACTGCCATCTGTATACACATGGAAATATCTACACAGCCATCTGAAGAAACATGGAAATATGTACACCGCTATCTGTATAAACATGGAAATAACTACACCGATATCTGTATAAACTTGGAAATATCTACACCGCCTTCTGTATAAACATGGAAATATCTACACCGCCATCTGTATAAACATGGAAATAACTACACCGCTATCTTTATAAACTTGGAAATATCTACACCGCCTTCTGTATAAACATGGAAATATCTACACCGCTAACTGTATAAATATGGAAATACCAACACCGTTATCTGTATAAACATTGAAATATCTACACCGCTATCTGTATAAAGATGGAAATATCTACAATGCTATCTGTGTAAACATGGAAATATCTACACACCTATCTGTGTAAACATGGAAATATCTACACCGCTATCTGCATAAACATGGAAATATCTACACCGCTATCTGTATAAACATGGAAATACCAAAACTGCTATCTGTATAAACATGGAAATATCTACAACGGTATCAGTATAAATACGGAAATATCCTCACCACTATCACTATAAACCTGGAAACACCTACAACGCTATCTGTATAACTACGGAAATATCCTCACCACTATCTCTATAAACATGGAAATACCTACACCGCCATATCTATACACATGGAAATACCTACACCGCCATCTCTATACACATGGAAATATCTACACCACTATCTCTATAAACATAGAAATATCCACATTGCAATCTCTATAAACATGGAATTATCTACACCGCCATCTCTATAAACATGGAAATATCTACATCGCTATCTGTATAAATATGGAAATATCTCCACCGCTATCAGTATAAACATGGAAATATCTACACCGATATCTGTATAAACATGGAAATATCTACACCGCTATCTGTATAAACATGGAAATATCTACAACGCTATCTGTGTAAACATGGAAATCTACACAGTTATCTTTGGAAACTTGCAAATATCTACGCAGCTATCTGTGTAAAGATCGAAATGTCTACAGCGCAATCTGTGCAAAGATGGAAATATCTACACCGCTATCTCTGTAAACATGGAAATATCTACACCGCTATCTGTATCAACATGGAAATATCTACTTCGCTATCTTTATAAACATGGAAATATCTACACTGTTATCTCTATAAACATGGAAATATCTACACCACCATCTGTATAAACATGCAAATATCTACAGAGTCATCTGTATAAACATGGAAATATCTACACCACCATATCTATAAACATGGAAATATCTACAGTGCCATCTGTATACCCGTGGAAATACCTACCCAGCCATCTGTGTAACCACGGAAATATCTACTCCGCTATCTCTATAAACATGGAAATACGTACAACGCTATCTCTATAAATATGGAAATATCTACACTGCAATCTCTATAAACATGGAAATATCTACACCGCCATCACTATAAACATGGAAATATCTACATCGCTATCTGTATTAACATGGAAATAGCTCCACCGCTATCAGTGTAAACACTGAAATATCTACACCGCTATCTGTATAAACATGGAAATATGTACAACGCTATCTGTATAAACATGGAAATATCTACACCGCAATCTGTATAAACATGGAAATATCTACACAGCTATCTCTATAAACATGGAAATAGCTACCCTGCTATCTGTATAAACATAGAAATAGCGACACCGTTATCGGTATAAACATGGAAATATCTACACCGCCCTCTGTAAAAACATGAAGATATCTACACAGTCATCTGTATAAACTTGGAAATATCTACACCTCCATCTGTATAAACATGGAAATATCTACACTGCCATCTGTATACACATGGAAATATCTACACAGCCATCTGAAGAAACATGGAAATATGTACACCGCTATCTGTATAAACATGGAAATAACTACACCGCTATCTTTATAAACTTGGAAATATCTACACCGCCTTCTGTATAAACATGGAAATATCTACACCGCTATCTGTATAAACATGGAAATACCAACTCCGTTATGTGTATAAACATTGAAATATCTACACAGCTATCTGTATAAAGATGGAAATATCTACAACGCTATCTGTGTAAACATGGAAATATCTACACACCTATCTGTGTAAACATGGAAATATCTACACCGCTATCTGTATAAACACGGAAATACCAAAACGGCTATCTGTATAAACATGGAAATATCTACAACGCTATCAGTATAAATACGGAAATATCCTCACCACTATCACTATAAACCTGGAAATACCTACAACGCTATCTGTATAAATACGGAAATATCCTCACCACTATCTCTATAAACATGGAAATACCTACACCGCCATATCTATACACATGGAAATACCTACACCGCCATCTCTATACACATGGAAATATCTACACCACTATCTCTATAAACATAGAAATATCTACATTGCAATCTCTATAAACATGGAAATATCTACACCGCCATCTCTATAAACATGGAAATATCTACATCGCTATCTGTATAAATATGGAAATATCTCCACCGCTCTCAGTATAAACATGGAAATATCTACACCGATATCTGTATAAACATGGAAATATCTACACCGCTATCTGTATAAACATGGAAATATCTACAACGCTATCTGTGTAAACATGGAAGTATCTACACAGATATCTGTGTAAACTTGCAAATATCTACACAGCTATCTGTGTAAAGATCGAAATGTCTACAGCGCAATCTGTGCAAAGATGGAAATATCTACACCGCTATCTCTGTAAACATGGAAATATCTACACCGCTATCTGTATCAACATGGAAATATCTACTTCGCTATCTTTATAAACATGGAAATATCTACACTGTTATCTCTATAAACATGGAAATATCTACACCACCATCTGTATAAACATGCAAATATCTACAGAGTCATCTGTATAAACATGGAAATATCTACACCACCATATCTATAAACATGGAAATACCTACAGTGCCATCTGTATACCCGTGGAAATACCTACCCAGCCATCTGTGTAACCACGGAAATATCTACTCCGCTATCTCTATAAACATGGAAATACGTACAACGCTATCTCTATAAATATGAAAATATCTACACTGCAATCCCTATAAACATGGAAATATCTACAACGCTATCTGTGTAAACATGGAAATATCTACACACCTATCTGTGTAAACATGGAAATATCTACACCGCTATCTGTATAAACATGGAAATATCTACACCGCTATCTGTATAAACATGGAAATACCAAAACGGCTATCTGTATAAATATGGAAATATCTACAACGCTATCAGTATAAATACGGAAATATCCTCACCACTATCACTATAAACCTGGAAATACCTACAACGCTATCTGTATAAATACGGAAATATCCTCACCACTATCTCTATAAACATGGAAATACCTACACCGCCATCTCCATACACATGGAAATAACTACACCGCCATCTCTATACACATGGAAATATCTACACCACTATCTCTATAAACATAGAAATATCTACATTGCAATCTCTATAAACATGGAAATATCTACACCGCCATCTCTATAAACATGGAAATATCTACATCGCTATCTGTATAAATATGGAAATGTCTCCACCGCTATCAGTATAAACATGGAAATATCTACACCGATATCTGTATAAACATGGAAATATCTACACCGCTATCTGTATAAACATGGAAATATCTACAACGCTATCTGTGTAAACATGGAAATCTACACAGATATCTTTGTAAACTTGCAAATATCTACACAGCTATCTGTGTAAAGATCGAAATGTCTACAGCGCAATCTGTGCAAAGATGGAAATATCTACACCGCTATCTCTGTAAACATGGAAATATCTACACCGCTATCTGTATCAACATGGAAATATCTACTTCGCTATCTTTATGAACATGGAAATATCTACACTGTTATCTCTATAAACATGGAAATATCTACACCACCATCTGTATAAACATGCAAATATCTACAGAGTCATCTGTATAAACATGGAAATATCTACACCACCATATCTATAAACATGGAAATACCTACAGTGCCATCTGTATACCCGTGGAAATACCTACCCAGCCATCTGTGTAACCACGGAAATATCTACTCCGCTATCTCTATAAACATGGAAATACGTACAACGCTATCTCTATAAATATGGAAATATCTACACTGCAATCTCTATAAACATGGAAATATCTACACCGCCATCACTATAAACATGGAAATATCTACATCGCTATCTGTATTAACATGGAAATAGCTCCACCGCTATCAGTATAAACACTGAAATATCTACACCGCTATCTGTATAAACATGGAAATATGTACAACGCTATCTGTATAAACATGGAAATATCTACACCGCAATCTGTATAAACATGGAAATATCTACACAGCTATCTCTATAAACATGGAAATAGCTACCCTGCTATCTGTATAAACATAGAAATAGCGACACCGTTATCTGTATAAACATGGAAATATCTACAACGCCCTCTGTAAAAACATGAATATAACTACACAGTCATCTGTATAAACTTGGAAATATCTACACCTCCATCTGTATAAACATGGAAATATCTACACTGCCATCTGTATACACATGGAAATATCTACACAGCCATCTGAAGAAACATGGAAATATGTACACCGCTATCTGTATAAACATGGAAATAACTACACCGCTATCTTTATAAACTTGGAAATATCTACACCGCCTTCTGTATAAACATGGAAATATCTACACCGCCATCTGTATAAACATGGAAATAACTACACCGCTATCTTTATAAACTTGGAAATATCTACACCGCCTTCTGTATAAACATGGAAATATCTACACCGCTAACTGTATAAATATGGAAATACCAACACCGTTATCTGTATAAACATTGAAATATCTACACCGCTATCTGTATAAAGATGGAAATATCTACAATGCTATCTGTGTAAACATGGAAATATCTACACACCTATCTGTGTAAACATGGAAATATCTACACCGCTATCTGCATAAACATGGAAATATCTACACCGCTATCTGTATAAACATGGAAATACCAAAACGGCTATCTGTATAAACATGGAAATATCTACAACGGTATCAGTATAAATACGGAAATATCCTCACCACTATCACTATAAACCTGGAAACACCTACAACGCTATCTGTATAACTACGGAAATATCCTCACCACTATCTCTATAAACATGGAAATACCTACACCGCCATATCTATACACATGGAAATACCTACACCGCCATCTCTATACACATGGAAATATCTACACCACTATCTCTATAAACATAGAAATATCCACATTGCAATCTCTATAAACATGGAATTATCTACACCGCCATCTCTATAAACATGGAAATATCTACATCGCTATCTGTATAAATATGGAAATATCTCCACCGCTATCAGTATAAACATGGAAATATCTACACCGATATCTGTATAAACATGGAAATATCTACACCGCTATCTGTATAAACATGGAAATATCTACAACGCTATCTGTGTAAACATGGAAATCTACACAGTTATCTTTGGAAACTTGCAAATATCTACGCAGCTATCTGTGTAAAGATCGAAATGTCTACAGCGCAATCTGTGCAAAGATGGAAATATCTACACCGCTATCTCTGTAAACATGGAAATATCTACACCGCTATCTGTATCAACATGGAAATATCTACTTCGCTATCTTTATAAACATGGAAATATCTACACTGTTATCTCTATAAACATGGAAATATCTACACCACCATCTGTATAAACATGCAAATATCTACAGAGTCATCTGTATAAACATGGAAATATCTACACCACCATATCTATAAACATGGAAATATCTACAGTGCCATCTGTATACCCGTGGAAATACCTACCCAGCCATCTGTGTAACCACGGAAATATCTACTCCGCTATCTCTATAAACATGGAAATACGTACAACGCTATCTCTATAAATATGGAAATATCTACACTGCAATCTCTATAAACATGGAAATATCTACACCGCCATCACTATAAACATGGAAATATCTACATCGCTATCTGTATTAACATGGAAATAGCTCCACCGCTATCAGTGTAAACACTGAAATATCTACACCGCTATCTGTATAAACATGGAAATATGTACAACGCTATCTGTATAAACATGGAAATATCTACACCGCAATCTGTATAAACATGGAAATATCTACACAGCTATCTCTATAAACATGGAAATAGCTACCCTGCTATCTGTATAAACATAGAAATAGCGACACCGTTATCGGTATAAACATGGAAATATCTACACCGCCCTCTGTAAAAACATGAAGATATCTACACAGTCATCTGTATAAACTTGGAAATATCTACACCTCCATCTGTATAAACATGGAAATATCTACACTGCCATCTGTATACACATGGAAATATCTACACAGCCATCTGAAGAAACATGGAAATATGTACACCGCTATCTGTATAAACATGGAAATAACTACACCGCTATCTTTATAAACTTGGAAATATCTACACCGCCTTCTGTATAAACATGGAAATATCTACACCGCTATCTGTATAAACATGGAAATACCAACACCGTTATGTGTATAAACATTGAAATATCTACACAGCTATCTGTATAAAGATGGAAATATCAACAACGCTATCTGTGTAAACATGGAAATATCTACACACCTATCTGTGTAAACATGGAAATATCTACACCGCTATCTGTATAAACATGGAAATATCTACACCGCTATCTGTATAAACACGGAAATACCAAAACGGCTATCTGTATAAACATGGAAATATCTACAACGCTATCAGTATAAATACGGAAATATCCTCACCACTATCACTATAAACCTGGAAATACCTACAACGCTATCTGTATAAATACGGAAATATCCTCACCACTATCTCTATAAACATGGAAATACCTACACCGCCATATCTATACACATGGAAATACCTACACCGCCATCTCTATACACATGGAAATATCTACACCACTATCTCTATAAACATAGAAATATCTACATTGCAATCTCTATAAACATGGAAATATCTACACCGCCATCTCTATAACATGGAAATATCTACATCGCTATCTGTATAAATATGGAAATATCTCCACCGCTATCAGTATAAACATGGAAATATCTACACCGATATCTGTATAAACATGGAAATATCTACACCGCTATCTGTATAAACATGGAAATATCTACAACGCTATCTGTGTAAACATGGAAGTATCTACACAGATATCTGTGTAAACTTGCAAATATCTACACAGCTATCTGTGTAAAGATCGAAATGTCTACAGCGCAATCTGTGCAAAGATGGAAATATCTACACCGCTATCTCTGTAAACATGGAAATATCTACACCGCTATCTGTATCAACATGGAAATATCTACTTCGCTATCTTTATAAACATGGAAATATCTACACTGTTATCTCTATAAACATGGAAATATCTACACCACCATCTGTATAAACATGCAAATATCTACAGAGTCATCTGTATAAACATGGAAATATCTACACCACCATATCTATAAACATGGAAATACCTACAGTGCCATCTGTATACCCGTGGAAATACCTACCCAGCCATCTGTGTAACCATGGAAATATCTACTCCGCTATCTCTATAAACATGGAAATAGGTACAACGCTATCTCTATAAATATGGAAATATCTACGCTGCAATCTCTATAAACATGGAAATATCTACACCGCCATCACTATAAACATGGAAATATCTACATCGCTATCTGTATTAACATGGAAATAGCTCCACCGCTATCAGTATAAACACTGAAATATCTACACCGCTATCTCTATAAACATGGAAATATGTACAACGCTATCTGTATAAACATGGAAATATCTACACCGCTATCTGTATAAACATGGAAATATCTACACAGCTATCTCTATAAAGATGGAAATAGCTACACTGCTATCTGTATAAACATAGAAATAGCGACACCGTTATCTGTATAAACATGGAAATATCTACACCGCCCTCTGTAAAAACATGAAGATATCTACACAGTCATCTGCATAAACTTGGAAATATCTACACCTCCATCTGTATAAACATGGAAATATCTACACTGCCATCTGTATACACATGGAAATATCTACACAGCCATCTGAAGAAACATGGAAATATGTACACCGCTATCTGTATAAACATGGAAATAACTACACCGCTATCTTTATAAACTTGGAAATATCTACACCGCCTTCTGTATAAACATGGAAATATCTACACCGCTATCTGTATCAACATGGAAATATCTACTTCGCTATCTTTATAAACATGGAAATATCTACACTGTTATCTCTATAAACATGGAAATATCTACACCACCATCTGTATAAACATGCAAATATCTACAGAGTCATCTGTATAAACATGGAAATATCTACACCACCATATCTATAAACATGGAAATACCTACAGTGCCATCTGTATACCCGTGGAAATACCTACCCAGCCATGTGTGTAACCACGGAAATATCTACTCCGCTATCTCTATAAACATGGAAATACGTACAACGCTATCTCTATAAATATGAAAATATCTACACTGCAATCCCTATAAACATGGAAATATCTACACCGCCATCACTATAAACATGGAAATATCTACATCGCTATCTGTATTAACATGGAAATAGCTCCACCGCTATCAGTATAAACATTGAAATATCTACACCGCTATCTGTATAAACATGGAAATATGTACAACGCTATCTGTATAAACATGCAAATATCTACACCGCAATCTGTATAAACATGGAAATAACTACACAGCTATCTCTATAAACATGTAAATAGCTACCCTGCTATCTGTATAAACATAGAAATATCGACACCGTTATCTGTATAAACATGGAAATATCTACACCGCCCTCTGTAAAAACATGAAGATATCTACACAGTCATCTGTATAAACTTGGAAATATCTACACCTCCATCTGCATAAACATGGAAATATCTACACTGCCATCTGTATACACATGGAAATATCTACACAGCCATCTGAAGAAACATGGAAATATGTACACCGCTATCTGTATAAACATGGAAATAACTACACCGCTATCTTTATAAACTTGGAAATATCTACACCGCCTTCTGTATAAACATGGAAATATCTACACCGCTATCTGTATAAAGATGGAAATATCTACACCGCTATCTGTATAAACATGGAAATATCTACACAGCTATCTCTATAAACATGGGAATAGCTACACTGCTATCTGTATAAACATAGAAATAGCGACACCGTTATCTGTATAAACATGGAAATATCTACACCGCCCTCTGTAAAAACATGAAGATATCTACACAGTCATCTGTATAAACTTGGAAATGTCTACACCTCCATCTGTATAAACATGGAAATATCTACACTGCCATCTGTATATACATGGAAATATCTACACAGCCATCTGAAGAAACATGGAAATATGTACACCGCTATCTGTATAAACATGGAAATAACTACACCGCTATCTTTATAAACTTGGAAATATCTACACCGCCTTCTGTATAAACATGGAAATATCTACACCGCTATCTGTATAAACATGGAAATGCCAACACCGTTATCTGTATAAACATTGAAATATCTACACCGCTATATGTATAAAGATGGAAATATCTACAACGCTATCTGTGTAAACATGGAAATATCTACACTCCTATCTGTGTAAACATGGAAATATCTACACCGCTATCTCTATAAACATGGAAATATCTACACCGCTATCTTTATAAACATGGAAATACCAAAACGGCTATCTGTATAAACATGGAAATATCTACAACGCTATCTTTATAAATACGGAAATATCCTCACCACTATCACTATAAGCCTGGAAATACCTACAACGCTATCTGTATAACTACGGCAATATCCTCACCACTATCTCTATAAACATGGAAATACCTACACCGCCATATCTATACACATGGAAATACCTACACCGCCATCTCTATACACATGGAAATATCTACACCACTATCTCTATAAACATAGAAATATCTACATTGCAATCTCTATGAACATGGAAATATCTACACCGCCATCTCTATAAACATGGAAATATCTACATCACTATATGTATAAATATGGAAATATCTCCACCGCTATCAGTATAAACATGGAAATATCTACACCGATATCTGTATAAACATGGAAATATCTACACCGCTATCTGTATAAACATGGAAATATCTACAACGCTATCTGGGTAAACATGGAAGTATCTACACAGATATCTGTGTAAACTTGCAAATATCTACACAGCTATCTGTGTAAAGATCGAAATGTCTACAGCGCAATCTGTGCAAAGATGGAAATATCTACACCGCTATGTCTGTAAACATGGAAATATCTATACCGCTATCTGTATCAACATGGAAATATCTACTTCGCTATCTTTATAAACATGGAAATATCTACACTGTTATCTCTATAAACATGGAAATATCTACACCACCATCTGTATAAACATGCAAATATCTACAGAGTCATCTGTATAAACATGGAAATATCTACACCACCATATCTATAAACATGGAAATATCTACAGTGCCATCTGTATACCCGTGGAAATACCTAACCAGCCATCTGTGTAACCACGGAAATATCTACTCCGCTATCTCTATAAACATGGAAATACGTACAACGCTATCTCTATAAATATGGAAATATCTACACTGCAATCTCTATAAACATGGAAATATCTACACCGCCATCACTATAAACATGGAAATATCTACATCGCTATCTGTATTAACATGGAAATAGCTCCACCGCTATCAGTATAAACACTGAAATATCTACACCGCTATCTGTATAAACATGGAAATATGTACAACGCTATCGGTATAAACATGGAAATATCTACACTGCAATCTGTATAAACATGGAAATATCTACACAG
The DNA here is from genome assembly GCF_028858775.2 of Pan troglodytes. Classification (NCBI taxonomy): domain Eukaryota; kingdom Metazoa; phylum Chordata; class Mammalia; order Primates; family Hominidae; genus Pan; species Pan troglodytes. The sequence goes on from NC_072411.2 coordinate 494,922, forward strand.
CTATCTCTATAAACATGGAAATAGCTACCCTGCTATCTGTATAAACATAGAAATAGCGACACCGTTATCTGTATAAACGTGGAAATATCTACACCGCCCTCTGTAAAAACATGAAGATATCTACACAGTCATCTGTATAAACTTGGAAATATCTACACCTCCATCTGTATAAACATGGAAATATCTACACTGCCATCTGTATACACATGGAAATATCTACACAGCCATCTGAAGAAACATGGAATTATGTACACCGCTATCTGTATAAACATGGAAATAACTACACCGCTATCTTTATAAACTTGGAAATATCTACACCGCCTTCTGTATAAACATGGAAATATCTACACCGCTATGTGTATAAACATGGAAATATCTACGCTGCTATCTGTATAAACAGGGAAATATCTACACAGCTATCTCTATAAACATGGGAATAGCTACACTGCTATCTGTATAAACATAGAAATAGCGACACCGTTATCTGTATAAACATGGAAATATCTACACCGCCCTCTGTAAAAACATGAAGATATCTACACAGTCATCTGTATAAACTTGGAAATATCTACACCTCCATCTGCATAAACATGGAAATATCTACACTGCCATCTGTATACACATGGAAATATCTACACAGCCATCTGAAGAAACATGGAAATATGTACACCGCTATCTGTATAAACATGGAAATAACTACACCGCTACCTTTATAAACTTGGAAATATCTACACCGCCTTCTGTATAAACATGGAAATATCTACACCGCTATCTGTATAAACATGGAAATATCTACACCGCTATCTGTATAAACATGGAAATATCTACACAGCTATCTCTATAAACATGGGAATAGCTACACTGCTATCTGTATAAACATAGAAATAGCGACACCGTTATCTGTATAAACATGGAAATATCTACACCGCCCTCTGTAAACACATGAAGATATCTACACAGTCATCTGTATAAACTTGGAAATATCTACACCTCCATCTGTATAAACATGGAAATATCTACACTGCCATCTGTATACACATGGAAATATCTACACTGCCATCTGTATACACATGGAAATATCTACACAGCCATCTGAAGAAACATGGAAATATGTACACCGCTATCTGTATAAACATGGAAATAACTACACCGCTCTCTTTATAAACTTGGAAATATCTACACCGCCTTCTGTATAAACATGGAAATATCTACACCGCTATCTGTATAAACATGGAAATATCTACACCGCTATCTGTATAAACATGGAAATAACAACACCGTTATCTGTATAAACATTGAAATATCTACACCGCTATCTGTATAAAGATGGAAATATCTACAACGCTATCTGTGTAAACATGGAAATATCTACACAACTATCTGTGTAAACATGGAAATATCTACACCGCTATCTGTATAAACATGGAAATATCTACACCGCTATCTGTATAAACATGGAAATACCAAAACGGCTATCTGTATAAACATGGAAATATCTACAACGCTATCAGTATAAATACGGAAATATCCTCACCACTATCACTATAAACCTGGAAATACCTACAATGCTATCTGTATCAATACGGAAATATCCTCACCACTATCTCTATAAACATGGAAATACCTACACCGCCATATCTATACACATGGAAATACCTACACCGCCATCTCTATACACATGGAAATATCTACACCACTATCTCTATAAACATAGAAATATCTACATTGCAATCTCTATAAACATGGAAATATCTACACCGCCATCTCTATAAACATGGAAATATCTACATCGCTATCTGTATAAATATGGAAATATCTCCACCGCTATCAGTATAAACATGGAAATATCTACACCGATATCTGTATAAACATGGAAATATCTACACCGCTATCTGTATAAACATGGAAATATCTACAACGCTATCTGTGTAAACATGGAAGTATCTACACAGATATCTGTGTAAACTTGCAAATATCTACACAGCTATCTGTGTAAAGATCGAAATGTCTACAGCGCAATCTGTGCAAAGATGGAAATATCTACACCGCTATCTCTGTAAACATGGAAATATCTACACCGCTATCTGTATCAACATGGAAATATCTACTTCGCTATCTTTATAAACATGGAAATATCTACACTGTTATCTCTATAAACATGGAAATATCTACACCACCATCTGTATAAACATGCAAATATCTACAGAGTCATCTGTATAAACATGGAAATATCTACACCACCATATCTATAAACATGGAAATACCTACAGTGCCATCTGTATACCCGTGGAAATACCTACCCAGCCATCTGTGTAACCACGGAAATATCTACTCCGCTATCTCTATAAACATGGAAATACGTACAACGCTATCTCTATAAATATGAAAATATCTACACTGCAATCCCTATAAACATGGAAATATCTACACCGCCATCACTATAAACATGGAAATATCTACATCGCTATCTGTATTAACATGGAAATAGCTCCACCGCTATCAGTATAAACATTGAAATATCTACACCGCTATCTGTATCAACATGGAAATATGTACAACGCTATCTGTATAAACATGGAAATATCTACACCGCAATCTGTATAAACATGGAAATATCTACTCATCTATCTCTATAAACATGGAAATAGCTACCCTGCTATCTGAATAAACATAGAAATAGCGACACCGTTATCTGTATAAACATGGAAATATCTACACCGCCCTCTGTAAAAACATGAAGATATCTACACAGTCATCTGTATAAACTTGGAAATATCTACACCTCCATCTGTATAAACATGGAAATATCTACACTGCCATCTGTATACACATGGAAATATCTACACAGCCATCTGAAGAAACATGGAAATATGTACACTGCTATCTGTATAAACATGGAAATAACTACACTGCTATCTTTATAAACTTGGAAATATCTACACCGCCTTCTGTATAAACATGGAAATATCTACACCACTATCTGTATAAACATGGAAATATCTACACCGCTATCTGTATAAACATGGAAATATCTACAACGCTATCTGTGTAAACATGGAAATCTACACAGTTATCTTTGGAAACTTGCAAATATCTACGCAGCTATCTGTGTAAAGATCGAAATGTCTACAGCGCAATCTGTGCAAAGATGGAAATATCTACACCGCTATCTCTGTAAACATGGAAATATCTACACCGCTATCTGTATCAACATGGAAATATCTACTTCGCTATCTTTATAAACATGGAAATATCTACACTGTTATCTCTATAAACATGGAAATATCTACACCACCATCTGTATAAACATGCAAATATCTACAGAGTCATCTGTATAAACATGGAAATATCTACACCACCATATCTATAAACATGGAAATATCTACAGTGCCATCTGTATACCCGTGGAAATACCTACCCAGCCATCTGTGTAACCACGGAAATATCTACTCCGCTATCTCTATAAACATGGAAATACGTACAACGCTATCTCTATAAATATGGAAATATCTACACTGCAATCTCTATAAACATGGAAATATCTACACCGCCATCACTATAAACATGGAAATATCTACATCGCTATCTGTATTAACATGGAAATAGCTCCACCGCTATCAGTGTAAACACTGAAATATCTACACCGCTATCTCTATAAACATGGAAATATGTACAACGCTATCTGTATAAACATGGAAATATCTACACCGCAATCTGTATAAACATGGAAATATCTACACAGCTATCTCTATAAACATGGAAATAGCTACCCTGCTATCTGTATAAACATAGAAATAGCGACACCGTTATCGGTATAAACATGGAAATATCTACACCGCCCTCTGTAAAAACATGAAGATATCTACACAGTCATCTGTATAAACTTGGAAATATCTACACCTCCATCTGTATAAACATGGAAATATCTACACTGCCATCTGTATACACATGGAAATATCTACACAGCCATCTGAAGAAACATGGAATTATGTACACCGCTATCTGTATAAACATGGAAATAACTACACCGCTATCTTTATAAACTTGGAAATATCTACACCGCCTTCTGTATAAACATGGAAATATCTAAACCGCTATCTGTATAAACATGGAAATATCTACACCGCTATCTGTATAAACATGGAAATATCTACACCGCTATCTGTATAAACATGGAAATATCTACACAGCTATCTCTATAAACATGGAAATAGCTACATCGCTATCTGTATAAATATGGAAATATCTCCACCGTTATCAGTATAAACATGGAAATATCTACACCGATATCTGTATAAACATGGAAATATGTACAACGCTATCTGTATAAACATGGAAATATCTACACCGCTATCTGTATAAACATGGAAATACCTACACAGCTATCTCTATAAACATGGAAATAGCTACACTGCTATCTGTATAAACATAGAAATAGCGACACCATTATCTGTATAAACATGGAAATATCTACACCGCCCTCTGTAAAAACATGAAGATATCTACACAGTCATCTGTATAAACTTGGAAATATCTACACCTCCATCTGTATAAACATGGAAATATCTACACTGCCATCTGTATACACATGGAAATATCTACACAGCCATCTGAAGAAACATGGAAATATGTACACCGCTATCTGTATAAACATGGAAATAACTACACCGCTATCTTTATAAACTTGGAAATATCTACACCGCCTTCTGTATAAACATGGAAATATCTACACCGCTATCTGTATAAACATGGAAATACCAACACCGTTATGTGTATAAACATTGAAATATCTACACAGCTATCTGTATAAAGATGGAAATATCTACAACGCTATCTGTGTAAACATGGAAATATCTACACACCTATCTGTGTAAACATGGAAATATCTACACCGCTATCTATATAAACATGGAAATATCTACACCGCTATCTGTATAAACACGGAAATACCAAAACGGCTATCTGTATAAACATGGAAATATCTACAACGCTATCAGTATAAATACGGAAATATCCTCACCACTATCACTATAAACCTGGAAATACCTACAACGCTATCTGTATAAATACGGAAATATCCTCACCACTATCTCTATAAACATGGAAATACCTACACCGCCATATCTATACACATGGAAATACCTACACCGCCATCTCTATACACATGGAAATATCTACACCACTATCTCTATAAACATAGAAATATCTACATTGCAATCTCTATAAACATGGAAATATCTACACCGCCATCTCTATAAACATGGAAATATCTACATCGCTATCTGTATAAATATGGAAATATCTCCACCGCTCTCAGTATAAACATGGAAATATCTACACCGATATCTGTATAAACATGGAAATATCTACACCGCTATCTGTATAAACATGGAAATATCTACAACGCTATCTGTGTAAACATGGAAGTATCTACACAGATATCTGTGTAAACTTGCAAATATCTACACAGCTATCTGTGTAAAGATCGAAATGTCTACAGCGCAATCTGTGCAAAGATGGAAATATCTACACCGCTATCTCTGTAAACATGGAAATATCTACACCGCTATCTGTATCAACATGGAAATATCTACTTCGCTATCTTTATAAACATGGAAATATCTACACTGTTATCTCTATAAACATGGAAATATCTACACCACCATCTGTATAAACATGCAAATATCTACAGAGTCATCTGTATAAACATGGAAATATCTACACCACCATATCTATAAACATGGAAATACCTACAGTGCCATCTGTATACCCGTGGAAATACCTACCCAGCCATCTGTGTAACCACGGAAATATCTACTCCGCTATCTCTATAAACATGGAAATACGTACAATGCTATCTCTATAAATATGAAAATATCTACACTGCAATCCCTATAAACATGGAAATATCTACACCGCCATCACTATAAACATGGAAATATCTACATCGCTATCTGTATTAACATGGAAATAGCTCCACCGCTATCAGTATAAACATTGAAATATCTACACCGCTATCTGTATAAACATGGAAATATGTACAACGCTATCTGTATAAACATGGAAATATCTACACCGCAATCTGTATAAACATGGAAATATCTACACAGCTATCTCTATAAACATGTAAATAGCTACCCTGCTATCTGTATAAACATAGAAATAGCGACACCGTTATCTGTATAAACATGGAAATATCTACAACGCCCTCTGTAAAAACATGAATATAACTACACAGTCATCTGTATAAACTTGGAAATATCTACACCTCCATCTGTATAAACATGGAAATATCTACACTGCCATCTGTATACACATGGAAATATCTACACAGCCATCTGAAGAAACATGGAAATATGTACACCGCTATCTGTATAAACATGGAAATAACTACACCGCTATCTTTATAAACTTGGAAATATCTACACCGCCTTCTGTATAAACATGGAAATATCTACACCGCTATCTGTATAAACATGGAAATATCTACACCGCTATCTGTATAAACATGGAAATATCTATACAGCTATCTCTATAAACATGGGAATAGCTACACTGCTATCTGTATAAACATAGAAATAGCGACACCGTTATCTGTATAAACATGGAAATATCTACACCGCCCCCTGTAAAAACATGAAGATATCTACACAGTCATCTGTATAAACTTGGAAATATCTACACCTCCATCTGTATAAACATGGAAATATCTACACTGCCATCTGTATACACATGGAAATATCTACACAGCCATCTGAAGAAACATGGAAATATGTACACCGCTATCTGTATAAACATGGAAATAACTACACCGCTATCTTTATAAACTTGGAAATATCTACACCGCCTTCTGTATAAACATGGAAATATCTACACCGCTATCTGTATAAACATGGGAATACCAACACCGTTATCTGTATAAACATTGAAATATCTACACCGCTATCTGTATAAAGATGGAAATATCTACAACGCTATCTGTGTAAACATGGAAATATCTACACACATATCTGTGTAAACATGGAAATATCTACACCGCTATCTGTATAAACATGGAAATATCTACACCGCTATCTGTATAAACATGGAAATACCAAAACGGCTATCTGTATAAATATGGAAATATCTACAACGCTATCAGTATAAATACGGAAATATCCTCACCACTATCACTATAAACCTGGAAATACCTACAACGCTATCTGTATAAATACGGAAATATCCTCACCACTATCTCTATAAACATGGAAATACCTACTCCGCCATCTCTATACACATGGAAATACCTACACCGCCATCTCTATACACATGGAAATATCTACACCACTATCTCTATAAACATAGAAATATCTACATTGCAATCTCTATAAACATGGAAATATCTACACCGCCATCTCTATAAACATGGAAATATCTACATCGCTATCTGTATAAATATGGAAATGTCTCCACCGCTATCAGTATAAACATGGAAATATCTACACCGATATCTGTATAAACATGGAAATATCTACACCGCTATCTGTATAAACATGGAAATATCTACAACGCTATCTGTGTAAACATGGAAATCTACACAGATATCTTTGTAAACTTGCAAATATCTACACAGCTATCTGTGTAAAGATCGAAATGTCTACAGCGCAATCTGTGCAAAGATGGAAATATCTACACCGCTATCTCTGTAAACATGGAAATATCTACACCGCTATCTGTATCAACATGGAAATATCTACTTCGCTATCTTTATGAACATGGAAATATCTACACTGTTATCTCTATAAACATGGAAATATCTACACCACCATCTGTATAATCATGCAAATATCTACAGAGTCATCTGTATAAACATGGAAATATCTACACCACCATATCTATAAACATGGAAATACCTACAGTGCCATCTGTATACCCGTGGAAATACCTACCCAGCCATCTGTGTAACCACGGAAATATCTACTCCGCTATCTCTATAAACATGGAAATACGTACAACGCTATCTCTATAAATATGAAAATATCTACACTGCAATCCCTATAAACATGGAAATATCTACACCGCCATCACTATAAACATGGAAATATCTACATCGCTATCTGTATTAACATGGAAATAGCTCCACCGCTATCAGTATAAACATTGAAATATCTACACCGCTATCTGTATCAACATGGAAATATGTACAACGCTATCTGTATAAACATGGAAATATCTACACCGCAATCTGTATAAACATGGAAATATCTACACATCTATCTCTATAAACATGGAAATAGCTACCCTGCTATCTGAATAAACATAGAAATAGCGACACCGTTATCTGTATAAACATGGAAATATCTACACCGCCCTCTGTAAAAACATGAAGATATCTACACAGTCATCTGTATAAACTTGGAAATATCTACACCTCCATCTGTATAAACATGGAAATATCTACACTGCCATCTGTATACACATGGAAATATCTACACAGCCATCTGAAGAAACATGGAAATATGTACACTGCTATCTGTATAAACATGGAAACAACTACACTGCTATCTTTATAAACTTGGAAATATCTACACCGCCTTCTGTATAAACATGGAAATATCTACACCACTATCTGTATAAACATGGAAATATCTACACCGCTATCTGTATAAACATGGAAATATCTACAACGCTATCTGTGTAAACATGGAAATCTACACAGTTATCTTTGGAAACTTGCAAATATCTACGCAGCTATCTGTGTAAAGATCGAAATGTCTACAGCGCAATCTGTGCAAAGATGGAAATATCTACACCGCTATCTCTGTAAACATGGAAATATCTACACCGCTATCTGTATCAACATGGAAATATCTACTTCGCTATCTTTATAAACATGGAAATATCTACACTGTTATCTCTATAAACATGGAAATATCTACACCACCATCTGTATAAACATGCAAATATCTACAGAGTCATCTGTATAAACATGGAAATATCTACACCACCATATCTATAAACATGGAAATATCTACAGTGCCATCTGTATACCCGTGGAAATACCTACCCAGCCATCTGTGTAACCACGGAAATATCTACTCCGCTATCTCTATAAACATGGAAATACGTACAACGCTATCTCTATAAATATGGAAATATCTACACTGCAATCTCTATAAACATGGAAATATCTACACCGCCATCACTATAAACATGGAAATATCTACATCGCTATCTGTATTAACATGGAAATAGCTCCACCGCTATCAGTGTAAACACTGAAATATCTACACCGCTATCTGTATAAACATGGAAATATGTACAACGCTATCTGTATAAACATGGAAATATCTACACCGCAATCTGTATAAACATGGAAATATCTACACAGCTATCTCTATAAACATGGAAATAGCTACCCTGCTATCTGTATAAACATAGAAATAGCGACACCGTTATCGGTATAAACATGGAAATATCTACACCGCCCTCTGTAAAAACATGAAGATATCTACACAGTCATCTGTATAAACTTGGAAATATCTACACCTCCATCTGTATAAACATGGAAATATCTACACTGCCATCTGTATACACATGGAAATATCTACACAGCCATCTGAAGAAACATGGAATTATGTACACCGCTATCTGTATAAACATGGAAATAACTACACCGCTATCTTTATAAACTTGGAAATATCTACACCGCCTTCTGTATAAACATGGAAATATCTAAACCGCTATCTGTATAAACATGGAAATATCTACACCGCTATCTGTATAAACATGGAAATATCTACACCGCTATCTGTATAAACATGGAAATATCTACACAGCTATCTCTATAAACATGGAAATAGCTACATCGCTATCTGTATAAATATGGAAATATCTCCACCGTTATCAGTATAAACATGGAAATATCTACACCGATATCTGTATAAACATGGAAATATGTACAACGCTATCTGTATAAACATGGAAATATCTACACCGCTATCTGTATAAACATGGAAATACCTACACAGCTATCTCTATAAACATGGAAATAGCTACACTGCTATCTGTATAAACATAGAAATAGCGACACCATTATCTGTATAAACATGGAAATATCTACACCGCCCTCTGTAAAAACATGAAGATATCTACACAGTCATCTGTATAAACTTGGAAATATCTACACCTCCATCTGTATAAACATGGAAATATCTACACTGCCATCTGTATACACATGGAAATATCTACACAGCCATCTGAAGAAACATGGAAATATGTACACCGCTATCTGTATAAACATGGAAATAACTACACCGCTATCTTTATAAACTTGGAAATATCTACACCGCCTTCTGTATAAACATGGAAATATCTACACCGCTATCTGTATAAACATGGAAATACCAACACCGTTATGTGTATAAACATTGAAATATCTACACAGCTATCTGTATAAAGATGGAAATATCTACAACGCTATCTGTGTAAACATGGAAATATCTACACACCTATCTGTGTAAACATGGAAATATCTACACCGCTATCTATATAAACATGGAAATATCTACACCGCTATCTGTATAAACACGGAAATACCAAAACGGCTATCTGTATAAACATGGAAATATCTACAACGCTATCAGTATAAATACGGAAATATCCTCACCACTATCACTATAAACCTGGAAATACCTACAACGCTATCTGTATAAATACGGAAATATCCTCACCACTATCTCTATAAACATGGAAATACCTACACCGCCATATCTATACACATGGAAATACCTACACCGCCATCTGTATACACATGGAAATATCTACACCACTATCTCTATAAACATAGAAATATCTACATTGCAATCTCTATAAACATGGAAATATCTACACCGCCATCTCTATAAACATGGAAATATCTACATCGCTATCTGTATAAATATGGAAATATCTCCACCGCTCTCAGTATAAACATGGAAATATCTACACCGATATCTGTATAAACATGGAAATATCTACACCGCTATCTGTATAAACATGGAAATATCTACAACGCTATCTGTGTAAACATGGAAGTATCTACACAGATATCTGTGTAAACTTGCAAATATCTACACAGCTATCTGTGTAAAGATCGAAATGTCTACAGCGCAATCTGTGCAAAGATGGAAATATCTACACCGCTATCTCTGTAAACATGGAAATATCTACACCGCTATCTGTATCAACATGGAAATATCTACTTCGCTATCTTTATAAACATGGAAATATCTACACTGTTATCTCTATAAACATGGAAATATCTACACCACCATCTGTATAAACATGCAAATATCTACAGAGTCATCTGTATAAACATGGAAATATCTACACCACCATATCTATAAACATGGAAATACCTACAGTGCCATCTGTATACCCGTGGAAATACCTACCCAGCCATCTGTGTAACCACGGAAATATCTACTCCGCTATCTCTATAAACATGGAAATACGTACAATGCTATCTCTATAAATATGAAAATATCTACACTGCAATCCCTATAAACATGGAAATATCTACACCGCCATCACTATAAACATGGAAATATCTACATCGCTATCTGTATTAACATGGAAATAGCTCCACCGCTATCAGTATAAACATTGAAATATCTACACCGCTATCTGTATAAACATGGAAATATGTACAACGCTATCTGTATAAACATGGAAATATCTACACCGCAATCTGTATAAACATGGAAATATCTACACAGCTATCTCTATAAACATGTAAATAGCTACCCTGCTATCTGTATAAACATAGAAATAGCGACACCGTTATCTGTATAAACATGGAAATATCTACAACGCCCTCTGTAAAAACATGAATATAACTACACAGTCATCTGTATAAACTTGGAAATATCTACACCTCCATCTGTATAAACATGGAAATATCTACACTGCCATCTGTATACACATGGAAATATCTACACAGCCATCTGAAGAAACATGGAAATATGTACACCGCTATCTGTATAAACATGGAAATAACTACACCGCTATCTTTATAAACTTGGAAATATCTACACCGCCTTCTGTATAAACATGGAAATATCTACACCGCTATCTGTATAAACATGGAAATAACTACACCGCTATCTTTATAAACTTGGAAATATCTACACCGCCTTCTGTATAAATATGGAAATATCTACACCGCTAACTGTATAAATATGGAAATACCAACACCGTTATCTGTATAAACATTGAAATATCTACACCGCTATCTGTATAAAGATGGAAATATCTACAATGCTATCTGTGTAAACATGGAAATATCTACACACCTATCTGTGTAAACATGGAAATATCTACACCGCTATCTGCATAAAAATGGAAATATCTACACCGCTATCTGTATAAACATGGAAATACCAAAACGGCTATCTGTATAAACATGGAAATATCTACAACGGTATCAGTATAAATACGGAAATATCCTCACCACTATCACTATAAACCTGGAAACACCTACAACGCTATCTGTATAACTACGGAAATATCCTCACCACTATCTCTATAAACATGGAAATACCTACACCGCCATATCTATACACATGGAAATACCTACACCGCCATCTCTATACACATGGAAATATCTACACCACTATCTCTATAAACATAGAAATATCCACATTGCAATCTCTATAAACATGGAATTATCTACACCGCCATCTCTATAAACATGGAAATATCTACATCGCTATCTGTATAAATATGGAAATATCTCCACCGCTATCAGTATAAACATGGAAATATCTACACCGATATCTGTATAAACATGGAAATATCTACACCGCTATCTGTATAAACATGGAAATATCTACAACGCTATCTGTGTAAACATGGAAATCTACACAGTTATCTTTGGAAACTTGCAAATATCTACGCAGCTATCTGTGTAAAGATCGAAATGTCTACAGCGCAATCTGTGCAAAGATGGAAATATCTACACCGCTATCTCTGTAAACATGGAAATATCTACACCGCTATCTGTATCAACATGGAAATATCTACTTCGCTATCTTTATAAACATGGAAATATCTACACTGTTATCTCTATAAACATGGAAATATCTACACCACCATCTGTATAAACATGCAAATATCTACAGAGTCATCTGTATAAACATGGAAATATCTACACCACCATATCTATAAACATGGAAATATCTACAGTGCCATCTGTATACCCGTGGAAATACCTACCCAGCCATCTGTGTAACCACGGAAATATCTACTCCGCTATCTCTATAAACATGGAAATACGTACAACGCTATCTCTATAAATATGGAAATATCTACACTGCAATCTCTATAAACATGGAAATATCTACACCGCCATCACTATAAACATGGAAATATCTACATCGCTATCTGTATTAACATGGAAATAGCTCCACCGCTATCAGTGTAAACACTGAAATATCTACACCGCTATCTGTATAAACATGGAAATATGTACAACGCTATCTGTATAAACATGGAAATATCTACACCGCAATCTGTATAAACATGGAAATATCTACACAGCTATCTCTATAAACATGGAAATAGCTACCCTGCTATCTGTATAAACATAGAAATAGCGACACCGTTATCGGTATAAACATGGAAATATCTACACCGCCCTCTGTAAAAACATGAAGATATCTACACAGTCATCTGTATAAACTTGGAAATATCTACACCTCCATCTGTATAAACATGGAAATATCTACACTGCCATCTGTATACACATGGAAATATCTACACAGCCATCTGAAGAAACATGGAATTATGTACACCGCTATCTGTATAAACATGGAAATAACTACACCGCTATCTTTATAAACTTGGAAATATCTACACAGCCTTCTGTATAAACATGGAAATATCTAAACCGCTATCTGTATAAACATGGAAATATCTACACCGCTATCTGTATAAACATGGAAATATCTACACCGCTATCTGTATAAACATGGAAATATCTACACAGCTATCTCTATAAACATGGAAATAGCTACATCGCTATCTGTATAAATATGGAAATATCTCCACCGTTATCAGTATAAACATGGAAATATCTACACCGATATCTGTATAAACATGGAAATATGTACAACGCTATCTGTATAAACATGGAAATATCTACACCGCTATCTGTATAAACATGGAAATACCTACACAGCTATCTCTATAAACATGGAAATAGCTACACTGCTATCTGTATAAACATAGAAATAGCGACACCGTTATCTCTATAAACATGGAAATATCTACACCGCCCTCTGTAAAAACATGAAGATATCTACACAGTCATCTGTATAAACTTGGAAATATCTACACCTCCATCTGTATAAACATGGAAATATCTACACTGCCATCTGTATACACATGGAAATATCTACACAGCCATCTGAAGAAACATGGAAATATGTACACCGCTATCTGTATAAACATGGAAATAACTACACCGCTATCTTTATAAACTTGGAAATATCTACACCGCCTTCTGTATAAACATGGAAATATCTACACCGCTATCTGTATAAACATGGAAATACCAACACCGTTATGTGTATAAACATTGAAATATCTACACAGCTATCTGTATAAAGATGGAAATATCTACAACGCTATCTGTGTAAACATGGAAATATCTACACACCTATCTGTGTAAACATGGAAATATCTACACCGCTATCTATATAAACATGGAAATATCTACACCGCTATCTGTATAAACACGGAAATACCAAAACGGCTATCTGTATAAACATGGAAATATCTACAACGCTATCAGTATAAATACGGAAATATCCTCACCACTATCACTATAAACCTGGAAATACCTACAACGCTATCTGTATAAATACGGAAATATCCTCACCACTATCTCTATAAACATGGAAATACCTACACCGCCATATCTATACACATGGAAATACCTACACCGCCATCTCTATACACATGGAAATATCTACACCACTATCTCTATAAACATAGAAATATCTACATTGCAATCTCTATAAACATGGAAATATCTACACCGCCATCTCTATAAACATGGAAATATCTACATCGCTATCTGTATAAATATGGAAATATCTCCACCGCTCTCAGTATAAACATGGAAATATCTACACCGATATCTGTATAAACATGGAAATATCTACACCGCTATCTGTATAAAAATGGAAATATCTACAACGCTATCTGTGTAAACATGGAAGTATCTACACAGATATCTGTGTAAACTTGCAAATATCTACACAGCTATCTGTGTAAAGATCGAAATGTCTACAGCGCAATCTGTGCAAAGATGGAAATATCTACACCGCTATCTCTGTAAACATGGAAATATCTACACCGCTATCTGTATCAACATGGAAATATCTACTTCGCTATCTTTATAAACATGGAAATATCTACACTGTTATCTCTATAAACATGGAAATATCTACACCACCATCTGTATAAACATGCAAATATCTACAGAGTCATCTGTATAAACATGGAAATATCTACACCACCATATCTATAAACATGGAAATACCTACAGTGCCATCTGTATACCCGTGGAAATACCTACCCAGCCATCTGTGTAACCACGGAAATATCTACTCCGCTATCTCTATAAACATGGAAATACGTACAATGCTATCTCTATAAATATGAAAATATCTACACTGCAATCCCTATAAACATGGAAATATCTACACCGCCATCACTATAAACATGGAAATATCTACATCGCTATCTGTATTAACATGGAAATAGCTCCACCGCTATCAGTATAAACATTGAAATATCTACACCGCTATCTGTATAAACATGGAAATATGTACAACGCTATCTGTATAAACATGGAAATATCTACGCCGCAATCTGTATAAACATGGAAATATCTACACAGCTATCTCTATAAACATGTAAATAGCTACCCTGCTATCTGTATAAACATAGAAATAGCGACACCGTTATCTGTATAAACATGGAAATATCTACAACGCCCTCTGTAAAAACATGAATATAACTACACAGTCATCTGTATAAACTTGGAAATATCTACACCTCCATCTGTATAAACATGGAAATATCTACACTGCCATCTGTATACACATGGAAATATCTACACAGCCATCTGAAGAAACATGGAAATATGTACACCGCTATCTGTATAAACATGGAAATAACTACACCGCTATCTTTATAAACTTGGAAATATCTACACCGCCTTCTGTATAAACATGGAAATATCTACACCGCTATCTGTATAAACATGGAAATATCTACACCGCTATCTGTATAAACATGGAAATATCTATACAGCTATCTCTATAAACATGGGAATAGCTACACTGCTATCTGTATAAACATAGAAATAGCGACACCGTTATCTGTATAAACATGGAAATATCTACACCGCCCCCTGTAAAAACATGAAGATATCTACACAGTCATCTGTATAAACTTGGAAATATCTACACCTCCATCTGTATAAACATGGAAATATCTACACTGCCATCTGTATACACATGGAAATATCTACACAGCCATCTGAAGAAACATGGAAATATGTACACCGCTATCTGTATAAACATGGAAATAACTACACCGCTATCTTTATAAACTTGGAAATATCTACACCGCCTTCTGTATAAACATGGAAATATCTACACCGCTATCTGTATAAACATGGGAATACCAACACCGTTATCTGTATAAACATTGAAATATCTACACCGCTATCTGTATAAAGATGGAAATATCTACAACGCTATCTGTGTAAACATGGAAATATCTACACACATATCTGTGTAAACATGGAAATATCTACACCGCTATCTGTATAAACATGGAAATATCTACACCGCTATCTGTATAAACATGGAAATACCAAAACGGCTATCTGTATGAATATGGAAATATCTACAACGCTATCAGTATAAATACGGAAATATCCTCACCACTATCACTATAAACCTGGAAATACCTACAACGCTATCTGTATAAATACGGAAATATCCTCACCACTATCTCTATAAACATGGAAATACCTACACCGCCATCTCTATACACATGGAAATACCTACACCGCCATCTCTATACACATGGAAATATCTACACCACTATCTCTATAAACATAGAAATATCTACATTGCAATCTCTATAAACATGGAAATATCTACACCGCCATCTCTACAAACATGGAAATATCTACATCGCTATCTGTATAAATATGGAAATGTCTCCACCGCTATCAGTATAAACATGGAAATATCTACACCGATATCTGTATAAACATGGAAATATCTACACCGCTATCTGTATAAACATGGAAATATCTACAACGCTATCTGTGTAAACATGGAAGTATCTACACAGTTATCTGTGGAAACTTGCAAATATCTACACAGCTATCTGTGTAAAGATCGAAATGTCTACAGCGCAATCTGTGCAAAGATGGAAATATCTACACCGCTATCTCTGTAAACATGGAAATATCTACACCGCTATCTGTATCAACATGGAAATATCTACTTCGCTATCTTTATGAACATGGAAATATCTACACTGTTATCTCTATAAACATGGAAATATCTACACCACCATCTGTATAAACATGCAAATATCTACAGAGTCATCTGTATAAACATGGAAATATCTACACCACCATATCTATAAACATGGAAATACCTACAGTGCCATCTGTATACCCGTGGAAATACCTACCCAGCCATCTGTGTAACCACGGAAATATCTACTCCGCTATCTCTATAAACATGGAAATACGTACAACGCTATCTCTATAAATATGGAAATATCTACACTGCAATCTCTATAAACATGGAAATATCTACACCGCCATCACTATAAACATGGAAATATCTACATCGCTATCTGTATTAACATGGAAATAGCTCCACCGCTATCAGTATAAACACTGAAATATCTACACCGCTATCTGTATAAACATGGAAATATGTACAACGCTATCTGTATAAACATGGAAATATCTACACCGCAATCTGTATAAACATGGAAATATCTACACAGCTATCTCTATAAACATGGAAATAGCTACCCTGCTATCTGTATAAACATAGAAATAGCGACACCGTTATCTGTATAAACATGGAAATATCTACAACGCCCTCTGTAAAAACATGAATATAACTACACAGTCATCTGTATAAACTTGGAAATATCTACACCTCCATCTGTATAAACATGGAAATATCTACACTGCCATCTGTATACACATGGAAATATCTACACAGCCATCTGAAGAAACATGGAAATATGTACACCGCTATCTGTATAAACATGGAAATAACTACACCGCTATCTTTATAAACTTGGAAATATCTACACCGCCTTCTGTATAAACATGGAAATATCTACACCGCTATCTGTATAAACATGGGAATACCAACACCGTTATCTGTATAAACATTGAAATATCTACACCGCTATCTGTATAAAGATGGAAATATCTACAACGCTATCTGTGTAAACATGGAAATATCTACACACATATCTGTGTAAACATGGAAATATCTACACCGCTATCTGTATAAACATGGAAATATCTACACCGCTATCTGTATAAACATGGAAATACCAAAACGGCTATCTGTATAAATATGGAAATATCTACAACGCTATCAGTATAAATACGGAAATATCCTCACCACTATCACTATAAACCTGGAAATACCTACAACGCTATCTGTATAAATACGGAAATATCCTCACCACTATCTCTATAAACATGGAAATACCTACACCGCCATCTCTATACACATGGAAATACCTACACCGCCATCTCTATACACATGGAAATATCTACACCACTATCTCTATAAACATAGAAATATCTACATTGCAATCTCTATAAACATGGAAATATCTACACCGCCATCTCTATAAACATGGAAATATCTACATCGCTATCTGTATAAATATGGAAATGTCTCCACCGCTATCAGTATAAACATGGAAATATCTACACCGATATCTGTATAAACATGGAAATATCTACACCGCTATCTGTATAAACATGGAAATATCTACAACGCTATCTGTGTAAACATGGAAGTATCTACACAGTTATCTGTGGAAACTTGCAAATATCTACACAGCTATCTGTGTAAAGATCGAAATGTCTACAGCGCAATCTGTGCAAAGATGGAAATATCTACACCGCTATCTCTGTAAACATGGAAATATCTACACCGCTATCTGTATCAACATGGAAATATCTACTTCGCTATCTTTATGAACATGGAAATATCTACACTGTTATCTCTATAAACATGGAAATATCTACACCACCATCTGTATAAACATGCAAATATCTACAGAGTCATCTGTATAAACATGGAAATATCTACACCACCATATCTATAAACATGGAAATACCTACAGTGCCATCTGTATACCCGTGGAAATACCTACCCAGCCATCTGTGTAACCACGGAAATATCTACTCCGCTATCTCTATAAACATGGAAATACGTACAACGCTATCTCTATAAATATGGAAATATCTACACTGCAATCTCTATAAACATGGAAATATCTACACCGCCATCACTATAAACATGGAAATATCTACATCGCTATCTGTATTAACATGGAAATAGCTCCACCGCTATCAGTATAAACACTGAAATATCTACACCGCTATCTGTATAAACATGGAAATATGTACAACGCTATCTGTATAAACATGGAAATATCTACACCGCAATCTGTATAAACATGGAAATATCTACACAGCTATCTCTATAAACATGGAAATAGCTACCCTGCTATCTGTATAAACATAGAAATAGCGACACCGTTATCTGTATAAACATGGAAATATCTACAACGCCCTCTGTAAAAACATGAATATAACTACACAGTCATCTGTATAAACTTGGAAATATCTACACCTCCATCTGTATAAACATGGAAATATCTACACTGCCATCTGTATACACATGGAAATATCTACACAGCCATCTGAAGAAACATGGAAATATGTACACCGCTATCTGTATAAACATGGAAATAACTACACCGCTATCTTTATAAACTTGGAAATATCTACACCGCCTTCTGTATAAACATGGAAATATCTACACCGCTATCTGTATAAACATGGAAATAACTACACCGCTATCTTTATAAACTTGGAAATATCTACACCGCCTTCTGTATAAATATGGAAATATCTACACCGCTAACTGTATAAATATGGAAATACCAACACCGTTATCTGTATAAACATTGAAATATCTACACCGCTATCTGTATAAAGATGGAAATATCTACAATGCTATCTGTGTAAACATGGAAATATCTACACACCTATCTGTGTAAACATGGAAATATCTACACCGCTATCTGCATAAACATGGAAATATCTACACCGCTATCTGTATAAACATGGAAATACCAAAACGGCTATCTGTATAAACATGGAAATATCTACAACGGTATCAGTATAAATACGGAAATATCCTCACCACTATCACTATAAACCTGGAAACACCTACAACGCTATCTGTATAACTACGGAAATATCCTCACCACTATCTCTATAAACATGGAAATACCTACACCGCCATATCTATACACATGGAAATACCTACACCGCCATCTCTATACACATGGAAATATCTACACCACTATCTCTATAAACATAGAAATATCCACATTGCAATCTCTATAAACATGGAATTATCTACACCGCCATCTCTATAAACATGGAAATATCTACATCGCTATCTGTATAAATATGGAAATATCTCCACCGCTATCAGTATAAACATGGAAATATCTACACCGATATCTGTATAAACATGGAAATATCTACACCGCTATCTGTATAAACATGGAAATATCTACAACGCTATCTGTGTAAACATGGAAATCTACACAGTTATCTTTGGAAACTTGCAAATATCTACGCAGCTATCTGTGTAAAGATCGAAATGTCTACAGCGCAATCTGTGCAAAGATGGAAATATCTACACCGCTATCTCTGTAAACATGGAAATATCTACACCGCTATCTGTATCAACATGGAAATATCTACTTCGCTATCTTTATAAACATGGAAATATCTACACTGTTATCTCTATAAACATGGAAATATCTACACCACCATCTGTATAAACATGCAAATATCTACAGAGTCATCTGTATAAACATGGAAATATCTACACCACCACATCTATAAACATGGAAATATCTACAGTGCCATCTGTATACCCGTGGAAATACCTACCCAGCCATCTGTGTAACCACGGAAATATCTACTCCGCTATCTCTATAAACATGGAAATACGTACAACGCTATCTCTATAAATATGGAAATATCTACACTGCAATCTCTATAAACATGGAAATATCTACACCGCCATCACTATAAACATGGAAATATCTACATCGCTATCTGTATTAACATGGAAATAGCTCCACCGCTATCAGTGTAAACACTGAAATATCTACACCGCTATCTGTATAAACATGGAAATATGTACAACGCTATCTGTATAAACATGGAAATATCTACACCGCAATCTGTATAAACATGGAAATATCTACACAGCTATCTCTATAAACATGGAAATAGCTACCCTGCTATCTGTATAAACATAGAAATAGCGACACCGTTATCGGTATAAACATGGAAATATCTACACCGCCCTCTGTAAAAACATGAAGATATCTACACAGTCATCTGTATAAACTTGGAAATATCTACACCTCCATCTGTATAAACATGGAAATATCTACACTGCCATCTGTATACACATGGAAATATCTACACAGCCATCTGAAGAAACATGGAAATATGTACACCGCTATCTGTATAAACATGGAAATAACTACACCGCTATCTTTATAAACTTGGAAATATCTACACCGCCTTCTGTATAAACATGGAAATATCTAC
Organism: Pan troglodytes; assembly: GCF_028858775.2. NCBI lineage: Eukaryota > Metazoa > Chordata > Mammalia > Primates > Hominidae > Pan > Pan troglodytes. The sequence goes on from NC_072411.2 coordinate 516,892, forward strand.
ACCGCTATCTGTATAAACATGGAAATAACTACACCGCTATCTTTATAAACTTGGAAATATCTACACCGCCTTCTGTATAAATATGGAAATATCTACACCGCTAACTGTATAAATATGGAAATACCAACACCGTTATCTGTATAAACATTGAAATATCTACACCGCTATCTGTATAAAGATGGAAATATCTACAATGCTATCTGTGTAAACATGGAAATATCTACACACCTATCTGTGTAAACATGGAAATATCTACACCGCTATCTGCATAAACATGGAAATATCTACACCGCTATCTGTATAAACATGGAAATACCAAAACGGCTATCTGTATAAACATGGAAATATCTACAACGGTATCAGTATAAATACGGAAATATCCTCACCACTATCACTATAAACCTGGAAACACCTACAACGCTATCTGTATAACTACGGAAATATCCTCACCACTATCTCTATAAACATGGAAATACCTACACCGCCATATCTATACACATGGAAATACCTACACCGCCATCTCTATACACATGGAAATATCTACACCACTATCTCTATAAACATAGAAATATCCACATTGCAATCTCTATAAACATGGAATTATCTACACCGCCATCTCTATAAACATGGAAATATCTACATCGCTATCTGTATAAATATGGAAATATCTCCACCGCTATCAGTATAAACATGGAAATATCTACACCGATATCTGTATAAACATGGAAATATCTACACCGCTATCTGTATAAACATGGAAATATCTACAACGCTATCTGTGTAAACATGGAAATCTACACAGTTATCTTTGGAAACTTGCAAATATCTACGCAGCTATCTGTGTAAAGATCGAAATGTCTACAGCGCAATCTGTGCAAAGATGGAAATATCTACACCGCTATCTCTGTAAACATGGAAATATCTACACCGCTATCTGTATCAACATGGAAATATCTACTTCGCTATCTTTATAAACATGGAAATATCTACACTGTTATCTCTATAAACATGGAAATATCTACACCACCATCTGTATAAACATGCAAATATCTACAGAGTCATCTGTATAAACATGGAAATATCTACACCACCATATCTATAAACATGGAAATATCTACAGTGCCATCTGTATACCCGTGGAAATACCTACCCAGCCATCTGTGTAACCACGGAAATATCTACTCCGCTATCTCTATAAACATGGAAATACGTACAACGCTATCTCTATAAATATGGAAATATCTACACTGCAATCTCTATAAACATGGAAATATCTACACCGCCATCACTATAAACATGGAAATATCTACATCGCTATCTGTATTAACATGGAAATAGCTCCACCGCTATCAGTGTAAACACTGAAATATCTACACCGCTATCTGTATAAACATGGAAATATGTACAACGCTATCTGTATAAACATGGAAATATCTACACCGCAATCTGTATAAACATGGAAATATCTACACAGCTATCTCTATAAACATGGAAATAGCTACCCTGCTATCTGTATAAACATAGAAATAGCGACACCGTTATCGGTATAAACATGGAAATATCTACACCGCCCTCTGTAAAAACATGAAGATATCTACACAGTCATCTGTATAAACTTGGAAATATCTACACCTCCATCTGTATAAACATGGAAATATCTACACTGCCATCTGTATACACATGGAAATATCTACACAGCCATCTGAAGAAACATGGAATTATGTACACCGCTATCTGTATAAACATGGAAATAACTACACCGCTATCTTTATAAACTTGGAAATATCTACACAGCCTTCTGTATAAACATGGAAATATCTAAACCGCTATCTGTATAAACATGGAAATATCTACACCGCTATCTGTATAAACATGGAAATATCTACACCGCTATCTGTATAAACATGGAAATATCTACACAGCTATCTCTATAAACATGGAAATAGCTACATCGCTATCTGTATAAATATGGAAATATCTCCACCGTTATCAGTATAAACATGGAAATATCTACACCGATATCTGTATAAACATGGAAATATGTACAACGCTATCTGTATAAACATGGAAATATCTACACCGCTATCTGTATAAACATGGAAATACCTACACAGCTATCTCTATAAACATGGAAATAGCTACACTGCTATCTGTATAAACATAGAAATAGCGACACCGTTATCTGTATAAACATGGAAATATCTACACCGCCCTCTGTAAAAACATGAAGATATCTACACAGTCATCTGTATAAACTTGGAAATATCTACACCTCCATCTGTATAAACATGGAAATATCTACACTGCCATCTGTATACACATGGAAATATCTACACAGCCATCTGAAGAAACATGGAAATATGTACACCGCTATCTGTATAAACATGGAAATAACTACACCGCTATCTTTATAAACTTGGAAATATCTACACCGCCTTCTGTATAAACATGGAAATATCTACACCGCTATCTGTATAAACATGGAAATACCAACACCGTTATGTGTATAAACATTGAAATATCTACACAGCTATCTGTATAAAGATGGAAATATCTACAACGCTATCTGTGTAAACATGGAAATATCTACACACCTATCTGTGTAAACATGGAAATATCTACACCGCTATCTATATAAACATGGAAATATCTACACCGCTATCTGTATAAACACGGAAATACCAAAACGGCTATCTGTATAAACATGGAAATATCTACAACGCTATCAGTATAAATACGGAAATATCCTCACCACTATCACTATAAACCTGGAAATACCTACAACGCTATCTGTATAAATACGGAAATATCCTCACCACTATCTCTATAAACATGGAAATACCTACACCGCCATATCTATACACATGGAAATACCTACACCGCCATCTCTATACACATGGAAATATCTACACCACTATCTCTATAAACATAGAAATATCTACATTGCAATCTCTATAAACATGGAAATATCTACACCGCCATCTCTATAAACATGGAAATATCTACATCGCTATCTGTATAAATATGGAAATATCTCCACCGCTCTCAGTATAAACATGGAAATATCTACACCGCTATCTGTATAAACATGGAAATATCTACACCGCTATCTGTATAAACATGGAAATATCTACAACGCTATCTGTGTAAACATGGAAGTATCTACACAGATATCTGTGTAAACTTGCAAATATCTACACAGCTATCTGTGTAAAGATCGAAATGTCTACAGCGCAATCTGTGCAAAGATGGAAATATCTACACCGCTATCTCTGTAAACATGGAAATATCTACACCGCTATCTGTATCAACATGGAAATATCTACTTCGCTATCTTTATAAACATGGAAATATCTACACTGTTATCTCTATAAACATGGAAATATCTACACCACCATCTGTATAAACATGCAAATATCTACAGAGTCATCTGTATAAACATGGAAATATCTACACCACCATATCTATAAACATGGAAATACCTACAGTGCCATCTGTATACCCGTGGAAATACCTACCCAGCCATCTGTGTAACCACGGAAATATCTACTCCGCTATCTCTATAAACATGGAAATACGTACAATGCTATCTCTATAAATATGAAAATATCTACACTGCAATCCCTATAAACATGGAAATATCTACACCGCCATCACTATAAACATGGAAATATCTACATCGCTATCTGTATTAACATGGAAATAGCTCCACCGCTATCAGTATAAACATTGAAATATCTACACCGCTATCTGTATAAACATGGAAATATGTACAACGCTATCTGTATAAACATGGAAATATCTACACCGCAATCTGTATAAACATGGAAATATCTACACAGCTATCTCTATAAACATGTAAATAGCTACCCTGCTATCTGTATAAACATAGAAATAGCGACACCGTTATCTGTATAAACATGGAAATATCTACAACGCCCTCTGTAAAAACATGAATATAACTACACAGTCATCTGTATAAACTTGGAAATATCTACACCTCCATCTGTATAAACATGGAAATATCTACACTGCCATCTGTATACACATGGAAATATCTACACAGCCATCTGAAGAAACATGGAAATATGTACACCGCTATCTGTATAAACATGGAAATAACTACACCGCTATCTTTATAAACTTGGAAATATCTACACCGCCTTCTGTATAAACATGGAAATATCTACACCGCTATCTGTATAAACATGGAAATATCTACACCGCTATCTGTATAAACATGGAAATATCTATACAGCTATCTCTATAAACATGGGAATAGCTACACTGCTATCTGTATAAACATAGAAATAGCGACACCGTTATCTGTATAAACATGGAAATATCTACACCGCCCCCTGTAAAAACATGAAGATATCTACACAGTCATCTGTATAAACTTGGAAATATCTACACCTCCATCTGTATAAACATGGAAATATCTACACTGCCATCTGTATACACATGGAAATATCTACACAGCCATCTGAAGAAACATGGAAATATGTACACCGCTATCTGTATAAACATGGAAATATCTACACCGCTATCTGTATAAACATGGGAATACCAACACCGTTATCTGTATAAACATTGAAATATCTACACCGCTATCTGTATAAAGATGGAAATATCTACAACGCTATCTGTGTAAACATGGAAATATCTACACACATATCTGTGTAAACATGGAAATATCTACACCGCTATCTGTATAAACATGGAAATATCTACACCGCTATCTGTATAAACATGGAAATACCAAAACGGCTATCTGTATAAATATGGAAATATCTACAACGCTATCAGTATAAATACGGAAATATCCTCACCACTATCACTATAAACCTGGAAATACCTACAACGCTATCTGTATAAATACGGAAATATCCTCACCACTATCTCTATAAACATGGAAATACCTACACCGCCATCTCTATACACATGGAAATACCTACACCGCCATCTCTATACACATGGAAATATCTACACCACTATCTCTATAAACATAGAAATATCTACATTGCAATCTCTATAAACATGGAAATATCTACACCGCCATCTCTATAAACATGGAAATATCTACATCGCTATCTGTATAAATATGGAAATGTCTCCACCGCTATCAGTATAAACATGGAAATATCTACACCGATATCTGTATAAACATGGAAATATCTACACCGCTATCTGTATAAACATGGAAATATCTACAACGCTATCTGTGTAAACATGGAAATCTACACAGATATCTTTGTAAACTTGCAAATATCTACACAGCTATCTGTGTAAAGATCGAAATGTCTACAGCGCAATCTGTGCAAAGATGGAAATATCTACACCGCTATCTCTGTAAACATGGAAATATCTACACCGCTATCTGTATCAACATGGAAATATCTACTTCGCTATCTTTATGAACATGGAAATATCTACACTGTTATCTCTATAAACATGGAAATATCTACACCACCATCTGTATAAACATGCAAATATCTACAGAGTCATCTGTATAAACATGGAAATATCTACACCACCATATCTATAAACATGGAAATACCTACAGTGCCATCTGTATACCCGTGGAAATACCTACCCAGCCATCTGTGTAACCACGGAAATATCTACTCCGCTATCTCTATAAACATGGAAATACGTACAACGCTATCTCTATAAATATGGAAATATCTACACTGCAATCTCTATAAACATGGAAATATCTACACCGCCATCACTATAAACATGGAAATATCTACATCGCTATCTGTATTAACATGGAAATAGCTCCACCGCTATCAGTATAAACACTGAAATATCTACACCGCTATCTGTATAAACATGGAAATATGTACAACGCTATCTATATAAACATGGAAATATCTACACCGCAATCTGTATAAACATGGAAATATCTACACAGCTATCTCTATAAACATGGAAATAGCTACCCTGCTATCTGTATAAACATAGAAATAGCGACACCGTTATCTGTATAAACATGGAAATATCTACAACGCCCTCTGTAAAAACATGAATAAAACTACACAGTCATCTGTATAAACTTGGAAATATCTACACCTCCATCTGTATAAACATGGAAATATCTACACTGCCATCTGTATACACATGGAAATATCTACACAGCCATCTGAAGAAACATGGAAATATGTACACCGCTATCTGTATAAACATGGAAATAACTACACCGCTATCTTTATAAACTTGGAAATATCTACACCGCCTTCTGTATAAACATGGAAATATCTACACCGCTATCTGTATAAACATGGAAATATGTACAACGCTATCTGTATAAACATGGAAATATCTACACCGCTATCTGTATAAACATGGAAATATCTACACAGCTATCTCTATAAACATGGAAATAGCTACACTGCTATCTGTATAAACATAGAAATAGCGACACCGTTATCTGTATAAACATGGAAATATCTACACCGCCCTCTGTAAAAACATGAAGATATCTACACAGTCATCTGTATAAACTTGGAAATATCTACACCTCCATCTGTATAAACATGGAAATATCTACACTGACATCTGTATACACATGGAAATATCTACACAGCCATCTGAAGAAACATGGAAATATGTACACCGCTATCTGTATAAACATGGAAATAACTACACCGCTATCTTTATGAACTTGGAAATATCTACACCGCCTTCTGTATAAACATGGAAATATCTACACCGCTAACTGTATAAATATGGAAATACCAACACCGTTATCTGTATAAACATTGAAATATCTACACCGCTATCTGTATAAAGATGGAAATATCTACAATGCTATCTGTGTAAACATGGAAATATCTACACACCTATCTGTGTAAACATGGAAATATCTACACCGCTATCTGCATAAACATGGAAATATCTACACCGCTATCTGTATAAACATGGAAATACCAAAACGGCTATCTGTATAAACATGGAAATATCTACAACGGTATCAGTATAAATACGGAAATATCCTCACCACTATCACTATAAACCTGGAAACACCTACAACGCTATCTGTATAACTACGGAAATATCCTCACCACTATCTCTATAAACATGGAAATACCTACACCGCCATATCTATACACATGGAAATACCTACACCGCCATCTCTATACACATGGAAATATCTACACCACTATCTCTATAAACATAGAAATATCCACATTGCAATCTCTATAAACATGGAATTATCTACACCGCCATCTCTATAAACATGGAAATATCTACATCGCTATCTGTATAAATATGGAAATATCTCCACCGCTATCAGTATAAACATGGAAATATCTACACCGATATCTGTATAAACATGGAAATATCTACACCGCTATCTGTATAAACATGGAAATATCTACAACGCTATCTGTGTAAACATGGAAGTATCTACACAGATATCTGTGTAAACTTGCAAATATCTACACAGCTATCTGTGTAAAGATCGAAATGTCTACAGCGCAATCTGTGCAAAGATGGAAATATCTACACCGCTATCTCTGTAAACATGGAAATATCTACACTGCTATCTGTATCAACATGGAAATATCTACTTCGCTATCTTTATAAACATGGAAATATCTACACAGCTATCTCTATAAACATGGAAATAGCTGCACTGCTATCTGTATAAACATAGAAATAGCGACACCGTTATCTGTATAAACATGGAAATATCTACACCGCCCTCTGTAAAAACATGAAGATATCTACACAGTCATCTGTATAAACTTGGAAATATCTACACCTCCATCTGTATAAACATGGAAATATCTACACTGCCATCTGTATACACATGGAAATATCTACACAGCCATCTGAAGAAACATGGAAATATGTACACCGCTATCTGTATAAACATGGAAATAACTACACCGCTATCTTTATAAACTTGGAAATATCTACACCGCCTTCTGTATAAACATGGAAATATCTACACCGCTAACTGTATAAACATGGAAATACCAACACCGTTATCTGTATAAACATTGAAATATCTACACCGCTATCTGTATAAAGATGGAAATATCTACAACGCTATCTGTGTAAACATGGAAATATCTACACACCTATCTGTGTAAACATGGAAATATCTACACCGCTATCTGTATAAACATGGAAATATCTACACCGCTATCTGTATAAACATGGAAATACCAAAACGGCTATCTGTATAAACATGGAAATATCTACAACGCTATCTGTATAAATACGGAAATATCCTCACCACTATCACTATAAACCTGGCAATACCTACAACGCTATCTGTATAACTACGGAAATATCCTCACCACTATCTCTATAAACATGGAAATACCTACACCGCCATATCTATACACATGGAAATACCTACACCGCGATCTCTATACACATGGAAATATCTACACCACTATCTCTATAAACATGGAAATATCTACATTGCTATCTCTATAAACATGGAAATATCTACACCGCCATCTCTATAAACATGGAAATATCTACATCGTTATCTGTATAAATATGGAAATATCTCCACCGCTATCAGTATAAACATGGAAATATCTACACCGATATCTGTATAAACATGGAAATATCTACACCGCTATCTGTATAAACATGGAAATATCTACAACGCTATCTGTGTAAACATGGAAGTATCTCACAGATATCTGTGTAAACTTGCAAATATCTACACAGCTATCTGTGTAAAGATCGAAATGTCTACAGCGCAATCTGTGCAAAGATGGAAATATCTACACCGCTATCTCTGTAAACATGGAAATATCTACACCGCTATCTTTATAAACATGGAAATATCTACACTGTTATCTCTATAAACATGGAAATATCTACACCACCATCTGTATAAACATGCAAATATCTACAGAGTCATCTGTATAAACATAGAAACATCTACACCACCATATCTATAAACATGGAAATATCTACAGTGCCATCTGTATACCCGTGGAAATACCTACCCAGCCATCTGTGTAACCACGGAAATATCTACTCCGCTATCTCTATAAAGATGGAAATACGTACAACGCTATCTCTATAAATATGGAAATATCTACGCTGCAATCTCTATAAACATGGAAATATCTACACCGCCATCACTATAAACATGGAAATATCTACATCGCTATCTGTATTAACATGGAAATAGCTCCACCGCTATCAGTATAAACACTGAAATATCTACACCGCTATCTGTATAAACATGGAAATATGTACAACGCTATCTGTATAAACATGGAAATATCTACATCGCTATCTGTATAAACATGGAAATATCTACAAAGCTATCTCTATAAACATGGAAATAGCTACACTGCTATCTGTATAAACATAGAAATAGCGACACCGTTTTCTGTATAAACATGGAAATACCAACACCGCCCTCTATAAAAACATGAAAATATCTACACAGTCATGTGTATAAACTTGGAAATATCTACACCTCCATCTGTATAAACATGGAAATATCTACACTGCCATCTGTATACACATGGAAATATGTACACAGCCATCTGAAGAAACATGGAAATATGTACACCGCTATTTGTATAAACATGGAAATAACTACACCGCTATCTTTATAAACTTGGAAATATCTACACCGCCTTCTGTATAAACATGGAAATATCTACACCGCTATCTGTATAAACATGGAAATAACAACACCGTTATCTGTATAAACATTGAAATATCTACACCGCTATCTGTATAAAGATGGAAATATCTACAACGCTATCTCTATAAATTTGGAAATATCTCCACCGCTATCAGTATAAACATGGAAATATCTACACCGATATCTGTATAAACATGGAAATATTTACACCGCTATCTGTATAAACATGGAAATACCAAAACGGCTATCTGTATAAACATGGAAATATCTACAACGCTATCTGTATAAATACGGAAATATCCTCACCACTATCACTATAAACCTGGAAATACCTACAACGCTATCTGTATAACTACGGAAATATCCTCACCACTATCTCTATAAACATGGAAATACCTACACCGCCATATCTATACACATGGAAATACCTACACCGCCATCTCTATACACATGGAAATATCTACACCACTATCTCTATAAACATAGAAATATCTACATTGCAATCTCTATAAACATGGAAATATCTACACCGCCATCTCTATAAACATGGAAATATCTACATCGCTATCTGTATAAATATGGAAATATCTCCACCGCTATCAGTATAAACATGGAAATATCTACACCGATATCTGTATAAACATGGAAATATCTACACCGCTATCTGTATAAACATGGAAATATCTACAACGCTATCTGTGTAAACATGGAAGTATCTACACAGATATCTGTGTAAACTTGCAAATATCTACACAGCTATCTGTGTAAAGATCGAAATGTCTACAGCGCAATCTGTGCAAAGATGGAAATATCTACACCGCTATCTCTGTAAACATGGAAATATCTACACCGCTATCTGTATCAACATGGAAATATCTACTTCGCTATCTTTATAAACGTGGAAATATCTACAATGTTATCTCTATAAACATGGAAATATCTACACCACCATCTGTATAAACATGCAAATATCTACAGAGTCATCTGTATAAACATGGAAATACCTACACCACCATATCTATAAACATGGAAATATCTACAGTGCCATCTGTATACCCGTGGAAATACCTACCCAGCCATCTGTGTAACCACGGAAATATCTACTCCGCTATCTCTATAAACATGGAAATACGTACAACGCTATCTCTATAAATATGGAAATATCTACACTGCAATCTCTATAAACATGGAAATATCTACACCGCCATCACTATAAACATGGAAATATCTACATCGCTATCTGTATTAACATGGAAATAGCTCCACCGCTATCAGTAAAAACACTGAAATATCTACACCGCTATCTGTATAAACATGGAAATATGTACAACGCTATCTGTATAAACATGGAAATATCTACACCGCAATCTGTATAAACATGGAAATATCTACACAGCTATCTCTATAAACATGGAAATAGCTACCCTGCTATCTGTATAAACATAGAAATAGCGACACCGTTATCTGTATAAACATGGAAATATCTACACCGCCCTCTGTAAAAACATGAAGATATCTACACAGTCATCTGTATAAACTTGGAAATATCTACACCTCCATCTGTATAAACATGGAAATATCTACACTGCCATCTGTATACACATGGAAATATCTACACAGCCATCTGAAGAAACATGGAAATATGTACACCGCTATCTGTATAAACATGGAAATAACTACACCGCTATCTTTATAAACTTGGAAATATCTACACCGCCTTCTGTATAAACATGGAAATATCTACACCGCTATCTGTATGAACATGGAAATACCAACACCGTTATCTGTATAAACATTGAAATAACTACACCGCTATCTGTATAAAGATGGAAATATCTACAACGCTATCTGTGTAAACATGGAAATATCTACACACCTATCTGTGTAAACATGGAAATATCTACACCGCTATCTGTATAAACATGGAAATATCTACACCGCTATCTGTATAAACATGGAAATATCTACACTGCTATCTGTATAAACATGGAAATATCTACACAGCTATCTCTATAAACATGGAAATAGCTACATCGCTATCTGTATAAATATGGAAATATCTCCACCGTTATCAGTATAAACCTGGAAATATCTACACCGATATCTGTATAAACATGGAAATATCTACACCGCTATCTGTATAAACATGGAAATATCTACAACGCTATCTGTGTAAACATGGAAGTATCTACACAGATATCTGTGTAAACTTGCAAATATCTACACAGCTATCTGTGTAAAGATCGAAATGTCTACAGCGCAATCTGTGCAAAGATGGAAATATCTACACCGCTATCTCTGTAAACATGGAAATATCTACACCGCTATCTGTATCAACATGGAAATATCTACTTCGCTATCTTTATAAACATGGAAATATCTACACTGTTATCTCTATAAACATGGAAATATCTACACCACCATCTGTATAAACATGCAAATATCTACAGAGTCATCTGTATAAACATGGGAACATCTACATCACCATATCTATAAACATGGAAATATCTACAGTGCCATCTGTATACCGTGGAAATACCTACCCAGCCATCTGTGTAACCACGGAAATATCTACTCCGCTATCTCTATAAACATGGAAATACGTACAACGCTATCTCTATAAATATGGAAATATCTATGCTGCAATCTCTATAAACATGGAAATAGCTACACCGCCATCACTATAAACATGGATATATCTACATCGCTATCTGTATTAACATGGAAATAGCTCCACCGCTATCAGTATAAACACTGAAATATCTACACCGCTATCTGTATAAACATGGAAATATGTACAACGCTATCTGTATAAACATGGAAATATCTACACCGCTATCTGTATAAACATGGAAATATCTACACAGCTATCTCTATAAACATGGAAATAGCTACACTGCTATCTGTATAAACATAGAAATAGCGACACCGTTATCTGTATAAACATGGAAATATCTACACCGCCCTCTGTAAAAACATGAAGATATCTACACAGTCATCTGTATAAACTTGGAAATATCTACACCTCCATCTGTATAAACATGGAAATATCTACACTGCCATCTGTATACACATGGAAATATCTACACAGCCATCTGAAGAAACATGGAAATATGTACACCGCTATCTGTATAAACATGGAAATAACTACACCGCTATCTTTATAAACTTGGAAATATCTACACCGCCTTCTGTATAAACATGGAAATATCTACACCGCTATCTGTATAAACATGGAAATATCTACACCGCTATCTGTATAAACATGGAAATATCTATACAGCTATCTCTATAAACATGGGAATAGCTACACTGCTATCTGTATAAACATAGAAATAGCGACACCGTTATCTGTATAAACATGGAAATATCTACACCGCCCTCTGTAAAAACATGAAGATATCTACACAGTCATCTGTATAAACTTGGAAATATCTACACCTCCATCTGTATAAACATGGAAATATCTACACTGCCATCTGTATACACATGGAAATATCTACACAGCCATCTGAAGAAACATGGAAATATGTACACCGCTATCTGTATAAACATGGAAATAACTACACCGCTATCTTTATAAACTTGGAAATATCTACACCGCCTTCTGTATAAACATGGAAATATCTACATCGCTAACTGTATAAACATGGAAATACCAACACCGTTATCTGTATAAACATTGAAATATCTACACCGCTATCTGTATAAAGATGGAAATATCTACAATGCTATCTGTGTAAACATGGAAATATCTACACCACTATCTGTATAATCATGGAAATATCTACACCGCTATCTGTATAAACATGGAAATACCAAAACGGCTATCTCTATAAACATGGAAATATCTACAACGCTATAGGTATAAATACGGAAATATCCTCACCACTATCACTATAAACCTGGAAATACCTACAACGCTATCTGTATAACTACGGAAATATCCTCACCACTATCTCTATAAACATGGAAATACCTACACCGCCATATCTATACACATGGAAATACCTACACGGCCATCTCTATACACGTGGAAATATCTACACCACTATCTCTATAAACACAGAAATATCTACATTGCAATCTCTATAAACATGGAAATATCTACACCGCCATCGCTATAAACATGGAAATATCTACATCGCTATCTGTATAAATATGGAAATATCTCCACCGCTATCAGTATAAACATGGAAATATCTACACCGATATCTGTATAAACATGGAAATATCTACACCGCTATCTGTATAAACATGGAAATATCTACAACGCTATCTGGGTAAACATGGAAGTATCTACACAGATATCTGTGTAAACTTGCAAATATCTACACAGCTATCTGTGTAAAGATCGAAATGTCTACAGCGCAATCTGTGCAAAGATGGAAATATCTACACCGCTATCTCTGTAAACACGGAAATATCTACACCGCTATCTGTATCAACATGGAAATATCTACTTCGCTATCTTTATAAACATGGAAATATCTACACTGTTATCTCTATAAACATGGAAATATCTACACCACCATCTGTATAAACATGCAAATATCTACAGAGTCATCTGTATAAACATGGAAATATCTACACCACCATATCTATAAACATGGAAATATCTACAGTGCCATCTGTATACCCGTGGAAATACCTACCCAGACATCTGTGTAACCACGGAAATATCTACTCCGCTATCTCTATAAACATGGAAATACGTACAACGCTATCTCTATAAATATGGAAATATCTACGCTGCAATCTCTATAAACATGGAAATATCTACACGGCCATCACTATAAACATGGAAATATCTACATCGCTATCTGTATTAACATGGAAATAGCTCCACCGCTATCAGTATAAACACTGAAATATCTACACCGCTATCTGTATAAACATGGAAATATGTACAACGCTATCTGTATAAACATGAAAATATCTACACCGCTCTCTGTATAAACATGGAAATATCTACACAGCTATCTCTATAAACATGGAAATAGCTACACTGCTATCTGTATAAACATAGAAATAGCGACACCGTTATCTGTATAAACATGGAAATATCTACACCGCCCTCTGTAAAAACATGAAGATATCTACACAGTCATCTGTATAAACTTGGAAATATCTACACCTCCATCTGTATAAACATGGAAATATCTACACTGCCATCTGTATACACATGGAAATATCTACACAGCCATCTGAAGAAACATGGAAATATGTACACCGCTATCTGTATAAACATGGAAATAACTACACCGCTATCTTTATAAACTTGGAAATATCTACACCGCCTTCTGTATAAACATGGAAATATCTACACCGCTATCTGTATAAACATGGAAATACCAACACCGTTATCTGTATAAACATTGAAATATCTACACCGCTATCTGTAAAAAGATAGAAATATCTACAACGCTATCTGTGTAAACATGGAAATATCTACACTCCTATCTGTGTAAACATGGAAATATCTACACCGCTATCTCTATAAACATGGAAATATCTACACCGCTATCTTTATAAACATGGAAATACCAAAACGGCTATCTGTATAAACATGGAAATATCTACAACGCTATCTTTATAAATACGGAAATATCCTCACCACTATCACTATAAACCTGGAAATACCTACAACGCTATCTGTATAACTACGGAAATATCCTCACCACTATCTCTATAAACATGGAAATACCTACACCGCCATATCTATACACATGGAAATACCTACAACGCCATCTCTATACACATGGAAATATCTACACCACTATCTCTATAAACATAGAAATATCTACATTGCAATCTCTATAAACATGGAAATATCTACACCGCCATCTCTATAAACATGGAAATATCTACATCGCTATCTGTATAAATATGGAAATATCTCCACCAATATCAGTATAAACAAGGAAATATCTACACCGATATCTGTATAAACATGGAAATATCTACACCGCTATGTGTATAAACATGGAAATATCTACAACGCTATCTGTGTAAACATGGAAGTATCTACACAGATATCTGTGTAAACTTGCAAATATCTACACAGCTATCTGTGTAAAGATCGAAATGTCTACAGGGCAATCTGTGCAAAGATGGAAATATCTACACCGCTATCTCTGTAAACATGGAAATATCTACACCGCTATCTGTATCAACATGGAAATATCTACTTCGCTATCTTTATAAACATGGAAATATCTACACTGTTATCTCTATAAACATGGAAATATCTACACCACCATCTGTATAAACATGCAAATATCTACAGAGTCATCTGTATAAACATGGAAATATCTACACCACCATATCTATAAACATGGAAATATCTACAGTGCCATCTGTATACCCGTGGAAATACCTACCCAGCCATCTGTGTAACCACGGAAATATCTACTCCGCTATCTCTATAAACATGGAAATACGTACAACGCTATCTCTATAAATATGGAAATATCTACACTGCAATCTCCATAAACATGGAAATATCTACACCGCCATCACTATAAACATGGAAATATCTACATCGCTATCTGTATTAACATGGAAATAGCTCCACCGCTATCAGTATAAACACTGAAATATCTACACCGCTATCTGTATAAACATGGAAATATGTACAACGCTATGTGTATAAACATGGAAATATCTACACTGCAATCTGTATAAACATGGAAATATCTACACAGCTATCTCTATAAACATGGAAATAGCTACCCTGCTATCTGTATAAACATAGAAATAGCGACACCGTTATCTGTATAAACATGGAAATATGTACACCGCCCTCTGTAAAAACATGAAGATATCTACACAGTCATCTGTATAAACTTGGAAATATCTACACCTCCATCTGTATAAACATGGAAATATCTACACTGCCATCTGTATACCCATGGAAATATCTACACAGCCATCTGAAGAAACATGGAAATATGTACACCGCTATCTGTATAAACATGGAAATAACTACACCGCTATCTTTATAAACTTGGAAATATCTACACCGCCTTCTGTATAAACATGGAAATATCTACACCGCTATCTGTATAAACATGGAAATATCTACACCGCTATCTGTATAAACATGGAAATATCTACACAGCTATCTCTATAAACATGGGAATAGCTACACTGCTATTTGTATAAACATAGAAATAGCGACACCGTTATCTGTATAAACATGGAAATATCTACACCGCCCTCTGTAAAAACATGAAGATATCTACACAGTCATCTGTATAAACTTGGAAATGTCTACACCTCCATCTGTATAAACATGGAAATATCTACACTGCCATCTGTATATACATGGAAATATCTACACAGCCATCTGAAGAAACATGGAAATATGTACACCGCTATCTGTATAAACATGGAAATAACTACACCGCTATCTTTATAAACTTGGAAATATCTACACCGCCTTCTGTATAAACATGGAAATATCTACACCGCTATCTGTATAAACATGGAAATGCCAACACCGTTATCTGTATAAACATTGAAATATCTACACCGCTATATGTATAAAGATGGAAATATCTACAACGCTATCTGTGTAAACATGGAAATATCTACACTCCTATCTGTGTAAACATGGAAATATCTACACCGCTATCTCTATAAACATGGAAATATCTACACCGCTATCTGTATAAACATGGAAATACCAAAACGGCTATCTGTATAAACATGGAAATATCTACAACGCTATCTTTATAAATACGGAAATATCCTCACCACTATCACTATAAGCCTGGAAATACCTACAACGCTATCTGTATAACTACGGCAATATCCTCACCACTATCTCTATAAACATGGAAATACCTACACCGCCATATCTATACACATGGAAATACCTACACCGCCATCTCTATACACATGGAAATATCTACACCACTATCTCAATAAACATAGAAATATCTACATTGCAATCTCTATAAACATGGAAATATCTACACCGCCATCTCTATAAACATGGAAATATCTACATCGCTATCTGTATAAATATGGAAATATCTCCACCGCTATCAGTATAAACAAGGAAATATCTACACCGATATCTGTATATACATGGAAATATCTACACCGCTATCTGTATAAACATGGAAATATCTACAACGCTATCTGGGTAAACATGGAAGTATCTACACAGATATCTGTGTAAACTTGCAAATATCTACACAGCTATCTGTGTAAAGATCGAAATGTCTACAGCGCAATCTGTGCAAAGATGGAAATATCTACACCGCTATCTCTGTAAACATGGAAATATCTACACCGCTATCTGTATCAACATGGAAATATCTACTTCGCTATCTTTATAAACATGGAAATATCTACACTGTTATCTCTATAAACATGGAAATATCTACACCACCATCTGTATAAACATGCAAATATCTACAGAGTCATCTGTATAAACATGGAAATATCTACACCACCATATCTATAAACATGGAAATATCTACAGTGCCATCTGTATACCCGTGGAAATACCTACCCAGCCATCTGTGTAACCACGGAAATATCTACTCCGCTATCTCTATAAACATGGAAATACGTACAAAGCAAACTCTATAAATATGGAAATATCTACACTGCAATCTCTATAAACATGGAAATATCTACACCGCCATCACTATAAACATGGAAATATCTACATCGCTATCTGTATTAACATGGAAATAGCTCCACCGCTATCAGTATAAACACTGAAATATCTACACCGCTATCTGTATAAACATGGAAATATGTACAATGCTATCGGTATAAACATGGAAATATCTACACTGCAATCTGTATAAACATGGAAATATCTTCACAGCTATCTCTATAAACATGGAAATAGCTACCCTGCTATCTGTATAAACATAGAAATACCGACACCGTTATCTGTATAAACATGGAAATATCTACACCGCCCTCTGTAAAAACATGAAGATATCTACACAGTCATCTGTATAAACTTGGAAATATCTACACCTCCATCTGTATAAACATGGAAATATCTACACTGCCATCTGTATACACATGGAAATATCTACACAGCCATCTGAAGAAACATGGAATTATGTACACCGCTATCTGTATAAACATGGAAATAACTACACCGCTATCTTTATAAACTTGGAAATATCTACACCGCCTTCTGTATAAACATGGAAATATCTACACCGCTATGTGTATAAACATGGAAATATCTACACTGCTATCTGTATAAACAGGGAAATATCTACACAGCTATCTCTATAAACATGGGAATAGCTACACTGCTATCTGTATAAACATAGAAATAGCGACACCGTTATCTGTATAAACATGGAAATATCTACACCGCCCTCTGTAAAAACATGAAGATATCTACACAGTCATCTGTATAAACTTGGAAATATCTACACCTCCATCTGCATAAACATGGAAATATCTACACTGCCATCTGTATACACATGGAAATATCTACACAGCCATCTGAAGAAACATGGAAATATGTACACCGCTATCTGTATAAACATGGAAATAACTACACCGCTACCTTTATAAACTTGGAAATATCTACACCGCCTTCTGTATAAACATGGAAATATCTACACCGCTATCTGTATAAACATGGAAATATCTACACCGCTATCTGTATAAACATGGAAATATCTACACAGCTATCTCTATAAACATGGGAATAGCTACACTGCTATCTGTATAAACATAGAAATAGCGACACCGTTATCTGTATAAACATGGAAATATCTACACCGCCCTCTGTAAACACATGAAGATATCTACACAGTCATCTGTATAAACTTGGAAATATCTACACCTCCATCTGTATAAACATGGAAATATCTACACTGCCATCTGTATACACATGGAAATATCTACACTGCCATCTGTATACACATGGAAATATCTACACAGCCATCTGAAGAAACATGGAAATATGTACACCGCTATCTGTATAAACATGGAAATATCTACACCGCTATCTTTATAAACTTGGAAATATCTACACCGCCTTCTGTATAAACATTTAAATATCTACACAGCTATCTCTATAAACATGGGAATAGCTACACTGCTATCTGTATAAACATAGAAATAGCGACACCGTTATCTGTATAAACATGGAAATATCTACACCGCCCTCTGTAAACACATGAAGATATCTACACAGTCATCTGTATAAACTTGGAAATATCTACACCTCCATCTGTATAACCATGGAAATATCTACACTGCCATCTGTATACACATGGAAATATCTACACAGCCATCTGAAGAAACATGGAAATATGTACACCGCTATCTGTATAAACATGGAAATAACTACACCGCTATCTTTATAAACTTGGAAATATCTACACCGCCTTCTGTATAAACATGGAAATATCTACACCGCTATCTGTATAAACATGGGAATACCAACACCGTTATCTGTATAAACATTGAAATATCTACACCGCTATCTGTATAAAGATGGAAATATCTACAACGCTATCTGTGTAAACATGGAAATATCTACACACCTATCTGTGTAAACATGGAAATATCTACACCGCTATCTGTATAAACATGGAAATATCTACACCGCTATCTGTATAAACATGGAAATACCAAAACGGCTATCTGTATAAATATGGAAATATCTACAACGCTATCAGTATAAATACGGAAATATCCTCACCACTATCACTATAAACCTGGAAATACCTACAACGCTATCTGTATAAATACGAAAATATCCTCACCACTATCTCTATAAACATGGAAATACCTACAGCGCCATCTCTATACACATGGAAATACCTACACCGCCATCTCTATACACATGGAAATATCTACACCACTATCTCTATAAACATAGAAATATCTACATTGCAATCTCTATAAACATGGAAATATCTACACCGCCATCTCTATAAACATGGAAATATCTACATCGCTATCTGTATAAATATGGAAATGTCTCCACCGCTATCAGTATAAACATGGAAATATCTACACCGATATCTGTATAAACATGGAAATATCTACACCGCTATCTGTATAAACATGGAAATATCTACAACGCTATCTGTGTAAACATGGAAATCTACACAGATATCTTTGTAAACTTGCAAATATCTACACAGCTATCTGTGTAAAGATCGAAATGTCTACAGCGCAATCTGTGCAAAGATGGAAATATCTACACCGCTATCTCTGTAAACATGGAAATATCTACACCGCTATCTGTATCAACATGGAAATATCTACTTCGCTATCTTTATGAACATGGAAATATCTACACTGTTATCTCTATAAACATGGAAATATCTACACCACCATCTGTATAAACATGCAAATATCTACAGAGTCATCTGTATAAACATGGAAATATCTACACCACCATATCTATAAACATGGAAATATCTACAGTGCCATCTGTATACCCGTGGAAATACCTACCCAGCCATCTGTGTAACCACGGAAATATCTACTCCGCTATCTCTATAAACATGGAAATACGTACAACGCTATCTCTATAAATATGGAAATATCTACACTGCAATCTCTATAAACATGGAAATATCTACACCGCCATCACTATAAACATGGAAATATCTACATCGCTATCTGTATTAACATGGAAATAGCTCCACCGCTATCAGTATAAACACTGAAATATCTACACCGCTATGTGTATAAACATGGAAATATGTACAACGCTATCTGTATAAACATGGAAATATCTACACCGCTATCTGTATAAACATGGAAATATCTACACAGCTATCTCTATAAACATGGAAATAGCTACCCTGCTATCTGTATAAACATAGAAATAGCGACACCGTTGTCTGTATAAACATGGAAATATCTACACCGCCCTCTGTAAAAACATGAAGATATCTACACAGTCATCTGTATAAACTTGGAAATATCTACACCTCCATCTGTATAAACATGGAAATATCTACACTGCCATCTTTATACACATGGAAATATCTACACAGCCATCTGAAGAAACATGGAATTATGTACACCGCTATCTGTATAAACATGGAAATAACTACACCGCTATCTTTATAAACTTGGAAATATCTACACCGCCTTCTGTATAAACATGGAAATATCTACACCGCTATCTGTATAAACATGGAAATATCTACACCGCTATCTGTATAAACATGGAAATATCTACAACGCTATCTGTGTAAACATGGAAATCTACACAGTTATCTTTGTAAACTTGCAAATATCTACGCAGCTATCTGTGTAAAGATCGAAATGTCTACAGCGCAATCTGTGCAAAGATGGAAATATCTACACCGCTATCTCTGTAAACATGGAAATATCTACACCGCTATCTGTATCAACATGGAAATATCTACTTCGCTATCTTTATAAACATGGAAATATCTACACTGTTATCTCTATAAACATGGAAATATCTACACCACCATCTGTATAAACATGCAAATATCTACAGAGTCATCTGTATAAACATGGAAATATCTACACCACCATATCTATAAACATGGAAATATCTACAGTGCCATCTGTATACCCGTGGAAATATCTACCCAGCCATCTGTGTAACCACGGAAATATCTACTCCGCTATCTCTATAAACATGGAAATACGTACAACGCTATCTCTATAAATATGGAAATATCTACACTGCAATCTCTATAAACATGGAAATATCTACACCGCCATCACTATAAACATGGAAATATCTACATCGCTATCTGTATTAACATGGAAATAGCTCCACCGCTATCAGTGTAAACACTGAAATATCTACACCGCTATCTGTATAAACATGGAAATATGTACAACGCTATCTGTATAAACATGGAAATATCTACACCGCAATCTGTATAAACATGGAAATATCTACACAGCTATCTCTATAAACATGGAAATAGCTACCCTGCTATCTGTATAAACATAGAAATAGCGACACCGTTATCGGTATAAACATGGAAATATCTACACCGCCCTCTGTAAAAACATGAAGATATCTAAACAGTCATCTGTATAAACTTGGAAATATCTACACCTCCATCTGTATAAACATGGAAATATCTACACTGCCATCTGTATACACATGGAAATATCTACACAGCCATCTGAAGAAACATGGAATTATGTACACCGCTATCTGTATAAACATGGAAATAACTACACCGCTATCTTTATAAACTTGGAAATATCTACACCGCCTTCTGTATAAACATGGAAATATCTACACCGCTATCTGTATAAACATGGAAATATCTACACCGCTATCTGTATAAACATGGAAATATCTAAACCGCTATCTGTATAAACATGGAAATATCTACACAGCTATCTCTATAAACATGGAAATAGCTACATCGCTATCTGTATAAATATGGAAATATCTCCACCGTTATCAGTATAAACATGGAAATATCTACACCGATATCTGTATAAACATGGAAATATGTACAACGCTATCTGTATAAACATGGAAATATCTACACCGCTATCTGTATAAACATGGAAATACCTACACAGCTATCTCTATAAACATGGAAATAGCTACACTGCTATCTGTATAAACATAGAAATAGCGACACCGTTATCTGTATAAACATGGAAATATCTACACCGCCCTCTGTAAAAACATGAAGATATCTACACAGTCATCTGTATAAACTTGGAAATATCTACACCTCCATCTGTATAAACATGGAAATATCTACACTGCCATCTGTATACACATGGAAATATCTACACAGCCATCTGAAGAAACATGGAAATATGTACACCGCTATCTGTATAAACATGGAAATAACTACACCGCTATCTTTATAAACTTGGAAATATCTACACCGCCTTCTGTATAAACATGGAAATATCTACACCGCTATCTGTATAAACATGGAAATACCAACACCGTTATGTGTATAAACATTGAAATATCTACACAGCTATCTGTATAAAGATGGAAATATCTACAACGCTATCTGTGTAAACATGGAAATATCTACACACCTATCTGTGTAAACATGGAAATATCTACACCGCTATCTCTATAAACATGGAAATATCTACACCGCTATCTGTATAAACACGGAAATACCAAAACGGCTATCTGTATAAACATGGAAATATCTACAACGCTATCAGTATAAATACGGAAATATCCTCACCACTATCACTATAAACCTGGAAATACCTACAACGCTATCTGTATAAATACGGAAATATCCTCACCACTATCTCTATAAACATGGAAATACCTACACCGCCATATCTATACACATGGAAATACCTACACCGCCATCTCTATACACATGGAAATATCTACACCACTATCTCTATAAACATAGAAATATCTACATTGCAATCTCTATAAACATGGAAATATCTACACCGCCATCTCTATAAACATGGAAATATCTACATCGCTATCTGTATAAATGTGGAAATATCTCCACCGCTCTCAGTATAAACATGGAAATATCTACACCGATATCTGTATAAACATGGAAATATCTACACCGCTATCTGTATAAACATGGAAATATGTACAACGCTATCTGTGTAAACATGGAAGTATCTACACAGATATCTGTGTAAACTTGCAAATATCTACACAGCTATCTGTGTAAAGATCGAAATGTCTACAGCGCAATCTGTGCAAAGATGGAAATATCTACACCGCTATCTCTGTAAACATGGAAATATCTACACCGCTATCTGTATCAACATGGAAATATCTACTTCGCTATCTTTATAAACATGGAAATATCTACACTGTTATCTCTATAAACATGGAAATATCTACACCACCATCTGTATAAACAAGCAAATATCTACAGAGTCATCTGTATAAACATGGAAATATCTACACCACCATATCTATAAACATGGAAATACCTACAGTGCCATCTGTATACCCGTGGAAATACCTACC
The DNA here is from genome assembly GCF_028858775.2 of Pan troglodytes. Lineage (NCBI taxonomy): Eukaryota > Metazoa > Chordata > Mammalia > Primates > Hominidae > Pan > Pan troglodytes. The sequence goes on from NC_072411.2 coordinate 541,491, forward strand.
CAGCCATCTGTGTAACCACGGAAATATCTACTCCGCTATCTCTATAAACATGGAAATACGTACAACGCTATCTCTATAAATATGAAAATATCTACACTGCAATCCCTATAAACATGGAAATATCTACACCGCCATCACTATAAACATGGAAATATCTACATCGCTATCTGTATTAACATGGAAATAGCTCCACCGCTATCAGTATAAACATTGAAATATCTACACCGCTATCTGTATAAACATGGAAATATGTACAACGCTATCTGTATAAACATGGAAATATCTACACCGCTATCTGTATAAACATGGAAATATCTACACAGCTATCTCTATAAACATGTAAATAGCTACCCTGCTATCTGTATAAACATAGAAATAGCGACACCGTTATCTGTATAAACATGGAAATATCTACAACGCCCTCTGTAAAAACATGAATATAACTACACAGTCATCTGTATAAACTTGGAAATATCTACACCTCCATCTGTATAAACATGGAAATATCTACACTGCCATCTGTATACACATGGAAATATCTACACAGCCATCTGAAGAAACATGGAAATATGTACACCGCTATCTGTATAAACATGGAAATAACTACACCGCTATCTTTATAAACTTGGAAATATCTACACCGCCTTCTGTATAAACATGGAAATATCTACACCGCTATCTGTATAAACATGGAAATATCTACACCGCTATCTGTATAAACATGGAAATATCTATACAGCTATCTCTATAAACATGGGAATAGCTACACTGCTATCTGTATAAACATAGAAATAGCGACACCGTTATCTGTATAAACATGGAAATATCTACACCGCCCCCTGTAAAAACATGAAGATATCTACACAGTCATCTGTATAAACTTGGAAATATCTACACCTCCATCTGTATAACCATGGAAATATCTACACTGCCATCTGTATACACATGGAAATATCTACACAGCCATCTGAATAAACATGGAAATATGTACACCGCTATCTGTATAAACATGGAAATAACTACACCGCTATCTTTATAAACTTGGAAATATCTACACCGCCTTCTGTATAAACATGGAAATATCTACACCGCTATCTGTATAAACATGGGAATACCAACACCGTTATCTGTATAAACATTGAAATATCTACACCGCTATCTGTATAAAGATGGAAATATCTACAACGCTATCTGTGTAAACATGGAAATATCTACACACCTATCTGTGTAAACATGGAAATATCTACACCGCTATCTGTATAAACATGGAAATATCTACACCGCTATCTGTATAAACATGGAAATACCAAAACGGCTATCTGTATAAATATGGAAATATCTACAACGCTATCAGTATAAATACGGAAATATCCTCACCACTATCACTATAAACCTGGAAATACCTACAACGCTATCTGTATAAATACGGAAATATCCTCACCACTATCTCTATAAACATGGAAATACCTACACCGCCATCTCTATACACATGGAAATACCTACACCGCCATCTCTATACACATGGAAATATCTACACCACTATCTCTATAAACATAGAAATATCTACATTGCAATCTCTATAAACATGGAAATATCTACACCGCCATCTCTATAAACATGGAAATATCTACATCGCTATCTGTATAAATATGGAAATGTCTCCACCGCTATCAGTATAAACATGGAAATATCTACACCGATATCTGTATAAACATGGAAATATCTACACCGCTATCTGTATAAACATGGAAATATCTACAACGCTATCTGTGTAAACATGGAAATCTACACAGATATCTTTGTAAACTTGCAAATATCTACACAGCTATCTGTGTAAAGATCGAAATGTCTACAGCGCAATCTGTGCAAAGATGGAAATATCTACACCGCTATCTCTGTAAACATGGAAATATCTACACCGCTATCTGTATCAACATGGAAATATCTACTTCGCTATCTTTATGAACATGGAAATATCTACACTGTTATCTCTATAAACATGGAAATATCTACACCACCATCTGTATAAACATGCAAATATCTACAGAGTCATCTGTATAAACATGGAAATATCTACACCACCATATCTATAAACATGGAAATATCTACAGTGCCATCTGTATACCCGTGGAAATACCTACCCAGCCATCTGTGTAACCACGGAAATATCTACTCCGCTATCTCTATAAACATGGAAATACGTACAACGCAATCTCTATAAATATGGAAATATCTACACTTCAATCTCTATAAACATGGAAATATCTACACCGCCATCACTATAAACATGGAAATATCTACATCGCTATCTGTATTAACATGGAAATAGCTCCACCGCTATCAGTATAAACACTGAAATATCTACACCGCTATCTGTATAAACATGGAAATATGTACAACGCTATCTGTATAAACATGGAAATATCTACACCGCTATCTGTATAAACATGGAAATATCTACACAGCTATCTCTATAAACATGGAAATAGCTACCCTGCTATCTGTATAAACATAGAAATAGCGACACCGTTATCTGTATAAACATGGAAATATCTACACCGCCCTCTGTAAAAACATGAAGATATCTACACAGTCATCTGTATAAACTTGGAAATATCTACACCTCCATCTGTATAAACAAGGAAATATCTACACTGCCATCTGTATACACATGGAAATATCTACACAGCCATCTGAAGAAACATGGAATTATGTACACCGCTATCTGTATAAACATGGAAATAACTACACCGCTATCTTTATAAACTTGGAAATATCTACACCGCCTTCTGTATAAACATGGAAATATCTACACCGCTATCTGTATAAACATGGAAATATCTACAACGCTATCTGTGTAAATATGGAAATCTACACAGTTATCTTTGTAAACTTGCAAATATCTACGCAGCTATCTGTGTAAAGATCGAAATGTCTACAGCGCAATCTGTGCAAAGATGGAAATATCTACACCGCTATCTCTGTAAACATGGAAATATCTACACCGCTATCTGTATCAACATGGAAATATCTACTTCGCTATCTTTATAAACATGGAAATATCTACACTGTTATCTCTATAAACATGGAAATATCTACACCACCATCTGTATAAACATGCAAATATCTACAGAGTCATCTGTATAAACATGGAAATATCTACACCACCATATCTATAAACATGGAAATATCTACAGTGCCATCTGTATACCCGTGGAAATACCTACCCAGCCATCTGTGTAACCACGGAAATATCTACTCCGCTATCTGTATAAACATGGAAATACGTACAACGCTATCTCTATAAATATGGAAATATCTACACTGCAATCTCTATAAACATGGAAATATCTACACCGCCATCACTATAAACATGGAAATATCTACATCGCTATCTGTATTAACATGGAAATAGCTCCACCGCTATCAGTGTAAACACTGAAATATCTACACCGCTATCTGTATAAACATGGAAATATGTACAACGCTATCTGTATAAACATGGAAATATCTACACCGCAATCTGTATAAACATGGAAATATCTACACAGCTATCTCTATAAACATGGAAATAGCTACCCTGCTATCTGTATAAACATAGAAATAGCGACACCGTTATCGGTATAAACATGGAAATATCTACACCGCCCTCTGTAAAAACATGAAGATATCTACACAGTCATCTGTATAAACTTGGAAATATCTACACCTCCATCTGTATAAACATGGAAATATCTACACTGCCATCTGTATACACATGGAAATATCTACACAGCCATCTGAAGAAACATGGAATTATATACACCGCTATCTGTATAAACATGGAAATAACTACACCGCAATCTTTATAAACTTGGAAATATCTACACCGCCTTCTGTATAAACATGGAAATATCTACACCGCTATCTGTATAAACATGGAAATATCTACACCGCTATCTGTATAAACATGGAAATATCTACACCGCTATCTGTATAAACATGGAAATATCTACACAGCTATCTCTATAAACATGGAAATAGCTACATCGCTATCTGTATAAATATGGAAATATCTCCACCGTTATCATTATAAACATGGAAATATCTACACCGATATCTGTATAAACATGGAAATATGTACAACGCTATCTGTATAAACATGGAAATATCTACACCGCTATCTGTATAAACATGGAAATACCTACACAGCTATCTCTATAAACATGGAAATAGCTACACTGCTATCTGTATAAACATAGAAATAGCGACACCGTTATCTGTATAAACATGGAAATATCTACAACGCCCTCTGTAAAAACATGAATATAACTACACAGTCATCTGTATAAACTTGGAAATATCTACACCTCCATCTGTATAAACATGGAAATATCTACACTGCCATCTGTATACACATGGAAATATCTACACAGCCATCTGAAGAAACATGGAAATATGTACACCGCTATCTGTATAAACATGGAAATAACTACACCGCTATCTTTATAAACTTGGAAATATCTACACCGCCTTCTGTATAAACATGGAAATATCTACACCGCTATCTGTATAAACATGGAAATATCTACACCGCTATCTGTATAAACATGGAAATATCTATACAGCTATCTCTATAAACATGGGAATAGCTACACTGCTATCTGTATAAACATAGAAATAGCGACACCGTTATCTGTATAAACATGGAAATATCTACACCGCCCCCTGTAAAAACATGAAGATATCTACACAGTCATCTGTATAAACTTGGAAATATCTACACCTCCATCTGTATAAACATGGAAATATCTACACTGCCATCTGTATACACATGGAAATATCTACACAGCCATCTGAAGAAACATGGAAATATGTACACCGCTATCTGTATAAACATGGAAATAACTACACCGCTATCTTTATAAACTTGGAAATATCTACACCGTCTTCTGTATAAACATGGAAATATCTACACCGCTATCTGTATAAACATGGAAATACCAACACCGTTATCTGTGTAAACATTGAAATATCTACACCGCTATCTGTATAAAGATGGAAATATCTACAACGCTATCTGTGTAAACATGGAAATATCTACACACCTATCTGTGTAAACATGGAAATATCTACACCGCTATCTGTATAAACATGGAAATATCTACACCGCTATCTGTATAAACATGGAAATACCAAAACGGCTATCTGTATAAACATGGAAATATCTACAACGGTATCAGTATAAATACGGAAATATCCTCACCACTATCTCTATAAACCTGGAAACACCTACAACGCTATCTGTATAACTACGGAAATATCCTCACCACTATCTCTATAAACATGGAAATACCTACACCGCCATATCTATACACATGGAAATACCTACACCGCCATCTCTATACACATGGAAATATCTACACCACTATCTCTATAAACATAGAAATATCCACATTGCAATCTCTATAAACATGGAATTATCTACACCGCCATCTCTATAAACATGGAAATATCTACATCGCTATCTGTATAAATATGGAAATATCTCCACCGCTATCAGTATAAACATGGAAATATCTACACCGATATCTGTATAAACATGGAAATATCTACACCGCTATCTGTATAAACATGGAAATGTCTACAACGCTATCTGTGTAAACATGGAAGTATCTACACAGATATCTGTGTAAACTTGCAAATATCTACACAGCTATCTGTGTAAAGATCGAAATGTCTACAGCGCAATCTGTGCAAAGAAGGAAATATCTACACCGCTATCTCTGTAAACATGGAAATATCTACACCGCTATCTGTATCAACATGGAAATATCTACTTCGCTATCTTTATAAACATGGAAATATCTACACTGTTATCTCTATAAACATGGAAATATCTACACCACCATCTGTATAAACATGCAAATATCTACAGAGTCATCTGTATAAACCTGGAAACATCTACACCACCATATCTATAAACATGGAAATATCTACAGTGCCATCTGTATACCCGTGGAAATACCTACCCAGCCATCTGTGTAACCACGGAAATATCTACTCCGCTATCTCTATAAACATGGAAATACGTACAACACTATCTCTATAAATATGGAAATATCTACGCTGCAATCTCTATAAACATGGAAATATCTAGACCGCCATCACTATAAACATGGAAATATCTACATCGCTATCTGTATTAACATGGAAATAGCTCCACCGCTATCAGTATAAACACTGAAATATCTACACCGCTATCTGTATAAACATGGAAATATGTACAACGCTATCTGTATAAACATGGAAATATCTACACCGCTATCTGTATAAACATGGAAATATCTACACAGCTATCTCTATAAACATGGAAATAGCTACACTGCTATCTGTATAAACATAGAAATAGCGACACCGTTATCTGTATAAACATGGAAATATCTACACCGCCCTCTGTAAAAACATGAAGATATCTACACAGTCATCTGTATAAACTTGGAAATATCTACACCTCCATCTGTATAAACATGGAAATATCTACACTGCCATCTGTATACACATGGAAATATCTACACAGCCATCTGAAGAAACATGGAAATATGTACACCGCTATCTGTATAAACATGGAAATAACTACACGGCTATCTTTATAAACTTGGAAATATCTACACCGCCTTCTGTATAAACATGGAAATATCTACACCGCTAACTGTATAAACATGGAAATACCAACACCGTTATCTGTATAAACATTGAAATATCTACACCGCTATCTGTATAAAGATGGAAATATCTACAATGCTATCTGTGTAAACATGGAAATATCTACACACCTATCTGTGTAAACATGGAAATATCTACACCGCTATCTGCATAAACATGGAAATATCTACACCGCTATCTGTATAAACACGGAAATACCAAAATGGCTATCTGTATAAACATGGAAATATCTACAACGCTATCAGTATAAATACGGAAATATCCTCACCACTATCACTATAAACCTGGAAACACCTACAACGCTATCTGTATAACTACGGAAATATCCTCACCACTATCTCTATATACATGGAAATACCTACACCGCCATATCTATACACATGGAAATACCTACACTGCCATCTCTATACACATGGAAATATCTACACCACTATCTCTATAAACATAGAAATATCCACATTGCAATCTCTATAAACATGGAATTATCTACACCGCCAGCTCTATAAACATGGAAATATCTACATCGCTATCTGTATAAATATGGAAATATCTCCACCGCTATCAGTATAAACATGGAAATATCTACACCGATATCTGTATAAACATGGAAATATCTACACCGCTATCTGTATAAACATGGAAATATCTACAACGCTATCTGTGTAAACATGGAAGTATCTACACAGATATCTGTGTAAACTTGCAAATATCTACACAGCTATCTGTGTAAAGATCGAAATGTCTACAGCGCAATCTGTGCAAAGATGGAAATATCTACACCGCTATCTCTGTAAACATGGAAATATCTACACTGCTATCTGTATCAACATGGAAATATCTACTTCGCTATCTTTATAAACATGGAAATATCTACACAGCTATCTCTATAAACATGGAAATAGCTACACTGCTATCTGTATAAACATAGAAATAGCGACACCGTTATCTGTATAAACATGGAAATATCTACACCGCCCTCTGTAAAAACATGAAGATATCTACACAGTCATCTGTATAAACTTGGAAATATCTACACCTCCATCTGTATAAACATGGAAATATCTACACTGCCATCTGTATACACATGGAAATATCTACACAGCCATCTGAAGAAACATGGAAATATGTACACCGCTATCTGTATAAACATGGAAATAACTACACCGCTATCTTTATAAACTTGGAAATATCTACACCGCCTTCTGTATAAACATGGAAATATCTACACCGCTAACTGTAAACATGGAAATACCAACACCGTTATCTGTATAAACATTGAAATATCTACACCGCTATCTGTATAAAGATGGAAATATCTACAACGCTATCTGTGTAAACATGGAAATATCTACACACCTATCTGTGTAAACATGGAAATATCTACACCGCTATCTGTATAAACATGGAAATATCTACACCGCTATCTGTATAAACATGGAAATACCAAAACGGCTATCTGTATAAACATGGAAATATCTACAACGCTATCTGTATAAATACGGAAATATCCTCACCACTATCACTATAAACCTGGCAATACCTACAACGCTATCTGTATAACTACGGAAATATCCTCACCACAATCTCTATAAACATGGAAATACCTACACCGCCATATCTATACACATGGAAATACCTACACCGCTATCTGTATACACATGGAAATATCTACACCACTATCTCTATAAACATAGAAATATCTACATTGCTATCTCTATAAACATGGAAATATCTACACCGCCATCTCTATAAACATGGAAATATCTACATCGCTATCTGTATAAATATGGAAATATCTCCACCGCTCTCAGTATAAACATGGAAATATCTACACCGATATCTGTATAAACATGGAAATATCTACACCGCTATCTGTATAAACATGGAAATATCTACAACGCTATCTGTGTAAACATGGAAGTATCTACACAGATATCTGTGTAAACTTGCAAATATCTACACAGCTATCTGTGTAAAGATCGAAATGTCTACAGCGCAATCTGTGCAAAGATGGAAATATCTACACCGCTATCTCTGTAAACATGGAAATATCTACACCGCTATCTGTATCAACATGGAAATATCTACTTCGCTATCTTTATAAACGTGGAAATATCTACACTGTTAACTCTATAAACATGGAAATATCTACACCACCATCTGTATAAACATGCAAATATCTACAGAGTCATCTGTATAAACATGGAAATACCTACACCACCATATCTATAAACATGGAAATATATACAGTGCCATCTGTATACCCGTGGAAATACCTACCCAGCCATCTGTGTAACCACGGAAATATCTACTCCGCTATCTCTATAAACATGGAAATACGTACAACGCTATCTCTATAAATATGGAAATATCTACACTGCAATCTCTATAAACATGGAAATATCTACACCGCCATCACTATAAACATGGAAATATCTACATCGCTATCTCTATTAACATGGAAATAGCTCCACCGCTATCAGTATAAACACTGAAATATCTACACCGCTATCTGTATAAACATGGAAATATGTACAATGCTATCTGTATAAACATGGAAATATCTACACCGCAATCTGTATAAACATGGAAATATCTACACAGCTATCTCTATAAACATGGAAATAGCTACCCTGCTATCTGTATAAACATAGAAATAGCGACACCGTTATCTGTATAAACATGGAAATATCTACACCGCCCTCTGTAAAAACATGAAGATATCTACACAGTCATCTGTATAAACTTGGAAATATCTACACCTCCATCTGTATAAACATGGAAATATCTACACTGCCATCTGTATACACATGGAAATATCTACACAGCCATCTGAAGAAACATGGAAATATGTACACCGCTATCTGTATAAACATGGAAATAACTACACCACTATCTTTATAAACTTGGAAATATCTACACCGCCTTCTGTATAAACATGGAAATATCTACACCGCTAACTGTATAAACATGGAAATACCAACACCGTTATCTGTATAAACATTGAAATATCTACACCGCTATCTGTATAAAGATGGAAATATCTACAACGCTATCTGTGTAAACATGGAAATATCTACACACCTATCTGTGTAAACATGGAAATATCTACACCGCTATCTGTATAAACATGGAAATATCTACACTGCTATCTGTATAAACATGGAAATACCAAAACGGCTATCTGTATAAACATGGAAATATCTACAACGCTATCTGTATAAATACGGAAATATCCTCACCACTATCACTATAAACCTGGCAATACCTACAACGCTATCTGTATAACTACGGAAATATCCTCACCACTATCTCTATAAACATGGAAATACCTACACCGCCATATCTATACACATGGAAATACCTACACCTCTATCTCTATAAACATGGAAATATCTACACCACTATCTCTATAAACATAGAAATATCTACATTGCTATCTCTATAAACATGGAAATATCTACACCGCCATCTCTATAAACATGGAAATATCTACATCGCTATCTGTATAAATATGGAAATATCTCCACCGCTATCAGTATAAACATGGAAATATCTACACCGATATCTGTATAAACATGGAAATATCTACACCGCTATCTGTATAAACATGGAAATATCTACAACGCTATCTGTGTAAACATGGAAGTATCTACACAGATATCTGTGTAAACTTGCAAATATCTACACAGCTATCTGTGTAAAGATCGAAATGTCTACAGCGCAATCTGTGCAAAGATGGAAATATCTACACCGCTATCTCTGTAAACATGGAAATATCTACACCGCTATCTGTATCAACATGGAAATATCTACTTCGCTATCTTTATAAACGTGGAAATATCTACACTGTTATCTCTATAAACATGGAAATATCTACACCACCATCTGTATAAACATGCAAATATCTACAGAGTCATCTGTATAAACATGGAAATACCTACACCACCATATCTATAAACATGGAAATATCTACAGTGCCATCTGAATACCCGTGGAAATACCTACCCAGCCATCTGTGTAACCACGGAAATATCTACTCCGCTATCTCTATAAACATGGAAATACGTACAACGCTATCTCTATAAATATGGAAATATCTACACTGCAATCTCTATAAACATGGAAATATCTACACCGCCATCACTATAAACATGGAAATATCTACATCGCTATCTGTATTAACATGGAAATAGCTCCACCGCTATCAGTATAAACACTGAAATATCTACACCGCTATCTGTATAAACATGGAAATATGTACAATGCTATCTGTATAAACATGGAAATATCTACAACGGTATCAGTATAAATACGGAAATATCCTCACCACTATCACTATAAACCTGGAAACACCTACAACGCTATCTGTATAACTACGGAAATATCCTCACCACTATCTCTATAAACATGGAAATACCTACACCGCCATATCTATACACATGGAAATACCTACACCGCCATCTCTATACACATGGAAATATCTACACCACTATCTCTATAAACATAGAAATATCCACATTGCAATCTCTATAAACATGGAATTATCTACACCGCCATCTCTATAAACATGGAAATATCTACATCGCTATCTGTATAAATATGGAAATATCTCCACCGCTATCAGTATAAACATGGAAATATCTACACCGATATCTGTATAAACATGGAAATATCTACACCGCTATCTGTATAAACATGGAAATGTCTACAACGCTATCTGTGTAAACATGGAAGTATCTACACAGATATCTGTGTAAACTTGCAAATATCTACACAGCTATCTGTGTAAAGATCGAAATGTCTACAGCGCAATCTGTGCAAAGAAGGAAATATCTACACCGCTATCTCTGTAAACATGGAAATATCTACACCGCTATCTGTATCAACATGGAAATATCTACTTCGCTATCTTTATAAACATGGAAATATCTACACTGTTATCTCTATAAACATGGAAATATCTACACCACCATCTGTATAAACATGCAAATATCTACAGAGTCATCTGTATAAACATGGAAACATCTACACCACCATATGTATAAACATGGAAATATCTACAGTGCCATCTGTATACCCGTGGAAATACCTACCCAGCCATCTGTGTAACCACGGAAATATCTACTCCGCTATCTCTATAAACATGGAAATACGTACAACACTATCTCTATAAATATGGAAATATCTACGCTGCAATCTCTATAAACATGGAAATATCTAGACCGCCATCACTATAAACATGGAAATATCTACATCGCTATCTGTATTAACATGGAAATAGCTCCACCGCTATCAGTATAAACACTGAAATATCTACACCGCTATCTGTATAAACATGGAAATATGTACAACGCTATCTGTATAAACATGGAAATATCTACACCGCTATCTGTATAAACATGGAAATATCTACACAGCTATCTCTATAAAGATGGAAATAGCTACACTGCTATCTGTATAAACATAGAAATAGCGACACCGTTATCTGTATAAACATGGAAATATCTACACCGCCCTCTGTAAAAACATGAAGATATCTACACAGTCATCTGTATAAACTTGGAAATATCTACACCTCCATCTGTATAAACATGGAAATATCTACACTGCCATCTGCATACACATGGAAATATCTACACAGCCATCTGAAGAAACATGGAAATATGTACACCGCTATCTGTATAAACATGGAAATAACTACACGGCTATCTTTATAAACTTGGAAATATCTACACCGCCTTCTGTATAAACATGGAAATATCTACACCGCTAACTGTATAAACATGGAAATACCAACACCGTTATCTGTATAAACATTGAAATATCTACACCGCTATCTGTATAAAGATGGAAATATCTACAATGCTATCTGTGTAAACATGGAAATATCTACACACCTATCTGTGTAAACATGGAAATATCTACACCGCTATCTGCATAAACATGGAAATATCTACACCGCTATCTGTATAAACATGGAAATACCAAAACGTCTATCTGTATAAACATGGAAATATCTACAACGGTATCAGTATAAATACGGAAATATCCTCACCACTATCACTATAAACCTGGAAACACCTACAACGCTATCTGTATAACTACGGAAATATCCTCACCACTATCTCTATAAACATGGAAATACCTACACCGCCATATCTATACACATGGAAATACCTACACCGCCATCTCTATACACATGGAAATATCTACACCACTATCTCTATAAACATAGAAATATCCACATTGCAATCTCTATAAACATGGAATTATCTACACCGCCATCTCTATAAACATGGAAATATCTACATCGCTATCTGTATAAATATGGAAATATCTCCACCGCTATCAGTATAAACATGGAAATATCTACACCGATATCTGTATAAACATGGAAATATCTACACCGCTATCTGTATAAACATGGAAATATCTACAACGCTATCTGTGTAAACATGGAAGTATCTACACAGATATCTGTGTAAACTTGCAAATATCTACACAGCTATCTGTGTAAAGATCGAAATGTCTACAGCGCAATCTGTGCAAAGATGGAAATATCTACACCGCTATCTCTGTAAACATGGAAATATCTACACTGCTATCTGTATCAACATGGAAATATCTACTTCGCTATCTTTATAAACATGGAAATATCTACACAGCTATCTCTATAAACATGGAAATAGCTACACTGCTATCTGTATAAACATAGAAATAGCAACACCGTTATCTGTATAAACATGGAAATATCTACACCGCCCTCTGTAAAAACATGAAGATATCTACACAGTCATCTGTATAAACTTGGAAATATCTACACCTCCATCTGTATAAACATGGAAATATCTACACTGCCATCTGTATACACATGGAAATATCTACACAGCCATCTGAAGAAACATGGAAATATGTACACCGCTATCTGTATAAACATGGAAATAACTACACCGCTATCTTTATATACTTGGAAATATCTACACCGCCTTCTGTATAAACATGGAAATATCTACACCGCTAACTGTATAAACATGGAAATACCAACACCGTTATCTGTATAAACATTGAAATATCTACACCGCTATCTGTATAAAGATGGAAATATCTACAACGCTATCTGTGTAAACATGGAAATATCTACACACCTATCTGTGTAAACATGGAAATATCTACACCGCTATCTGTATAAACATGGAAATATCTACACCGCTATCTGTATAAACATGGAAATACCAAAACGGCTATCTGCATAAACATGGAAATATCTACAACGCTATCTGTATAAATACGGAAATATCCTCACCACTATCACTATAAACCTGGCAATACCTACAACGCTATCTGTATAACTACGGAAATATCCTCACCACTATCTCTATAAACATGGAAATACCTACACCGCCATATCTATACACATGGAAATACCTACACCGCTATCTCTATACACATGGAAATATCTACACCACTATCTCTATAAACATAGAAATATCTACATTGCTATCTCTATAAACATGGAAATATCTACACCGCCATCTCTATAAACATGGAAATATCTACATCGCTATCTGTATAAATATGGAAATATCTCCACCGCTATCAGTATAAACATGGAAATATCTACACCGATATCTGTATAAACATGGAAATATCTACACCGCTATCTGTATAAACATGGAAATATCTACAACGCTATCTGTGTAAACATGGAAGTATCTACACAGATATCTGTGTAAACTTGCAAATATCTACACAGCTATCTGTGTAAAGATCGAAATGTCTACAGCGCAATCTGTGCAAAGATGGAAATATCTACACCGCTATCTCTGTAAACATGGAAATATCTACACCGCTATCTGTATCAACATGGAAATATCTACTTCGCTATCTTTATAAACGTGGAAATATCTACACTGTTATCTCTATAAACATGGAAATATCTACACCACCATCTGTATAAACATGCAAATATCTACAGAGTCATCTGTATAAACATGGAAATACCTACACCACCATATCTATAAACATGGAAATATCTACAGTGCCATCTGTATACCCGTGGAAATACCTACCCAGCCATCTGTGTAACCACGGAAATATCTACTCCGCTATCTCTATAAACATGGAAATACGTACAACGCTATCTCTATAAATATGGAAATATCTACACTGCAATCTCTATAAACATGGAAATATCTACACCGCCATCACTATAAACATGGAAATATTTACATCGCTATCTGTATTAACATGGAAATAGCTCCACCGCTATCAGTATAAACACTGAAATATCTACACCGCTATCTGTATAAACATGGAAATATGTACAATGCTATCTGTATAAACATGGAAATATCTACACCGCAATCTGTATAAACATGGAAATATCTACACAGCTATCTCTATAAACATGGAAATAGCTACCCTGCTATCTGTATAAACATAGAAATAGCGACACCGTTATCTGTATAAACATGGAAATATCTACACCGCCCTCTGTAAAAACATGAAGATATCTACACAGTCATCTGTATAAACTTGGAAATATCTACACCTCCATCTGTATAAACATGGAAATATCTACACTGCCATCTGTATACACATGGAAATATCTACACAGCCATCTGAAGAAACATGGAAATATGTACACCGCTATCTGTATAAACATGGAAATAACTACACCGCTATCTTTAAAAACTTGGAAATATCTACACCGCCTTCTGTATAAACATGGAAATATCTTCACCGCTATCTGTATGAACATGGAAATACCAACACCGTTATCTGTATAAACATTGAAATAACTACACCGCTATCTGTATAAAGATGGAAATATCTACAACGCTATCTGTGTAAACATGGAAATATCTACACACCTATCTGTGTAAACATGGAAATATCTACACCGCTATCTGTATAAACATGGAAATACCAAAACGGCTATCTGTATAAACATGGAAATATCTACAACGGTATCAGTATAAATACGGAAATATCCTCACCACTATCACTATAAACCTGGAAACACCTACAACGCTATCTGTATAACTACGGAAATATCCTCACCACTATCTCTATAAACATGGAAATACCTACACCGCCATATCTATACACATGGAAATACCTACACCGCCATCTCTATACACATGGAAATATCTACACCACTATCTCTATAAACATAGAAATATCCACATTGCAATCTCTATAAACATGGAAATATCTACACCGCCATCTCTATAAACATGGAAATATCTACATCGCTATCTGTATAAATATGGAAATATCTCCACCGCTATCAGTATAAACATGGAAATATCTACACTGATATCTGTATAAACATGGAAATATCTACACCGCTATCTGTATAAACATGGAAATATCTACAACGCTATCTGTGTAAACGTGGAAGTATCTACACAGATATCTGTGTAAACTTGCAAATATCTACACAGCTATCTGTGTAAAGATCGAAATGTCTACAGCGCAATCTGTGCAAAGATGGAAATATCTACACCGCTATCTCTGTAAACATGGAAATATCTACACTGCTATCTGTATCAACATGGAAATATCTACTTCGCTATCTTTATAAACATGGAAATATCTACACTGTTATCTCCATAAACATGGAAATATCTACACCACCATCTGTATAAACATGCAAATATCTACAGAGTCATCTGTATAAACATGGAAACATCTACACCACCATATCTATAAACATGGAAATATCTACAGTGCCATCTGTATACCCGTGGAAATACCTACCCAGCCATCTGTGTAACCACGGAAATATCTACTCCGCTATCGGTATAAACATGGAAATACGTACAACGCTATCTCTATAAATATGGAAATATCTACGCTGCAATCTCTATAAACATGGAAATATCTAGACCGCCATCACTATAAACATGGAAATATCTACATCGCTATCTGTATTAACATGGAAATAGCTCCACCGCTATCAGTATAAACACTGAAATATCTGCACCGCTATCTGTATAAACATGGAAATATGTACAACGCTATCTGTATAAACATGGAAATATCTACACCGCTATCTGTATAAACATGGAAATATCTACACAGCTATCTCTATAAACATGGAAATAGCTACACTGCTATCTGTATAAACATAGAAATAGCGACACCGTTATCTGTATAAACATGGAAATATCTACACCGCCCTCTGTAAAAACATGAAGATATCTACACAGTCATCTGTATAAACTTGGAAATATCTACACCTCCATCTGTATAAACATGGAAATATCTACACTGCCATCTGTATACACATGGAAATATCTACACAGCCATCTGAAGAAACATGGAAATATGTACACCGCTATCTGTATAAACATCGAAATAACTACACCGCTATCTTTATAAACTTGGAAATATCTACACCGCCTTCTGTATAAACATGGAAATATCTACACCGCTAACTGTATAAACATGGAAATACCAACACCGTTATCTGTATAAACATTGAAATATCTACACCGCTATCTGTATAAAGATGGAAATATCTACAATGCTATCTGTGTAAACATGGAAATATCTACACACCTATCTGTGTAAACATGGAAATATCTTCACCGCTATCTGCATAAACATGGAAATATCTACAACGCTATCTGTATAAACATGGAAATACCAAAACGGCTATCTGTATAAACATGGAAATATCTACAACGGTATCAGTATAAATACGGAAATATCCTCACCACTATCACTATAAACCTGGAAACACCTACAACGCTATCTGTATAACTACGGAAATATCCTCACCACTATCTCTATAAACATGGAAATACCTACACCGCCATATCTATACACATGGAAATACCTACACCGCCATCTCTATACACATGGAAATATCTACACCACTATCTCTATAAACATAGAAATATCCACATTGCAATCTCTATAAACATGGAAATATCTACACCGCCATCTCTATAAACATGGAAATATCTACATCGCTATCTGTATAAATATGGAAATATCTCCACCGCTATCAGTATAAACATGGAAATATCTACACCGATATCTGTATAAACATGGAAATATCTACACCGCTATCTGTATAAACATGGAAATATCTACAACGCTATCTGTGTAAACATGGAAGTATCTACACAGATATCTGTGTAAACTTGCAAATATCTACACAGCTATCTGTGTAAAGATCGAAATGTCTACAGCGCAATCTGTGCAAAGATGGAAATATCTACACCGCTATCTCTGTAAACATGGAAATATCTACACTGCTATCTGTATCAGCATGGAAATATCTACTTCGCTATCTTTATAAACATGGAAATATCTACACTGTTATCTCCATAAACATGGAAATATCTACACCACCATCTGTATAAACATGCAAATATCTACAGAGTCATCTGTATAAACATGGAAACATCTACACCACCATATCTATAAACATGGGAATATCTACAGTGCCATCTGTATACCCGTGGAAATACCTACCCAGCCATCTGTGTAACCACGGAAATATCTACTCCGCTATCTCTATAAACATGGAAATACGTACAACGCTATCTCTATAAATATGGAAATACCTACACTGCAATCTCTACAAACATGGAAATATCTACACCGCCATCACTATAAACATGGAAATATCTACATCGCTATCTGTATGAACATGGAAATACCTCCACCGCTATCAGTATAAACACTGAAATATCTACACCGCTATCTGTATAAACATGGAAATATGTACAACGCTATCTGTATAAACATGGAAATATCTACACCGCTATCTGTATAAACATGGAAATATCTACACAGCTATCTCTATAAACATGGAAATAGCTACACTGCTATCTGTATAAACATAGAAATAGCGACACCGTTATCTGTATAAACATGGAAATATCTACACCGCCCTCTGTAAAAACATGAAGATATCTACACAGTCATCTGTATAAACTTGGAAATATCTACACCTCCATCTGTATAAACATGGAAATATCTACACTGCCATCCGTATACACATGGAAATATCTACACAGCCATCTGAAGAAACATGGAAATATGTACACCGCTATCTGTATAAACATGGAAATAACTACACCGCTATCTTTATAAACTTGGAAATATCTACACCGCCTTCTGTATAAACATGGAAATATCTACACCGCTAACTGTATAAACATGGAAATACCAACACCGTTATCTGTATAAACATTGAAATATCTACACCGCTATCTGTATAAAGATGGAAATATCTACAACGCTATCTGTGTAAACATGGAAATATCTACACACCTATCTGTGTAAACATGGAAATATCTACACCGCTATCTGTATAAACATGTAAATATCTACACCGCTATCTGTATAAACATGGAAATACCAAAACGGCTATCTGTATAAACATGGAAATATCTACAACGCTATCTGTATAAATACGGAAATATCCTCACCACTATCACTATAAACCTGGCAATACCTACAACGCTATCTGTATAACTACGGAAATATCCTCACCACTATCTCTATAAATATGGAAATACCTACACCGCCATATCTATACACATGGAAATACCTACACCGCTATCTCTATACACATGGAAATATCCACACCACTATCTCTATAAACATAGAAATATCTACATTGCTATCTCTATAAACATGGAAATATCTACACCGCCATCTCTATAAACATGGAAATATCTACATCGCTATCTGTATAAATATGGAAATATCTCCACCGCTATCAGTATAAACATGGAAATATCTACACCGATATCTGTATAAACATGGAAATATCTACACCGCTATCTGTATAAACATGGAAATATCTACAACGCTATCTGTGTAAACATGGAAGTATCTACACAGATATCTGTGTAAACTTGCAAATATCTACACAGCTATCTGTGTAAAGATCGAAATGTCTACAGCGCAATCTGTGCAAAGATGGAAATATCTACACCGCTATCTCTGTAAACATGGAAATATCTACACCGCTATCTGTATCAACATGGAAATATCTACTTCGCTATCTTTATAAACGTGGAAATATCTACACTGTTATCTCTATAAACATGGAAATATCTACACCACCATCTGTATAAACATGCAAATATCTACAGAGTCGTCTGTATAAACATGGAAATACCTACACCACCATATCTATAAACATGGAAATATCTACAGTGCCATCTGTATACCCGTGGAAATACCTACCCAGCCATCTGTGTAACCACGGAAATATCTACTCCGCTATCTCTATAAACATGGAAATACGTACAACGCTATCTCTATAAATATGGAAATATCTACACTGCAATCTCTATAAACATGGAAATATCTACACCGCCATCACTATAAACATGGAAATATCTACATCGCTATCTGTATTAACATGGAAATAGCTCCACCGCTATCAGTATAAACACTGAAATATCTACACCGCTATCTGTATAAACATGGAAATATGTACAACGCTATCTGTATAAACATGGAAATATCTACACCGCAATCTGTATAAACATGGAAATATCTACACAGCTATCTCTATAAACATGGAAATAGCTACCCTGCTATCTGTATAAACATAGAAATAGCGACACCGTTATCTGTATAAACATGGAAATATCTACACCGCCCTCTGTAAAAACATGAAGATATCTACACAGTCATCTGTATAAACTTGGAAATATCTACACCTCCATCTGTATAAACATGGAAATATCTACACTGCCATCTGTATACACATGGAAATATCTACACAGCCATCTGAAGAAACATGGAAATATGTACACCGCTATCTGTATAAACATGGAAATAACTACACCGCTATCTTTATAAACTTGGAAATATCTACACCGCCTTCTGTATAAACATGGAAATATCTACACCGCTATCTGTATGAACATGGAAATACCAACACCGTTATCTGTATAAACATTGAAATAACTACACCGCTATCTGTATAAAGATGGAAATATCTACAACGCTATCTGTGTAAACATGGAAATATCTACACACCTATCTGTGTAAACATGGAAATATCTACACCGCTATCTGTATAAACATGGAAATACCAAAACGGCTATCTGTATAAACATGGAAATATCTACAACGCTATCTGTATAAATACGGAAATATCCTCACCACTATCACTATAAACCTGGAAATACCTACAACGCTATCTGTATAACTACGGAAATATCCTCACCATAATCTCTATAAACATGGAAATACCTACACCGCCATATCTATACACATGGAGATTCCCACACCGCCATCTCTATACACATGGAAATATCTACACCACTATCTCTATAAACATAGAAATATCTACATTGCAATCTCTATAAACATGGAAATATCTACACAGCCATCTCTATAAACATGGAAATATCTACACAGCCATCTCTATAAACATGGAAATATTTACATCGCTATCTGTATAAATATGGAAATATCTCCACCGCTATCAGTATAAACATGGAAATATCTACACCGATATCTGTATAAACATGGAAATATCTACACCGCTATCTGTATAAACATGGAAATATCTACAACGCTATCTGTGTAAACATGGAAGTATCTACACAGATATCTGTGTAAACTTGCAAATATCTACACAGCTATCTGTGTAAAGATCGAAATGTCTACAGCGCAATCTGTGCAAAGATGGAAATATCTACACCGCTATCTCTGTAAACATGGAAATATCTACACCGCTATCTGTATCAACATGGAAATATCTACTTCGCTATCTTTATAAACATGTAAATATCTACACTGTTATCTCTATAAACATGGAAATATCTACACCACCATCTGTATAAACATGCAAATATCTACAGAGTAATCTGTATAAACATGGAAACATCTACACCACCATATCTATAAACATGGAAATATCTACAGTGCCATCTGTATACCCGTGGAAATACCTACCCAGCCATCTGTGTAACCACGGAAATATCTACTCCGCTATCTGTATAAACATGGAAATACGTACAACGCTATCTCTATAAATATGGAAATATCTACGCTGCAATCTCTATAAACATGGAAATATCTACACCGCCATCACTATAAACATGGAAATATCTACATCGCTATCTGTATTAACATGGAAATAGCTCCACCGCTATCAGTATAAACACTGAAATATCTACACCGCTATCTGTATAAACATGGAAATATGTACAACGCTATCTGTATAAACATGGAAATATCTACACCGCTATCTGTATAAACATGGAAATATCTACACAGCTATCTCTATAAACATGGAAATAGCTACACTGCTATCTGTATAAACATAGAAATAGCGACACCGTCATCTGTATAAACATGGAAATATCTACACCGCCCTCTGTAAAAACATGAAGATATCTACACAGTCATCTGTATAAACTTGGAAATATCTACACCTCCATCTGTATAAACATGGAAATATCTACACTGCCATCTGTATACACATGGAAATATGTACACAGCAATCTGAAGAAACATGGAAATATGTACACCGCTATCTGTATAAACATGGAAATAACTACACCGCTATCTGTATAAACTTGGAAATATCTACACCGCCTTCTGTATAAACATGGAAATATCTACACCGCTATCTGTATAAACATAGAAAGACCAACACCGTTATCTGTATAAACATTGAAATATCTACACCGCTATCTGTATAAAGATGGAAATATCTACAACGCTATCTGTGTAAGCATGGAAATATCTACACACCTATCTGTGTAAACATGGAAATACCTACACCGCTATCTGTATAAACATGGAAATATCTACACTGCTATCTGTATAAACATGGAAATACCAAAACGGCTATCTGTATAAACATGGAAATATCTACAACGCTATCTGTATAAATACGGAAATATCCTCACCACTATCACTATAAACCTGGAAATACCTACAACGCTATCTGTAGAAATACGGAAATATCCTCACCACTATATCTATAAACATGGAAATACCTACACCGCCATATCTATACACATGGAAATAACTACACCGCCATCTCTATACACATGGAAATATCTACACAACTATCTCTATAAACATAGAAATATCTACATTGCAATCTCTATAAACATGGAAATATCTACACCGCCATCTCTATAAACATGGAAATATCTACATCGCTATCTGTATAAATATGGAAATATCTCCACCGCTATCAGTATAAACATGGAAATATCTACACCGATATCTGTATAAACATGGAAATATCTACACCGCTATCTGTATAAACATGGAGATATCTACAACGCTATCTGTGTAAACATGGAAGTATCTACACAGATATCTGTGTAAACTTGCAAATATCTACACAGCTATCTGTGTAAAGATCGAAATGTCTACAGCGCAATCTGTGCAAAGATGGAAATATCTACACCGCTATCTCTGTAAACATGGAAATATCTACACCGCTATCTGTATCAACATGGAAATATCTACTTCGCTATCTTTATAAACATGGAAATATCTACACTGTTATCTCTATAAACATGGAAATATCTACACCACCATCTGTATAAACACGCAAATATCTACAGAGTCATCTGTATAAACATAGTAACATCTACACCACCATATCTATAAACATGGAAATATCTACAGTGCCATCTGTATACCCGTGGAAATACCTACCCAGCCATCTGTGTAACCACGGAAATATCTACTCCGCTATCTCTATAAACATGGAAATAGGTACAACGCTATCTCTATAAATATGGAAATATGTACACTGCAATCTCTATAAACATGGAAATATCTACACCGCCATCAATATAAACATGGAAATATCTACATCGCTACCTGTATTAACATGGAAATAGCTCCACCACTATCAGTATAAACACTGAAATATCTACACCGCTATCTGTATAAACATGGAAATATGTACAACGCTATCTGTATAAACATGGAAATATCTACACCGCTATCTGTATAAACATGGAAATATCTACACAGCTATCTCTATAAACATGGAAATAGCTACACTGCTATCTGTATAAACATAGAAATAGCGACACCGTTATCTGTATAAACATGGAAATATCTACACCGCCCTCTGTAAAAACATCAAGATATCTACACAGTCATCTGTATAAACTTGGAAATATCTACACCTCCATCTGTATAAACATGGAAATATCTACACTGCCATCTGTATACACATGGAAATATCTACGCAGCCATCTGTAGAAACATGGAAATATGTACACCGCTATCTGTATAAACATGGAAATAACTACACCGCTATCTTTATAAACTTGGAAATATCTACACCGCCTTCTGTATAAACATGGAAATATCTACACCGCTATCTGTATAAACATGGAAATACCAACACCGTTATCTGTATAAACATTGAAATATCTACACCGCTATCTGTATAAAGATGGAAATATCTACAACGCTATCTGTGTAAACATGGAAATATCTACACACCTATCTGTATAAACATGGAAATATCTACACCGCTAT
The DNA here is from genome assembly GCF_028858775.2 of Pan troglodytes. Lineage (NCBI taxonomy): Eukaryota > Metazoa > Chordata > Mammalia > Primates > Hominidae > Pan > Pan troglodytes. The sequence goes on from NC_072411.2 coordinate 565,716, forward strand.
CTGTATAAACATGGAAATACCAAAACGGCTATCTGTATAAACATGGAAATATCTACAACGCTATCTGTATAAATACGGAAATATCCTCACCACTATCACTATAAACCTGGAAATACCTACAACGCTATCTGTATAAATACGGAAATATCCTCACCACTATCTCTATAAACATGGAAATACCTACAACGCCATGTCTATACACATGGAAATACCTACACCGCCATGTCTATACACATGGAAATATCTACACCACTATCTCTATAAACATAGAAATATCTACATTGCAATCTCTACAAACATGGAAATATCTACACCGCCATCTCTATAAACATGGAAATATCTACATCGCTATCTGTATAAATATGGAAATATCTCCACCGCTATCAGTATAAACATGGAAATATCTACACCGATATCTGTATAAACATGGAAATATCTACACCGCTATCTGTATAAACATGGAAATATCTACAACGCTATCTGTGTAAACATGGAAGTATCTACACAGATATCTGTGTAAACTTGCAAATATCTACACAGCTATCTGTGTAAAGATCGAAATGTCTACAGGGCAATCTGTGCAAAGATGGAAATATCTACACCGCTATCTCTGTAAACATGGAAATATCTACACCGCTATCTGTATCAACATGGAAATATCTACTTCGCTATCTTTATAAACGTGGAAATATCTACACTGTTATCTCTATAAACATGGAAATATCTACACCACCATCTGTATAAACATGCAAATATCTACAGAGTCATCTGTATAAACATGGAAATACCTACACCACCATATCTATAAACATGGAAATATCTACAGTGCCATCTGTATACCCGTGGAAATACCTACCCAGCCATCTGTGTAACCACGGAAATATCTACTCCGCTATCTCTATAAACATGGAAATACGTACAACGCTATCTCTATAAATATGAAAATATCTACACTGCAATCTCTATAAACATGGAAATATCTACACCGCCATCACTATAAACATGGAAATATCTACATCGCTATCTGTATTAACATGGAAATAGCTCCACCGCTATCAGTATAAACACTGAAATATCTACACCGCTATCTGTATAAACATGGAAATATGTACAATGCTATCTGTATAAACATGGAAATATCTACACCGCAATCTGTATAAACATGGAAATATCTACACAGCTATCTCTATAAACATGGAAATAGCTACCCTGCTATCTGTATAAACATAGAAATAGCGACACCGTTATCTGTATAAACATGGAAATATCTACACCGCCCTCTGTAAAAACATGAAGATATCTACACAGTCATCTGTATAAACTTGGAAATATCTACACCTCCATCTGTATAAACATGGAAATATCTACACTGCCATCTGTATACACATGGAAATATCTACACAGCCATCTGAAGAAACATGGAAATATGTACACCGCTATCTGTATAAACATGGAAATAACTACACCGCTATCTTTATAAACTTGGAAATATCTACACCGCCTTCTGTATAAACATGGAAATATCTACACCGCTATCTGTATGAACATGGAAATACCAACACCGTTATCTGTATAAACATTGAAATAACTACACCGCTATCTGTATAAAGATGGAAATATCTACAACGCTATCTGTGTAAACATGGAAATATCTACACACCTATCTGTGGAAACATGGAAATATCTACACCGCTATCTGTATAAACATGGAAATATCTACACCGCTATCTGTATAAACATGGAAATACCAAAACGGCTATCTGTATAAACATGGAAATATCTACAACGCTATCTGTATAAATACGGAAATATCCTCACCACTATCACTATAAACCTGGAAATACCTACAACGCTATCTGTATAACTACGGAAATATCCTCACCATAATCTCTATAAACATGGAAATACCTACACCGCCATATCTATACACATGGAAATTCCTACACCGCCATCTCTATACACATGGAAATATCTACACCACTATCTCTATAAACATAGAAATATCTACATTGCAATCTCTATAAACATGGAAATATCTACACAGCCATCTCTATAAACATGGAAATATTTACATCGCTATCTGTATAAATATGGAAATATCTCCACCGCTATCAGTATAAACATGGAAATATCTACACCGATATCTGTATAAACATGGAAATATCTACACCGCTATCTGTATAAACATGGAAATATCTACAACGCTATCTGTGTAAACATGGAAGTATCTACACAGATATCTGTGTAAACTTGCAAATATCTACACAGCTATCTGTGTAAAGATCGAAATGTCTACAGCGCAATCTGTGCAAAGATGGAAATATCTACACCGCTATCTCTGTAAACATGGAAATATCTACACCGCTATCTGTATCAACATGGAAATATCTACTTCGCTATCTTTATAAACATGTAAATATCTACACTGTTATCTCTATAAACATGGAAATATCTACACCACCATCTGTATAAACATGCAAATATCTACAGAGTCATCTGTATAAACATGGAAACATCTACACCACCATATCTATAAACATGGAAATATCTACAGTGCCATCTGTATACCCGTGGAAATACCTACCCAGCCATCTGTGTAACCACGGAAATATCTACTCCGCTATCTCTATAAACATGGAAATACGTACAACGCTATCTCTATAAATATGGAAATATCTACGCTGCAATCTCTATAAACATGGAAATATCTACACCGCCATCACTATAAACATGGAAATATCTACATCGCTATCTGTATTAACATGGAAATAGCTCCACAGCTATCAGTATAAACACTGAAATATCTACACCGCTATCTGTATAAACATGGAAATATGTACAACGCTATCTGTATAAACATGGAAATATCTACACCGCTATCTGTATAAACATGGAAATATCTACACAGCTATCTCTATAAACATGGAAATAGCTACACTGCTATCTGTATAAACATAGAAATAGCGACACCGTCATCTGTATAAACATGGAAATATCTACACCGCCCTCTGTAAAAACATGAAGATATCTACACAGTCATCTGTATAAAGTTGGAAATATCTACACCTCCATCTGTATAAACATGGAAATATCTACACTGCCATCTGTATACACATGGAAATATGTACACAGCAATCTGAAGAAACATGGAAATATGTACACCGCTATCTGTATAAACATGGAAATAACTACACCGCTATCTGTATAAACTTGGAAATATCTACACCGCCTTCTGTATAAACATGGAAATATCTACACCGCTATCTGTATAAACATAGAAAGACCAACACCGTTATCTGTATAAACATTGAAATATCTACACCGCTATCTGTATAAAGATGGAAATATCTACAACGCTATCTGTGTAAGCATGGAAATATCTACACACCTATCTGTGTAAACATGGAAATATCTACACCGCTATCTGTATAAACATGGAAATATCTACACTGCTATCTGTATAAACATGGAAATACCAAAACGGCTATCTGTATAAACATGGAAATATCTACAACGCTATCTGTATAAATACGGAAATATCCTCACCACTATCACTATAAACCTGGAAATACCTACAACGCTATCTGTAGAAATACGGAAATATCCTCACCACTATATCTATAAACATGGAAATACCTACACCGCCATATCTATATACATGGAAATGACTACACCGCCATCTCTATACACATGGAAATATCTACACAACTATCTCTATAAACATAGAAATATCTACATTGCAATCTCTATGAACATGGAAATATCTACACCGCCATCTCTATAAACATGGAAATATCTACATCGCTATCTGTATAAATATGGAAATATCTCCACCGCTATCAGTATAAACATGGAAATATCTACACCGATATCTGCATAAACATGGAAATATCTACACCGCTATCTGTATAAACATGGAGATATCTACAACGCTATCTGTGTAAACATGGAAGTATCTACACAGATATCTGTGTAAACTTGCAAATATCTACACAGCTATCTGTGTAAAGATCGAAATGTCTACAGCGCAATCTGTGCAAAGATGGAAATATCTACACCGCTATCTCTGTAAACATGGAAATATCTACACCGCTATCTGTATCAACATGGAAATATCTACTTCGCTATCTTTATAAACATGGAAATATCTACACTGTTATCTCTATAAACATGGAAATATCTACACCACCATCTGTATAAACACGCAAATATCTACAGAGTCATCTGTATAAACATAGTAACATCTACACCACCATATCTATAAACATGGAAATATCTACAGTGCCATCTGTATACCCGTGGAAATACCTACCCAGCCATCTGTGTAACCACGGAAATATCTACTCCGCTATCTCTATAAACATGGAAATAGGTACAACGCTATCTCTATAAATATGGAAATATGTACACTGCAATCTCTATAAACATGGAAATATCTACACCGCCATCAATATAAACATGGAAATATCTACATCGCTACCTGTATTAACATGGAAATAGCTCCACCGCTATCAGTATAAACACTGAAATATCTACACCGCTATCTGTATAAACATGGAAATATGTACAACGCTATCTGTATAAACATGGAAATATCTACACCGCTATCTGTATAAACATGGAAATATCTACACAGCTATCTCTATAAACATGGAAATAGCTACACTGCTATCTGTATAAACATAGAAATAGCGACACCGTTATCTGTATAAACATGGAAATATCTACACCGCCCTCTGTAAAAACATCAAGATATCTACACAGTCATCTGTATAAACTTGGAAATATCTACACCTCCATCTGTACAAACATGGAAATATCTACACTGCCATCTGTATACACATGGAAATATCTACGCAGCCATCTGTAGAAACATGGAAATATGTACACCGCTATCTGTATAAACATGGAAATAACTACACCGCTATCTTTATAAACTTGGAAATATCTACACCGCCTTCTGTATAAACATGGAAATATCTACACCGCTATCTGTATAAACATGGAAATACCAACACCGTTATCTGTATAAACATTGAAATATCTACACCGCTATCTGTATAAAGATGGAAATATCTACAACGCTATCTGTGTAAACATGGAAATATCTACACACCTATCTGTGTAAACATGGAAATATCTACACCGCTATCTGTATAAACATGGAAATATCTACACCGCTATCTGTATAAACATGGAAATACCAAAACGGCTATCTGTATAAACATGGAAATATCAACAACGCTATCTGTATAAATACGGAAATATCCTCACCACTATCACTATAAACCTGGAAATACCTACAACGCTATCTGTATAAATACGGAAATATCCTCACCACTATCTCTATAAACATGGAAATACCTACAACACCATGTCTATACACATTGAAATACCTACACCGCCATGTCTATACACATCTAAATATCTACACCACTATCTCTATAAACATAGAAATATCTACATTGCAATCTCTACAAACATGGAAATATCTACACCGCCATCTCTATAAACATGGAAATATCTACATCGCTATCTGTATAAATATGGAAATATCTCCACCGCTATCAGTATAAACATGGAAATATCTACACCGATATCTGTATAAACATGGAAATATCTACACCGCTATGTGTATAAACATGGAAATATCTACAACGCTATCTGTGTAAACATGGAAGTATCTACACAGATATCTGTGTAAACTTGCAAATATCTACACAGCTATCTGTGTAAAGATCGAAATGTCTACAGGGCAATCTGTGCAAAGATGGAAATATCTACACCTCTATCTCTGTAAACATGGAAATATCTACACCGCTATCTGTATCAACATGGAAATATCTACTTCGCTATCTTTATAAACATGGAAATATCTACACTGTTATCTCTATAAACATGGAAATATCTACACCACCATCTGTATAAACATGCAAATATCTACAGAGTCATCTGTATAAACATGGAAACATCTACACCACCATATCTATAAACATGGAAATATCTACAATGCCATCTGTATACCCGTGGAAATACCTACACAGCCATCTGTGTAACCACGGAAATATCTACTCCGCTATCTCTATAAACATGGAAATACGTACAACGCTATCTCTATAAATATGGAAATATGTACACTGCAATCTCTATAAACATGGAAATATCTACACCGCCATCACTATAAACATGGAAATATCTACATCGCTATCTGTATTAACATGGAAATAGCTCAACCGCTATCAGTATAAACACTGAAATATCTACACCGCTATCTGTATAAACATGGAAATATGTACAACGCTATCTGTATAAACATGGAAATATCTACACCGCTATCTGTATAAACATGGAAATATCTACACAGCTATCTCTATAAACTTGAAAATAGCTACACTGCTATCTGTATAAACATAGAAATAGCGACACCGTTATCTGTATAAACATGGAAATATCTACACCGCCCTCTGTAAAAACATCAAGATATCTACACAGTCATCTGTATAAACTTGGAAATATCTACACCTCCATCTGTATAAACATGGAAATATCTACACTGCCATCTGTATACACATGGAAATATCTACGCAGCCATGTGTAGAAACATGGAAATATGTACACCGCTATCTGTATAAACATGGAAATATCTACACCGCTATCTTTATAAACTTGGAAATATCTACACCGCCTTCTGTATAAACATGGAAATATCTACACCGCTATCTGTATAAACATGGAAATACCAACACCGTTATCTGTATAAACATTGAAATATCTACACCGCTATCTGTATAAAGATGGAAATATCTACAACGCTATCTGTGTAAACATGGAAATATCTACACACCTATCTGTGTAAACATGGAAATATCTACACCGCTATCTGTATAAACATGGAAATATCTACACCGCTATCTGTATAAACATGGAAATACCAAAACGGCTATCTCTATAAACATGGAAATATCTACAATGCTATCTGTATAAATACGGAAATATCCTCACCACTATCACTATAAACCTGGAAATATCTACAACGCTATCTGTATAAATACGGAAATATCCTCACCACTATCTCTATAAACATGGAAATACCTACAACGCCATGTCTATACACATGGAAATACCTACACCACCATGTCTATACACATGGAAATATCTACACCACTATCTCTATAAACATAGAAATATCTACATTGCAATCTCTACAAACATGGAAATATCTACACCGCAATCTCTATAAACATGGAAATATCTACATCGCTATCTGTATAAATATGGAAATATCTCCACCGCTATCAGTATAAACATGGAAATATCTACACCGATATCTGTATAAACATGGAAATATCTACACCGCTATCTGTATAAACATGGAGATATCTACAACGCTATCTGTGTAAACATGGAAGTATCTACACAGATATCTGTGTAAACTTGCAAATATCTACACAGCTATCTGTGTAAAGATCGAAATGTCTACAGCGCAATCTGTGCAAAGATGGAAATATCTACACCGCTATCTGTGTAAACATGGAAATATCTACACCGCTATCTGTATCAACATGGAAATATCTACTTCGCTATCTTTATAAACATGGAAATATCTACACTGTTATCTCTATAAACATGGAAATATCTACACCACCATCTGTATAAACACGCAAATATCTACAGAGTCATCTGTATAAACATAGTAACATCTACACCACCATATCTATAAACATGGAAATATCTACAGTGCCATCTGTATACCCGTGGAAATACCTACCCAGCCATCTGTGTAACCACGGAAATATCTACTCCGCTATCTCTATAAACATGGAAATACGTACAACGCTATCTCTATAAATATGGAAATATGTACACTGCAATCTCTATAAACATGGAAATATCTACACCGCCATCACTATAAACATGGAAATATCTACATCGCTACCTGTATTAACATGGAAATAGCTCCACCGCTATCAGTATAAACACTGAAATATCTACACCGCTATCTGTATAAACATGGAAATATGTACAACGCTATCTGTATAAACATGGAAATATCTACACCGCTATCTATATAAACATGGAAATATCTACACAGCTATCTCTATAAACATGGAAATAGCTACACTGCTATCTGTATAAACATAGAAATAGCGACACCGTTATCTGTATAAACATGGAAATATCTACACCGCCCTCTGTAAAAACATGAAGATATCTACACAGTCATCTGTATAAACTTGGAAATATCTACACCTCCATCTGTATAAACATGGAAATATCTACACTGCCATCTGTATACACATGGAAATATCTACACAGCCATCTGAAGAAACATGGAAATATGTACACCGCTATCTGTATAAACATGGAAATAACTACACCGCTACCTTATAAACTTGGAAATATCTACACCGCCTTCTGTATAAACATGGAAATATCTACACCGCTATCTGTATAAACATGGAAATACCAACACCGTTATCTGTATAAACATTGAAATATCTACACCGCTATCTGTATAAAGATGGAAATATCTACAACGATATCTGTGTAAGCATGGAAATATCTACACACCTATCTGTGTAAACATGGAAATATCTACACCGCTATCTGTATAAACATGGAAATATCTACACCGCTATCTGTATAAACATGGAAATACCAAAACGGCTATCTGTATAAACATGGAAATATCTACAACGCTATCTGTATAAATACGGAAATATCCTCACCACTATCACTATAAACCTGGAAATACCTACAACGCTATCTGTATAAATACGGAAATATCCTCACCACTATCTCTATAAACATGGAAATACCTACACCGCCATATCTATACACATGGAAATAACTACACCGCCATCTCTATACACATGGAAATATCTACACAACTATCTCTATAAACATAGAAATATCTACATTGCAATCTCTATAAACATGGAAATATCTACACCGCCATCTCTATAAACATGGAAATATCTACATCGCTATCTGTATAAATATGGAAATATCTCCACCGCTATCAGTATAAACATGGAAATATCTACACCGATATCTGTATAAACATGGAAATATCTACACCGCTATCTGTATAAACATGGAGATATCTACAACGCTATCTGTGTAAACATGGAAGTATCTACACAGATATCTGTGTAAACTTGCAAATATCTACACAGCTATCTGTGTAAAGATCGAAATGTCTACAGCGCAATCTGTGCAAAGATGGAAATATCTACACCGCTATCTCTGTAAACATGGAAATATCTACACCGCTATCTGTATCAACATGGAAATATCTACTTCGCTATCTTTATAAACATGGAAATATCTACACTGTTATCTCTATAAACATGGAAATATCTACACCACCATCTGTATAAACACGCAAATATCTACAGAGTCATCTGTATAAACATAGTAACATCTACACCACCATATCTATAAACATGGAAATATCTACAGTGCCATCTGTATACCCGTGGAAATACCTACCCAGCCATCTGTGTAACCACGGAAATATCTACTCCGCTATCTCTATAAACATGGAAATACGTACAACGCTATCTCTATAAATATGGAAATATGTACACTGCAATCTCTATAAACATGGAAATATCTACACCGCCATCACTATAAACATGGAAATATCTACATCGCTACCTGTATTAACATGGAAATAGCTCCACCGCTATCAGTATAAACACTGAAATATCTACACCGCTATCTGTATAAACATGGAAATATGTACAACGCTATCTGTATAAACATGGAAATATCTGCACCGCTATCTGTATAAACATGGAAATATCTACACAGCTATCTCTATAAACATGGAAATAGCTACACTGCTATCTGTATAAACATAGAAATAGCGACACCGTTATCTGTATAAACATGGAAATATCTACACCGCCCTCTGTAAAAACATGAAGATATCTACACAGTCATCTGTATAAACTTGGAAATATCTACACCTCCATCTGTATAAACATGGAAATATCTACACTGCCATCTGTATACACATGGAAATATCTACACAGCCATCTGAAGAAACATGGAAATATGTACACCGCTATCTGTATAAACATGGAAATAACTACACCGCTACCTTATAAACTTGGAAATATCTACACCGCCTTCTGTATAAACATGGAAATATCTACACCACTATCTGTATAAACATGGAAATACCAACACCGTTATCTGTATAAACATTGAAATATCTATACCGCTATCTGTATAAAGATGGAAATATCTACAACGCTATCTGTGTAAGCATGGAAATATCTACACACCTATCTGTGTAAACATGGAAATATCTACACCGCTATCTGTATAAACATGGAAATATCTACACCGCTATCTGTATAAACATGGAAATACCAAAACGGCTATCTGTATAAACATGGAAATATCTACAACGCTATCTGTATAAATACGGAAATATCCTCACCACTATCACTATAAACCTGGAAATATCTACAACGCTATCTGTATAAATACGGAAATATCCTCACCACTATCTCTATAAACATGGAAATACCTACACCGCCATATCTATACACATGGAAATAACTACACCGCCATCTCTATACACATGGAAATATCTACACAACTATCTCTATAAACATAGAAATATCTACATTGCAATCTCTATAAACATGGAAATATCTACACCGCCATCTCTATAAACATGGAAATATCTACATCGCTATCTGTATAAATATGGAAATATCTCCACCGCTATCAGTATAAACATGCAAATATCTACACCGATATCTGTATAAACATGGAAATATCTACACCGCTATCTGTATAAACATGGAAAATCTACAACGCTATCTGTGTAAACATGGAAGTATCTACACAGATATCTGTGTAAACTTGCAAATATCTACACAGCTATCTGTGTAAAGATCGAAATGTCTACAGCGCAATCTGTGCAAAGTTGGAAATATCTACACCGCTATCTCTGTAAACATGGAAATATCTACACCGCTATCTGTATCAACATGGAAATATCTACTTCGCTATCTTTATAAACATGGAAATATCTACACTGTTATCTCTATAAACATGGAAATATCTACACCACCATCTGTATAAACACGCAAATATCTACAGTCATCTGTATAAACATGGAAACATCTACACCACCATATCTATAAACATGGAAATATCTACAGTGCCATCTGTATACCCGTGGAAATACCTACCCAGCCATCTGTGTAACCACGGAAATATCTACTCCGCTATCTCTATAAACATGGAAATACGTACAACGCTATCTCTATAAATATGGAAATATGTACACTGCAATCTCTATAAACATGGAAATATCTACACCGCCATCACTATAAACATGGAAATATCTACATCGCTATCTGTATTAACATGGAAATAGCTACACTGCTATCTGTATAAACATAGAAATAGCGACACCGTTATCTGTATAAACATGGAAATATCTACACCGCCCTCTGTAAAAACATGAAGATATCTACACAGTCATCTGTATAAACTTGGAAATATCTACACCTCCATCTGTATAAACATGGAAATATCTACACTGCCATCTGTATACACATGGAAATATGTACACAGCAATCTGAAGAAACATGGAAATATGTACACCGCTATCTGTATAAACATGGAAATAACTACACCGCTATCTGTATAAACTTGGAAATATCTACACCGCCTTCTGTATAAACATGGAAATATCTACACCGCTATCTGTATAAACATAGAAATACCAACACCGTTATCTGTATAAACATTGAAATATCTACACCGCTATCTGTATAAAGATGGAAATATCTACAACGCTATCTGTGTAAGCATGGAAATATCTACACACCTATCTGTGTAAACATGGAAATATCTACACCGCTATCTGTATAAACATGGAAATATCTACACCGCTATCTGTATAAACATGGAAATACCAAAACGGCTATCTGTATAAACATGGAAATATCTACAACGCTCTCTGTATAAATACGGAAATATCCTCACCACTATCACTATAAACCTGGAAATACCTACAACGCTATCTGTAGAAATACGGAAATATCCTCACCACTATATCTATAAACATGGAAATACCTACACCGCCATATCTATACACATGGAAATAACTACACCGCCATCTCTATACACATGGAAATATCTACACAACTATCTCTATAAACATAGAAATATCTACATTGCAATCTCTATAAACATGGAAATATCTACACCGCCATCTCTATAAACATGGAAATATCTACATCGCTATCTGTATAAATATGGAAATATCTCCACCGCTATCAGTATAAACATGGAAATATCTACACCGATATCTGTATAAACATGGAAATATCTACACCGCTATCTGTATCAACATGGAAATATCTACTTCGCTATCTTTATAAACATGGAAATATCTACACTGTTATCTCTATAAACATGGAAATATCTACACCACCATCTGTATAAACACGCAAATATCTACAGAGTCATCTGTATAAACATAGTAACATCTACACCACCATATCTATAAACATGGAAATATCTACAGTGCCATCTGTATACCCGTGGAAATACCTACCCAGCCATCTGTGTAACCACGGAAATATCTACTCCGCTATCTCTATAAACATGGAAATACGTACAACGCTATCTCTATAAATATGGAAATATGTACACTGCAATCTCTATAAACATGGAAATATCTACACCGCCATCACTATAAACATGGAAATATCTACATCGCTACCTGTATTAACATGGAAATAGCTCCACCGCTATCAGTATAAACACTGAAATATCTACACCGCTATCTGTATAAACATGGAAATATGTACAACGCTATCTGTATAAACATGGAAATATCTACACAGCTATCTCTATAAACATGGAAATAGCTACACTGCTATCTGTATAAACATAGAAATAGCGACACCGTTATCTGTATAAACATGGAAATATCTACACCGCCCTCTGTAAAAACATGAAGATATCTACACAGTCATCTGTATAAACTTGGAAATATCTACACCTCCATCTGTATAAACATGGAAATATCTACACTGCCATCTGTATACACATGGAAATATCTACACAGCCATCTGAAGAAACATGGAAATATGTACACCGGTATCTGTATAAACATGGAAATAACTACACCGCTATCTTTATAAACTTGGAAATATCTACACCGCCTTCTGTATAAACATGGAAATATCTACACCGCTATCTGTATGAACATGGAAATACCAACACCGTTATCTGTATAAACATTGAAATATCTACACCGCTATCTGTATAAAGATGGAAATATCTACAACGCTATCTGTGTAAACATGGAAATATCTACACACCTATCTGTGTAAACATGGAAATATCTACACCGCTATCTGTATAAACATGGAAATATCTACACCGCTATCTGTATAAACATGGAAATACCAAAACGGCTATCTGTATAAACATGGAAATATCTACAACGCTATCTGTATAAATACGGAAATATCCTCACCACTATCACTATAAACCTGGAAATACCTACAACGCTATCTGTATAAATACGGAAATATCCTCACCACTATCTCTATAAACATGGAAATACCTACACCGCCATATCTATACACATGGAAATACCTACACCGCCATCTCTATACGCATGGAAATATCTACACCACTATCTCTATAAACATAGACATGTCTACATTGCAATCTCTATAAACATGGAAATATCTACACCGCCATCTCTATAAACATGGAAATATCTACATCGCTATCTGTATAAATATGGAAATATCTCCACCGCTATCAGTATAAACATGGAAATATCTACACCGATATCTGTATAAACATGGAAATATCTACACCGCTATCTGTATAAACATGGAAATATCTACAACGCTATCTGTGTAAACATGGAAGTATCTACACAGATATCTGTGTAAACTTGCAAATATCTACACAGCTATCTGTGTAAAGATCGAAATGTCTACAGCGCAATCTGTGCAAAGATGGAAATATCTACACCGCTATCTCTGTAAACATGGAAATATCTACACCGCTATCTGTATCAACATGGAAATATCTACTTCGCTATCTTTATAAACATGGAAATATCTACACTGTTATCTCTATAAACATGGAAATATCTACACCACCATCTGTATAAACATGCAAATATCTACAGAGTCATCTGTATAAACATGGAAACATCTACACCACCATATCTATAATCATGGAAATATCTACAGTGCCATCTGTATACCCGTGGAAATACCTACCCAGCCATCTGTGTAACCACGGAAATATCTACTCCGCTATCTCTATAAACATGGAAATACGTACAACGCTATCTCTATAAATATGGAAATACCTACGCTGCAATCTCTATAAACATGGAAATATCTACACCGCCATCACTATAAACATGGAAATATCTACATCGCTATCTGTATTAACATGGAAATAGCTCCACCGCTATCAGTAAGAACACTGAAATATCTACACCGCTATCTGTATAAACATGGAAATATGTACAACGCTATCTGTATAAACATGGAAATATCTACACCGCTATCTGTATAAACATGGAAATATCTACACAGCTATCTCTATAAACATGGAAATAGCTACACTGCTATCTGTATAAACATAGAAATAGCGACACCGTTATCTGTATAAACATGGAAATATCTACACCGCCCTCTGTAAAAACATCAAGATATCTACACAGTCATCTGTATAAACTTGGAAATATCTACACCTCCATCTGTATAAACATGGAAATATCTACACTGCCATCTGTATACACATGGAAATATCTACACAGCCATCTGAAGAAACATGGAAATATGTACACCGCTATCTGTATAAACATGGAAATAACTACACCGCTATCTTTATAAACTTGGAAATATCTACACCGCCTTCTGTATAAACATGGAAATATCTACACCGCTATCTGTATAAACATGGAAATACCAACACCGTTATCTGTATAAACATTGAAATATCTACACCGCTATCTGTATAAAGATGGAAATATCTACAACGCTATCTGTGTAAGCATGGAAATATCTACACACCTATCTGTGTAAACATGGAAATATCTACACCGCTATCTGTATAAACATGGAAATATCTACACCGCTATCTGTATAAACATGGAAATACCAAAACGGCTATCTGTATAAACATGGAAATATCTACAACGCTATCTGTATAAATACGGAAATATCCTCACCGCTATCACTATAAACCTGGAAATACCTACAACGCTATCTGTAGAAATACGGAAATATCCTCACCACTATATCTATAAACATGGAAATACCTACACCGCCATATCTATACACATGGAAATAACTACACCGCCATCTCTATACACATGGAAATATCTACACAACTATCTCTATAAACATAGAAATATCTACATTGCAATCTCTATAAACATGGAAATATCTACACCGCCATCTCTATAAACATGGAAATATCTACATCGCTATCTGTATAAATATGGAAATATCTCCACCGCTATCAGTATAAACATGGAAATATCTACACCGATATCTGTATAAACATGGAAATATCTACACCGCTATCTGTATCAACATGGAAATATCTACTTCGCTATCTTTATAAACATGGAAATATCTACACTGTTATCTCTATAAACATGGAAATATCTACACCACCATCTGTATAAACACGCAAATATCTACAGAGTCATCTGTATAAACATAGTAACATCTACACCACCATATCTATAAACATGGAAATATCTACAGTGCCATCTGTATACCTGTGGAAATACCTACCCAGCCATCTGTGTAACCACGGAAATATCTACTCCGCTATCTCTATAAACATGGAAATACGTACAACGCTATCTCTATAAATATGGAAATATGTACACTGCAATCTCTATAAACATGGAAATATCTACACCGCCATCACTATAAACATGGAAATATCTACATCGCTACCTGTATTAACATGGAAATAGCTCCACCGCTATCAGTATAAACACTGAAATATCTACACCGCTATCTGTATAAACATGGAAATATGTACAACGCTATCTGTATAAACATGGAAATATCTACACAGCTATCTCTATAAACATGGAAATAGCTACACTGCTATCTGTATAAACATAGAAATAGCGACACCGTTATCTGTATAAACATGGAAATATCTACACCGCGCTCTGTAAAAACATCAAGATATCTACACAGTCATCTGTATAAACTTGGAAATATCTACACCTCCATCTGTATAAACATGGAAATATCTACACTGCCATCTGTATACACATGGAAATATCTACACAGCCATCTGAAGAAACATGGAAATATGTACACCGGTATCTGTATAAACATGGAAATAACTACACCGCTATCTTTATAAACTTGGAAATATCTACACCGCCTTCTGTATAAACATGGAAATATCTACACCGCTATCTGTATAAACATGGAAATACCAACACCGTTATCTGTATAAACATTGAAATATCTACACCGCTATCTGTATAAAGATGGAAATATCTACAACGCTATCTGTGTAAACATGGAAATATCTACACACCTATCTGTGTAAACATGGAAATATCTACACTGCTATCTGTATAAACATGGAAATATCTACACCGCTAACTGTATAAACATGGAAATATCTACACCGCTATCTGTATAAACATGGAAATATCTACAACGCTATCTGTGTAAACATGGAAGTATCTACACAGATATCTGTGTAAACTTGCAAATATCTACACAGCTATCTGTGTAAAGATCGAAATGTCTACAGCGCAATCTGTGCAAAGATGGAAATATCTACACCGCTATCTCTGTAAACATGGAAATATCTACACCGCTATCTGTATCAACATGGAAATATCTACTTCGCTATCTTTATAAACATGGAAATATCTACACTGTTATCTCTATAAACATGGAAATATCTACACCACCATCTGTATAAACATGCAAATATCTACAGAGTCATCTGTATAAACATGGAAACATCTACACCACCATATCTATAATCATGGAAAAATCTACAGTGCCATCTGTATACCCGTGGAAATACCTACCCAGCCATCTGTGTAACCACGGAAATATCTACTCCGCTATCTCTATAAACATGGAAATACGTACAACGCTATCTCTATAAATATGGAAATACCTACGCTGCAATCTCTATAAACATGGAAATATCTACACCGCCATCACTATAAACATGGAAATATCTACATCGCTATCTGTATTAACATGGAAATAGCTCCACCGCTATCAGTAAAAACACTGAAATATCTACACCGCTATCTGTATAAACATGGAAATATGTACAACGCTATCTGTATAAACATGGAAATATCTACACCGCTATCTGTATAAACATGGAAATATCTACACAGCTATCTCTATAAACATGGAAATAGCTACACTGCTATCTGTATAAACATAGAAATAGCGACACCGTTATCTGTATAAACATGGAAATATCTACACCGCCCTCTGTAAAAACATCAAGATATCTACACAGTCATCTGTATAAACTTGGAAATATCTACACCTCCATCTGTATAAACATGGAAATATCTACACTGCCATCTGTATACACATGGAAATATCTACACAGCCATCTGAAGAAACATGGAAATATGTACACCGCTATCTGTATAAACATGGAAATAACTACACCGCTATCTTTATAAACTTGGAAATATCTACACCGCCTTCTGTATAAACATGGAAATATCTACACCGCTATCTGTATAAACATGGAAATACCAACACCGTTATCTGTATAAACATTGAAATATCTACACCGCTATCTGTATATAGATGGAAATATCTACAACGCTATCTGTGTAAACATGGAAATATCTACATACCTATCTGTGTAAACATGGAAATATCTACACCGCTATCTGCATAAACATGGAAATATCTACACCGCTATCTGTATAAACATGGAAATACCAAAACGGCTATCTGTATAAACATGGAAATATCTACAACGCTATCTGTATAAATACGGAAATATCCTCACCACTATCACTATAAACCTGGAAATACCTACAACGCTATCTGTAGAAATACGGAAATATCCTCACCACTATATCTATAAACATGGAAATACCTACACCGCCATATCTATACACATGGAAATAACTACACCGCCATCTCTATACACATGGAAATATCTACACCACTATCTCTATAAACATAGACATATCTACATTGCAATCTCTATAAACATGGAAATATCTACACCGCCATCTCTAAAAACATGGAAATATCTACATCGCTATCTGTATAAATTTGGAAATATCTCCACCGCTATCAGTATAAACATGGAAATATCAACACCGGTATCTGTATAAACATGGAAATATCTACACCGCTATCTGTATAAACATGGAAATATCTACAACGCTATCTGTGTAAACATGGAAGTATCTACACAGATATCTGTGTAAACTTGCAAATATCTACACAGCTATCTGTGTAAAGATCGAAATGTCTACAGCGCAATCTGTGCAAAGATGGAAATATCTACACCGCTATCTCTGTAAACATGGAAATATCTACACCGCTATCTGTATCAACATGGAAATATCTACTTCGCTATCTTTATAAACATGGAAATATCTACACTGCCATCTGTATACACATGGAAATGTCTACACAGCAATCTGAAGAAACATGGAAATATGTACACCGCTATCTGTATAAACATGGAAATAACTACACCGCTATTTTTATAAACTTGGAAATATCTACACCGCCTTCTGTATAAACATGGAAATATCTACACCGCTATCTGTATAAACATGGAAATACCAACACCGTTATCTGTATAAACATTGAAATATCTACACAGCTATCTGTGTAAAGATCGAAATGTCTACAGCGCAATCTGTGCAAAGATGGAAATATCTACACCGCTATCTCTGTAAACATGGAAATATCTACACCGCTATCTGTATCAACATGGAAATATCTACTTCGCTATCTTTATAAACATGGAAATATCTACACTGTTATCTCTATAAACATGGAAATATCTACACCACCATCTGTATAAACATGCAAATATCTACAGAGTCATCTGTATAAACATGGAAACATCTACACCACCATATCTATAAACATGGAAATATCTATAGTGCCATCTGTATACCCGTGGAAATACCTACCCAGCCATCTGTGTAACCACGGAAATATCTACTCCGCTATCTCTATAAACATGGAAATACGTACAACGCTATCTCTATAAATATGGAAATACCTACGCTGCAATCTCTATAAACATGGAATTATCTACACCGCCATCACTATAAACATGGAAATATCTACATCGCTATCTGTATTAACATGGAAATAGCTCCACCGCTATCAGTAAAAACACTGAAATATCTACACCGCTATCTGTATAAACATGGAAATATGTACAACTCTATCTGTATAAACATGGAAATATCTACACCGCTATCTGTATAAACATGGAAATATCTACACAGCTATCTCTACAAACATGGAAATAGCTACCCTGCTATCTGTATAAACATACAAATAGCGACACCGTTATCTGTATAAACATGGAAATATCTACACCGCCCTCTGTAAAAACATGAAGATATCTACACAGTCATCTGTATAAACTTGGAAATATCTACACCTCCATCTGTATAAACTTGGAAATATCTACACTGCCATCTGTATACACATGGAAATATCTACACAGCCATCTGAAGAAACATGGAAATATGTACACCGCTATCTGTATAAACATGGAAATAACTACACCGCTATCTTTATAAACTTGGAAATATCTACACCGCCTTCTGTATAAACATGGAAATATCTACACCGCTATCTGTATAAACTTGGAAATACCAACACCGTTATGTGTATAAACATTGAAATATCTACACAGCTATCTGTATAAAGATGGAAATATCAACAACGCTATCTGTGTAAACATGGAAATATCTACACACCTATCTGTGTAAACATGGAAATATCTACACCGCTATCTGTATAAACATGGAAATATATACACCGCTATCTGTATAAACACGGAAATACCAAAACGGCTATCTGTATAAACATGGAAATATCTACAACGCTATCAGTATAAATACGGAAATATCCTCACCACTATCACTATAAACCTGGAAATACCTACAACGCTATCTGTAGAAATACGGAAATATCCTCACCACTATATCTATAAACATGGAAATACCTACACCGCCATATCTATACACATGGAAATAACTACACCGCCATCTCCATACACATGGAAATATCTACACAACTATCTCTATAAACATAGAAATATCTACATTGCAATCTCTATAAACATGGAAATATCTACACCGCCATCTCTATAAACATGGAAATATCTACATCGCTATCTGTATAAATATGGAAATATCTCCACCGCTATCAGTATAATCATGGAAATATCTACACCGATATCTGTATAAACATGGAAATATCTACACCGCTATCTGTATAAACATGGAGATATCTACAACGCTACCTGTGTAAACATGGAAGTATCTACACAGATATCTGTGTAAACTTGCAAATATCTACACAGCTATCTGTGTAAAGATCGAAATGTCTACAGCGCAATCTGTGCAAAGATGGAAATATCTACACCGCTATCTCTGTAAACATGGAAATATCTACACCGCTATCTGTATCAACATGGAAATATCTACTTCGCTATCTTTATAAACGTGGAAATATCTACACTGTTATCTCTATAAACATGGAAATATCTACACCACCATCTGTATAAACATGCAAATATCTACAGAGTCATCTGTATAAACATGGAAATACCTACACCACCATATCTATAAACATGGAAATATCTACAGTGCCATCTGTATACCCGTGGAAATACCTACCCAGCCATCTGTGTAACCACGGAAATATCTACTCCGCTATCTCTATAAACATGGAAATAGGTACAACGCTATCTCTATAAATATGGAAATATGAACACTGCAATCTCTATAAACATGGAAATATCTACACCGCCATCAATATAAACATGGAAATATCTACATCGCTACCTGTATTAACATGGAAATAGCTCCACCGCTATCAGTATAAACACTGAAATATCTACACCGCTATCTGTATAAACATGGAAATATGTACAACGCTATCTGTATAAACATGGAAATATCTACACCGCTATCTGTATAAACATGGAAATATCTACACAGCTATCTCTATAAACATGGAAATAGCTACACTGCTATCTGTATAAACATAGAAATAGCGACACCGTTATCTGTATAAACATGGAAATATCTACACCGCCCTCTGTAAAAACATCAAGATATCTACACAGTCATCTGTATAAACTTGGAAATATCTACACCTCCATCTGTATAAACATGGAAATATCTACACTGCCATCTGTATACACATGGAAATATCTACGCAGCCATCTGTAGAAACATGGAAATATGTACACCGCTATCTGTATAAACATGGAAATAACTACACCGCTATCTTTATAAACTTGGAAATATCTACACCGCCTTCTGTATAAACATGGAAATATCTACACAGCTATCTGTATAAACATGGAAATACCAACACCGTTATCTGTATAAACATTGAAATATCTACACCGCTATCTGTATAAAGATGGAAATATCTACAACGCTATCTGTGTAAACATGGAAATATCTACACACCTATCTGTGTAAACATGGATATATCTACACCGCTATCTGTATAAACATGGAAATATCTACACCGCTATCTGTATAAACATGGAAATACCAAAACGGCTATCTGTATAAACATGGAAATATCTACAACGCTATCTGTATAAATACGGAAATATCCTCACCACTATCACTATAAACCTGGAAATACCTACAACGCTATCTGTATAAATACGGAAATATCCTCACCACTATCTCTATAAACATGGAAATACCTACAACGCCATGTCTATACACATGGAAATACCTACACCGCCATGTCTATACACATGGAAATATCTACACCACTATCTCTATAAACATAGAAATATCTACATTGCAATCTCTACAAACATGGAAATATCTACACCGCCATCTCTATAAACATGGAAATATCTACATCGCTATCTGTATAAATATGGAAATATCTCCACCGCTATCAGTATAAACATGGAAATATCTACACCGATATCTGTATAAACATGGAAATATCTACACCGCTATCTGTATAAACATGGAAATATCTACAACGCTATCTGTGTAAACATGGAAGTATCTACACAGATATCTGTGTAAACTTGCAAATATCTACACAGCTATCTGTGTAAAGATCGAAATGTCTACAGCGCAATCTGTGCAAAGATGGAAATATCTACACCGCTATCTCTGTAAACATGGAAATATCTACACCGCTATCTGTATCAACATGGAAATATCAACTTCGCTATCTTTATAAACGTGGAAATATCTACACTGTTATCTCTATAAACATGGAAATATCTACACCACCATCTGTATAAACATGCAAATATCTACAGAGTCATCTGTATAAACATGGAAATACCTACACCACCATATCTATAAACATGGAAATATCTACAGTGCCATCTGTATACCCGTGGAAATACCTACCCAGCCATCTGTGTAACCACGGAAATATCTACTCCGCTATCTCTATAAACATGGAAATACGTACAACGCTATCTCTATAAATATGGAAATATCTACACTGCAATCTCTATAAACATGGAAATATCTACACCGCCATCACTATAAACATGGAAATATCTACATCGCTATCTGTATTAACATGGAAATAGCTCCACCGCTATCAGTATAAACACTGAAATATCTACACCGCTATCTGTATAAACATGGAAATATGTACAATGCTATCTGTATAAACATGGAAATATCTACACCGCAATCTGTATAAACATGGAAATATCTACACAGCTATCTCTATAAACATGGAAATAGCTACCCTGCTATCTGTATAAACATAGAAATAGCGACACCGTTATCTGTATAAACATGGAAAATCTACACCGCCCTCTGTAAAAACATGAAGATATCTACACAGTCATCTGTATAAACTTGGAAATATCTACACCTCCATCTGTATAAACATGGAAATATCTACACTGCCATCTGTATACACATGGAAATATCTACACAGCCATCTGAAGAAACATGGAAATATGTACACCGCTATCTGTATAAACATGGAAATAACTACACCGCTATCTTTATAAACTTGGAAATATCTACACCGCCTTCTGTATAAACATGGAAATATC
Organism: Pan troglodytes; assembly: GCF_028858775.2. NCBI lineage: Eukaryota > Metazoa > Chordata > Mammalia > Primates > Hominidae > Pan > Pan troglodytes. Next base: position 589,059 of record NC_072411.2, read on the forward strand.
TACACCGCTATCTGTATAAACATGGAAATACCAACACCGTTATCTGTATAAACATTGAAATAACTACACCGCTATCTGTATAAAGATGGAAATATCTACAACGCTATCTGTGTAAACATGGAAATATCTACACACCTATCTGTGTAAACATGGAAATATCTACACCGCTATCTGTATAAACATGGAAATATCTACACCGCTATCTGTATAAACATGGAAATACCAAAACGGCTATCTGTATAAACATGGAAATATCTACAACGCTATCTGTATAAATACGGAAATATCCTCACCACTATCACTATAAACCTGGAAATACCTACAACGCTATCTGTATAAATACGGAAATATCCTCACCACTATCTCTATAAACATGGAAATACCTACAACGCCATGTCTATACACATGGAAATACCTACACCACCATGTCTATACACATGGAAATATCTACACCACTATCTCTATAAACATAGAAATATCTACATTGCAATCTCTACAAACATGGAAATATCTACACCGCAATCTCTATAAACATGGAAATATCTACATCGCTATCTGTATAAATATGGAAATATCTCCACCGCTACCAGTATAAACATGGAAATATCTACACCGATATCTGTATAAACATGGAAATATCTACACCGCTATCTGTATAAACACGGAGATATCTACAACGCTATCTGTGTAAACATGGAAGTATCTACACAGATATCTGTGTAAACTTGCAAATATCTACACAGCTATCTGTGTAAAGATCGAAATGTCTACAGCGCAATCTGTGCAAAGATGGAAATATCTACACCGCTATCTGTGTAAACATGGAAATATCTACACCGCTATCTGTATCAACATGGAAATATCTACTTCGCTATCTTTATAAACATGGAAATATCTACACTGTTATCTCTATAAACATGGAAATATCTACACCACCATCTGTATAAACACGCAAATATCTACAGAGTCATCTGTATAAACATAGTAACATCTACACCACCATATCTATAAACATGGAAATATCTACAGTGCCATCTGTATACCCGTGGAAATACCTACCCAGCCATCTGTGTAACCACGGAAATATCTACTCCGCTATCTCTATAAACATGGAAATACGTACAACGCTATCTCTATAAATATGGAAATATGTACACTGCAATCTCTATAAACATGGAAATATCTACACCGCCATCACTATAAACATGGAAATATCTACATCGCTACCTGTATTAACATGGAAATAGCTCCACCGCTATCAGTATAAACACTGAAATATCTACACCGCTATCTGTATAAACATGGAAATATGTACAACGCTATCTGTATAAACATGGAAATATCTGCACCGCTATCTGTATAAACATGGAAATATCTACACAGCTATCTCTATAAACATGGAAATAGCTACACTGTTATCTGTATAAACATAGAAATAGCGACACCGTTATCTGTATAAACATGGAAATATCTACACCGCCCTCTGTAAAAACATGAAGATATCTACACAGTCATCTGTATAAACTTGGAAATATCTACACCTCCATCTGTATAAACATGGAAATATCTACACTGCCATCTGTATACACATGGAAATATCTACACAGCCATCTGAAGAAACATGGAAATATGTACACCGCTATCTGTATAAACATGGAAATAACTACACCGCTACCTTATAAACTTGGAAATATCTACACCGCCTTCTGTATAAACATGGAAATATCTACACCACTATCTGTATAAACATGGAAATACCAACACCGTTATCTGTATAAACATTGAAATATCTACACCGCTATCTGTATAAAGATGGAAATAACTACAACGCTATCTGTGTAAGCATGGAAATATCTACACACCTATCTGTGTAAACATGGAAATATCTACACCGCTATCTGTATAAACATGGAAATATCTACACCGCTATCTGTATAAACATGGAAATACCAAAACGGCTATCTGTATAAACATGGAAATATCTACAACGCTATCTGTATAAATACGGAAATATCCTCACCACTATCACTATAAACCTGGAAATACCTACAACGCTATCTGTATAAATACGGAAATATCCTCACCACTATCTCTATAAACATGGAAATACCTACACCGCCATATCTATACACATGGAAATAACTACACCGCCATCTCTATACACATGGAAATATCTACACAACTATCTCTATAAACATAGAAATATCTACATTGCAATCTCTATAAACATGGAAATATCTACACCGCCATCTCTATAAACATGGAAATATCTACATCGCTATCTGTATAAATATGGAAATATCTCCACCGCTATCAGTATAAACATGGAAATATCTACACCGATATCTGTATAAACATGGAAATATCTACACCGCTATCTGTATAAACATGGAAAATCTACAACGCTATCTGTGTAAACATGGAAGTATCTACACAGATATCTGTGTAAACTTGCAAATATCTACACAGCTATCTGTGTAAAGATCGAAATGTCTACAGCGCAATCTGTGCAAAGTTGGAAATATCTACACCGCTATCTCTGTAAACATGGAAATATCTACACCGCTATCTGTATCAACATGGAAATATCTACTTCGCTATCTTTATAAACATGGAAATATCTACACTGTTATCTCTATAAACATGGAAATATCTACACCACCATCTGTATAAACACGCAAATATCTACAGAGTCATCTGTATAAACATGGAAACATCTACACCACCATATCTATAAACATGGAAATATCTACAGTGCCATCTGTATACCCGTGGAAATACCTACCCAGCCATCTGTGTAACCACGGAAATATCTACTCCGCTATCTCTATAAACATGGAAATACGTACAACGCTATCTCTATAAATATGGAAATACCTACGCTTCAATCTCTATAAACATGGAAATATCTACACCGCCATCACTATAAACATGGAAATATCTACATCGCTATCTGTATTAACATGGAAATAGCTCCACCGCTATCAGTAAAAACATTGAAATATCTACACCGCTATCTGTATAAACATGGAAATATGTACAACGCTATCTGTATAAACATGGAAATATCTACACCGCTATCTGTATAAACATGGAAATATCTACACAGCTATCTCTATAAACATGGAAATAGCTACACTGCTATCTGTATAAACATAGAAATAGCGACACCGTTATCTGTATAAACATGGAAATATCTACACCACCATCTGTAAAAACATCAAGATATCTACACAGTCATCTGTATAAACTTGGAAATATCTACACCTCCATCTGTATAAACATGGAAATATCTACACTGCCATCTGTATACACATGGAAATATCTACACAGCCATCTGAAGAAACATGGAAATATGTACACCGGTATCTGTATAAACATGGAAATAACTACACCGCTATCTTTATAAACTTGGAAATATCTACACCGCCTTCTGTATAAACATGGAAAATCTACACCGCTATCTGTATAAACATGGAAATACCAACACCGTTATCTGTATAAACATTGAAATATCTACACCGCTATCTGTATAAAGATGGAAATATCTACAACGCTATCTGTGTAAACATGGAAATATCTACACACCTATCTGTGTAAACATGGAAATATCTACACCGCTATCTGTATAAACATGGAAATATCTACACCGCTATCTGTATAAACATGGAAATACCAAAACAGCTATCTGTATAAACATGGAAATATCTACAACGCTATCTGTATAAATACGGAAATATCCTCACCACAATCACTATAAACCTGGAAATGCCTACAACGCTATCTGTATAAATACGGAAATATCCTCACCACTATCTCTATAAACATGGAAATACCTACACCGCCATATCTATACACATGGAAATACCTACACCGCCATCTCTATACACATGGAAATATCTACACCACTATCTCTATAAACGTAGACATATCTACATTGCAATCTCTATAAACATGGAAATATCTACACCGCCATCTCTATAAACATGGAAATATCTACATCGCTATCTGTATAAATATGGAAATATCTCCACCGCTATCTGTATAAACATGGAAATATCTACACCGATATCTGTATAAACATGGAAATATCTACACCGCTATCTGTATAAACATGGAAATATCTACAACGCTATCTGTGTAAACATGGAAGTATCTACACAGATATCTGTGTAAACTTGCAAATATCTACACAGCTATCTGTGTAAAGATCGAAATGTCTACAGCGCAATCTGTGCAAAGATGGAAATATCTACACCGCTATCTCTGTAAACATGGAAATATCTACACCGCTATCTGTATCAACATGGAAATATCTACTTCGCTATCTTTATAAACATGGAAATATCTACACTGTTATCTCTATAAACATGGAAATATCTACACCACCATCTGTATAAACATGCAAATATCTACAGATTCATCTGTATAAACTTGGAAATATCTACACCTCCATCTGTATAAACATCGAAATATCTACACTGCCATCTGTATACACATGGAAATATCTACACAGCCATCTGAAGAAACATGGAAATATGTACACCGCTATCTGTATAAACATGGAAATAACTACAGCGCTATCTTTATAAACTAGGAAATATCTACACCGCCTTCTGTATAAACATGGAAATACCAACACCGTTATCTGTATAAACATTGAAATATCTACACCGCTATCTGTATAAAGATGGAAATATCTACAACGCTATCTGTGTAAACATGGAAATATCTACACACCTATCTGTGTAAACATGGAAATATCTACACCGCTATCTGTATAAACATGGAAATATCTACACCGCTATCTGTATAAACATGGAAATACCAAAACGGCTATCTGTATAAACATGGAAATATCTACAACGCTATCTTTATAAATACGGAAATATCCTCACCACAATCACTATAAACCTGGAAATGCCTACAACGCTATCTGTATAAATACGGAAATATCCTCACCACTATCTCTATAAACATGGAAATACCTACACCGCCATATCTATACACATGGAAATACCTACACCGCCATCTCTATACACATGGAAATATCTACACCACTATCTCTAAAAACATAGACATATCTACATTGCAATCTCTATAAACATGGAAATATCTACACCGCCATCTCTATAAACATGGAAATATCTACATCGCTATCTGTATAAATATGGAAATATCTCCACCGCTATCAGTATAAACATGGAAATATCTACACCGATATCTGTATAAACATGGAAATATCTACACCGCTATCTGTATAAACATGGAAATATCTACAACGCTATCTGTGTAAACATGGAAGTATCTACACAGATATCTGTGTAAACTTGCAAATATCTACACAGCTATCTGTGTAAAGATCGAAATGTCTACAGCGCAATCTGTGCAAAGATGGAAATATCTACACCGCTATCTCTGTAAACATGGAAATATCTACACCGCTATCTGTATCAACATGGAAATATCTACTTCGCTATCTTTATAAACATGGAAATATCTACACTGCCATCTGTATACACATGGAAATGTCTACACAGCAATCTGAGGAAACATGGAAATATGTACACCGCTATCTGTATAAACATGGAAATAACTACACAGCTAGTTTTATAAACTTGGAAATATCTACACTGCCTTCTGTATAAACATGGAAATATCTACACCGCTTTCTGTATAAACATGGAAATACCAACACCGTTATCTGTATAAACATTGAAATATCTACACCGCTATCTGTATAAAGATGGAAATATCTACAACGCTATCTGTGTAAGCATGGAAATATCTAAAGACCTATCTGTGTAAACATGGAAATATCTACACCGCTATCTGTATAAACATGGAAATATCTACACCGCTATCTGTATAAACATGGAAATACCAAAACGGCTATCTGTATAAACATGGAAATATCTACAACGCTATCTGTATAAATACGGAAATATCCTCACCACTATCACTATAAACCTGGAAATACCTACAACGCTATCTGTATAAATACGGAAATATCCTCACCACTATCTCTATAAACATGGAAATACCTACACCGCCATATCTATACACATGGAAATAACTACACCGCCATCTCTATACACATGGAAATATCTACACAGCTATCTCTATAAACATAGAAATATCTACATTGCAATCTCTATAAACATGGAAATATCTACACCGCCATCTCTATAAACATGGAAATATCTACATCGCTATCTGTATAAATATGGAAATATCTCCACCGCTATCAGTATAAACATGGAAATATCTACACCGATATCTGTATAAACATGGAAATATCTAAACCGCTATCTGTATAAACATGGAGATATCTACAACGCTATCTGTGTAAACATGGAAGTATCTACACAGATATCTGTGTAAACTTGCAAATATCTACACAGCTATCTGTGTAAAGATCGAAATGTCTACAGCGCAATCTGTGCAAAGATGGAAATATCTACACCGCCATCTCTGTAAACATGGAAATATCTACACCGCTATCTGTATCAACATGGAAATATCTACTTCGCTATCTTTATAAACATGGAAATATCTACACTGTTATCTCTATAAACATGGAAATATCTACACCACCATCTGTATAAACACGCAAATATCTACAGAGTCATCTGTACAAACATGGAAACATCTACACCACCATATCTATAAACATGGAAATATCTACAGTGCCATCTGTATACCCGTGGAAATACCTACCCAGCCATCTGTGTAACCACGGAAATATCTACTCCGCTATCTCTATAAACATGGAAATACGTACAACGCTATCTCTATAAATTTGGAAATACCTACGCTGCAATCTCTATAAACATGGAAATATCTACACCGCCATCACTATAAACATGGAAATATCTACATCGCTATCTGTATTAACATGGAAATAGCTCCACCGCTATCAGTAAAAACATTGAAATATCTACACCGCTATCTGTATAAACATGGAAATATGTACAACGCTATCTGTATAAACATGGAAATATCTACACCGCTATCTGTATAAACATGGAAATATCTACACAGCTATCTCTATAAACATGGAAATAGCTACACTGCTATCTGTATAAACATAGAAATAGTGACACCGTTATCTGTATAAACATGGAAATATCTACACCGCCCTCTGTAAAAACATCAAGATATCTACACAGTCATCTGTATAAACTTGGAAATATCTACACCTCCATCTGTATAAACATGGAAATATCTACACTGCCATCTGTATACACATGGAAATATCTACACAGCCATCTGAAGAAACATGGAAATATGTACACCGGTATCTGTATAAACATGGAAATAACTACACCGCTATCTTTATAAACTTGGAAATATCTACACCGCCTTCTGTATAAACATGGAAATATCTACACCGCTATCTGTATAAACATGGAAATACCAACACCGTTATCTGTATAAACATTGAAATATCTACACCGCTATCTGTATAAAGATGGAAATATCTACAACGCTATCTGTGTAAACATGGAAATATCTACACACCTATCTGTGTAAACATGGAAATATCTACACCGCTATCTGTATAAACATGGAAATATCTACACCGCTATCTGTATAAACATGGAAATACCAAAACGGCTATCTGTATAAACATGGAAATATCTACAACGCTATCTGTATAAATACGGAAATATCCTCACCACTATCACTATAAACCTGGAAATACCTACAACGCTATCTGTATAAATACGGAAATATCCTCACCACTATCTCTATAAACATGGAAATACCTACACCGCCATATCTATACACATGGAAATACCTACACCGCCATCTCTATACGCATGGAAATATCTACACCACTATCTCTATAAACATAGACATGTCTACATTGCAATCTCTATAAACATGGAAATATCTACACCGCCATCTCTATAAACATGGAAATATCTACATCGCTATCTGTATAAATATGGAAATATCTCCACCGCTATCAGTATAAACATGGAATTATCTACACCGATATCTGTATAAACATGGAAATATCTACACCGCTATCTGTATAAACATGGAAATATCTACAACGCTATCTGTGTAAACATGGAAGTATCTACACAGATATCTGTGTAAACTTGCAAATATCTACACAGCTATCTGTGTAAAGATCGAAATGTCTACAGCGCAATCTGTGCAAAGATGGAAATATCTACACCGCTATCTCTGTAAACATGGAAATATCTACACCGCTATCTGTATCAACATGGAAATATCTACTTCGCTATCTTTATAAACGTGGAAATATCTACACTGTTATCTCTATAAACATGGAAATATCTACACCACCATCTCTATAAACATGCAAATATCTACAGAGTCATCTGTATAAACATGGAAACATCTACACCACCATATCTATAATCATGGAAATATCTACAGTGCCATCTGTATACCCGTGGAAATACCTACCCAGCCATCTGTGTAACCACGGAAATATCTACTCCGCTATCTCTATAAACATGGAAATACGTACAACGCTATCTCTATAAATATGGAAATACCTACGCTGCAATCTCTATAAACATGGAAATATCTACACCGCCATCACTATAAACATGGAAATATCTACATCGCTATCTGTATTAACATGGAAATAGCTCCACCGCTATCAGTAAAAACACTGAAATATCTACACCGCTATCTGTATAAACATGGAAATATGTACAACGCTATCTGTATAAACATGGAAATATCTACACCGCTATCTGTATAAACATGGAAATATCTACACAGCTATCTCTATAAACATGGAAATAGCTACACTGCTATCTGTATAAACATAGAAATAGCGACACCGTTATCTGTATAAACATGGAAATATCTACACCGCCCTCTGTAAAAACATCAAGATATCTACACAGTCATCTGTATAAACTTGGAAATATCTACACCTCCATCTGTATAAACATGGAAATATCTACACTGCCATCTGTATACACATGGAAATATCTACACAGCCATCTGAAGAAACATGGAAATATGTACACCGCTATCTGTATAAACATGGAAATAACTACACCGCTATCTTTATAAACTTGGAAATATCTACACCGCCTTCTGTATAAACATGGAAATATCTACACCGCTATCTGTATAAACATGGAAATACCAACACCGTTATCTGTATAAACATTGAAATATCTACACCGCTATCTGTATAAAGATGGAAATATCTACAGCGCTATCTGTGTAAACATGGAAATATCTACACACCTATCTGTGTAAACATGGAAATATCTACACCGCTATCTGTATAAACATGGAAATACCAAAACGGCTATCTGTATAAACATGGAAATATCTACAACGCTATCTGTATAAATACGGAAATATCCTCACCACTATCACTATAAACCTGGAAATACCTACAACGCTATCTGTATAAATACGGAAATATCCTCACCACTATCTCTATAAACATGGAAATACCTACACCGCCATATCTATACACATGGAAATAACTACACCGCCATCTCTATACACATGGAAATATCTACACAGCTATCTCTATAAACATAGAAATATCTACATTGCAATCTCTATAAACATGGAAATATCTACACCGCCATCTCTATAAACATGGAAATATCTACATCGCTATCTGTATAAATATGGAAATATCTCCACCGCTATCAGTATAAACATGGAAATATCTACACCGATATCTGTATAAACATGGAAATATCTAAACCGCTATCTGTATAAACATGGAGATATCTACAACGCTATCTGTGTAAACATGGAAGTATCTACACAGATATCTGTGTAAACTTGCAAATATCTACACAGCTATCTGTGTAAAGATCGAAATGTCTACAGCGCAATCTGTGCAAAGATGGAAATATCTACACCGCCATCTCTGTAAACATGGAAATATCTACACCGCTATCTGTATCAACATGGAAATATCTACTTCGCTATCTTTATAAACATGGAAATATCTACACTGTTATCTCTATAAACATGGAAATATCTACACCACCATCTGTATAAACACGCAAATATCTACAGAGTCATCTGTACAAACATGGAAACATCTACACCACCATATCTATAAACATGGAAATATCTACAGTGCCATCTGTATACCCGTGGAAATACCTACCCAGCCATCTGTGTAACCACGGAAATATCTACTCCGCTATCTCTATAAACATGGAAATACGTACAACGCTATCTCTATAAATTTGGAAATACCTACGCTGCAATCTCTATAAACATGGAAATATCTACACCGCCATCACTATAAACATGGAAATATCTACATCGCTATCTGTATTAACATGGAAATAGCTCCACCGCTATCAGTAAAAACATTGAAATATCTACACCGCTATCTGTATAAACATGGAAATATGTACAACGCTATCTGTATAAACATGGAAATATCTACACCGCTATCTGTATAAACATGGAAATATCTACACAGCTATCTCTATAAACATGGAAATAGCTACACTGCTATCTGTATAAACATAGAAATAGTGACACCGTTATCTGTATAAACATGGAAATATCTACACCGCCCTCTGTAAAAACATCAAGATATCTACACAGTCATCTGTATAAACTTGGAAATATCTACACCTCCATCTGTATAAACATGGAAATATCTACACTGCCATCTGTATACACATGGAAATATCTACACAGCCATCTGAAGAAACATGGAAATATGTACACCGGTATCTGTATAAACATGGAAATAACTACACCGCTATCTTTATAAACTTGGAAATATCTACACCGCCTTCTGTATAAACATGGAAATATCTACACCGCTATCTGTATAAACATGGAAATACCAACACCGTTATCTGTATAAACATTGAAATATCTACACCGCTATCTGTATAAAGATGGAAATATCTACAACGCTATCTGTGTAAACATGGAAATATCTACACACCTATCTGTGTAAACATGGAAATATCTACACCGCTATCTGTATAAACATGGAAATATCTACACCGCTATCTGTATAAACATGGAAATACCAAAACGGCTATCTGTATAAACATGGAAATATCTACAACGCTATCTGTATAAATACGGAAATATCCTCACCACTATCACTATAAACCTGGAAATACCTACAACGCTATCTGTATAAATACGGAAATATCCTCACCACTATCTCTATAAACATGGAAATACCTACACCGCCATATCTATACACATGGAAATACCTACACCGCCATCTCTATACGCATGGAAATATCTACACCACTATCTCTATAAACATAGACATGTCTACATTGCAATCTCTATAAACATGGAAATATCTACACCGCCATCTCTATAAACATGGAAATATCTACATCGCTATCTGTATAAATATGGAAATATCTCCACCGCTATCAGTATAAACATGGAATTATCTACACCGATATCTGTATAAACATGGAAATATCTACACCGCTATCTGTATAAACATGGAAATATCTACAACGCTATCTGTGTAAACATGGAAGTATCTACACAGATATCTGTGTAAACTTGCAAATATCTACACAGCTATCTGTGTAAAGATCGAAATGTCTACAGCGCAATCTGTGCAAAGATGGAAATATCTACACCGCTATCTCTGTAAACATGGAAATATCTACACCGCTATCTGTATCAACATGGAAATATCTACTTCGCTATCTTTATAAACGTGGAAATATCTACACTGTTATCTCTATAAACATGGAAATATCTACACCACCATCTCTATAAACATGCAAATATCTACAGAGTCATCTGTATAAACATGGAAACATCTACACCACCATATCTATAATCATGGAAATATCTACAGTGCCATCTGTATACCCGTGGAAATACCTACCCAGCCATCTGTGTAACCACGGAAATATCTACTCCGCTATCTCTATAAACATGGAAATACGTACAACGCTATCTCTATAAATATGGAAATACCTACGCTGCAATCTCTATAAACATGGAAATATCTACACCGCCATCACTATAAACATGGAAATATCTACATCGCTATCTGTATTAACATGGAAATAGCTCCACCGCTATCAGTAAAAACACTGAAATATCTACACCGCTATCTGTATAAACATGGAAATATGTACAACGCTATCTGTATAAACATGGAAATATCTACACCGCTATCTGTATAAACATGGAAATATCTACACAGCTATCTCTATAAACATGGAAATAGCTACACTGCTATCTGTATAAACATAGAAATAGCGACACCGTTATCTGTATAAACATGGAAATATCTACACCGCCCTCTGTAAAAACATCAAGATATCTACACAGTCATCTGTATAAACTTGGAAATATCTACACCTCCATCTGTATAAACATGGAAATATCTACACTGCCATCTGTATACACATGGAAATATCTACACAGCCATCTGAAGAAACATGGAAATATGTACACCGCTATCTGTATAAACATGGAAATAACTACACCGCTATCTTTATAAACTTGGAAATATCTACACCGCCTTCTGTATAAACATGGAAATATCTACACCGCTATCTGTATAAACATGGAAATACCAACACCGTTATCTGTATAAACATTGAAATATCTACACCGCTATCTGTATAAAGATGGAAATATCTACAGCGCTATCTGTGTAAACATGGAAATATCTACACACCTATCTGTGTAAACATGGAAATATCTACACCGCTATCTGCATAAACATGGAAATATCTACACCGCTATCTGTATAAACATGGAAATACCAAAACGGCTATCTGTATAAACATGGAAATATCTACAACGCTATCTGTATAAATACGGAAATATCCTCACCACAATCACTATAAACCTGGAAATGCCTACAACGCTATCTGTATAAATACGGAAATATCCTCACCACTATCTCTATAAACATGGAAATACCTACACCGCCATATCTATACACATGGAAATACCTACACCGCCATCTCTATACACATGGAAATATCTACACAGCTATCTCTATAAACATAGACATATCTACATTGCAATCTCTATAAACATGGAAATATCTACACCGCCATCTCTATAAACATGGAAATATCTACATCGCTATCTGTATAAATTTGGAAATATCTCCACCGCTATCAGTATAAACATGGAAATATCTACACCGATATCTGTATAAACATGGAAATATCTACACCGCTATCTGTATAAACATGGAAATATCTACAACGCTATCTGTGTAAACATGGAAGTATCTACACAGATATCTGTGTAAACTTGCAAATATCTACACAGCTATCTGTGTAAAGATCGAAATGTCTACAGCGCAATCTGTGCAAAGATGGAAATATCTACACCGCTATCTCTGTAAACATGGAAATATCTACACCGCTATCTGTATCAACATGGAAATATCTACTTCGCTATCTTTATAAACATGGAAATATCTACACTGCCATCTGTATACACATGGAAATGTCTACACAGCAATCTGAAGAAACATGGAAATATGTACACCGCTATCTGTATAAACATGGAAATAACTACACCGCTATTTTTATAAACTTGGAAATATCTACACCGCCTTCTGTATAAACATGGAAATATCTACACCGCTATCTGTATAAACATGGAAATACCAACACCGTTATCTGTATAAACATTGAAATATCTACACAGCTATCTGTGTAAAGATCGAAATGTCTACAGCGCAATCTGTGCAAAGATGGAAATATCTACACCGCTATCTCTGTAAACATGGAAATATCCACACCGCTATCTGTATCAACATGGAAATATCTACTTCGCTATCTTTATAAACATGGAAATATCTACACTGTTATCTCTATAAACATGGAAATATCTACACCACCATCTGTATAAACATGCAAATATCTACAGAGTCATCTGTATAAACATGGAAACATCTACACCACCATATCTATAAACATGGAAATATCTATAGTGCCATCTGTATACCCGTGGAAATACCTACCCAGCCATCTGTGTAACCACGGAAATATCTACTCCGCTATCTCTATATACATGGAAATACGTACAACGCTATCTCTATAAATATGGAAATACCTACGCTGCAATCTCTATAAACATGGAAATATCTACACCGCCATCACTATAAACATGGAAATATCTACATCGCTATCTGTATTAACATGGAAATAGCTCCACCGCTATCAGTAAAAACACTGAAATATCTTCACCGCTATCTGTATAAACATGGAAATATGTACAACTCTATCTGTATAAACATGGAAATATCTACACCGCTATCTGTATAAACATGGAAATATCTACACAGCTATCTCTACAAACATGGAAATAGCTACCCTGCTATCTGTATAAACATACAAATAGCGACACCGTTATCTGTATAAACATGGAAATATCTACACCGCCCTCTGTAAAAACATGAAGATATCTACACAGTCATCTGTATAAACTTGGAAATATCTACACCTCCATCTGTATAAACTTGGAAATATCTACACTGCCATCTGTATACACATGGAAATATCTACACAGCCATCTGAAGAAACATGGAAATATGTACACCGCTATCTGTATAAACATGGAAATAACTACACCGCTATCTTTATAAACTTGGAAATATTTACACCGCCTTCTGTATAAACATGGAAATATCTACACCGCTATCTGTATAAACATGGAAATACCAACACCGTTATCTGTATAAACATTGAAATATCTACACCGCTATCTGTATAAAGATGGAAATATCTACAACGCTATCTGTGTAAACATGGAAATATCTACACACCTATCTGTGTAAACATGGAAATATCTACACCGCTATCTGTATAAACATGGAAATATCTACACCGCTATCTGTATAAACATGGAAATACCAAAACGGCTATCTGTATAAACATGGAAATATCTACAACTCTATCTGTATAAATACGGAAATATCCTCACCACTATCAGTATAAACCTGGAAATGCCTACAACGCTATCTGTATAAATACGGAAATATCCTCACCACTATCGCTATAAACATGGAAATACCTACACCGCCATATCTATACACATGGAAATACCTACACCGCCATCTCTATACACATGGAAATATCTACACCACTATCTCTATAAACATAGACATATCTACATTGCAATCTCTATAAACATGGAAATATCTACACCGCCATCTCTATAAACATGGAAATATCTACATCGCTATCTGTATAAATATGGAAATATCTCCACCGCTATCAGTATAAACATGGAAATATCTACACCGATATCTGTATAAACATGGAAATATCTACACCGCTATCTGTATAAACATGGAAATATCTACAACGCTATCTGTGTAAACATGGAAGTATCTACACAGATATCTGTGTAAACTTGCAAATATCTACACAGCTATCTGTGTAAAGATCGAAATGTCTACAGCGCAATCTGTGCAAAGATGGAAATATCTACACCGCTATCTCTGTAAACATGGAAATATCTACACCGCTATCTGTATCAACATGGAAATATCTACTTCGCTATCTTTATAAACATGGAAATATCTACACTGTTATCTCTATATACATGGAAATATCTACACCACCATCTGTATAAACATGCAAATATCTACAGAGTCATCTGTATAAACATGGAAACATCTACACCACCATATCTATAAACATGGAAATATCTACAGTGCCATCTGTATACCCGTGGAAATACCTACCCAGCCATCTGTGTAACCACGGAAATATCTACTCCGCTATCTCTATAAACATGGAAATACGTACAACGCTATCTCTATAAATATGGAAATATGTACACTGCAATCTCTAAAAACATGGAAATATCTACACCGCCATCACTATAAACATGGAAATATCTACATCGCTATCTGTATTAACATGGAAATAGCTCCACCGCTATCAGTATAAACACTGAAATATCTACACTGCTATCTGTATAAACATGGAAATATGTACAACGCTATCTGTATAAACATGGAAATATCTACACCGCTATCTGTATAAACATGGAAATATCTACACAGCTATCTCTATAAACATGGAAATAGCTACACTGCTATCTGTATAAACATAGAAATAGCGACACCGTTATCTGTATAAACATGGAAATACCTACACCGCCCTCTGTAAAAACATCAAGATATCTACACAGTCATCTGTATAAAGTTGGAAATATCTACACCTCCATCTGTATAAACATGGAAATATCTACACTGCCATCTGTATACACATGGAAATATCTACGCAGCCATCTGTAGAAACATGGAAATATGTACACCGCTATCTGTATAAACATGGAAATAACTACACCGCTATCTTTATAAACTTGGAAATATCTACACCGCCTTCTGTATAAACATGGAAATATCTACACCGCTATCTGTATAAACATGGAAATACCAACACCGTTATCTGTATAAACATTGAAATATCTACACCGCTATCTGTATAAAGATGGAAATATCTACAACGCTATCTGTGTAAACATGGAAATATCTACACACCTATCTGTGTAAACATGGAAATATCTACACCGCTATCTGTATAAACATGGAAATATCTACACCGCTATCTGTATAAACATGGAAATACCAAAACGGCTATCTGTATAAACATGGAAATATCTACAACGCTATCTGTATAAATACGGAAATATCCTCACCACTATCACTATAAACCTGGAAATACCTACAACGCTATCTGTATAAATACGGAAATATCCTCACCACTATCTCTATAAACATGGAAATACCTACAACGCCATGTCTATACACATGGAAATACCTACACCACCATGTCTATACACATGGAAATATCTACACCACTATCTCTATAAACATAGAAATATCTACATTGCAATCTCTACAAACATGGAAATATCTACACCGCCATCTCTATAAACATGGAAATATCTACATCGCTATCTGTATAAATATGGAAATATCTCCACCGCTATCAGTATAAACATGGAAATATCTACACCGATATCTGTATAAACATGGAAATATCTACACCGCTATCAGTATAAACATGGAAATATCTACAACGCTATCTGTGTAAACATGGAAGTATCTACACCGATATCTGTGTAAA
Source organism: Pan troglodytes (assembly GCF_028858775.2). NCBI lineage: Eukaryota > Metazoa > Chordata > Mammalia > Primates > Hominidae > Pan > Pan troglodytes. Next base: position 606,164 of record NC_072411.2, read on the forward strand.
CTTGCAAATATCTACACAGCTATCTGTGTAAAGATCGAAATGTCTACAGCGCAATCTGTGCAAAGATGGAAATATCTACACCGCTATCTCTGTAAACATGGAAATATCTACACCGCTATCTGTATCAACATGGAAATATCTACTTCGCTATCTTTATAAACATGGAAATATCTACACTGTTATCTCTATAAACATGGAAATATCTACACCACCATCTGTATAAACATGCAAATATCTACAGAGTTATCTGTATAAACATGGAAACATCTACACCACCATATCTATAAACATGGAAATATCTACAGTGCCATCTGTATACCCGTGGAAATACCTACCCACCCATCTGTGTAACCACGGAAATATCTACTCCGCTATCTCTATAAACATGGAAATACGTACAACGATATCTCTATAAATATGGAAATATGTACACTGCAATCTCTATAAACATGGAAATATCTACACCGCCATCACTATAAACATGGAAATATCTACATCGCTATCTGTATTAACATGGAAATAGCTCCACCGCTATCAGTATAAACACTGAAATATCTACACCGCTATCTGTATAAACATGGAAATATGTACAACGCTATCTGTATAAACATGGAAATATCTACACCGCTATCTGTATAAACATGGAAATATCTACACAGCTATCTCTATAAACATGGAAATAGCTACACTGCTATCTGTATAAACATAGAAAGAGCGACACCGTTATCTGTATAAACATGGAAATATCTACACCGCCCTCTGTAAAAACATCAAGATATCTACACAGTCATCTGTATAAACTTGGAAATATCTACACCTCCATCTGTATAAACATGGAAATATCTACACTGCCATCTGTATACACATGGAAATATCTACGCAGCCATCTGTAGAAACATGGAAATATGTACACCGCTATCTGTATAAACATGGAAATAACTACACCGCTATCTTTATAAACTTGGAAATATCTACACCGCCTTCTGTATAAACATGGAAATATCTACACCGCTATCTGTATAAACATGGAAATACCAACACCGTTATCTGTATAAACATTGAAATATCTACACCGCTATCTGTATAAAGATGGAAATATCTACAACGCTATCTGTGTAAACATGGAAATATCTACACACCTATCTGTGTAAACATGGAAATATCTACACCGCTATCTGTATAAACATGGAAATATCTACACCGCTATCTGTATAAACATGGAAATACCAAAACGGCTATCTGTATAAACATGGAAATATCTACAACGCTATCTGTATAAATACGGAAATATCCTCACCACTATCACTATAAACCTGGAAATACCTACAACGCTATCAGTATAAATACGGAAATATCCTCACCACTATCTCTATAAACATGGAAATACCTACAACGCCATGTCTATACACATGGAAATACCTACACCGCCATGTCTATACACATGGAAATATCTACACCACTATCTCTATAAACATAGAAATATCTACATTGCAATCTCTACAAACATGGAAATATCTACACCGCCATCTCTATAAACATGGAAATATCTACATCGCTATCTGTATAAATATGGAAATATCTCCACCGCTATCAGTATAAACATGGAAATATCTACACCGATATCTGTATAAACATGGAAATATCTACACCGCTATCTGTATAAACATGGAAATATCTACAACGCTATCTGTGTAAACATGGAAGTATCTACACCGATATCTGTGTAAACTTGCAAATATCTACACAGCTATCTGTGTAAAGATCGAAATGTCTACAGCGCAATCTGTGCAAAGATGGAAATATCTACACCGCTATCTCTGTAAACATGGAAATATCTACACCGCTATCTGTATCAACATGGAAATATCTACTTCGCTATCTTTATAAACATGGAAATATCTACACTGTTATCTCTATAAACATGGAAATATCTACACCACCATCTGTATAAACATGCAAATATCTACAGAGTCATCTGTATAAACATGGAAACATCTACACCACCATATCTATAAACATGGAAATATCTACAGTGCCATCTGTATACCCGTGGAAATACCTACCCAGCCATCTGTGTAACCACGGAAATATCTACTCCGCTATCTCTATAAACATGGAAATACGTACAACAATATCTCTATAAATATGGAAATATGTACACTGCAATCTCTATAAACATGGAAATATCTACACCGCCATCACTATAAACATGGAAATATCTACATCGCTACCTGTATTAACATGGAAATAGCTCCACCGCTATCAGTATAAACACTGAAATATCTACACCGCTATCTGTATAAACATGGAAATATGTACAACGCTATCTGTATAAACATGGAAATATCTACACCGCTATCTGTATAAACATGGAAATATCTACACAGCTATCTCTATAAACATGGAAATAGCTACACGGCTATCTGTATAAACATAGAAATAGCGACACCGTTATCTGTATAAACATGGAAATATCTACACCGCCCTCTGTAAAAACATCAAGATATCTACACAGTCATCTGTATAAACTTGGAAATATCTACACCTCCATCTGTATAAACATGGAAATATCTACACTGCCATCTGTATACACATGGAAATATCTACGCAGCCATCTGTAGAAACATGGAAATATGTACACCGCTATCTGTATAAACATGGAAATAACTACACCGCTATCTTTATAAACTTGGAAATATCTACACCGTCTTCTGTATAAACATGGAAATATCTACACCGCTATCTGTATAAACATGGACATACCAACACCGTTATCTGTATAAACATTGAAATATCTACACCGCTATCTGTATAAAGATGGAAATATCTACAACGCTATCTGTGTAAACATGGAAATATCTACACACCTATCTGTGTAAACATGGAAATATCTACACCGCTATCTGTATAAACATGGAAATATCTACACCGCTATCTGTATAAACATGGAAATACCAAAACGGCTATCTGTATAAACATGGAAATATCTACAACGCTATCTGTATAAATACGGAAATATCCTCACCACTATCACTATAAACCTGGAAATACCTACAACGCTATCTGTATAAATACGGAAATATCCTCACCACTATCTCTATAAACATGGAAATACCTACAACGCCATGTCTATACACATGGAAATACCTACACCGCCATGTCTATACACATGGAAATATCTACACCACTATCTCTATAAACATAGAAATATCTACATTGCAATCTCTACAAACATGGAAATATCTACACCGCCATCTCTATAAACATGGAAATATCTACATCGCTATCTGTATAAATATGGAAATATCTCCACCGCTATCAGTATAAACATGGAAATATCTACACCGCTATCTGTATAAACATGGAAATATCTACAACGCTATCTGTGTAAACATGGAAGTATCTACACAGATATCTGTGTAAACTTGCAAATATCTACACAGCTATCTGTGTAAAGATCGAAATGTCTACAGCGCAATCTGTGCAAAGATGGAAATATCTACACCGCTATCTCTGTAAACATGGAAATATCTACACCGCTATCTGTATCAACATGGAAATATCTACTTCGCTATCTTTATAAACATGGAAATATCTACACTGTTATCTCTATAAACATGGAAATATCTACACCACCATCTGTATAAAGATGCAAATATCTACAGAGTCATCTGTATAAACATGGAAACATCTACACCACCATATCTATAAACATGGAAATATCTACAGTGCCATCTGTATACCCGTGGAAATACCTACCCAGCCATCTGTGTAACCATGGAAATATCTACTCCGCTATCTCTATAAACATGGAAATACGTACAACGCTATCTCTATAAATATGGAAATATGTACACTGCAATCTCTATAAACATGGAAATATCTACACCGCCATCACTATAAACATGGAAATATCTACATCGCTATCTGTATTAACATGGAAATAGCTCCACCGCTATCAGTATAAACACTGAAATATCTACACCGCTATCTGTATAAACATGGAAATATGTACAATGCTATCTGTATAAACATGGAAATATCTACACCGCTATCTGTATAAACATGGAAATATCTACACAGCTATCTCTATAAACATGGAAATAGCTACACTGCTATCTGTATAAACATAGAAATAGCGACACCGTCATCTGTATAAACATGGAAATATCTACACCGCCCTCTGTAAAAACATGAAGATATCTACACAGTCATCTGTATAAACTTGGAAATATCTACACCTCCATCTGTATAAACATGGAAATATCTACACTGCCATCTGTATACACATGGAAATATGTACACAGCAATCTGAAGAAACTTGGAAATATGTACACCGCTATCTGTATAAACATGGAAATAACTACACCGCTATCTGTATAAACTTGGAAATATCTACACCGCCTTCTGTATAAACATGGAAATATCTACACCGCTATCTGTATAAACATGGAAATACCAACACCGTTATCTGTATAAACATTGAAATATCTACACCGCTATCTGTATAAAGATGGAAATATCTACAACGCTATCTGTGTAAGCATGGAAATATCTACACACCTATCTGTGTAAACATGGAAATATCTACACCGCTATCTGTATAAACATGGAAATATCTACACCGCTATCTGTATAAACATGGAAATACCAAAACGGCTATCTGTATAAACATGGAAATATCTACAACGCTATCTGTATAAATACGGAAATATCCTCACCACTATCACTATAAACCTGGAAATACCTACAACGCTATCTGTATAAATACGGAAATATCCTCACCACTATCTCTATAAACATGGAAATACCTACACCGCCATATCTATACACATGGAAATAACTACAACGCCATCTCTATACACATGGAAATATCTACACAACTATCTCTATAAACATAGAAATATCTACATTGCAATCTCTATAAACATGGAAATATCTACACCGCCATCTCTATAAACATGGAAATATCTACATCGCTATCTGTATAAATATGGAAATATCTCCACCGCTATCAGTATAAACATGGAAATATCTACACCGATATCTGTATAAACATGGAAATATCTACACCGCTATCTGTATAAACATGGAGATATCTACAACGCTATATGTGTAAACATGGAAGTATCTACACAGATATCTGTGTAAACTTGCAAATATCTACACAGCTATCTGTGTAAAGATCGAAATGTCTACAGCGCAATCTGTGCAAAGATGGAAATATCTACACCGCTATCTCTGTAAACATGGAAATATCTACACCGCTATCTGTATCAACATGGAAATATCTACTTCGCTATCTTTATAAACATGGAAATATCTACACTGCCCTCTGTGTACACATGGAAATGTCTACACAGCAATCTGAAGAAACATGGAAATATGTACACCGCTATCTGTATAAACATGGAAATAACTACACCGCTATTTTTATAAACTTGGAAATATCTACACCGCCTTCTGTATAAACATGGAAATATCTACACCGCTTTCTGTATAAACATGGAGATACCAACACCGTTATCTGTATAAACATTGAAATATCTACACCGCTATCTGTATAAAGATGGAAATATCTACAACGCTATCTGTGTAAGCATGGAAATATCTACACACCTATCTGTGTAAACATGGAAATATCTACACCGCTATCTGTATAAACATGGAAATATCTACACCGCTATCTGTATAAACATGGAAATACCAAAACGGCTATCTGAATAAACATGGAAATATCTACAACGCTATCTGTATAAATACGGAAATATCCTCACCACTATCACTATAAACCTGGAAATGCCTACAACGCTATCTGTATAAATACGGAAATATCCTCACCACTATCGCTATAAACATGGAAATACCTACACCGCCATATCTATACATATGGAAATACCTACACCGCCATCTCTATACACATGGAAATATCTACACCACTATCTCTATAAACATAGACATATCTACATTGCAATCTCTATAAACATGGAAATATCTACACCGCCATCTCTATAAACATGGAAATATCTACATCGCTATCTGTATAAATATGGAAATATCTCCACCGCTATCAGTATAAACATGGAAATATCTACACCGATATCTGTATAAACATGGAAATATCTACACCGCTATCTGTATAAACATGGAAATATCTACAACGCTATCTGTGTAAACATGGATGTATCTACACAGATATCTGTGTAAACTTGCAAATATCCACACAGCTATCTGTGTAAAGATCGAAATGTCTACAGCGCAATCTGTGCAAAGATGGAAATATCTACACCGCTATCTCTGTAAACATGGAAATATCTACACCGCTATCTGTATCAACATGGAAATATCTACTTCGCTATCTTTATAAACATGGAAATATCTACACTGTTATCTCTATAAACATGGAAATATCTACACCACCATCTGTATAAACATGCAAATATCTACAGAGTCATCTGTATAAACATGGAAACATCTACACCACCATATCTATAAACATGGAAATACCTACAGTGCCATCTGTATACCCGTGGAAATACCTACCCAGCCATCTGTGTAACCACGGAAATATCTACTCCGCTATCTCTATAAACATGGAAATACGTACAAAGCTATCTCTATAAATATGGAAATACCTACGCTGCAATCTCTATAAACATGGAAATATCTACACCGCCATCACTATAAACATGGAAATATCTACATCGCTATCTGTATTAACATGGAAATAGCTCCACCGCTATCAGTAAAAACACTGAAATATCTACACCGCTATCTGTATAAACATGGAAATATGTACAACGCTATCTGTATAAACATGGAAATATCTACACCGCTATCTGTATAAACATGGAAATATCTACACAGCTATCTCTATAAACATGGAAATAGCTACACTGCTATCTGTATAAACATAGAAATAGCGACACCGTTATCTGTATAAACATGGAAATGTCTACACCGCCCTCTGTAAAAACATGAAGATATCTACACAGTCATCTGTATAAACTTGGAAATATCTACACGTACATCTGTATAAACATGGAAATATCTACACTGCCATCTGTATACACATGGAAATATCTACACAGCCATCTGAAGAAACATGGAAATATGTACACCGCTATCTGTATAAACATGGAAATAACTACAGCGCTATCTTTATAAACTTGGAAATATCTACACCGCCTTCTGTATAAACATGGAAATATCTACACCGCTATCTGTATAAACATGGAAATACCAACACCGTTATCTGTATAAACATTGAAATATCTACACCGCTATCTGTATAAAGATGGAAATATCTACAACGCTATCTGTGTAAACATGGAAATATCTACACACCTATCTGTGTAAACATGGAAATATCTACACCGCTATCTGTATAAACATGGAAATATCTACACCGCTATCTGTATAAACATGGAAATACCAAAACAGCTATCTGTATAAACATGGAAATATCTACAACGCTATCTGTATAAATACGGAAATATCCTCACCACAATCACTATAAACCTGGCAATGCCTACAACGCTATCTGTATAAATACGGAAATATCCTCACCACTATCTCTATAAACATGGAAATACCTACACCGCCATATCTATACACATGGAAATACCTACACCGCCATCTCTATACACATGGAAATATCTACACCACTATCTCTATAAACGTAGACATATCTACATTGCAATCTCTATAAACATGGAAATATCTACACCGCCATCTCTATAAACATGGAAATATCTACATCGCTATCTGTATAAATATGGAAATATCTCCACCGCTATCAGTATAAACATGGAAATATCTACACCGATATCTGTATAAACATGGAAATATCTACACCGCTATCTGTATAAACATGGAAATATCTACAACGCTATCTGTGTAAACATGGAAGTATCTACACAGATATCTGTGTAAACTTGCAAATATCTACACAGCTATCTGTGTAAAGATCGAAATGTCTACAGCGCAATCTGTGCAAAGATGGAAATATCTACACCGCTATCTCTGTAAACATGGAAATATCTACACCGCTATCTGTATCAACATGGAAATATCTACTTCGCTATCTTTATAAACATGGAAATATCTACACTGCCATCTGTATACACATGGAAATGTCTACACAGCAATCTGAGGAAACATGGAAATATGTACACCGCTATCTGTATAAACATGGAAATAACTACACCGCTATTTTTATAAACTTGGAAATATCTACAACGCCTTCTGTATAAACATGGAAATATCTACACCGCTATCTGTATAAACATGGAAATACCAACACCGTTATCTGTATAAACATTGAAATATCTACACCGCTATCTGTATAAAGATGGAAATATCTACAACGCTATCTGTGTAAGCATGGAAATATCTACACACCTATCTGTGTAAACATGGAAATATCTACACCGCTATCTGTATAAACATGGAAATATCTACACCGCTATCTGTATAAACATGGAAATACCAAAACGGCTATCTGTATAAACATGGAAATATCTACAACGCTATCTGTATAAATACGGAAATATCCTCACCACTATCACTATAAACCTGGAAATACCTACAACGCTATCTGTATAAATACGGAAATATCCTCACCACTATCTCTATAAACATGGAAATACCTACACCGCCATATCTATACACATGGAAATAACTACACCGCCATCTCTATACACATGGAAATATCTACACAGCTATCTCTATAAACATAGAAATATCTACATTGCAATCTCTATAAACATGGAAATATCTACACCGCCATCACTATAAACATGGAAATATCTACATCGCTATCTGTATAAATATGGAAATATCTCCACCGCTATCAGTATAAACATGGAAATATCTACACCGATATCTGTATAAATATGGAAATATCTAAACCGCTATCTGTATAAGCATGGAGATATCTACAACGCTATCTGTGTAAACATGGAAGTATCTACACAGATATCTGTGTAAACTTGCAAATATCTACACAGCTATCTGTGTAAAGATCGAAATGTCTACAGCGCAATCTGTGCAAAGATGGAAATATCTACACCGCAATCTCTGTAAACATGGAAATATCTACACCGCTATCTGTATCAACATGGAAATATCTACTTCGCTATCTTTATAAACATGGAAATATCTACACTGTTATCTCTATAAACATGGAAATATCTACACCACCATCTGTATAAACACGCAAATATCTACAGAGTCATCTGTACAAACATGGAAACATCTACACCACCATATCTATAAACATGGAAATATCTACAGTGCCATCTGTATACCCGTGGAAATACCTACCCAGCCATCTGTGTAACCACGGAAATATCTACTCCGCTATCTCTATAAACATGGAAATACGTACAGCGCTATCTCTATAAATTTGGAAATACCTACGCTGCAATCTCTATAAACATGGAAATATCTACACCGCCATCACTATAAACATGGAAATATCTACATCGCTATCTGTATTAACATGGAAATAGCTCCACCGCTATCAGTAAAAACATTGAAATATCTACACCGCTATCTGTATAAACATGGAAATATGTACAACGCTATCTGTATAAACATGGAAATATCTACACCGCTATCTGTATAAACATGGAAATATCTACACAGCTATCTCTATAAACATGGAAATAGCTACACTGCTATCTGTATAAACATAGAAATAGCGACACCGTTATCAGTATAAACATGGAAATATCTACACCGCCCTCTGTAAAAACATCAAGATATCTACACAGTCATCTGTATAAACTTGGAAATATCTACACCTCCATCTGTATAAACATGGAAATATCTACACTGCCATCTGTATACACATGGAAATATCTACACAGCCATCTGAAGAAACATGGAAATATGTACACCGGTATCTGTATAAACATGGAAATAACTACACCGCTATCTTTATAAACTTGGAAATATCTACACCGCCTTCTGTATAAACATGGAAATATCTACACCGCTATCTGTATAAACATGGAAATACCAACACCGTTATCTGTATAAACATTGAAATATCTACACCGCTATCTGTATAAATATGGAAATATCTACAACGCTATCTGTGTAAACATGGAAATATCTACACACCTATCTGTGTAAACATGGAAATATCTACACCGCTATCTGTATAAACATGGAAATATCTACACCGCTATCTGTATAAACATGGAAATACCAAAACAGCTATCTGTATAAACATGGAAATATCTACAACGCTATCTGTATAAATACGGAAATATCCTCACCACAATCACTATAAACCTGGCAATGCCTACAACGCTATCTGTATAAATACGGAAATATCCTCACCACTATCTCTATAAACATGGAAATACCTACACCGCCATATCTATACACATGGAAATACCTACACCGCCATCTCTATACACATGGAAATATCTACACCACTATCTCTATAAACGTAGACATATCTACATTGCAATCTCTATAAACATGGAAATACCTACACCGCCATCTCTATAAACATGGAAATATCTACATCGCTATCTGTATAAATATGGAAATATCTCCACCGCTATCAGTATAAACATGGAAATATCTACACCGATATCTGTATAAACATGGAAATATCTACACCGCTATCTGTATAAACATGGAAATATCTACAACGCTATCTGTGTAAACATGGAAGTATCTACACAGATATCTGTGTAAACTTGCAAATATCTACACAGCTATCTGTGTAAAGATCGAAATGTCTACAGCGCAATCTGTGCAAAGATGGAAATATCTACACCGCTATCTCTGTAAACATGGAAATATCTACACCGCTATCTGTATCAACATGGAAATATCTACTTCGCTATCTTTATAAACATGGAAATATCTACACTGCCATCTGTATACACATGGAAATGTCTACACAGCAATCTGAAGAAACATGGAAATATGTACACCGCTATCTGTATAAACATGGAAATAACTACACCGCTATTTTTATAAACTTGGAAATATCTACACCGCCTTCTGTATAAACATGGAAATATCTACACCGCTATCTGTATAAACATGGAAATACCAACACCGTTATCTGTATAAACATTGAAATATCTACACAGCTATCTGTGTAAAGATCGAAATGTCTACAGCGCAATCTGTGCAAAGATGGAAATATCTACACCGCTATCTCTGTAAACATGGAAATATCTACACCGCTATCTGTATCAACATGGAAATATCTACTTCGCTATCTTTATAAACATGGAAATATCAACACTGTTATCTCTATAAACATGGAAATATCTACACCACCATCTGTATAAACATGCAAATATCTACAGAGTCATCTGTATAAACATGGAAACATCTACACCACCATATCTATAAACATGGAAATATCTACAGTGCCATCTGTATACCCGTGGAAATACCTACCCAGCCATCTGTGTAACCACGGAAATATCTACTCCGCTATCTCTATAAACATGGAAATACGTACAACGCTATCTCTATAAATATGGAAATACCTACGCTGCAATCTCTATAAACATGGAAATATCTACACCGCCATCACTATAAACATGGAAATATCTACATCGCTATCTGTATTAACATGGAAATAGCTCCACCGCTATCAGTATAAACACTGAAATATCTACACCGCTATCTGTATAAACATGGAAATATGTACAACGCTATCTGTATAAACATGGAAATATCTACACCGCTATCTGTATAAACATGGAAATAACTACACCGCTATTTTTATAAACTTGGAAATATCTACACCGCCTTCTGTATAAACATGGAAATATCTACACCGCTTTCTGTATAAACATGGAAATACCAACACCGTTATCTGTATAAACATTGAAATATCTACACCGCTATCTGTATAAAGATGGAAATATCTACAACGCTATCTGTATAAGCATGGAAATATCTACACACCTATCTGTGTAAACATGGAAATATCTACACCGCTATCTGTATAAACATGGAAATATCTACACCGCTATCTGTATAAACATGGAAATACCAAAACGGCTATCTGTATAAACATGGAAATATCTACAACGCCATCTGTATAAATACGGAAATATCCTCACCACTATCACTATAAACCTGGAAATACCTACAACGCTATCAGTATAAATACGGAAATATCCTCACCACTATCTCTATAAACATGGAAATACCTACAACGCCATGTCTATACACATGGAAATACCTACACCGCCATGTCTATACACATGGAAATATCTACACCACTATCTCTATAAACATAGAAATATCTACATTGCAATCTCTACAAACATGGAAATATCTACACCGCCATCTCTATAAACATGGAAATATCTACATCGCTATCTGTATAAATATGGAAATATCTCCACCGCTATCAGTATAAACATGGAAATATCTACACCGATATCTGTATAAACATGGAAATATCTACACCACTATCAGTATAAACATGGAAATATCTACAACGCTATCTGTGTAAACATGGAAGTATCTACACCGATATCTGTGTAAACTTGCAAATATCTACACAGCTATCTGTGTAAAGATCGAAATGTCTACAGCGCAATCTGTGCAAAGATGGAAATATCTACACCGCTATCTCTCTAAACATGGAAATATCTACACCGCTATCTGTATCAACATGGAAATATCTACTTCGCTATCTTTATAAACATGGAAATATCTACACTGTTATCTCTATAAACATGGAAATATCTACACCACCATCTGTATAAACATGCAAATATCTACAGAGTCATCTGTATAAACATGGAAACATCTACACCACCATATCTATAAACATGGAAATATCTACAGTGCCATCTGTATACCCGTGGAAATACCTACCCAGCCATCTGTGTAACCACGGAAATATCTACTCCGCTATCTCTATAAACATGGAAATACGTACAACGCTATCTCTATAAATATGGAAATATGTACACTGCAATCTCTATAAACATGGAAATATCTACACCACCATCACTATAAACATGGAAATATCTACATCGCTACCTGTATTAACATGGAAATAGCTCCACCGCTATCAGTATAAACACTGAAATATCTACACCGCTATCTGTATAAACATGGAAATATGTACAACGCTATCTGTATAAACATGGAAATATCTACACCGCTATCTGTATAAACATGGAAATATCTACACAGCTATCTCTATAAACATGGAAATAGCTACACGGCTATCTGTATAAACATAGAAATAGCGACACCGTTATCTGTATAAACATGGAAATATCTACACCGCCCTCTGTAAAAACATCAAGATATCTACACAGTCATCTGTATAAACTTGGAAATATCTACACCTCCATCTGTATAAACATGGAAATATCTACACTGCCATCTGTATACACATGGAAATATCTACGCAGCCATCTGTAGAAACATGGAAATATGTACACCGCTATCTGTATAAACATGGAAATAACTACACCGCTATCTTTATAAACTTGGAAATATCTACACCGTCTTCTGTATAAACATGGAAATATCTACACCGCTATCTGTATAAACATGGAAATACCAACACCGTTATCTGTATAAACATTGAAATATCTACACCGCTATCTGTATAAAGATGGAAATATCTACAACGCTATCTGTGTAAACATGGAAATATCTACACACCTATCTGTGTAAACATGGAAATATCTACACCGCTATCTGTATAAACATGGAAATATCTACACCGCTATCTGTATAAACATGGAAATACCAAAACGGCTATCTGTATAAACATGGAAATATCTACAACGCTATCTGTATAAATACGGAAATATCCTCACCACTATCACTATAAACCTGGAAATACCTACAACGCTATCTGTATATATACGGAAATATCCTCACCACTATCTCTATAAACATGGAAATACCTACAACGCCATGTCTATACACATGGAAATACCTACACCGCCATGTCTATACACATGGAAATATCTACACCACTATCTCTATAAACATAGAAATATCTACATTGCAATCTCTACAAACATGGAAATATCTACACCGCCATCTCTATAAACATGGAAATATCTACATCGCTATCTGTATAAATATGGAAATATCTCCACCGCTATCAGTATAAACATGGAAATATCTACACCGCTATCTGTATAAACATGGAAATATCTACAACGCTATCTGTGTAAACATGGAAGTATCTACACAGATATCTGTGTAAACTTGCAAATATCTACACAGCTATCTGTGTAAAGATCGAAATGTCTACAGCGCAATCTGTGCAAAGATGGAAATATCTACACCGCTATCTCTGTAAACATGGAAATATCTACACCGCTATCTGTATCAACATGGAAATATCTACTTCGCTATCTTTATAAACATGGAAATATCTACACTGTTATCTCTATAAACATGGAAATATCTACACCACCATCTGTATAAACATGCAAATATCTACAGAGTCATCTGTATAAACATGGAAACATCTACACCACCATATCTATAAACATGGAAATATCTACAGTGCCATCTGTATACCCGTGGAAATACCTACCCAGCCATCTGTGTAACCACGGAAATATCTACTCCGCTATCTCTATAAACATGGAAATACGTACAACGCTATCTCTTTAAACATGGAAATATGTACACTGCAATCTCTATAAACATGGAAATATCTACACCGCCATCACTATAAACATGGAAATATCTACATCGCTATCTGTATTAACATGGAAATAGCTCCACCGCTATCAGTATAAACACTGAAATATCTACACCGCTATCTGTATAAACATGGAAATATGTACAATGCTATCTGTATAAACATGGAAATATCTACACCGCTATCTGTATAAACATGGAAATATCTACACAGCTATCTCTATAAACATGGAAATAGCTACACTGCTATCTGTATAAACATAGAAATAGCGACACCGTCATCTGTGTAAACATGGAAATATCTACACCGCCCTCTGTAAAAACATGAAGATATCTACACAGTCATCTGTATAAACTTGGAAATATCTACACCTCCATCTGTATAAACATGGAAATATCTACACTGCCATCTGTATACACATGGAAATATGTACACAGCAATCTGAAGAAACTTGGAAATATGTACACCGCTATCTGTATAAACATGGAAATAACTACACCGCTATCTGTATAAACTTGGAAATATCTACACCGCCTTCTGTATAAACATGGAAATATCTACACCGCTATCTGTATAAACATGGAAATACCAACACCGTTATCTGTATAAACATTGAAATATCTACACCGCTATCTGTATAAAGATGGAAATATCTACAACGCTATCTGTGTAAGCATGGAAATATCTACACACCTATCTGTGTAAACATGGAAATATCTACACCGCTATCTGTATAAACATGGAAATATCTACACCGCTATCTGTATAAACATGGAAATACCAAAACGGCTATCTGTATAAACATGGAAATATCTACAACGCTATCTGTATAAATACGGAAATATCCTCACCACTATCACTATAAACCTGGAAATACCTACAACGCTATCTGTATAAATACGGAAATATCCTCACCACTATCTCTATAAACATGGAAATACCTACAACGCCATGTCTATACACATGGAAATACCTACACCGCCATGTCTATACACATGGAAATATCTACACCACTATCTCTATAAACATAGAAATATCTACATTGCAATCTCTACAAACATGGAAATATCTACACCGCCATCTCTATAAACATGGAAATATCTACATCGCTATCTGTATAAATATGGAAATATCTCCACCGCTATCAGTATAAACATGGAAATATCTACACCGCTATCTGTATAAACATGGAAATATCTACAACGCTATCTGTGTAAACATGGAAGTATCTACACAGATATCTGTGTAAACTTGCAAATATCTACACAGCTATCTGTGTAAAGATCGAAATGTCTACAGCGCAATCTGTGCAAAGATGGAAATATCTACACCGCTATCTCTGTAAACATGGAAATATCTACACCGCTATCTGTATCAACATGGAAATATCTACTTCGCTATCTTTATAAACATGGAAATATCTACACTGTTATCTCTATAAACATGGAAATATCTACACCACCATCTGTATAAACATGCAAATATCTACAGAGTCATCTGTATAAACATGGAAACATCTACACCACCATATCTATAAACATGGAAATATCTACAGTGCCATCTGTATACCCGTGGAAATACCTACCCAGCCATCTGTGTAACCACGGAAATATCTACTCCGCTATCTCTATAAACATGGAAATACGTACAACGCTATCTCTTTAAATATGGAAATATGTACACTGCAATCTCTATAAACATGGAAATATCTACACCGCCATCACTATAAACATGGAAATATCTACATCGCTATCTGTATTAACATGGAAATAGCTCCACCGCTATCAGTATAAACACTGAAATATCTACACCGCTATCTGTATAAACATGGAAATATGTACAATGCTATCTGTATAAACATGGAAATATCTACACCGCTATCTGTATAAACATGGAAATATCTACACAGCTATCTCTATAAACATGGAAATAGCTACACTGCTATCTGTATAAACATAGAAATAGCGACACCGTCATCTGTATAAACATGGAAATATCTACACCGCCGTCTGTAAAAACATGAAGATATCTACACAGTCATCTGTATAAACTTGGAAATATCTACACCTCCATCTGTATAAACATGGAAATATCTACACTGCCATCTGTATACACATGGAAATATGTACACAGCAATCTGAAGAAACTTGGAAATATGTACACCGCTATCTGTATAAACATGGAAATAACTACACCGCTATCTGTATAAACTTGGAAATATCTACACCGCCTTCTGTATAAACATGGAAATATCTACACCGCTATCTGTATAAACATGGAAATACCAACACCGTTATCTGTACAAACATTGAAATATCTACACCGCTATCTGTATAAAGATGGAAATATCTACAACGCTATCTGTGTAAGCATGGAAATATCTACACACCTATCTGTGTAAACATGGAAATATCTACACCGCTATCTGTATAAACATGGAAATATCTACACCGCTATCTGTATAAACATGGAAATACCAAAACGGCTATCTGTATAAACATGGAAATATCTACAACGCTATCTGTATAAATACGGAAATATCCTCACCACTATCACTATAAACCTGGAAATACCTACAACGCTATCTGTATAAATACGGAAATATCCTCACCACTATCTCTATAAACATGGAAATACCTACACCGCCATATCTATACACATGGAAATAACTACAACGCCATCTCTATACACATGGAAATATCTACACAACTATCTCTATAAACATAGAAATATCTACATTGCAATCTCTATAAACATGGAAATATCTACACCGCCATCTCTATAAACATGGAAATATCTACATCGCTATCTGTATAAATATGGAAATATCTGCACCGCTATCAGTATAAACATGGAAATATCTACACCGATATCTGTATAAACATGGAAATATCTACACCGCTATCTGTATAAACATGGAGATATCTACAACGTTATCTGTGTAAACATGGAAGTATCTACACAGATATCTGTGTAAACTTGCAAATATCTACACAGCTATCTGTGTAAAGATCGAAATGTCTACAGCGCAATCTGTGCAAAGATGGAAATATCTACACCGCTATCTCTGTAAACATGGAAATATCTACACCGCTATCTGTATCAACATGGAAATATCTACTTCGCTATCTTTATAAACATGGAAATATCTACACTGCCCTCTGTGTACACATGGAAATGTCTACACAGCAATCTGAAGAAACATGGAAATATGTACACCGCTATCTGTATAAACATGGAAATAACTACACCGCTATTTTTATAAACTTGGAAATATCTACACCGCCTTCTGTATAAACATGGAAATATCTACACCGCTTTCTGTATAAACATGGAGATACCAACACCGTTATCTGTATAAACATTGAAATATCTACACCGCTATCTGTATAAAGATGGAAATATCTACAACGCTATCTGTGTAAGCATGGAAATATCTACACACCTATCTGTGTAAACATGGAAATATCTACACCGCTATCTGTATAAACATGGAAATATCTACACCGCTATCTGTATAAACATGGAAATACCAAAACGGCTATCTGTATAAACATGGAAATATCTACAACGCTATCTGTATAAATACGGAAATATCCTCACCACTATCACTATAAACCTGGAAATGCCTACAACGCTATCTGTATAAATACGGAAATATCCTCACCACTATCGCTATAAACATGGAAATACCTACACCGCCATATCTATACACATGGAAATACCTACACCGCCATCTCTATACACATGGAAATATCTACACCACTATCTCTATAAACATAGACATATCTACATTGCAATCTCTATAAACATGGAAATATCTACACCGCCATCTCTATAAACATGGAAATATCTACATCGCTATCTGTATAAATATGGAAATATCTCCACCGCTGTCAGTATAAACATGGAAATATCTACACCGATATCTGTATAAACATGGAAATATCTACACCGCTATCTGTATCAACATGGAAATATCTACTTCGCTATCTTTATAAACATGGAAATATCTACACTGCCCTCTGTGTACACATGGAAATGTCTACACAGCAATCTGAAGAAACATGGAAATATGTACACCGCTATCTGTATAAACATGGAAATAACTACACCGCTATTTTTATGAACTTGGAAATATCTACACCGCCTTCTGTATAAACATGGAAATATCTACACCGCTTTCTGTATAAACATGGAGATACCAACACCGTTATCTGTATAAACATTGAAATATCTACACCGCTATCTGTATAAAGATGGAAATATCTACAACGCTATCTGTGTAAGCATGGAAATATCTACACACCTATCTGTGTAAACATGGAAATATCTACACCGCTATCTGTATAAACATGGAAATATCTACACCGCTATCTGTATAAACATGGAAATACCAAAACGGCTATCTGTATAAACATGGAAATATCTACAACGCTATCTGTATAAATACGGAAATATCCTCACCACTATCACTATAAACCTGGAAATGCCTACAACGCTATCTGTATAAATACGGAAATATCCTCACCACTATCGCTATAAACATGGAAATACCTACACCGCCATATCTATACACATGGAAATACCTACACCGCCATCTCTATACACATGGAAATATCTACACCACTATCTCTATAAACATAGACATATCTACATTGCAATCTCTATAAACATGGAAATATCTACACCGCCATCTCTATAAACATGGAAATATCTACATCGCTATCTGTATAAATATGGAAATATCTCCACCGCTGTCAGTATAAACATGGAAATATCTACACCGATATCTGTATAAACATGGAAATATCTACACCGCTATCTGTATAAACATGGAAATATCTACAACGCTATCTGTGTAAACATGGAAGTATCTACACAGATATCTCTGTAAACTTGCAAATATCCACACAGCTATCTATGTAAAGATCGAAATGTCTACAGCGCAATCTGTGCAAAGATGGAAATATCTACACCGCTATCTCTGTAAACATGGAAATATCTACACCGCTATCTGTATCAACATGGAAATATCTACTTCGCTATCTTTATAAACATGGAAATATCTACACTGTTATCTCTATAAACATGGAAATATCTACACCACCATCTGTATAAACATGCAAATATCTACAGAGTCATCTGTATAAACATGGAAACATCTACACCACCATATCTATAAACATGGAAATACCTACAGTGCCATCTGTATACCCGTGGAAATACCTACCCAGCCATCTGTGTAACCACGGAAATATCTACTCCGCTATCTCTATAAACATGGAAATACGTACAACGCTATCTCTATAAATATGGAAATACCTACGCTGCAATCTCTATAAACATGGAAATATCTACACCGCCATCAGTATAAACATGGAAATATCTACATCGCTATCTGTATTAACATGGAAATAGCTCCACCGCTATCAGTAAAAACTCTGAAATATCTACACCGCTATCTGTATAAACATGGAAATATGTACAACGCTATCTGTATAAACATGGAAATATCTACACCGCTATCTGTATAAACATGGAAATATCTACACAGCTATCTCTATAAACATGGAAATAGCTACACTGCTATCTGTATAAACATAGAAATAGCGACACCGTTATCTGTATAAACATGGAAATGTCTACACCGACCTCTGTAAAAACATGAAGATATCTACACAGTCATCTGTATAAACTTGGAAATGTCTACACCTACATCTGTATAAACATGGAAATATCTACACTGCCATCTGTATACACATGGAAATATGTACACAGCAATCTGAAGAAACTTGGAAATATGTACACCGCTATCTGTATAAACATGGAAATAACTACACCGCTATCTGTATAAACTTGGAAATATCTACACCGCCTTCTGTATAAACATGGAAATATCTACACCGCTATCTGTATAAACATGGAAATACCAACACCGTTATCTGTATAAACATTGAAATATCTACACCGCTATCTGTATAAAGATGGAAATATCTACAACGCTATCTGTGTAAGCATGGAAATATCTACACACCTATCTGTGTAAACATGGAAATATCTACACCGCTATCTGTATAAACATGGAAATATCTACACCGCTATCTGTATAAACATGGAAATACCAAAACGGCTATCTGTATAAACATGGAAATATCTACAACGCTATCTGTATAAATACGGAAATATCCTCACCACTATCACTATAAACCTGGAAATACCTACAACGCTATCTGTATAAATACGGAAATATCCTCACCACTATCTCTATAAACATGGAAATACCTACACCGCCATATCTATACACATGGAAATAACTACAACGCCATCTCTATACACATGGAAATATCTACACAACTATCTCTATAAACATAGAAATATCTACATTGCAATCTCTATAAACATGGAAATATCTACACCGCCATCTCTATAAACATGGAAATATCTACATCGCTATCTGTATAAATATGGAAATATCTCCACCGCTATCAGTATAAACATGGAAATATCTACACCGATATCTGTATAAACATGGAAATATCTACACCGCTATCTGTATAAACATGGAGATATCTACAACGTTATCTGTGTAAACATGGAAGTATCTACACAGATATCTGTGTAAACTTGCAAATATCTACACAGCTATCTGTGTAAAGATCGAAATGTCTACAGCGCAATCTGTGCAAAGATGGAAATATCTACACCGCTATCTCTGTAAACATGGAAATATCTACACCGCTATCTGTATCAACATGGAAATATCTACTTCGCTATCTTTATAAACATGGAAATATCTACACTGCCCTCTGTGTACACATGGAAATGTCTACACAGCAATCTGAAGAAACATGGAAATATGTACACCGCTATCTGTATAAACATGGAAATAACTACACCGCTATTTTTATAAACTTGGAAATATCTACACCGCCTTCTGTATAAACATGGAAATATCTACACCGCTTTCTGTATAAACATGGAGATACCAACACCGTTATCTGTATAAACATTGAAATATCTACACCGCTATCTGTATAAAGATGGAAATATCTACAACGCTATCTGTGTAAGCATGGAAATATCTACACACCTATCTGTGTAAACATGGAAATATCTACACCGCTATCTGTATAAACATGGAAATATCTACACCGCTATCTGTATAAACATGGAAATACCAAAACGGCTATCTGTATAAACATGGAAATATCTACAACGCTATCTGTATAAATACGGAAATATCCTCACCACTATCACTATAAACCTGGAAATGCCTACAACGGTATCTGTATAAATATGGAAATATCCTCACCACTATCGCTATAAACATGGAAATACCTACACCGCCATATCTATACACATGGAAATACCTACACCGCCATCTCTATACACATGGAAATATCTACACCACTATCTCTATAAACATAGACATATCTACATTGCAATCTCTATAAACATGGAAATATCTACACCGCCATCTCTATAAACATGGAAATATCTACATCGCTATCTGTATAAATATGGAAATATCTCCACCGCTATCAGTATAAACATGGAAATATCTACACCGATATCTGTATAAACATGGAAATATCTACACCGCTATCTGTATAAACATGGAAATATCTACAACGCTATCTGTGTAAACATGGAAGTATCTACACAGATATCTCTGTAAACTTGCAAATATCCACACAGCTATCTGTGTAAAGATCGAAATGTCTACAGCGCAATCTGTGCAAAGATGGAAATATCTACACCGCCATCTCTGTAAACATGGAAATATCTACACCGCTATCTGTATCAACATGGAAATATCTACTTCGCTATCTTTATAAACATGGAAATATCTACACTGTTATCTCTATAAACATGGAAATATCTACACCACCATCTGTATAAACATGCAAATATCTACAGAGTCATCTGTATAAACATGGAAACATCTACACCACCATATCTATAAACATGGAAATACCTACAGTGCCATCTGTATACCCGTGGAAATACCTACCCAGCCATCTGTGTAACCACGGAAATATCTACTCCGCTATCTCTATAAACATGGAAATACGTACAAAGCTATCTCTATAAATATGGAAATACCTACGCTGCAATCTCTATAAACATGGAAATATCTACACCGCCATCACTATAAACATGGAAATATCTACATCGCTATCTGTATTAACATGGAAATAGCTCCACCGCTATCAGTAAAAACACTGAAATATCTACACCGCTATCTGTATAAACATGGAAATATGTACAACGCTATCTGTATAAACATGGAAATATCTACACCGCTATCTGTATAAACATGGAAATATCTACACAGCTATCTCTATAAACATGGAAATAGCTACACTGCTATCTGTATAAACATAGAAATAGCGACACCGTTATCTGTATAAACATGGAAACGTCTACACCGCCCTCTGTAAAAACATGAAGATATCTACACAGTCATCTGTATAAACTTGGAAATATCTACACGTACATCTGTATAAACATGGAAATATCTACACTGCCATCTGTATACACATGGAAATATCTACACAGCCATCTGAAGAAACATGGAAATATGTACACCGCTATCTGTATAAACATGGAAATAACTACAGCGCTATCTTTATAAACTTGGAAATATCTACACCGCCTTCTGTATAAACATGGAAATATCTACACCGCTATCTGTATAAACATGGAAATACCAACACCGATATCTGTATAAACATTGAAATATCTACACCGCTATCTGTATAAAGATGGAAATATCTACAACGCTATCTGTGTAAACATGGAAATATCTACACACCTATCTGTGTAAACATGGAAATATCTACACCGCTATCTGTATAAACATGGAAATATCTACACCGCTATCTGTATAAACATGGAAATACCAAAACAGCTATCTGTATAAACATGGAAATATCTACAACGCTATCTGTATAAATACGGAAATATCCTCACCACAATCACTATAAACCTGGCAATGCCTACAACGCTATCTGTATAAATACGGAAATATCCTCACCACAATCACTATAAACCTGGCAATGCCTACAACGCTATCTGTATAAATACGGAAATATCCTCACCACTATCTCTATAAACATGGAAATACCTACACCGCCATATCTATACACATGGAAATACCTACACCGCCATCTCTATACACATGGAAATATCTACACCACTATCTCTATAAACGTAGACATATCTACATTGCAATCTCTATAAACATGGAAATATCTACACCACCATCTCTATAAACATGGAAATATCTACATCGCTATCTGTATAAATATGGAAATATCTCCACCGCTATCAGTATAAACATGGAAATATCTACACCGATATCTGTATAAACATGGAAATATCTACACCGCTATCTGTATAAACATGGAAATATCTACAACGCTATCTGTGTAAACATGGAAGTATCTACACAGATATCTGTGTAAACTTGCAAATATCTACACAGCTATCTGTGTAAAGATCGAAATGTCTACAGCGCAATCTGTGCAAAGATGGAAATATCTACACCGCTATCTCTGTAAACATGGAAATATCTACACCGCTATCTGTATCAACATGGAAATATCTACTTCGCTATCTTTATAAACATGGAAATATCTACACTGCCATCTGTATACACATGGAAATGTCTACACAGCAATCTGAAGAAACATGGAAATATGTACACCGCTATCTGTATAAACATGGAAATAACTACACCGCTATTTTTATAAACTTGGAAATATCTACACCGCCTTCTGTATAAACATGGAAATATCTACACCGCTATCTGTATAAACATAGAAATACCAACACCGTTATCTGTATAAACATTGAAATATCTACACAGCTATCTGTGTAAAGATCGAAATGTCTACAGCGCAATCTGTGCAAAGATGGAAATATCTACACCGCTATCTCTGTAAACATGGAAATATCTACACCGCTATCTGTATCAACATGGAAATATCTACTTCGCTATCTTTATAAACATGGAAATATCAACACTGTTATCTCTATAAACATGGAAATATCTACACCACCATCTGTATAAACATGCAAATATCTACAGAGTCATCTGTATAAACATGGAAACATCTACACCACCATATCTATAAACATGGAAATATCTACAGTGCCATCTGTATACCCGTGGAAATACCTACCCAGCCATCTGTGTAACCACGGAAATATCTACTCCGCTATCTCTATAAACATGGAAATACGTACAACGCTATCTCTATAAATATGGAAATACCTACGCTGCAATCTCTATAAACATGGAAATATCTACACCGCCATCACTATAAACATGGAAATATCTACATCGCTATCTGTATTAACATGGAAATAGCTCCACCGCTATCAGTATAAACACTGAAATATCTACACCGCTATCTGTATAAACATGGAAATATGTACAACGCTATCTGTATAAACATGGAAATATCTACACCGCTATCTGTATAAACATGGAAATAACTACACCGCTATTTTTATAAACTTGGAAATATCTACACCGCCTTCTGTATAAACATGGAAATATCTACACCGCTTTCTGTATAAACATGGAAATACCAACACCGTTATCTGTATAAACATTGAAATATCTACACCGCTATCTGTATAAAGATGGAAATATCTACAACGCTATCTGTGTACGCATGGAAATATCTACACACCTATCTGTGTAAACATGGAAATATCTACACCGCTATCTGTATAAACATGGAAATATCTACACCGCTATCTGTATAAACATGGAAATACCAAAACGGCTATCTGTATAAACATGGAAATATCTACAACGCTATCTGTATAAATACGGAAATATCCTCACCACTATCACTATAAACCTGGAAATACCTACAACGCTATCTGTATAAATACGGAAATATCCTCACCACTATCTCTATAAACATGGAAATACCTACACCGCCATATCTATACACATGGAAATAACTACACCGCCATCTCTATACACATGGAAATATCTACACAGCTATCTCTATAAACATAGAAATATCTACATTGCAATCTCTATAAACATGGAAATATCTACACCGCCATCTCTATAAACATGGAAATATCTACATCGCTATCTGTATAAATATGGAAATATCTCCACCGCTATCAGTATAAACATGGAAATATCTACACCGATATCTGTATAAACATGGAAATATCTAAACCGCTATCTGTATAAACATGGAGATATCTACAACGCTATCTGTGTAAACATGGAAGTATCTACACAGATATCTGTGTAAACTTGCAAATATCTACACAGCTATCTGTGTAAAGATCGAAATGTCTACAGCGCAATCTGTGCAAAGATGGAAATATCTACACCGCTATCTCTGTAAACATGGAAATATCTACACCGCTATCTGTATCAACATGGAAATATCTACTTCGCTATCTTTATAAACATGGAAATATCTACACTGTTATCTCTATAAACATGGAAATATCTACACCACCATCTGTATAAACACGCAAATATCTACAGAGTCATCTGTACAAACATGGAAACATCTACACCACCATATCTATAAACATGGAAATATCTACAGTGCCATCTGTATACCCGTGGAAATACCTACCCAGCCATCTGTGTAACCACGGAAATATCTACTCCGCTATCTCTATAAACATGGAAATACGTACAACGCTATCTCTATAAATTTGGAAATACCTACGCTGCAATCTCTATAAACATGGAAATATCTACACCGCCATCACTATAAACATGGAAATATCTACATCGCTATCTGTATTAACATGGAAATAGCTCCACCGCTATCAGTAAAAACATTGAAATATCTACACCGCTATCTGTATAAACATGGAAATATGTACAACGCTATCTGTATAAACATGGAAATATCTACACCGCTATCTGTATAAACATGGAAATATCTACACAGCTATCTCTATAAACATGGAAATAGCTACACTGCTATCTGTATAAACATAGAAATAGCGACACCGTTATCTGTATAAACATGAAAATATCTACACCGCCCTCTGTAAAAACATCAAGACATCTACACAGTCATCTGTGTAAACTTGGAAATATCTACACCTCCATCTGTGTAAACATGGAAATATCTACACTGCCATCTGTATACACATGGAAATATCTACACAGCCATCTGAAGAAACATGGAAATATGTACACCGGTATCTGTATAAACATGGAAATAACTACACCGCTATCTTTATAAACTTGGAAATATCTACACCGCCTTCTGTATAAACATGGAAATATCTACACGGCTTTCTGTATAAACATGGAAATACCAACACCGTTATCTGTATAAACATTGAAATATCTACACCGCTATCTGTATAAAGATGGAAATATCTACAACGCTATCTGTGTAAACATGGAAATATCTACACACCTATCTGTGTAAACATGGAAATATCTACACCGCTATCTGTATAAACATGGAAATATCTACACCGCTATCTGTATAAACATGGAAATACCAAAACGGCTATCTGTATAAACATGGAAATATCTATAACGCTATCTGTATAAATACGGAAATATCCTCACCACTATCACTATAAACCTGGAAATACCTACAACGCTATCTGTATAAATACGGAAATATCCTCACCACTATCTCTATAAACATGGAAATACCTACACCGCCATATCTATACACATGGAAATACCTACACCGCCATCTCTATACACATGGAAATATCTACACCACTATCTCTATAAACATAGACATGTCTACATTGCAATCTCTATAAACATGGAAATATCTACACCGCCATCTCTATAAACATGGAAATATCTACATCGCTATCTGTATAAATATGGAAATATCTCCACCGCTATCAGTATAAACATGGAAATATCTACACCGATATCTGTATAAACATGGAAATATCTACACCGCTATCTGTATAAACATGGAAATATCTACAACGCTATCTGTGTAAACATGGAAGTATCTACACAGATATCTGTGTAAACTTGCAAATATCTACACAGCTATCTGTGTAAAGATCGAAATGTCTACAGCGCAATCTGTGCAAAGATGGAAATATCTACACCGCTATCTCTGTAAACATGGAAATATCTACACCGCTATCTGTATCAACATGGAAATATCTACTTCGCTATCTTTATAAACATGGAAATATCTACACGGTTATCTCTATAAACATGGAAATATCTACACCGCCATCTCTATAAACATGGAAATATCTACATCGCTATCTGTATAAATATGGAAATATCTCCACCGCTATCAGTATAAACATGGAAATATCTACACCGATATCTGTATAAACATGGAAATATCTACACCGCTATCTGTATAAACATGGAAATATCTACAACGCTATCTGTGTAAACATGGAAGTATCTACACAGATATCTGTGTAAACTTGCAAATATCTACACAGCTATCTGTGTAAAGATCGAAATGTCTACAGCGCAATCTGTGCAAAGATGGAAATATCTACACCGCAATCTCTGTAAACATGGAAATATCTACACCGCTATCTGTATCAACATGGAAATATCTACTTCGCTATCTTTATAAACATGGAAATATCTACACTGCCCTCTGTGTACACATGGAAATGTCTACACAGCAATCTGAAGAAACATGGAAATATGTACACCGCTATCTTTATAAACATGGAAATAACTACACCGCTATTTTTATAAACTTGGAAATATCTACACCGCCTTCTGTATAAACATGGAAATATCTACACCGCTTTCTGTGTAAACATGGAAATACCAACACCGTTATCTGTATAAACATTGAAATATCTACACCGCTATCTGTATAAAGATGGAAATATCTACAACGCTATCTGTGTAAGCATGGAAATATCTACACACCTATCTGTGTAAACATGGAAATATCTACACCGCTATCTGTATAAACATGGAAATATCTACACCGCTATCTGTATAAACATGGAAATACCAAAACGGCTATCTGTATAAACATGGAAATATCTACAACGCTATCTGTATAAACACGGAAATATCCTCACCACTATCACTATAAACCTGGAAATGCCTACAACGCTATCTGTATAAATACGGAAATATCCTCACCACTATCGCTATAAACATGGAAATACCTACACCGCCATATCTATACACATGGAGATACCTACACCGCCATCTCTATACACATGGAAATATCTACACCACTATCTCTATAAACATAGACATATCTACATTGCAATCTCTATAAACATGGAAATATCTACACCGCCATCTCTATAAACATGGAAATATCTACATCGCTATCTGTAGAAATATGGAAATATCTCCACCGCTATCAGTATAAACATGGAAATATCTACACCGATATCTGTATAAACATGGAAATATCTACACCGCTATCTGTATAAAC
The DNA here is from genome assembly GCF_028858775.2 of Pan troglodytes. Lineage (NCBI taxonomy): Eukaryota > Metazoa > Chordata > Mammalia > Primates > Hominidae > Pan > Pan troglodytes. Next base: position 635,285 of record NC_072411.2, read on the forward strand.
ATGGAAATATCTACAACGCTATCTGTGTAAACATGGAAGTATCTACACAGATATCTGTGTAAACTTGCAAATATCTACACAGCTATCTGTGTAAAGATCGAAATGTCTACAGCGCAATCTGTGCAAAGATGGAAATATCTACACCGCTATCTCTGTAAACATGGAAATATCTACACCGCTATCTGTATCAACAAGGAAATATCTACTTCGCTATCTTTATAAACATGGAAATATCTACACTGTTATCTCTATAAACATGGAAATATCTACACCACCATCTGTATAAACATGCAAATATCTACAGAGTCATCTGTATAAACATGGAAACATCTACACCACCATATCTATAAACATGGAAATATCTACAGTGCCATCTGTATACCCGTGGAAATACCTACCCAGCCATCTGTGTAACCACGGAAATATCTACTCCGCTATCTCTATAAACATGGAAATACGTACAACGCTATCTCTATAAATATGGAAATACCTACGCTGCAATCTCTATAAACATGGAAATATCTACACCGCCATCACTATAAACATGGAAATATCTACATCGCTATCTGTATTAACATGGAAATAGCTCCACCGCTATCAGTAAAAACACTGAAATATCTACACCGCTATCTGTATAAACATGGAAATATGTACAACGCTATCTGTATAAACATGGAAATATCTACACCGCTATCTGTATAAACATGGAAATATCTACACAGCTATCTCTATAAACATGGAAATAGCTACACTGATATCTGTATAAACATAGAAATAGCGACACCGTTATCTGTATAAACATGGAAATATCTACACCGCCCTCTGTAAAAACATCAAGATATCTACACAGTCATCTGTATAAACTTGGAAATATCTACACCTCCATCTGTATAAACATGGAAATATCTACACTGCCATCTTTATACACATGGAAATATCTACACAGCCATCTGAAGAAACATGGAAATATGTACACCGCTATCTGTATAAACATGGAAATAAGTACACCGCTATCTTTATAAACTTGGAAATATCTACACCGCCTTCTGTATAAACATGGAAATATCTACACCGCTATCTGTATAAACATGGAAATACCAACACCGTTATCTGTATAAACATTGAAATATCTACACCGCTATCTGTATAAAGATGGAAATATCTACAACGCTATCTGTGTAAACATGGAAATATCTACACAGCTATCTGTGTAAACATGGAAATATCTACACCGCTATCTGTATAAACATGGAAATATCTACACCGCTATCTGTATAAACATGGAAATACCAAAACGGCTATCTGTATAAACATGGAAATATCTACAACGCTATCTGTATAAATACGGAAATATCCTCACCACAATCACTATAAACCTGGAAATGCCTACAACGCTATCTGTATAAATACGGAAATATCCTCACCACTATCTCTATAAACATGGAAATAACTACACCGCCATATCTATACACATGGAAATACCTACACCGCCATCTCTATACACATGGAAATATCTACACCACTATCTCTATAAACATAGACATATCTACATTGCAATCTCTATAAACATGGAAATATCTACACTGCCATCTCTATAAACATGGAAATATCTACATCGCTATCTGTATAAATATGGAAATATCTCCACCGCTATCAGTATAAACATGGAAATATCTACACCGATATCTGTATAAACATGGAAATATCTACACCGCTATCTGTATAAACATGGAAATATCTACAACGCTATCTGTGTAAACATGGAAGTATCTACACAGATATCTGTGTAAACTTGCAAATATCTACACAGCTATCTGTGTAAAGATCGAAATGTCTACAGCGCAATCTGTGCAAAGATGGAAATATCTACACCGCTATCTCTGTAAACATGGAAATATCTACACCGCTATCTGTATCAACATGGAAATATCTACTTCGCTATCTTTATAAACATGGAAATATCTACACTGCCCTCTGTGTACACATGGAAATGTCTACACAGCAATCTGAAGAAACATGGAAATATGTACACCGCTATCTGTATAAACATGGAAATAACTACACCGCTATTTTTATAAACTTGGAAATATCTACACCGCCTTCTGTATAAACATGGAAATATCTACACCGCTTTCTGTGTAAACATGGAAATACCAACACCGTTATCTGTATAAACATTGAAATATCTACACCGCTATCTGTATAAAGATGGAAATATCTACAACGCTATCTGTGTAAGCATGGAAATATCTACACACCTATCTGTGTAAACATGGAAATATCTACACCGCTATCTGTATAAACATGGAAATATCTACACCGCTATCTGTATAAACATGGAAATACCAAAACGGCTATCTGTATAAACATGGAAATGTCTACAACGCTATCTGTATAAACACGGAAATATCCTCACCACTATCACTATAAACCCGGAAATGCCTACAACGCTATCTGTATAAATACGGAAATATCCTCACCACTATCGCTATAAACATGGAAATACCTACACCGCCATATCTATACACATGGAAATACCTACACCGCCATCTCTATACACATGGAAATATCTACACCAGTATCTCTATAAACATAGACATATCTACATTGCAATCTCTATAAACATGGAAATATCTACACCGCCATCTCTATAAACATGGAAATATCTACATCGCTATCTGTATAAATATGGAAATATCTCCACCGCTATCAGTATAAACATGGAAATATCTACACCGATATCTGTATAAACATGGAAATATCTACACCGCTATCTGTATAAACATGGAAATATCTACAACGCTATCTGTGTAAACATGGAAGTATCTACACAGATATCTGTGTAAACTTGCAAATATCTACACAGCTATCTGTGTAAAGATCGAAATGTCTACAGCGCAATCTGTGCAAAGATGGAAATATCTACACCGCTATCTCTGTAAACATGGAAATATCTACACCGCTATCTGTATCAACATGGAAATATCTACTTCGTTATCTTTATAAACATGGAAATATCTACACTGTTATCTCTATAAACATGGAAATATCTACACCACCATCTGTATAACCATGCAAATATCTACAGAGTCATCTGTATAAACATGGAAACATCTACACCACCATATCTATAATCATGGAAATACCTACAGTGCCATCTGTATACCCGTGGAAATACCTACCCAGCCATCTGTGTAACCACGGAAATATCTACTCCGCTATCTCTATAAACATGGAAATACGTACAACGCTATCTCTATAAATATGGAAATACCTACGCTGCAATCTCTATAAACATGGAAATATCTACACCGCCATCACTATAAACATGGAAATATCTACATCGCTATCTGTATTAACATGGAAATAGCTCCACCGCTATCAGTAAAAACACTGAAATATCTACACCGCTATCTGTATAAACATGGAAATATGTACAACGCTATCTGTATAAACATGGAAATATCTACACCGCTATCTGTATAAACATGGAAATATCTACACAGCTATCTCTATAAACATGGAAATAGCTACACTGCTATCTGTATAAACATAGAAATAGCGACACCGTTACCTGTATAAACATGGAAATGTCTACACCGCCCTCTGTAAAAACATGAAGATATCTACACAGTCATCTGTATAAACTTGGAAATATCTACACCTACATCTGTATAAACATGGAAATATCTACACTGACATCTGTATACACATGGAAATATCTACACAGCCATCTGAAGAAACATGGAAATATGTACACCGCTATCTGTATAAACATGGAAATAACTACAGCGCTATCTTTATAAACTTGGAAATATCTACACCGCCTTCTGTATAAACATGGAAATATCTACACCGCTATCTGTATAAACATGGAAATACCAACACCGTTATCTGTATAAACATTGAAATATCTACACCGCTATCTGTATAAAGATGGAAATATCTACAACGCTATCTGTGTAAACATGGAAATATCTACACACTTATCTGTGTAAACATGGAAATATCTACACCGCTATCTGTATAAACATGGAAATATCTACACCGCTATATGTATAAACATGGAAATACCAAAACAGCTATCTGTATAAACATGGAAATATCTACAACGCTATCTGTATAAATACGGAAATATCCTCACCACAATCACTATAAACCTGGCAATGCCTACAACGCTATCTGTATAAATACGGAAATATCCTCACCACTATCTCTATAAACATGGAAATACCTACACCGCCATATCTATACACATGTAAATACCTACACCGCCATCTCTATACACATGGAAATATCTACACCACTATCTCTATAAACGTAGACATATCTACATTGCAATCTCTATAAACATGGAAATATCTACACCGCCATCTCTATAAACATGGAAATATCTACATCGCTATCTGTATAAATATGGAAATATCTCCACCGCTATCAGTATAAACATGGAAATATCTACACCGATATCTGTATAAACATGGAAATATCTACACCGCTATCTGTATAAACATGGAAATATCTACAACGCTATCTGTGTAAACATGGAAGTATCTACACAGATATCTGTGTAAACTTGCAAATATCTGCACAGCTATCTGTGTAAAGATCGAAATGTCTACAGCGCAATCTGTGCAAAGATGGAAATATCTACACCGCTATCTCTGTAAACATGGAAATATCTACACCGCTATCTGTATCAACATGGAAATATCTACTTCGCTATCTTTATAAACATGGAAATATCTACACTGCCATCTGTATACACATGGAAATGTCTACACAGCAATCTGAGGAAACATGGAAATATGTACACCGCTATCTGTATAAACATGGAAATAACTACACCGCTATTTTTATAAACTTGTAAATATCTACACCGCCTTCTGTATAAACATGGAAATATCTACACCGCTATCTGTATAAACATGGAAATACCAACACCGTTATCTGTATAAACATTGAAATATCTACACAGCTATCTGTGTAAAGATCGAAATGTCTACAGCGCAATCTGTGCAAAGATGGAAATATCTACACCGCTATCTCTGTAAACATGGAAATATCTACACCGCTATCTGTATCAACATGGAAATATCTACTTCGCTATCTTTATAAACATGGAAATATCTACACTGTTATCTCTATAAACATGGAAATATCTACACCACCATCTGTATAAACACGCAAATATCTACAGAGTCATCTGTACAAACATGGAAACATCTACACCACCATATCTATAAACATGGAAATATCTACAGTGCCATCTGTATACCCGTGGAAATACCTACCCAGCCATCTGTGTAACCACGGAAATATCTACTCCGCTATCTCTATAAACATGGAAATACGTACAACGCTATCTCTATATATTTGGAAATACCTACGCTGCAATCTCTATAAACATGGAAATATCTACACCGCCATCACTATAAACATGGAAATATCTACATCGCTATCTGTATTAACATGGAAATAGCTCCACCGCTATTAGTAAAAACATTGAAATATCTACACCGCTATCTGTATAAACATGGAAATATGTACAAAGCTATCTGTATAAACATGGAAATATCTACACCGCTATCTGTATAAACATGGAAATATCTACACAGCTATCTCTATAAACATGGAAATAGCTACACTGCTATCTGTATAAACATAGAAATAGCGACACCGTTATCTGCATAAACATGGAAATATCTACACCGCCCTCTGTAAAAACATCAAGATATCTACACAGTCATCTGTATAAACTTGGAAATATCTACACCTCCATCTGTATAAACATGGAAATATCTACACTGCCATCTGTATACACATGGAAATATCTACGCAGCCATCTGTAGAAACATGGAAATATGTACACCGGTATCTGTATAAACATGGAAATAACTACACCGCTATCTTTATAAACTTGGTAATATCTACACCGCCTTCTGTATAAACATGGAAATATCTACACCGCTATCTGTATAAGCATGGAAATACCAACACCGTTATCTGTATAAACATTGAAATATCTACACCGCTATCTGTATAAAGATGGAAATATCTACAACGCTATCTGTGTAAACATGGAAATATCTACACACCTATCTGTGTAAACATGGAAATATCTACACCGCTATCTGTATAAACATGGAAATATCTACACCGCTATCTGTATAAACATGGAAATACCAAAACGGCTATCTGTATAAACATGGAAATATCTACAACGCTATCTGTATAAATACGGAAATATCCTCACCACTATCACTATAAACCTGGAAATACCTACAACGCTATCTGTATAAATACGGAAATATCCTCACCACTATCTCTATAAACATGGAAATACCTACACCGCCATATCTATACACATGGAAATACCTACACCGCCATCTCTATACACATGGAAATATCTACACCACTATCTCTATAAACATAGACATATCTACATTGCAATCTCTATAAACATGGAAATATCTACACCGCCATCTCTATAAACATGGAAATATCTACGTCGCTATCTGTATAAATATGGAAATATCTCCACCGCTATCAGTATAAACATGGAAATATCTACACTGATATCTGTATAAACATGGAAATATCTACACCGCTATCTGTATAATCATGGAAATATCTACAACGCTATCTGTGTAAACATGGAAGTATCTACACAGATATCTGTGTAAACTTGCAAATATCTACACAGCTATCTGTGTAAAGATCGAAATGTCTACAGCGCAATCTGTGCAAAGATGGAAATATCTACACCGCTATCTCTGTAAACATGGAAATATCTACACCGTTATCTGTATCAACATGGAAATATCTACTTCGCTATCTTTATAAACATGGAAATATCTACACTGTTATCTCTATAAACATGGAAATATCTTCACCACCATCTGTATAAACATGCAAATATCTACAGAGTCTTCTGCATAAACATGGAAATATCTACACCACCATATCTATAAACATGGAAATATCTACAGTGCCATCTGTATACCTGTGGAAACACCTACCCAGCCATCTGTGTAACCACGGAAATATCTACTCCGCTATCTCTATAAACATGGAAATACGTACAACGCTATCTCTATAAATATGGAAATATCTACACTGCAATCTCTATAAACATGGAAATATCTACACCGCCATCACTACAAACATGGAAATATCTTCATCGCTATCTGTATTAACATGGAAATAGCTCCACCGCTATCAGTATAAACACTGAAATATCTACACCGCTATCTGTATAAACATGGAAATATGTACAACGCTATCTGTATAAACATGGAAATATCTACATCGCTATCTGTATAAACATGGAAATATCTACACAGCTATCTCTATAAACATGGAAATAGCTACACTGCTATCTGTATAAACATAGAAATAGCGACACCGTTATCTGTATAAACATGGAAATATCTACACCGCCCTCTGTAAAAACATGAAGATATCTACACAGTCATCTGTATAAACTTGGAAATATCTACACCTCCATCTGTATAAACATAGAAATATATACACTGCCATCTGTATACACATGGAAATATCTACACAGCCATCTGAAGAAACATGGAAATATGTACACCGCTATCTGTATAAACATGGAAATAACTACACCGCTACCTTATAAACTTGGAAATATCTACACCGCCTTCTGTATAAACATGGAAATATCTACACCGCTATCTGTATAAACATGGAAATATCTACACCGCTATCTGTATAAAGATGGAAATACCAAAACGGCTATCTGTATAAACATGGAAATATCTACAACGCTATCTGTATAAATACGGAAATATCCTCACCACTATCACTATAAACCTGGAAATGCCTACAACGCTATCTGTATAAATACGGAAATATCCTCACCACTATCTCTATAAACATGGCAATACCTACACCGCCATATCTATACACATGGAAATACCTACACCGCCATCTCTATACACATGGAAATATCTACACCACTATCTCTATAAACATAGACATATCTACATTGCAATCTCTATAACCATGGAAATATCTACACCGCCATCTCTATAAACATGGAAATATCTACATCGCTATCTGTATAAATATGGAAATATCTCCACCGCTATCAGTATAAACATGGAAATATCTACACCGATATCTGTATAAACATGGAAATATCTACACCGCTATCTGTATAAACATGGAAATATCTACAACGCTATCTGTGTAAACATGGAAGTATCTACACAGATATCTGTGTAAACTTGCAAATATCTACACAGCTATCTGTGTAAAGATCGAAATGTCTACAGCGCAATCTGTGCAAAGATGGAAATATCTACACCGCTATCTCTGTAAACATGGAAATATCTACACCGCTATCTGTATCAACATGGAAATATCTACTTCGCTATCTTTATAAACATGGAAATATCTACACTGCCATCTGTGTACACATGGAAATGTCTACACAGCAATCTGAAGAAACATGGAAATATGTACACCGCTATCTGTATAAACATGGAAATAACTACACCGCTATTTTTATAAACTTGGAAATATCTACACCGCCTTCTGTATAAACATGGAAATATCTACACCGCTTTCTGTATAAATATGGAAATACCAACACCGTTATCTGTATAAACATTGAAATATCTACACCGCTATCTGTATAAAGATGGAAATATCTACAACGCTATCTGTGTAAGCATGGAAATATCTACACACCTATCTGTGTAAACATGGAAATATCTACACCGCTATCTGTATAAACATGGAAATATCTACACCGCTATCTGTATAAACATGGAAATACCAAAACGGCTATCTGTATAAACATGGAAATATCTACAACGCTATCTGTATAAATACGGAAATATCCTCAACACTATCACTATAAACCTGGAAATACCTACAACGCTATCTGTATAAATACGGAAATATCCTCACCACTATCTCTATAAACATGGAAATACCTACACCGCCATATCTATACACATGGAAATAACTACACCGCCATCTCTATACACATGGAAATATCTACACAGCTATCTCTATAAACATAGAAATATCTACATTGCAATCTCTATAAACATGGAAATATCTACACCGCCATCTCTATAAACATGGAAATATCTACATCGCTATCTGTATAAATATGGAAATATCTCCACCGCTATCAGTATAAACATGGAAATATCTACACCGATATCTGTATAAACATGGAAATATCTACACCGCTATCTGTATAAACATGGAGATATCTACAACGCTATCTGTGTAAACATGGAAGTATCTATACAGATATCTGTGTAAACTTGCAAATATCTACACAGCTATCTGTGTAAAGATCGAAATGTCTACAGCGCAATCTGTGCAAAGATGGAAATATCTACACCGCTATCTCTGTAAACATGGAAATATCTACACCGCTATCTGTATCAACATGGAAATATTTACTTCGCTATCTTTATAAACATGGAAATATCCACACTGTTATCTCTATAAACATGGAAATATCTACACCACCATCTGTATAAACACGCAAATATCTACAGAGTCATCTGTACAATCATGGAAACATATACACCACCATATCTATAAACATGGAAATATCTACAGTGCCATCTGTATACCCGTGGAAATACCTACCCAGCCATCTGTGTAACCACGGAAATATCTACTCCGCTATCTCTATAAACATGGAAATACGTACAACGCTATCTCTATAAATATGGAAATATCTACACTGCAATCTCTATAAACATGGAAATATCTACACCGCCATCACTACAAACATGGAAATATCTACATCGCTATCTGTATTAACATGGAAATAGCTCCACCGCTATCAGTATAAACACTGAAATATCTACACCGCTATCTGTATAAACATGGAAATATGTACAACGCTATCTGTATAAACATGGAAATATCTACACCGCTATCTGTATAAACATGGAAATATCTACACAGCTATCTCTATAAACATGGAAATAGCTACACTGCTATCTGTATAAACATAGAAATAGCGACACCGTTATCTGTATAAACATGGAAATATCTACACCGCCCTCTGTAAAAACATCAAGATATCTACACAGTCATCTGTATAAACTTGGAAATATCTACACCTCCATCTGTATAAACATGGAAATATCTACACTGCCATCTGTATACACATGGAAATATCTACACAGCCATCTGAAGAAACATGGAAATATGTACACCGCTATCTGTATAAACATGGAAATAACTACACTGCTATCTTTATAAACTTGGAAATATCTACACCGCCTTCTGTATAAACATGGAAATATCTACACCGCTATCTGTATAAACATGAAAATACTAACACCGTTATCTGTATAAACATTGAAATATCTACACCGCTATCTGTATAAAGATGGAAATATCTACAACGCTATCTGTGTAAACATGGAAATATCTACACACCTATCTGTGTAAACATGGAAATATCTACACCGCTATCTGTATAAACATGGAAATATCTACACCGCTATCTGTATAAACATGGAAATACCAAAACGGCTATCTGTATAAACATGGAAATATGTACAACGCTATCTGTACAAATACGGAAATATCCTCACCACTATCTCTATAAACATGGAAATACCTACACCGCCATATCTATACACATGGAAATACCTACAACGCCATCTCTATACACATGAAAATATCTACACCACTATCTCTATAAACATAGAAATATCTACATTGCAATCTCTATAAACATGGAAATATCTACACCGCCATCTCTATAAACATGGAAATATCTACATCGCTATCTGTATAAATATGGAAATATCTCCACAGCTATCAGTATAAACATGGAAATATCTACACCGATATCTGTATAAACATGGAAATATCTACACCGCTATCTGTATAAACATGGAAATATCTACAATGCTATCTGTGTAAACATGGAAGTATCTACACAGATATCTGTGTAAACTTGCAAATATCTACACAGCTATCTGTGTAAAGATCGAAATGTCTACAGCGCAATCTGTGCAAAGATGGAAATATCTACACCGCTATCTCTGTAAACATGGAAATATCTACACCGCTATCTGTATCAACATGGAAATATCTACTTCGCTATCTTTATAAACATGGAAATATCTACACTGTCATCTCTATAAACATGGAAATATCTACACCACCATCTGTATAAACATGCAAATATCTACAGAGTCATCTGTATAAACATGGAAACATCTACACCACCATATCTATAAACATGGAAATACCTACAGTGCCATCTGTATACCCGTGGAAATACCTACCCAGCCATCTGTGTAACCACGGAAATATCTACTCCGCTATCTCTATAAACATGGAAATACGTACAACGCTATCTCTATAAATATGGAAATACCTACGCTGCAATCTCTATAAACATGGAAATATCTACACCGCCATCACTATAAACATGGAAATATCTACATCGCTATCTGTATTAACATAGAAATAGCTCCACCGCTATCAGTAAAAACACTGAAATATCTACACCGCTATCTGTATAAACATGGAAATATGTACAACGCTATCTATATAAACATGGAAATATCTACACCGCTATCTGTATAAACATGGAAATATCTACACAGCTATCTCTATAAACATGGAAATAGCTACACTGCTATCTGTATAAACATAGAAATAGCGACACCGTTATCTGTATAAACATGGAAATGTCTACACCGCCCTCTGTAAAAACATGAAGATATCTACACAGTCATCTGTATAAACTTGGAAATATCTACACCTACATCTGTATAAACATGGAAATATCTACACTGCCATCTGTATACACATGGAAATATCTACACAGCCATCTGAAGAAACATGGAAATATGTACACCGCTATCTGTATAAACATGGAAATAACTACAGCGCTATCTTTATAAACTTGGAAATATCTACACCGCCTTCTGTATAAACATGGAAATATCTACACCGCTATCTGTATAAACATGGAAATACCAACACCGTTATCTGTATAAACATTGAAATATCTACACCGCTATCTGTATAAAGATGGAAATATCTACAACGCTATCTGTGTAAACATGGAAATATCTACACACCTATCTGTGTAAACATGGAAATATCTACACCGCTATCTGTATAAACATGGAAATATCTACACCGCTATCTGTATAAACATGGAAATACCAAAACGGCTATCTGTATAAACATGGAAATATCTACAACGCTATCTGTATAAATACGGAAATATCCTCACCACAATCACTATAAACCTGGAAATGCCTACAACGCTATCTGTATAAATACGGAAATATCCTCACCACTATCTCTATAAACATGGAAATACCTACACCGCCATATCTATACACATGGAAATACCTACACCGCCATCTCTATACACATGGAAATATCTACAACACTATCTCTATAAACGTAGACATATCTACATTGCAATCTCTATAAACATGGAAATATCTACACCGCCATCTCTATAAACATGGAAATATCTACATCGCTATCTGTATAAATATGGAAATATCTCCACCGTTATCAGTATAAACATGGAAATATCTACACCGATATCTGTATAAACATGGAAATATCTACACCGCTATCTGTATAAACATGGAAATATCTACAACGCTATCTGTGTAAACATGGAAGTATTTACACAGACATCTGTGTAAACTTGCAAATATCTACACAGCTATGTGTGTAAAGATCGAAATGTCTGCAGCGTAATCTGTGCAAATATGGAAATATCTACACCGCTATCTCTGTAAACATGGAAATATCTACACCGCTATCTGTATCAACATGGAAATATCTACTTCGCTATCTTTATAAACATGGAAATATCTACACTGCCATCTGTATACACATGGAAATGTCTACACAGCAATCTGAAGAAACATGGAAATATGTACACCGCTATCTGTATAAACATGGAAATAACTGCACCGCTATTTTTATAAACTTGGAAATATCTACACCGCCTTCTGTATAAACATGGAAATATCTACACCGCGATCTGTATAAACATGGAAATACCAACACCGTTATCTGTATAAACATTGAAATATCTACACAGCTATCTGTGTAAAGATCGAAATGTCTACAGCGCAATCTGTGCAAAGATGGAAATATCTACACCGCTATCTCTGTAAACATGGAAATATCTACACCGCTATCTGTATCAACATGGAAATATCTACTTCGCTATCTTTATAAACATGGAAATATCTACACTGTTATCTCTATAAACATGGAAATATCTACACCACCATCTGTATAAACATGCAAATATCTACAGAGTCATCTGTATAAACATGGAAACATCTACACCACCATATCTATAAACATGGAAATATCTACAGTGCCATCTGTATACCCGTGGAAATACCTACCCAGCCATCTGTGTAACCACGGAAATATCTACTCCGCTATCTCTATAAACATGGAAATACGTACAACGCTATCTCTATAAATATGGAAATACCTACGCTGCAATCTCTATAAACATGGAAATATCTACACCGCCATCACTATAAACATGGAAATATCTACATCGCTATCTGTATGAACATGGAAATAGCTCCACCGCTATCAGTAAAAACACTGAAATATCTACACCGCTATCTGTATAAACATGGAAATATGTACAACGCTATCTGTATAAACATGGAAATATCTACACCGCTATCTGTATAAACATGGAAATATCTACACAGCTATCTCTACAAACATGGAAATAGCTACCCTGCTATCTGTATAAACATAGAAATAGCGACACCGTTATCTGTATAAACATGGAAATATCTACACCGCCCTCTGTAAAAACATGAAGATATCTACACAGTCATCTGTATAAACTTGGAAATATCTACACCTCCATCTGTATAAACTTGGAAATATCTACACTGCCATCTGTATACACATGGAAATATCTACACAGCCATCTGAAGAAACATGGAAATATGTACACCGCTGTCTGTATAAACATGGAAATAACTACACCGCTATCTTTATAAACTTGGAAATATCTACACCCCCTTCTGTATAAACATGGAAATATCTACACCGCTATCTGTATAAACATGGAAATACCAACACCGTTATCTGTATAAACATTGAAATATCTACACCGCTATCTGTATAAAGATGGAAATATCTACAACGCTATCTGTGTAAACATGGAAATATCTACACACTTATCTGTGTAAACATGGAAATATCTACACCGCTATCTGTATAAACATGGAAATATCTACACCGCTATCTGTATAAACATGGAAATACCAAAACGGCTATCTGTATAAACATGGAAATATCTACAACGCTATCTGTATAAATACGGAAATATCCTCACCACTATCACTATAAACCTGGAAATACCTACAACGCTATCTGTATAAATACGGAAATATCCTCACCACTATCTCTATAAACATGGAAATACCTACACCGCCATATCTATACACATGGAAATACCTACACCGCCATCTCTATACACATGGAAATATCTACACAGCTATCTCTATAAACATAGACATATCTACATTGCAATCTCTATAAACATGGAAATATCTACACCGCCATCTCTATAAACATGGAAATATCTACATCGCTATCTGTATAAATATGGAAATATCTCCACCGCTATCAGTATTAAACATGGAAATATCTACACCGATATCTGTATAAACATGGAAATATCTACACCGCTATCTGTGTAAACATGGAAATATCTACAACGCTATCTGTGTAAACATGGAAGTATCTACACAGATATCTGTGTAAACTTGCAAATATCTACACAGCTATCTGTGTAAAGATCGAAATGTCTACAGCGCAATCTGTGCAAAGATGGAAATATCTACACCGCTATCTCTGTAAACATGGAAATATCTACACCGCTATCTGTATCAACATGGAAATATCTACTTCGCTATCTTTTTAAACATGGAAATATCTACACTGTTATCTCTATAAACATGGAAATATCTACACCACCATCTGTATAAACATGCAAATATCTACAGAGTCATCTGTATAAACATGGAAACATCTACACCACCATATCTATAAACATGGAAATATCTACAGTGCCATCTGTATACCCGTGGAAATACCTACCCAGCCATCTGTGTAACCACGGAAATATCTACTCCGCTATCTCTATAAACATGGAAATACGTACAACGCTATCTCTATAAATATGCAAATACCTACGCTGCAATTTCTATAAACATGGAAATATCTACACCGCCATCACTATAAACATGGAAATATCTACATCGCTATCTGTATTAACATGGAAATAGCTCCACCGCTATCAGTAAAAACACTGAAATATCTACACCGCTATCTGTATAAACATGGAAATATGTACAACGCTATCTGTATAAACATGGAAATATCTACACCGCTATCTGTATAAAAATGGAAATATCTACACAGCTATCTCTATAAACATGGAAATAGCTACACTGCTATCTGTATAAACATAGAAATAGCGACACCGTTATCTGTATAAACATGGAAATATCTACACCGCCCTCTGTAAAAACATCAAGATATCTACACAGTCATCTGTATAAACTTGGAAATATCTACACCTCCATCTGTATAAACATGGAAATATCTACACTGCCATCTGTATACACATGGAAATATCTACACAGCCATCTGAAGAAACATGGAAATATGTACACCGGTATCTGTATAAACATGGAAATAACTACACCGCTATCTTTATAAACTTGGAAATATATACACCGCCTTCTGTATAAACATGGAAATATCTACACCGCTATCTGTATAAACATGGAAATACCAACACCGTTATCTGTATAAACATTGAAATATCTACACCGCTATCTGTATAAAGATGGAAATATCTACAACGCTATCTGTGTAAACATGGAAATATCTACACACCTATCTGTGTAAACATGGAAATATCTACACCGCTATCTGTATAAACATGGAAATATCTACACCGCTATCTGTATAAACATGGAAATACCAAAACGGCTATCTGTATAAACATGGAAATATCTACAACGCTATCTGTATAAATACGGAAATATCCTCACCACAATCACTATAAACCTGGAAATGCCTACAACGCTATCTGTATAAATACGGAAATATCCTCACCACTATCTCTATAAACATGGAAATACCTACACCGCCATATCTATACACATGGAAATACCTACACCGCCATCTCTATACACATGGAAATATCTACACCACTATCTCTATAAACATAGACATATCTACATTGCAATCTCTATATACATGGAAATATCTACACCGCCATCTCTATAAACATGGAAATATCTACATCGCTATCTGTATAAATATGGAAATATCTCCACCGCTATCAGTATAAACATGGAAATATCTACACCGATATCTGTATAAACATGGAAATATCTACACCGCTATCTGTATAAACATGGAAATATCTACAACGCTATCTGTGTAAACATGGAAGTATCTACACAGATATCTGTGCAAACTTGCAAATATCTACACAGGTATCTGTGTAAAGATCGAAATGTCTACAGCGCAATCTGTGCAAAGATGGAAATATCTACACCGCTATCTCTGTAAACATGGAAATATCTACACCGCTATCTGTATCAACATGGAAATATCTACTTCGCTATCTTTATAAACATGGAAATATCTACACTGCCATCTGTGTACACATGGAAATGTCTACACAGCAATCTGAAGAAACATGGAAATATGTACACCGCTATCTGTATAAACATGGAAATAACTACACCGCTATTTTTATAAACTTGGAAATATCTACACCGCCTACTGTATAAACATGGAAATATCTACACCGCTTTCTGTATAAATATGGAAATACCAACACCGTTATCTGTATAAACATTGAAATATCTACACCGCTATCTGTATAAAGATGGAAATATCTACAACGCTATCTTTGTAAGCATGGAAATATCTACACACCTATCTGTGTAAACATGGAAATATCTACACCGCTATCTGTATAAACATGGAAATATCTACACCGCTATCTGTATAAACATGGAAATACCAAAACGGCTATCTGTATAAACATGGAAATATCTACAACGCTATCTGTATAAATACGGAAATATCCTCACCACTATCACTATAAACCTGGAAATACCTACAACGCTATCTGTATAAATACGGAAATATCCTCACCACTATCTCTATAAACATGGAAATACCTACACCGCCATATCTATACACATGGAAATAACTACACCGCCATCTCTATACACATGGAAATATCTACACAGCTATCTCTATAAACATAGAAATATCTACATTGCAATCTCTATAAACATGGAAATATCTACACCGCCATCTCTATAAACATGGAAATATCTACATCGCTATCTGTATAAATATGGAAATATCTCCACCGCTATCAGTATAAACATGGAAATATCTACACCGATATCTGTATAAACATGGAAATATCTAAACCGCTATCTGTATAAACATGGAGATATCTACAACGCTATCTGTGTAAACATGGAAGTATCTACACAGATATCTGTGTAAACTTGCAAATATCTACACAGCTATCTGTGTAAAGATCGAAATGTCTACAGCGCAATCTGTGCAAAGATGGAAATATCTACACCGCTATCTCTGTAAACATGGAAATATCTACACCGCTATCTGTATCAACATGGAAATATCTACTTCGCTATCTTTATAAACATGGAAATATCTACACTGTTATCTCTATAAACATGGAAATATCTACACCACCATCTGTATAAACACGCAAATATCTACAGAGTCATCTGTACAAACATGGAAACATCTACACCACCATATCTATAAACATGGAAATATCTACAGTGCCATCTGTATACCCGTGGAAATACCTACCCAGCCATCTGTGTAACCACGGAAATATCTACTCCGCTATCTCTATAAACATGGAAATACGTACAACGCTATCTCTATAAATTTGGAAATACCTACGCTGCAATCTCTATAAACATGGAAATATCTACACCGCCATCACTATAAACATGGAAATATCTACATCGCTATCTGTATTAACATGGAAATAGCTCCACCGCTATCAGTAAAAACATTGAAATATCTACACCGCTATCTGTATAAACATGGAAATATGTACAACGCTATCTGTATAAACATGGAAATATCTACACCGCTATCTGTATAAACATGGAAATATCTACACAGCTATCTCTATAAACATGGAAATAGCTACACTGCTATCTGTATAAACATAGAAATAGCGACACCGTTATCTGTATAAACATGGAAATATCTACACCGCCCTCTGTAAAAACATCAAGACATCTACACAGTCATCTGTGTAAACTTGGAAATATCTACACCTCCATCTGTGTAAACATGGAAATATCTACACTGCCATCTGTATACACATGGAAATATCTACACAGCCATCTGAAGAAACATGGAAATATGTACACCGGTATCTGTATAAACATGGAAATAACTACACCGCTATCTTTATAAACTTGGAAATATCTACACCGCCTTCTGTATAAACATGGAAATATCTACACGGCTTTCTGTATAAACATGGAAATACCAACACCGTTATCTGTATAAACATTGAAATATCTACACCGCTATCTGTATAAAGATGGAAATATCTACAACGCTATCTGTGTAAACATGGAAATATCTACACACCTATCTGTGTAAACATGGAAATATCTACACCGCTATCTGTATAAACATGGAAATATCTACACCGCTATCTGTATAAACATGGAAATACCAAAACGGCTATCTGTATAAACATGGAAATATCTATAACGCTATCTGTATAAATACGGAAATATCCTCACCACTATCACTATAAACCTGGAAATACCTACAACGCTATCTGTATAAATACGGAAATATCCTCACCACTATCTCTATAAACATGGAAATACCTACACCGCCATATCTATACACATGGAAATACCTACACCGCCATCTCTATACACATGGAAATATCTACACCACTATCTCTATAAACATAGACATGTCTACATTGCAATCTCTATAAACATGGAAATATCTACACCGCCATCTCTAT
This sequence comes from Pan troglodytes, assembly GCF_028858775.2. Taxonomy (NCBI): domain Eukaryota; kingdom Metazoa; phylum Chordata; class Mammalia; order Primates; family Hominidae; genus Pan; species Pan troglodytes. The sequence continues at coordinate 654,417 of NC_072411.2, forward strand.
AAACATGGAAATATCTACATCGCTATCTGTATAAATATGGAAATATCTCCACCGCTATCAGTATAAACATGGAAATATCTACACCGATATCTGTATAAACATGGAAATATCTACACCGCTATCTGTATAAACATGGAAATATCTACAACGCTATCTGTGTAAACATGGAAGTATCTACACAGATATCTGTGTAAACTTGCAAATATCTACACAGCTATCTGTGTAAAGATCGAAATGTCTACAGTGCAATCTGTGCAAAGATGGAAATATCTACACCGCTATCTCTGTAAACATGGAAATATCTACACCGCTATCTGTATCAACATGGAAATATCTACTTCGCTATCTTTATAAACATGGAAATATCTACACGGTTATCTCTATAAACATGGAAATATCTACACCGCCATCTCTATAAACATGGAAATATCTACATCGCTATCTGTATAAATATGGAAATATCTCCACCGCTATCAGTATAAACATGGAAATATCTACACCGATATCTGTATAAACATGGAAATATCTACACCGCTATCTGTATAAACATGGAAATATCTACAACGCTATCTGTGTAAACATGGAAGTATCTACACAGATATCTGTAAACTTGCAAATATCTACACAGCTATCTGTGTAAAGATCGAAATGTCTACAGCGCAATCTGTGCAAAGATGGAAATATCTACACCGCTATCTCTGTAAACATGGAAATATCTACACCGCTATCTGTATCAACATGGAAATATCTACTTCGCTATCTTTATAAACATGGAAATATCTACACTGCCCTCTGTGTACACATGGAAATGTCTACACAGCAATCTGAAGAAACATGGAAATATGTACACCGCTATCTTTATAAACATGGAAATAACTACACCGCTATTTTTATAAACTTGGAAATATCTACACCGCCTTCTGTATAAACATGGAAATATCTACACCGCTTTCTGTGTAAACATGGAAATACCAACACCGTTATCTGTATAAACATTGAAATATCTACACCGCTATCTGTATAAAGATGGAAATATCTACAACGCTATCTGTGTAAGCATGGAAATATCTACACACCTATCTGTGTAAACATGGAAATATCTACACCGCTATCTGTATAAACATGGAAATATCTACACCGCTATCTGTATAAACATGGAAATACCAAAACGGCTATCTGTATAAACATGGAAATATCTACAACGCTATCTGTATAAACACGGAAATATCCTCACCACTATCACTATAAACCTGGAAATGCCTACAACGCTATCTGTATAAATACGGAAATATCCTCACCACTATCGCTATAAACATGGAAATACCTACACCGCCATATCTATACACATGGAGATACCTACACCGCCATCTCTATACACATGGAAATATCTACACCACTATCTCTATAAACATAGACATATCTACATTGCAATCTCTATAAACATGGAAATATCTACACCGCCATCTCTATAAACATGGAAATATCTACATCGCTATCTGTAGAAATATGGAAATATCTCCACCGCTATCAGTATAAACATGGAAATATCTACACCGATATCTGTATAAACATGGAAATATCTACACCGCTATCTGTATAAACATGGAAATATCTACAACGCTATCTGTGTAAACATGGAAGTATCTACACAGATATCTGTGTAAACTTGCAAATATCTACACAGCTATCTGTGTAAAGATCGAAATGTCTACAGCGCAATCTGTGCAAAGATGGAAATATCTACACCGCTATCTCTGTAAACATGGAAATATCTACACCACTATCTGTATCAACAAGGAAATATCTACTTCGCTATCTTTATAAACATGGAAATATCTACACTGTTATCTCTATAAACATGGAAATATCTGCACCACCATCTGTATAAACATGCAAATATCTACAGAGTCATCTGTATAAACATGGAAACATCTACACCACCATATCTATAAACATGGAAATATCTACAGTGCCATCTGTATACCCGTGGAAATACCTACCCAGCCATCTGTGTAACCACGGAAATATCTACTCCGCTATCTCTATAAACATGGAAATACGTACAACGCTATCTCTATAAATATGGAAATACCTACGCTGCAATCTCTATAAACATGGAAATATCTACACCGCCATCACTATAAACATGGAAATATCTACATCGCTATCTGTATTAACATGGAAATAGCTCCACCGCTATCAGTAAAAACACTGAAATATCTACACCGCTATCTGTATAAACATGGAAATATGTACAACGCTATCTGTATAAACATGGAAATATCTACACCGCTATCTGTATAAACATGGAAATATCTACACAGCTATCTCTATAAACATGGAAATAGCTACACTGATATCTGTATAAACATAGAAATAGCGACACCGTTATCTGTATAAACATGGAAATATCTACACCGCCCTCTGTAAAAACATCAAGATATCTACACAGTCATCTGTATAAACTTGGAAATATCTACACCTCCATCTGTATAAACATGGAAATATCTACACTGCCATCTGTATACACATGGAAATATCTACACAGCCATCTGAAGAAACATGGAAATATGTACACCGCTATCTGTATAAACATGGAAATAACTACACCGCTATCTTTATAAACTTGGAAATATCTACACCGCCTTCTGTATAAACATGGAAATATCTACACCGCTATCTGTATAAACATGGAAATACCAACACCGTTATCTGTATAAACATTGAAATATCTACACCGCTATCTGTATAAAGATGGAAATATCTACAACGCTATCTGTGTAAACATGGAAATATCTACACAGCTATCTGTGTAAACATGGAAATATCTACACCGCTATCTGTATAAACATGGAAATATCTACACCGCTATCTGTATAAACATGGAAATACCAAAACGGCTATCTGTATAAACATGGAAATATCTACAACGCTATCTGTATAAATACGGAAATATCCTCACCACAATCACTATAAACCTGGAAATGCCTACAACGCTATCTGTATAAATACGGAAATATCCTCACCACTATCTCTATAAACATGGAAATACCTACACCGCCATATCTATACACATGGAAATACCTACACCGCCATCTCTATACACATGGAAATATCTACACCACTATCTCTATAAACATAGACATATCTACATTGCAATCTCTATAAACATGGAAATATCTACACTGCCATCTCTATAAACATGGAAATATCTACATCGCTATCTGTATAAATATGGAAATATCTCCACCGCTATCAGTATAAACATGGAAATATCTACACCGATATCTGTATAAACATGGAAATATCTACACCGCTATCTGTATAAACATGGAAATATCTACAACGCTATCTGTGTAAACATGGAAGTATCTACACAGATATCTGTGTAAACTTGCAAATATCTACACAGCTATCTGTGTAAAGATCGAAATGTCTACAGCGCAATCTGTGCAAAGATGGAAATATCTACACCGCTATCTCTGTAAACATGGAAATATCTACACCGCTATCTGTATCAACATGGAAATATCTACTTCGCTATCTTTATAAACATGGAAATATCTACACTGCCCTCTGTGTACACATGGAAATGTCTACACAGCAATCTGAAGAAACATGGAAATATGTACACCGCTATCTGTATAAACATGGAAATAACTACACCGCTATTTTTATAAACTTGGAAATATCTACACCGCCTTCTGTATAAACATGGAAATATCTACACCGCTTTCTGTGTAAACATGGAAATACCAACACCGTTATCTGTATAAACATTGAAATATCTACACCGCTATCTGTATAAAGATGGAAATATCTACAACGCTATCTGTGTAAGCATGGAAATATCTACACACCTATCTGTGTAAACATGGAAATATCTACACCGCTATCTGTATAAACATGGAAATATCTACACCGCTATCTGTATAAACATGGAAATACCAAAACGGCTATCTGTATAAACATGGAAATGTCTACAACGCTATCTGTATAAACACGGAAATATCCTCACCACTATCACTATAAACCCGGAAATGCCTACAACGCTATCTGTATAAATACGGAAATATCCTCACCACTATCGCTATAAACATGGAAATACCTACACCGCCATATCTATACACATGGAAATACCTACACCGCCATCTCTATACACATGGAAATATCTACACCAGTATCTCTATAAACATAGACATATCTACATTGCAATCTCTATAAACATGGAAATATCTACACCGCCATCTCTATAAACATGGAAATATCTACATCGCTATCTGTATAAATATGGAAATATCTCCACCGCTATCAGTATAAACATGGAAATATCTACACCGATATCTGTATAAACATGGAAATATCTACACCGCTATCTGTATAAACATGGAAATATCTACAATGCTATCTGTGTAAACATGGAAGTATCTACACAGATATCTGTGTAAACTTGCAAATATCTACACAGCTATCTGTGTAAAGATCGAAATGTCTACAGCGCAATCTGTGCAAAGATGGAAATATCTACACCGCTATCTCTGTAAACATGGAAATATCTACACCGCTATCTGTATCAACAAGGAAATATCTACTTCGCTATCTTTATAAACATGGAAATATCTACACTGTTATCTCTATAAACATGGAAATATCTACACCACCATCTGTATAAACATGCAAATATCTACAGAGTCATCTGTATAAACATGGAAACATCTACACCACCATATCTATAAACATGGAAATATCTACAGTGCCATCTGTATACCCGTGGAAATACCTACCCAGCCATCTGTGTAACCACGGAAATATCTACTCCGCTATCTCTATAAACATGGAAATACGTACAACGCTATCTCTATAAATATGGAAATACCTACGCTGCAATCTCTATAAACATGGAAATATCTACACCGCCATCACTATAAACATGGAAATATCTACATCGCTATCTGTATTAACATGGAAATAGCTCCACCGCTATCAGTAAAAACACTGAAATATCTACACCGCTATCTGTATAAACATGGAAATATGTACAACGCTATCTGTATAAACATGGAAATATCTACACCGCTATCTGTATAAACATGGAAATATCTACACAGCTATCTCTATAAACATGGAAATAGCTACACTGATATCTGTATAAACATAGAAATAGCGACACCGTTATCTGTATAAACATGGAAATATCTACACCGCCCTCTGTAAAAACATCAAGATATCTACACAGTCATCTGTATAAACTTGGAAATATCTACACCTCCATCTGTATAAACATGGAAATATCTACACTGCCATCTTTATACACATGGAAATATCTACACAGCCATCTGAAGAAACATGGAAATATGTACACCGCTATCTGTATAAACATGGAAATAAGTACACCGCTATCTTTATAAACTTGGAAATATCTACACCGCCTTCTGTATAAACATGGAAATATCTACACCGCTATCTGTATAAACATGGAAATACCAACACCGTTATCTGTATAAACATTGAAATATCTACACCGCTATCTGTATAAAGATGGAAATATCTACAACGCTATCTGTGTAAACATGGAAATATCTACACAGCTATCTGTGTAAACATGGAAATATCTACACCGCTATCTGTATAAACATGGAAATATCTACACCGCTATCTGTATAAACATGGAAATACCAAAACGGCTATCTGTATAAACATGGAAATATCTACAACGCTATCTGTATAAATACGGAAATATCCTCACCACAATCACTATAAACCTGGAAATGCCTACAACGCTATCTGTATAAATACGGAAATATCCTCACCACTATCTCTATAAACATGGAAATAACTACACCGCCATATCTATACACATGGAAATACCTACACCGCCATCTCTATACACATGGAAATATCTACACCACTATCTCTATAAACATAGACATATCTACATTGCAATCTCTATAAACATGGAAATATCTACACTGCCATCTCTATAAACATGGAAATATCTACATCGCTATCTGTATAAATATGGAAATATCTCCACCGCTATCAGTATAAACATGGAAATATCTACACCGATATCTGTATAAACATGGAAATATCTACACCGCTATCTGTATAAACATGGAAATATCTACAACGCTATCTGTGTAAACATGGAAGTATCTACACAGATATCTGTGTAAACTTGCAAATATCTACACAGCTATCTGTGTAAAGATCGAAATGTCTACAGCGCAATCTGTGCAAAGATGGAAATATCTACACCGCTATCTCTGTAAACATGGAAATATCTACACCGCTATCTGTATCAACATGGAAATATCTACTTCGCTATCTTTATAAACATGGAAATATCTACACTGCCCTCTGTGTACACATGGAAATGTCTACACAGCAATCTGAAGAAACATGGAAATATGTACACCGCTATCTGTATAAACATGGAAATAACTACACCGCTATTTTTATAAACTTGGAAATATCTACACCGCCTTCTGTATAAACATGGAAATATCTACACCGCTTTCTGTGTAAACATGGAAATACCAACACCGTTATCTGTATAAACATTGAAATATCTACACCGCTATCTGTATAAAGATGGAAATATCTACAACGCTATCTGTGTAAGCATGGAAATATCTACACACCTATCTGTGTAAACATGGAAATATCTACACCGCTATCTGTATAAACATGGAAATATCTACACCGCTATCTGTATAAACATGGAAATACCAAAACGGCTATCTGTATAAACATGGAAATGTCTACAACGCTATCTGTATAAACACGGAAATATCCTCACCACTATCACTATAAACCCGGAAATGCCTACAACGCTATCTGTATAAATACGGAAATATCCTCACCACTATCGCTATAAACATGGAAATACCTACACCGCCATATCTATACACATGGAAATACCTACACCGCCATCTCTATACACATGGAAATATCTACACCAGTATCTCTATAAACATAGACATATCTACATTGCAATCTCTATAAACATGGAAATATCTACACCGCCATCTCTATAAACATGGAAATATCTACATCGCTATCTGTATAAATATGGAAATATCTCCACCGCTATCAGTATAAACATGGAAATATCTACACCGATATCTGTATAAACATGGAAATATCTACACCGCTATCTGTATAAACATGGAAATATCTACAACGCTATCTGTGTAAACATGGAAGTATCTACACAGATATCTGTGTAAACTTGCAAATATCTACACAGCTATCTGTGTAAAGATCGAAATGTCTACAGCGCAATCTGTGCAAAGATGGAAATATCTACACCGCTATCTCTGTAAACATGGAAATATCTACACCGCTATCTGTATCAACATGGAAATATCTACTTCGTTATCTTTATAAACATGGAAATATCTACACTGTTATCTCTATAAACATGGAAATATCTACACCACCATCTGTATAACCATGCAAATATCTACAGAGTCATCTGTATAAACATGGAAACATCTACACCACCATATCTATAATCATGGAAATACCTACAGTGCCATCTGTATACCCGTGGAAATACCTACCCAGCCATCTGTGTAACCACGGAAATATCTACTCCGCTATCTCTATAAACATGGAAATACGTACAACGCTATCTCTATAAATATGGAAATACCTACGCTGCAATCTCTATAAACATGGAAATATCTACACCGCCATCACTATAAACATGGAAATATCTACATCGCTATCTGTATTAACATGGAAATAGCTCCACCGCTATCAGTAAAAACACTGAAATATCTACACCGCTATCTGTATAAACATGGAAATATGTACAACGCTATCTGTATAAACATGGAAATATCTACACCGCTATCTGTATAAACATGGAAATATCTACACAGCTATCTCTATAAACATGGAAATAGCTACACTGCTATCTGTATAAACATAGAAATAGCGACACCGTTACCTGTATAAACATGGAAATGTCTACACCGCCCTCTGTAAAAACATGAAGATATCTACACAGTCATCTGTATAAACTTGGAAATATCTACACCTACATCTGTATAAACATGGAAATATCTACACTGACATCTGTATACACATGGAAATATCTACACAGCCATCTGAAGAAACATGGAAATATGTACACCGCTATCTGTATAAACATGGAAATAACTACAGCGCTATCTTTATAAACTTGGAAATATCTACACCGCCTTCTGTATAAACATGGAAATATCTACACCGCTATCTGTATAAACATGGAAATACCAACACCGTTATCTGTATAAACATTGAAATATCTACACCGCTATCTGTATAAAGATGGAAATATCTACAACGCTATCTGTGTAAACATGGAAATATCTACACACTTATCTGTGTAAACATGGAAATATCTACACCGCTATCTGTATAAACATGGAAATATCTACACCGCTATATGTATAAACATGGAAATACCAAAACAGCTATCTGTATAAACATGGAAATATCTACAACGCTATCTGTATAAATACGGAAATATCCTCACCACAATCACTATAAACCTGGCAATGCCTACAACGCTATCTGTATAAATACGGAAATATCCTCACCACTATCTCTATAAACATGGAAATACCTACACCGCCATATCTATACACATGTAAATACCTACACCGCCATCTCTATACACATGGAAATATCTACACCACTATCTCTATAAACGTAGACATATCTACATTGCAATCTCTATAAACATGGAAATATCTACACCGCCATCTCTATAAACATGGAAATATCTACATCGCTATCTGTATAAATATGGAAATATCTCCACCGCTATCAGTATAAACATGGAAATATCTACACCGATATCTGTATAAACATGGAAATATCTACACCGCTATCTGTATAAACATGGAAATATCTACAACGCTATCTGTGTAAACATGGAAGTATCTACACAGATATCTGTGTAAACTTGCAAATATCTGCACAGCTATCTGTGTAAAGATCGAAATGTCTACAGCGCAATCTGTGCAAAGATGGAAATATCTACACCGCTATCTCTGTAAACATGGAAATATCTACACCGCTATCTGTATCAACATGGAAATATCTACTTCGCTATCTTTATAAACATGGAAATATCTACACTGCCATCTGTATACACATGGAAATGTCTACACAGCAATCTGAGGAAACATGGAAATATGTACACCGCTATCTGTATAAACATGGAAATAACTACACCGCTATTTTTATAAACTTGTAAATATCTACACCGCCTTCTGTATAAACATGGAAATATCTACACCGCTATCTGTATAAACATGGAAATACCAACACCGTTATCTGTATAAACATTGAAATATCTACACAGCTATCTGTGTAAAGATCGAAATGTCTACAGCGCAATCTGTGCAAAGATGGAAATATCTACACCGCTATCTCTGTAAACATGGAAATATCTACACCGCTATCTGTATCAACATGGAAATATCTACTTCGCTATCTTTATAAACATGGAAATATCTACACTGTTATCTCTATAAACATGGAAATATCTACACCACCATCTGTATAAACACGCAAATATCTACAGAGTCATCTGTACAAACATGGAAACATCTACACCACCATATCTATAAACATGGAAATATCTACAGTGCCATCTGTATACCCGTGGAAATACCTACCCAGCCATCTGTGTAACCACGGAAATATCTACTCCGCTATCTCTATAAACATGGAAATACGTACAACGCTATCTCTATATATTTGGAAATACCTACGCTGCAATCTCTATAAACATGGAAATATCTACACCGCCATCACTATAAACATGGAAATATCTACATCGCTATCTGTATTAACATGGAAATAGCTCCACCGCTATTAGTAAAAACATTGAAATATCTACACCGCTATCTGTATAAACATGGAAATATGTACAAAGCTATCTGTATAAACATGGAAATATCTACACCGCTATCTGTATAAACATGGAAATATCTACACAGCTATCTCTATAAACATGGAAATAGCTACACTGCTATCTGTATAAACATAGAAATAGCGACACCGTTATCTGTATAAACATGGAAATATCTACACCGCCCTCTGTAAAAACATCAAGATATCTACACAGTCATCTGTATAAACTTGGAAATATCTACACCTCCATCTGTATAAACATGGAAATATCTACACTGCCATCTGTATACACATGGAAATATCTACGCAGCCATCTGTAGAAACATGGAAATATGTACACCGGTATCTGTATAAACATGGAAATAACTACACCGCTATCTTTATAAACTTGGTAATATCTACACCGCCTTCTGTATAAACATGGAAATATCTACACCGCTATCTGTATAAGCATGGAAATACCAACACCGTTATCTGTATAAACATTGAAATATCTACACCGCTATCTGTATAAAGATGGAAATATCTACAACGCTATCTGTGTAAACATGGAAATATCTACACACCTATCTGTGTAAACATGGAAATATCTACACCGCTATCTGTATAAACATGGAAATATCTACACCGCTATCTGTATAAACATGGAAATACCAAAACGGCTATCTGTATAAACATGGAAATATCTACAACGCTATCTGTATAAATACGGAAATATCCTCACCACTATCACTATAAACCTGGAAATACCTACAACGCTATCTGTATAAATACGGAAATATCCTCACCACTATCTCTATAAACATGGAAATACCTACACCGCCATATCTATACACATGGAAATACCTACACCGCCATCTCTATACACATGGAAATATCTACACCACTATCTCTATAAACATAGACATATCTACATTGCAATCTCTATAAACATGGAAATATCTACACCGCCATCTCTATAAACATGGAAATATCTACGTCGCTATCTGTATAAATATGGAAATATCTCCACCGCTATCAGTATAAACATGGAAATATCTACACTGATATCTGTATAAACATGGAAATATCTACACCGCTATCTGTATAATCATGGAAATATCTACAACGCTATCTGTGTAAACATGGAAGTATCTACACAGATATCTGTGTAAACTTGCAAATATCTACACAGCTATCTGTGTAAAGATCGAAATGTCTACAGCGCAATCTGTGCAAAGATGGAAATATCTACACCGCTATCTCTGTAAACATGGAAATATCTACACCGTTATCTGTATCAACATGGAAATATCTACTTCGCTATCTTTATAAACATGGAAATATCTACACTGTTATCTCTATAAACATGGAAATATCTTCACCACCATCTGTATAAACATGCAAATATCTACAGAGTCTTCTGCATAAACATGGAAATATCTACACCACCATATCTATAAACATGGAAATATCTACAGTGCCATCTGTATACCTGTGGAAACACCTACCCAGCCATCTGTGTAACCACGGAAATATCTACTCCGCTATCTCTATAAACATGGAAATACGTACAACGCTATCTCTATAAATATGGAAATATCTACACTGCAATCTCTATAAACATGGAAATATCTACACCGCCATCACTACAAACATGGAAATATCTTCATCGCTATCTGTATTAACATGGAAATAGCTCCACCGCTATCAGTATAAACACTGAAATATCTACACCGCTATCTGTATAAACATGGAAATATGTACAACGCTATCTGTATAAACATGGAAATATCTACATCGCTATCTGTATAAACATGGAAATATCTACACAGCTATCTCTATAAACATGGAAATAGCTACACTGCTATCTGTATAAACATAGAAATAGCGACACCGTTATCTGTATAAACATGGAAATATCTACACCGCCCTCTGTAAAAACATGAAGATATCTACACAGTCATCTGTATAAACTTGGAAATATCTACACCTCCATCTGTATAAACATAGAAATATATACACTGCCATCTGTATACACATGGAAATATCTACACAGCCATCTGAAGAAACATGGAAATATGTACACCGCTATCTGTATAAACATGGAAATAACTACACCGCTACCTTATAAACTTGGAAATATCTACACCGCCTTCTGTATAAACATGGAAATATCTACACCGCTATCTGTATAAACATGGAAATATCTACACCGCTATCTGTATAAAGATGGAAATACCAAAACGGCTATCTGTATAAACATGGAAATATCTACAACGCTATCTGTATAAATACGGAAATATCCTCACCACTATCACTATAAACCTGGAAATGCCTACAACGCTATCTGTATAAATACGGAAATATCCTCACCACTATCTCTATAAACATGGCAATACCTACACCGCCATATCTATACACATGGAAATACCTACACCGCCATCTCTATACACATGGAAATATCTACACCACTATCTCTATAAACATAGACATATCTACATTGCAATCTCTATAACCATGGAAATATCTACACCGCCATCTCTATAAACATGGAAATATCTACATCGCTATCTGTATAAATATGGAAATATCTCCACCGCTATCAGTATAAACATGGAAATATCTACACCGATATCTGTATAAACATGGAAATATCTACACCGCTATCTGTATAAACATGGAAATATCTACAACGCTATCTGTGTAAACATGGAAGTATCTACACAGATATCTGTGTAAACTTGCAAATATCTACACAGCTATCTGTGTAAAGATCGAAATGTCTACAGCGCAATCTGTGCAAAGATGGAAATATCTACACCGCTATCTCTGTAAACATGGAAATATCTACACCGCTATCTGTATCAACATGGAAATATCTACTTCGCTATCTTTATAAACATGGAAATATCTACACTGCCATCTGTGTACACATGGAAATGTCTACACAGCAATCTGAAGAAACATGGAAATATGTACACCGCTATCTGTATAAACATGGAAATAACTACACCGCTATTTTTATAAACTTGGAAATATCTACACCGCCTTCTGTATAAACATGGAAATATCTACACCGCTTTCTGTATAAATATGGAAATACCAACACCGTTATCTGTATAAACATTGAAATATCTACACCGCTATCTGTATAAAGATGGAAATATCTACAACGCTATCTGTGTAAGCATGGAAATATCTACACACCTATCTGTGTAAACATGGAAATATCTACACCGCTATCTGTATAAACATGGAAATATCTACACCGCTATCTGTATAAACATGGAAATACCAAAACGGCTATCTGTATAAACATGGAAATATCTACAACGCTATCTGTATAAATACGGAAATATCCTCAACACTATCACTATAAACCTGGAAATACCTACAACGCTATCTGTATAAATACGGAAATATCCTCACCACTATCTCTATAAACATGGAAATACCTACACCGCCATATCTATACACATGGAAATAACTACACCGCCATCTCTATACACATGGAAATATCTACACAGCTATCTCTATAAACATAGAAATATCTACATTGCAATCTCTATAAACATGGAAATATCTACACCGCCATCTCTATAAACATGGAAATATCTACATCGCTATCTGTATAAATATGGAAATATCTCCACCGCTATCAGTATAAACATGGAAATATCTACACCGATATCTGTATAAACATGGAAATATCTACACCGCTATCTGTATAAACATGGAGATATCTACAACGCTATCTGTGTAAACATGGAAGTATCTATACAGATATCTGTGTAAACTTGCAAATATCTACACAGCTATCTGTGTAAAGATCGAAATGTCTACAGCGCAATCTGTGCAAAGATGGAAATATCTACACCGCTATCTCTGTAAACATGGAAATATCTACACCGCTATCTGTATCAACATGGAAATATTTACTTCGCTATCTTTATAAACATGGAAATATCCACACTGTTATCTCTATAAACATGGAAATATCTACACCACCATCTGTATAAACACGCAAATATCTACAGAGTCATCTGTACAATCATGGAAACATATACACCACCATATCTATAAACATGGAAATATCTACAGTGCCATCTGTATACCCGTGGAAATACCTACCCAGCCATCTGTGTAACCACGGAAATATCTACTCCGCTATCTCTATAAACATGGAAATACGTACAACGCTATCTCTATAAATATGGAAATATCTACACTGCAATCTCTATAAACATGGAAATATCTACACCGCCATCACTACAAACATGGAAATATCTACATCGCTATCTGTATTAACATGGAAATAGCTCCACCGCTATCAGTATAAACACTGAAATATCTACACCGCTATCTGTATAAACATGGAAATATGTACAACGCTATCTGTATAAACATGGAAATATCTACACCGCTATCTGTATAAACATGGAAATATCTACACAGCTATCTCTATAAACATGGAAATAGCTACACTGCTATCTGTATAAACATAGAAATAGCGACACCGTTATCTGTATAAACATGGAAATATCTACACCGCCCTCTGTAAAAACATCAAGATATCTACACAGTCATCTGTATAAACTTGGAAATATCTACACCTCCATCTGTATAAACATGGAAATATCTACACTGCCATCTGTATACACATGGAAATATCTACACAGCCATCTGAAGAAACATGGAAATATGTACACCGCTATCTGTATAAACATGGAAATAACTACACTGCTATCTTTATAAACTTGGAAATATCTACACCGCCTTCTGTATAAACATGGAAATATCTACACCGCTATCTGTATAAACATGAAAATACTAACACCGTTATCTGTATAAACATTGAAATATCTACACCGCTATCTGTATAAAGATGGAAATATCTACAACGCTATCTGTGTAAACATGGAAATATCTACACACCTATCTGTGTAAACATGGAAATATCTACACCGCTATCTGTATAAACATGGAAATATCTACACCGCTATCTGTATAAACATGGAAATACCAAAACGGCTATCTGTATAAACATGGAAATATGTACAACGCTATCTGTACAAATACGGAAATATCCTCACCACTATCTCTATAAACATGGAAATACCTACACCGCCATATCTATACACATGGAAATACCTACAACGCCATCTCTATACACATGAAAATATCTACACCACTATCTCTATAAACATAGAAATATCTACATTGCAATCTCTATAAACATGGAAATATCTACACCGCCATCTCTATAAACATGGAAATATCTACATCGCTATCTGTATAAATATGGAAATATCTCCACAGCTATCAGTATAAACATGGAAATATCTACACCGATATCTGTATAAACATGGAAATATCTACACCGCTATCTGTATAAACATGGAAATATCTACAATGCTATCTGTGTAAACATGGAAGTATCTACACAGATATCTGTGTAAACTTGCAAATATCTACACAGCTATCTGTGTAAAGATCGAAATGTCTACAGCGCAATCTGTGCAAAGATGGAAATATCTACACCGCTATCTCTGTAAACATGGAAATATCTACACCGCTATCTGTATCAACATGGAAATATCTACTTCGCTATCTTTATAAACATGGAAATATCTACACTGTCATCTCTATAAACATGGAAATATCTACACCACCATCTGTATAAACATGCAAATATCTACAGAGTCATCTGTATAAACATGGAAACATCTACACCACCATATCTATAAACATGGAAATACCTACAGTGCCATCTGTATACCCGTGGAAATACCTACCCAGCCATCTGTGTAACCACGGAAATATCTACTCCGCTATCTCTATAAACATGGAAATACGTACAACGCTATCTCTATAAATATGGAAATACCTACGCTGCAATCTCTATAAACATGGAAATATCTACACCGCCATCACTATAAACATGGAAATATCTACATCGCTATCTGTATTAACATAGAAATAGCTCCACCGCTATCAGTAAAAACACTGAAATATCTACACCGCTATCTGTATAAACATGGAAATATGTACAACGCTATCTATATAAACATGGAAATATCTACACCGCTATCTGTATAAACATGGAAATATCTACACAGCTATCTCTATAAACATGGAAATAGCTACACTGCTATCTGTATAAACATAGAAATAGCGACACCGTTATCTGTATAAACATGGAAATGTCTACACCGCCCTCTGTAAAAACATGAAGATATCTACACAGTCATCTGTATAAACTTGGAAATATCTACACCTACATCTGTATAAACATGGAAATATCTACACTGCCATCTGTATACACATGGAAATATCTACACAGCCATCTGAAGAAACATGGAAATATGTACACCGCTATCTGTATAAACATGGAAATAACTACAGCGCTATCTTTATAAACTTGGAAATATCTACACCGCCTTCTGTATAAACATGGAAATATCTACACCGCTATCTGTATAAACATGGAAATACCAACACCGTTATCTGTATAAACATTGAAATATCTACACCGCTATCTGTATAAAGATGGAAATATCTACAACGCTATCTGTGTAAACATGGAAATATCTACACACCTATCTGTGTAAACATGGAAATATCTACACCGCTATCTGTATAAACATGGAAATATCTACACCGCTATCTGTATAAACATGGAAATACCAAAACGGCTATCTGTATAAACATGGAAATATCTACAACGCTATCTGTATAAATACGGAAATATCCTCACCACAATCACTATAAACCTGGAAATGCCTACAACGCTATCTGTATAAATACGGAAATATCCTCACCACTATCTCTATAAACATGGAAATACCTACACCGCCATATCTATACACATGGAAATACCTACACCGCCATCTCTATACACATGGAAATATCTACAACACTATCTCTATAAACGTAGACATATCTACATTGCAATCTCTATAAACATGGAAATATCTACACCGCCATCTCTATAAACATGGAAATATCTACATCGCTATCTGTATAAATATGGAAATATCTCCACCGTTATCAGTATAAACATGGAAATATCTACACCGATATCTGTATAAACATGGAAATATCTACACCGCTATCTGTATAAACATGGAAATATCTACAACGCTATCTGTGTAAACATGGAAGTATTTACACAGACATCTGTGTAAACTTGCAAATATCTACACAGCTATGTGTGTAAAGATCGAAATGTCTGCAGCGTAATCTGTGCAAATATGGAAATATCTACACCGCTATCTCTGTAAACATGGAAATATCTACACCGCTATCTGTATCAACATGGAAATATCTACTTCGCTATCTTTATAAACATGGAAATATCTACACTGCCATCTGTATACACATGGAAATGTCTACACAGCAATCTGAAGAAACATGGAAATATGTACACCGCTATCTGTATAAACATGGAAATAACTGCACCGCTATTTTTATAAACTTGGAAATATCTACACCGCCTTCTGTATAAACATGGAAATATCTACACCGCGATCTGTATAAACATGGAAATACCAACACCGTTATCTGTATAAACATTGAAATATCTACACAGCTATCTGTGTAAAGATCGAAATGTCTACAGCGCAATCTGTGCAAAGATGGAAATATCTACACCGCTATCTCTGTAAACATGGAAATATCTACACCGCTATCTGTATCAACATGGAAATATCTACTTCGCTATCTTTATAAACATGGAAATATCTACACTGTTATCTCTATAAACATGGAAATATCTACACCACCATCTGTATAAACATGCAAATATCTACAGAGTCATCTGTATAAACATGGAAACATCTACACCACCATATCTATAAACATGGAAATATCTACAGTGCCATCTGTATACCCGTGGAAATACCTACCCAGCCATCTGTGTAACCACGGAAATATCTACTCCGCTATCTCTATAAACATGGAAATACGTACAACGCTATCTCTATAAATATGGAAATACCTACGCTGCAATCTCTATAAACATGGAAATATCTACACCGCCATCACTATAAACATGGAAATATCTACATCGCTATCTGTATGAACATGGAAATAGCTCCACCGCTATCAGTAAAAACACTGAAATATCTACACCGCTATCTGTATAAACATGGAAATATGTACAACGCTATCTGTATAAACATGGAAATATCTACACCGCTATCTGTATAAACATGGAAATATCTACACAGCTATCTCTACAAACATGGAAATAGCTACCCTGCTATCTGTATAAACATAGAAATAGCGACACCGTTATCTGTATAAACATGGAAATATCTACACCGCCCTCTGTAAAAACATGAAGATATCTACACAGTCATCTGTATAAACTTGGAAATATCTACACCTCCATCTGTATAAACTTGGAAATATCTACACTGCCATCTGTATACACATGGAAATATCTACACAGCCATCTGAAGAAACATGGAAATATGTACACCGCTGTCTGTATAAACATGGAAATAACTACACCGCTATCTTTATAAACTTGGAAATATCTACACCCCCTTCTGTATAAACATGGAAATATCTACACCGCTATCTGTATAAACATGGAAATACCAACACCGTTATCTGTATAAACATTGAAATATCTACACCGCTATCTGTATAAAGATGGAAATATCTACAACGCTATCTGTGTAAACATGGAAATATCTACACACTTATCTGTGTAAACATGGAAATATCTACACCGCTATCTGTATAAACATGGAAATATCTACACCGCTATCTGTATAAACATGGAAATACCAAAACGGCTATCTGTATAAACATGGAAATATCTACAACGCTATCTGTATAAATACGGAAATATCCTCACCACTATCACTATAAACCTGGAAATACCTACAACGCTATCTGTATAAATACGGAAATATCCTCACCACTATCTCTATAAACATGGAAATACCTACACCGCCATATCTATACACATGGAAATACCTACACCGCCATCTCTATACACATGGAAATATCTACACAGCTATCTCTATAAACATAGACATATCTACATTGCAATCTCTATAAACATGGAAATATCTACACCGCCATCTCTATAAACATGGAAATATCTACATCGCTATCTGTATAAATATGGAAATATCTCCACCGCTATCAGTATTAAACATGGAAATATCTACACCGATATCTGTATAAACATGGAAATATCTACACCGCTATCTGTGTAAACATGGAAATATCTACAACGCTATCTGTGTAAACATGGAAGTATCTACACAGATATCTGTGTAAACTTGCAAATATCTACACAGCTATCTGTGTAAAGATCGAAATGTCTACAGCGCAATCTGTGCAAAGATGGAAATATCTACACCGCTATCTCTGTAAACATGGAAATATCTACACCGCTATCTGTATCAACATGGAAATATCTACTTCGCTATCTTTTTAAACATGGAAATATCTACACTGTTATCTCTATAAACATGGAAATATCTACACCACCATCTGTATAAACATGCAAATATCTACAGAGTCATCTGTATAAACATGGAAACATCTACACCACCATATCTATAAACATGGAAATATCTACAGTGCCATCTGTATACCCGTGGAAATACCTACCCAGCCATCTGTGTAACCACGGAAATATCTACTCCGCTATCTCTATAAACATGGAAATACGTACAACGCTATCTCTATAAATATGCAAATACCTACGCTGCAATTTCTATAAACATGGAAATATCTACACCGCCATCACTATAAACATGGAAATATCTACATCGCTATCTGTATTAACATGGAAATAGCTCCACCGCTATCAGTAAAAACACTGAAATATCTACACCGCTATCTGTATAAACATGGAAATATGTACAACGCTATCTGTATAAACATGGAAATATCTACACCGCTATCTGTATAAAAATGGAAATATCTACACAGCTATCTCTATAAACATGGAAATAGCTACACTGCTATCTGTATAAACATAGAAATAGCGACACCGTTATCTGTATAAACATGGAAATATCTACACCGCCCTCTGTAAAAACATCAAGATATCTACACAGTCATCTGTATAAACTTGGAAATATCTACACCTCCATCTGTATAAACATGGAAATATCTACACTGCCATCTGTATACACATGGAAATATCTACACAGCCATCTGAAGAAACATGGAAATATGTACACCGGTATCTGTATAAACATGGAAATAACTACACCGCTATCTTTATAAACTTGGAAATATATACACCGCCTTCTGTATAAACATGGAAATATCTACACCGCTATCTGTATAAACATGGAAATACCAACACCGTTATCTGTATAAACATTGAAATATCTACACCGCTATCTGTATAAAGATGGAAATATCTACAACGCTATCTGTGTAAACATGGAAATATCTACACACCTATCTGTGTAAACATGGAAATATCTACACCGCTATCTGTATAAACATGGAAATATCTACACCGCTATCTGTATAAACATGGAAATACCAAAACGGCTATCTGTATAAACATGGAAATATCTACAACGCTATCTGTATAAATACGGAAATATCCTCACCACAATCACTATAAACCTGGAAATGCCTACAACGCTATCTGTATAAATACGGAAATATCCTCACCACTATCTCTATAAACATGGAAATACCTACACCGCCATATCTATACACATGGAAATACCTACACCGCCATCTCTATACACATGGAAATATCTACACCACTATCTCTATAAACATAGACATATCTACATTGCAATCTCTATATACATGGAAATATCTACACCGCCATCTCTATAAACATGGAAATATCTACATCGCTATCTGTATAAATATGGAAATATCTCCACCGCTATCAGTATAAACATGGAAATATCTACACCGATATCTGTATAAACATGGAAATATCTACACCGCTATCTGTATAAACATGGAAATATCTACAACGCTATCTGTGTAAACATGGAAGTATCTACACAGATATCTGTGCAAACTTGCAAATATCTACACAGGTATCTGTGTAAAGATCGAAATGTCTACAGCGCAATCTGTGCAAAGATGGAAATATCTACACCGCTATCTCTGTAAACATGGAAATATCTACACCGCTATCTGTATCAACATGGAAATATCTACTTCGCTATCTTTATAAACATGGAAATATCTACACTGCCATCTGTGTACACATGGAAATGTCTACACAGCAATCTGAAGAAACATGGAAATATGTACACCGCTATCTGTATAAACATGGAAATAACTACACCGCTATTTTTATAAACTTGGAAATATCTACACCGCCTACTGTATAAACATGGAAATATCTACACCGCTTTCTGTATAAATATGGAAATACCAACACCGTTATCTGTATAAACATTGAAATATCTACACCGCTATCTGTATAAAGATGGAAATATCTACAACGCTATCTTTGTAAGCATGGAAATATCTACACACCTATCTGTGTAAACATGGAAATATCTACACCGCTATCTGTATAAACATGGAAATATCTACACCGCTATCTGTATAAACATGGAAATACCAAAACGGCTATCTGTATAAACATGGAAATATCTACAACGCTATCTGTATAAATACGGAAATATCCTCACCACTATCACTATAAACCTGGAAATACCTACAACGCTATCTGTATAAATACGGAAATATCCTCACCACTATCTCTATAAACATGGAAATACCTACACCGCCATATCTATACACATGGAAATAACTACACCGCCATCTCTATACACATGGAAATATCTACACAGCTATCTCTATAAACATAGAAATATCTACATTGCAATCTCTATAAACATGGAAATATCTACACCGCCATCTCTATAAACATGGAAATATCTACATCGCTATCTGTATAAATATGGAAATATCTCCACCGCTATCAGTATAAACATGGAAATATCTACACCGATATCTGTATAAACATGGAAATATCTAAACCGCTATCTGTATAAACATGGAGATATCTACAACGCTATCTGTGTAAACATGGAAGTATCTACACAGATATCTGTGTAAACTTGCAAATATCTACACAGCTATCTGTGTAAAGATCGAAATGTCTACAGCGCAATCTGTGCAAAGATGGAAATATCTACACCGCTATCTCTGTAAACATGGAAATATCTACACCGCTATCTGTATCAACATGGAAATATCTACTTCGCTATCTTTATAAACATGGAAATATCTACACTGTTATCTCTATAAACATGGAAATATCTACACCACCATCTGTATAAACACGCAAATATCTACAGAGTCATCTGTACAAACATGGAAACATCTACACCACCATATCTATAAACATGGAAATATCTACAGTGCCATCTGTATACCCGTGGAAATACCTACCCAGCCATCTGTGTAACCACGGAAATATCTACTCCGCTATCTCTATAAACATGGAAATACGTACAACGCTATCTCTATAAATTTGGAAATACCTACGCTGCAATCTCTATAAACATGGAAATATCTACACCGCCATCACTATAAACATGGAAATATCTACATCGCTATCTGTATTAACATGGAAATAGCTCCACCGCTATCAGTAAAAACATTGAAATATCTACACCGCTATCTGTATAAACATGGAAATATGTACAACGCTATCTGTATAAACATGGAAATATCTACACCGCTATCTGTATAAACATGGAAATATCTACACAGCTATCTCTATAAACATGGAAATAGCTACACTGCTATCTGTATAAACATAGAAATAGCGACACCGTTATCTGTATAAACATGGAAATATCTACACCGCCCTCTGTAAAAACATCAAGACATCTACACAGTCATCTGTGTAAACTTGGAAATATCTACACCTCCATCTGTGTAAACATGGAAATATCTACACTGCCATCTGTATACACATGGAAATATCTACACAGCCATCTGAAGAAACATGGAAATATGTACACCGGTATCTGTATAAACATGGAAATAACTACACCGCTATCTTTATAAACTTGGAAATATCTACACCGCCTTCTGTATAAACATGGAAATATCTACACGGCTTTCTGTATAAACATGGAAATACCAACACCGTTATCTGTATAAACATTGAAATATCTACACCGCTATCTGTATAAAGATGGAAATATCTACAACGCTATCTGTGTAAACATGGAAATATCTACACACCTATCTGTGTAAACATGGAAATATCTACACCGCTATCTGTATAAACATGGAAATATCTACACCGCTATCTGTATAAACATGGAAATACCAAAACGGCTATCTGTATAAACATGGAAATATCTATAACGCTATCTGTATAAATACGGAAATATCCTCACCACTATCACTATAAACCTGGAAATACCTACAACGCTATCTGTATAAATACGGAAATATCCTCACCACTATCTCTATAAACATGGAAATACCTACACCGCCATATCTATACACATGGAAATACCTACACCGCCATCTCTATACACATGGAAATATCTACACCACTATCTCTATAAACATAGACATGTCTACATTGCAATCTCTATAAACATGGAAATATCTACACCGCCATCTCTATAAACATGGAAATATCTACATCGCTATCTGTATAAATATGGAAATATCTCCACCGCTATCAGTATAAACATGGAAATATCTACACCGATATCTGTATAAACATGGAAATATCTACACCGCTATCTGTATAAACATGGAAATATCTACAACGCTATCTGTGTAAACATGGAAGTATCTACACAGATATCTGTGTAAACTTGCAAATATCTACACAGCTATCTGTGTAAAGATCGAAATGTCTACAGTGCAATCTGTGCAAAGATGGAAATATCTACACCGCTATCTCTGTAAACATGGAAATATCTACACCGCTATCTGTATCAACATGGAAATATCTACTTCGCTATCTTTATAAACATGGAAATATCTACACGGTTATCTCTATAAACATGGAAATATCTACACCGCCATCTCTATAAACATGGAAATATCTACATCGCTATCTGTATAAATATGGAAATATCTCCACCGCTATCAGTATAAACATGGAAATATCTACACCGATATCTGTATAAACATGGAAATATCTACACCGCTATCTGTATAAACATGGAAATATCTACAACGCTATCTGTGTAAACATGGAAGTATCTACACAGATATCTGTAAACTTGCAAATATCTACACAGCTATCTGTGTAAAGATCGAAATGTCTACAGCGCAATCTGTGCAAAGATGGAAATATCTACACCGCTATCTCTGTAAACATGGAAATATCTACACCGCTATCTGTATCAACATGGAAATATCTACTTCGCTATCTTTATAAACATGGAAATATCTACACTGCCCTCTGTGTACACATGGAAATGTCTACACAGCAATCTGAAGAAACATGGAAATATGTACACCGCTATCTTTATAAACATGGAAATAACTACACCGCTATTTTTATAAACTTGGAAATATCTACACCGCCTTCTGTATAAACATGGAAATATCTACACCGCTTTCTGTGTAAACATGGAAATACCAACACCGTTATCTGTATAAACATTGAAATATCTACACCGCTATCTGTATAAAGATGGAAATATCTACAACGCTATCTGTGTAAGCATGGAAATATCTACACACCTATCTGTGTAAACATGGAAATATCTACACCGCTATCTGTATAAACATGGAAATATCTACACCGCTATCTGTATAAACATGGAAATACCAAAACGGCTATCTGTATAAACATGGAAATATCTACAACGCTATCTGTATAAACACGGAAATATCCTCACCACTATCACTATAAACCTGGAAATGCCTACAACGCTATCTGTATAAATACGGAAATATCCTCACCACTATCGCTATAAACATGGAAATACCTACACCGCCATATCTATACACATGGAGATACCTACACCGCCATCTCTATACACATGGAAATATCTACACCACTATCTCTATAAACATAGACATATCTACATTGCAATCTCTATAAACATGGAAATATCTACACCGCCATCTCTATAAACATGGAAATATCTACATCGCTATCTGTAGAAATATGGAAATATCTCCACCGCTATCAGTATAAACATGGAAATATCTACACCGATATCTGTATAAACATGGAAATATCTACACCGCTATCTGTATAAACATGGAAATATCTACAACGCTATCTGTGTAAACATGGAAGTATCTACACAGATATCTGTGTAAACTTGCAAATATCTACACAGCTATCTGTGTAAAGATCGAAATGTCTACAGCGCAATCTGTGCAAAGATGGAAATATCTACACCGCTATCTCTGTAAACATGGAAATATCTACACCACTATCTGTATCAACAAGGAAATATCTACTTCGCTATCTTTATAAACATGGAAATATCTACACTGTTATCTCTATAAACATGGAAATATCTGCACCACCATCTGTATAAACATGCAAATATCTACAGAGTCATCTGTATAAACATGGAAACATCTACACCACCATATCTATAAACATGGAAATATCTACAGTGCCATCTGTATACCCGTGGAAATACCTACCCAGCCATCTGTGTAACCACGGAAATATCTACTCCGCTATCTCTATAAACATGGAAATACGTACAACGCTATCTCTATAAATATGGAAATACCTACGCTGCAATCTCTATAAACATGGAA
Source organism: Pan troglodytes (assembly GCF_028858775.2). Taxonomy (NCBI): domain Eukaryota; kingdom Metazoa; phylum Chordata; class Mammalia; order Primates; family Hominidae; genus Pan; species Pan troglodytes. The sequence goes on from NC_072411.2 coordinate 680,055, forward strand.
ATATCTACACCGCCATCACTATAAACATGGAAATATCTACATCGCTATCTGTATTAACATGGAAATAGCTCCACCGCTATCAGTAAAAACACTGAAATATCTACACCGCTATCTGTATAAACATGGAAATATGTACAACGCTATCTGTATAAACATGGAAATATCTACACCGCTATCTGTATAAACATGGAAATATCTACACAGCTATCTCTATAAACATGGAAATAGCTACACTGATATCTGTATAAACATAGAAATAGCGACACCGTTATCTGTATAAACATGGAAATATCTACACCGCCCTCTGTAAAAACATCAAGATATCTACACAGTCATCTGTATAAACTTGGAAATATCTACACCTCCATCTGTATAAACATGGAAATATCTACACTGCCATCTGTATACACATGGAAATATCTACACAGCCATCTGAAGAAACATGGAAATATGTACACCGCTATCTGTATAAACATGGAAATAACTACACCGCTATCTTTATAAACTTGGAAATATCTACACCGCCTTCTGTATAAACATGGAAATATCTACACCGCTATCTGTATAAACATGGAAATACCAACACCGTTATCTGTATAAACATTGAAATATCTACACCGCTATCTGTATAAAGATGGAAATATCTACAACGCTATCTGTGTAAACATGGAAATATCTACACAGCTATCTGTGTAAACATGGAAATATCTACACCGCTATCTGTATAAACATGGAAATATCTACACCGCTATCTGTATAAACATGGAAATACCAAAACGGCTATCTGTATAAACATGGAAATATCTACAACGCTATCTGTATAAATACGGAAATATCCTCACCACAATCACTATAAACCTGGAAATGCCTACAACGCTATCTGTATAAATACGGAAATATCCTCACCACTATCTCTATAAACATGGAAATACCTACACCGCCATATCTATACACATGGAAATACCTACACCGCCATCTCTATACACATGGAAATATCTACACCACTATCTCTATAAACATAGACATATCTACATTGCAATCTCTATAAACATGGAAATATCTACACTGCCATCTCTATAAACATGGAAATATCTACATCGCTATCTGTATAAATATGGAAATATCTCCACCGCTATCAGTATAAACATGGAAATATCTACACCGATATCTGTATAAACATGGAAATATCTACACCGCTATCTGTATAAACATGGAAATATCTACAACGCTATCTGTGTAAACATGGAAGTATCTACACAGATATCTGTGTAAACTTGCAAATATCTACACAGCTATCTGTGTAAAGATCGAAATGTCTACAGCGCAATCTGTGCAAAGATGGAAATATCTACACCGCTATCTCTGTAAACATGGAAATATCTACACCGCTATCTGTATCAACATGGAAATATCTACTTCGCTATCTTTATAAACATGGAAATATCTACACTGCCCTCTGTGTACACATGGAAATGTCTACACAGCAATCTGAAGAAACATGGAAATATGTACACCGCTATCTGTATAAACATGGAAATAACTACACCGCTATTTTTATAAACTTGGAAATATCTACACCGCCTTCTGTATAAACATGGAAATATCTACACCGCTTTCTGTGTAAACATGGAAATACCAACACCGTTATCTGTATAAACATTGAAATATCTACACCGCTATCTGTATAAAGATGGAAATATCTACAACGCTATCTGTGTAAGCATGGAAATATCTACACACCTATCTGTGTAAACATGGAAATATCTACACCGCTATCTGTATAAACATGGAAATATCTACACCGCTATCTGTATAAACATGGAAATACCAAAACGGCTATCTGTATAAACATGGAAATGTCTACAACGCTATCTGTATAAACACGGAAATATCCTCACCACTATCACTATAAACCCGGAAATGCCTACAACGCTATCTGTATAAATACGGAAATATCCTCACCACTATCGCTATAAACATGGAAATACCTACACCGCCATATCTATACACATGGAAATACCTACACCGCCATCTCTATACACATGGAAATATCTACACCAGTATCTCTATAAACATAGACATATCTACATTGCAATCTCTATAAACATGGAAATATCTACACCGCCATCTCTATAAACATGGAAATATCTACATCGCTATCTGTATAAATATGGAAATATCTCCACCGCTATCAGTATAAACATGGAAATATCTACACCGATATCTGTATAAACATGGAAATATCTACACCGCTATCTGTATAAACATGGAAATATCTACAATGCTATCTGTGTAAACATGGAAGTATCTACACAGATATCTGTGTAAACTTGCAAATATCTACACAGCTATCTGTGTAAAGATCGAAATGTCTACAGCGCAATCTGTGCAAAGATGGAAATATCTACACCGCTATCTCTGTAAACATGGAAATATCTACACCGCTATCTGTATCAACATGGAAATATCTACTTCGCTATCTTTATAAACATGGAAATATCTACACTGTTATCTCTATAAACATGGAAATATCTACACCACCATCTGTATAAACATGCAAATATCTACAGAGTCATCTGTATAAACATGGAAACATCTACACCACCATATCTATAATCATGGAAATACCTACAGTGCCATCTGTATACCCGTGGAAATACCTACCCAGCCATCTGTGTAACCACGGAAATATCTACTCCGCTATCTCTATAAACATGGAAATACGTACAACGCTATCTCTATAAATATGGAAATACCTACGCTGCAATCTCTATAAACATGGAAATATCTACACCGCCATCACTATAAACATGGAAATATCTACATCGCTATCTGTATTAACATGGAAATAGCTCCACCGCTATCAGTAAAAACACTGAAATATCTACACCGCTATCTGTATAAACATGGAAATATGTACAACGCTATCTGTATAAACATGGAAATATCTACACCGCTATCTGTATAAACATGGAAATATCTACACAGCTATCTCTATAAACATGGAAATAGCTACACTGCTATCTGTATAAACATAGAAATAGCGACACCGTTACCTGTATAAACATGGAAATGTCTACACCGCCCTCTGTAAAAACATGAAGATATCTACACAGTCATCTGTATAAACTTGGAAATATCTACACCTACATCTGTATAAACATGGAAATATCTACACTGACATCTGTATACACATGGAAATATCTACACAGCCATCTGAAGAAACATGGAAATATGTACACCGCTATCTGTATAAACATGGAAATAACTACAGCGCTATCTTTATAAACTTGGAAATATCTACACCGCCTTCTGTATAAACATGGAAATATCTACACCGCTATCTGTATAAACATGGAAATACCAACACCGTTATCTGTATAAACATTGAAATATCTACACCGCTATCTGTATAAAGATGGAAATATCTACAACGCTATCTGTGTAAACATGGAAATATCTACACACTTATCTGTGTAAACATGGAAATATCTACACCGCTATCTGTATAAACATGGAAATATCTACACCGCTATATGTATAAACATGGAAATACCAAAACAGCTATCTGTATAAACATGGAAATATCTACAACGCTATCTGTATAAATACGGAAATATCCTCACCACAATCACTATAAACCTGGCAATGCCTACAACGCTATCTGTATAAATACGGAAATATCCTCACCACTATCTCTATAAACATGGAAATACCTACACCGCCATATCTATACACATGGAAATACCTACACCGCCATCTCTATACACATGGAAATATCTACACCACTATCTCTATAAACGTAGACATATCTACATTGCAATCTCTATAAACATGGAAATATCTACACCGCCATCTCTATAAACATGGAAATATCTACATCGCTATCTGTATAAATATGGAAATATCTCCACCGCTATCAGTATAAACATGGAAATATCTACACCGATATCTGTATAAACATGGAAATATCTACACCGCTATCTGTATAAACATGGAAATATCTACAACGCTATCTGTGTAAACATGGAAGTATCTACACAGATATCTGTGTAAACTTGCAAATATCTGCACAGCTATCTGTGTAAAGATCGAAATGTCTACAGCGCAATCTGTGCAAAGATGGAAATATCTACACCGCTATCTCTGTAAACATGGAAATATCTACACCGCTATCTGTATCAACATGGAAATATCTACTTCGCTATCTTTATAAACATGGAAATATCTACACTGCCATCTGTATACACATGGAAATGTCTACACAGCAATCTGAGGAAACATGGAAATATGTACACCGCTATCTGTATAAACATGGAAATAACTACACCGCTATTTTTATAAACTTGTAAATATCTACACCGCCTTCTGTATAAACATGGAAATATCTACACCGCTATCTGTATAAACATGGAAATACCAACACCGTTATCTGTATAAACATTGAAATATCTACACAGCTATCTGTGTAAAGATCGAAATGTCTACAGCGCAATCTGTGCAAAGATGGAAATATCTACACCGCTATCTCTGTAAACATGGAAATATCTACACCGCTATCTGTATCAACATGGAAATATCCACTTCGCTATCTTTATAAACATGGAAATATCTACACTGTTATCTTTATAAACATGGAAATATCTACACCACCATCTGTATAAACACGCAAATATCTACAGAGTCATCTGTACAAACATGGAAACATCTACACCACCATATCTATAAACATGGAAATATCTACAGTGCCATCTGTATACCCGTGGAAATACCTACCCAGCCATCTGTGTAACCACGGAAATATCTACTCCGCTATCTCTATAAACATGGAAATACGTACAACGCTATCTCTATAAATTTGGAAATACCTACGCTGCAATCTCTATAAACATGGAAATATCTACACCGCCATCACTATAAACATGGAAATATCTACATCGCTATCTGTATTAACATGGAAATAGCTCCACCGCTATTAGTAAAAACATTGAAATATCTACACCGCTATCTGTATAAACATGGAAATATGTACAAAGCTATCTGTATAAACATGGAAATATCTACACCGCTATCTGTATAAACATGGAAATATCTACACAGCTATCTCTATAAACATGGAAATAGCTACACTGCTATCTGTATAAACATAGAAATAGCGACACCGTTATCTGTATAAACATGGAAATATCTACACCGCCCTCTGTAAAAACATCAAGATATCTACACAGTCATCTGTATAAACTTGGAAATATCTACACCTCCATCTGTATAAACATGGAAATATCTACACTGCCATCTGTATACACATGGAAATATCTACGCAGCCATCTGTAGAAACATGGAAATATGTACACCGGTATCTGTATAAACATGGAAATAACTACACCGCTATCTTTATAAACTTGGTAATATCTACACCGCCTTCTGTATAAACATGGAAATATCTACACCGCTATCTGTATAAGCATGGAAATACCAACACCGTTATCTGTATAAACATTGAAATATCTACACCGCTATCTGTATAAAGATGGAAATATCTACAACGCTATCTGTGTAAACATGGAAATATCTACACACCTATCTGTGTAAACATGGAAATATCTACACCGCTATCTGTATAAACATGGAAATATCTACACCGCTATCTGTATAAACATGGAAATACCAAAACGGCTATCTGTATAAACATGGAAATATCTACAACGCTATCTGTATAAATACGGAAATATCCTCACCACTATCACTATAAACCTGGAAATACCTACAACGCTATCTGTATAAATACGGAAATATCCTCACCACTATCTCTATAAACATGGAAATACCTACACCGCCATATCTATACACATGGAAATACCTACACCGCCATCTGTATACACATGGAAATATCTACACCACTATCTCTATAAACATAGAGATATCTACATTGCAATCTCTATAAACATGGAAATATCTACACCGCCATCTCTATAAACATGGAAATATCTACATCGCTATCTGTATAAATATGGAAATATCTCCACCGCTATCAGTATAAACATGGAAATATCTACACTGATATCTGTATAAACATGGAAATATCTACACCGCTATCTGTATAATCATGGAAATATCTACAACGCTATCTGTGTAAACATGGAAGTATCTACACAGATATCTGTGTAAACTTGCAAATATCTACACAGCTATCTGTGTAAAGATCGAAATGTCTACAGCGCAATCTGTGCAAAGATGGAAATATCTACACCGCTATCTCTGTAAACATGGAAATATCTACACCGCTATCTGTATCAACATGGAAATATCTACTTCGCTATCTTTATAAACATGGAAATATCTACACTGTTATCTCTATAAACATGGAAATATCTTCACCACCATCTGTATAAACATGCAAATATCTACAGAGTCTTCTGCATAAACATGGAAATATCTACACCACCATATCTATAAACATGGAAATATCTACAGTGCCATCTGTATACCTGTGGAAACACCTACCCAGCCATCTGTGTAACCACGGAAATATCTACTCCGCTATCTCTATAAACATGGAAATACGTACAACGCTATCTCTATAAATATGGAAATATCTACACTGCAATCTCTATAAACATGGAAATATCTACACCGCCATCACTACAAACATGGAAATATCTTCATCGCTATCTGTATTAACATGGAAATAGCTCCACCGCTATCAGTATAAACACTGAAATATCTACACCGCTATCTGTATAAACATGGAAATATGTACAACGCTATCTGTATAAACATGGAAATATCTACATCGCTATCTGTATAAACATGGAAATATCTACACAGCTATCTCTATAAACATGGAAATAGCTACACTGCTATCTGTATAAACATAGAAATAGCGACACCGTTATCTGTATAAACATGGAAATATCTACACCGCCCTCTGTAAAAACATGAAGATATCTACACAGTCATCTGTATAAACTTGGAAATATCTACACCTCCATCTGTATAAACATAGAAATATATACACTGCCATCTGTATACACATGGAAATATCTACACAGCCATCTGAAGAAACATGGAAATATGTACACCGCTATCTGTATAAACATGGAAATAACTACACCGCTACCTTATAAACTTGGAAATATCTACACCGCCTTCTGTATAAACATGGAAATATCTACACCGCTATCTGTATAAACATGGAAATATCTACACCGCTATCTGTATAAAGATGGAAATACCAAAACGGCTATCTGTATAAACATGGAAATATCTACAACGCTATCTGTATAAATACGGAAATATCCTCACCACTATCACTATAAACCTGGAAATGCCTACAACGCTATCTGTATAAATACGGAAATATCCTCACCACTATCTCTATAAACATGGCAATACCTACACCGCCATATCTATACACATGGAAATACCTACACCGCCATCTCTATACACATGGAAATATCTACACCACTATCTCTATAAACATAGACATATCTACATTGCAATCTCTATAACCATGGAAATATCTACACCGCCATCTCTATAAACATGGAAATATCTACATCGCTATCTGTATAAATATGGAAATATCTCCACCGCTATCAGTATAAACATGGAAATATCTACACCGATATCTGTATAAACATGGAAATATCTACACCGCTATCTGTATAAACATGGAAATATCTACAACGCTATCTGTGTAAACATGGAAGTATCTACACAGATATCTGTGTAAACTTGCAAATATCTACACAGCTATCTGTGTAAAGATCGAAATGTCTACAGCGCAATCTGTGCAAAGATGGAAATATCTACACCGCTATCTCTGTAAACATGGAAATATCTACACCGCTATCTGTATCAACATGGAAATATCTACTTCGCTATCTTTATAAACATGGAAACATCTACACTGCCATCTGTGTACACATGGAAATGTCTACACAGCAATCTGAAGAAACATGGAAATATGTACACCGCTATCTGTATAAACATGGAAATAACTACACCGCTATTTTTATAAACTTGGAAATATCTACACCGCCTTCTGTATAAACATGGAAATATCTACACCGCTTTCTGTATAAATATGGAAATACCAACACCGTTATCTGTATAAACATTGAAATATCTACACCGCTATCTGTAAAAAGATGGAAATATCTACAACGCTATCTGTGTAAGCATGGAAATATCTACACACCTATCTGTGTAAACATGGAAATATCTACACCGCTATCTGTATAAACATGGAAATATCTACACCGCTATCTGTATAAACATGGAAATACCAAAACGGCTATCTGTATAAACATGGAAATATCTACAACGCTATCTGTATAAATACGGAAATATCCTCAACACTATCACTATAAACCTGGAAATACCTACAACGCTATCTGTATAAATACGGAAATATCCTCACCACTATCTCTATAAACATGGAAATACCTACACCGCCATATCTATACACATGGAAATAACTACACCGCCATCTCTATACACATGGAAATATCTACACAGCTATCTCTATAAACATAGAAATATCTACATTGCAATCTCTATAAACATGGAAATATCTACACCGCCATCTCTATAAACATGGAAATATCTACATCGCTATCTGTATAAATATGGAAATATCTCCACCGCTATCAGTATAAACATGGAAATATCTACACCGATATCTGTATAAACATGGAAATATCTACACCGCTATCTGTATAAACATGGAGATATCTACAACGCTATCTGTGTAAACATGGAAGTATCTATACAGATATCTGTGTAAACTTGCAAATATCTACACAGCTATCTGTGTAAAGATCGAAATGTCTACAGCGCAATCTGTGCAAAGATGGAAATATCTACACCGCTATCTCTGTAAACATGGAAATATCTACACCGCTATCTGTATCAACATGGAAATATTTACTTCGCTATCTTTATAAACATGGAAATATCCACACTGTTATCTCTATAAACATGGAAATATCTACACCACCATCTGTATAAACACGCAAATATCTACAGAGTCATCTGTACAAACATGGAAACATCTACACCACCATATCTATAAACATGGAAATATCTACAGTGCCATCTGTATACCTGTGGAAACACCTACCCAGCCATCTGTGTAACCACGGAAATATCTACTCCGCTATCTCTATAAACATGGAAATACGTACAACGCTATCTCTATAAATATGGAAATATCTACACTGCAATCTCTATAAACATGGAAATATCTACACCGCCATCACTACAAACATGGAAATATCTTCATCGCTATCTGTATTAACATGGAAATAGCTCCACCGCTATCAGTATAAACACTGAAATATCTACACCGCTATCTGTATAAACATGGAAATATGTACAACGCTATCTGTATAAACATGGAAATATCTACATCGCTATCTGTATAAACATGGAAATATCTACACAGCTATCTCTATAAACATGGAAATAGCTACACTGCTATCTGTATAAACATAGAAATAGCGACACCGTTATCTGTATAAACATGGAAATATCTACACCGCCCTCTGTAAAAACATGAAGATATCTACACAGTCATCTGTATAAACTTGGAAATATCTACACCTCCATCTGTATAAACATAGAAATATATACACTGCCATCTGTATACACATGGAAATATCTACACAGCCATCTGAAGAAACATGGAAATATGTACACCGCTATCTGTATAAACATGGAAATAACTACACCGCTACCTTATAAACTTGGAAATATCTACACCGCCTTCTGTATAAACATGGAAATATCTACACCGCTATCTGTATAAACATGGAAATATCTACACCGCTATCTGTATAAAGATGGAAATACCAAAACGGCTATCTGTATAAACATGGAAATATCTACAACGCTATCTGTATAAATACGGAAATATCCTCACCACTATCACTATAAACCTGGAAATGCCTACAACGCTATCTGTATAAATACGGAAATATCCTCACCACTATCTCTATAAACATGGCAATACCTACACCGCCATATCTATACACATGGAAATACCTACACCGCCATCTCTATACACATGGAAATATCTACACCACTATCTCTATAAACATAGACATATCTACATTGCAATCTCTATAACCATGGAAATATCTACACCGCCATCTCTATAAACATGGAAATATCTACATCGCTATCTGTATAAATATGGAAATATCTCCACCGCTATCAGTATAAACATGGAAATATCTACACCGATATCTGTATAAACATGGAAATATCTACACCGCTATCTGTATAAACATGGAAATATCTACAACGCTATCTGTGTAAACATGGAAGTATCTACACAGATATCTGTGTAAACTTGCAAATATCTACACAGCTATCTGTGTAAAGATCGAAATGTCTACAGCGCAATCTGTGCAAAGATGGAAATATCTACACCGCTATCTCTGTAAACATGGAAATATCTACACCGCTATCTGTATCAACATGGAAATATCTACTTCGCTATCTTTATAAACATGGAAACATCTACACTGCCATCTGTGTACACATGGAAATGTCTACACAGCAATCTGAAGAAACATGGAAATATGTACACCGCTATCTGTATAAACATGGAAATATCTACACCGCTATTTTTATAAACTTGGAAATATCTACACCGCCTTCTGTATAAACATGGAAATATCTACACCGCTTTCTGTATAAATATGGAAATACCAACACCGTTATCTGTATAAACATTGAAATATCTACACCGCTATCTGTATAAAGATGGAAATATCTACAACGCTATCTGTGTAAGCATGGAAATATCTACACACCTATCTGTGTAAACATGGAAATATCTACACCGCTATCTGTATAAACATGGAAATATCTACACCGCTATCTGTATAAACATGGAAATACCAAAACGGCTATCTGTATAAACATGGAAATATCTACAACGCTATCTGTATAAATACGGAAATATCCTCACCACTATCACTATAAACCTGGAAATACCTACAACGCTATCTGTATAAATACGGAAATATCCTCACCACTATCTCTATAAACATGGAAATACCTACACCGCCATATCTATACACATGGAAATAACTACACCGCCATCTCTATACACATGGAAATATCTACACAGCTATCTCTATAAACATAGAAATATCTACATTGCAATCTCTATAAACATGGAAATATCTACACCGCCATCTCTATAAACATGGAAATATCTACATCGCTATCTGTATAAATATGGAAATATCTCCACCGCTATCAGTATAAACATGGAAATATCTACACCGATATCTGTATAAACATGGAAATATCTACACCGCTATCTGTATAAACATGGAGATATCTACAACGCTATCTGTGTAAACATGGAAGTATCTATACAGATATCTGTGTAAACTTGCAAATATCTACACAGCTATCTGTGTAAAGATCGAAATGTCTACAGCGCAATCTGTGCAAAGATGGAAATATCTACACCGCTATCTCTGTAAACATGGAAATATCTACACCGCTATCTGTATCAACATGGAAATATTTACTTCGCTATCTTTATAAACATGGAAATATCCACACTGTTATCTCTATAAACATGGAAATATCTACACCACCATCTGTATAAACACGCAAATATCTACAGAGTCATCTGTACAAACATGGAAACATCTACACCACCATATCTATAAACATGGAAATATCTACAGTGCCATCTGTATACCCGTGGAAATACCTACCCAGCCATCTGTGTAACCACGGAAATATCTACTCCGCTATCTCTATAAACATGGAAATACGTACAACGCTATCTCTATAAATATGGAAATATCTACACTGCAATCTCTATAAACATGGAAATATCTACACCGCCATCACTACAAACATGGAAATATCTACATCGCTATCTGTATTAACATGGAAATAGCTCCACCGCTATCAGTATAAACACTGAAATATCTACACCGCTATCTGTATAAACATGGAAATATGTACAACGCTATCTGTATAAACATGGAAATATCTACACCGCTATCTGTATAAACATGGAAATATCTACACAGCTATCTCTATAAACATGGAAATAGCTACACTGCTATCTGTATAAACATAGAAATAGCGACACCGTTATCTGTATAAACATGGAAATATCTACACCGCCCTCTGTAAAAACATCAAGATATCTACACAGTCATCTGTATAAACTTGGAAATATCTACACCTCCATCTGTATAAACATGGAAATATCTACACTGCCATCTGTATACACATGGAAATATCTACACAGCCATCTGAAGAAACATGGAAATATGTACACCGCTATCTGTATAAACATGGAAATAACTACACTGCTATCTTTATAAACTTGGAAATATCTACACCGCCTTCTGTATAAACATGGAAATATCTACACCGCTATCTGTATAAACATGAAAATACTAACACCGTTATCTGTATAAACATTGAAATATCTACACCGCTATCTGTATAAAGATGGAAATATCTACAACGCTATCTGTGTAAACATGGAAATATCTACACACCTATCTGTGTAAACATGGAAATATCTACACCGCTATCTGTATAAACATGGAAATATCTACACCGCTATCTGTATAAACATGGAAATAAAAAAACGGCTATCTGTATAAACATGGAAATATCTACAACGCTATCTGTACAAATACGGAAATATCCTCACCACTATCTCTATAAACATGGAAATACCTACACCGCCATATCTATACACATGGAAATACCTACAACGCCATCTCTATACACATGAAAATATCTACACCACTATCTCTATAAACATAGAAATATCTACATTGCAATCTCTATAAACATGGAAATATCTACACCGCCATCTCTATAAACATGGAAATATCTACATCGCTATCTGTATAAATATGGAAATATCTCCACAGCTATCAGTATAAACATGGAAATATCTACACCGATATCTGTATAAACATGGAAATATCTACACCGCTATCTGTATAAACATGGAAATATCTACAATGCTATCTGTGTAAACATGGAAGTATCTACACAGATATCTGTGTAAACTTGCAAATATCTACACAGCTATCTGTGTAAAGATCGAAATGTCTACAGCGCAATCTGTGCAAAGATGGAAATATCTACACCGCTATCTCTGTAAACATGGAAATATCTACACCGCTATCTGTATCAACATGGAAATATCTACTTCGCTATCTTTATAAACATGGAAATATCTACACTGTCATCTCTATAAACATGGAAATATCTACACCACCATCTGTATAAACATGCAAATATCTACAGAGTCATCTGTATAAACATGGAAACATCTACACCACCATATCTATAAACATGGAAATACCTACAGTGCCATCTGTATACCCGTGGAAATACCTACCCAGCCATCTGTGTAACCACGGAAATATCTACTCCGCTATCCCTATAAACATGGAAATACGTACAACGCTATCTCTATAAATATGGAAATACCTACGCTGCAATCTCTATAAACATGGAAATATCTACACCGCCATCACTATAAACATGGAAATATCTACATCGCTATCTGTATTAACATAGAAATAGCTCCACCGCTATCAGTAAAAACACTGAAATATCTACACCGCTATCTGTATAAACATGGAAATATGTACAACGCTATCTATATAAACATGGAAATATCTACACCGCTATCTGTATAAACATGGAAATATCTACACAGCTATCTCTATAAACATGGAAATAGCTACACTGCTATCTGTATAAACATAGAAATAGCGACACCGTTATCTGTATAAACATGGAAATGTCTACACCGCCCTCTGTAAAAACATGAAGATATCTACACAGTCATCTGTATAAACTTGGAAATATCTACACCTACATCTGTATAAACATGGAAATATCTACACTGCCATCTGTATACACATGGAAATATCTACACAGCCATCTGAAGAAACATGGAAATATGTACACCGCTATCTGTATAAACATGGAAATAACTACAGCGCTATCTTTATAAACTTGGAAATATCTACACCGCCTTCTGTATAAACATGGAAATATCTACACCGCTATCTGTATAAACATGGAAATACCAACACCGTTATCTGTATAAACATTGAAATATCTACACCGCTATCTGTATAAAGATGGAAATATCTACAACGCTATCTGTGTAAACATGGAAATATCTACACACCTATCTGTGTAAACATGGAAATATCTACACCGCTATCTGTATAAACATGGAAATATCTACACCGCTATCTGTATAAACATGGAAATACCAAAACGGCTATCTGTATAAACATGGAAATATCTACAACGCTATCTGTATAAATACGGAAATATCCTCACCACAATCACTATAAACCTGGAAATGCCTACAACGCTATCTGTATAAATACGGAAATATCCTCACCACTATCTCTATAAACATGGAAATACCTACACCGCCATATCTATACACATGGAAATACCTACACCGCCATCTCTATACACATGGAAATATCTACAACACTATCTCTATAAACGTAGACATATCTACATTGCAATCTCTATAAACATGGAAATATCTACACCGCCATCTCTATAAACATGGAAATATCTACATCGCTATCTGTATAAATATGGAAATATCTCCACCGTTATCAGTATAAACATGGAAATATCTACACCGATATCTGTATAAACATGGAAATATCTACACCGCTATCTGTATAAACATGGAAATATCTACAACGCTATCTGTGTAAACATGGAAGTATTTACACAGACATCTGTGTAAACTTGCAAATATCTACACAGCTATGTGTGTAAAGATCGAAATGTCTGCAGCGTAATCTGTGCAAATATGGAAATATCTACACCGCTATCTCTGTAAACATGGAAATATCTACACCGCTATCTGTATCAACATGGAAATATCTACTTCGCTATCTTTATAAACATGGAAATATCTACACTGCCATCTGTATACACATGGAAATGTCTACACAGCAATCTGAAGAAACATGGAAATATGTACACCGCTATCTGTATAAACATGGAAATAACTGCACCGCTATTTTTATAAACTTGGAAATATCTACACCGCCTTCTGTATAAACATGGAAATATCTACACCGCGATCTGTATAAACATGGAAATACCAACACCGTTATCTGTATAAACATTGAAATATCTACACAGCTATCTGTGTAAAGATCGAAATGTCTACAGCGCAATCTGTGCAAAGATGGAAATATCTACACCGCTATCTCTGTAAACATGGAAATATCTACACCGCTATCTGTATCAACATGGAAATATCTACTTCGCTATCTTTATAAACATGGAAATATCTACACTGTTATCTCTATAAACATGGAAATATCTACACCACCATCTGTATAAACATGCAAATATCTACAGAGTCATCTGTATAAACATGGAAACATCTACACCACCATATCTATAAACATGGAAATATCTACAGTGCCATCTGTATACCCGTGGAAATACCTACCCAGCCATCTGTGTAACCACGGAAATATCTACTCCGCTATCTCTATAAACATGGAAATACGTACAACGCTATCTCTATAAATATGGAAATACCTACGCTGCAATCTCTATAAACATGGAAATATCTACACCGCCATCACTATAAACATGGAAATATCTACATCGCTATCTGTATGAACATGGAAATAGCTCCACCGCTATCAGTAAAAACACTGAAATATCTACACCGCTATCTGTATAAACATGGAAATATGTACAACGCTATCTGTATAAACATGGAAATATCTACACCGCTATCTGTATAAACATGGAAATATCTACACAGCTATCTCTACAAACATGGAAATAGCTACCCTGCTATCTGTATAAACATAGAAATAGAGACACCGTTATCTGTATAAACATGGAAATATCTACACCGCCCTCTGTAAAAACATGAAGATATCTACACAGTCATCTGTATAAACTTGGAAATATCTACACCTCCATCTGTATAAACTTGGAAATATCTACACTGCCATCTGTATACACATGGAAATATCTACACAGCCATCTGAAGAAACATGGAAATATGTACACCGCTGTCTGTATAAACATGGAAATAACTACACCGCTATCTTTATAAACTTGGAAATATCTACACCCACTTCTGTATAAACATGGAAATATCTACACCGCTATCTGTATAAACATGGAAATACCAACACCGTTATCTGTATAAACATTGAAATATCTACACCGCTATCTGTATAAAGATGGAAATATCTACAACGCTATCTGTGTAAACATGGAAATATCTACACACTTATCTGTGTAAACATGGAAATATCTACACCGCTATCTGTATAAACATGGAAATATCTACACCGCTATCTGTATAAACATGGAAATACCAAAACGGCTATCTGTATAAACATGGAAATATCTACAACGCTATCTGTATAAATACGGAAATATCCTCACCACTATCACTATAAACCTGGAAATACCTACAACGCTATCTGTATAAATACGGAAATATCCTCACCACTATCTCTATAAACATGGAAATACCTACACCGCCATATCTATACACATGGAAATACCTACACCGCCATCTCTATACACATGGAAATATCTACACAGCTATCTCTATAAACATAGACATATCTACATTGCAATCTCTATAAACATGGAAATATCTACACCGCCATCTCTATAAACATGGAAATATCTACATCGCTATCTGTATAAATATGGAAATATCTCCACCGCTATCAGTATTAAACATGGAAATATCTACACCGATATCTGTATAAACATGGAAATATCTACACCGCTATCTGTGTAAACATGGAAATATCTACAACGCTATCTGTGTAAACATGGAAGTATCTACACAGATATCTGTGTAAACTTGCAAATATCTACACAGCTATCTGTGTAAAGATCGAAATGTCTACAGCGCAATCTGTGCAAAGATGGAAATATCTACACCGCTATCTCTGTAAACATGGAAATATCTACACCGCTATCTGTATCAACATGGAAATATCTACTTCGCTATCTTTTTAAACATGGAAATATCTACACTGTTATCTCTATAAACATGGAAATATCTACACCACCATCTGTATAAACATGCAAATATCTACAGAGTCATCTGTATAAACATGGAAACATCTACACCACCATATCTATAAACATGGAAATATCTACAGTGCCATCTGTATACCCGTGGAAATACCTACCCAGCCATCTGTGTAACCACGGAAATATCTACTCCGCTATCTCTATAAACATGGAAATACGTACAACGCTATCTCTATAAATATGCAAATACCTACGCTGCAATTTCTATAAACATGGAAATATCTACACCGCCATCACTATAAACATGGAAATATCTACATCGCTATCTGTATTAACATGGAAATAGCTCCACCGCTATCAGTAAAAACACTGAAATATCTACACCGCTATCTGTATAAACATGGAAATATGTACAACGCTATCTGTATAAACATGGAAATATCTACACCGCTATCTGTATAAAAATGGAAATATCTACACAGCTATCTCTATAAACATGGAAATAGCTACACTGCTATCTGTATAAACATAGAAATAGCGACACCGTTATCTGTATAAACATGGAAATATCTACACCGCCCTCTGTAAAAACATCAAGATATCTACACAGTCATCTGTATAAACTTGGAAATATCTACACCTCCATCTGTATAAACATGGAAATATCTACACTGCCATCTGTATACACATGGAAATATCTACACAGCCATCTGAAGAAACATGGAAATATGTACACCGGTATCTGTATAAACATGGAAATAACTACACCGCTATCTTTATAAACTTGGAAATATATACACCGCCTTCTGTATAAACATGGAAATATCTACACCGCTATCTGTATAAACATGGAAATACCAACACCGTTATCTGTATAAACATTGAAATATCTACACCGCTATCTGTATAAAGATGGAAATATCTACAACGCTATCTGTGTAAACATGGAAATATCTACACACCTATCTGTGTAAACATGGAAATATCTACACCGCTATCTGTATAAACATGGAAATATCTACACCGCTATCTGTATAAACATGGAAATACCAAAACGGCTATCTGTATAAACATGGAAATATCTACAACGCTATCTGTATAAATACGGAAATATCCTCACCACAATCACTATAAACCTGGAAATGCCTACAACGCTATCTGTATAAATACGGAAATATCCTCACCACTATCTCTATAAACATGGAAATACCTACACCGCCATATCTATACACATGGAAATACCTACACCGCCATCTCTATACACATGGAAATATCTACACCACTATCTCTATAAACATAGACATATCTACATTGCAATCTCTATAAACATGGAAATATCTACACCGCCATCTCTATAAACATGGAAATATCTACATCGCTATCTGTATAAATATGGAAATATCTCCACCGCTATCAGTATAAACATGGAAATATCTACACCGATATCTGTATAAACATGGAAATATCTACACCGCTATCTGTATAAACATGGAAATATCTACAACGCTATCTGTGTAAACATGGAAGTATCTACACAGATATCTGTGCAAACTTGCAAATATCTACACAGCTATCTGTGTAAAGATCGAAATGTTTACAGCGCAATCTGTGCAAAGATGGAAATATCTACACCGCTATCTCTGTAAACATGGAAATATCTACACCGCTATCTGTATCAACATGGAAATATCTACTTCGCTATCTTTATAAACATGGAAATATCTACACTGCCATCTGTGTACACATGGAAATGTCTACACAGCAATCTGAAGAAACATGGAAATATGTACACCGCTATCTGTATAAACATGGAAATAACTACACCGCTATTTTTATAAACTTGGAAATATCTACACCGCCTACTGTATAAACATGGAAATATCTACACCGCTTTCTGTATAAATATGGAAATACCAACACCGTTATCTGTATAAACATTGAAATATCTACACCGCTATCTGTATAAAGATGGAAATATCTACAACGCTATCTGTGTAAGCATGGAAATATCTACACACCTATCTGTGTAAACATGGAAATATCTACACCGCTATCTGTATAAACATGGAAATATCTACACCGCTATCTGTATAAACATGGAAATACCAAAACGTCTATCTGTATAAACATGGAAATATCTACAACGCTATCTGTATAAATACGGAAATATCCTCACCACTATCACTATAAACCTGGAAATACCTACAACGCTATCTGTATAAATACGGAAATATCCTCACCACTATCTCTATAAACATGGAAATACCTACACCGCCATATCTATACACATGGAAATAACTACACCGCCATCTCTATACACATGGAAATATCTACACAGCTATCTCTATAAACATAGAAATATCTACATTGCAATCTCTATAAACATGGAAATATCTACACCGCCATCTCTATAAACATGGAAATATCTACATCGCTATCTGTATAAATATGGAAATATCTCCACCGCTATCAGTATAAACATGGAAATATCTACACCGATATCTGTATAAACATGGAAATATCTAAACCGCCATCTGTATAAACATGGAGATATCTACAACGCTATCTGTGTAAACATGGAAGTATCTACACAGATATCTGTGTAAACTTGCAAATATCTACACAGCTATCTGTGTAAAGATCGAAATGTCTACAGCGCAATCTGTGCAAAGATGGAAATATCTACACCGCTATCTCTGTAAACATGGAAATATCTACACCGCTATCTGTATGAACATGGAAATATCTACTTCGCTATCTTTATAAACATGGAAATATCTACACTGTTATCTCTATAAACATGGAAATATCTACACCACCATCTGTATAAACATGCAAATATCTACAGAGTCATCTGTATAAACATGGAAACATCTACACCACCATATCTATAAACATGGAAATATCTACAGTGCCATCTGTATACCCGTGGAAATACCTACCCAGCCATCTGTGTAACCACGGAAATATCTACTCCGCTATCTCTATAAACATGGAAATACGTACAACGCTATCTCTATAAATATGGAAATACCTACGCTGCAATCTCTATAAACATGGAAATATCTACACCGCCATCACTATAAACATGGAAATATCTACATCGATATCTGTATGAACATGGAAATAGCTCCACCGCTATCAGTAAAAACACTGAAATATCTACACCGCTATCTGTATAAACATGGAAATATGTACAACGCTATCTGTATAAACATGGAAATATCTACACCGCTATCTGTATAAACATGGAAATATCTACACAGCTATCTCTACAAACATGGAAATAGCTACCCTGCTATCTGTATAAACATAGAAATAGCGACACCGTTATCTGTATAAACATGGAAATATCTACACCGCCCTCTGTAAAAACATGAAGATATCTACACAGTCATCTGTATAAACTTGGAAATATCTACACCTCCATCTGTATAAACTTGCAAATATCTACACTGCCATCTGTATACACATGGAAATATCTACACAGCCATCTGAAGAAACATGGAAATATGTACACCGCTGTCTGTATAAACATGGAAATAACTACACCGCTATCTTTATAAACTTGGAAATATCTACACCCCCTTCTGTATAAACATGGAAATATCTACACCGCTATCTGTATAAACATGGAAATACCAACACCGTTATCTGTATAAACATTGAAATATCTACACCGCTATCTGTATAAAGATGGAAATATCTACAACGCTATCTGTGTAAACATGGAAATATCTACACACCTATCTGTGTAAACATGGAAATATCTACACCGCTATCTGTATAAACATGGAAATATCTACACCGCTATCTGTATAAACATGGAAATACCAAAACGGCTATCTGTATAAACATGGAAATATCTACAACGCTATCTGTATAAATACGGAAATATCCTCACCACTATCACTATAAACCTGGAAATACCTACAACGCTATCTGTATAAATACGGAAATATCCTCACCACTATCTCTATAAACATGGAAATACCTACACCGCCATATCTATACACATGGAAATACCTACACCGCCATCTCTATACACATGGAAATATCTACACAGCTATCTCTATAAACATAGACATATCTACATTGCAATCTCTATAAACATGGAAATATCTACACCGCCATCTCTATAAACATGGAAATATCTACATCGCTATCTGTATAAATATGGAAATATCTCCACCGCTATCAGTATTAAACATGGAAATATCTACACCGATATCTGTATAAACATGGAAATATCTACACCGCTATCTGTGTAAACATGGAAATATCTACAACGCTATCTGTGTAAACATGGAAGTATCTACACAGATATCTGTGTAAACTTGCAAATATCTACACAGCTATCTGTGTAAAGATCGAAATGTCTACAGCGCAATCTGTGCAAAGATGGAAATATCTACACCGCTATCTCTGTAAACATGGAAATATCTACACCGCTATCTGTATCAACATGGAAATATCTACTTCGCTATCTTTTTAAACATGGAAATATCTACACTGTTATCTCTATAAACATGGAAATATCTACACCACCATCTGTATAAACATGCAAATATCTACAGAGTCATCTGTATAAACATGGAAACATCTACACCACCATATCTATAAACATGGAAATATCTACAGTGCCATCTGTATACCCGTGGAAATACCTACCCAGCCATCTGTGTAACCACGGAAATATCTACTCCGCTATCTCTATAAACATGGAAATACGTACAACGCTATCTCTATAAATATGCAAATACCTACGCTGCAATCTCTATAAACATGGAAATATCTACACCGCCATCACTATAAACATGGAAATATCTACATCGCTATCTGTATTAACATGGAAATAGCTCCACCGCTATCAGTAAAAACACTGAAATATCTACACCGCTATCTGTATAAACATGGAAATATGTACAACGCTATCTGTATAAACATGGAAATATCTACACCGCTATCTGTATAAAGATGGAAATATCTACAACGCTATCTGTGTAAACATGGAAATATCTACACACCTATCTGTGTAAACATGGAAATATCTACACCGCTATCTGTATAAACATGGAAATATCTACACCGCTATCTGTATAAACATGGAAATACCAAAACGGCTATCTGTATAAACATGGAAATATCTACAACGCTATCTGTATAAATACGGAAATATCCTCACCACAATCACTATAAACCTGGAAATGCCTACAACGCTATCTGTATAAATACGGAAATATCCTCACCACTATCTCTATAAACATGGAAATACCTACACCGCCATATCTATACACATGGAAATACCTACACCGCCATCTCTATACACATGGAAATATCTACACCACTATCTCTATAAACATAGACATATCTACATTGCAATCTCTATAAACATGGAAATATCTACACCGCCATCTCTATAAACATGGAAATATCTACATCGCTATCTGTATAAATATGGAAATATCTCCACCGCTATCAGTATAAACATGGAAATATCTACACCGATATCTGTATAAACATGGAAATATCTACACCGCTATCTGTGTAAACATGGAAATATCTACAACGCTATCTGTGTAAACATGGAAGTATCTACACAGATATCTGTGCAAACTTGCAAATATCTACACAGCTATCTGTGTAAAGATCGAAATGTCTACAGCGCAATCTGTGCAAAGATGGAAATATCTACACCGCTATCTCTGTAAACATGGAAATATCTACACCGCTATCTGTATCAACATGGAAATATCTACTTCGCTATCTTTATAAACATGGAAATATCTACACTGCCATCTGTGTACACATGGAAATGTCTACACAGCAATCTGAAGAAACATGGAAATATGTACACCGCTATCTGTATAAACATGGAAATAACTACACCGCTATTTTTATAAACTTGGAAATATCTACACCGCCTACTGTATAAACATGGAAATATCTACACCGCTTTCTGTATAAATATGGAAATACCAACACCGTTATCTGTATAAACATTGAAATATCTACACCGCTATCTGTATAAAGATGGAAATATCTACAACGCTATCTGTGTAAGCATGGAAATATCTACACACCTATCTGTGTAAACATGGAAATATCTACACCGCTATCTGTATAAACATGGAAATATCTACACCGCTATCTGTATAAACATGGAAATACCAAAACGTCTATCTGTATAAACATGGAAATATCTACAACGCTATCTGTATAAATACGGAAATATCCTCACCACTATCACTATAAACCTGGAAATACCTACAACGCTATCTGTATAAATACGGAAATATCCTCACCACTATCTCTATAAACATGGAAATACCTACACCGCCATATCTATACACATGGAAATAACTACACCGCCATCTCTATACACATGGAAATATCGACACAGCTATCTCTATAAACATAGAAATATCTACATTGCAATCTCTATAAACATGGAAATATCTACACCGCCATCTCTATAAACATGGAAATATCTACATCGCTATCTGTATAAATATGGAAATATCTCCACCGCTATCAGTATAAACATGGAAATATCTACACCGATATCTGTATAAACATGGAAATATCTAAACCGCTATCTGTATAAACATGGAGATATCTACAACGCTATCTGTGTAAACATGGAAGTATCTACACAGATATCTGTGTAAACTTGCAAATATCTACACAGCTATCTGTGTAAAGATCGAAATGTCTACAGCGCAATCTGTGCAAAGATGGAAATATCTACACCGCTATCTCTGTAAACATGGAAATATCTACACCGCTATCTGTATCAACATGGAAATATCTACTTCGCTATCTTTATAAACATGGAAATATCTACACTGTTATCTCTATAAACATGGAAATATCTACACCACCATCTGTATAAACACGCAAATATCTACAGAGTCATCTGTACAAACATGGAAACATCTACACCACCATATCTATAAACATGGAAATATCTACAGTGCCATCTGTATACCCGTGGAAATACCTACCCAGCCATCTGTGTAACCACGGAAATATCTACTCCGCTATCTCTATAAACATGGAAATACGTACAACGATATCTCTATAAATATGGAAATATCTACACTGCAATCTCTATAAACATGGAAATATCTACACCGCCATCACTACAAACATGGAAATATCTACATCGCTATCTGTATTAACATGGAAATAGCTCCACCGCTATCAGTATAAACACTGAAATATCTACACCGCTATCTGTATAAACATGGAAATATGTACAACGCTATCTGTATAAACATGGAAATATCTACACCGCTATCTGTATAAACATGGAAATATCTACACAGCTATCTCTATAAACATGGAAATAGCTACACTGCTATCTGTATAAACATAGAAATAGCGACACCGTTATCTGTATAAACATGGAAATATCTACACCGCCCTCTGTAAAAACATCAAGATATCTACACAGTCATCTGTATAAACTTGGAAATATCTACACCTCCATCTGTATAAACATGGAAATATCTACACTGCCATCTGTATACACATGGAAATATCTACACAGCCATCTGAAGAAACATGGAAGTATGTACACCGCTATCTGTATAAACATGGAAATAACTACACCGCTATCTTTATAAACTTGGAAATATCTACACCGCCTTCTGTATAAACATGGAAATATCTACACCGCTATCTGTATAAACATGAAAATACTAACACCGTTATCTGTATAAACTTTGAAATATCTACACCGCTATCTGTATAAAGATGGAAATATCTACAACGCTATCTGTGTAAACATGGAAATATCTACACACCTATCTGTGTAAACATGGAAATATCTACACCGCTATCTGTATAAACATGGAAATATCTACACCGCTATCTGTATAAACATGGAAATATCTACAATGCTATCTGTGTAAACATGGAAGTATCTACACAGATATCTGTGTAAACTTGCAAATATCTACACAGCTATCTGTGTAAAGATCCAAATGTCTACAGCGCAATCTGTGCAAAGATGGAAATATCTACACCGCTATCTCTGTAAACATGGAAATATCTACACCGCTATCTGTATCAACATGGAAATATCTACTTCGCTATCTGTATAAACATGGAAATATCTACACTGTTATCTCTATAAACATGGAAATATCTACACCACCATCTGTATAAACATGCAAATATCTACAGAGTCATCTGTATAAACATGGAAATATCTACACCTCCATATCTATAAACATGGAAATATCTACAGTGCCATCTGTATACCCGTGGAAATACCTACCCAGCCATCTGTGTAACCACGGAAATATCTACTCCGCTATCTCTATAAACATGGAAATACGTACAACGCTATCTCTATAAATATGGAAATATCTACACTGCAATCTCTATAAACATGGAAATATCTACACCGCCATCACTATAAACATGGAAATATCTACATCGCTATCTGTATTAACATGGAAATGGATCCACCGCTATCAGTATAAACACTGAAATATCTCCACCGCTATCAGTATAAACATGGAAATATCTACACCGATATCTGTATAAACATGGAAATATCTACACCGCTATCTGTATAAACATGGAAATATCTACAATGCTATCTGTGTAAACATGGAAGTATCTACACAGATATCTGTGTAAACTTGCAAACATCTACACAGCTATCTGTGTAAAGATCGAAATGTCTACAGCGCAATCTGTGCAAAGATGGAAATATCTAAACCGCTATCTCTGTAAACATGGAAATATCTACACCGCTATCTGTATCAACATGGAAATATCTACTTCGCTATCTGTATAAACATGGAAATATCTACACTGTTATCTCTATAAACATGGAAATATCTACACCACCATCTGTATAAACATGCAAATATCTACAGAGTCATCTGTATAAACATGGAAATATCTACACCTCCATATCTATAAACATGGAAATATCTACAGTGCCATCTGTATACCCGTGGAAATACCTACCCAGCCATCTGTGTAACCACGGAAATATCTACTCCGCTATCTCTATAAACATGGAAATACGTACAACGCTATCTCTATAAATATGGAAATATCTACACTGCAATCTCTATAAACATGGAAATATCTACACCGCAATCACTACAAACATGGAAATATCTACATCGCTATCTGTATTAACATGGAAATAGCTCCACCGCTATCAGTATAAACACTGAAATATCTCCACCGCTATCAGTATAAACATGTAAATATGTACAACGCTATCTGTATAAACATGGAAATATCTACACCGCTATCTGTATAAACATGGAAATATCTACACAGCTATCTCTATAAACATGGAAATAGCTACACTGCTATCTGTATAAACATAGAAATAGCGACAACGTTATCTGTATAAACATGGAAATATCTACACCGCCCTCTGTAAAAACATGAAGATATCTACACAGTCATCTGTATAAACTTGGAAATATCTACACCTCCATCTGTATAAACATGGAAATATCTACACTGCCATCTGTATACACATGGAAATATCTACACAGCCATCTGAAGAAACATGGAAGTATGTACACCGCTATCTGTATAAACATGGAAATAACTACACCGCTATCTTTATAAACTTGGAAATATCTACACCGCCTTCTGTATAAACATGGAAATATCTACACCGCTATCTGTATAAACATGGAAATACCAACGCCGTTATCTGTATAAACATTGAAATATCTACACCGCTATCTGTATAAAGATGGAAATATCTACAACGCTATCTGTGTAAACATGGAAATATCTAGACACCTATCTGTGTAAACATTGAAATATCTACACCGCTATCTGTATAAACATGGAAATATCTACACCGCTATCTGTATAAACATGGAAATACCAAAACGGCTATCTGTATAAACATGGAAATATCTACAACGCTATCTGTATAAATACGGAAATATCCTCACCACTATCACTATAAACCTGGAAATACCTACAACGCTATCTGTATAAATACGGAAATATCCTCACCACTATCTCTATAAACATGGAAATACCTACACCGCCATATCTATACACATGGAAATACCTACACCGCCATCTCTATACACATGGAAATATCTACACCACTATCTCTATAAACATAGAAATATCTACATTGCAATTTCTATAAACATGGAAATATCTACACCGCCATCTCTATAAAAATGGAAATATCTACATCGCTATCTGTATAAATATGGAAATATCTCCACCGCTATCAGTATAAACATGGAAATATCTACACCGCTATCTGTATAAACATGGAAATATCTACAACGCTATCTGTGTAAACATGGAAGTATCTACACAGGTATCTGTGTAAACTTGCAAATATCTACACAGCTATCTGTGTAAAGATCGAAATGTCTACAGCGCAATCTGTGCAAAGATGGAAATATCTACACCGCTATCTCTGTAAACATGGAAATATCTACACCGCTATCTGTATCAACATGGAAATATCTACTTCGCTATCTTTATAAACATGGAAATATCTACACTGTAATCTCTATAAACATGGAAATATCTACACCACCATCTGTATAAACATGCAAATATCTACAGTCATCTGTATAAACATGGAAATATCTACACCACCATATCTATAAACATGGAAATATCTACAGTGCCATCTGTATACCCGTGGAAATACCTACCCAGCCATCTGTGTAACCACGGAAATATCTACTCCGCTATCTCTATAAACATGGAAATACGTACAACGCTATCTCTATAAATATGGAAATATCTACACTGCAATCTCTATAAACATGGAAATATCTACACCGCCATCACTATAAACATGGAAATATCTACATCGCTATCTGTATTAACATGGAAATAGCTCCACCGCTATCAGTATAAACACTGAAATATCTACACCGCTATCTGTATAAACATGGAAATATGTACAACGCTATCTGTATAAACATGGAAATGTCTACACTGCTATCTGTATAAACATGGACATATCTACACAGCTATCTCTATAAACATGGAAATAGCTACACTGCTATCTGTATAAACATAGAAATAGCGACACCGTTATCTGTATAAACATGGAAATATCTACACCGCCCTCTGTAAAAACATGAAGATATCTACACAGTCATCTGTATAAACTTGGAAATATCTACACCTCCATCTGTATAAACATAGAAATATATACACTGCCATCTCTATACACATGGAATTATCTACACAGCCATCTGAAGAAACATGGAAATATGTACACCGCTATCTGTATAAACATGGAAATAACTACACCGCTACCTTATAAACTTGGAAATATCTACACCGCCTTCTGTATAAACATGGAAATATCTACACCGCTATCTGTATAAACATGGAAATATCTACACCGCTATCTGTATAAAGATGGAAATACCAAAACGGCTATCTGTATAAACATGGAAATATCTACAACGCTATCTGTATAAATACGGAAATATCCTCACCACTATCACTATAAACCTGGAAATGCCTACAACGCTATCTGTATAAATACGGAAATATCCTCACCACTATCTCTATAAACATGGCAATACCTACACCGCCATATCTATACACATGGAAATACCTACACCGCCATCTCTATACACATGGAAATATCTACACCACTATCTCTATAAACATAGACATATCTACATTGCAATCTCTATAACCATGGAAATATCTACACCGCCATCTCTATAAACATGGAAATATCTACATCGCTATCTGTATAAATATGGAAATATCTCCACCGCTATCAGTATAAACATGGAAATATCTACACCGATATCTGTATAAACATGGAAATATCTACACCGCTATCTGTATAAACATGGAAATATCTACAACGCTATCTGTGTAAACATGGAAGTATCTACACAGATATCTGTGTAAACTTGCAAATATCTACACAGCTATCTGTGTAAAGATCGAAATGTCTACAGCGCAATCTGTGCAAAGATGGAAATATCTACACCGCTATCTCTGTAAACATGGAAATATCTACACCGCTATCTGTATCAACATGGAAATATCTACTTCGCTATCTTTATAAACATGGAAATATCTACACTGCCATCTGTGTACACATGGAAATGTCTACACAGCAATCTGAAGAAACATGGAAATATGTACACCGCTATCTGTATAAACATGGAAATAACTACACCGCTATTTTTATAAACTTGGAAATATCTACACCGCCTTCTGTATAAACATGGAAATATCTACACCGCTTTCTGTATAAATATGGAAATACCAACACCGTTATCTGTATAAACATTGAAATATCTACACCGCTATCTGTATAAAGATGGAAATATCTACAACGCTATCTGTGTAAGCATGGAAATATCTACACACCTATCTGTGTAAACATGGAAATATCTACACCGCTATCTGTATAAACATGGAAATATCTACACCGCTATCTGTATAAACATGGAAATACCAAAACGGCTATCTGTATAAACATGGAAATATCTACAACGCTATCTGTATAAATACGGAAATATCCTCAACACTATCACTATAAACCTGGAAATACCTACAACGCTATCTGTATAAATACGGAAATATCCTCACCACTATCTCTATAAACATGGAAATACCTACACCGCCATATCTATACACATGGAAATAACTACACCGCCATCTCTATACACATGGAAATATCTACACAGCTATCTCTATAAACATAGAAATATCTACATTGCAATCTCTATAAACATGGAAATATCTACACCGCCATCTCTATAAACATGGAAATATCTACATCGCTATCTGTATAAATATGGAAATATCTCCACCGCTATCAGTATAAACATGGAAATATCTACACCGATATCTGTATAAACATGGAAATATCTACACCGCTATCTGTATAAACATGGAGATATCTACAACGCTATCTGTGTAAACATGGAAGTATCTACACAGATATCTGTGTAAACTTGCAAATATCTACACAGCTATCTGTGTAAAGATCGAAATGTCTACAGCGCAATCTGTGCAAAGATGGAAATATCTACACCGCTATCTCTGTAAACATGGAAATATCTACACCGCTATCTGTATCAACATGGAAATATTTACTTCGCTATCTTTATAAACATGGAAATATCCACACTGTTATCTCTATAAACATGGAAATATCTACACCACCATCTGTATAAACACGCAAATATCTACAGAGTCATCTGTACAAACATGGAAACATCTACACCACCATATCTATAAACATGGAAATATCTACAGTGCCATCTGTATACCCGTGGAAATACCTACCCAGCCATCTGTGTAACCACGGAAATATCTACTCCGCTATCTCTATAAACATGGAAATACGTACAACGCTATCTCTATAAATATGGAAATATCTACACTGCAATCTCTATAAACATGGAAATATCTACACCGCCATCACTACAAACATGGAAATATCTACATCGCTATCTGTATTAACATGGAAATAGCTCCACCGCTATCAGTATAAACACTGAAATATCTACACCGCTATCTGTATAAACATGGAAATATGTACAACGCTATCTGTATAAACATGGAAATATCTACACCGCTATCTGTATAAACATGGAAATATCTACACAGCTATCTCTATAAACATGGAAATAGCTACACTGCTATCTGTATAAACATAGAAATAGCGACACCGTTATCTGTATAAACATGGAAATATCTACACCGCCCTCTGTAAAAACATCAAGATATCTACACAGTCATCTGTATAAACTTGGAAATATCTACACCTCCATCTGTATAAACATGGAAATATCTACACTGCCATCTGTATACACATGGAAATATCTACACAGCCATCTGAAGAAACATGGAAATATGTACACCGCTATCTGTATAAACATGGAAATAACTACACTGCTATCTTTATAAACTTGGAAATATCTACACCGCCTTCTGTATAAACATGGAAATATCTACACCGCTATCTGTATAAACATGAAAATACTAACACCGTTATCTGTATAAACATTGAAATATCTACACCGCTATCTGTATAAAGATGGAAATATCTACAACGCTATCTGTGTAAACATGGAAATATCTACACACCTATCTGTGTAAACATGGAAATATCTACACCGCTATCTGTATAAACATGGAAATATCTACACCGCTATCTGTATAAACATGGAAATACCAAAACGGCTATCTGTATAAACATGGAAATATCTACAACGCTATCTGTACAAATACGGAAATATCCTCACCACTATCTCTATAAACATGGAAATACCTACACCGCCATATCTATACACATGGAAATACCTACAACGCCATCTCTATACACATGAAAATATCTACACCACTATCTCTATAAACATAGAAATATCTACATTGCAATCTCTATAAACATGGAAATATCTACACCGCCATCTCTATAAACATGGAAATATCTACATCGCTATCTGTATATATATGGAAATATCTCCACAGCTATCAGTATAAACATGGAAATATCTACACCGATATCTGCATAAACATGGAAATATCTACACCGCTATCTGTATAAACATGGAAATATCTACAATGCTATCTGTGTAAACATGGAAGTATCTACACAGATATCTGTGTAAACTTGCAAATATCTACACAGCTATCTGTGTAAAGATCGAAATGTCTACAGCGCAATCTGTGCAAAGATGGAAATATCTACACCGCTATCTCTGTAAACATGGAAATATCTACACCGCTATCTGTATCAACATGGAAATATCTACTTCGCTATCTTTATAAACATGGAAATATCTACACTGTCATCTCTATAAACATGGAAATATCTACACCACCATCTGTATAAACATGCAAATATCTACAGAGTCATCTGTATAAACATGGAAACATCTACACCACCATATCTATAAACAAGGAAATACCTACAGTGCCATCTGTATACCCGTGGAAATACCTACCCAGCCATCTGTGTAACCACGGAAATATCTACTCCGCTATCTCTATAAACATGGAAATACGTACAACGCTATCTCTATAAATATGGAAATACCTACGCTGCAATCTCTATAAACATGGAAATATCTACATCGCCATCACTATAAACATGGAAATATCTACATCGCTATCTGTATTAACATGGAAATAGCTCCACCGCTATCAGTAAAAACACTGAAATATCTACACCGCTATCTGTATAAACATGGAAATATGTACAACGCTATCTATATAAACATGGAAATATCTACACCGCTATCTGTATAAACATGGAAATATCTACACAGCTATCTCTATAAACATGGAAATAGCTACACTGCTATCTGTATAAACATAGAAATAGCGACACCGTTATCTGTATAAACATGGAAATGTCTACACCGCCCTCTGTAAAAACATGAAGATATCTACACAGTCATCTGTATAAACTTGGAAATATCTACACCTACATCTGTATAAACATGGAAATATCTACACTGCCATCTGTATACACATGGAAATATCTACACAGCCATCTGAAGAAACATGGAAATATGTACACCGCTATCTGTATAAACATGGAAATAACTACAGCGCTATCTTTATAAACTTGGAAATATCTACACCGCCTTCTGTATAAACATGGAAATATCTACACCGCTATCTGTATAAACATGGAAATACCAACACCGTTATCTGTATAAACATTGAAATATCTACACCGCTATCTGTATAAAGATGGAAATATCTACAACGCTATCTGTGTAAACATGGAAATATCTACACACCTATCTGTGTAAACATGGAAATATCTACACCGCTATCTGTATAAACATGGAAATATCTACACCGCTATCTGTATAAACATGGAAATACCAAAACGGCTATCTGTATAAACATGGAAATATCTACAACGCTATCTGTATAAATACGGAAATATCCTCACCACAATCACTATAAACCTGGAAATGCCTACAACGCTATCTGTATAAATACGGAAATATCCTCACCACTATCTCTATAAACATGGAAATACCTACACCGCCATATCTATACACATGGAAATACCTACACCGCCATCTCTATACACATGGAAATATCTACACCACTATCTCTATAAACGTAGACATATCTACATTGCAATCTCTATAAACATGGAAATATCTACACCGCCATCTCTATAAACATGGAAATATCTACATCGCTATCTGTATAAATATGGAAATATCTCCACCGTTATCAGTATAAACATGGAAATATCTACACCGATATCTGTATAAACATGGAAATATCTACACCGCTATCTGTATAAACATGGAAATATCTACAACGCTATCTGTGTAAACATGGAAGTATCTACACAGATATCTGTGCAAACTTGCAAATATCTACACAGCTATCTGTGTAAAGATCGAAATGTCTACAGCGCAATCTGTGCAAAGATGGAAATATCTACACCGCTATCTCTGTAAACATGGAAATATCTACACCGCTATCTGTATCAACATGGAAATATCTACTTCGCTATCTTTATAAACATGGAAATATCTACACTGCCATCTGGGTACACATGGAAATGTCTACACAGCAATCTGAAGAAACATGGAAATATGTACACCGCTATCTGTATAAACATGGAAATAACTACACCGCTATTTTTATAAACTTGGAAATATCTACACCGCCTACTGTATAAACATGGAAATATCTACACCGCTTTCTGTATAAATATGGAAATACCAACACCGTTATCTGTATAAACATTGAAATATCTACACCGCTATCTGTATAAAGATGGAAATATCTACAACGCTATCTGTGTAAGCATGGAAATATCTACACACCTATCTGTGTAAACATGGAAATATCTACACCGCTATCTGTATAAACATGGAAATATCTACACCGCTATCTGTATAAACATGGAAATACCAAAACGTCTATCTGTATAAACATGGAAATATCTACAACGCTATCTGTATAAATACGGAAATATCCTCACCACTATCACTATAAACCTGGAAATACCTACAACGCTATCTGTATAAATACGGAAATATCCTCACCACTATCTCTATAAACATGGAAATACCTACACCGCCATATCTATACACATGGAAATAACTACACCGCCATCTCTATACACATGGAAATATCTACACAGCTATCTCTATAAACATAGAAATATCTACATTGCAATCTCTATAAACATGGAAATATCTACACCGCCATCTCTATAAACATGGAAATATCTACATCGCTATCTGTATAAATATGGAAATATCTCCACCGCTATCAGTATAAACATGGAAATATCTACACCGATATCTGTATAAACATGGAAATATCTAAACCGCTATCTGTATAAACATGGAGATATCTACAACGCTATCTGTGTAAACATGGAAGTATCTACACAGATATCTGTGTAAACTTGCAAATATCTACACAGCTATCTGTGTAAAGATCGAAATGTCTACAGCGCAATCTGTGCAAAGATGGAAATATCTACACCGCTATCTCTGTAAACATGGAAATATCTACACCGCTATCTGTATCAACATGGAAATATCTACTTCGCTATCTTTATAAACATGGAAATATCTACACTGTTATCTCTATAAACATGGAAATATCTACACCACCATCTGTATAAACATGCAAATATCTACAGAGTCATCTGTATAAACATGGAAACATCTACACCACCATATCTATAAACATGGAAATATCTACAGTGCCATCTGTATACCCGTGGAAATACCTACCCAGCCATCTGTGTAACCACGGAAATATCTACTCCGCTATCTCTATAAACATGGAAATACGTACAACGCTATCTCTATAAATATGGAAATACCTACGCTGCAATCTCTATAAACATGGAAATATCTACACCGCCATCACTATAAACATGGAAATATCTACATCGCTATCTGTATGAACATGGAAATAGCTCCACCGCTATCAGTAAAAACACTGAAATATCTACACCGCTATCTGTATAAACATGGAAATATGTACAACGCTATCTGTATAAACATGGAAATATCTACACCGCTATCTGTATAAACATGGAAATATCTACACAGCTATCTCTACAAACATGGAAATAGCTACCCTGCTATCTGTATAAACATAGAAATAGCGGCACCGTTATCTGTATAAACATGGAAATATCTACACCGCCCTCTGTAAAAACATGAAGATATCTACACAGTCATCTGTATAAACTTGGAAATATCTACACCTCCATCTGTATAAACTTGGAAATATCTACACTGCCATCTGTATACACATGGAAATATCTACACAGCCATCTGAAGAAACATGGAAATATGTACACCGCTGTCTGTATAAACATGGAAATAACTACACCGCTATCTTTATAAACTTGGAAATATCTACACCCCCTTCTGTATAAACATGGAAATATCTACACCGCTATCTGTATAAACATGGAAATACCAACACCGTTATCTGTATAAACATTGAAATATCTACACCGCTATCTGTATAAAGATGGAAATATCTACAACGCTATCTGTGTAAACATGGAAATATCTACACACCTATCTGTGTAAACATGGAAATATCTACACCGCTATCTGTATAAACATGGAAATATCTACACCGCTATCTGTATAAACATGGAAATACCAAAACGGCTATCTGTATAAACATGGAAATATCTACAACGCTATCTGTATAAATACGGAAATATCCTCACCACAATCACTATAAACCTGGAAATGCCTACAACGCTATCTGTATAAATACGGAAATATCCTCACCACTATCTCTATAAACATGGAAATACCTACACCGCCATATCTATACACATGGAAATACCTACACCGCCATCTCTATACACATGGAAATATCTACACCACTATCTCTATAAACGTAGACATATCTACATTGCAATCTCTATAAACATGGAAATATCTACACCGCCATCTCTATAAACATGGAAATATCTACATCGCTATCTGTATAAATATGGAAATATCTCCACCGTTATCAGTATAAACATGGAAATATCTACACCGATATCTGTATAAACATGGAAATATCTACACCGCTATCTGTATAAACATGGAAATATCTACAACGCTATCTGTGTAAACATGGAAGTATTTACACAGACATCTTTGTAAACTTGCAAATATCTACACAGCTATGTGTGTAAAGATCGAAATGTCTGCAGCGTAATCTGTGCAAATATGGAAATATCTACACCGCTATCTCTGTAAACATGGAAATATCTACACCGCTATCTGTATCAACATGGAAATATCTACTTCGCTATCTTTATAAACATGGAAATATCTACACTGCCATCTGTATACACATGGAAATGTCTACACAGCAATCTGAAGAAACATGGAAATATGTACACCGCTATCTGTATAAACATGGAAATAACTGCACCGCTATTTTTATAAACTTGGAAATATCTACACCGCCTTCTGTATAAACATGGAAATATCTACACCGCGATCTGTATAAACATGGAAATACCAACACCGTTATCTGTATAAACATTGAAATATCTACACAGCTATCTGTGTAAAGATCGAAATGTCTACAGCGCAATCTGTGCAAAGATGGAAATATCTACACCGCTATCTCTGTAAACATGGAAATATCTACACCGCTATCTGTATCAACATGGAAATATCTACTTCGCTATCTTTATAAACATGGAAATATCTACACTGTTATCTCTATAAACATGGAAATATCTACACCACCATCTGTATAAACATGCAAATATCTACAGAGTCATCTGTATAAACATGGAAACATCTACACCACCATATCTATAAACATGGAAATATCTACAGTGCCATCTGTATACCCGTGGAAATACCTAACCAGCGATCTGTGTAACCACGGAAATATCTACTCCGCTATCTCTATAAACATGGAAATACGTACAACGCTATCTCTATAAATATGGAAATACCTACGCTGCAATCTCTATAAACATGGAAATATCTACACCGCCATCACTATAAACATGGAAATATCTACATCGCTATCTGTATGAACATGGAAATAGCTCCACCGCTATCAGTAAAAACACTGAAATATCTACACCGCTATCTGTATAAACATGGAAATATGTACAACGCTATCTGTATAAACATGGAAATATCTACACCGCTATCTGTATAAACATGGAAATATCTACACAGCTATCTCTACAAACATGGAAATAGCTACCCTGCTATCTGTATAAACATAGAAATAGCGACACCGTTATCTGTATAAACATGGAAATATCTACACCGCCCTCTGTAAAAACATGAAGATATCTACACAGTCATCTGTATAAACTTGGAAATATCTACACCTCCATCTGTATAAACTTGGAAATATCTACACTGCCATCTGTATACACATGGAAATATCTACACAGCCATCTGAAGAAACATGGAAATATGTACACCGCTGTCTGTATAAACATGGAAATAACTACACCGCTATCTTTATAAACTTGGAAATATCTACACCCCCTTCTGTATAAACATGGAAATATCTACACCGCTATCTGTATAAACATGGAAATACCAACACCGTTATCTGTATAAACATTGAAATATCTACACCGCTATCTGTATAAAGATGGAAATATCTACAACGCTATCTGTGTAAACATGGAAATATCTACACACCTATCTGTGTAAACATGGAAATATCTACACCGCTATCTGTATAAACATGGAAATATCTACACCGCTATCTGTATAAACATGGAAATACCAAAACGGCTATCTGTATAAACATGGAAATATCTACAACGCTATCTGTATAAATACGGAAATATCCTCACCACTATCACTATAAACCTGGAAATACCTACAACGCTATCTGTATAAATACGGAAATATCCTCACCACTATCTCTATAAACATGGAAATACCTACACCGCCATATCTATACACATGGAAATACCTACACCGCCATCTCTATACACATGGAAATATCTACACAGCTATCTCTATAAACATAGACATATCTACATTGCAATCTCTATAAACATGGAAATATCTACACCGCCATCTCTATAAACATGGAAATATCTACATCGCTATCTGTATAAATATGGAAATATCTCCACCGCTATCAGTATTAAACATGGAAATATCTACACCGATATCTGTATAAACATGGAAATATCTACACCGCTATCTGTGTAAACATGGAAATATCTACAACGCTATCTGTGTAAACATGGAAGTATCTACACAGATATCTGTGTAAACTTGCAAATATCTACACAGCTATCTGTGTAAAGATCGAAATGTCTACAGCGCAATCTGTGCAAAGATGGAAATATCTACACCGCTATCTCTGTAAACATGGAAATATCTACACCGCTATCTGTATCAACATGGAAATATCTACTTCGCTATCTTTTTAAACATGGAAATATCTACACTGTTATCTCTATAAACATGGAAATATCTACACCACCATCTGTATAAACATGCAAATATCTACAGAGTCATCTGTATAAACATGGAAACATCTACACCACCATATCTATAAACATGGAAATATCTACAGTGCCATCTGTATACCCGTGGAAATACCTACCCAGCCATCTGTGTAACCACGGAAATATCTACTCCGCTATCTCTATAAACATGGAAATACGTACAACGCTATCTCTATAAATATGCAAATACCTACGCTGCAATCTCTATAAACATGGAAATATCTACACCGCCATCACTATAAACATGGAAATATCTACATCGCTATCTGTATTAACATGGAAATAGCTCCACCGCTATCAGTAAAAACACTGAAATATCTACACCGCTATCTGTATAAACATGGAAATATGTACAACGCTATCTGTATAAACATGGAAATATCTACACCGCTATCTGTATAAACATGGAAATATCTACACAGCTATCTCTATAAACATGGAAATAGCTACACTGCTATCTGTATAAACATAGAAATAGCGACACCGTTATCTGTATAAACATGGAAATATCTACACCGCCCTCTGTAAAAAAATCAAGATATCTACACAGTCATCTGTATAAACTTGGAAATATCTACACCTCCATCTGTATAAACATGGAAATATCTACACTGCCATCTGTATACACATGGAAATATCTACACAGCCATCTGAAGAAACATGGAAATATGTACACCGGTATCTGTATAAACATGGAAATAACTACACCGCTATCTTTATAAACTTGGAAATATATACACCGCCTTCTGTATAAACATGGAAATATCTACACCGCTATCTGTATAAACATGGAAATACCAACACCGTTATCTGTATAAACATTGAAATATCTACACCGCTATCTGTATAAAGATGGAAATATCTACAACGCTATCTGTGTAAACATGGAAATATCTACACACCTATCTGTGTAAACATGGAAATATCTACACCGCTATCTGTATAAACATGGAAATATCTACACCGCTATCTGTATAAACATGGAAATACCAAAACGGCTATCTGTATAAACATGGAAATATCTACAACGCTATCTGTATAAATACGGAAATATCCTCACCACAATCACTATAAACCTGGAAATGCCTACAACGCTATCTGTATAAATACGGAAATATCCTCACCACTATCTCTATAAACATGGAAATACCTACACCGCCATATCTATACACATGGAAATACCTACACCGCCATCTCTATACACATGGAAATATCTACACCACTATCTCTATAAACATAGACATATCTACATTGCAATCTCTATAAACATGGAAATATCTACACCGCCATCTCTATAAACATGGAAATATCTACATCGCTATCTGTATAAATATGGAAATATCTCCACCGCTATCAGTATAAACATGGAAATATCTACACCGATATCTGTATAAACATGGAAATATCTACACCGCTATCTGTATAAACATGGAAATATCTACAACGCTATCTGTGTAAACATGGAAGTATCTACACAGATATCTGTGCAAACTTGCAAATATCTACACAGCTATCTGTGTAAAGATCGAAATGTCTACAGCGCAATCTGTGCAAAGATGGAAATATCTACACCGCTATCTCTGTAAACATGGAAATATCTACACCGCTATCTGTATCAACATGGAAATATCTACTTCGCTATCTTTATAAACATGGAAATATCTACACTGCCATCTGGGTACACATGGAAATGTCTACACAGCAATCTGAAGAAACATGGAAATATGTACACCGCTATCTGTATAAACATGGAAATAACTACACCGCTATTTTTATAAACTTGGAAATATCTACACCGCCTACTGTATAAACATGGAAATATCTACACCGCTTTCTGTATAAATATGGAAATACCAACACCGTTATCTGTATAAACATTGAAATATCTACACCGCTATCTGTATAAAGATGGAAATATCTACAACGCTATCTGTGTAAGCATGGAAATATCTACACACCTATCTGTGTAAACATGGAAATATCTACACCGCTATCTGTATAAACATGGAAATATCTACACCGCTATCTGTATAAACATGGAAATACCAAAACGTCTATCTGTATAAACATGGAAATATCTACAACGCTATCTGTATAAATACGGAAATATCCTCACCACTATCACTATAAACCTGGAAATACCTACAACGCTATCTGTATAAATACGGAAATATCCTCACCACTATCTCTATAAACATGGAAATACCTACACCGCCATATCTATACACATGGAAATAACTACACCGCCATCTCTATACACATGGAAATATCTACACAGCTATCTCTATAAACATAGAAATATCTACATTGCAATCTCTATAAACATGGAAATATCTACACCGCCATCTCTATAAACATGGAAATATCTACATCGCTATCTGTATAAATATGGAAATATCTCCACCGCTATCAGTATAAACATGGAAATATCTACACCGATATCTGTATAAACATGGAAATATCTAAACCGCTATCTGTATAAACATGGAGATATCTACAACGCTATCTGTGTAAACATGGAAGTATCTACACAGATATCTGTGTAAACTTGCAAATATCTACACAGCTATCTGTGTAAAGATCGAAATGTCTACAGCGCAATCTGTGCAAAGATGGAAATATCTACACCGCTATCTCTGTAAACATGGAAATATCTACACCGCTATCTGTATCAACATGGAAATATCTACTTCGCTATCTTTATAAACATGGAAATATCTACACTGTTATCTCTATAAACATGGAAATATCTACACCACCATCTGTATAAACATGCAAATATCTACAGAGTCATCTGTATAAACATGGAAACATCTACACCACCATATCTATAAACATGGAAATATCTACAGTGCCATCTGTATACCCGTGGAAATACCTACCCAGCCATCTGTGTAACCACGGAAATATCTACTCCGCTATCTCTATAAACATGGAAATACGTACAACGCTATCTCTATAAATATGGAAATACCTACGCTGCAATCTCTATAAACATGGAAATATCTACACCGCCATCACTATAAACATGGAAATATCTACATCGCTATCTGTATGAACATGGAAATAGCTCCACCGCTATCAGTAAAAA
This sequence comes from Pan troglodytes, assembly GCF_028858775.2. Taxonomy (NCBI): domain Eukaryota; kingdom Metazoa; phylum Chordata; class Mammalia; order Primates; family Hominidae; genus Pan; species Pan troglodytes. The sequence goes on from NC_072411.2 coordinate 721,742, forward strand.
CACTGAAATATCTACACCGCTATCTGTATAAACATGGAAATATGTACAACGCTATCTGTATAAACATGGAAATATCTACACCGCTATCTGTATAAACATGGAAATATCTACACAGCTATCTCTACAAACATGGAAATAGCTACCCTGCTATCTGTATAAACATAGAAATAGCGACACCGTTATCTGTATAAACATGGAAATATCTACACCGCCCTCTGTAAAAACATGAAGATATCTACACAGTCATCTGTATAAACTTGGAAATATCTACACCTCCATCTGTATAAACTTGGAAATATCTACACTGCCATCTGTATACACATGGAAATATCTACACAGCCATCTGAAGAAACATGGAAATATGTACACCGCTGTCTGTATAAACATGGAAATAACTACACCGCTATCTTTATAAACTTGGAAATATCTACACCCCCTTCTGTATAAACATGGAAATATCTACACCGCTATCTGTATAAACATGGAAATACCAACACCGTTATCTGTATAAACATTGAAATATCTACACCGCTATCTGTATAAAGATGGAAATATCTACAACGCTATCTGTGTAAACATGGAAATATCTACACACCTATCTGTGTAAACATGGAAATATCTACACCGCTATCTGTATAAACATGGAAATATCTACACCGCTATCTGTATAAACATGGAAATACCAAAACGGCTATCTGTATAAACATGGAAATATCTACAACGCTATCTGTATAAATACGGAAATATCCTCACCACTATCACTATAAACCTGGAAATACCTACAACGCTATCTGTATAAATACGGAAATATCCTCACCACTATCTCTATAAACATGGAAATACCTACACCGCCATATCTATACACATGGAAATACCTACACCGCCATCTCTATACACATGGAAATATCTACACAGCTATCTCTATAAACATAGACATATCTACATTGCAATCTCTATAAACATGGAAATATCTACACCGCCATCTCTATAAACATGGAAATATCTACATCGCTATCTGTATAAATATGGAAATATCTCCACCGCTATCAGTATTAAACATGGAAATATCTACACCGATATCTGTATAAACATGGAAATATCTACACCGCTATCTGTGTAAACATGGAAATATCTACAACGCTATCTGTGTAAACATGGAAGTATCTACACAGATATCTGTGTAAACTTGCAAATATCTACACAGCTATCTGTGTAAAGATCGAAATGTCTACAGCGCAATCTGTGCAAAGATGGAAATATCTACACCGCTATCTCTGTAAACATGGAAATATCTACACCGCTATCTGTATCAACATGGAAATATCTACTTCGCTATCTTTTTAAACATGGAAATATCTACACTGTTATCTCTATAAACATGGAAATATCTACACCACCATCTGTATAAACATGCAAATATCTACAGAGTCATCTGTATAAACATGGAAACATCTACACCACCATATCTATAAACATGGAAATATCTACAGTGCCATCTGTATACCCGTGGAAATACCTACCCAGCCATCTGTGTAACCACGGAAATATCTACTCCGCTATCTCTATAAACATGGAAATACGTACAACGCTATCTCTATAAATATGCAAATACCTACGCTGCAATCTCTATAAACATGGAAATATCTACACCGCCATCACTATAAACATGGAAATATCTACATCGCTATCTGTATTAACATGGAAATAGCTCCACCGCTATCAGTAAAAACACTGAAATATCTACACCGCTATCTGTATAAACATGGAAATATGTACAACGCTATCTGTATAAACATGGAAATATCTACACCGCTATCTGTATAAACATGGAAATATCTACACAGCTATCTCTATAAACATGGAAATAGCTACACTGCTATCTGTATAAACATAGAAATAGCGACACCGTTATCTGTATAAACATGGAAATATCTACACCGCCCTCTGTAAAAACATCAAGATATCTACACAGTCATCTGTATAAACTTGGAAATATCTACACCTCCATCTGTATAAACATGGAAATATCTACACTGCCATCTGTATACACATGGAAATATCTACACAGCCATCTGAAGAAACATGGAAATATGTACACCGGTATCTGTATAAACATGGAAATAACTACACCGCTATCTTTATAAACTTGGAAATATATACACCGCCTTCTGTATAAACATGGAAATATCTACACCGCTATCTGTATAAACATGGAAATACCAACACCGTTATCTGTATAAACATTGAAATATCTACACCGCTATCTGTATAAAGATGGAAATATCTACAACGCTATCTGTGTAAACATGGAAATATCTACACACCTATCTGTGTAAACATGGAAATATCTACACCGCTATCTGTATAAACATGGAAATATCTACACCGCTATCTGTATAAACATGGAAATACCAAAACGGCTATCTGTATAAACATGGAAATATCTACAACGCTATCTGTATAAATACGGAAATATCCTCACCACAATCACTATAAACCTGGAAATGCCTACAACGCTATCTGTATAAATACGGAAATATCCTCACCACTATCTCTATAAACATGGAAATACCTACACCGCCATATCTATACACATGGAAATACCTACACCGCCATCTCTATACACATGGAAATATCTACACCACTATCTCTATAAACATAGACATATCTACATTGCAATCTCTATAAACATGGAAATATCTACACCGCCATCTCTATAAACATGGAAATATCTACATCGCTATCTGTATAAATATGGAAATATCTCCACCGCTATCAGTATAAACATGGAAATATCTACACCGATATCTGTATAAACATGGAAATATCTACACCGCTATCTGTATAAACATGGAAATATCTACAACGCTATCTGTGTAAACATGGAAGTATCTACACAGATATCTGTGCAAACTTGCAAATATCTACACAGCTATCTGTGTAAAGATCGAAATGTCTACAGTGCAATCTGTGCAAAGATGGAAATATCTACACCGCTATCTCTGTAAACATGGAAATATCTACACCGCTATCTGTATCAACATGGAAATATCTACTTCGCTATCTTTATAAACATGGAAATATCTACACTGCCATCTGTGTACACATGGAAATGTCTACACAGCAATCTGAAGAAACATGGAAATATGTACACCGCTATCTGTATAAACATGGAAATAACTACACCGCTATCTTTATAAACTTGGAAATATCTACACCGCCTACTGTATAAACATGGAAATATCTACACCGCTTTCTGTATAAATATGGAAATACCAACACCGTTATCTGTATAAACATTGAAATATCTACACCGCTATCTGTATAAAGATGGAAATATCTACAACGCTATCTGTGTAAGCATGGAAATATCTACACACCTATCTGTGTAAACATGGAAATATCTACACCGCTATCTGTATAAACATGGAAATATCTACACCGCTATCTGTATAAACATGGAAATACCAAAACGTCTATCTGTATAAACATGGAAATATCTACAACGCTATCTGTATAAATACGGAAATATCCTCACCACTATCACTATAAACCTGGAAATACCTACAACGCTATCTGTATAAATACGGAAATATCCTCACCACTATCTCTATAAACATGGAAATACCTACACCGCCATATCTATACACATGGAAATAACTACACCGCCATCTCTATACACATGGAAATATCTACACAGCTATCTCTATAAACATAGAAATATCTACATTGCAATCTCTATAAACATGGAAATATCTACACCGCCATCTCTATAAACATGGAAATATCTACATCGCTATCTGTATAAATATGGAAATATCTCCACCGCTATCAGTATAAACATGGAAATATCTACACCGATATCTGTATAAACATGGAAATATCTAAACCGCTATCTGTATAAACATGGAGATATCTACAACGCTATCTGTGTAAACATGGAAGTATCTACACAGATATCTGTGTAAACTTGCAAATATCTACACAGCTATCTGTGTAAAGATCGAAATGTCTACAGCGCAATCTGTGCAAAGATGGAAATATCTACACCGCTATCTCTGTAAACATGGAAATATCTACACCGCTATCTGTATCAACATGGAAATATCTACTTCGCTATCTTTATAAACATGGAAATATCTACACTGTTATCTCTATAAACATGGAAATATCTACACCACCATCTGTATAAACACGCAAATATCTACAGAGTCATCTGTACAAACATGGAAACATCTACACCACCATATCTATAAACATGGAAATATCTACAGTGCCATCTGTATACCCGTGGAAATACCTACCCAGCCATCTGTGTAACCACGGAAATATCTACTCCGCTATCTCTATAAACATGGAAATACGTACAACGATATCTCTATAAATATGGAAATATCTACACTGCAATCTCTATAAACATGGAAATATCTACACCGCCATCACTACAAACATGGAAATATCTACATCGCTATCTGTATTAACATGGAAATAGCTCCACCGCTATCAGTATAAACACTGAAATATCTACACCGCTATCTGTATAAACATGGAAATATGTACAACGCTATCTGTATAAACATGGAAATATCTACACCGCTATCTGTATAAACATGGAAATATCTACACAGCTATCTCTATAAACATGGAAATAGCTACACTGCTATCTGTATAAACATAGAAATAGCGACACCGTTATCTGTATAAACATGGAAATATCTACACCGCCCTCTGTAAAAACATCAAGATATCTACACAGTCATCTGTATAAACTTGGAAATATCTACACCTCCATCTGTATAAACATGGAAATATCTACACTGCCATCTGTATACACATGGAAATATCTACACAGCCATCTGAAGAAACATGGAAGTATGTACACCGCTATCTGTATAAACATGGAAATAACTACACCGCTATCTTTATAAACTTGGAAATATCTACACCGCCTTCTGTATAAACATGGAAATATCTACACCGCTATCTGTATAAACATGAAAATACTAACACCGTTATCTGTATAAACTTTGAAATATCTACACCGCTATCTGTATAAAGATGGAAATATCTACAACGCTATCTGTGTAAACATGGAAATATCTACACCGCTATCTGTATAAACATGGAAATATCTACACCGCTATCTGTATAAACATGGAAATATCTACAATGCTATCTGTGTAAACATGGAAGTATCTACACAGATATCTGTGGAAACTTGCAAATATCTACACAGCTATCTGTGTAAAGATCCAAATGTCTACAGCGCAATCTGTGCAAAGATGGAAATATCTACACCGCTATCTCTGTAAACATGGAAATATCTACACCGCTATCTGTATCAACATGGAAATATCTACTTCGCTATCTGTATAAACATGGAAATATCTACACTGTTATCTCTATAAACATGGAAATATCTACACCACCATCTGTATAAACATGCAAATATCTACAGAGTCATCTGTATAAACATGGAAACATCTACACCACCATATCTATAAACATGGAAATATCTACAGTGCCATCTGTATACCCGTGGAAATACCTACCCAGCCATCTGTGTAACCACGGAAATATCTACTCCGCTATCTCTATAAACATGGAAATACGTACAACGCTATCTCTATAAATATGCAAATACCTACGCTGCAATCTCTATAAACATGGAAATATCTACACCGCCATCACTATAAACATGGAAATATCTACATCGCTATCTGTATTAACATGGAAATAGCTCCACCGCTATCAGTAAAAACACTGAAATATCTACACCGCTATCTGTATAAACATGGAAATATGTACAACGCTATCTGTATAAACATGGAAATATCTACACCGCTATCTGTATAAACATGGAAATATCTACACAGCTATCTCTATAAACATGGAAATAGCTACACTGCTATCTGTATAAACATAGAAATAGCGACACCGTTATCTGTATAAACATGGAAATATCTACACCGCCCTCTGTAAAAACATCAAGATATCTACACAGTCATCTGTATAAACTTGGAAATATCTACACCTCCATCTGTATAAACATGGAAATATCTACACTGCCATCTGTATACACATGGAAATATCTACACAGCCATCTGAAGAAACATGGAAATATGTACACCGGTATCTGTATAAACATGGAAATAACTACACCGCTATCTTTATAAACTTGGAAATATATACACCGCCTTCTGTATAAACATGGAAATATCTACACCGCTATCTGTATAAACATGGAAATACCAACACCGTTATCTGTATAAACATTGAAATATCTACACCGCTATCTGTATAAAGATGGAAATATCTACAACGCTATCTGTGTAAACATGGAAATATCTACACACCTATCTGTGTAAACATGGAAATATCTACACCGCTATCTGTATAAACATGGAAATATCTACACCGCTATCTGTATAAACATGGAAATACCAAAACGGCTATCTGTATAAACATGGAAATATCTACAACGCTATCTGTATAAATACGGAAATATCCTCACCACAATCACTATAAACCTGGAAATGCCTACAACGCTATCTGTATAAATACGGAAATATCCTCACCACTATCTCTATAAACATGGAAATACCTACACCGCCATATCTATACACATGGAAATACCTACACCGCCATCTCTATACACATGGAAATATCTACACCACTATCTCTATAAACATAGACATATCTACATTGCAATCTCTATAAACATGGAAATATCTACACCGCCATCTCTATAAACATGGAAATATCTACATCGCTATCTGTATAAATATGGAAATATCTCCACCGCTATCAGTATAAACATGGAAATATCTACACCGATATCTGTATAAACATGGAAATATCTACACCGCTATCTGTATAAACATGGAAATATCTACAACGCTATCTGTGTAAACATGGAAGTATCTACACAGATATCTGTGCAAACTTGCAAATATGTACACAGCTATCTGTGTAAAGATCGAAATGTCTACAGTGCAATCTGTGCAAAGATGGAAATATCTACACCGCTATCTCTGTAAACATGGAAATATCTACACCGCTATCTGTATCAACATGGAAATATCTACTTCGCTATCTTTATAAACATGGAAATATCTACACTGCCATCTGTGTACACATGGAAATGTCTACACAGCAATCTGAAGAAACATGGAAATATGTACACCGCTATCTGTATAAACATGGAAATAACTACACCGCTATTTTTATAAACTTGGAAATATCTACACCGCCTACTGTATAAACATGGAAATATCTACACCGCTTTCTGTATAAATATGGAAATACCAACACCGTTATCTGTATAAACATTGAAATATCTACACCGCTATCTGTATAAAGATGGAAATATCTACAACGCTATCTGTGTAAGCATGGAAATATCTACACACCTATCTGTGTAAACATGGAAATATCTACACCGCTATCTGTATAAACATGGAAATATCTACACCGCTATCTGTATAAACATGGAAATACCAAAACGTCTATCTGTATAAACATGGAAATATCTACAACGCTATCTGTATAAATACGGAAATATCCTCACCACTATCACTATAAACCTGGAAATACCTACAACGCTATCTGTATAAATACGGAAATATCCTCACCACTATCTCTATAAACATGGAAATACCTACACCGCCATATCTATACACATGGAAATAACTACACCGCCATCTCTATACACATGGAAATATCTACACAGCTATCTCTATAAACATAGAAATATCTACATTGCAATCTCTATAAACATGGAAATATCTACACCGCCATCTCTATAAACATGGAAATATCTACATCGCTATCTGTATAAATATGGAAATATCTCCACCGCTATCAGTATAAACATGGAAATATCTACACCGATATCTGTATAAACATGGAAACATCTAAACCGCTATCTGTATAAACATGGAGATATCTACAACGCTATCTGTGTAAACATGGAAGTATCTACACAGATATCTGTGTAAACTTGCAAATATCTACACAGCTATCTGTGTAAAGATCGAAATGTCTACAGCGCAATCTGTGCAAAGATGGAAATATCTACACCGCTATCTCTGTAAACATGGAAATATCTACACCGCTATCTGTATCAACATGGAAATATCTACTTCGCTATCTTTATAAACATGGAAATATCTACACTGTTATCTCTATAAACATGGAAATATCTACACCACCATCTGTATAAACACGCAAATATCTACAGAGTCATCTGTACAAACATGGAAACATCTACACCACCATATCTATAAACATGGAAATATCTACAGTGCCATCTGTATACCCGTGGAAATACCTACCCAGCCATCTGTGTAACCACGGAAATATCTACTCCGCTATCTCTATAAACATGGAAATACGTACAACGATATCTCTATAAATATGGAAATATCTACACTGCAATCTCTATAAACATGGAAATATCTACACCGCCATCACTACAAACATGGAAATATCTACATCGCTATCTGTATTAACATGGAAATAGCTCCACCGCTATCAGTATAAACACTGAAATATCTACACCGCTATCTGTATAAACATGGAAATATGTACAACGCTATCTGTATAAACATGGAAATATCTACACCGCTATCTGTATAAACATGGAAATATCTACACAGCTATCTCTATAAACATGGAAATAGCTACACTGCTATCTGTATAAACATAGAAATAGCGACACCGTTATCTGTATAAACATGGAAATATCTACACCGCCCTCTGTAAAAACATCAAGATATCTACACAGTCATCTGTATAAACTTGGAAATATCTACACCTCCATCTGTATAAACATGGAAATATCTACACTGCCATCTGTATACACATGGAAATATCTACACAGCCATCTGAAGAAACATGGAAGTATGTACACCGCTATCTGTATAAACATGGAAATAACTACACCGCTATCTTTATAAACTTGGAAATATCTACACCGCCTTCTGTATAAACATGGAAATATCTACACCGCTATCTGTATAAACATGAAAATACTAACACCGTTATCTGTATAAACTTTGAAATATCTACACCGCTATCTGTATAAAGATGGAAATATCTACAACGCTATCTGTGTAAACATGGAAATATCTACACCGCTATCTGTATAAACATGGAAATATCTACACCGCTATCTGTATAAACATGGAAATATCTACAATGCTATCTGTGTAAACATGGAAGTATCTACACAGATATCTGTGGAAACTTGCAAATATCTACACAGCTATCTGTGTAAAGATCCAAATGTCTACAGCGCAATCTGTGCAAAGATGGAAATATCTACACCGCTATCTCTGTAAACATGGAAATATCTACACCGCTATCTGTATCAACATGGAAATATCTACTTCGCTATCTGTATAAACATGGAAATATCTACACTGTTATCTCTATAAACATGGAAATATCTACACCACCACCTGTATAAACATGCAAATATCTACAGAGTCATCTGTATAAACATGGAAATATCTACACCTCCATATCTATAAACATGGAAATATCTACAGTGCCATCTGTATACCCGTGGAAATACCTACCCAGCCATCTGTGTAACCACGGAAATATCTACTCCGCTATCTCTATAAACATGGAAATACGTACAACGCTATCTCTATAAATATGGAAATATCTACACTGCAATCTCTATAAACATGGAAATATCTACACCGCCATCACTATAAACATGGAAATATCTACATCGCTATCTGTATTAACATGGAAATGGATCCACCGCTATCAGTATAAACACTGAAATATCTCCACCGCTATCAGTATAAACATGGAAATATCTACACCGATATCTGTATAAACATGGAAATATCTACACCGCTATCTGTATAAACATGGAAATATCTACAATGCTATCTGTGTAAACATGGAAGTATCTACACAGATATCTGTGTAAACTTGCAAACATCTACACAGCTATCTGTGTAAAGATCGAAATGTCTACAGCGCAATCTGTGCAAAGATGGAAATATCTAAACCGCTATCTCTGTAAACATGGAAATATCTACACCGCTATCTGTATCAACATGGAAATATCTACTTCGCTATCTGTATAAACATGGAAATATCTACACTGTTATCTCTATAAACATGGAAATATCTACACCACCATCTGTATAAACATGCAAATATCTACAGAGTCATCTGTATAAACATGGAAATATCTACACCTCCATATCTATAAACATGGAAATATCTACAGTGCCATCTGTATACCCGTGGAAATACCTACCCAGCCATCTGTGTAACCACGGAAATATCTACTCCGCTATCTCTATAAACATGGAAATACGTACAACGCTATCTCTATAAATATGGAAATATCTACACTGCAATCTCTATAAACATGGAAATATCTACACCGCAATCACTACAAACATGGAAATATCTACATCGCTATCTGTATTAACATGGAAATAGCTCCACCGCTATCAGTATAAACACTGAAATATCTACACCGCTATCTGTATAAACATGTAAATATGTACAACGCTATCTGTATAAACATGGAAATATCTACACCGCTATCTGTATAAACATGGAAATATCTACACAGCTATCTCTATAAACATGGAAATAGCTACACTGCTATCTGTATAAACATAGAAATAGCGACAACGTTATCTGTATAAACATGGAAATATCTACACCGCCCTCTGTAAAAACATGAAGATATCTACACAGTCATCTGTATAAACTTGGAAATATCTACACCTCCATCTGTATAAACATGGAAATATCTACACTGCCATCTGTATACACATGGAAATATCTACACAGCCATCTGAAGAAACATGGAAGTATGTACACCGCTATCTGTATAAACATGGAAATAACTACACCGCTATCTTTATAAACTTGGAAATATCTACACCGCCTTCTGTATAAACATGGAAATATCTACACCGCTATCTGTATAAACATGGAAATACCAACGCCGTTATCTGTATAAACATTGAAATATCTACACCGCTATCTGTATAAAGATGGAAATATCTACAACGCTATCTGTGTAAACATGGAAATATCTAGACACCTATCTGTGTAAACATGGAAATATCTACACCGCTATCTGTATAAACATGGAAATATCTACACCGCTATCTGTATAAACATGGAAATACCAAAACGGCTATCTGTATAAACATGGAAATATCTACAACGCTATCTGTATAAATACAGAAATATCCTCACCACTATCACTATAAACCTGGAAATACCTACAACGCTATCTGTATAAATACGGAAATATCCTCACCACTATCTCTATAAACATGGAAATACCTACACCGCCATATCTATACACATGGAAATACCTACACCGCCATCTCTATACACATGGAAATATCTACACCACTATCTCTATAAACATAGAAATATCTACATTGCAATCTCTATAAACATGGAAATATCTACACCGCCATCTCTATAAACATGGAAATATCTACATCGCTATCTGTATAAATATGGAAATATCTCCACCGCTATCAGTATAAACATGGAAATATCTACACCGCTATCTGTATAAACATGGAAATATCTACAACGCTATCTGTGTAAACATGGAAGTATCTACACAGGTATCTGTGTAAACTTGCAAATATCTACACAGCTATCTGTGTAAAGATCGAAATGTCTACAGCGCAATCTGTGCAAAGATGGAAATATCTACACCGCTATCTCTGTAAACATGGAAATATCTACACCGCTATCTGTATCAACATGGAAATATCTACTTCGCTATCTTTATAAACATGGAAATATCTACACTGTAATTTCTATAAACATGGAAATATCTACACCACCATCTGTATAAACATGCAAATATCTACAGAGTCATCTGTATAAACATGGAAATATCTACACCACCATATCTATAAACATGGAAATATCTACAGTGCCATCTGTATACCCGTGGAAATACCTACCAGCCATCTGTGTAACCACGGAAATATCTACTCCGCTATCTCTATAAACATGGAAATACGTACAGCGCTATCTCTATAAATATGGAAATATCTACACTGCAATCTCTATAAACATGGAAATATCTACACCGCCATCACTATAAACATGGAAATATCTACATCGCTATCTGTATTAACATGGAAATAGCTCCACCGCTATCAGTATAAACACTGAAATATCTACACCGCTATCTGTATAAACATGGAAATATGTACAACGCTATCTGTATAAACATGGAAATATCTACACCGCAATCTGTATAAACATGGAAATATCTACACAGCTATCTCTATAAACATGGAAATAGCTACCCTGCTATCTGTATAAACATAGAAATAGCGACACCGTTATCTGTATAAACATGGAAATATCTACACCGACCTCTGTAAAAACATGAAGATATCTACACAGTCATCTGTATAAACTTGGAAATATCTACACCTCCATCTGTATAAACATGGAAATATCTACACTGCCATCTGTATACACATGGAAATATCTACACAGCCATCTGAAGAAACATGGAAATATGTACACCGCTATCTGTATAAACATGGAAATAACTACACCGCTATCTTTATAAACTTGGAAATATCTACACTGCCTTCTGTATAAACATGGAAATATCTACACAGCTATCTGTATAAACATGGAAATACCAACACCGTTATTTGTATAAACATTGAAATATCTACATCGCTATCTGTATAAAGATGGAAATATCTACAACGCTATCTGTGTAAACATGGAAATATCTACACACCTATCTGTGTAAACATGGAAATATCTACACCGCTATCTGTATAAACATGGAAATATCTACACCGCTATCTGTATAAACATGGAAATACCAAAACGGCTATCTGTATAAACATGGAAATATCTACAACGCTATCTGTATAAATACGGAAATATCCTCACCACTATCACTATAAACCTGGAAATACCTACAACGATATCTGTATAAATACGGAAATATCCTCACCACTATCTCTATAAACATGGAAATACCTACACCGCCATATCTATACACATGGAAATACCTACACCGCCATCTCTATACACATGGAAATATCTACACCACTATCTCTATAAACATAGAAATATCTACATTGCAATCTCTATAAACATGGAAATATCTACACCGCCATCTCTATAAACATGGAAATATCTACATCGCTATCTGTATAAATATGGAAATATCTCCACCGCTATCAGTATAAACATGGAAATATCTACACCGATATCTGTATAAACATGGAAATATCTACAACGCTATCTGTATAAACATGGAAATATCTACAACGCTATCTGTGTAAACATGGAAGTATCTACACAGCTATCTGTGTAAAGATCGAAATGTCTACAGCGCAATCTGTGCAAAGATGGAAATATCTACACCGCTATCTCTGTAAACATGGAAATATCTACACCGCTATCTGTATCAACATGGAAATATCTACTTCGCTATCTTTATAAACCTGGAAATATCTACACTGTTATCTCTATAAACATGGAAATATCTACACCACCATCTGTATAAACATGCAAATATCTACAGAGTCATCTGTATAAACATGGAAATATCTACAACACCATATCTATAAACATGGAAATATCTACAGTGCCATCTGTATACCCGTGGAAATACCTACCCAGCCATCTGTGTAACCACGGAAATATCTACTCCGCTATCTCTATAAACATGGAAATACGTACAGCGCTATCTCTATAAATATGGAAATATCTACACTGCAATCTCTATAAACATGGAAATATCTACACCGCCATCACTATAAACATGGAAATATCTACATCGCTATCTGTATTAACATGGAAATAGCTCCACCGCTATCAGTATAAACACTGAAATATCTACACCGCTATCTGTATAAACATGGAAATATGTACAACGCTATCTGTATAAACATGGAAATATCCACACCGCAATCTGTATAAACATGGAAATATCTACACAGCTATCTCTATAAACATGGAAATAGCTACCCTGCTATCTGTATAAACATAGAAATAGCGACACCGTTATCTGTATAAACATGGAAATATCTACACCGACCTCTGTAAAAACATGAAGATATCTACACAGTCATCTGTATAAACTTGGAAATATCTACACCTCCATCTGTATAAACATGGAAATATCTACACTGCCATCTGTATACACATGGAAATATCTACACAGCCATCTGAAGAAACATGGAAATATGTACACCGCTATCTGTATAAACATGGAAATAACTACACCGCTATCTTTATAAACTTGGAAATATCTACACCGCCTTCTGTATAAACATGGAAATATCTACACCGCTATCTGTATAAACATGGAAATACCAACACCGTTATCTGTATAAACATTGAAATATCTACACCGCTATCTGTATAAAGATGGAAATATCTACAACGCTATCTGTGTAAACATGGAAATATCTACACACCTATCTGTGTAAACATGGAAATATCTACACCGCTATCTGTGTAAACATGGAAATATCTACACCGCTATCTGTATAAACATGGAAATATCTACACCGCTATCTGTATAAACATGGAAATACCAAAACGGCTATCTGTATAAACATGGAAATATCTACAACGCTATCTGTATAAATACGGAAATATCCTCACCACTATCACTATAAACCTGGAAATACCTACAACGATATCTGTATAAATACGTAAATATCCTCACCACTATCTCTATAAACATGGAAATACCTACACCGCCATATCTATACACATGGAAATACCTACACCGCCATCTCTATACACATGGAAATATCTACACCACTATCTCTATAAACATAGAAATATCTACATTGCAATCTCTATAAACATGGAAATATCTACACCGCCATCTCTATAAACATGGAAATATCTACATCGCTATCTGTATAAATATGGAAATATCTCCACCGCTATCAGTATAAACATGGAAATATCTACACCGATATCTGTATAAACATGGAAATATCTACAACGCTATCTGTATAAACATGGAAATATCTACAAGGCTATCTGTGTAAACATGGAAGTATATACACAGCTATCTGTGTAAAGATCGAAATGTCTACAGCGCAATCTGTGCAAAGATGGAAATATCTACACCGCTATCTCTGTAAACATGGAAATATCTACACCGCTATCTGTATCAACATGGAAATATCTACTTCGCTATCTTTATAAACCTGGAAATATCTACACTATTATCTCTATAAACATGGAAATATCTACACCACCATCTGTATAAACATGCAAATATCTACAGAGTCATCTGTATAAACATGGAAATATCTACACCACCATATCTATAAACATGGAAATATCTACAGTGCCATCTGTATACCCGTGGAAATACCTACCCAGCCATCTGTGTAACCACGGAAATATCTACTCCGCTATCTCTATAAACATGGAAATACCTACAGCGCTATCTCTATAAATATGGAAATATCTACACTGCAATCTCTATAAACATGGAAATATCTACACCGCCATCACTATAAACATGGAAATATCTACATCGCTATCTGTATTAACATGGAAATAGCTCCACCGCTATCAGTATAAACACTGAAATATCTACACCGCTATCTGTATAAACATGGAAATATGTACAACGCTATCTGTATAAACATGGAAATATCCACACCGCAATCTGTATAAACATGGAAATATCTACACAGCTATCTCTATAAACATGGAAATAGCTACCCTGCTATCTGTATAAACATAGAAATAGCGACACCGTTATCTGTATAAACATGGAAATATCTACACCGACCTCTGTAAAAACATGAAGATATCTACACAGTCATCTGTATAAACTTGGAAATATCTACACCTCCATCTGTATAAACATGGAAATATCTACACTGCCATCTGTATACACATGGAAATATCTACACAGCCATCTGAAGAAACATGGAAATATGTACACCGCTATCTGTATAAACATGGAAATAACTACACCGCTATCTTTATAAACTTGGAAATATCTACACCGCCTTCTGTATAAACATGGAAATATCTACACCGCTATCTGTATAAACATGGAAATACCAACACCGTTATCTGTATAAACATTGAAATATGTACACCGCTATCTGTATAAAGATGGAAATGTCTACAACGCTATCTGTGTAAACATGGAAATATCTACACACCTATCTGTGTAAACATGGAAATATCTACACCGCTATCTGTATAAACATGGAAATATCTACACCGCTATCTGTATAAACATGGAAATACCAAAACGGCTATCTGTATAAACATGGAAATATCTACAACGCTATCTGTATAAATACGGAAATATCCACACCACTATCACTATAAACCTGGAAATACCTACAACGATATCTGTATAAATACGGAAATATCCTCACCACTATCTCTATAAACATGGAAATACCTACACCGCCATATCTATACACATGGAAATACCTACACCGCCATCTCTATACACATGGAAATATCTACACCACTATCTCTATAAACATAGAAATATCTACATTGCAATCTCTATAAACATGGAAATATCTACACCGCCATCTCTATAAACATGGAAATATCTACATCGCTATCTGTATAAATATGGAAATATCTCCACCGCTATCAGTATAAACATGGAAATATCTACACCGATATCTGTATAAACATGGAAATATCTACAACGCTATCTGTATAAACATGGAAATATCTACAACGCTATCTGTGTAAACATGGAAGTATCTACACAGCTATCTGTGTAAAGATCGAAATGTCTACAGCGCAATCTGTGCAAAGATGGAAATATCTACACCGCTATCTCTGTAAACATGGAAATATCTACACCGCTATCTGTATCAACATGGAAATATCTACTTCGCTATCTTTATAAACCTGGAAATATCTACACTGTTATCTCTATAAACATGGAAATATCTACACCACCATCTGTATAAACATGCAAATATCTACAGAGTCATCTGTATAAACGTGGAAATATCTATACCACCATATCTATAAACATGGAAATATCTACAGTGCCATCTGTATACCCGTGGAAATAACTACCCAGCCATCTGTGTAACCACGGAAATATCTACTCCGCTATCTCTATAAACATGGAAATACGTACAGCGCTATCTCTATAAATATGGAAATATCTACACTGCAATCTCTATAAACATGGAAATATCTACACCGCCATCACTATAAACATGGAAATATCTACATCGCTATCTGTATTAACATGGAAATAGCTCCACCGCTATCAGTATAAACACTGAAATATCTACACCGCTATCTGTATAAACATGGAAATATGTACAACGCTATCTGTATAAACATGGAAATATCTACAGCGCAATCTGTATAAACATGGAAATATCTACACAGCTATCTCTATAAACATGGAAATAGCTACCCTGCTATCTGTATAAACATAGAAATAGCGACACCGTTATCTGTATAAACATGGAAATATCTACACCGACCTCTGTAAAAACATGAAGATATCTACACAGTCATCTGTATAAACTTGGAAATATCTACACCTCCATCTGTATAAACATGGAAATATCTACACTGCCATCTGTATACACATGGAAATATCTACACAGCCATCTGAAGAAACATGGAAATATGTACACCGCTATCTGTATAAACATGGAAATAACTACACCGCTATCTTTATAAACTTGGAAATATCTACACCGCCTTCTGTATAAACATGGAAATATCTACACCGCTATCTGTATAAACATGGAAATACCAACACCGTTATCTGTATAAACATTGAAATATCTACACCGCTATCTGTATAAAGATGGAAATATCTACAACGCTATCTGTGTAAACATGGAAATATCTACACACCTATCTGTGTAAACATGGAAATATCTACACCGCTATCTGTATAAACATGGAAATATCTACACCGCTATCTGTATAAACATGGAAATACCAAAACGGCTATCTGTATAAACATTGAAATATCTACACCGCTATCTGTATAAAGATGGAAATATCTACAACGATATCTGTGTAAACGTGGAAATATCTACACACCTATCTGTGTAAACATGGAAATATCTACACCGCTATCTGTATAAACATGGAAATATCTACACCGCTATCTGTATAAACATGGAAATACCAAAACGGCTATCTGTATAAACATGGAAATATCTACAACGCTATCTGTATAAATACGGAAATATCCTCACCACTATCACTATAAACCTGGAAATACCTACAACGCTATCTGTATAACTACGGAAATATCCTCACCACTATCTCTATAAACATGGAAATACCTACACCGCCATATCTATACACATGGAAATACCTACACCGCCATCTCTATACACATGGAAATATCTACACCACTATCTCTATAAACATAGAAATATCTACATTGCAATCTCTATAAACATGGAAATATCTACACCGCCATCTCTATAAACATGGAAATATCTACATCGCTATCTGTATAAATATGGAAATATCTCCACCGCTATCAGTATAAACATGGAAATATCTACACCGATATCTGTATAAACATGGAAATATCTACACCGCTATCTGTATAAACATGGAAATATCTACAACGCTATCTGTGTAAACATGGAAGTATCTACACAGATATCTGTGTAAACTTGCAAATATCTACACAGCTATCTGTGTAAAGATCGAAATGTCTACAGCGCAATCTGTGCAAAGATGGAAATATCTACACCGCTATCTCTGTAAACATGGAAATATCTACACCGCTATCTGTATCAACATGGAAATATCTACTTCGCTATCTTTATAAACATGGAAATATCTACACTGTTATCTCTATAAACATGGAAATATCTACACCACCATCTGTATAAACATGCAAATATCTACAGAGTCAGCTGTATAAACATGGAAATATCTACACCACCATATCTATAAACATGGAAATATCTACAGTGCCATCTGTATACCCGTGGAAATACCTACCCAGCCATCTGTGTAACCACGGAAATATCTACTCCGCTATCTCTATAAACATGGAAATACGTACGACGCTATCTCTATAAATATGGAAATATCTACACTGCAATCTCTATAAACATGGAAATAACTACACCGCCATCACTATAAACATGGAAATATCTACATCGCTATCTGTATTAACATGGAAATAGCTCCACCGCTATCAGTATAAACATTGAAATATCTACACCGCTATCTGTATAAACATGGAAATATGTACAACGCTATCTGTATAAACATGGAAATATCTACACCGCTATCTGTATAAACATGGAAATATCTACACAGCTATCTCTATAAACATGGAAATAGCTACCCGGCTATCTGTATAAACATAGAAATAGCGACACCGTTATCTGTATAAACATGGAAATACCTACACCGCCCTCTGTAAAAACATCAAGATATCTACACAGTCATCTGTATAAACTTGGAAATATCTACACCTCCATCTGTATAAACATGGAAATATCTACACTGCCATCTGTATACACATGGAAATATCTACACAGCCATCTGAAGAAACATGGAAGTATGTACACCGCTATCTGTATAAACATGGAAATAACTACACCGCTATCTTTATAAACTTGGAAATATCTACACCGCCTTCTGTATAAACATGGAAATATCTACACCGCTATCTGTATAAACATGGAAATACCAACACCGTTATCTGTATAAACATTGAAATATCTACACCGCTATCTGTATAAAGATGGAAATATCTACAACGCTATCTGTCTAAACATGGAAATATCTACACACCTATCTGTGTAAACATGGAAATATCTACACCGCTATCTGTATAAACATGGAAATATCTACACGGCTCTCTGTATAAACATAGAAACATCTACAACACGATCTCTATAAACAAGGAAATATCTCCACCGCTATCTGTATAAACATGGAAATATCTACATCGCTATCTGTATAAACATGGTAATATCTACACCACCATCTATATAAACATGGAAATATCTACACTGCCATCTGTATAAACATGGAAATATCTACAATGGCATCTGTAGAAAGATGGAAATATCTACACCGCAATCTGTGTAAACATGGAAATACCTACACCAATATCTGTAAAAACATGGAAATATCTACACGGCTATCTGTATAAACATGGAAATATCTACACCGCGATCTGCATAATCATGGAAATATCTACACAGCTATCTCTATAAACATGGAAATATCTACACCACCATCTGTATAAACATGTATATACCTACAAAGTCATCTGTATAAACATGGAAATATCTACGCAGCCACCTGTATAAACATGGAAATATCTACACTGCTATCTGTATAAACATGGAAATAACTACACCGCTATTTGTATAAACAAGGAAATATCTACACCGTGATCTGTATAAACATGGAAATATCTACACCGCTACTTGTATAAACAAGGAAATATCTACACCGCTATCTGTATAAACATTGAAATAACTACAGCGCTATTTGTATAAACAAGGAAATATCTACACCGTGATCTGTATAAACATGGAAATAACTTCACCGCTATTTGTATAAACAAGGAAATATCTACACCGCCATCTGTTTAAACATGGAAAGATATACACAGACATCTGTTTATACATGGAAATATCTACACCACTATCTGTATAAACATGCTAATAACTACACCGCTATCTGTATAAATGTGGAAATATTTGCACCGCTATCTCTATAAACATGGAAAAATAAACACCGCTATCTCTATTAATATGGAAATATCTACACCACCATCTCTATAAACATGGAAATATCTACACCGCAATCAGTATAAACGTGGAAATATCTACACCGCTATCTCTATAAACATGGAAATATCTCCACTGCTATCTCTATAAACGTCGAACTATCTTCACCGCCATCTGTATAAACATGGAAATACTTACAAAGTTATCGGTATAAACATGGAAATATCTACACCGCCATCTGTATAAACATGGAAATATCTGCACAGCCATGTGTATATACATGGAAATATCTACGCCTCTATCTATATAAACATGGAAATAACTACACCGCTATCTCTATGAACATGGAAATATCTACACCATTATTTGTATAAACAAGGAAATATCTACACCGCTATCTGTATAAACATGGAAATAACTACACCGCTATTTGTCTAAACATGGAAATATCTACAATGCCATCTGTATACACATGGAAATATCTACACAGCCATCTGAATAAACATGTAAATATCTACACTGCTATCTCTATAAACATGGAAATCTCTACACCGCCATCTCTATAAACATGAAAATATCTACACTGCCATCTCCATAAACATGGAACTAACTACTCCGCCATCTGTAAACATGGAAACATCTACACTGCCATCTGTGTGAATAAGGAAATATCTACAAAGCCATCGGTATAAAGATATAAATATCGGCACCACGAGCTGTATAAACATGGAAATATCTACATCGCTATCTGTATAAACGTGGAAATACCAACACCGCTAGCGATATAAACATGGAAATATCTACAACGCCATCTATATAAACATGGAAATATCTACACCGCTATGTCTATAAACATGGAAATACCTACACCGCTATCTCTATAAACATGGAAATATCCACAGTGACATCTGCATATCCATGGAAATAACTACAGCGCTATCTGTATAAACATGGAAATATCTACACAGTTATCTGTATAAACATGGAAATATCTACACCGCCATCTCTATAAACATGGAAATATCTACACCCCTATCTGTATAAACATGGAAATATCCACACCGCTATCTCTATAAACATGGAAATATCTACACCGCCATCTGTATAAACATGGAAATACCTACAAGTCATCTGTATAAACATGGAAATATCTACACAGCCATCTGTATAAACATGGAAATATCTACAAAGCCATCTGTATATACATGGAAATATCTACACCGCTATCTGTATAAACATGGAAATAACTACACTGCTATTTGTATAAACAAGGAAATATCTACACCGTGATCTGTATAAACATGGAAATATCTACACTGCTATTTGTATAAACAAGGAAATATCTACACCGTTATCTGTATAAACATGGAAATAACTACACCGCTATTTGTATAAGGAAGGAAATATCTACACCATGATCTGTATAAACATGGAAATATCTACACCGCCATCTCTATAAACATGGAAATACCAAAACGGCTATCTGTATAAACATGGAAATATCTACAACGCTATCTGTATAAATACGGAAATATCCTCACCACTATCACTATAAACCTGGAAATACCTACAACGCTATCTGTATAACTACGGAAATATCCTCACCACTATCTCTATAAACATGGAAATACTTACACCGCCATATCTATACACATGGAAATACCTACACCGCCATCTCTATACACATGGAAATATCTACACCACTATCTCTATAAACATAGAAATATCTACATTGCAATCTCTATAAACATGGAAATATCTACACAGCCATCTCTATAAACATGGAAATATCTACATCGCTATCTGTATAAATATGGAAATATCTCCACCGCTATCAGTATAAACATGGAAATATCTACACCGATATCTGTATAAACATGGAAATATCTACACCGCTATCTGTATAAACATGGAAATATCTACAACGCTATCTGTGCAAACATGGAAGTATCTACACAGATATCTGTGTAAACTTGCAAATATCTACACAGCTATCTGTGTAAAGATCGAAATGTCTACAGCGCAATCTGTGCAAAGATGGAAATATCTACACCGCTATCTCTGTAAACATGGAAATATCTACACCGCTATCTGTATCAACATGGAAATATCTACTTCGCTATCTTTATAAACATGGAAATATCTACACTGTTATCTCTATAAACATGGAAATATCTACACCACCATCTGTATAAACATGCAAATATCTACAGAGTAATCTGTATAAACATGGAAATATCTACACCACCATCTGTATAAACATGCAAATATCTACAGAGTCATCTGTATAAACATGGAAATATCTACACCACCATATCTATAAACATGGAAATATCTACAGTGCCATCTGTATACCCGTGGAAATACCTACCCAGCCATCTGTGTAACCACGGAAATATCTACTCCGCTATCTCTATAAACATGGAAATACGTAGAACGCTATCTCTATAAATATGGAAATATCTACGGTGCAATCTCTATAAACATGGAAATATCTACACCGCCATCACCATAAACATGGAAATATCTACATCGCTATCTGTATTAACATGGAAATAGCTCCACCGCTATCAGTATAAACACTGAAATATCTACACCGCTATCTGTATAAACATGGAAATATGTACAACGCTATCTGTATAAACATGGAAATATCTACACCGCTATCTGTATAAACATGGAAATATCTACACAGCTATCTCTATAAACATGGAAATAGCTACACTGCTATCTGTATAAACATAGAAATAGCGACACCGTTATCTGTATAAACATGGAAATATCTACACCGCCCTCTGTAAAAACATGAAGATATCTACTCAGTCATCTGTATAAACTTGGAAATATCTACACGCCATCTGTATAAACATGGAAATATCTACACTGCCATCTGTATACACATGGAAATATTTACACAGCCATCTGAAGAAACATGGAAATATGTACACCGGTATCTGTATAAACATGCAAATAACTACACCGCTATCTTTATAAAGTTGGAAATATCTACACCGCCTTCTGTATAAACATGGAAATATCTACAACGCTATCTGTATAAACATGGAAATACCAACACCGTTATCTGTATAAACATTGAAATATCTACACCGCTATCTGTATAAAGATGGAAATATCTACAACGCTATCTGTGTAAACATGGAAATATCTACACACCTATCCGTGTAAACATGGAAATACCTACACCGCTATCTGTATAAACATGGAAATATCTACACCGCTATCTTTATAAACATGGAAATAACAAAACGGCTATCTGTATAAACATGGAAATGTCTACAACGCTATCTGTATAAATACGGAAATATCCTCACCACTATCACTATAAACCTGGAAATACCTACAACGCTATCTGTATAACTACGGAAATATCCTCACCACTCTCTCTATAAACATGGAAATACCTACACCGCCATATCTATACACATGGAAATACCTACACCGCCATCTCTATACACATGGAAATATCTACACCACTATCTCTATAAACATAGAAATATCTACATTGCAATCTCTATAAACATGGAAATATCTACACCGCCATCTCTATAAACATGGAAATATCTACATCGCTATCTGTATAAATATGGAAATATCTCCACCGCTATCAGTATAAACATGGAAATATCTACACCGATATCTGTATAAACATGGAAATATCTACACCGCTATCTGTATAAACATGGAAATATCTACAACGCTATCTGTGGAAACATGGAAGTATCTACACAGATATCTGTGTAAACTTGCAAATATCTACACAGCTATCTGTGTAAAGATCGAAATGTCTACAGCGCAATCTGTGCAAAGATGGAAATATCTACACCGCTATCTCTGTAAACATGGAAATATCTACACCGCTATCTGTATCAACATGGAAATATCTACTTCGCTATCTTTATAAACATGGAAATATCTACACTGTTATCTCTATAAACATGGAAATATCTACACCACCATCTGTATAAACATGCAAATATCTACAGAGTCATCTGTATAAACATGGAAATATCTACACCACCATATCTATAAACATGGAAATATCTATATTGCCATCTGTATACCCGTGGAAATACCTACCCAGCCATCTGTGTAACCACGGAAATATCTACTCCCCTATCTCTATAAACATGGAAATACGTACAACGCTGTCTCTATAAATGTGGAAATAGCTACACTGCAATCTCTATAAACATGGAAATATCTACACCGCCATCACTATAAACATGGAAATATCTACATCGCTATCTGTATTAACATGGAAATAGCTCCACCGCTATCAGTATAAACACTGAAATATCTACACCGCTACCTGTATAAACATGGAAATATGTACAACGCTATCTGTATAAACATGGAAATATCTACACCGCTATCTGTATAAACATGGAAATATCTACACAGCTATCTCTATAAACATGGAAATAGCTACACTGCTATCTGTATAAACATAGAAATATCGACACCGTTATCTGTATAAACATGGAAATATCTACACCGCCCTCTGTAAAAACATGAAGATATCTACACAGTCATCTGTATAAACTTGGAAATATCTACACCTCCATCTGTATAAACATGGAAATATCTACACTGCCATCTGTATACACATGGAAATATCTACACAGCCATCTGAAGAAACATAGAAATATGTACACCGCTATCTGTATAAACATGGAAATAACTACACCGCTATCTTTATAAACTTGGAAATATCTACACCGCCTTCTGTATAAACATGGAAATATCTACACCGCTATCTGTATAAACATGGAAACACCAACACCGTTATCTGTATAAACATTGAAATATCTACACCGCTATCTGTATAAACATGGAAATATCTACAACACTATCTGTGTAAACATGGAAATATCTACACACCTATCTGTGTAAACATGGAAATATCTACACCGCTATCTGTATAGACATGGAAATACCAAAACGGCTATCTGTATAAACATGGAAATATCTACAACGCTATCTGTATAAATACGGAAATATCCTCACCACTATCACTATAAAGCTGGAAATACCTACAACGCTATCTGTATAACTACGGAAATATCCTCACCACTATCTCTATAAACATGGAAATACCTACACCGCCATATCTATACACATGGAAATACCTACACCGCCATCTCTATACACATGGAAATATCTACACCACTATCTCTATAAACATAGAAATATCTACATTGCAATCTCTATAAACATGGAAATATCTACACCGCCATCTCTATAAACATGGAAATATCTACATCGCTATCTGTATAAATATGGAAATATCTCCACCGCTATCAGTATAAACATGGAAATATCTACACCGATATCTGTATAAACATGGAAATATCTACACCGCTATCTGTATAAACATGGAAATATCTACAACGCTATCTGTGTAAACATGGAAGTATCTGCACAGATATCTGTGTAAACTTGCAAATATCTACACAGCTATCTGTGTAAAGATCGAAATGTCTACAGCGCAATCTGTGCAAAGATGGAAATATCTACACCGCTATCTCTGTAAACATGGAAATATCTACACCGCTATCTGTATCAACATGGAAATATCTACTTCGCTATCTTTATAAACATGGAAATATCTACACTGTTATCTCTATAAACATGGAAATATCTACACCGCCATCACTATAAACATGGAAATATCTACATCGCTTTCTGTATTAACATGGAAATAGCTCCACCGCTATCAGTATAAACACTGAAATATCTACACCGCTATCTGTATAAACATGGAAATATGTACAACGCTATCTGTATAAACATGGAAATATCTACACCGCTATCTGTATAAACATGGAAATATCTACACAGCTATCTCTATAAACATGGAAATAGCTACCCTGCTATCTGTATAAACATAGAAATAGCGACACCGTTATCTGTATAAACATGGAAATATCTACACCGCCCTCTGTAAAAACATCAAGATATCTACACAGTCATCTGTATAAACTTGGAAATATCTACACCTCCATCTGTATAAACATGGAAATATCTACACTGCCATCTGTATACACATGGAAATATCTACACAGCCATCTGAAGAAACATGGAAATATGTACACCGCTATCTGTATAAACATGGAAATAACTACACCGCTATCTTTATAAACTTGGAAATATCTACACCGCCTTCTGTATAAACATGGAAATATCTACACAGCTATCTGTATAAACATGGAAATACCAACACCGTTATCTGTATAAACATTGAAATATCTACACCGCTATCTGTATAAAGATGGAAACATCTACAATGCTATCTGTGTAAACATGGAAATATCTACACACCTATCTGTGTAAACATGGAAATATCTACACCGCTATCTGTATAAACATGGAAATATCTACACCGCTATCTTTATAAACATGGAAATACCAAAACGGCTATCTGTATAAACATGGAAATATCTACAACGCTATCTGTATAAATACGGAAATATCCTCACCACTATCACTATAAACCTGGAAATACCTACAACGCTATCTGTATAACTACGGAAATATCCTCACCACTATCTCTATAAACATGGAAATACCTACACCTCCATATCTATACACATGGAAATACCTACACCGCCATCTCTATACACATGGAAATATCTACACCAATATCTTTATAAACATAGAAATATCTACATTGCAATCTCTATAAACATGGAAATATATACACCGCCATCTCTATAAACATGGAAATATCTACATCGCTATCTGTATAAATATGGAAATATCTCCACCGCTATCAGTATAAACATGGAAATATCTACACCGATATCTGTATAAACATGGAAATATCTACACCGCTATCTGTATAAACATGGAAACATCTACAACGCTATCTGTGTAAACATGGAAGTATCTACACAGATATCTGTGTAAACTTGCAAATATCTACACAGCTATCTGTGTAAAGATCGAAATGTCTACAGTGCAATCTGTGCAAAGATGGAAATATCTACACCGCTATCTCTGTAAACATGGAAATATCTACACCGCTATCTGTATCAACATGGAAATATCTACTTCGCTATCATTATAAACATGGAAATATCTACACTGTTATCTCTATAAACATGGAAATATCTACACCACCATCTGTATAAACATGCAAATATCTACAGAGTCATCTGTATAAACATGGAAATATCTACACCACCATATCTATAAACATGGAAATATCTACAGTGCCATCTGTATACCCGTGGAAATACCTACCCAGCCATCTGTGTAACCACGGAAATATCTACTCCGCTATCTCTATAAACATGGAAATACGTACAATGCTATCTCTATAAATATGGAAATATCTACCCTGCAATCTCTATAAACATGGAAATATCTACACCGCCATCACTATAAACATGGAAATATCTACATCGCTATCTGTATTAACATGGAAATAGCTCCACCGCTATCAGTATAAACACTGAAATATCTACACCGCTATCTGTATAAACATGGAAATATGTACAACGCTATCTGTATAAACATGGAAATATCTACACCGCTATCTGTATAAACATGGAAATATCTACACAGCTATCTCTATAAACATGGAAATAGCTACACTGCTATCTGTATAAACATAGAAATAGCGACACCGTTATCTGTATAAACATGGAAATATCTACACCGCCCTCTGTAAAAACATGAAGATATCTACACAGTCATCTGTATAAACTAGGAAATATCTACACCTCCATCTGTATAAACATGGAAATATCTACACTGCCATCTGTATACACATGGAAATATCTACACAGCCATCTGAAGAAACATGGAAATATGTACACCGCTATCCGTATAAACATGGAAGTAACTACACCGCTATCTTTATAAACTTGGAAATATCTACACCGCCTTCTGTATAAACATGGAAATATCTACAACGCTATCTGTATAAACATGGAAATACCAACAACGTTATGTGTATAAACATTGAAATATCTACACCGCTATCTGTATAAAGATTGAAATATCTACAACGCTATCTGTGTAAACATGGAAATATCTACACACCTATCTGTGTAAACATGGAAATACCTACACCGCTATCTGTATAAACATGGAAATATCTACACCGCTATCTTTATAAACATGGAAATACCAAAACGGCTATCTGTATAAACATGGAAATATCTACAACGCTATCTGTATAAATATGGAAATATCCACACCACTATCACTATAAACCTGGAAATGCCTACAACGCCATCTGTATAACTACGGAAATATCCTCACCACTATCTCTATAAACATGGAAATACCTACACCGCCATATCTATACACATGGAAATACCTACACCGCCATCTCTGTACACATGGAAATATCTACACCACTATCTCTATAAACATAGAAATATCTACATTGCAATCTCTATAAACATGGAAATATCTACACCGCCATCTCTATAAACATGGAAATATCTACATCGCTATCTGTATAAATATGGAAATATCTCCACCGCTATCAGTATAAACATGGAAATATCTACACCGATATCTGTATAAACATGGAAATATCTACACCGCTATCTGTATAAACATGGAAATATCTACAACGCTATCTGTGGAAACATGGAAGTATCTACACAGATATCTGTGTAAACTTGCAAATATCTACACAGCTATCTGTGTAAAGATCGAAATGTCTACAGCGCAATCTGTGCAAAGATGGAAATATCTACACCGCTATCTCTGTAAACATGGAAATATCTACACCGCTATCTGTATCAACATGGAAATATCTACTTCGCTATCTTTATAAACATGGAAATATCTACACTGTTATCTCTATAAACATGGAAATATCTACACCACCATCTGTATAAACATGCAAATATCTACAGAGTCATCTGTATAAACATGGAAATATCTACACCACCATATCTATAAACATGGAAATATCTACAGTGCCATCTGTATACCCGTGGAAATACCTACCCAGCCATCTGTGTAACCACGGAAATATCTACTCCGCTATCTCTATAAACATGGAAATACGTACAACGCTATCTCTATAAATATGGAAATATCCACACTGCAATCTCTATAAACATGGAAATATCTACACCGCCATCACTATAAACATGGAAATATCTACATCGCTATCTGTATTAACATGGAAATAGCTCCACCGCTATCAGTATAAACACTGAAATATCTACACCGCTATCTGTATAAACATGGAAATATGTACAACGCTATCTGTATAAACATGGAAATATCTACACCGCTATCTGTATAAACATGGAAATATCTACAACGCTATCTGTATAAATACGGAAATATCCTCAACACTATCACTATAAAGCTGGAAATACCTACAACGCTATCTGTATAAATACGGAAATATCCTCACCACTATCTCTATAAACATGGAAATACCTACACCGCCATATCTATACACATGGAAATACCTACACTGCCATCTCTATACACATGGAAATATCTACACCACTATCTCTATAAACATAGAAATATCTACATTGCAATCTCTATAAACATGGAAATATCTACACCGCCATCACTATAAACATGGAAATATCTACATCGCTATCTGTATTAACATGGAAATAGCTCCACCGCTATCAGTATAAACACTGAAATATCTACACCGCTATCTGTATAAACATGGAAATATGTACAACGCTATCTGTATAAACATGGAAATATCTACACCGCTATCTGTATAAACATGGAAATATCTACACAGCTATCTCTATAAACATGGAAATAGCTACACTGCTATCTGTATAAACATAGAAATAGCGACACCGTTATCTGTATAAACATGGAAATATCTACACCGCCCTCTGTAAAAACATCAAGATATCTACACAGTCATCTGTATAAACTTGGAAATATCTACACCTCCATCTGTATAAACATGGAAATATCTACACTGCCATCTGTATACACATGGAAATATCTACACAGCCATCTGAAGAAACATGGAAATATGTACACCGCTATCTGTATAAACATGGAAGTAACTACACCGCTATCTTTATAAACTTGGAAATATCTACACCGCCTTCTGTGTAAACATGGAAATATCTACACCGCTATCTGTATAAACATGGAAATACCAACACCGTTATCTGTATAAACATTGAAATATCTACACCGCTATCTGTATAAAGATGGAAATATCTACAACGCTATCTGTGTAAACATGGAAATATCTACATACCTATCTGTGTAAACATGGAAATACCTACACCGCTATCTGTATAAACATGGAAGTATCTACACCGCTATCTTTATAAACATGGAAATACCAAAACGGCTATCTGTATAAACATGGAAATATCTACAACGCTATCTGTATAAATACGGAAATATCCACACCACTATCACTATAAACCTGGAAATACCTACAACGCTATCTGTATAACTACGGAAATATCCTCACCACTATCTCTATAGACATGGAAATACCTACACTGCCATATCTATACACATGGAAATACCTACACCGCCATCTCTGTACACATGGAAATATCTACACCACTATCTCTATAAACATAGAAATATCTACATTGCAATCTCTATAAACATGGAAATATCTACACCGCCATCTCTATAAACATGGAAATATCTACATCGCTATCTGTATAAATATGGAAATATCTCCACCGCTATCAGTATAAACATGGAAATATCTACACCGATATCTGTATAAACATGGAAATATCTACTCCGCTATCTGTATAAACATGGAAATATCTACAACGCTATCTGTGTAAACATGGAAGTATCTACACAGATATCTGTGTAAACTTGCAAATATCTACGCAGCTATCTGTGTAAAGATCGAAATGTCTACAGCGCAATCTGTGCAAAGATGGAAATATTTACACCGCTATCTCTGTAAACATGGAAATATCTACACCGCTATCTGTATCAACATGGAAATATCTACTTCGCTATCTTTATAAACATGGAAATATCTACACTGTTATCTCTATAAACATGGAAATATCTACACCACCATCTGTATAAACATGCAAATATCTACAGAGTCATCGGTATAAACATGGAAATATCTACACCACCATATCTATAAACATGGAAATATCTACAGTGCCATCTGTATACCCGTGGAAATACCTACCCAGCCATCTGTGTAACCACGGAAATATCTACTCCGCTATCTCTATAAACATGGAAATACGTACGACGCTATCTCTATAACTATGGAAATAGCTACACTGCAATCTCTATAAACATGGAAATATCTACACCGCCATCACTATAAACATGGAAATATCTACATCGCTTTCTGTATTAACATGGAAATAGCTCCACCGCTATCAGTATAAACACTGAAATATCTACACCGCTATCTGTATAAACATGGAAATATGTACAACGCTATCTGTATAAACATGGAAATATCTACACCGCTATCTGTATAAACATGGAAATATCTACACAGCTATCTCTATAAACATGGAAATAGCTACCCTGCTATCTGTATAAACATAGAAATAGCGACACCGTTATCTGTATAAACATGGAAATATCTACACCGCCCTCTGTAAAAACATCAAGATATCTACACAGTCATCTGTATAAACTTGGAAATATCTACACCTCCATCTGTATAAACATGGAAATATCTACACTGCCATCTGTATACACATGGAAATATCTACACAGCCATCTGAAGAAACATGGAAATATGTACACCGCTATCTGTATAAACATGGAAATAACTACACCGCTATCTTTATAAACTTGGAAATATCTACACCGCCTTCTGTATAAACATGGAAATATCTACACCGCTATCTGTATAAACATGGAAATACCAACACCGTTATCTGTATAAACATTGAAATATCTACACCGCTATCTGTATAAAGATGGAAACATCTACAATGCTATCTGTGTAAACATGGAAATATCTACACACCTATCTGTGTAAACATGGAAATATCTACACCGCTATCTGTATAAACATGGAAATATCTACACCGCTATCTTTATAAACATGGAAATACCAAAACGGCTATCTGTATAAACATGGAAATATCTACAACGCTATCTGTATAAATACGGAAATATCCTCACCACTATCACTATAAACCTGGAAATACCTACAACGCTATCTGTATAACTACGGAAATATCCTCACCACTATCTCTATAAACATGGAAATACCTACACCTCCATATCTATACACATGGAAATACCTACACCGCCATCTCTATACACATGGAAATATCTACACCAATATCTTTATAAACATAGAAATATCTACATTGCAATCTCTATAAACATGGAAATATATACACCGCCATCTCTATAAACATGGAAATATCTACATCGCTATCTGTATAAATATGGAAATATCTCCACCGCTATCAGTATAAACATGGAAATATCTACACCGATATCTGTATAAACATGGAAATATCTACACCGCTATCTGTATAAACATGGAAACATCTACAACGCTATCTGTGTAAACATGGAAGTATCTACACAGATATCTGTGTAAACTTGCAAATATCTACACAGCTATCTGTGTAAAGATCGAAATGTCTACAGTGCAATCTGTGCAAAGATGGAAATATCTACACCGCTATCTCTGTAAACATGGAAATATCTACACCGCTATCTGTATCAACATGGAAATATCTACTTCGCTATCATTATAAACATGGAAATATCTACACTGTTATCTCTATAAACATGGAAATATCTACACCACCATCTGTATAAACATGCAAATATCTACAGAGTCATCTGTATAAACATGGAAATATCTACACCACCATATCTATAAACATGGAAATATCTACAGTGCCATCTGTATACCCGTGGAAATACCTACCCAGCCATCTGTGTAACCACGGAAATATCTACTCCGCTATCTCTATAAACATGGAAATACGTACAATGCTATCTCTATAAATATGGAAATATCTACCCTGCAATCTCTATAAACATGGAAATATCTACACCGCCATCACTATAAACATGGAAATATCTACATCGCTATCTGTATTAACATGGAAATAGCTCCACCGCTATCAGTATAAACACTGAAATATCTACACCGCTATCTGTATAAACATGGAAATATGTACAACGCTATCTGTATAAACATGGAAATATCTACACCGCTATCTGTATAAACATGGAAATATCTACACAGCTATCTCTATAAACATGGAAATAGCTACACTGCTATCTGTATAAACATAGAAATAGCGACACCGTTATCTGTATAAACATGGAAATATCTACACCGCCCTCTGTAAAATCATGAAGATATCTACACAGTCATCTGTATAAACTAGGAAATATCTACACCTCCATCTGTATAAACATGGAAATATCTACACTGCCATCTGTATACACATGGAAATATCTACACAGCCATCTGAAGAAACATGGAAATATGTACACCGCTATCCGTATAAACATGGAAGTAACTACACCGCTATCTTTATAAACTTGGAAATATCTACACCGCCTTCTGTATAAACATGGAAATATCTACAACGCTATCTGTATAAACATGGAAATACCAACAACGTTATGTGTATAAACATTGAAATATCTACACCGCTATCTGTATAAAGATGGAAATATCTACAACGCTATCTGTGTAAACATGGAAATATCTACACACCTATCTGTGTAAACATGGAAATACCTACACCGCTATCTGTATAAACATGGAAATATCTACACCGCTATCTTTATAAACATGGAAATACCAAAACGGCTATCTGTATAAACATGGAAATATCTACAACGCTATCTGTATAAATATGGAAATATCCACACCACTATCACTATAAACCTGGAAATGCCTACAACGCCATCTGTATAACTACGGAAATATCCTCACCACTATCTCTATAAACATGGAAATACCTACACCGCCATATCTATACACATGGAAATACCTACACCGCCATCTCTGTACACATGGAAATATCTACACCACTATCTCTATAAACATAGAAATATCTACATTGCAATCTCTATAAACATGGAAATATCTACACCGCCATCTCTATAAACATGGAAATATCTACATCGCTATCTGTATAAATATGGAAATATCTCCACCGCTATCAGTATAAACATGGAAATATCTACACCGATATCTGTATAAACATGGAAATATCTACACTGCTATCTGTATAAACATGGAAATATCTACAACGCTATCTGTGGAAACATGGAAGTATCTACACAGATATCTGTGTAAACTTGCAAATATCTACACAGCTATCTGTGTAAAGATCGAAATGTCTACAGCGCAATCTGTGCAAAGATGGAAATATCTACACCGCTATCTCTGTAAACATGGAAATATCTACACCGCTATCTGTATCAACATGGAAATATCTACTTCGCTATCTTTATAAACATGGAAATATCTACACTGTTATCTCTATAAACATGGAAATATCTACACCACCATCTGTATAAACATGCAAATATCTACAGAGTCATCTGTATAAACATGGAAATATCTACACCACCATATCTATAAACATGGAAATATCTACAGTGCCATCTGTATACCCGTGGAAATACCTACCCAGCCATCTGTGTAACCACGGAAATATCTACTCCGCTATCTCTATAAACATGGAAATACGTACAACGCTATCTCTATAAATATGGAAATATCCACACTGCAATCTCTATAAACATGGAAATATCTACACCGCCATCACTATAAACATGGAAATATCTACATCGCTATCTGTATTAACATGGAAATAGCTCCACCGCTATCAGTATAAACACTGAAATATCTACACCGCTATCTGTATAAACATGGAAATATGTACAACGCTATCTGTATAAACATGGAAATATCTACACCGCTATCTGTATAAACATGGAAATATCTACAACGCTATCTGTATAAATACGGAAATATCCTCAACACTATCACTATAAAGCTGGAAATACCTACAACGCTATCTGTATAAATACGGAAATATCCTCACCACTATCTCTATAAACATGGAAATACCTACACCGCCATATCTATACACATGGAAATACCTACACTGCCATCTCTATACACATGGAAATATCTACACCACTATCTCTATAAACATAGAAATATCTACATTGCAATCTCTATAAACATGGAAATATCTACACCGCCATCACTAGAAACATGGAAATATCTACATCGCTATCTGTATTAACATGGAAATAGCTCCACCGCTATCAGTATAAACACTGAAATATCTACACCGCTATCTGTATAAACATGGAAATATGTACAACGCTATCTGTATAAACATGGAAATATCTACACCGCTATCTGTATAAACATGGAAATATCTACACAGCTATCTCTATAAACATGGAAATAGCTACACTGCTATCTGTATAAACATAGAAATAGCGACACCGTTATCTGTATAAACATGGAAATATCTACACCGCCCTCTGTAAAAACATCAAGATATCTACACAGTCATCTGTATAAACTTGGAAATATCTACACCTCCATCTGTATAAACATGGAAATATCTACACTGCCATCTGTATACACATGGAAATATCTACACAGCCATCTGAAGAAACATGGAAATATGTACACCGCTATCTGTATAAACATGGAAGTAACTACACCGCTATCTTTATAAACTTGGAAATATCTACACCGCCTTCTGTATAAACATGGAAATATCTACACCGCTATCTGTATAAACATGGAAATACCAACACCGTTATCTGTATAAACATTGAAATATCTACACCGCTATCTGTATAAAGATGGAAATATCTACAACGCTATCTGTGTAAACATGGAAATATCTACATACCTATCTGTGTAAACATGGAAATACCTACACCGCTATCTGTATAAACATGGAAGTATCTACACCGCTATCTTTATAAACATGGAAATACCAAAACGGCTATCTGTATAAACATGGAAATATCTACAACGCTATCTGTATAAATACGGAAATATCCACACCACTATCACTATAAACCTGGAAATACCTACAACGCTATCTGTATAACTACGGAAATATCCTCACCACTATCTCTATAAACATGGAAATACCTACACTGCCATATCTATACACATGGAAATACCTACACCGCCATCTCTGTACACATGGAAATATCTACACCACTATCTCTATAAACATAGAAATATCTACATTGCAATCTCTATAAACATGGAAATATCTACACCGCCATCTCTATAAACATGGAAATATCTACATCGCTATCTGTATAAATATGGAAATATCTCCACCGCTATCAGTATAAACATGGAAATATCTACACCGATATCTGTATAAACATGGAAATATCTACTCCGCTATCTGTATAAACATGGAAATATCTACAACGCTATCTGTGTAAACATGGAAGTATCTACACAGATATCTGTGTAAACTTGCAAATATCTACGCAGCTATCTGTGTAAAGATCGAAATGTCTACAGCGCAATCTGTGCAAAGATGGAAATATTTACACCGCTATCTCTGTAAACATGGAAATATCTACACCGCTATCTGTATCAACATGGAAATATCTACTTCGCTATCTTTATAAACATGGAAATATCTACACTGTTATCTCTATAAACATGGAAATATCTACACCACCATCTGTATAAACATGCAAATATCTACAGAGTCATCGGTATAAACATGGAAATATCTACACCACCATATCTATAAACATGGAAATATCTACAGTGCCATCTGTATACCCGTGGAAATACCTACCCAGCCATCTGTGTAACCACGGAAATATCTACTCCGCTATCTCTATAAACATGGAAATACGTACGACGCTATCTCTATAACTATGGAAATAGCTACACTGCAATCTCTATAAACATGGAAATATCTACACCGCCATCACTATAAACATGGAAATATCTACATCGCTTTCTGTATTAACATGGAAATAGCTCCACCGCTATCAGTATAAACACTGAAATATCTACACCGCTATCTGTATAAACATGGAAATATGTACAACGCTATCTGTATAAACATGGAAATATCTACACCGCTATCTGTATAAACATGGAAATATCTACACAGCTATCTCTATAAACATGGAAATAGCTACCCTGCTATCTGTATAAACATAGAAATAGCGACACCGTTATCTGTATAAACATGGAAATATCTACACCGCCCTCTGTAAAAACATCAAGATATCTACACAGTCATCTGTATAAACTTGGAAATATCTACACCTCCATCTGTATAAACATGGAAATATCTACACTGCCATCTGTATACACATGGAAATATCTACACAGCCATCTGAAGAAACATGGAAATATGTACACCGCTATCTGTATAAACATGGAAATAACTACACCGCTATCTTTATAAACTTGGAAATATCTACACCGCCTTCTGTATAAACATGGAAATATCTACACAGCTATCTGTATAAACATGGAAATACCAACACCGTTATCTGTATAAACATTGAAATATCTACACCGCTATCTGTATAAAGATGGAAACATCTACAATGCTATCTGTGTAAACATGGAAATATCTACACACCTATCTGTGTAAACATGGAAATATCTACACCGCTATCTGTATAAACATGGAAATATCTACACCGCTATCTTTATAAACATGGAAATACCAAAACGGCTATCTGTATAAACATGGAAATATCTACAACGCTATCTGTATAAATACGGAAATATCCTCACCACTATCACTATAAACCTGGAAATACCTACAACGCTATCTGTATAACTACGGAAATATCCTCACCACTATCTCTATAAACATGGAAATACCTACACCTCCATATCTATACACATGGAAATACCTACACCGCCATCTCTATACACATGGAAATATCTACACCAATATCTTTATAAACATAGAAATATCTACATTGCAATCTCTATAAACATGGAAATATATACACCGCCATCTCTATAAACATGGAAATATCTACATCGCTATCTGTATAAATATGGAAATATCTCCACCGCTATCAGTATAAACATGGAAATATCTACACCGATATCTGTATAAACATGGAAATATCTACACCGCTATCTGTAAAAACATGGAAACATCTACAACGCTATCTGTGTAAACATGGAAGTATCTACACAGATATCTGTGTAAACTTGCAAATATCTACACAGCTATCTGTGTAAAGATCGAAATGTCTACAGCGCAATCTGTGCAAAGATGGAAATATCTACACCGCTATCTCTGTAAACATGGAAATATCTACACCGCTATCTGTATCAACATGGAAATATCTACTTCGCTATCTGTATAAACATGGAAATATCTACACTGTTATTCCTATAAACATGGAAATATCTACACCACCATCTGTATAAACATGCAAATATCTACAAAGTCATCTGTATAAACATGGAAATATCTACACCACCATATCTATAAACATGGAAATATCTACAGTGCCATCTGTATACCCGTGGAAATACCTACCCAGCCATCTGTGTAACCACGGAAATATCTGCTCCGCTATCTCTATAAACATGGAAATACGTACAATGCTATCTCTATAAATATGGAAATATCTACCCTGCAATCTCTATAAACATGGAAATATCTACAC
Organism: Pan troglodytes; assembly: GCF_028858775.2. NCBI lineage: Eukaryota > Metazoa > Chordata > Mammalia > Primates > Hominidae > Pan > Pan troglodytes. Next base: position 761,179 of record NC_072411.2, read on the forward strand.
CGCCATCACTATAAACATGGAAATATCTACATCGCTATCTGTATTAACATGGAAATAGCTCCACCGCTATCAGTATAAACACTGAAATATCTACACCGCTATCTGTATAAACATGGAAATATGTACAACGCTATCTGTATAAACATGGAAATATCTACACCGCTATCTGTATAAACATGGAAATATCTACACATCTATCTCTATAAACATGGAAATAGCTACACTGCTATCTGTATAAACATAGAAATAGCGACACCGTTATCTGTATAAACATGGAAATATCTACACCGCCCTCTGTAAAAACATCAAGATATCTACACAGTCATCTGTATAAACTTGGAAATATCTACACCTCCATCTGTATAAACATGGATATATCTACACCGCCCTCTGTAAAAACATCAAGATATCTACACAGTCATCTGTATAAACTTGGAAATATCTACACCTCCATCTGTATAAACATGGAAATTTCTACACTGCCATCTGTATACACATGGAAACATCTACACAGCCATCTGAAGAAACATGGAAATATGTACACCGCTATCCGTATAAACATGGAAGTAACTACACCGCTATCTTTATAAACTTGGAAATATCTACACCGCCTTCTGTATAAACATGGAAATATCTACAACGCTATCTGTATAAACATGGAAATACCAACAACGTTATGTGTATAAACATTGAAATATCTACACCGCTATCTGTATAAAGATGGAAATATCTACAACGCTATCTGTGTAAACATGGAAATATCTACACACCTATCTGTGTAAACATGGAAATACCTACACCGCTATCTGTATAAACATGGAAATATCTACACCGCTATCTTTATAAACATGGAAATACCAAAACGGCTATCTGTATAAACATGGAAATATCTACAACGCTATCTGTATAAATATGGAAATATCCACACCACTATCACTATAAACCAGGAAATGCCTACAACGCGATCTGTATAACTACGGAAATATCCTCACCACTATCTCTATAAACATGGAAATACCTACACCGCCATATCTATACACATGGAAATACCTACACCGCCATCTCTGTACACATGGAAATATCTACACCACTATCTCTATAAACATAGAAATATCTACATTGCAATCTCTATAAACATGGAAATATCTACACCGCCATCTCTATAAACATGGAAATATCTACATCGCTATCTGTATAAATATGGAAATATCTCCAACGCTATCAGTATAAACATGGAAATATCTACACCGATATCTGTATAAACATGGAAATATCTACACCGCCATCTGTATAAACATGGAAATATCCACAACGCTATCTGTGTAAACATGGAAGTATCTACACAGATATCTGTGTAAACTTGCAAATATCTACACAGCTATCTGTGTAAAGATCGAAATGTCTACAGCGCAATCTGTGCAAAGATGGAAATATCTACACCGCTATCTCTGTAAACATGGAAATATCTACACCGCTATCTGTATCAACATGGAAATATCTACTTCGCTATCTTTATAAACATGGAAATATCTACACTGTTATCTCTATAAACATGGAAATATCTACACCACCATCTGTATAAACATGCAAATATCTACAGAGTCATCTGTATAAACATGGAAATATCTACACCACCATATCTATAAACATGGAAATATCTACAGTGCCATCTGTATACCCGTGGAAATACCTACCCAGCCATCTGTGTAACCACGGAAATATCTACTCCGCTATCTCTATAAACATGGAAATACGTACAACGCTATCTCTATAAATATGGAAATATCCACACTGCAATCTCTATAAACATGGAAATATCTACACCGCCATCACTATAAACATGGAAATATCTACATCGCTATCTGTATAAATACGGAAATATCCTCACCACTATCACTATAAAGCTGGAAATACCTACAACGCTATCTGTATAACTACGGAAATATCCTCACCACTATCTCTATAAACATGGAAATACCTACACCGCCATATCTATACACATGGAAATACCTACACCGCCATCTCTATACACATGGAAATATCTACACCACTATCTCTATAAACATAGAAATATCTACATTGCAATCTCTATAAACATGGAAATATCTACACCGCCATCACTATAAACATGGAAATATCTACATCGCTATCTGTATTAACATGGAAATAGCTCCACCGCTATCAGTATAAACACTGAAATATCTACACCGCTATCTGTATAAACATGGAAATATGTATAACGCTATCTGTATAAACATGGAAATATCTACACCGCTATCTGTATAGACATGGAAATATCTACACAGCTATCTCTATAAACATGGAAATAGCTACACTGCTATCTGTATAAACATAGAAATAGCGACACCGTTATCTGTATAAACATGGAAATATCTCCACCGCCCTCTCTAAAAACATCAAGATATCTACACAGTCATCTGTATAAACTTGGAAATATCTACACCTCCATCTGTATAAACATGGAAATATCTACACTGCCATCTGTATACACATGGAAATATCTACACAGCCATCTGAAGAAACATGGAAATATGTACACCGCTATCTGTATAAACATGGAAGTAACTACACCGCTATCTTTATAAACTTGGAAATATCTACACCGCCTTCTGTATAAACATGGAAATATCTACACCGCTATCTGTATAAACATGGAAATACCAACACCGTTATCTGTATAAACATTGAAATATCTACACCGCTATCTGTATAAAGATGGAAATATCTACAACGCTATCTGTGTAAACATGGAAATATCTACACACCTATCTGTGTAAACATGGAAATACCTACACCGCTATCTGTATAAACATGGAAATATCTACACCGCTATCTTTATAAACATGGAAATACCAAAACGGCTATCTGTATAAACATGGAAATATCTACAACGCTATCTGTATAAATACGGAAATATCCACACCACTATCACTATAAACCTGGAAATACCTACAACGCTATCTGTATAACTACGGAAATATCCTCACCACTATCTCTATAAACATGGAAATACCTACACTGCCATATCTATACACATGGAAATACCTACACCGCCATCTCTGTACACATGGAAATATCTACACCACTATCTCTATAAACATAGAAATATCTACATTGCAATCTCTATAAACATGGAAATATCTACACCGCCATCTCTATAAACATGGAAATATCTACATCGCTATCTGTATAAATATGGAAATATCTCCACCGCTATCAGTATAAACATGGAAATATCTACACCGATATCTGTATAAACATGGAAATATCTACTCCGCTATCTGTATAAACATGGAAATATCTACAACGCTATCTGTGTAAACATGGAAGTATCTACACAGATATCTGTGTAAACTTGCAAATATCTACGCAGCTATCTGTGTAAAGATCGAAATGTCTACAGCGCAATCTGTGCAAAGATGGAAATATTTACACCGCTATCTCTGTAAACATGGAAATATCTACACCGCTATCTGTATCAACATGGAAATATCTACTTCGCTATCTTTATAAACATGGAAATATCTACACTGTTATCTCTATAAACATGGAAATATCTACACCACCATCTGTATAAACATGCAAATATCTACAGAGTCATCGGTATAAACATGGAAATATCTACACCACCATATCTATAAACATGGAAATATCTACAGTGCCATCTGTATACCCGTGGAAATACCTACCCAGCCATCTGTGTAACCACGGAAATATCTACTCCGCTATCTCTATAAACATGGAAATACGTACGACGCTATCTCTATAACTATGGAAATAGCTACACTGCAATCTCTATAAACATGGAAATATCTACACCGCCATCACTATAAACATGGAAATATCTACATCGCTTTCTGTATTAACATGGAAATAGCTCCACCGCTATCAGTATAAACACTGAAATATCTACACCGCTATCTGTATAAACATGGAAATATGTACAACGCTATCTGTATAAACATGGAAATATCTACACCGCTATCTGTATAAACATGGAAATATCTACACAGCTATCTCTATAAACATGGAAATAGCTACCCTGCTATCTGTATAAACATAGAAATAGCGACACCGTTATCTGTATAAACATGGAAATATCTACACCGCCCTCTGTAAAAACATCAAGATATCTACACAGTCATCTGTATAAACTTGGAAATATCTACACCTCCATCTGTATAAACATGGAAATATCTACACTGCCATCTGTATACACATGGAAATATCTACACAGCCATCTGAAGAAACATGGAAATATGTACACCGCTATCTGTATAAACATGGAAATAACTACACCGCTATCTTTATAAACTTGGAAATATCTACACCGCCTTCTGTATAAACATGGAAATATCTACACCGCTATCTGTATAAACATGGAAATACCAACACCGTTATCTGTATAAACATTGAAATATCTACACCGCTATCTGTATAAAGATGGAAACATCTACAATGCTATCTGTGTAAACATGGAAATATCTACACACCTATCTGTGTAAACATGGAAATATCTACACCGCTATCTGTATAAACATGGAAATATCTACACCGCTATCTTTATAAACATGGAAATACCAAAACGGCTATCTGTATAAACATGGAAATATCTACAACGCTATCTGTATAAATACGGAAATATCCTCACCACTATCACTATAAACCTGGAAATACCTACAACGCTATCTGTATAACTACGGAAATATCCTCACCACTATCTCTATAAACATGGAAATACCTACACCTCCATATCTATACACATGGAAATACCTACACCGCCATCTCTATACACATGGAAATATCTACACCAATATCTTTATAAACATAGAAATATCTACATTGCAATCTCTATAAACATGGAAATATATACACCGCCATCTCTATAAACATGGAAATATCTACATCGCTATCTGTATAAATATGGAAATATCTCCACCGCTATCAGTATAAACATGGAAATATCTACACCGATATCTGTATAAACATGGAAATATCTACACCGCTATCTGTATAAACATGGAAACATCTACAACGCTATCTGTGTAAACATGGAAGTATCTACACAGATATCTGTGTAAACTTGCAAATATCTACACAGCTATCTGTGTAAAGATCGAAATGTCTACAGTGCAATCTGTGCAAAGATGGAAATATCTACACCGCTATCTCTGTAAACATGGAAATATCTACACCGCTATCTGTATCAACATGGAAATATCTACTTCGCTATCATTATAAACATGGAAATATCTACACTGTTATCTCTATAAACATGGAAATATCTACACCACCATCTGTATAAACATGCAAATATCTACAGAGTCATCTGTATAAACATGGAAATATCTACACCACCATATCTATAAACATGGAAATATCTACAGTGCCATCTGTATACCCGTGGAAATACCTACCCAGCCATCTGTGTAACCACGGAAATATCTACTCCGCTATCTCTATAAACATGGAAATACGTACAATGCTATCTCTATAAATATGGAAATATCTACCCTGCAATCTCTATAAACATGGAAATATCTACACCGCCATCACTATAAACATGGAAATATCTACATCGCTATCTGTATTAACATGGAAATAGCTCCACCGCTATCAGTATAAACACTGAAATATCTACACCGCTATCTGTATAAACATGGAAATATGTACAACGCTATCTGTATAAACATGGAAATATCTACACCGCTATCTGTATAAACATGGAAATATCTACACAGCTATCTCTATAAACATGGAAATAGCTACACTGCTATCTGTATAAACATAGAAATAGCGACACCGTTATCTGTATAAACATGGAAATATCTACACCGCCCTCTGTAAAATCATGAAGATATCTACACAGTCATCTGTATAAACTAGGAAATATCTACACCTCCATCTGTATAAACATGGAAATATCTACACTGCCATCTGTATACACATGGAAATATCTACACAGCCATCTGAAGAAACATGGAAATATGTACACCGCTATCCGTATAAACATGGAAGTAACTACACCGCTATCTTTATAAACTTGGAAATATCTACACCGCCTTCTGTATAAACATGGAAATATCTACAACGCTATCTGTATAAACATGGAAATACCAACAACGTTATGTGTATAAACATTGAAATATCTACACCGCTATCTGTATAAAGATGGAAATATCTACAACGCTATCTGTGTAAACATGGAAATATCTACACACCTATCTGTGTAAACATGGAAATACCTACACCGCTATCTGTATAAACATGGAAATATCTACACCGCTATCTTTATAAACATGGAAATACCAAAACGGCTATCTGTATAAACATGGAAATATCTACAACGCTATCTGTATAAATATGGAAATATCCACACCACTATCACTATAAACCTGGAAATGCCTACAACGCCATCTGTATAACTACGGAAATATCCTCACCACTATCTCTATAAACATGGAAATACCTACACCGCCATATCTATACACATGGAAATACCTACACCGCCATCTCTGTACACATGGAAATATCTACACCACTATCTCTATAAACATAGAAATATCTACATTGCAATCTCTATAAACATGGAAATATCTACACCGCCATCTCTATAAACATGGAAATATCTACATCGCTATCTGTATAAATATGGAAATATCTCCACCGCTATCAGTATAAACATGGAAATATCTACACCGATATCTGTATAAACATGGAAATATCTACACTGCTATCTGTATAAACATGGAAATATCTACAACGCTATCTGTGGAAACATGGAAGTATCTACACAGATATCTGTGTAAACTTGCAAATATCTACACAGCTATCTGTGTAAAGATCGAAATGTCTACAGCGCAATCTGTGCAAAGATGGAAATATCTACACCGCTATCTCTGTAAACATGGAAATATCTACACCGCTATCTGTATCAACATGGAAATATCTACTTCGCTATCTTTATAAACATGGAAATATCTACACTGTTATCTCTATAAACATGGAAATATCTACACCACCATCTGTATAAACATGCAAATATCTACAGAGTCATCTGTATAAACATGGAAATATCTACACCACCATATCTATAAACATGGAAATATCTACAGTGCCATCTGTATACCCGTGGAAATACCTACCCAGCCATCTGTGTAACCACGGAAATATCTACTCCGCTATCTCTATAAACATGGAAATACGTACAACGCTATCTCTATAAATATGGAAATATCCACACTGCAATCTCTATAAACATGGAAATATCTACACCGCCATCACTATAAACATGGAAATATCTACATCGCTATCTGTATTAACATGGAAATAGCTCCACCGCTATCAGTATAAACACTGAAATATCTACACCGCTATCTGTATAAACATGGAAATATGTACAACGCTATCTGTATAAACATGGAAATATCTACACCGCTATCTGTATAAACATGGAAATATCTACAACGCTATCTGTATAAATACGGAAATATCCTCAACACTATCACTATAAAGCTGGAAATACCTACAACGCTATCTGTATAAATACGGAAATATCCTCACCACTATCTCTATAAACATGGAAATACCTACACCGCCATATCTATACACATGGAAATACCTACACTGCCATCTCTATACACATGGAAATATCTACACCACTATCTCTATAAACATAGAAATATCTACATTGCAATCTCTATAAACATGGAAATATCTACACCGCCATCACTAGAAACATGGAAATATCTACATCGCTATCTGTATTAACATGGAAATAGCTCCACCGCTATCAGTATAAACACTGAAATATCTACACCGCTATCTGTATAAACATGGAAATATGTACAACGCTATCTGTATAAACATGGAAATATCTACACCGCTATCTGTATAAACATGGAAATATCTACACAGCTATCTCTATAAACATGGAAATAGCTACACTGCTATCTGTATAAACATAGAAATAGCGACACCGTTATCTGTATAAACATGGAAATATCTACACCGCCCTCTGTAAAAACATCAAGATATCTACACAGTCATCTGTATAAACTTGGAAATATCTACACCTCCATCTGTATAAACATGGAAATATCTACACTGCCATCTGTATACACATGGAAATATCTACACAGCCATCTGAAGAAACATGGAAATATGTACACCGCTATCTGTATAAACATGGAAGTAACTACACCGCTATCTTTATAAACTTGGAAATATCTACACCGCCTTCTGTATAAACATGGAAATATCTACACCGCTATCTGTATAAACATGGAAATACCAACACCGTTATCTGTATAAACATTGAAATATCTACACCGCTATCTGTATAAAGATGGAAATATCTACAACGCTATCTGTGTAAACATGGAAATATCTACATACCTATCTGTGTAAACATGGAAATACCTACACCGCTATCTGTATAAACATGGAAGTATCTACACCGCTATCTTTATAAACATGGAAATACCAAAACGGCTATCTGTATAAACATGGAAATATCTACAACGCTATCTGTATAAATACGGAAATATCCACACCACTATCACTATAAACCTGGAAATACCTACAACGCTATCTGTATAACTACGGAAATATCCTCACCACTATCTCTATAAACATGGAAATACCTACACTGCCATATCTATACACATGGAAATACCTACACCGCCATCTCTGTACACATGGAAATATCTACACCACTATCTCTATAAACATAGAAATATCTACATTGCAATCTCTATAAACATGGAAATATCTACACCGCCATCTCTATAAACATGGAAATATCTACATCGCTATCTGTATAAATATGGAAATATCTCCACCGCTATCAGTATAAACATGGAAATATCTACACCGATATCTGTATAAACATGGAAATATCTACTCCGCTATCTGTATAAACATGGAAATATCTACAACGCTATCTGTGTAAACATGGAAGTATCTACACAGATATCTGTGTAAACTTGCAAATATCTACGCAGCTATCTGTGTAAAGATCGAAATGTCTACAGCGCAATCTGTGCAAAGATGGAAATATTTACACCGCTATCTCTGTAAACATGGAAATATCTACACCGCTATCTGTATCAACATGGAAATATCTACTTCGCTATCTTTATAAACATGGAAATATCTACACTGTTATCTCTATAAACATGGAAATATCTACACCACCATCTGTATAAACATGCAAATATCTACAGAGTCATCGGTATAAACATGGAAATATCTACACCACCATATCTATAAACATGGAAATATCTACAGTGCCATCTGTATACCCGTGGAAATACCTACCCAGCCATCTGTGTAACCACGGAAATATCTACTCCGCTATCTCTATAAACATGGAAATACGTACGACGCTATCTCTATAACTATGGAAATAGCTACACTGCAATCTCTATAAACATGGAAATATCTACACCGCCATCACTATAAACATGGAAATATCTACATCGCTTTCTGTATTAACATGGAAATAGCTCCACCGCTATCAGTATAAACACTGAAATATCTACACCGCTATCTGTATAAACATGGAAATATGTACAACGCTATCTGTATAAACATGGAAATATCTACACCGCTATCTGTATAAACATGGAAATATCTACACAGCTATCTCTATAAACATGGAAATAGCTACCCTGCTATCTGTATAAACATAGAAATAGCGACACCGTTATCTGTATAAACATGGAAATATCTACACCGCCCTCTGTAAAAACATCAAGATATCTACACAGTCATCTGTATAAACTTGGAAATATCTACACCTCCATCTGTATAAACATGGAAATATCTACACTGCCATCTGTATACACATGGAAATATCTACACAGCCATCTGAAGAAACATGGAAATATGTACACCGCTATCTGTATAAACATGGAAATAACTACACCGCTATCTTTATAAACTTGGAAATATCTACACCGCCTTCTGTATAAACATGGAAATATCTACACAGCTATCTGTATAAACATGGAAATACCAACACCGTTATCTGTATAAACATTGAAATATCTACACCGCTATCTGTATAAAGATGGAAACATCTACAATGCTATCTGTGTAAACATGGAAATATCTACACACCTATCTGTGTAAACATGGAAATATCTACACCGCTATCTGTATAAACATGGAAATATCTACACCGCTATCTTTATAAACATGGAAATACCAAAACGGCTATCTGTATAAACATGGAAATATCTACAACGCTATCTGTATAAATACGGAAATATCCTCACCACTATCACTATAAACCTGGAAATACCTACAACGCTATCTGTATAACTACGGAAATATCCTCACCACTATCTCTATAAACATGGAAATACCTACACCTCCATATCTATACACATGGAAATACCTACACCGCCATCTCTATACACATGGAAATATCTACACCAATATCTTTATAAACATAGAAATATCTACATTGCAATCTCTATAAACATGGAAATATATACACCGCCATCTCTATAAACATGGAAATATCTACATCGCTATCTGTATAAATATGGAAATATCTCCACCGCTATCAGTATAAACATGGAAATATCTACACCGATATCTGTATAAACATGGAAATATCTACACCGCTATCTGTAAAAACATGGAAACATCTACAACGCTATCTGTGTAAACATGGAAGTATCTACACAGATATCTGTGTAAACTTGCAAATATCTACACAGCTATCTGTGTAAAGATCGAAATGTCTACAGCGCAATCTGTGCAAAGATGGAAATATCTACACCGCTATCTCTGTAAACATGGAAATATCTACACCGCTATCTGTATCAACATGGAAATATCTACTTCGCTATCTGTATAAACATGGAAATATCTACACTGTTATTCCTATAAACATGGAAATATCTACACCACCATCTGTATAAACATGCAAATATCTACAAAGTCATCTGTATAAACATGGAAATATCTACACCACCATATCTATAAACATGGAAATATCTACAGTGCCATCTGTATACCCGTGGAAATACCTACCCAGCCATCTGTGTAACCACGGAAATATCTGCTCCGCTATCTCTATAAACATGGAAATACGTACAATGCTATCTCTATAAATATGGAAATATCTACCCTGCAATCTCTATAAACATGGAAATATCTACACCGCCATCACTATAAACATGGAAATATCTACATCGCTATCTGTATTAACATGGAAATAGCTCCACCGCTATCAGTATAAACACTGAAATATCTACACCGCTATCTGTATAAACATGGAAATATGTACAACGCTATCTGTATAAACATGGAAATATATACACCGCTATCTGTATAAACATGGAAATATCTACACATCTATCTCTATAAACATGGAAATAGCTACACTGCTATCTGTATAAACATAGAAATAGCGACACCGTTATCTGTATAAACATGGAAATATCTACACCGCCCTCTGTAAAAACATCAAGATATCTACACAGTCATCTGTATAAACTTGGAAATATCTACACCTCCATCTGTATAAACATGGAAATTTCTACACTGCCATCTGTATACACATGGAAACATCTACACAGCCATCTGAAGAAACATGGAAATATGTACACCGCTATCCGTATAAACATGGAAGTAACTACACCGCTATCTTTATAAACTTGGAAATATCTACACCGCCTTCTGTATAAACATGGAAATATCTACAACGCTATCTGTATAAACATGGAAATACCAACAACGTTATGTGTATAAACATTGAAATATCTACACCGCTATCTGTATAAAGATGGAAATATCTACAACGCTATCTGTGTAAACATGGAAATATCTACACACCTATCTGTGTAAACATGGAAATACCTACACCGCTATCTGTATAAACATGGAAATATCTACACCGCTATCTTTATAAACATGGAAATACCAAAACGGCTATCTGTATAAACATGGAAATATCTACAACGCTATCTGTATAAATATGGAAATATCCACACCACTATCACTATAAACCTGGAAATGCCTACAACGCGATCTGTATAACTACGGAAATATCCTCACCACTATCTCTATAAACATGGAAATACCTACACCGCCATATCTATACACATGGAAATACCTACACCGCCATCTCTGTACACATGGAAATATCTACACCACTATCTCTATAAACATAGAAATATCTACATTGCAATCTCTATAAACATGGAAATATCTACACCGCCATCTCTATAAACATGGAAATATCTACATCGCTATCTGTATAAATATGGAAATATCTCCAACGCTATCAGTATAAACATGGAAATATCTACACCGATATCTGTATAAACATGGAAATATCTACACCGCCATCTGTATAAACATGGAAATATCCACAACGCTATCTGTGTAAACATGGAAGTATCTACACAGATATCTGTGTAAACTTGCAAATATCTACACAGCTATCTGTGTAAAGATCGAAATGTCTACAGCGCAATCTGTGCAAAGATGGAAATATCTACACCGCTATCTCTGTAAACATGGAAATATCTACACCGCTATCTGTATCAACATGGAAATATCTACTTCGCTATCTTTATAAACATGGAAATATCTACACTGTTATCTCTATAAACATGGAAATATCTACACCACCATCTGTATAAACATGCAAATATCTACAGAGTCATCTGTATAAACATGGAAATATCTACACCACCATATCTATAAACATGGAAATATCTACAGTGCCATCTGTATACCCGTGGAAATACCTACCCAGCCATCTGTGTAACCACGGAAATATCTACTCCGCTATCTCTATAAACATGGAAATACGTACAACGCTATCTCTATAAATATGGAAATATCCACACTGCAATCTCTATAAACATGGAAATATCTACACCGCCATCACTATAAACATGGAAATATCTACATCGCTATCTGTATTAACATGGAAATAGCTCCACCGCTATCAGTATAAACACTGAAATATCTACACCGCTATCTGTATAAACATGGAAATATGTACAACGCTATCTGTATAAACTTGGAAATATCTACACCGCTATCTGTATAAACATGGAAATATCTACAACGCTATCTGTATAAATACGGAAATATCCTCACCACTATCACTATAAAGCTGGAAATACCTACAACGCTATCTGTATAACTACGGAAATATCCTCACCACTATCTCTATAAACATGGAAATACCTACACCGCCATATCTATACACATGGAAATACCTACACCGCCATCTCTATACACATGGAAATATCTACACCACTATCTCTATAAACATAGAAATATCTACATTGCAATCTCTATAAACATGGAAATATCTACACCGCCATCACTATAAACATGGAAATATCTACATCGCTATCTGTATTAACATGGAAATAGCTCCACCGCTATCAGTATAAACACTGAAATATCTACACCGCTATCTGTATAAACATGGAAATATGTATAACGCTATCTGTATAAACATGGAAATATCTACACCGCTATCTGTATAGACATGGAAATATCTACACAGCTATCTCTATAAACATGGAAATAGCTACACTGCTATCTGTATAAACATAGAAATAGCGACACCGTTATCTGTATAAACATGGAAATATCTCCACCGCCCTCTCTAAAAACATCAAGATATCTACACAGTCATCTGTATAAACTTGGAAATATCTACACCTCCATCTGTATAAACATGGAAATATCTACACTGCCATCTGTATACACATGGAAATATCTACACAGCCATCTGAAGAAACATGGAAATATGTACACCGCTATCTGTATAAACATGGAAGTAACTACACCGCTATCTTTATAAACTTGGAAATATCTACACCGCCTTCTGTATAAACATGGAAATATCTACACCGCTATATGTATAAACATGGAAATACCAACACCGTTATCTGTATAAACATTGAAATATCTACACCGCTATCTGTATAAAGATGGAAATATCTACAACGCTATCTGTGTAAACATGGAAATATCTACACACCTATCTGTGTAAACATGGAAATACCTACACCGCTATCTGTATAAACATGGAAATATCTACACCGCTATCTTTATAAACATGGAAATACCAAAACGGCTATCTGTATAAACATGGAAATATCTACAACGCTATCTGTATAAATACGGAAATATCCACACCACTATCACTATAAACCTGGAAATGCCTACAACGCGATCTGTATAACTACGGAAATATCCTCACCACTATCTCTATAAACATGGAAATACCTACACCGCCATATCTATACACATGGAAATACCTACACCGCCAACTCTGTACACATGGAAATATCTACACCACTATCTCTATAAACATAGAAATATCTACATTGCAATCTCTATAAACATGGAAATATCTACACCGCCATCTCTATAAACATGGAAATATCTACATCGCTATCTGTATAAATATGGAAATATCTCCAACGCTATCAGTATAAACATGGAAATATCTACACCGATATCTGTATAAACATGGAAATATCTACACCGCTATCTGTATAAACATGGAAATATCTACAACGCAATCTGTGTAAACATGGAAGTATCTACACAGATATCTGTGTAAACTTGCAAATATCTACACAGCTATCTGTGTAAAGATCGAAATGTCTACAGCGCAATCTGTGCAAAGATGGAAATATCTACACCGCTATCTCTGTAAACATGGAAATATCTACACCGCTATCTGTATCAACATGGAAATATCTACTTCGCTATCTTTATAAACATGGAAATATCTACACTGTTATCTCTATAAACATGGAAATATCTACACCACCATCTGTATAAACATGCAAATATCTACAGAGTCATCTGTATAAACATGGAAATATCTACACCACCATATCTATAAACATGGAAATATCTACAGTGCCATCTGTATACCCGTGGAAATACCTACCCAGCCATCTGTGTAACCACGGAAATATCTACTCCGCTATCTCTATAAACATGGAAATACGTACAACGCTATCTCTATAAATATGGAAATATCCACACTGCAATCTCTATAAACATGGAAATATCTACACCGCCATCACTATAAACATGGAAATATCTACATCGCTATCTGTATTAACATGGAAATAGCTCCACCGCTATCAGTATAAACACTGAAATATCTACACCGCTATCTGTATAAACATGGAAATATGTACAACGCTATCTGTATAAACATGGAAATATCTACACCGCTATCTGTATAAACATGGAAATATCTACAACGCTATCTGTATAAATACGGAAATATCCTCACCACTATCACTATAAAGCTGGAAATACCTACAACGCTATCTGTATAACTACGGAAATATCCTCACCACTATCTCTATAAACATGGAAATACCTACACCGCCATATCTATACACATGGAAATACCTACACCGCCATCTCTATACACATGGAAATATCTACACCACTATCTCTATAGACATAGAAATATCTACATTGCAATCTCTATAAACATGGAAATATCTACACTGCCATCACTATAAACATGGAAATACCTACATCGCTATCTGTATTAACATGGAAATAGCTCCACCGCTATCAGTATAAACACTGAAATATCTACACCGCTCTCTGTATAAACATGGAAATATGTACAACGCTATCTGTATAAACATGGAAATATCTACACCGCTATCTGTATAAACATGGAAATATCTACACAGCTATCTCTATAAACATGGAAATAGCTACACTGCTATCTGTATAAACATAGAAATAGCGACACCGTTATCTGTATAAACATGGAAATATCTACACCGCCCTCTGTAAAAACATCAAGATATCTACACAGTCATCTGTATAAACTTGGAAATATCTACACCTCCATCTGTATAAACATGGAAATTTCTACACTGCCATCTGTATACACATGGAAACATCTACACAGCCATCTGAAGAAACATGGAAATATGTACACCGCTATCCGTATAAACATGGAAGTAACTACACCGCTATCTTTATAAACTTGGAAATATCTACACCGCCTTCTGTATAAACATGGAAATATCTACAACGCTATCTGTATAAACATGGAAATACCAACAACGTTATGTGTATAAACATTGAAATATCTACACCGCTATCTGTATAAAGATGGAAATATCTACAACGCTATCTGTGTAAACATGGAAATATCTACACACCTATCTGTGTAAACATGGAAATACCTACACCGCTATCTGTATAAACATGGAAATATCTACACTGCTATCTTTATAAACATGGAAATACCAAAACGGCTATCTGTATAAACATGGAAATATCTACAACGCTATCTGTATAAATATGGAAATATCCACACCACTATCACTATAAACCTGGAAATGCCTACAACGCGATCTGTATAACTACGGAAATATCCTCACCACTATCTCTATAAACATGGAAATACCTACACCGCCATATCTATACACATGGAAATACCTACACCGCCATCTCTGTACACATGGAAATATCTACACCACTATCTCTATAAACATAGAAATATCTACATTGCAATCTCTATAAACATGGAAATATCTACACCGCCATCTCTATAAACATGGAAATATCTACATCGCTATCTGTATAAATATGGAAATATCTCCAACGCTATCAGTATAAACATGGAAATATCTACACCGATATCTGTATAAACATGGAAATATCTACACCGCCATCTGTATAAACATGGAAATATCCACAACGCTATCTGTGTAAACATGGAAGTATCTACACAGATATCTGTGTAAACTTGCAAATATCTACACAGCTATCTGTGTAAAGATCGAAATGTCTACAGCGCAATCTGTGCAAAGATGGAAATATCTACACCGCTATCTCTGTAAACATGGAAATATCTACACCGCTATCTGTATCAACATGGAAATATCTACTTCGCTATCTTTATAAACATGGAAATATCTACACTGTTATCTCTATAAACATGGAAATATCTACACCACCATCTGTATAAACATGCAAATATCTACAGAGTCATCTGTATAAACATGGAAATATCTACACCACCATATCTATAAACATGGAAATATCTACAGTGCCATCTGTATACCCGTGGAAATACCTACCCAGCCATCTGTGTAACCACGGAAATATCTACTCCGCTATCTCTATAAACATGGAAATACGTACAACGCTATCTCTATAAATATGGAAATATCCACACTGCAATCTCTATAAACATGGAAATATCTACACCGCCATCACTATAAACATGGAAATATCTACATCGCTATCTGTATTAACATGGAAATAGCTCCACCGCTATCAGTATAAACACTGAAATATCTACACCGCTATCTGTATAAACATGGAAATATGTACAACGCTATCTGTATAAACTTGGAAATATCTACACCGCTATCTGTATAAACATGGAAATATCTACAACGCTATCTGTATAAATACGGAAATATCCTCACCACTATCACTATAAAGCTGGAAATACCTACAACGCTATCTGTATAACTACGGAAATATCCTCACCACTATCTCTATAAACATGGAAATACCTACACCGCCATATCTATACACATGGAAATACCTACACCGCCATCTCTATACACATGGAAATATCTACACCACTATCTCTATAAACATAGAAATATCTGCATTGCAATCTCTATAAACATGGAAATATCTACACCGCCATCACTATAAACATGGAAATATCTACATCGCTATCTGTATTAACATGGAAATAGCTCCACCGCTATCAGTATAAACACTGAAATATCTACACCGCTATCTGTATAAACATGGAAATATGTACAACGCTATCTGTATAAACATGGAAATATCTACACCGCTATCTGTATAAACATGGAAATATCTACACAGCTATCTCTATAAACATGGAAATAGCTACACTGCTATCTGTATAAACATAGAAATAGCGACACCGTTATCTGTATAAACATGGAAATATCTACACCGCCCTCTGTAAAAACATCAAGATATCTACACAGTCATCTGTATAAACTTGGAAATATCTACACCTCCATGTGTATAAACATGGAAATATCTACACTGCCATCTGTATACACATGGAAATATCTACACAGCCATCTGAAGAAACATGGAAATATGTACACCGCTATCTGTATAAACATGGAAGTAACTACACCGCTATCTTTATAAACTTGGAAATATCTACACCGCCTTCTGTATAAACATGGAAATATCTACACCGCTATCTGTATAAACATGGAAATACCAACACCGTTATCTGTATAAACATTGAAATATCTACACCGCTATCTGTATAAAGATGGAAATATCTACAATGCTATCTGTGTAAACATGGAAATATCTACACACCTATCTGTGTAAACATGGAAATACCTACACCGCTATCTGTATAAACATGGAAATATCTACACCGCTATCTTTATAAACATGGAAATACCAAAACGGCTATCTGTATAAACATGGAAATATCTACAACGCTATCTGTATAAATACGGAAATATCCACACCACTATCACTATAAACCTGGAAATGCCTACAACGCGATCTGTATAACTACGGAAATATCCTCACCACTATCTCTATAAACATGGAAATACCTACACCGCCATATCTATACACATGGAAATACCTACACCGCCAACTCTGTACACATGGAAATATCTACACCACTATCTCTATAAACATAGAAATATCTACATTGCAATCTCTGTAAACATGGAAATATCTACACCGCCATCTCTATAAACATGGAAATAGCTACATCGCTATCTGTATAAATATGGAAATATCTCCAACGCTATCAGTATAAACATGGAAATATCTACACCGATATCTGTATAAACATGGAAATATCTACACCGCTATCTGTATAAACATGGAAATATCTACAACGCAATCTGTGTAAACATGGAAGTATCTACACAGATATCTGTGTAAACTTGCAAATATCTACACAGCTATCTGTGTAAAGATCGAAATGTCTACAGCGCAATCTGTGCAAAGATGGAAATATCTACACCGCTATCTCTGTAAACATGGAAATATCTACACCGCTATCTGTATCAACATGGAAATATCTACTTCGCTATCTTTATAAAAATGGAAATATCTACACTGTTATCTCTATAAACATGGAAATATCTACACCACCATCTGTATAAACATGCAAATATCTACAGAGTCATCTGTATAAACATGGAAACATCTACACCACCATATCTATAAACATGGAAATATCTACAGTGCCATCTGTATACCCGTGGAAATACCTACCCAGCCATCTGTGTAACCACGGAAATATCTACTCCGCTATCTCTATAAACATGGAAATACGTACAACGCTATCTCTATAAATAAGGAAATATCTACCCTGCAATCTCTATAAACATGGAAATATCTACACCGCCATCACTATAAACATGGAAATATCTACATCGCTATCTGTATTAACATGGAAATAGCTCCACCGCTATCTGTATAAACACTGAAATATCTACACCGCTATCTGTATAAACATGGAAATATGTACAACGCTATCTGTATAAACATGGAAATATCTACACCGCTATCTGTATAAACATGGAAATATCTACACATCTATCTCTATAAACATGGAAATAGCTACACTGCTATCTGTATAAACATAGAAATAGCGACACCGTTATCTGTATAAACATGGAAATATCTACACCGCCCTCTGTAAAAACATCAAGATATCTACACAGTCATCTGTATAAACTTGGAAATATCTACACCTCCATCTGTATAAACATGGAAATATCTACACTGCCATCTGTATACACATGGAAATATCTACAAAGCCATCTGAAGAAACATGGAAATATGTACACCGCTATCCGTATAAACATGGAAGTAACTACACCGCTATCTTTATAAACTTGGAAATATCTACACCGCCTTCTGTATAAACATGGAAATATCTACAACGCTATCTGTATAAACATGGAAATACCAACAACGTTATGTGTATAAACATTGAAATATCTACACCGCTATCTGTATAAAGATGGAAATATCTACAACGCTATCTGTGTAAACATGGAAATATCTACACACCTATCTGTGTAAACATGGAAATACCTACACCGCTATCTGTATAAACATGGAAATATCTACACCGCTATCTTTATAAACATGGAAATACCAAAACGGCTATCTGTATAAACATGGAAATATCTACAACGCTATCTGTATAAATATGGAAATATCCACACCACTATCACTATAAACCTGGAAATGCCTACAACGCGATCTGTATAACTACGGAAATATCCTCACCACTATCTCTATAAACATGGAAATACCTACACCGCCATATCTATACACATGGAAATACCTACACCGCCATCTCTGTACACATGGAAATATCTACACCACTATCTCTATAAACATAGAAATATCTACATTGCAATCTCTATAAACATGGAAATATCTACACCGCCATCTCTATAAACATGGAAATATCTACATCGCTATCTGTATAAATATGGAAATATCTCCAACGCTATCAGTATAAACATGGAAATATCTACACCGATATCTGTATAAACATGGAAATATCTACACCACCATCTGTATAAACATGGAAATATCTACAACGCTATCTGTGTAAACATGGAAGTATCTACACAGATATCTGTGTAAACTTGCAAATATCTACACAGCTATCTGTGTAAAGATCGAAATGTCTACAGCGCAATCTGTGCAAAGATGGAAATATCTACACCGCTATCTCTGTAAACATGGAAATATCTACACCGCTATCTGTATTAACATGGAAATATCTACTTCGCTATCTTTATAAACATGGAAATATCTACACTGTTATCTCTATAAACATGGAAATATCTACACCACCATCTGTATAAACATGCAAATATCTACAGAGTCATCTGTATAAACATGGAAATATCTACACCACCATATCTATAAACATGGAAATATCTACAGTGCCATCTGTATACCCGTGGAAATACCTACCCAGCCATCTGTGTAACCACGGAAATATCTACTCCGCTATCTCTATAAACATGGAAATACGTACAACGCTATCTCTATAAATATGGAAATATCCACACTGCAATCTCTATAAACATGGAAATATCTACACCGCCATCACTATAAACATGGAAATATCTACATCGCTATCTGTATTAACATGGAAATAGCTCCACCGCTATCAGTATAAACACTGAAATATCTACACCGCTATCTGTATAAACATGGAAATATGTACAACGCTATCTGTATAAACATGGAAATATCTACACCGCTATCTGTATAAACATGGAAATATCTACAACGCTATCTGTATAAATACGGAAATATCCTCACCACTATCACTATAAAGCTGGAAATACCTACAACGCTATCTGTATAACTACGGAAATATCCTCACCACTATCTCTATAAACATGGAAATACCTACACCGCCATATCTATACACATGGAAATACCTACACCGCCATCTCTATACACATGGAAATATCTACACCACTATCTCTATAGACATAGAAATATCTACATTGCAATCTCTATAAACATGGAAATATCTACACTGCCATCACTATAAACATGGAAATACCTACATCGCTATCTGTATTAACATGGAAATAGCTCCACCGCTATCAGTATAAACACTGAAATATCTACACCGCTATCTGTATAAACATGGAAATATGTACAACGCTATCTGTATAAACATGGAAATATCTACACCGCTATCTGTATAAACATGGAAATATCTACACAGCTATCTCTATAAACATGGAAATAGCTACACTGCTATCTGTATAAACATAGAAATAGCGACACCGTTATCTGTATAAACATGGAAATATCTACACCGCCCTCTGTAAAAACATCAAGATATCTACACAGTCATCTGTATAAACTTGGAAATATCTACACCTCCATGTGTATAAACATGGAAATATCTACACTGCCATCTGTATACACATGGAAATATCTACACAGCCATCTGAAGAAACATGGAAATATGTACACTGCTATCAGTATAAACATGGAAGTAACTACACCGCTATCTTTATAAACTTGGAAATATCTACACCGCCTTCTGTATAAACATGGAAATATCTACACCGCTATCTGTATAAACATGGAAATACCAACACCGTTATCTGTATAAACATTGAAATATCTACACCGCTATCTGTATAAAGATGGAAATATCTACAATGCTATCTGTGTAAACATGGAAATATCTACACACCTATCTGTGTAAACATGGAAATACCTACACCGCTATCTGTATAAACATGGAAATATCTACACCGCTATCTTTATAAACATGGAAATACCAAAACGGCTATCTGTATAAACATGGAAATATCTACAACGCTATCTGTATAAATACGGAAATATCCACACCACTATCACTATAAACCTGGAAATGCCTACAACGCGATCTGTATAACTACGGAAATATCCTCACCACTATCTCTATAAACATGGAAATACCTACACCGCCATATCTATACACATGGAAATACCTACACCGCCAACTCTGTACACATGGAAATATCTACACCACTATCTCTATAAACATAGAAATATCTACATTGCAATCTCTGTAAACATGGAAATATCTACACCGCCATCTCTATAAACATGGAAATAGCTACATCGCTATCTGTATAAATATGGAAATATCTCCAACGCTATCAGTATAAACATGGAAATATCTACACCGATATCTGTATAAACATGGAAATATCTACACCGCTATCTGTATAAACATGGAAATATCTACAACGCAATCTGTGTAAACATGGAAGTATCTACACAGATATCTGTGTAAACTTGCAAATATCTACACAGCTATCTGTGTAAAGATCGAAATGTCTACAGCGCAATCTGTGCAAAGATGGAAATATCTACACCGCTATCTCTGTAAACATGGAAATATCTACACCGCTATCTGTATCAACATGGAAATATCTACTTCGCTATCTTTATAAACATGGAAATATCTACACTGTTATCTCTATAAACATGGAAATATCTACACCACCATCTGTATAAACATGCAAATATCTACAGAGTCATCTGTATAAACATGGAAATATCTACACCACCATATCTATAAACATGGAAATATCTACAGTGCCATCTGTATACCCGTGGAAATACCTACCCAGCCATCTGTGTAACCACGGAAATATCTACTCCGCTATCTCTATAAACATGGAAATACGTACAACGCTATCTCTATAAATATGGAAATATCCACACTGCAATCTCTATAAACATGGAAATATCTACACCGCCATCACTATAAACATGGAAATATCTACATCGCTATCTGTATTAACATGGAAATAGCTCCACCGCTATCAGTATAAACACTGAAATATCTACACCGCTATCTGTATAAACATGGAAATATGTACAACGCTATCTGTATAAACATGGAAATATCTACACCGCTATCTGTATAAACATGGAAATATCTACAACGCTATCTGTATAAATACGGAAATATCCTCACCACTATCACTATAAAGCTGGAAATACCTACAACGCTATCTGTATAACTACGGACATATCCTCACCACTATCTCTATAAACATGGAAATACCTACACCGCCATATCTATACACATGGAAATACCTACACCGCCATCTCTATACACATGGAAATATCTACACCACTATCTCTATAAACATAGAAATATCTACATTGCAATCTCTATAAACATGGAAATATCTACACCGCCATCACTATAAACATGGAAATATCTACATCGCTATCTATATTAACATGGAAATAGCTCCACCGCTATCAGTATAAACACTGAAATATCTACACCGCTATCTGTATAAACATGGAAATATGTACAACGCTATCTGTATAAACATGGAAATATCTACACCGCTATCTGTATAAACAAGGAAATATCTACACAGCTATCTCTATAAACATGGAAATAGCTACACTGCTATCTGTATAAACATAGAAATAGCGACACCGTTATCTGTATAAACATGGAAATATCTACACCGCCCTCTGTAAAAACATCAAGATATCTACACAGTCATCTGTATAAACTTGGAAATATCTACACCTCCATCTGTATAAACATGGAAATATCTACACTGCCATCTGTATACACATGGAAATATCTACACAGCCATCTGAAGAAACATGGAAATATGTACACCGCTATCTGTATAAACATGGAAGTAACTACACCGCTATCTTTATAAACTTGGAAATATCTACACCGCCTTCTGTATAAACATGGAAATATCTACACCGCTATCTGTATAAACATGGAAATACCAACACCGTTATCTGTATAAACATTGAAATATCTACACCGCTATCTGTATAAAGATGGAAATATCTACAACGCTATCTGTGTAAACATGGAAATATCTACACACCTATGTGTGTAAACATGGAAATACCTACACCGCTATCTGTATAAACATGGAAATATCTACACCGCTATCTTTATAAACATGGAAATACCAAAACGGCTATCTGTATAAACATGGAAATATCTACAACGCTATCTGTATAAATACGGAAATATCCACAACACTATCACTATAAACCTGGAAATGCCTACAACGCGATCTGTATAACTACGGAAATATCCTCACCACTATCTCTATAAACATGGAAATACCTACACCGCCATATCTATACACATGGAAATACCTACACCGCCAACTCTGTACACATGGAAATATCTACACCACTATCTCTATTAACATAGAAATATCTACATTGCAATCTCTGTAAACATGGAAATATCTACACCGCCATCTCTATAAACATGGAAATATCTACTTCGCTATCTGTATAAATATGGAAATATCTCCAACGCTATCAGTATAAACATGGAAATATCTACACCGATATCTGTATAAACATGGAAATATCTACACCGCTATCTGTATAAACATGGAAATATCTACAACGCAATCTGTGTAAACATGGAAGTATCTACACAGATATCTGTGTAAACTTGCAAATATCTACACAGCTATCTGTGTAAAGATCGAAATGTCTACAGCGCAATCTGTGCAAAGATGGAAATATCTACACCGCTATCTCTGTAAACATGGAAATATCTACACCGCTATCTGTATCAACATGGAAATATCTACTTCGCTATCTTTATAAACATGGAAATATCTACACTGTTATCTCTATAAACATGGAAATATCTACACCACCATCTGTATAAACATGCAAATATCTACAGAGTCATCTGTATAAACATGGAAATATCTACACCACCATATCTATAAACATGGAAATATCTACAGTGCCATCTGTATACCCGTGGAAATACCTACCCAGCCATCTGTGTAACCACGGAAATATCTACTCCGCTATCTCTATAAACATGGAAATACGTACAATGCTATCTCTATAAATATGGAAATATCCACACTGAAATCTCTATAAACATGGAAATATCTACACCGCCATCACTATAAACATGGAAATATCTACATCGCTATCTGTATTAACATGGAAATAGCTCCACCGCTATCAGTATAAACTCTGAAATATCTACACCGCTATCTGTATAAACATGGAAATATGTACAACGCTATCTGTATAAACATGGAAATATCTACACCGCTATCTGTATAAACATGGAAATATCTACAACGCTATCTGTATAAATACGGAAATATCCTCACCACTATCACTATAAAGCTGGAAATACCTACAACGCTATCTGTATAACTACGGAAATATCCTCACCACTATCTCTATAAACATGGAAATACCTACACCGCCATATCTATACACATGGAAATACCTACACCGCCATCTCTATACACATGGAAATATCTACACCACTATCTCTATAGACATAGAAATATCTACATTGCAATCTCTATAAACATGGAAATATCTACACCGCCATCACTACAACATGGAAATATCTACATCGCTATCTGTATTAACATGGAAATAGCTCCACCGCTATGAGTATAAACACTGAAATATCTACACCGCTATCTGTATAAACATGGAAATATGTACAACGCTATCTGTATAAACAAGGAAATATCTACACCGCTATCTGTATAAACATGGAAATATCTACACAGCTATCTCTATAAACATGGAAATAGCTACACTGCTATCTGTATAAACATAGAAATAGCGACACAGTAATCTGTATAAACATGGAAATATCTACACCGCCCTCTGTAAAAACATGAAGATATCTACACAGTCATCTGTATAAACTTGGAAATATCTACACCTCCATCTGTATAAACATGGAAATATCTACACTGCCATCTGTATACACATGGAAATATCTACACAGCCATCTGAAGAAACATGGAAATATGTACACCGCTATCTGTATAAACATGGAAATAACTATACCGCTATCTTTATAAACTTGGAAATATCTACACCGCCTTCTGTATAAACATGGAAATATCTACACCGCTATCTGTATAAACATGGAAATACCAACACCGTTATCTGTATAAACATTGAAATATCTACACCGCTATCTGTATAAAGATGGAAATATCTACAACGCTATCTGTGTAAACATGGAAATATCTACACACCTATCTGTGTAAACATGGAAATATCTACACCGCTATCTGTATAAACATGGAAATATCTACACCGCTATCTGTATAAACATGGAAATACCAAAACGGCTGTCTGTATAAACATGGAAATATCTACAACGCTATCTGTATAAATACGGAAATATCCTCACCACTATCACTATAAACCTGGAAATACCTACATTCTATCTGTATAACTACGGAAATATCCTCACCACTATCTCTATAAACATGGAAATACCTACACCGCCATATCTATACACATGGAAATACCTACACCGCCATCTCTATACACATGGAAATATCTACACCACTATCTCTATAAACATAGAAATATCTACATTGCAATCTCTATAAACATGGAAGTATCTACACCGCCGTCTCTATAAACATGGAAATATCTACATCGCTATCTGTATAAATATGGAAATATCTCCACCGCTATCAGTATAAACATGGAAATATCTACACCGATATCTGTATAAACATGGAAATGTCTACACCGCTATCTGTATAAACATGGAAATATCTACAACGCTATCTGTGTAAACATGGAAGTATCTACACAGATATCTGTGTAAACTTGCAAATATCTACACAGCTATCTGTGTAAAGATCAAAATGTCTGCAGCGCAATCTGTGCAAAGATGGAAATATCTACACCGCTATCTCTGTAAACATGAAAATATCTACACCGCTATCTGTATCAACATGGAAATATCTACTTCGCTATCTTTATAAACATGGAAATATCTACACTGTTATCTCTATAAACATGGAAATATCCACACCACCATCTGTATAAACATGCAAATATCTACAGAGTCATCTGTATAAACATGGAAATATCTACACCACCATATCTATAAACATGGAAATATCTACAGTGCCATCTGTATACCCGTGGAAATACCTACCCAGCCATCTGTGTAACCACGGAAATATCTACTCCGCTATCTCTATAAACATGGAAATTCGTACAACGCTATCTCTATAAATATGGAAATATCTACACTGCAATCTCTATAAACATGGAAATATCTACACCGCCATCACTATAAACATGGAAATATCTACATCGCTATCTGTATTAACATGGAAATAGCTCCACCGCTATCAGTATAAACACTGAAATATCTACACCGCTATCTGTATAAACATGGAAATATGTACAACGCTATCTGTATAAACATGGAAATATCTACACCGCTATCTGTATAAACATGGAGATATCTACACAGCTATCTCTATAAACATGGAAATAGCTACACTGCTATCTGTATAAACATAGAAATAGCGACACCGTTATCTGTATAAACATGGAAATATCTACACCGCCCTCTGTAAAAACATGAAGATATCTACACAGTCATCTGTATAAACTTGGAAATATCTACACCTCCATCTGTATAAACATGGAAATATCTACACTGCCATCTGTATACACATGGAAATATCTACACAGCCATTTGAAGAAACATGGAAATATGTACACCGCTATCTGTATAAACATGGAAATAACTACACCGCTATCTTTATAAACTTGGAAATATCTACACCGCCTTCTGTATAAACATGGAAATATCTACACCACTATCTGTATAAACATGGAAATACCAACACCGTTATCTGTATAAACATTGAAATATCTACACCGCTATCTGTATAAAGGTGGAAATATCTACAATGCTTTCTGTGTAAACATGGAAATATCTACACACCTATCTGTGTA
This sequence comes from Pan troglodytes, assembly GCF_028858775.2. Classification (NCBI taxonomy): domain Eukaryota; kingdom Metazoa; phylum Chordata; class Mammalia; order Primates; family Hominidae; genus Pan; species Pan troglodytes. The sequence continues at coordinate 789,574 of NC_072411.2, forward strand.
AACATGGAAATATCTACACCGCTATCTGTATAAACATGGAAATATCTACACCGCTATCTGTATAAACATGGAAATACCAAAACGGCTATCTGTATAAACTTGGAAATATCTACAACGCTATCTGTATAAATACTGAAATATCCTCACCACTATCACTATAAACCTGGAAATACCTACAACGCTATCTGTATAAATACGGAAATATCCTCACCACTATCTCTATAAACATGGAAATACGTACACCACCATATCTATACACATGGAAATAACTACACCGCCATCTCTATACACATGGAAATATCTACACCACTATCTCTATAAACATAGAAATATCTACATTGCAATCTCTATAAACATGGAAATATCTACACCGCCATCTCTATAAACATGGAAATATCTACATCGCTATCTGTATAAATATGGAAATATCTCCACCGCTATCAGTATAAACATGGAAATATCTACACCGATATCTGTATAAACATGGAAATATCTACACCGCTATCTGTATAAACATGGAAATATCTACACAGCTATCTCTATAAACACTGAAATATCTACACCGCTATCTGTATAAACATGGAAATATGTACAACGCTATCTGTATAAACATGGAAATATCTACAACGCTATCTGTATTAACATGGAAATAGCTCCAAGGCTATCAGTATAAACACTGAAATATCTACACCGCTATCTGTATAAACATGGAAATATGTACAACGCTATCTGTATAAACATGGAAATATCTACACCGCTATCTGTATAAACATGGAAATATCTACACAGCTATCTCTATAAACATGGAAATAGCTACACTGCTATCTGTATAAACATGGAAATAGCGACACCGTTATCTGTATAAACATGGAAATATCTACACCGCCCTCTGTAAAACCATGAAGATATCTACACAGTCATCTGTATAAACTTGGAAATATCTACACCTCCATATGTATAAACATGGAAATATCTACACTGCCATCTGTATACACATGGAAATATCTACACAGCCATCTGAAGAAACATGGAAATATGTACACCGCTATCTGTATAAACATGGAAATAACTACACCGCTATCTTTATAAACTTGGAAATATCTACACCGCCTTCTGTATAAACATGGAAATATCTACACCGCTATCTGTATAAACATGGAAATACCAACACCGTTATCTGTATAAACATTGAAATATCTACACCGCTATCTGTATAAAGATGGAAATATCTACAACGCTATCTGTGTAAACATGGAAATATCTACACACCTATCTGTTTAAACATGGAAATATCTACACGGCTATCTGTATAAACATGGAAATATCTACACCGCTATCTGTATAAACATGGAAATACCAAAACGGCTATCTGTATAAACATGGAAATATCTACAACACTATCTGTATAAATACGGAAATATCCTCACCACTATCTCTATAAACATGGAAATACCTACACCGCCATATCTATACACATGGAAATACCTACACCGCCATCTCTATACACATGGAAATATCTACACCACTATCTCTATAAACATAGAAATATCTACATTGCAATCTCTATAAACATGGAAATATCTACACCGCCGTCTCTATAAACATGGAAATATCTACATCGCTATCTGTATAAATATGGAAATATCTCCACCGCTATCAGTATAAACATGGAAATATCTACACCGATATCTGTATAAACATGGAAATGTCTACACCGCTATCTATATAAACATGGAAATATCTACAACGCTATCTGTGTAAACATGGAAGTATCTACACAGATATCTGTGTAAACTTGCAAATATCTACACAGCTATCTGTGTAAAGATCAAAATGTCTACAGCGCAATCTGTGCAAAGATGGAAATATCTACACCGCTATCTCTGTAAACATGGAAATATCTACACCGCTATCTGTATCAACATGGAAATATCTACTTCGCTATCTTTATAAACATGGAAATATCTACACTGTTATCTCTATAAACATGGAAATATCCACACCACCATCTGTATAAACATGCAAATATCTACAGAGTCATCTGTATAAACATGGAAATATCTACACCACCATATCTATAAACATGGAAATATCTACAGTGCCATCTGTATACCCGTGGAAATACCTACCCAGCCATCTGTGTAACCACGGAAATATCTACTCCGCTATCTCTATAAACATCGAAATACGTACAACGCTATCTCTATAAATATGGAAATATCTACACTGCAATCTCTATAAACATGGAAATATCTACACCGCCATCACTATAAACATGGAAATATCTACATCGCTATCTGTATTAACATGGAAATAGCTCCACCGCTATCAGTATAAACACTGAAATATCTACACCGCTATCTGTATAAACATGGGAATACCAACACCGTTATCTGTATAAACATTGAAATATCTACACCGCTATCTGTATAAAGATGGAAATATCTACAACGCTATCTGTGTAAACATGGAAATATCTACACACCTATCTGTGTAAACATGGAAATATCTACACCGCTATCTGTATAAACATGGAAATATCTACACCGCTATCTTTATAAACATGGAAATACCAAAACGGCTATCTGTATATACATGGAAATATCTACAACGCTATCTGTATAAATACGGAAACATCCTCACCACTATCACTATAAACCTGGAAATACCTACAACGCTATCCGTATAACTACGGAAATATCCTCACCACTATCTCTATAAACATGGAAATACCTACACCGCCATATCTATACACATGGAAATACCTACACCGCCATCTCTATACACATGGAAATATCTACACCGCTATCTCTATAAACATGGAAATATCTACATTGCAATCTCTATAAACATGGAAATATCTACACCGCCATCTCTATAAACATGGAAATATCTACATCGCTATCTGTATAAATATGGAAATATCTCCACCACTATCAGTATAAACATGGAAATATCTACACCGATATCTGTATAAACATGGAAATATCTACACCGCTATCTGTATAAACATGGAAATATCTACAACGCTATCTGTGTAAACATGGAAGTATCTACACAGATATCTGTGTAAACTTGCAAATATCTACACAGCTATCTGTGTAAAGATCGCAATGTCTACAGCGCAATCTGTGCAAAGATGGAAATATCTACACCTCTATCTTTATCAACATGGAAATATCTACTTCGCTATCTTTATAAACATGGAAATATCTACACTGTTATCTCTATAAACATGGAAATATCTACACCACCATCTGTATAAACATGCAAATATCTACAGAGTCATCTGTATAAACATAGAAACATCTACACCACCATATCTATAAACATGGAAATATCTACAGTGCCATCTGTATACCCGTGGAAATACCTACCCAGCCATCTGTGTAACCACGGAAATATCTACTCCGATATCTCTATAAACATGGAAATACGTACAACGCTATCTCTATAAATATGGAAATACCTACGCTGCAATCTCTATAAACATGGAAATATCTACACCGCCATCACTATAAACATGGAAATATCTACATCGCTATCTGTATTAACATGGAAATAGCTCCACCGCTATCAGTATAAACACTGAAATATCTACACCGCTATCTGTATAAACATGGAAATATGTACAACGCTATCTGTATAAACATGGAAATATCTACATCGCTATCTGTATAAACATGGAAATATCTACACAGCTATCTCTATAAACATGGAAATAGATACACTGCTATCTGTATAAACATAGAAATAGCGACACCGTTTTCTGTATAAACATGGAAATATCTACACCGCCCTCTATAAAAACATGAAGATATCTAAACAGTCATCTGTATAAACTTGGAAATATCTACACCTCCATCTGTATAAACATGGAAATATCTACACTGCCATCTGTATACACATGGAAATATCTACACAGCCATCTGAAGAAACATGGAAATATGTACACCGCTATCTGTATAAACATGGAAATAACTACACCGCTATCTTTATAAACTTGGAAATATCTACACCGCCTTCTGTATAAACATGGAAATATCTACACCGCTATCTGTATAAACATGGAAATACCAACACCGTTATCTGTATAAACATTGAAATATCTACACCGCTATCTGTATAAAGATGGAAATATCTACAACGCTATCTGTGTAAACATGGAAATATCTACACACCTATCTGTGTAAACATGGAAATATCTACACCGCTATCTGTATAAACATGGAAATATCTACACCGCTATCTTTATAAACATGGAAATACCAAAACGGCTATCTGTATAAACATGGAAATATCTACAACGCTATCTGTATAAATACGGAAATATCCTCACCACTATCACTATAAACCTGGAAATACCTACAACGCTATCTGTATAACTACGGAAATATCCTCACCACTATCTCTATAAACATGGAAATACCTACACCGCCATATCTATACACATGGAAATACCTACACCGCCATCTCTATACACATGGAAATATCTACACCACTATCTCTATAAACATAGAAATATCTACATTGCAATCTGTATAAACATGGAAATATCTACACCGCCATCTCTATAAACATGGAAATATCTACATCGCTATCTGTATAAATATGGAAATATCTCCACCGCTATCAGTATAAACATGGAAATATCTACACCGATATCTGTATAAACATGGAAATATCTACACCGCTATCTGTATAAACATGGAAATATCTACAACGCTATCTGTGTAAACATGGACGTATCTACACAGATATCTGTGTAAACTTGCAAATATCTACACAGCTATCTGTGTAAAGATCGAAATGTGTACAGCGCAATCTGTGCAAAGATGGAAATATCTACACCGCTATCTCTGTAAACATGGAAATATCTACACCGCTATCTGTATCAACATGGAAATATCTACTTCGCTATCTTTATAAACATGGAAATATCTACACTGTTATCTCTATAAACATGGAAATATCTACACCACCATCTGTATAAACATGCAAATATCTACAGAGTCATCTGTATAAACATGGAAATATCTACACCACCATATCTATAAACATGGAAATATCTACAGTGCCATCTGTATACCCGTGGAAATACCTACCCAGCCATCTGTGTAACCACGGAAATATCTACTCCCCTATCTCTATAAACATGGAAATACGTACAACGCTATCTCTATAAATATGGAAATATCTACACTGCAATCTCTATAAACATGGAAATATCTACACCGCCATCACTAGAAACATGGAAATATCTACATCGCTATCTGTATTAACATGGAAATAGCTCCACCACTATCAGTATAAACACTGAAATATCTACACCGCTATCTGTATAAACATGGAAATATGTACAACGCTATCTGTATAAACATGGAAATATCTACACCGCTATCTGTATAAACATGGAAATATCTACACAGCTATCTCTATAAACATGGAAATAGCTACACTGCTATCTGTATAAACATAGAAATAGCGACACCGTTATCTGTATAAACATGGAAATATCTACACGGCCCTCTGTAAAAACATGAAGATATCTACACAGTCATCTGTATAAACTTGGAAATATCTACAACTCCATCTGTATAAACATGGAAATATCTACACTGCCATCTGTATACACATGGAAATATCTACACAGCCATCTGAAGAAACATGGAAATATGTACACCGCTATCTGTATAAACATGGAAATAACTACACCGCTATCTTTATAAACTTGGAAATATCTACACCGCCTTCTGTATAAACATGGAAATATCTACACCGCTATCTGTATAAACATGGAAATACCAACACCGTTATCTGTATAAACATTGAAATATCTACACCGCTATCTGTATAAAGATGGAAATATCTACAACGCTATCTGTGTAAACATGGAAATATCTACACACATATCTGTGTAAACATGGAGATATCTACACCGCTATCTGTATAAACATGGAAATATCTACACCGCTATCTGTATAAACATGGAAATACCAAAACGGCTATCTGTATAAACATGGAAATATCTACAACGCTATCTGTATAAATACGGAAATATCCTCACCACTATCACTATAAACCTGGAAATACCTACAACGCTATCTGTATAACTACGGAAATATCCTCACCACTATCTCTATAAACATGGAAATACCTACACCGCCATATGTATACACATGGAAATACCTACACCGCCATCTCTATACACATGGAAATATCTACACCACTATCTCTATAAACATAGAAATATCTACATTGCAATCTCTATAAACATGGAAATATCTACACCGCCATCTCTATAAACATGGAAATATCTACATCGCTATCTGTATAAATATGGAAATATCTCCACCGCTATCAGTATAACCATGGAAATATCTACACCGATATCTGTATAAACATGGAAATATCTACACCGCTATCTGTATAAACATGGAAATATCTACAACGCTATCTGTGTAAACATGGAAGTATCTACACAGTTATCTGTGGAAACTTGCAAATATCTACACAGCTATCTGTGTAAAGATCGAAATGTCTACAGCGCAATCTGTGCAAAGATGGAAATATCTACACCGCTATCTTTATCAACATGGAAATATCTACTTCGCTATCTTTATAAACATGGAAATATCTACACTGTTATCTCTATAAACATGGAAATATCTACACCACCATCTGTATAAACATGCAAATATCTACAGAGTCATCTGTATAAACATAGAAATATCTACACCACCATATCTATAAACATGGAAATATCTACAGTGCCATCTGTATACCCGTGGAAATACCTACCCAGCCATCTGTGTAACCACGGAAATATCTACTCCGCTATCTCCATAAACATGGAAATACGTACAACGCTATCTCTATAAATATGGAAATATCTACGCTGCAATCTCTATAAACATGGAAATATCTACACCGCCATCACTATAAACATGGAAATATCTACATCACTATCTGTATTAACATGGAAATAGCTCCACCGCTATCAGTATAAACACTGAAATATCTACACCGCTATCTGTATAAACATGGAAATATGTACAACGCTATCTGTATAAACATGGAAATATCTACATCGCTATCTGTATAAACATGTAAATATCTACACAGCTATCTCTATAAACATGGAAATAGCTACACTGCTATCTGTATAAACATAGAAATAGCGACACCGTTATCTGTATAAACATGGAAATATCTACACCGCTATCTGTATAAACATGGAAATACCAACACCGTTATCTGTATAAACATTGAAATATCTACACCGGTATCTGTATAAAGATGGAAATATCTACAACGCTATCTGTGTAAACATGGAAATATCTACACACCTATCTGTGTAAACATGGAAATATCTACACCGCTATCTGTATAAACATGGAAATATCTACACCGCTATCTGTATAAACATGGAAATACCAAAACGGCTATCTGTATAAACATGGAAATATCTACAACGCTATCTGTATAAATACGGAAATATCCTCACCACTATCACTATAAACCTGGAAATACCTACAACGCTATCTGTATAACTACGGAAATATCCTCACCACTATCTCTATAAACATGGAAATACCTACACCGCCATATCTATACACATGGAAATACCTACACCGCCATCTCTATACACATGGAAATATCTACACCACTATCTCTATAAACATAGAAATATCTACATTGCAATCTCTATAAACATGGAAATATCTACACCGCCATCTCTATAAACATGGAAATATCTACATCGCTATCTGTAAAAATATGGAAATATCTCCACCGCTATCAGTATAAACATGGAAATATCTACACCGATATCTGTATAAACATGGAAATATCTACACCGCTATCTGTATAAACATGGAAATATCTACAACGCTATCTGTGTAAACATGGAAGTATCTACACAGATATCTGTGTAAACTTGCAAATATCTACACAGCTATCTGTGTAAAGATCGAAATGTCTACAGCGCAATCTGTGCAAAGATGGAAATATCTACACCGCTATCTCTGTAAACATGGAAATAACTACACCGCTATCTGTATCAACATGGAAATATCTACTTCGCTATCTTTATAAACATGGAAATATCTACACTGTTATCTCTATAAACATGGAAATATCTACACCACCATCTGTATAAACATGCAAATATCTACAGAGTCATCTGTATAAACATGGAAATATCTACACCACCATATCTATGAACATGGAAATATCTACAGTGCCATCTGTATACCTGTGGAAATACCTACACAGCCATCTGTGTAACCACGGAAATATCTACTCCGCTATCTCTATAAACATGGAAATACGTACAACGCTATCTCTATAAATATGGAAATATCGACGCTGCAATCTCTATAAACATGGAAATATCTACACCGCCATCACTATAAATATGGAAATATCTACATCGCTATCTGTATTAACATGGAAATAGCTCCACCGCTATCAGTATAAACATTGAAATATCTACACCGCTATCTGTATAAACATGGAAATATGTACAACGCTATCTGTATAAACATGGAAATATCTACAACGCAATCTGTATAAACATGGAAATATCTACACAGCTATCTCTATAAACATGGAAATAGCTACCCTGCTATCTGTATAAACATAGAAATAGCGACACCGTTTTCTGTATAAACATGGAAATATCTACACCGCCCTCTGTAAAAACATGAAGTTATCTACACAGTCATCTGTATAAACTTGGAAATATCTACACCTCCATCTGTATAAACATGGAAATATCTACACTGCCTTCTGTATACACATGGAAATATCTACACAGCCATCTGAAGAAACATGGAAATATGTACACCGCTATCTGTATAAACATGGAAATAACTACACCGCTATCTTTATAAACTTGGAAACATCTACACCGCCTTCTGTATAAACATGGAAATATCTACACCGCTATCTGTATAAACATGGAAATACCAACACCGTTATCTGTATAAACATTGAAATATCTACACCGCTATCTGTATAAAGATGGAAATATCTACAAAGCTATCTGTGTAAACATGGAAATATCTACACACCTATCTGTGTAAACATGGAAATATCTACACCGCTATCTGTATAAACATGGAAATATCTACACCGCTATCTTTATAAACATGGAAATACCAAAACGGCTATCTGTATAAACATGGAAATATCTACAACGCTATCTGTATAAATACGGAAATATCCTCACCACTATCACTATAAAGCTGGAAATACCTACAACACTATCTGTATAACTACGGAAATATCCTCACCACTATCTCTATAGACATGGAAACACCTACACCGCCATATCTATACACATGGAAATACCTACACCGCCATCCCTATACACATGGAAATATCTACACCACTATCTCTATAAACATAGAAATATCTACATTGCAATCTCTATAAACATGGAAATATCTACACCGCCATCTCTATAAACATGGAAATGTCTACATCGCTATCTGTATAAATATGGAAATATCTCCACCGCTATCAGTATAAACATGGAAATATCTACACCGATATCTGTATAAACATGGAAATATCTACACCGCTATCTGTATAAACATGGAAATATCTACAACGCTATCTGTGTAAACATGGAAGTATCTACACAGATATCTGTGTAAACTTGCAAATATCTACACAGATATCTGTGTAAAGATCGAAATGTCTACAGCGCAATCTGTGCAAAGATGGAAATATCTACACCGCTATCTCTGTAAACATGGAAATATCTACACCGCTATCTGTATCAACATGGAAATATCTACTTCGCTATCTTTATAAACATGGAAATATCTACACTGTTATCTCTATAAACGTGGAAATATCTACACCACCATCTGTATAAACATGCAAATATCTACAGAGTCATCTGTATAAACATGGAAATATCTACACCACCATATCTATAAACATGGAAATATCTACAGTGCCATCTGTATACCCGTGGAAATACCTACCCAGCCATCTGTGTAACCACGGAAATATCTACTCCGCTATCTCTATAAACATGGAAATACGTACAACGCTATCTCTATAAATATGGAAATATCTACACTGCAATCTCTATAAACATGGAAATATCTACACCGCCATCACTATAAACATGGAAATATCTACATCACTGTCTGTATTAACATGGAAATAGCTCCACCGCTATCAGTATAAACACTGAAATATCTACATCGCTATCTGTATAAACATGGAAATATGTACAACGCTATCTGTATAAACATGGAAATATCTACACCGTTATCTGTATAAACATGGAAATATCTACACAGCTATCTCTATAAACATGGAAATAGCTACACTGCTATCTGTATAAACATAGAAATAGCGACACCGTTATCTGTATAAACATGGAAATATCTACACCGCCCTCTGTAAAAACATCAAGGTATCTACACAGTCATCTGTATAAACTTGGAAATATCTACACCTCCATCTGTATAAACATGGAAATATCTACACTGCCATCTGTATACACATGGAAATATCTACACAGCCATCTGAAGAAACATGGAAATATGTACACCGCTACTGTATAAACATGGAAATAACTACACCGCTATCTTTATAAACTTGGAAATATCTACACCGCCTTCTGTATAAACATGGAAATATCTACACCGCTATCTGTATAAACATGGAAATAGCAACACCGTTATCTGTATAAACATTGAAATATCTACACCGCTCTCTGTATAAAGATGGAAATATCTACAACGCTATCTGTGTAAACATGGAAATATCTACACACCTATCTGTGTAAACATGGAAATATCTACACCGCTATCTGTATAAACATGGAAATATCTACACCGCTATCTGTATAAACATGGAAATACCAAAACGGCTATCTGTATAAACATGGAAATATCTACAACGCTATCTGTATAAATACGGAAAAATCCTCACCACTATCACTATAAACCTGGAAATACCTACAACGCTATCTGTATAACTACGGAAATATCCTCACCACTATCTCTATAAACATGGAAATACCTACACCGCCATCTCTATACACATGGAAATATCTACACCACTATCTCTATAAACATAGAAATATCTACATTGCAATCTCTATAAACATGGAAATATCTACACCGCCATCTCTATAAACATGGAAATATCTACATCGCTATCTGTATAAATATGGAAATATCTCCACGGCTATCAGTATAAACATGGAAATATCTACACCGATATCTGTATAAACATGGAAATATCTACACCGCTATCTGTATAAACATGGAAATATCTACAACGCTATCTGTGTAAACATGGAAGTATCTACACAGATATCTGTGTAAACTTGCAAATATCTACACAGCTATCTGTGTAAAGATCGAAATGTCTACAGCGCAATCTGTGCAAAGATGGAAATATCTACACCGCTATCTCTGTAAACATGGAAATATCTACACCGCTATCTGTATCAACATGGAAACATCTACTTCGCTATCTTTATAAACATGGAAATATCTACACTGTTATCTCTATAAACATGGAAATATCTACACCACCATCTGTATAAACATGCAAATATCTACAGAGTCATCTGTATAAACATGGAAACATCTACACCACCATATCTATAAACATGGAAATATCTACAGTGCCATCTGTATACCCGTGGAAATACCTACCCAGCCATCTGTGTAACCACGGAAATATCAACTCCGCTATCTCTATAAACATGGAAATACGTACAACGCTATCCCTATAAATATGGAAATATCTACGCTGCAATCTCTATAAACATGGAAATATCTACACCGCCATCACTATAAACATGGAAATATCTACATCGCTATCTGTATTAACATGCAAATAGCTCCACCGCTATCAGTATAAACACTGAAATATCTACACCGCTATCTGTATAAACATGGAAATATGTACAACGCTATCTGTATAAACATGGAAATATCTACACCGCTATCTGTATAAACATGGAAATATCTACACAGCTATCTCTATAAACATGGAAATAGCTACACTGCTACCTGTATAAACATAGAAATAGCGACACCGTTATCTGTATAAACATGGAAATATCTACACCGCCCTCTGTAAAAACATCAAGATATCTACACAGTCATCTGTATAAACTTGGAAATATCTACACCTCCATCTGTATAAACATGGAAATATCTACACTGCCATCTGTATACACATGGAAATATCTACACAGCCATCTGAAGAAACATGGAAATATGTACACCGCTATCTGTATAAACATGGAAATAACTACACCGCTATCTTTATAAACTTGGAAATATCTACACCGCCTTCTGTATAAACATGGAAATATCTACACCGCTATCTGTATAAACATGGAAATACCAACACCGTTATCTGTATAAACATTGAAATATCTACACCGCTATCTGTATAAAGATGGAAATATCTACAACGCTATCTGTGTAAACATGGAAATATCTACACACCTGTCTGTGTAAACATGGAAATATCTACACCGCTATCTGTATAAACTTGGAAATATCTACACCGCTATCTTTATAAACATGGAAACACCAAGACGGGTATCTGTATAAACATGGAAATATCTACAACGCTATCTGTATAAATACGGAAATATCCTCACCACTATCACTATAAACCTGGAAATACCTACAATGCTATCTGTATAAATACGGAAATATCCTCACCACTATCTCTATAAACATGGAAATACCTACACCGCCATATCTATACACATGGAAATACCTACACTGCCATCTCTATACACATGGAAATATCTACACCACTATCTCTATCAACATAGAAATATCTACATTGCAATGTCTATAAACATGGAAATATCTACACCGCCATCTCTATAAACATGGAAATATCTACATCGCTATCTGTATAAATATGGAAATGGCTCCACCGCTATCAGTATAAACATGGAAATATCTACACCGTTATCTGTATAAAGATGGAAATATCTACAACGCTATCTGTGTAAACATGGAAATATCTACACACCTATCTGTGTAAACATGGAAATATCTACATCGATATCTGTATAAACATGGAAATATCTACACCGATATCTGTATAAACATGGAAATATCTACAACGCTATCTGTGTAAACATGGAAGTATCTACACAGATATCTGTGTAAACTTGCAAATATCTACACAGCTATCTGTGTAAAGATCGAAATGTCTACAGCGCAATCTGTGCAAAGATGGAAATATCTACACCGCTATCTCTGTAAACATGGAAATATCTACACCGCTATCTGTATCAACATGGAAATATCTACTTCGCTATCTTTATAAACATGGAAATATCTACACTGTTATCTCTATAAACATGGAAATATCTACACCACCATCTTAATAAACATGTAAATATCTACAGAGTCATCTGTATAAACATGGAAATACCTACACCACCATATCTATAAACATGGAAATATCTACAGTGCCATCTGTATAACCGTGGAAATACCTACCCTGCAATCTGTGTAACCACGGAAATATCTACTCCGCTATTTCTATAAACATGGAAATACGTACAACGCTATCTCTATAAATATGGAAATATCTACACTGCAATCTCTATAAACTTGGAAATATCTACACCGCCATCACTATAAACATTGAAATATCTACATCGCTATCTGTATTACCATGGAAATAGCTCCACCGCTATCAGTAGAAACACTGAAATATCTACACCGCTATCTGTATAAACATGGAAATATGTACAACGCTATCTGTATAAACATGGAAATATCTACACCGCTATCTGTATAAACATGGAAATATGTACAACGCTATCTGTATAAACATGGAAATATCTACACCGCTATCTGTATAAACATGGAAATATCTACACAGCTATCTCTATAAACATGGAAATAGCTACACTGCTATCTGTATAAACATAGAAATAGCGACACCGTTATCTGTATAAAGATGGAAATATCTACACCGCCCTCTGTAAAAACATCAAGATATCTACACAGTCATCTGTATAAACTTGGAAATATCTACACCTCCATCTGTATAAACATGGAAATATCTACACTGCCATCTGTATGCACATGGAAATATCTACACAGCCATCTGAAGAAACATGGAAATATATACACCGCTATCTGTATAAACATGGAAATAACTACACCGCTATCTTTATAAACTTGGAAATATCTACACCGCCTTCTGTATAAACATGGAAATATCTACACCGCTATCTGTATAAACATGGAAATACCAACACCGTTATCTGTATAAACATTGAAATATCTACACCGCTATCTGTATAAAGATGGAAATATCTACAACGCTATCTGTGTAAACATGGAAATATCTACACACCTATCTGTGTAAACATGGAAATATCTACACCGCTATCTGTATAAACATGGAAATATCTACACCGCTATCTTTATAAACATGGAAACACCAAGACGGGTATCTGTATAAACATGGAAATATCTACAACGCTATCTGTATAAATACGGAAATATCCTCACCACTATCACTATAAACCTGGAAATACCTACAATGCTATCTGTATAAATACGGAAATATCCTCACCACTATCTCTATAAACATGGAAATACCTACACCGCCATATCTATACACATGGAAATACCTACACTGCCATCTCTATACACATGGAAATATCTACACCACTATCTCTATCAACATAGAAATATCTACATTGTAATCTCTATAAACATGGAAATATCTACACCGCCATCTCTATAAACGTGGAAATATCTACATCGCTATCTGTATAAATATGGAAATAGCTCCACCGCTATCAGTATAAACATGGAAATATCTACACCGTTATCTGTATAAAGATGGAAATATCTACAACGCTATCTGTGTAAACATGGAAATATCTACACACCTATCTGTGTAAACATGGAAATATCTACACCGATATCTGTATAAACATGGAAATATCTACACCGATATCTGTATAAACATGGAAATATCTACAACGCTATCTGTGTAAACATGGAAGTATCTACACAGATATCTGTGTAAACTTGCAAATATCTACACAGCTATCTGTGTAAAGATCGAAATGTCTACAGCGCAATCTGTGCAAAGATGGAAATATCTACACCGCTATCTCTGTAAACATGGAAATATCTACACCGCTATCTGTATCAACATGGAAATATCTACTTCGCTATCTTTATAAACATGGAAATATCTACACTGTTATCTCTATAAACATGGAAATATCTACACCACCATCTTAATAAACATGTAAATATCTACAGAGTCATCTGTATAAACATGGAAATACCTACACCACCATATCTATAAACATGGAAATATCTACAGTGCCATCTGTATAACCGTGGAAATACCTACCCTGCAATCTGTGTAACCACGGAAATATCTACTCCGCTATTTCTATAAACATGGAAATACGTACAACGCTATCTCTATAAATATGGAAATATCTACACTGCAATCTCTATAAACTTGGAAATATCTACACCGCCATCACTATAAACATTGAAATATCTACATCGCTATCTGTATTACCATGGAAATAGCTCCACCGCTATCAGTAGAAACACTGAAATATCTACACCGCTATCTGTATAAACATGGAAATATGTACAACGCTATCTGTATAAACATGGAAATATCTACACCGCTATCTGTATAAACATGGAAATATGTACAACGCTATCTGTATAAACATGGAAATATCTACACCGCTATCTGTATAAACATGGAAATATCTACACAGCTATCTCTATAAACATGGAAATAGCTACACTGCTATCTGTATAAACATAGAAATAGCGACACCGTTATCTGTATAAAGATGGAAATATCTACACCGCCCTCTGTAAAAACATCAAGATATCTACACAGTCATCTGTATAAACTTGGAAATATCTACACCTCCATCTGTATAAACATGGAAATATCTACACTGCCATCTGTATGCACATGGAAATATCTACACAGCCATCTGAAGAAACATGGAAATATATACACCGCTATCTGTATAAACATGGAAATAACTACACCGCTATCTTTATAAACTTGGAAATATCTACACCGCCTTCTGTATAAACATGGAAATATCTACACCGCTATCTGTATAAACATGGAAATACCAACACCGTTATCTGTATAAACATTGAAATATCTACACCGCTATCTGTATAAAGATGGAAATATCTACAACGCTATCTGTGTAAACATGGAAATATCTACACACCTATCTGTGTAAACATGGAAATATCTACACCGCTATCTGTATAAACATGGAAATATCTACACCGCTATCTTTATAAACATGGAAACACCAAGACGGGTATCTGTATAAACATGGAAATATCTACAACGCTATCTGTATAAATACGGAAATATCCTCACCACTATCACTATAAACCTGGAAATACCTACAATGCTATCTGTATAAATACGGAAATATCCTCACCACTATCTCTATAAACATGGAAATACCTACACCGCCATATCTATACACATGGAAATACCTACACTGCCATCTCTATACACATGGAAATATCTACACCACTATCTCTATCAACATAGAAATATCTACATTGTAATCTCTATAAACATGGAAATATCTACACCGCCATCTCTATAAACGTGGAAATATCTACATCGCTATCTGTATAAATATGGAAATAGCTCCACCGCTATCAGTATAAACATGGAAATATCTACACCGTTATCTGTATAAAGATGGAAATATCTACAACGCTATCTGTGTAAACATGGAAATATCTACACACCTATCTGTGTAAACATGGAAATATCTACACCGATATCTGTATAAACATGGAAATATCTACACCGATATCTGTATAAACATGGAAATATCTACAACGCTATCTGTGTAAACATGGAAGTATCTACACAGATATCTGTGTAAACTTGCAAATATCTACACAGCTATCTGTGTAAAGATCGAAATGTCTACAGCGCAATCTGTGCAAAGATGGAAATATCTACACCGCTATCTCTGTAAACATGGAAATATCTACACCGCTATCTGTATCAACATGGAAATATCTACTTCGCTACCTTTATAAACATGGAAATATCTACACTGTTATCTCTATAAACATGGAAATATCTACACCACCATCTGAATAAACATGTAAATATCTACAGAGTCATCTGTATAAACATGGAAATACCTACACCACCATATCTATAAACATGGAAATATCTACAAGGCTATCTGTATAAATACGGAAATATCCTCACCACTATCTCTATAAACATGGAAATACCTACACCGCCATATCTATACACATGGAAATACCTACACCGCCATCTCTATACACATGGAAATATCTACACCGCAATCTCTATAAACATGGAAATAGCTACACCACTAACTCTATAAACACGAAAATATCTACACCAATATCTGTATAAACATCGAAATATCTACACTACCATCTGTGTAAAGATGGAAATATCTACACCGGGAGCTGAATAAAGATGGAAATATCTACACCCCTATCTGTATAAACATGGAAATGTCTACACCACTATCTCTATAAATATGGAAATATCTTCACAACCATCTCTATAAACATGGAAATATCTACACCACTATCTGTATAAACATGGAAACATCTACACCGCTATCTATATAAACATGGAAATATCTACACCGCTATCTGTGTATTCATTGAAATATCTACCGAGCTATCTGAGTAAACATGGAAATGTCTACACCGCTATCTGAGAAAAGATGGAAATATCTACACCGCAATCTGTGCAAAGATGGAAATATCTACATCGCTAACTGTGTAAACATGGAAATATTTTCACCGCTATCAATATATACATGGAAATATCTACACTGCTATCTGTATAAACATGGAAATTTCTACACCACCATCTCTATAAACATTGAAATATCTACACCACCATCTGCATAAACATGGAAATATCTACACCGCTATCTGTATAAACATGGAAATATCTACACCGCTATCTCTTTATACATGGAAATAGCTACACTGCTATCTATATAAACATGGAAATAGCTACAACGCTATCTCTATAAACATGGAAATAACTACACCGCCATCGGTATAAACATGGAAATATCTACACTGTCATCTATATAAGCGTGGAAATATCTACACCACCATGTCTATAAACATGGAAATATCTACACTGCCATCTGTATACGCGTGGAAATATCTACGCAGACATGTGTATAAACATGGAAATACCTACACCGCTATCTCTATAGACATGGAAATATCTACAACGCTATCTGTATAAACATGGAAATATCTACTCAGCTATCTGTGTAAACATGCAAATATCTACAATGCTATCTGTGTAAACATGGAAATATCTACACAGCTATCTATCTGTGTGAACTTCGAAATATTTACACCGTATCTGGATAAAGATGGAAATATCTACACCGCAATCTGTGCAAAGATGGAAACATCTACACAGCTATCTCTGTAAACATGGAAATGTCTACACCGCTATCTGTATAACATGGAAATATCTACACTGCCATCTGTATAAACCTGGAAATAGCTACACTGTCATCTGTAAAAACATGGAAATATCTACTTCACCATCTCTATAAACATGGAAACATCTACACTGCCATCTCTATAAACATGGAAATATCTACACCGCTGTCTCTAAAACAGGAAAATATCTACACAGCCCTCTCCATAAACATGGAACTATCTACACCGCCATCTGTATAAACATGGATATATCTACACTGCTATCTGTGTAAACATGGAAATATCTACACAGCTCTCCGTGTAAACATGGAAATATCTACACAGCTATCTGTGAAAACATGGAAATAGCCACACAGCTATCAGTATAAACAATGAAATCAATACAATGCCATGTTTAAAATATGAATTTATCTTCACAGTCATCTGTATAAACATGGAAATATCTATACCTCCATCTGTATAAACATGGAAATATCTACACTGCCATCTGCATACACATGGAAATATCTACACAGCCATCTGTATAAACATGGAAATATCTACACCGCTATCTCTATAAACCTGGAAATAGCTACATTGCAATATGTATAAACAAGGAAATAACTCCACTGCTATCTGTGTAAACATGGAAATATCTACACAGCTCTCTGTATAAACTTGGAAATATCTACACTGCCATCTGCATAAATAAGGCAATATCTCCTCCGCTATCTGTATAAACATGGAAATATCTCCACCGCTATCTGTATAAACATGGAAATATCTACACCGATATCTCTATAAACATGGAAATATCTTCACAGCTATCTGCATAAACATGGAAATAACTACACTGCTATCTGCATAAACATGGAAATATCTACATTGCTATCTGTATAAACATGGAAATATCTCCACTGCTATCTCTATAAACTAGGAAATATCTACACCCCCATCAGTATAAACATGGGAAATCTACACTGCCATCTGTATACACATGGAAAGACCTTCACAGCCATCAGTATAAACATGGAAATACCTACACCGCAATCTCTGTAAACGTGGAAATATGTACACCGCTATGGGTATAAACATGCAAATATCTACACCGCTATCTGCATAAACATGGAAATATCTACACGGCTATCTGTACAAACTTGGATATATGGACAACGCTATCTGTATAAACATGAAAATATCTTCACCGCGATCTGTATAAACATGGATATATCTCCACAGCTATCTGTATAAACATGGAAATATCTCCACCGCTGTCTGTATAAACATGGAAATATATACTCCGCTATCTATATAAACATGGAAATATATACACCGCTATCGGTATAAACATGGAAATGTCTACACCGATATCTGTATAACATGGAAATACCTACACCCCTATCTGTATGAACATGGAAATATCTACAGCGCTACCTGTAAAAACATTTAAATATCTACACGGCTATCAGTATGAACTTGGAAATATCTACACCGCTATCTGTATAAACATGGAAATATCTACACAGCTATCTCTATAAACATGGAAATAGCTACACTGCTACCTGTATAAACATAGAAATAGCGACACCGTTATCTGTATAAACATGGAAATATCTACACCGCCCTCTGTAAAAACATCAAGATATCTACACAGTCATCTGTATAAACTTGGAAATATCTACACCTCCATCTGTATAAACATGGAAATATCTACACTGCCATCTGTATACACATGGAAATATCTACACATCCATCTGAAGAAACATGGAAATATGTACACCGCTATCTGTATAAACATGGAAATAACTACACCGCTATCTTTATAAACTTGGAAATATCTACACCGCCTTCTGTATAAACATGGAAATATCTACACCGCTATCTGTATAAACATGGAAATACCAACACCGTTATCTGTATAAACATTGAAATATCTACACCGCTATCTGTATAAAGATGGAAATATCTACAACGCTATCTGTGTAAACATGGAAATATCTACACACCTATCTGTGTAAACATGGAAATATCTACACCGCTATCTGTATAAACTTGGAAATATCTACACCGCTATCTTTATAAACATGGAAACACCAAGACGGGTATCTGTATAAACATGGAAATATCTACAACGCTATCTGTATAAATACGGAAATATCCTCACCACTATCACTATAAACCTGGAAATACCTACAATGCTATCTGTATAAATACGGAAATATCCTCACCACTATCTCTATAAACATGGAAATACCTACACCGCCATATCTATACACATGGAAATACCTACACTGCCATCTCTATACACATGGAAATATCTACACCACTATCTCTATCAACATAGAAATATCTACATTGCAATCTCTATAAACATGGAAATATCTACACCGCCATCTCTATAAACATGGAAATATCTACATCGCTATCTGTATAAATATGGAAATATCTCCACCGCTATCAGTATAAACATGGAAATATCTACACCGTTATCTGTATAAAGATGGAAATATCTACAACGCTATCTGTGTAAACATGGAAATATCTACACACCTATCTGTGTAAACATGGAAATATCTACACCGATATCTGTATAAACATGGAAATATCTACACCGATATCTGTATAAACATGGAAATATCTACAACGCTATCTGTGTAAACATGGAAGTATCTACACAGATATCTGTGTAAACTTGCAAATATCTACACAGCTATCTGTGTAAAGATCGAAATGTCTACAGCGCAATCTGTGCAAAGATGGAAATATCTACACCGCTGTCTCTGTAAACATGGAAATATCTACACCGCTATCTGTATCAACATGGAAATATCTACTTCGCTATCTTTATAAACATGGAAATATCTACACTGTTATCTCTATAAACAAGGAAATATCTACACCACCATCTGAATAAACATGTAAATGTCTACAGAGTCATCTGTATAAACATGGAAATACCTACACCACCATATCTATAAACATGGAAATATCTACAGTGCCATCTGTATAACCGTGGAAATACCTACCCTGCAATCTGTGTAACCACGGAAATATCTACTCCGCTATTTCTATAAACATGGAAATACGTACAACGCTATCTCTATAAATATGGAAATATCTACACTGCAATCTCTATAAACTTGGAAATATCTACACCGCCATCACTATAAACATTGAAATATCTACATCGCTATCTGTATTACCATGGAAATAGCTCCACCGCTATCAGTAGAAAAACTGAAATATCTACACCGCTATCTGTATAAACATGGAAATATGTACAACGCTATCTGTATAAACATGGAAATATCTACACCGCTATCTGTATAAACATGGAAATATGTACAACGCTATCTGTATAAACATGGAAATATCTACACCGCTATCTGTATAAACATGGAAATATCTACACAGCTATCTCTATAAACATGGAAATAGCTACACTGCTACCTGTATAAACATAGAAATAGCGACACCGTTATCTGTATAAACATGGAAATATCTACACCGCCCTCTGTAAAAACATCAAGATATCTACACAGTCATCTGTATAAACTTGGAAATATCTACACCTCCATCTGTATAAACATGGAAATATCTACACTGCCATCTGTATGCACATGGAAATATCTACACAGCCATCTGAAGAAACATGGAAATATATACACCGCTATCTGTATAAACATGGAAATAACTACACCGCTATCTTTATAAACTTGGAAATATCTAACCCGCCTTCTGTATAAACATGGAAATATCTACACCGCTATCTGTATAAACATGGAAATACCAACACCGTTATCTGTATAAACATTGAAATATCTACACCGCTATCTGTATAAAGATGGAAATATCTACAACGCTATCTGTGTAAACATGGAAATATCTACACACCTATCTGTGTAAACATGGAAATATCTACACCGCTATCTGTATAAACATGGAAATATCTACACCGCTATCTTTATAAACATGGAAACACCAAGACGGGTATCTGTATAAACATGGAAATATCTACAACGCTATCTGTATAAATACGGAAATATCCTCACCACTATCACTATAAACCTGGAAATACCTACAATGCTATCTGTATAAATACGGAAATATCCTCACCACTATCTCTATAAACATGGAAATACCTACACCGCCATATCTATACACATGGAAATACCTACACTGCCATCTCTATACACATGGAAATATCTACACCACTATCTCTATCAACATAGAAATATCTACATTGCAATCTCTATAAACATGGAAATATCTACACCGCCATCTCTATAAACATGGAAATATCTACATCTCTATCTGTATAAATATGGAAATAGCTCCACCGCTATCAGTATAAACATGGAAATATCTACACCGTTATCTGTATAAAGATGGAAATATCTACAACGCTATCTGTGTAAACATGGAAATATCTACACACCTATCTGTGTAAACATGGAAATATCTACACCGATATCTGTATAAACATGGAAATATCTACACCGATATCTGTATAAACATGGAAATATCTACAACGCTATCTGTGTAAACATGGAAGTATCTACACAGATATCTGTGTAAACTTGCAAATATCTACACAGCTATCTGTGTAAAGATCGAAATGTCTACAGCGCAATCTGTGCAAAGATGGAAATATCTACACCGCTATCTCTGTAAACATGGAAATATCTACACCGCTATCTGTATCAACATGGAAATATCTACTTCGCTATCTTTATAAACATGGAAATATCTACACTGTTATCTCTATAAACATGGAAATATCTACACCACCATCTGAATAAACATGTAAATATCTACAGAGTCATCTGTATAAACATGGAAATACCTACACCACCATATCTATAAACATGGAAATATCTACAGTGCCATCTGTATAACCGTGGAAATACCTACCCTGCAATCTGTGTAACCACGGAAATATCTACTCCGCTATTTCTATAAACATGGAAATACGTACAACGCTATCTCTATAAATATGGAAATATCTACACTGCAATCTCTATAAACTTGGAAATATCTACACCGCCATCACTATAAACATTGAAATATCTACATCGCTATCTGTATTACCATGGAAATAGCTCCACCGCTATCAGTAGAAACACTGAAATATCTACACCGCTATCTGTATAAACATGGAAATATGTACAACGCTATCTGTATAAACATGGAAATATCTACACCGCTATCTGTATAAACATGGAAATATGTACAACGCTATCTGTATAAACATGGAAATATCTACACCGCTATCTGTATAAACATGGAAATATCTACACAGCTATCTCTATAAACATGGAAATAGCTACACTGCTACCTGTATAAACATAGAAATAGCGACACCGTTATCTGTATAAACATGGAAATATCTACACCGCCCTCTGTAAAAACATCAAGATATCTACACAGTCATCTGTATAAACTTGGAAATATCTACACCTCCATCTGTATAAACATGGAAATATCTACACTGCCATCTGTATGCACATGGAAATATCTACACAGCCATCTGAAGAAACATGGAAATATATACACCGCTATCTGTATAAACATGGAAATAACTACACCGCTATCTTTATAAACTTGGAAATATCTAACCCGCCTTCTGTATAAACATGGAAATATCTACACCGCTATCTGTATAAACATGGAAATACCAACACCGTTATCTGTATAAACATTGAAATATCTACACCGCTATCTGTATAAAGATGGAAATATCTACAACGCTATCTGTGTAAACATGGAAATATCTACACACCTATCTGTGTAAACATGGAAATAGCTCCACCGCTATCAGTATAAACATGGAAATATCTACACCGTTATCTGTATAAAGATGGAAATATCTACAATGCTATCTGTGTAAACATGGAAATATCTACACACCTATCTGTGTAAACATGGAAATATCTACACCGATATCTGTATAAACATGGAAATATCTACACCGATATCTGTATAAACATGGAAATATCTACAACGCTATCTGTGTAAACATGGAAGTATCTACACAGATATCTGTGTAAACTTGCAAATATCTACACAGCTATCTGTGTAAAGATCGAAATGTCTACAGCGCAATCTGTGCAAAGATGGAAATATCTACACCGCTATCTCTGTAAACATGGAAATATCTACACCGCTATCTGTATCAACATGGAAATATCTACTTCGCTACCTTTATAAACATGGAAATATCTACACTGTTATCTCTATAAACATGGAAATATCTACACCACCATCTGAATAAACATGTAAATATCTACAGAGTCATCTGTATAAACATGGAAATACCTACACCACCATATCTATAAACATGGAAATATCTACAAGGCTATCTGTATAAATACGGAAATATCCTCACCACTATCTCTATAAACATGGAAATACCTACACCGCCATATCTATACACATGGAAATACCTACACCGCCATCTCTATACACATGGAAATATCTACACCGCAATCTCTATAAACATGGAAATAGCTACACCACTAACTCTATAAACACGAAAATATCTACACCAATATCTGTATAAACATCGAAATATCTACACTACCATCTGTGTAAAGATGGAAATATCTACACCGGGAGCTGAATAAAGATGGAAATATCTACACCCCTATCTGTATAAACATGGAAATGTCTACACCACTATCTCTATAAATATGGAAATATCTTCACAACCATCTCTATAAACATGGAAATATCTACACCACTATCTGTATAAACATGGAAACATCTACACCGCTATCTATATAAACATGGAAATATCTACACCGCTATCTGTGTATTCATTGAAATATCTACCGAGCTATCTGAGTAAACATGGAAATGTCTACACCGCTATCTGAGAAAAGATGGAAATATCTACACCGCAATCTGTGCAAAGATGGAAATATCTACATCGCTAACTGTGTAAACATGGAAATATTTTCACCGCTATCAATATATACATGGAAATATCTACACTGCTATCTGTATAAACATGGAAATTTCTACACCACCATCTCTATAAACATTGAAATATCTACACCACCATCTGCATAAACATGGAAATATCTACACCGCTATCTGTATAAACATGGAAATATCTACACCGCTATCTCTTTATACATGGAAATAGCTACACTGCTATCTATATAAACATGGAAATAGCTACAACGCTATCTCTATAAACATGGAAATAACTACACCGCCATCGGTATAAACATGGAAATATCTACACTGTCATCTATATAAGCGTGGAAATATCTACACCACCATGTCTATAAACATGGAAATATCTACACTGCCATCTGTATACGCGTGGAAATATCTACGCAGACATGTGTATAAACATGGAAATACCTACACCGCTATCTCTATAGACATGGAAATATCTACAACGCTATCTGTATAAACATGGAAATATCTACTCAGCTATCTGTGTAAACATGCAAATATCTACAATGCTATCTGTGTAAACATGGAAATATCTACACAGCTATCTATCTGTGTGAACTTCGAAATATTTACACCGTATCTGGATAAAGATGGAAATATCTACACCGCAATCTGTGCAAAGATGGAAACATCTACACAGCTATCTCTGTAAACATGGAAATGTCTACACCGCTATCTGTATAACATGGAAATATCTACACTGCCATCTGTATAAACCTGGAAATAGCTACACTGTCATCTGTAAAAACATGGAAATATCTACTTCACCATCTCTATAAACATGGAAACATCTACACTGCCATCTCTATAAACATGGAAATATCTACACCGCTGTCTCTAAAACAGGAAAATATCTACACAGCCCTCTCCATAAACATGGAACTATCTACACCGCCATCTGTATAAACATGGATATATCTACACTGCTATCTGTGTAAACATGGAAATATCTACACAGCTCTCCGTGTAAACATGGAAATATCTACACAGCTATCTGTGAAAACATGGAAATAGCCACACAGCTATCAGTATAAACAATGAAATCAATACAATGCCATGTTTAAAATATGAATTTATCTTCACAGTCATCTGTATAAACATGGAAATATCTATACCTCCATCTGTATAAACATGGAAATATCTACACTGCCATCTGCATACACATGGAAATATCTACACAGCCATCTGTATAAACATGGAAATATCTACACCGCTATCTCTATAAACCTGGAAATAGCTACATTGCAATATGTATAAACAAGGAAATAACTCCACTGCTATCTGTGTAAACATGGAAATATCTACACAGCTCTCTGTATAAACTTGGAAATATCTACACTGCCATCTGCATAAATAAGGCAATATCTCCTCCGCTATCTGTATAAACATGGAAATATCTCCACCGCTATCTGTATAAACATGGAAATATCTACACCGATATCTCTATAAACATGGAAATATCTTCACAGCTATCTGCATAAACATGGAAATAACTACACTGCTATCTGCATAAACATGGAAATATCTACATTGCTATCTGTATAAACATGGAAATATCTCCACTGCTATCTCTATAAACTAGGAAATATCTACACCCCCATCAGTATAAACATGGGAAATCTACACTGCCATCTGTATACACATGGAAAGACCTTCACAGCCATCAGTATAAACATGGAAATACCTACACCGCAATCTCTGTAAACGTGGAAATATGTACACCGCTATGGGTATAAACATGCAAATATCTACACCGCTATCTGCATAAACATGGAAATATCTACACGGCTATCTGTACAAACTTGGATATATGGACAACGCTATCTGTATAAACATGAAAATATCTTCACCGCGATCTGTATAAACATGGATATATCTCCACAGCTATCTGTATAAACATGGAAATATCTCCACCGCTGTCTGTATAAACATGGAAATATATACTCCGCTATCTATATAAACATGGAAATATATACACCGCTATCGGTATAAACATGGAAATGTCTACACCGATATCTGTATAACATGGAAATACCTACACCCCTATCTGTATGAACATGGAAATATCTACAGCGCTACCTGTAAAAACATTTAAATATCTACACGGCTATCAGTATGAACTTGGAAATATCTACACCGCTATCTGTATAAACATGGAAATATCTACACAGCTATCTCTATAAACATGGAAATAGCTACACTGCTACCTGTATAAACATAGAAATAGCGACACCGTTATCTGTATAAACATGGAAATATCTACACCGCCCTCTGTAAAAACATCAAGATATCTACACAGTCATCTGTATAAACTTGGAAATATCTACACCTCCATCTGTATAAACATGGAAATATCTACACTGCCATCTGTATACACATGGAAATATCTACACATCCATCTGAAGAAACATGGAAATATGTACACCGCTATCTGTATAAACATGGAAATAACTACACCGCTATCTTTATAAACTTGGAAATATCTACACCGCCTTCTGTATAAACATGGAAATATCTACACCGCTATCTGTATAAACATGGAAATACCAACACCGTTATCTGTATAAACATTGAAATATCTACACCGCTATCTGTATAAAGATGGAAATATCTACAACGCTATCTGTGTAAACATGGAAATATCTACACACCTATCTGTGTAAACATGGAAATATCTACACCGCTATCTGTATAAACTTGGAAATATCTACACCGCTATCTTTATAAACATGGAAACACCAAGACGGGTATCTGTATAAACATGGAAATATCTACAACGCTATCTGTATAAATACGGAAATATCCTCACCACTATCACTATAAACCTGGAAATACCTACAATGCTATCTGTATAAATACGGAAATATCCTCACCACTATCTCTATAAACATGGAAATACCTACACCGCCATATCTATACACATGGAAATACCTACACTGCCATCTCTATACACATGGAAATATCTACACCACTATCTCTATCAACATAGAAATATCTACATTGCAATCTCTATAAACATGGAAATATCTACACCGCCATCTCTATAAACATGGAAATATCTACATCGCTATCTGTATAAATATGGAAATATCTCCACCGCTATCAGTATAAACATGGAAATATCTACACCGTTATCTGTATAAAGATGGAAATATCTACAACGCTATCTGTGTAAACATGGAAATATCTACACACCTATCTGTGTAAACATGGAAATATCTACACCGATATCTGTATAAACATGGAAATATCTACACCGATATCTGTATAAACATGGAAATATCTACAACGCTATCTGTGTAAACATGGAAGTATCTACACAGATATCTGTGTAAACTTGCAAATATCTACACAGCTATCTGTGTAAAGATCGAAATGTCTACAGCGCAATCTGTGCAAAGATGGAAATATCTACACCGCTGTCTCTGTAAACATGGAAATATCTACACCGCTATCTGTATCAACATGGAAATATCTACTTCGCTATCTTTATAAACATGGAAATATCTACACTGTTATCTCTATAAACAAGGAAATATCTACACCACCATCTGAATAAACATGTAAATGTCTACAGAGTCATCTGTATAAACATGGAAATACCTACACCACCATATCTATAAACATGGAAATATCTACAGTGCCATCTGTATAACCGTGGAAATACCTACCCTGCAATCTGTGTAACCACGGAAATATCTACTCCGCTATTTCTATAAACATGGAAATACGTACAACGCTATCTCTATAAATATGGAAATATCTACACTGCAATCTCTATAAACTTGGAAATATCTACACCGCCATCACTATAAACATTGAAATATCTACATCGCTATCTGTATTACCATGGAAATAGCTCCACCGCTATCAGTAGAAAAACTGAAATATCTACACCGCTATCTGTATAAACATGGAAATATGTACAACGCTATCTGTATAAACATGGAAATATCTACACCGCTATCTGTATAAACATGGAAATATGTACAACGCTATCTGTATAAACATGGAAATATCTACACCGCTATCTGTATAAACATGGAAATATCTACACAGCTATCTCTATAAACATGGAAATAGCTACACTGCTACCTGTATAAACATAGAAATAGCGACACCGTTATCTGTATAAACATGGAAATATCTACACCGCCCTCTGTAAAAACATCAAGATATCTACACAGTCATCTGTATAAACTTGGAAATATCTACACCTCCATCTGTATAAACATGGAAATATCTACACTGCCATCTGTATGCACATGGAAATATCTACACAGCCATCTGAAGAAACATGGAAATATATACACCGCTATCTGTATAAACATGGAAATAACTACACCGCTATCTTTATAAACTTGGAAATATCTAACCCGCCTTCTGTATAAACATGGAAATATCTACACCGCTATCTGTATAAACATGGAAATACCAACACCGTTATCTGTATAAACATTGAAATATCTACACCGCTATCTGTATAAAGATGGAAATATCTACAACGCTATCTGTGTAAACATGGAAATATCTACACACCTATCTGTGTAAACATGGAAATATCTACACCGCTATCTGTATAAACATGGAAATATCTACACCGCTATCTTTATAAACATGGAAACACCAAGACGGGTATCTGTATAAACATGGAAATATCTACAACGCTATCTGTATAAATACGGAAATATCCTCACCACTATCACTATAAACCTGGAAATACCTACAATGCTATCTGTATAAATACGGAAATATCCTCACCACTATCTCTATAAACATGGAAATACCTACACCGCCATATCTATACACATGGAAATACCTACACTGCCATCTCTATACACATGGAAATATCTACACCACTATCTCTATCAACATAGAAATATCTACATTGCAATCTCTATAAACATGGAAATATCTACACCGCCATCTCTATAAACATGGAAATATCTACATCTCTATCTGTATAAATATGGAAATAGCTCCACCGCTATCAGTATAAACATGGAAATATCTACACCGTTATCTGTATAAAGATGGAAATATCTACAACGCTATCTGTGTAAACATGGAAATATCTACACACCTATCTGTGTAAACATGGAAATATCTACACCGATATCTGTATAAACATGGAAATATCTACACCGATATCTGTATAAACATGGAAATATCTACAACGCTATCTGTGTAAACATGGAAGTATCTACACAGATATCTGTGTAAACTTGCAAATATCTACACAGCTATCTGTGTAAAGATCGAAATGTCTACAGCGCAATCTGTGCAAAGATGGAAATATCTACACCGCTATCTCTGTAAACATGGAAATATCTACACCGCTATCTGTATCAACATGGAAATATCTACTTCGCTATCTTTATAAACATGGAAATATCTACACTGTTATCTCTATAAACATGGAAATATCTACACCACCATCTGAATAAACATGTAAATATCTACAGAGTCATCTGTATAAACATGGAAATACCTACACCACCATATCTATAAACATGGAAATATCTACAGTGCCATCTGTATAACCGTGGAAATACCTACCCTGCAATCTGTGTAACCACGGAAATATCTACTCCGCTATTTCTATAAACATGGAAATACGTACAACGCTATCTCTATAAATATGGAAATATCTACACTGCAATCTCTATAAACTTGGAAATATCTACACCGCCATCACTATAAACATTGAAATATCTACATCGCTATCTGTATTACCATGGAAATAGCTCCACCGCTATCAGTAGAAACACTGAAATATCTACACCGCTATCTGTATAAACATGGAAATATGTACAACGCTATCTGTATAAACATGGAAATATCTACACCGCTATCTGTATAAACATGGAAATATGTACAACGCTATCTGTATAAACATGGAAATATCTACACCGCTATCTGTATAAACATGGAAATATCTACACAGCTATCTCTATAAACATGGAAATAGCTACACTGCTACCTGTATAAACATAGAAATAGCGACACCGTTATCTGTATAAACATGGAAATATCTACACCGCCCTCTGTAAAAACATCAAGATATCTACACAGTCATCTGTATAAACTTGGAAATATCTACACCTCCATCTGTATAAACATGGAAATATCTACACTGCCATCTGTATGCACATGGAAATATCTACACAGCCATCTGAAGAAACATGGAAATATATACACCGCTATCTGTATAAACATGGAAATAACTACACCGCTATCTTTATAAACTTGGAAATATCTAACCCGCCTTCTGTATAAACATGGAAATATCTACACCGCTATCTGTATAAACATGGAAATACCAACACCGTTATCTGTATAAACATTGAAATATCTACACCGCTATCTGTATAAAGATGGAAATATCTACAACGCTATCTGTGTAAACATGGAAATATCTACACACCTATCTGTGTAAACATGGAAATATCTACACCGCTATCTGTATAAACATGGAAATATCTACACCGCTATCTTTATAAACATGGAAACACCAAGACGGGTATCTGTATAAACATGGAAATATCTACAACGCTATCTGTATAAATACGGAAATATCCTCACCACTATCACTATAAACCTGGAAATACCTACAATGCTATCTGTATAAATACGGAAATATCCTCACCACTATCTCTATAAACATGGAAATACCTACACCGCCATATCTATACACATGGAAATACCTACACTGCCATCTCTATACACATGGAAATATCTACACCACTATCTCTATCAACATAGAAATATCTACATTGCAATCTCTATAAACATGGAAATATCTACACCGCCATCTCTATAAACATGGAAATATCTACATCTCTATCTGTATAAATATGGAAATAGCTCCACCGCTATCAGTATAAACATGGAAATATCTACACCGTTATCTGTATAAAGATGGAAATATCTACAACGCTATCTGTGTAAACATGGAAATATCTACACACCTATCTGTGTAAACATGGAAATATCTACACCGATATCTGTATAAACATGGAAATATCTACACCGATATCTGTATAAACATGGAAATATCTACAACGCTATCTGTGTAAACATGGAAGTATCTACACAGATATCTGTGTAAACTTGCAAATATCTACACAGCTATCTGTGTAAAGATCGAAATGTCTACAGCGCAATCTGTGCAAAGATGGAAATATCTACACCGCTATCTCTGTAAACATGGAAATATCTACACCGCTATCTGTATCAACATGGAAATATCTACTTCGCTATCTTTATAAACATGGAAATATCTACACTGTTATCTCTATAAACATGGAAATATCTACACCACCATCTGAATAAACATGTAAATATCTACAGAGTCATCTGTATAAACATGGAAATACCTACACCACCATATCTATAAACATGGAAATATCTACAGTGCCATCTGTATAACCGTGGAAATACCTACCCTGCAATCTGTGTAACCACGGAAATATCTACTCCGCTATTTCTATAAACATGGAAATACGTACAACGCTATCTCTATAAATATGGAAATATCTACACTGCAATCTCTATAAACTTGGAAATATCTACACCGCCATCACTATAAACATTGAAATATCTACATCGCTATCTGTATTACCATGGAAATAGCTCCACCGCTATCAGTAGAAACACTGAAATATCTACACCGCTATCTGTATAAACATGGAAATATGTACAACGCTATCTGTATAAACATGGAAATATCTACACCGCTATCTGTATAAACATGGAAATATGTACAACGCTATCTGTATAAACATGGAAATATCTACACCGCTATCTGTATAAACATGGAAATATCTACACAGCTATCTCTATAAACATGGAAATAGCTACACTGCTACCTGTATAAACATAGAAATAGCGACACCGTTATCTGTATAAAGATGGAAATATCTACACCGCCCTCTGTAAAAACATCAAGATATCTACACAGTCATCTGTATAAACTTGGAAATATCTACACCTCCATCTGTATAAACATGGAAATATCTACACTGCCATCTGTATGCACATGGAAATATCTACACAGCCATCTGAAGAAACATGGAAATATATACCCCGCTATCTGCATAAACATGGAAATAACTACACCGCTATCTTTATAAACTTGGAAATATCTACCCCGCCTTCTGTATAAACATGGAAATATCTACACCGCTATCTGTATAAACATGGAAATACCAACACCGTTATCTGTATAAACATTGAAATATCTACACCGCTATCTGTATAAAGATGGAAATATCTACAACGCTATCTGTGTAAACATGGAAATATCTACACACCTATCTGTGTAAACATGGAAATATCTACACCGCTATCTGTATAAACATGGAAATATCTACACCGCTATCTTTATAAACATGGAAACACCAAGACGGGTATCTGTATAAACATGGAAATATCTACAACGCTATCTGTATAAATACGGAAATATCCTCACCACTATCACTATAAACCTGGAAATACCTACAATGCTATCTGTATAAATACGGAAATATCCTCACCACTATCTCTATAAACATGGAAATACCTACACCGCCATATCTATACACATGGAAATACCTACACTGCCATCTCTATACACATGGAAATATCTACACCACTATCTCTATCAACATAGAAATATCTACATTGCAATCTCTATAAACATGGAAATATCTACACCGCCATCTCTATAAACATGGAAATATCTACATCGCTATCTGTATAAATATGGAAATAGCTCCACCGCTATCAGTATAAACATGGAAATATCTACACCGTTATCTGTATAAAGATGGAAATATCTACAATGCTATCTGTGTAAACATGGAAATATCTACACACCTATCTGTGTAAACATGGAAATATCTACACCGATATCTGTATAAACATGGAAATATCTACACCGATATCTGTATAAACATGGAAATATCTACAACGCTATCTGTGTAAACATGGAAGTATCTACACAGATATCTGTGTAAACTTGCAAATATCTACACAGCTATCTGTGTAAAGATCGAAATGTCTACAGCGCAATCTGTGCAAAGATGGAAATATCTACACCGCTATCTCTGTAAACATGGAAATATCTACACCGCTATCTGTATCAACATGGAAATATCTACTTCGCTATCTTTATAAACATGGAAATATCTACACTGTTATCTCTATAAACATGGAAATATCTACACCACCATCTGAATAAACATGTAAATATCTACAGAGTCATCTGTATAAACATGGAAATACCTACACCACCATATCTATAAACATGGAAATATCTACAGTGCCATCTGTATAACCGTGGAAATACCTACCCTGCCATCTGTGTAACCACGGAAATATCTACTCCGCTATTTCTATAAACATGGAAATACGTACAACGCTATCTCTATAAATATGGAAATATCTACACTGCAATCTCTATAAACTTGGAAATATCTACACCGCCATCACTATAAACATTGAAATATCTACATCGCTATCTGTATTAACATGGAAATAGCTCCACCGCTATCAGTAGAAACACTGAAATATCTACACCGCTATCTGTATAAACATGGAAATATGTACAACGCTATCTGTATAAACATGGAAATATCTACACCGCTATCTGTATAAACATGGAAATATGTACAACGCTATCTGTATAAACATGGAAATATCTACACCGCTATCTGTATAAACATGGAAATATCTACTCAGCTATCTCTATAAACATGGAAATAGCTACACTGCTATCTGTATAAACATAGAAATAGCGACACCGTTATCTGTATAAAGATGGAAATATCTACACCGCCCTCTGTAAAAACATCAAGATATCTACACAGTCATCTGTATAAACTTGGAAATATCTACACCTCCATCTGTATAAACATGGAAATATCTACACCGCCCTCTGTAAAAACATCAAGATATCTACACAGTCATCTGTATAAACTTGGAAATATCTACACCTCCATCTGTATAAACATGGAAATATCTACACTGCCATCTGTATACACATGGAAATATCTACACAGCCATCTGAAGAAACATGAAAATATGTACACCGCTATCTGTATAAACATGGAAATAACTACACCGCTATCTTTATAAACTTGGAAATATCTACACTGCCTTCTGTATAAAGATGGAAATATCTACACCGCTATCTGTATAAACATGGAAATACCAACACCGTTATCTGTATAAACATTGAAATATCTACACCGCTATCTGTATAAAGATGGAAATATCTACAACGCTATCTGTGTAAACATGGAAATATCTACACACCTATCTGTGTAAACATGGAAATATCTACACCGCTATCTGTATAAACATGGAAATATCTACACCGCTATCTGTATAAACATGGAAAGACCAAAACGGCTATCTGTATAAACATGGAAATATCTACAACGCTATCTGTATAAATACGGAAATATCCTCACCACTATCACTATAAACCTGGAAATACCTACAAGGCTATCTGTATAAATACGGAAATATCCTCACCACTATCTCTATAAACATGGAAATACCTACACCGCCATATCTATACACATGGAAATACCTACACCGCCATCTCTATACACATGGAAATATCTACACCGCAATCTCTATAAACATGGAAATAGCTACACCACTAACTCTATAAACACGAAAATATCTACACCACTATCTGTATAAACATCGAAATATCTACACTACCATCTGTGTAAAGATGGAAATATCTACACCGGGAGCTGAATAAAGATGGAAATATCTACACCCCTATCTGTATAAACATGGAAATGTCTACACCACTATCTCTATAAATATGGAAATATCTTCACAACCATCTCTATAAACATGGAAATATCTACACCACTATCTGTATAAACATGGAAACATCTACACCGCTATCTATATAAACATGGAAATATCTACACCGCTATCTGTGTATTCATTGAAATATCTACCGAGCTATCTGAGTAAACATGGAAATGTCTACACCGCTATCTGAGAAAAGATGGAAATATCTACACCGCAATCTGTGCAAAGATGGAAATATCTACATCGCTAACTGTGTAAACATGGAAATATTTTCACCGCTATCAATATATACATGGAAATATCTACACTGCTATCTGTATAAACATGGAAATTTCTACACCACCATCTCTATAAACATTGAAATATCTACACCACCATCTGCATAAACATGGAAATATCTACACCGCTATCTGTATAAACATGGAAATATCTACACCGCTATCTCTTTATACATGGAAATAGCTACACTGCTATCTATATAAACATGGAAATAGCTACAACGCTATCTCTATAAACATGGAAATAACTACACCGCCATCGGTATAAACATGGAAATATCTACACTGTCATCTATATAAGCGTGGAAATATCTACACCACCATGTCTATAAACATGGAAATATCTACACTGCCATCTGTATACGCGTGGAAATATCTACGCAGACATGTGTATAAACATGGAAATACCTACACCGCTATCTCTATAGACATGGAAATATCTACAACGCTATCTGTATAAACATGGAAATATCTACTCAGCTATCTGTGTAAACATGCAAATATCTACAATGCTATCTGTGTAAACATGGAAATATCTACACAGCTATCTATCTGTGTGAACTTCGAAATATTTACACCGTATCTGGATAAAGATGGAAATATCTACACCGCAATCTGTGCAAAGATGGAAACATCTACACAGCTATCTCTGTAAACATGGAAATGTCTACACCGCTATCTGTATAACATGGAAATATCTACACTGCCATCTGTATAAACCTGGAAATAGCTACACTGTCATCTGTAAAAACATGGAAATATCTACTTCACCATCTCTATAAACATGGAAACATCTACACTGCCATCTCTATAAACATGGAAATATCTACACCGCTGTCTCTAAAACAGGAAAATATCTACACAGCCCTCTCCATAAACATGGAACTATCTACACCGCCATCTGTATAAACATGGATATATCTACACTGCTATCTGTGTAAACATGGAAATATCTACACAGCTCTCCGTGTAAACATGGAAATATCTACACAGCTATCTGTGTAAAAATGGAAATATCTACACCGCAATCCATGCAAAGATGGAAATATCTACACCGCTCTCTGTATAAACATGGAAATATCAACACCGCTATCTGTATATGCATGGAAATATCCACACCGCTATCAGTATAAACAGGGAAATATCTACACCGCCATCTGTATAAACATGGAAATATCTACACCGCCATCTGAGTAAACATGGAAATATCTACAGCGCTATCTGTATAAATATGGAAATATATACAACGCTGTCTCTATAAACATGGAAATATCTGCACTTCTATCTGTATAAACATGGAAAATCTACACCACTATCTTTATAAACATGGAAATATCTACACTGCCATCTGTATAAACCTGGAAATATCTACACAGCCTTCTCTATAAATATGGAAATATCTCCACTGCCATCTGTATAAACATGGAAATAGCCACACAGCTATCTGTATAAA
This sequence comes from Pan troglodytes, assembly GCF_028858775.2. Lineage (NCBI taxonomy): Eukaryota > Metazoa > Chordata > Mammalia > Primates > Hominidae > Pan > Pan troglodytes. Next base: position 827,619 of record NC_072411.2, read on the forward strand.
CAATGAAATAACTACACCGCCATGTGTAAAAATATGAAATTATCTTCACAGTCATGTGTATAAACATGGAAATATCTACACCTCCATCTGTATAAACATGGAAATATCAACACTGCCATCTGTATACACATGGAAATACCTACACAGCCATCTGTATAAACATGGAAATATCTACACCGCTATCCCTATAAACCTGGAAATAACAACATTGCAATATGTATAAACATGGAAATAACTCCACTGCTATCTGTGTAAACATGGAAATATCTACACCGCTCTCTGTATAAACTTGGAAATATCTACACTGCCATCTATATAAATAAGGCAATATCTCCACCGCTATCTGTATAAACATGGAAATATCTCCAACGCTATCTGTATAAATATGGAAATATCTACACCGATATCTCTATAAACTTGGAAACATCTTCACCGCTATCAGCATAAACATGGAAATACCTACACTGCTATCTGCATAAACATGGAAATATCTACATCGCTATCTGAAAAAACATGGAAATATCTCCACCGCTATCTCTATAAACAGGGAAATATCTACACCTCCATCAGTATAAACATGGGAAATCTACACTGCCATCTGTGTACACATGGAAAGATCTTCACAGCCATCAGTATAAACATGGAAATACCTACACCGCAATCTGTGTAAACGTGGAAAGATGTACACCGCTATGGGTATAAACATGTAAATACCTACACCGCTATCTGCATAAACATGGAAATATCTACACGGCTATCTGTACAAACTTGGATATATAGACAATGCTATCTGTATAAACATGAAAATATCTACACCGCGATCTGTGTAAACATGGAAATATCTACACCGCCATCTGAATAAACATGGAAATATCTACACCGCTATCTGTATAAATATGGAAATATATACAACGCTGTCTCTATAAACATGGAAATATCTGCACTACTATCTGTATAAACATGGAAATATCTACACCACTATCTCTATAAACATGGAAATAACTACACTGCCATCTGTATAAACATGGAAATATCTACACAGCCTTCTCTATAAACATGGAAATATCTCCACTGCTATCTGTGTAAACATGGAAATAGCCACACAGCTATCAGTATAAACAATGAAATCAAAACAATGCCATGTTTAAAATATGAATTTATCTTCACAGTCATCTGTATAAACATGGAAATATCTATACCTCCATCTGTATAAACATGGAAATATCTACACTGCCATCTGCATACACATGGAAATATCTACACAGCCATCTGTATAAACATGGAAATATCTACACCGCTATCTCTATAAACCTGGAAATAGCTACATTGCAATATGTATAAACAAGGAAATAACTCCACTGCTATCTGTGTAAACATGGAAATATCTACACAGCTCTCTGTATAAACTTGGAAATATCTACACTGCCATCTGCATAAATAAGGCAATATCTCCTCCGCTATCTGTATAAACATGGAAATATCTCCACCGCTATCTGTATAAACATGGAAATATCTACACCGATATCTCTATAAACATGGAAATATCTTCACAGCTATCTGCATAAACATGGAAATAACTACACTGCTATCTGCATAAACATGGAAATATCTACATTGCTATCTGTATAAACATGGAAATATCTCCACTGCTATCTCTATAAACTAGGAAATATCTACACCCCCATCAGTATAAACATGGGAAATCTACACTGCCATCTGTATACACATGGAAAGACCTTCACAGCCATCAGTATAAACATGGAAATACCTACACCGCAATCTCTGTAAACGTGGAAATATGTACACCGCTATGGGTATAAACATGCAAATATCTACACCGCTATCTGCATAAACATGGAAATATCTACACGGCTATCTGTACAAACTTGGATATATGGACAACGCTATCTGTATAAACATGAAAATATCTTCACCGCGATCTGTATAAACATGGATATATCTCCACAGCTATCTGTATAAACATGGAAATATCTCCACCGCTGTCTGTATAAACATGGAAATATATACTCCGCTATCTATATAAACATGGAAATATATACACCGCTATCGGTATAAACATGGAAATGTCTACACCGATATCTGTATAACATGGAAATACCTACACCCCTATCTGTATGAACATGGAAATATCTACAGCGCTACCTGTAAAAACATTTAAATATCTACACGGCTATCTGTATGAACTTGGAAATATCTACACCGCAATCTGTATAAACATGGAAATATGTAAATCGCCATCTGTATAAACATGGAAATATGTACACCCCTATCTCTATAAACATGGAAATGTCTCCACCGCTATATGTGTAAACATGGAAATGACTACACCGCTGTCTGTGTAAACATGGAAATATCTACACCAATATCTGTGTTAAGTTGGAAATATCTACAGCACAGTCTGTGCAAACATGGTAATATCTATACCGCTATCTGTGTAAAGATGGAAATATCTACACCGCAATCTGTGCAAAGATGGAAATATCTACACAGCTATCTCTGTAAACATGGAAAGGTCTACTCCGCTATTTGTATAACATGGAAATATCTACACTGCCATCTGTGTAAACATGGAAATAGCTACACTGTCATCTGTAAAAACATAGAAATATCTACTCCACCATCTGTATAAACATGGAAACATCTACACCGCCATCTCTATAAACATGGAAATATCTACACTGCCATCTCTATAAACATGAAAATATCTACACCGCCCTCTCCATAAACATGGAACTATCTACACCGCCATCTGTATAAACATGGAAATATCTACACTGCTATCTGTGTAAACATGGAAATATCTACACTGCCATCTGTATAAAGATGTAAATATCTACACCACGAGCTGTATAAACATGGAAATATCTACACCGCCATCTCTATAAACATGGAAGTATCTACACCGCTATCTGTGTAAACATGGAACTATCTACACCACCATCTGTATAAACTTGGAAACATCTACACTGCCATCTCTAGAAAGATGGAAATATCTACATCGCGATCTGTATAAACTTGGAAATTTCTACACCGCTACCTGTGTAAACATGGTAATATCTACTCCGCTATCTGTATAAACGTGGAAATATCTACACCACGATCTGTATAAACATGGATATATCTACACCACGATCTGTATAAACATGGAAATATCTACACCACAATCTGTATAAACAAGGAAATATCTACACCGCTATCTGTATAAACATGGAAATATCTACACCGCTGTCTGTGTAAACATGGCAATATGTAAACCGCTATCCCTGTAAACATGGAAATGTCTACAACGCTATCTGTAGATACATGGAAATATCAAAACCGCTATCTCTATAAACATGGAAACATCTACAACACTATCTGTGTAAACATGGAAATAACTACACCGCTATCTGTGTAAATATGGAAATATCTACACCGCAATCTGTGCAAAGATGGAAATACCTGCACCGCTATCTGAGTAAATATGGAAATATCTACACCTCTGTCAGTATATACATGGAAATATCTACACCGCTATCTGTATAAACTTGGAAATATCTACACCGCCATCTCTATGAACATGGAATCATCTACACCGCCATCAGTGTAAACATGGAAATATCTACACCGCTATCTGTATAAATCTGGAAATATCTACACCGCTATGTCTGTAAACATGGAAATAGCTACACCGCTATCTCTATAAACTTGGAAATATCTAACATCGCCATCTGAATAAACATGGAAATAGCTACACAGTCATCTGTATAAGCATAGAAATATCTACACCACCATCTCTATAAACATGGAAATATCTACACTGCCATCTGTACACATGGAAATAACTACACAGCCATCTGTATAAACATGGAAGTATCTAAACCGCTATCTCTATAAACATGGAAATACCTACACTGCTATCTCTATAAACATAGAAATATCTACACCGCAATCCCTATAAACATGGAAATATCTACACCGCCATCTACATAAACATGAAACTATCCACGCCGCCATCTCTATAAAGATGGAAATATCTACACTGCTATCTCTATAAACATAGAAATATCTACACCACTATCTCTATAAACAAAGAAATATCTACACCGCCATCACTATAAACATGGAAATATCTACACCCCAATCTCTACAAACATAGAAATATCTACACTGCCATCTCTGTAAAAATGGAAATATCTACACCGACATCTGCATGAACATGGAAAAATCTACACCGCAATCAGTATGAACATGGAAATATCTTCACTGCCATCTTTATAAACATGGAAATATCTACACTGCCATCTGTGGAAAATGGAAATATCTACACCGTAATCTGTGTAAACATGGAAATATCTACACCGCTACCTGTATAAACATGGAAATATCTACACCGCTATCTGTATAAACATGGAAATATCTACAACGCGACGTGTATTAACAAGGAAATATCTCCACCGCAATCTGTATAAACATGGAAATATCTACAACGCTACCTGTATAAACATGGAAATATCTACATCGCTATCTGTATAAACATGGAAATATCTACACCGCTATCACTATAAACATGGAAATACGTACACCACAATCTCTATAAATATGGAAATATCTACACCGCTATCTCTATAAACGTGGAAATATCTACACCGCTATCTGTATAAACGTGGAGATATCTACACCGCTATATGTATAAACATGGAAATGTCTACAACACTATCTGTGTAAACATGGAAATATCTACACAGTTATCTGTGTAGACTTGGAAATATCTACACAGTTATCTGTGTAAAGATGGAAATATGTACACCGCAATCTGTTGAAAGATGGAAATATGTACAACGCTATCTCTGTAAACATGGAAATATCTACACCGCTACCTGTATAAACATGGAAATGTCTATACCGCTATCTGTATAAATATGGAAATATTTACATCGCTATCTCTGTAAACATCAAAATGTCTACACCGCTATCTGTATAAACAAGGAAATATCTACATCGCTATCTCTATAAACCTGAAAATAGCTACACCGCCATCTCTATACACATGGAAATATCTACAACGCTATCTCTATAAACATAGAAATATCTACACCGCCATCTGTATAAACATGCAAATATCTACCCAATCATCTGTATAAACATGGAAGTATCTACACCACCATCTCTACATACATGGAAATATCTACACGGCCCACTGTATACACATGGAAATATCTACACCGCCATCTGTATGACCATGGATATATCTACACTGCCATCTGTGGAAAAATGGAAATATCTACACTGCGATCTGTATAAACATGGAAATATCTAGCCCGCTACCTGTATAATTATGGAAATATCTACACCGCTATCTGTATAAACATGCAAAATCTACACCACGATCTGTATGAACAAGGAAATATCTCCACCACTATGTGTATAAACCTGGAAATATCTACACCGCTGTCTGTATAAACATGGAAATATTTACACCGCTATCTGTATAAACATGGAAATATCTACAACGCAATCTCTATAAACATGGAAATATCTACACCTCCATCTCTATAAATATGAAAACATCTACACCACCATCTCCAGAAACATGGAACTGTCTACACTGCCATCTGTATAAATATGGAAATATCTACACCGCCATCTGTATAAACATGGAAATATCTATACTGCCATCATTATAAACATGGAAATATCTACACCATTATCTGTATAAATATGGATATATCTACACCGCTATCTCTATAAACATGGAAATCTCTACAAAGCTAAATTTATAAACATGAAAATATCTACACCATTATCTCTACAAACATGGAAATATCTACACCGCCATCTGAATAAGCATGCAAATATCTACACAGTCATCTGTATAAACAAGGAAATATCTACACTACCATATCTATAAACATGGAAAAAACGACACTGCCATCTGTATGCACATGGAAATAACTACACAGCCATGTGTATAAACATGGAAATATCTAAAATGCTATGTCTACAAACATGGAAATATCTACACTGCTATCTCTATTAACATGGAAATATCTACAGCGCAATCTCTATAAACATGGAAATATCTACTACGTCATCTCTATAAACCTGAAAATAACTACACCGCCATCTCCAGAAACATGGAACTATCTACATCGCCATCTGTATAAACATGGAAATATCTACACTGCCATCAGTATAAAGATGGAAATATCTACACCGCGATCTGTATAAACATGGAAATATCTACACCGCTATCTGTATAAACATGGAAATACCAACACTGCTATCTGTATAAACATGCGAATATCTACACCGCTAACTGTATAAACATGGAAATACCTTCAACACTATCTCTATAAACATGGAAATACCTACACCGCCATCTCTATACACATGGAAATATCTACAACGCTATCTCTGTAAACATAGAAATATCTACACCGCCATCTCTATAAACATGCAAATATCAACCCAATCATCTGTATAAACATGGAAATATCTACACCACCATCTCTACAAACATGGAAATATCTACACGGCCCACAGTATACACATGGAAATATCTACACTGCCATCTGTATAAACATGGAAATATCTACACTGCCATCTGTGGAGAAATGGAAATATCTACACCGCGATCTGTATAAACATGGAAATATCTAGACAGCTACCTATATAATTATGGAAATATCTACACCGCTATCTGTATAAACATGGAAAATCTACACCACGATCTGTATGAACAAGGAAATATCTCCACTACTATCTGTATAAACCTGGAAATATCTACACCGCTATCTGTATAAACATGGAAATATTTACACCGCTATCAGTACAAATATGGAAATACCTACACCGCTATCTCTATAAACATGGAAATATCTACACCGCCATCTGTATAAACATGCAAATATCTAACCAGTCATCTGTAGAAACATGGAAATATTTACACCGCTTTCTCAATAAACATGGAAATATCTACACCGCAGTCTCTATAAATATGCAAATATCTACACCTCCATCTCTATAAATATGGAAATATCTACACCACCATCTCCAGGAACATGGAACTATCTACACCGCCATCTGTATAAACATGGAAATATCAACACCACTATCTTTATAAACATGGAAATATCTACACTGCCATTTGTATAAGGATGGAAATATCTACACCGCGAGCTGTATAAACATGGAAATATCTACACCGCTATCTGTATAAACATGGAAATACCAACACCGCTATCTGTATAAACATGGAAATATCTACACCGCTATCCGTATAAACATGGAAATAACTACAACGCTATCTGTGTAAACATGGAAATGTCTACAGAGGTATCTGTGTAAACTTGGAAATATCTACAGAGCTATCTGTGTAAAGATGGAAATATCTACACCGCAATCTGTGCAAAGATGGAAATATCTACACCGCTATCTCTGTAAACATGGAAATATCTACACCGGTATCTGTATAAAAATGTAAATATCTACAATGCTATCTGTATAAACACGGAAATACCAACACCGCTCTCAGTATAAACACGGAAATATCTACAACGCTAACTGTATAAACATGAAAGTATCTACACCGCTATCTGTATAAACATGGAAATACCTTCACCACTATCTCTATAAACTTGGAAATACCTACACCGCCATCTCTATACACATGAAATTATCTACACCGCTATCTCTATAAACATAGAAATATCTACACCGCCATCTCTATAAACATGGAAATATCTACACCGCCATCTGCAGGAACATGAAAATATCTACACCTCTATATGTATAAATATGGAAATTTCTACACCGCCATCTGTATAAACATGGAAATATCTACACTGCCATCTGTGGAAAGATGGAAAGATCTACACCACGATCTGTATAAACATGGAAACATCTACACCGTTACCTGCATAAACGTGGAAAAATCTACACCGCTATCTGTATAAACATGGAAATATCTACACTGCCATCTGTATAAACATGGAAAAACCTACACCGCTATCTCTGTAAACATGGAAATATCTGCATCGCAATCTCTATAAACATGGAAACATCTACACTGCCATCTGTATAAACATGAAAATATCTACTCCGCCATCTCCAGAAACATGGAAGTACCTACACCCCCATCTGTGTAAACGTGGAAATATCTACACTACCATCTGTATAAAAATGGAAATATCTACACCGTGAACTTTATAAACATGGAAATATCTACACCGCTATCTGTATAAACATGGAAATACCAACACCGCTTTCTGTATAAACATGGAAATATCTACACCGCTATCTGTATAAAGATGGAAATATCTTCACCGCTATCCCTATAAACATAGGAATATGTACTCCGCCATCTCTACAAACATGGAAATATCTACACCGCCATCTTCATGAACATGGAAATGTCTACACCGCTATCTGTATAAACACGGAAATATCCACACCGCCATCTGTATAAACATGGAAATATCTACACTGCCATCTGTGGAAAGATGGAAATATCTACACCGCGATCTGTATAAACACGGAAATATCTACACCGCTACCTGTATACATATGGAAATATCTAGACCGCGATCTGTATAAACATGGAAATTTCTACACCACAATCTGTCTAAACAAGGAAATATCTCCATCACTATCTGTATAAACTTGGAAATATCTAAACCGCTATGTGTATAAACATGGAAATTTCTACACCGCCATCTGTATAAAGATGGAAATACCTACACCGCTATCTCTATAAACATGGAAATACCTACACCGCCTTCTGTATAAACATGGAAATATCTACACTGCCATCTGTATAAACATGGAAATATCTACACCGCTATCTGTGTAAACATGGAAATGTGTACACAGCTGTATGTGTAAACTTGGAAATATCTACACAGCTATATGTGTAAAGATGGAAATATCTACACCGCAATCTGTGCAAAGATGTAAATATCTACACCGCCATGTCTGTAAACATGGAAATACCTACACCGCTGTCTCTATAAAAATGGAAATACCTACACCGCTATCTGTATAAACACGGAAATACCAACACCGCTATCTGTATAAACATGGAAATATCTACAACGCTATCTGTGAAAACATGGAAATATCTACACCGCTATCTGTATAAACATGGAAATAACTTCAACACTATCTCTATGAACTTGGAAATACTTACACCGCCATCTCTATACACATGGAAATATCTACACCGCTATCTCTATAAACATAGAAATATCTACACCGCCTTCACTTTAAACATGGAAATATCTACACAGATATCTTTATAAACATGGAAATAACTACAACGTTATCTGTATAAACCTGGAAATATCTACACCGCCATATGTATAAACAAGCAAATGTCTACACAGTCATCTGTATAAACATGAAAATATCTACACCACCATCTCTATAACCATGGAAATATCTACAATGCCATCTACCTACATGGAAATACCTACACAGCCATCTGTATACACGTGGAAATATCTACACGGCTATGTCAATAAACATGGAAATAACTACACCGCTATCTCTATAAACTTGGAAATATCTACACCGCAATCTCTATAAACATGGAAATATCTACATCGCCATCTCTATAAACATGGAAATATCTGCATCGCTATGTGTATAAACATGGAAATTTCTCCACCGCAATCAGTACTAACATGGAAATATCTATGCCGATATCTCTGTAAACATGGAAATATCTACATGGCCATTTGTATAAACATGGAAATATCTACACCGCCATTTGTATAAACAGGGAAATATCTACACCGCAATCTCTACAAACATGGAAATATCTACACCGCCATCTCTATAAACATGGAAATATCTACACCGATATCTGTGTAAACATGGAAATATCTACACCACTATCTCTATAAACATGGAAATATCTACACCACCATCTCTATGAACATGAAAATATCTGTACCGCCATTTCCAGAAACATGGAACTATCTCCACCGCCATCTTTATAAACATGGAAATACTAACAACGCTATCTGTATAAACACGGAAATATCTACACCACTCTCTGTATAAACATGGAAATATCTTCACCACTATCTCTATAAACATGGAAATATCTCCACCGCCATCTCTATAAACTTGAAAAAATGTACACTGCTATCTCTATAAACAGAGAAATATCTACACCGCCATATCTATAAACATGGAAATATCTACAACGCCATCTGCATGAACATGGAAATATCTACATCGCTATCAGTATAAACATGCAAATTTCTACACCGCCATCTGTATAAACATGGAAATATCTACACTGCCATCTGCGGAAAGATCGAAATATCTACACCGCGATCTGTATATACATGGAAATATCTATACCGCTACCTGTATAAATATGGAAATATCTTCACCGCTATCTGTATAAACATGGAAATATCTACATCACGATTTGTATAAAGGAAATAGCTCCACCACTATCTGTATAAACATGGAATTAACTACACCGCTATCTGCATAAACATGGAAATATCTACACCGCTAACACAATAAACATGTAAATACCTACAACGCTATATGTATAAACATGGAAATATCTACACCGCTATCTCTATAAACATGGAAATATCTACACTGCCATTCTATAAACTTGGAAATATGTACACCGCCATCTGCATAAACATGGAAATGTCTACACCGCCATCTGCATAAACATGGAAATATCTACACTGCCATCTGAATAAACATGGAAATATCTACACCGCTATATGTATAAACATGGAAATATCTGCAATGCTATCGGTGTAAACATGGAAATATCCACACCGCTATCTATAAAACATGGAAATATCTACACCACTATCTGTATAAACGTGGAAATATCTACACTGCTAACCGTATAAATGTTTAAATATCTACAACGCTATCTGTATAAATGTGGAAATATCTACATCACTATCTGTATAAACGTGGAAATATCTCCACCGCTATCTGTATAAACGAGGAAATATCTACACCGCTATCTGTATAAACATAGAAATACCTACACAGCTATCTGTATAAACATGGAAACACCTACAAAGCTATCTGTATAAACATGGAAATATCTACAACGATATCTCTGTAAACATGGAAATATCTACACAGCTATCTGTGTAAACTTGGAAATATCTACACAGCTATCTTGATAAAGATGTTAATATCTACACCGCAATGTGTGAAAAGATGGAAATATCTACACCGCTATCTCTGTAAACATGGGTATATCTACACCGCTATCTCTATCTACATGGAAATATCTACACCGCTATCTGTATAAACAAGGAAATATCTACACCATCATCTGTATAAACTTGGAAATACCTACACCGCCATCTCTATACACATGGAAATATCTACACCGCTATCTGTATAAACATAGAAATATCTACACCACCATCTCAATAAACATGGAAATATCTACACCGCCACCTGCATGATCTTGGAAATATCTACACAGCCGTCTGTCTAAACATGGAAATACCTACACTGCCATCTGTGGAAAGATGGAAATATCTACACCGCGGTCTGTATGAACATGGAAATATATACACCACGATCTGTATAAACAAGGAAATAACTCCACCACTATCTGTATAAACATGGAAATATCTACACCACTATGTGTATAAACCTGGAAATATCTACACTGCTATCTGTATAAACATGGAAATACATACACCGCTATCTGTATAAACATGGATATATCTACAACGCCATATGTATAAACTTGCAAATATATACAGAGTCATCTGTATAAACCTGGAAATACCTACAACACCGTCTCTATAAACATGGAAATATCTACACTGCCATCTGTATACCCATGGAAATACCTACACTGCCGTCTGTATAATCATGGCAATATCTACACCGCTATCTGTGTAAACATGGAGATATCTACGCCGCTATCTGTATAAACATGGAAATATCTACACCGCCATCTCTATGAACAAGGAAATATCTACACCGCCATTTGCATATACATGGAAATATCTACACCGATCTCTCTATAAACATAGAAATATCTACACCGATAGCTCTATAAACATGGAAATATCTATACCGCTATCTTTATAAACAGGGAATTAGCTAAACCGCTATCTGTATAAACTTGAAACATCTACAACGCTATCTGTGTAAACATGGAAATATCTACACAGCTATGTGTGTAAACTTGGAAATATCTACACAACTATCTGTGTATAGACCGAAATATCTTCACTGGAATCTTTGCAAAGATGTTAATATTTACACCGCTATCTCTGTAAACATAGAAATATCTACACCGCTATCTGTAAAAACATGGAAATATCTACACCGCTATCTGTATAAATATGGAAATATCTACAACGCTATCTGTGTTTACATGGAAATATCTACAGAGCTATATGTAAACTTGGAAATATCTACACAGCTATCTATATAAAGATGGAAATATCTACACTGCAATGTGTGCAAAGATGGAAATATCTACAACACTATCTCTGTAAACATGGAAATATCTACACCGCTATCTGTATAAACATAGAAATATAAAAAACGCCATCCATATAAACATGGAAATAACAACAAAGCTATCTGAATAAACATGGAAATATCTACACCGCTATCTGTATAAACATGGAAATATCTTCACCACTATCTCTATGAACATGGAAATACCTACACCGCCATCTCTATAGACATGGAAATATCTACACTGCCATGTACATGAACATGGAAATATCTACACTGCTATCTGTATAAACATGGAAATACCTACACCGCCATCTGTATAAACAAGGAAATATCTACACTGCCATCTGTGGAAAGATGGAAATATCTACAACGCGATCTCTATAAGCATGGAAATATCTACACCACGATCTGTATAAACAAGGAAACATCTCCACCACTGTCTGTATAAACATGGAAATATCTACACCGCTATCTGTATAAACATGGAGATATCTACACCGCTATCTGTATAAACATGGAAATACCTACAATGCTATCTCTAAAACATGGAAATATCTACACCGCCATCTGTATAAACATGGAAATATGTACACTGCCATGTGTATAAAGATGGAAATAACTACACCGCGAGCTGAATAAACATGGAAATATCTACATTGCTATCTGTATAAACATGGATATATCTACAGCGCTATCTGTAAAACGTGGAAATATCTACACCGCTATCTGTATAAACATGGAAATACCTACACTGCCATCTCTATACACATGGAAATATCTACACCGCTATCTCTGTAAACATGGAAATATCTACACCGCCATCTGTATAAGCATGGAAATATCTACACTGCCATCTGTGGAAAGATGCAAATATCTACACCACGATCTGTATAAACGTGGAATTATCTACACCGCTACCTGTATAAATCTGGAAATATCTACACGGCTATCTGTAAAACATGGAAATACCTACACCGCTATCTCTATAAACACGGAAATATCTACACCGCCATCTGTATAAACATGCAAATATCTACACATTCACCTGTATAAACTTGGAAATATCTACACCACCATCTCTATAAACATGGAAATATCTACACTGCCATCTGTATACACATGGAAATACCTACACAGCCGTCTGTGTAAACATGGAAATATCTACACCGCAATCTCTATAAACATGGAAATATCTACACCGCCATCTCTATAAACATGAAAATATCTACACCGCCATCTCCAGAAATATGGAACTATCTACACCGCCATCTGTATAAACATCGAAATATCTACACCACTATCTGTATAAACACGGAAATATCTACACCACGAGCTGTATAAACATGGAGTATCTATACTTCTATCTATATACACATGGAAATACCAACACCGCTATCTGAATAAACATGGAAATATCGACACCGGTATCTGTATAAACTAGGAAATATCTAAAACGCTATCTGTGTAAACATGGAAATACCTACAAAGCTATCTGTGTAAACTTGGAAATAACTACACAGCTATCTGTGTAAAGATGGAAATATCTACAACGCTATCTCTGTAAACATGGAAATATCTCCACCGCTATCTGTATAAACATGGAAATATCTACACTGCCATGTGTATAAACATGGAAATATCTACACTGCCATCTGTATAAACATGGAAATATCTACACCGCTATCTATATAAACATGGAAATATCTACACCACCATCTTTATAAACATGGAAATATCTACACCGCAATCTCTCTAAACGTGGAAATATCTACAATGCCATCTCTATAAACATTACAATATCTGCACCGCCATCTTTATAAACATGGAAATATCTACAACACCATCTCCCTAAACATGGAAATACCTACAATGCCATCTGTATACACATGGAAATATGTACACAGCCATCTGTATAAACATGGTAATATCTACACTGCTATCTATAAATATGGAAATACCTACACCGCTATCTCTATAAACATGAAAATATCTACACCGCAATCTCTATAAACATGGAAATAACTACAACGCCATCTCTATAAACATGAAAATATCTACACCGCCGTCTACAGAAACATGGAACTATCTACACCGCCATCTGTATAAACATGGAAATATATACACCACTATCTGTATAAACATGGAATTATCTACACTGCTATCTGTATAAACATGGAAATATCTACACCGCTATTTCTATAAACATGGAAATATCTACAATGCTATCTGTGTAAACATGGAAATATCTACACAGCTATCTGCGTAAAGTTGGAAATATCTACACTGGTATCTCTATAAAGATGGAAATATCTACACCACGAACTGTATAAACATGGAAATACCTACACCTCCATCTCTATAAACATGGAAATATCTAGACCGCAATCTCTATAAACATGGAAATGTCTACACCGCCATCTGTATGAACCTGAAAATATCTACACCGCCATCTCTTCAAACATGGAACTATCTACACCGTCATCTGTATAAACATGGAAATATCTACACCACTATCTGTAGAAACATGGAAATATCTTCACTGAATCTGTATAAAGATGGAAATATCTACACCGCGAGGTGCATAAACATGGAAATATGTACACCGCTATCTGTATAAACATGGAAATGCGAACACCGCTATCTGTAGAAACATGGAAATATCTACACCGCTATCTGTATGAACATGGAAATATCTACACAGCTATCTGTGAAACTTGGAAACATCTACACAGCTATCTGTATAAAGATGGAAATATCTGCATCGCAATCTGTGCAAAGATGTAAATATCTTCAAGGCTATCTCTGTAAACATGGAAATATCTACACCGCTATCTGTATAAACATCGAAATGCCTACAACGCTATCTCTATGAACATGGAAATATCTACACTGCAAACTGTATAAACATGCAAATATCTACACGGTCACCTGTATAAACATGGAAATATCTACACCACCATATCAATAAACATGAAAATAACTGCACCTCCATCTCCAGAAACATGGAACTATCTACACCGCCATCTGTATAAACATGGAAATATCTACACCACTATCTGTATAAATATGGAAATATCTACAATGTTATCTATGTAAACATGGAAATATCTACACCACTATCTGTATAAACATGGAAATATATACACTGCCATCTGTATAAAGATGGAAATACCTACACCGCTATCTGTATAAACATGTAAATGCGAACACCGCTATATGTATAAACATGGAAATATCTACACCGCTATCTGTATAAACATGGAAATATCTACAACGCTATCTTTGTAAACTTGGAAACATCTACGCAGCTATCTGTGTAAACTTGGAAATATCTACACAAATATCTGTGTAAAGATGGAAATATCTACACCGCAATCTGGGCAAAGATGGAAATATCTACACCGCTATCTCTGTAAACATGGAAATAACTACACCACTATCTGTATAAACATGGAAATAACTACACCACTATCTGTATAAAAAAGGAAATATCTACACCACCATCTGTATAAACATGGATATACCTATACGGCCATCTGCATGAAAATGGAAATATCTTCACCGCTATCTGTATAAATATGAAATTATCTAAACCGCTATCTCTATAAACATGGAAATATCTACACCGCTATCTTTATAAACATGGAAATATCTACACTGTTATCTCTATAAACATGGAAACATCTACATCGCCATCTATATAAACATGCAAATATCTACACACTCATCTGTATAAACATGGAAATATTTACACCACCATCTTCATAAACTTGGAATATCTACACTGCCATCTATATACACATGGAAATATCTACACAGCCATCTCTATAAACATGGAAATATCTACACCCCTATCTCCATAAAAATGGAAATGCCTACACTGCTATCTATATAAACATAGAAATATCTACAACGCAATCTCTATAAACATGGAAATATCTATACCGCCATTACTATGAACATGAAAATATGTACACCGCCATCTCCAGTAACATGGAACTACCTACACCGCCGTCGGTATAAACATGGAAATATCTACACTCTATCTGTATAAACATGGAAATACCTACACGGCCATCTGTATAAAGATGGAAATACCCACACCGCGAACTATATAAACGTAGAAATATCTATACCACTATCTGTATGAACATGGAAATACCAACACCGCTATCTGTATAAACATGGAAAAATCTACACCGCTATCTGTATAAACAGGGAAATATTTACAACGCTATCTGTGTAAACATAGAAATATCTACACCGCTATCTTTATAAACATAGAAATACCTACTCCGCTAACTCTATAAACATGGAAATACCTACACGGTTATCTCTATAAACATGGAATTATCTACACCGCAATCTCTATAAACATGGAAATATCTACACCGCCATCTGTATAAACATGCAAATAGCTACAGAATCATCTATATAAACAACGAAATATCTACACCACAATCTCTATAAACATGTAAATAACTACACTGCCATCTGTATAAACATGGAAATATCTACACCACCATCTCTATAAATATGGAAATATCTACACCGCCATCTCTATAAACATTAAAATATGGACACCGCTATCTCCAGTAACATGGAACTATCTACACCTCCATCTGTATAAACATGGAAATATCTACACAAATATCTGTATAAACATGGAAATATCTACACTGCCATCTGTATAAAGATGGAAATATCTACACCGGGAGCTGTATAAACATGGAAATATCTACACCGCTATCTGTATAAACATGGAAATACCAACACCGCTATCTGTATAAACATGGAAATACATACACCGCAATCTGTATAAACATGGAAATATCTACAATGCTATCTCTGTAACATGGAAATATCTACACAGCTATCTGTGTAAACTAAGAAATATCTACAGAGCTATATGTGTAAAGTTGGAAATATCTACACCGCAATCTGTGCAAAGATGAAATTCTCTACACCGCTATCTCTGTAAACATGGAAATATCTACACCGCTATCAGTATAAACATGGAAATATCTACACCGCTATCTGTATAAACATGGAAATAACAACACCGCTATCCGTATAAACATGGAAATATGTACACCACTATCTGTATAAACATGGAAATATCTTCACCACTATTTCTGTAAACATGGAAATACCTACACCGCCATCTCTCTACACATGGAAATATCTACACCGCTATCTGTGTAAACATACAAATATCTACACCGCCATCTCTATAAACATGGAAATACCCACACCGCCATCTTAAAGAACATGGAAATATGTACACCGCTATCTGTATAATCATGGAAATATCTACACAGCCATCTATATAAACATGGAAATATCTACACTGCCATCTGAGGAAAAATGGAAATATCTACACCACGATCTGTATAAACATGGAAATATCTACACCGATACCAGTATAAATTTGGAAATATCTAAACCGCTATCTGTATAAACATGGAAATATCTACACCACGATCTATATAAACAAGGAATTATCTCCACCACTGTCTGTATAAACATGGAAATGCGAACACCGCTACCTGTATAACATGGAATTATCTATACCGCTGCCTGTATGAACGTGGAAATAACTACTCCGCTGTCTGTATAAACATGGAAATATCTACAAAATTATCTGTGTAAACAAGGAAATATATACACAGCTATCTGTGTAAACTTGGAAATATCTACACCGCTATCTGCGTAAAGATGGAAATATATACACCGCAGTCTGTGCAAAGATGGAAACATCTACACCGCTATCTCTGTAAACATGGAAATATCTACACCGCTATCTTTATAAACATAGGAATATCTACACCGCTATCTGCATAAGCATACCAATATCTACACTTTCATCTGTATAAACATGGAAATATCTACACCACCATCTCTATAAACATTGAAATATCTACACTGCCATCTGTATACACATGGAAATATCTACACAGCCATCTGTATAAACATGAATTATCTACACCACTATCTGTATAAATATGGAAATATCTACACCGCTATCTCTATAAACATGGAAATGTCTACACCGCTATCTGTATAAACATGTAAATATCTACACCGCCATCTCTATAAACATGAAAATATCTACACCGACATCTGTATAAACATGGAAATATCTACAAAGTCATCTGTATAAACATGAAAATATCTACATCACCATCTGTATAAACATGCAAATATCTACACTGCCATCTGTATAAACACGGAAATATCTACACAGCCATCTGTATAAACATGGAAATATCTACACCGCTATCTCTATAAACATGGAAATACCTACACCTCTATCTCTATAAACTTGGAATTATCTACACCGCTATCTCTATAAACATTGAAATATCTACACCGACATCTCTGTAAAGAAGGAAATATCTACACCGCCATTTGCATAAACATGGAAATATCTACACTGCCATCTGCATAAACATGGAAATATCCACACCGCCATCTGTATAAACATGGAAATATCTACACCACCATCTCTATAAATATGGAAATATCTACACCGCCATCTCTATAAACATTAAAATATGGACACCGCTATCTCCAGTAACATGGAACTATCTACACCTCCATCTGTATAAACATGGAAATATCTACACAAATATCTGTATAAACATGGAAATATCTACACTGCCATCTGTATAAAGATGGAAATATCTACACCGGGAGCTGTATAAACATGGAAATATCTACACCGCTATCTGTATAAACATGGAAATACCAACACCGCTATCTGTATAAACATGGAAATACATACACCGCAATCTGTATAAACATGGAAATATCTACAATGCTATCTCTGTAACATGGAAATATCTACACAGCTATCTGTGTAAACTAAGAAATATCTACAGAGCTATATGTGTAAAGTTGGAAATATCTACACCGCAATCTGTGCAAAGATGAAATTCTCTACACCGCTATCTCTGTAAACATGGAAATATCTACACCGCTATCAGTATAAACATGGAAATATCTACACCGCTATCTGTATAAACATGGAAATAACAACACCGCTATCCGTATAAACATGGAAATATGTACACCACTATCTGTATAAACATGGAAATATCTTCACCACTATTTCTGTAAACATGGAAATACCTACACCGCCATCTCTCTACACATGGAAATATCTACACCGCTATCTGTGTAAACATACAAATATCTACACCGCCATCTCTATAAACATGGAAATACCCACACCGCCATCTTAAAGAACATGGAAATATGTACACCGCTATCTGTATAATCATGGAAATATCTACACAGCCATCTATATAAACATGGAAATATCTACACTGCCATCTGAGGAAAAATGGAAATATCTACACCACGATCTGTATAAACATGGAAATATCTACACCGATACCAGTATAAATTTGGAAATATCTAAACCGCTATCTGTATAAACATGGAAATATCTACACCACGATCTATATAAACAAGGAATTATCTCCACCACTGTCTGTATAAACATGGAAATGCGAACACCGCTACCTGTATAACATGGAATTATCTATACCGCTGCCTGTATGAACGTGGAAATAACTACTCCGCTGTCTGTATAAACATGGAAATATCTACAAAATTATCTGTGTAAACAAGGAAATATATACACAGCTATCTGTGTAAACTTGGAAATATCTACACCGCTATCTGCGTAAAGATGGAAATATATACACCGCAGTCTGTGCAAAGATGGAAACATCTACACCGCTATCTCTGTAAACATGGAAATATCTACACCGCTATCTTTATAAACATAGGAATATCTACACCGCTATCTGCATAAGCATACCAATATCTACACTTTCATCTGTATAAACATGGAAATATCTACACCACCATCTCTATAAACATTGAAATATCTACACTGCCATCTGTATACACATGGAAATATCTACACAGCCATCTGTATAAACATGAATTATCTACACCACTATCTGTATAAATATGGAAATATCTACACCGCTATCTCTATAAACATGGAAATGTCTACACCGCTATCTGTATAAACATGTAAATATCTACACCGCCATCTCTATAAACATGAAAATATCTACACCGACATCTGTATAAACATGGAAATATCTACAAAGTCATCTGTATAAACATGAAAATATCTACATCACCATCTGTATAAACATGCAAATATCTACACTGCCATCTGTATAAACACGGAAATATCTACACAGCCATCTGTATAAACATGGAAATATCTACACCGCTATCTCTATAAACATGGAAATACCTACACCTCTATCTCTATAAACTTGGAATTATCTACACCGCTATCTCTATAAACATTGAAATATCTACACCGACATCTCTGTAAAGAAGGAAATATCTACACCGCCATTTGCATAAACATGGAAATATCTACACTGCCATCTGCATAAACATGGAAATATCCACACCGCCATCTGTATAAACATGGAAATATCTGCAACACTATCTGTGTAAACATGGAAATATCTACACCGCTTTCTGTGTAAACTTGGAAATATCTACTCCGCTATTTGTATAAAGATGGAAATATCTACACCGCTATCTGAATAAACGTGGAAATATCTACACCGCTATCTGTATAAACGTGGAAATATCTACACCACTATCTGTATAAACGTGGAAATATCTATGCTATCTGTATAAACGTGGAAATATCTACATCGATATCTGTATAACCGTGGAAATACATCCACCGCTGTCTGTATAAACGTGGAAATATCTACACCGCTATCTGTATAAACCTGGGAATATCTACACTGCTATCTGTATAAACATGGAAATACTTACATCGCTATCTGTATAAACATGGAAATATCTACAGCGGTGTCACAATAAACATGGAAATATCATCACCACTATCCATATAAACATGGAAATATCTAAACCACCATCTGTATAAACATGGAAATAACAACAGTCTTCTGTATGAACTTGGAAATATCTACACCACTATCTGTATAAACATGGAAATATCTACACCGCTATCTGTATAAACATGGAAATATCTCCACCGCTATCTCTGTAAACATGGAAATATCTACACTGCTATCTGTATAAACATGGAAATATCTACACCGCTATCTGTATAAACATGGAAATTCCTACACCGCTATCTGCATAAACATGGAAATATCTACAACGCTATCTGTGTAAACATGGAAATATCTACAACGCCATCTGTGTAAGCATGGAAATATCTACACAGCTATCTTTGTAAACTCGGAAATATGTACACCATCATCTGTATAAACATGGAAATATCTACACTGCCAGGAGCTCAAGAGCAGCCTGGGCAATACAGCAAAGCCTCATCTCTACAAAAAAATAAGAAATATTAGATGGCCATGGTGGTGTGCACCTGTAGTCCCAGCTTCTTGGGAGGCTGAAGTGGGAGGATCCACGGAGCCCAGGAGTTTAAGGCTGCAGTGAGCTTGGATAACGACTGCACTCAAGCCTGGATGACAGAACAAGAACCTGTTTCAAAAAAGAAAAAAGAAAAAAAAAACCTAAAAACTAAAAACTGGATGTAGTTTGCTAGTAACTAAACAGCAAATTAATTGTAACATGCTTACATATCAACGATGTCTTTCTTCTTTGATCATAAACCTGCTCACTAAGAAGCTGCTGATGTCCATGGTAGTGACAGGTACATGTCTGCATCCTTGTCCTGACCTGCATCTTCTTTGATTGTCCCCATCTGTGTCTCCGACTGGCACTGCCGAACCGTCTTGCTACCTGATCAATGTTGTACTGAACCGGACTGCTAACTGATCAATGTTTTCAAGCTCACTGCACAAAGCTGTTCTTACAAGGTAGATTTCTGCCTGGAATAGCCATACTTACACTGTTTATATTCCTTACTCCTGACCCATCCAACGCAGCACAAGTTCTATTTATTGCCATAGAAACATAGGTCATTTGGAAACTCCTCCTTCATTTCTATGGAATGTTCAAACATTTCTGACATTTTGGACTCTGTTCTAGCCTCTTGTTAAATATATCCAGAAAAGAGACAAAGCTTTATAGGGGGGCTATATGCACACATATGCTATAGAATAAGCTATCTAAATGCTTAAAAATACTTTCCATCTGTCACCGCACCTTAATAGTTAGACAGAAATTAAGTATGTGTATATCTGTCTGTATAGATACGTATAAATATATATCCCCAAAACAAAAACTCATTCTCTTACTTATACATAGGTAGAATATAGGTGAATATACATATACATTTATAGGTAGAACAAAAAAACCCTCAGCCTCTTTAGGGCCATGTGTTTTCTCTGAGTAATTGTCACAATTAATTAAAATACATGTGTATGCCTTTTTAGATAAATTTCATCAGACCAGTTTCTGTCTGGTTGGAAAATAATAACTGCCTATTTGCTAAGTGCCACTGCCCCCATACTATGTTCCAGTGAACTAAAGACCTCTGGCAATCATATATTTACAACTCAGCAAGATTAAACAATTTATTGTTATTTATGACATCCAAGCTGTATCTTCTGTATTATATTCCACATTAGCATCTATCACCTTACATTTGGGAGATCCTGTCCAAAAAATGATTATGCCTCCTAACCAAACATTCAGCAGGGCTGCAGGAACAGGTCCCCTGAACAAACATCCTGCCAAAGTACTTTAAAGCACCGTGAGCTGCCACAGCTGTGCATTTTCAGATGACTCAGCAGATTAGCGTGGAGTCTCTTACCCTCTGCTTGGTCTGTTCCTTTCAGTGATCTCTCACATGGCCCAGTCCATTCGGTTTGAAAATCCTCATGAAATGAGCAGATTATGATCTGGCTTCAGTAGAGGGCCATGGGGTGGGCATGGAGGGGAGAGGGTTTGCTCTTAACAGAGCCTGAGCCTCAGAAAGGTTTCAGATGGAAAAGCATGGCACTGACTCAGCTCATGCTTAACAGGAAATAATGCACAGACCACACCAAAAAAGCCCTTTATGTTGTGTGAAAGTCTATGCCGGAGCAGCTGCTGCCACCTCATGTACTGTGATAGAGTGTGCATGTGTGTGTTTGTGTGTGCATGAGTGTGAGTATGCACACAAATGTGTGCTGGGAGGGGGAGGAGATCACACCTTCCACAGTCGCCACCTCAGCCTTAGCTAGCAGCATGGAGAATTGCCAAAAGTCAACAGGAAGCTGCACCAGAGCAACTGTGATCACCACATCAGCAGGCGCTTTCTGGTTAGTAAAGCTACTGGGACTGAAAAACACACACGATCTCGTCCTTCTTTTATTTTAATCAGAGCAAAATATTTTTATATTAATTGTGTTATATGAATAAATAATTCATAATGCTGTAACCCATTATCACATTCAATCCTCCCAACAACCCTAGAAGATATGTAGACAAGTATTATTACTTTCCCTATTTTTATAAATGAGGAAATAAACCCCAGGAGGCTAGGCGACTTCCCCACGGTCATAGAAGTTGCAAACAGTAGTATCATGATTCAAATCCAAAGCTTCTCCTTTTGTCTTTATCATTTTAATTTTGAAGGTAATGCATATGCATGTATGATCTTTTAAATCCAGAGATGTATATGGAATAGATAGGAAAAGGGACTCTCCTTCCCCATTATACACCCCCTCCACCCAAGCTATATACACTGTTGACTAGAGTATGTCCTTTCAATCCTATTTTCTATGCCTACATTATATACAGAAAAGCAGGATTACGTTACACACAATATTCCAGTCATTGCTGTTTTTCACCAACAAGCTATCATTCACATCTTTTTCATACTACATATAAATTTATATCCTTTATTTTAGTGGTGTATATTGTGCAGTTGTGTCATAAATTATGTACCTGTTCTCTGTTGAACATATAGATTTTTTCTGAGTTTTTCCTTAGCAAAATGCTGCAGTGAGTACCCTTGTACACAGATGTTTGTACATTTGTTCTAGAAAAATCTACAGCAAAGATTCTTAGATTAAGAGATTCCCAGGTTATTAGAGAACTACTCTATTAATTTAGATAGATACTTCCAAATTGCCTGACCAAAAAGTTATGTCAATTTAACTTCTATGAACAGTATACAAACATGACAATTTTCCATCACCTACACCAACTCTGGGTAATTTCATCTTTTTTACAAGTTGATGGATTGTTTTAATTTATATTTCTCTGGTTATTAATAAGGTTGGCCACCTGTTCATGTCTTATTATTGATGATATTTGTATTGAATTGTTTGAATTTCCTTGATTTCAAAAAACGTTTTACATGTCATAGATATTAAATATTTGTTGTAAAACTCTCCTTCCAGTATTGTGTATGTGTTTGGTCAAGTAGAATAAACTCTCGTCCTCTGATTTCAGATTCCTTTCTCTTTCCATTAGAAATCCCTAAATGTAAAACTACATATTGATAGCTAAAAACCAGGATGTTTACTAGAGAAAAAGAATACAAAGGCAATAATTAAATATTATATTTATACAAAATACCTACTAGTACAAACTTAAAAAGAGAAAGTAAAAGTCAAATGCTTCTACGACTTCAGACTAAGAAAAAGAACTTTTGAGGTTGAATGTTCCTGAAATTTTTCTTTTCATACAACTACGGACATGACTTCAAAAGTTGATGTGACTAAAAAATGTAAGCTATGAAAGATATTTGAAGACTCAGAGAAGGTGGATTTTCATTTTAACAAGTCACATATATATTCTAGATATCCTCTTATTCGTAACTAAGAGAGTCAAATCAGATGAAAGAATCTAAAAATTTCCCTTTGACTGTGTTAAGTAGAAGTAGTAGAGGCATATTGGCCAAATCTTGAGTGTTTGCAAATTGACTCTTAAGGCTATAGGCTGGCACAGGTCATTGAAGCCCTAGCTTTTTATCTTTAATTTTAAAATCCCCAAACAATTTATACTAATTTTTCTTGTCCATTATTTCCAAATCATCTTGTTTAAAGGTTATTACAGTGCTTGCTCATGTTACTGTTGTCTAACAGAAGGGTATCCGGGGCCTTAAAACTGAGAGGGTTAGGATTAATGATTCCAATACCCATGCTTGGACATCTCCAAAAGTGGGTTCCAACTTCTTGTCCTCAAGTCTGTATAGAAACTAGCAAACTTCCAGAGTTCACAAAAGGCTCAAAGAGAACAGATGTTTTATAGAAAATTCTTAGAGCAAGTTTCACGCATAATGTTGCTGATGCGTGTCTGCCTTTTCAATAAACATCACTATGCTTTATCACAAGATTTAATAAAGCAGCTTAGTTAAAAATGCCATCTGGGTCTCTGGACACATTAAACAAAGCTTAAAATAACCACCCCAGCAACTGGGAGGACCCAGCTGTTCTCATAATCTGTCCCACTCCTTTTACTTCCCCATAAAAAGAGTGAATGAAGACCACAGACTAAAAGCATCCAGAAGGAACTGACACAAACAGGGAGATAGATGGAGCCAAGGGCTCCTGTAAGTTTGCTATTGCTCACATAATAGATTTGCTAATTCCACAACCTGCGGATGGTGATTAAGAACGGGAAGCAGAAAGAGGGAAGAGAGAATCATAGAAGGGCTCATTCAAGTTTTCTAATGTATCACAAACCTGTCCTCCCTAATGTCTGGATCATAGCAGCCCATTCCATTCACCTATTCTCTAGTGAACTCCAATAGAAAATACAAAGCCATCACCACCCAGTTCTTTCTCCCTTCTAGAGATGAGATATTAGCCACCCAATCCCAGATTCTCAGATCCATTCCAGGAAAGAAGCCCTAGGTATTGAAGCACAGCTTTCCCTCCCTCCCTTCTTTCTTCCACCCCAAGATTTGTTCCCCAGATAGTTCTAGTAAATGCAAAACCAAGTATATTCTCATTCTTTAGAGCAACCAGCTTTTCATGGCCAACTGGAATCAAACACAACCTGCACAAACATCTATCTGGAGGACACTCCCAAGGCTCCTACTGAGCCAGCCTTCTGCATACCACTGCATTTCAGCTTCCTAGTTCACAAGACACTGAGACATTCTTGAATTCTGCAAGGTGCACTGTGTGTTAACATCTTGGCTGCTCATCATGTGGCCAATAAAGGGCATGACTAGTCAACAAATAAATTTTCTCTTGGCTAAAACTTGCAACAAAACTGTAAGCTGTTTACCAAGGGGCCCACTACAGGTTATATTCAATATATACAGTCAAATCCTAACTATCTGAGATATATTCAGTTGACCATACACCTTTATATTTCAGTAAAAGGTCTTTACATTTCCCAGTGCTATCGATGTTACAAAGTGCTTTCATATGCAGTGCTTCATCTGATTTGCAGGATAATTAAATGATCCTGTCATACCTGATTTTTAGATGAGGAAACAAGTGGTTTCTGGGTATTTCAAGAGGCTAACGCATCTGCCCTCCAACTTGTATGTGAAAACCAAAAACAAAATTCCAAGGCCCTTCAACCATCTGAATGGACTTTGACTCTTTTGGTCAATATATGGCAGAGCTAGGAAAAGAAGGTGAGTCTTCCAGCTGCTGATACAGGGTTTTTTCTGCCATACTCCATTACCTCCAAGGCTAAAGTCAAAAGAGGGTGTGGTTATCACATGAAAAAATCTGGTTTGGATTTCCCAAATGTGTATGTAGTATTTGGGGATTTACCTTAATTCAACCTACAGTTCTTTTGGGTTGTAACAGTCTGACTCCATTTTTGAAAACAAAACAAAATCGATTTTAAATGCTGAATTATAGATCTTTGCTGTCCAGTATGGTAGCTACTAACCACTTACGGTTATTTGCATTTCTATTTTAATTAATTAAAATTCAGTAAAATGCAAAATTCAGTTCTTCAGTTGCTCTAGCCACATTTCAAGTGTTACAGTAGTCACATATGGCTAGTGGCTGGGACAATGCAGATTATAGAACAGTTCCATCATCAAAGAAACTTCTATTGAACAGTGCTATTATATAATGTCATCTCCAGAGAAAGAAGACTTTAGAAAAAGTCAGAAACGGCCGGGTGCAGTGGCTCACACGTGTAATCCCAGCACTTTGGGAGGCCAAGGCAGGCAGATCCCTTGAGGTCAGGAGTTCAAGACCAGCCTGGCCGACATGGTGAAACCCCATCTCTAGTAAAAATACAAAAAATTAGCTAGGCGTGGTGGTGCATGCCTGTAACCCCAGCTACTCAGGAGGCTGAGTTGGGAGAATCACTGGAACCCAGGAGACAGAAGTTGTAGTGAGCCAAGATTGTGCCACTGCA
This sequence comes from Pan troglodytes, assembly GCF_028858775.2. Classification (NCBI taxonomy): domain Eukaryota; kingdom Metazoa; phylum Chordata; class Mammalia; order Primates; family Hominidae; genus Pan; species Pan troglodytes. Next base: position 855,378 of record NC_072411.2, read on the forward strand.
CTCTAGCCTGGGTGACAGAGCAAGACTCCATCTCAAAAAAAAAAAAAAAAAAAGAAAGAAAAAGAAAAAGTCAGAAACATCTTGAGGCAGGCATAGTGCTGTCATCTGTCCAATATTGAAGATGATTTAAGAATAAGAAAGAAGAAGAGAACAAAGAAGAGAAAAAGAAGTTGCCTTAGGTGTACCTACCCAGAAAAGGACAAGGGCATTCCTGTAGTCATTGTGTTGTATTTTAGCTCTTAAACTTTTTAAGAGATTAGAATAATTGGACACATAGAAGATCTAAACCACTGAAGAGGCTCTGAAGCAGATAAAAGTAGAAAGAAAATAAAAAACTAATTAGTTACAAACTAAGCTTCACCACAATTCGTTTAAACGATACTATTTACTCTTCACATGATTGGTTTTTCTTTTGCTTTATAGTATGACATAGTTTATATCTTTAAAGGGGAATTAAAATATTTCTGGGAATTTTTAAAAGTAAGTTCACACAGCCACATAAAAACTACAGAAACAGATAAAACCTATCTTCTCATTTATTCCCTAATCCATTCAAATTAAATATAAAAATCCAAGCAGCCACAGTGATATTCAAAAAAGCAAAAGTGAGACAAAACAAAATTCATTTGTCACCTGTGGAGGTAGTTAGCTCACCTAATCTTCACTCCAAACACCAGTAATTTTTAAAAGACAGAAATAAACATATGTTCTGCCTTCCCGGAAGGAACTATGTTTCAGGGTAGCCAAATAACCCAGTTGTGAAGAAAATGGTCTGCTTATAGAAAAATGCCAGCTAAAACATGTAGATAGAATTAGAGAATTAGAAATTCACCATTTTGAAACCCCTAATGAAATAATCAACTCAAGCAAGGATCATTAATAAATGCTAAAACAATCAAGTAACTATTGATACAGAATATAACTGAATATACACATGGTACAAAGTTCACGTCACAGACTACTGGCTTGACCCAAGGGGGAATATAGCAGAGGAGATAGGCAGTGATCACCCTAACCTTGCGATCATCTCACCATCACTAATGATGGGATGTGAATACACATTATTGCCTATGAAATAGTCTTTAAAAAAAGAAGTTGAACCTGAATCTAACTAAACCTTGCAATGGGCTGAACGTGTATGTCTTCCCCAAATTAATATGTTGACATCCTAACCCCAAAGGTGCTGGTATTAAAAGGTGGGGCCTTTAGGGGGTCATTAGATCATAAGGGCAGAGGCTTCATGATTGGAATTAGTGCCCTTATAAAAGAGGCCCCAGAGAGCTAGCTAGTCTCTCCCACTATGTGAGGGCCCAGCAAGAAGGCCAATCTATGAACCAGAAAGTTGGTCCTAACCAGATATCAAAACCACATGCTCCTTGATTTTAAACTTGCTAGCCTCTAGGACTGTGAGAAATAAATTTCTGTTCTTTATAAGTCATCCAGTTTTTGGTATTTTGTTATAGCAGGCCTAAAAGCCTTTAGAACTAACTTCCAGTTAACCAGGAAAAAACAGAGTGAAAAGTTAAATGACACCATAAAAAGCAACCAGAAAATTCCAGAAGGGGAAATATTCTACAGGACAACTGACTAGTTTTTCAACAAGTCAATTTCACTAAATAAATACATAAACAAAGAGTATGGGTATTTTCCAGGTTAAAAAAGTCTTGAGCTACATAATCAAATGCAATGTGTATCCCTTGATTAGAAGAAACTAATTTGAACAAACCAGCCACAAAAGATATTTCAGGGAGACCAAGCTGGAAGGATCACTTGAGGCCAGGAGTTTGAGACCAGCCTGGGCAACGTAGTAAGACCTCCATCTCTACAAAAACAATAAATTAGCTGGGCATGGTGGTGTGCACCTCTAGTCCTAGCTACTCAGGAAGCTGAGGCAGGAAGATCACTTGAGCCCAGGAGTTTGAGGCTGCAATGAGCTATGATTGTTTCACTGCACTTCAGGCTGTGTGAAAGAGCAAGACTTTGTCTCAAAAAATAAAAGGACATTTCATAATAATTGAGGAAATCTGAATGTGGACTGGGTAATAAATGATATAAAAAAGCCATTTTTTATTTTGTTTGAAAAGATGATTTTGTAACTATACAGGAAAATGTTCTTATTTTTTTAGAAATCTGTACTAAAGAATTTAGGGGTAAAATATCATTTTCTTTAATATACTTTCAAACACAAGCAAAAAATAGTCATGACACAAATATAGCAAAATGTTTACAATCTATGTTCTATGCTTGCCTGTGAGTGCCATTAATCTCATCTCTCTGCTTTTCTGAAAGTTTGAAAATTTCAAAGTTTTATAATAAATTTTTTTACATCCCATAATTTTATAATAATTTTTTTAAAGTTTGAAGCAAATCAACAACTATAGCTTCAAAAATATCCTGACCCACAATAAACATTGAACAGGGTATATTTCTCCCATTTCCTAAAAAAGTTGGCCCAGGAAGGAGTATGAGAGCTGCCATAGCTCTCCCAAGGCTCATTATTCTCCATCACTCCATGGGAAATCCCAAAATAAATTTTTAAAAAAGTTGTTTCAATTTATACTGTTTTTGATTCTATAATAATTTTATAATAAAATAATTGTAAAATGTTTTTGATTTTATAATTTATAAAAAATTTTATACATGTTTGTGTTTGAAATGTCTATTTCAAACTTTATGAGATATTAAAATATAAGTAATATAGTTCATCATTTTAGAAATGCCATGCTTTTCTTCTCCAGCAATTACCTAATCAAAGAGTAACTGTAGTTTTTCCTAGAACATTGCTTTGTAGGCTGGGCATGGTGGTTCATGACACTTTAGGAGGCCAAGGCAGGCAGATCTCTTGAGATCAGGAGTTTGAGACTAGACTGGGCAACAGAGAAACCCTATGAGTAGTAAAAACACAAAAATCAGCTGTGCGTAGTGGCGTGCACCTATAGCCCCAGCTACTCAGGAGGCTGAGGTGGGAAGATCACCTGAATCTGGGGAGGTCAAGGCTACAGTGAGCCAAGACTGTACCATTGCACTCCAGCCTGGGCAACAAAGTGAGACCCTGTGTCAAAAAAAAAAAGAAATTTAATTGAAAAAAAGAAAATTGCTTTGTAAAATTAATTTTTCAATCAAAACCAAGATTTTTCAGATATAGAGAATGCAGCCCACTGGTCAGATTTGTCAGTTGAAAGAGAATAAATTCTAGTTTCCTATTTTTCTAGCCTGCTTATGAATATCCAATAGGATATCAAAAAAGACCAAAGCCTTTGGGATCCATGTTCAGTATTCCTGAGTCTAACTCAGGATGCCAAATCAGGAGACAAGCACATTCTCATCAATTTTCAATCATTCGAGACCAATTTTGCTTATAATTATCCAGTTCTTTTAGACCACCTTTCTCCTGAAGCCAGCCTTATGGCTATTCACTTCACTTTAGCATAAGCCCCCAAGAAGGTGAACAAAATGAGGAAACGATTGGTTAAAGTTGGCGTTTGAAATTCTGAAACATGTCCACCATTCCCTTCACCCATGCCCGCCCCTCTTAGAAGTAGTACTTTCAGATTATTTAAGAGTCGATGCTTCTATGTGGATTTTGTCATCTGTCCTTTATAACAGCTAGTAGGTTTAATTTGACTCTATTTTCAGCATATATTGACCTATGCTAATTATCTGTTAAAATAAATTCCACTCTTAGAGTTAATAAAGTGTGTGTGTCATGGAAGACCCATTGAAGTAAGAAGCTGAGGAGCCCTTATGGTAAATTGGGACAAGAAATAATAAGACATAATAATTTTCCCATGCAAATCAACAACCGTAGCTTCAAAAATATCTTGACCCACAACAAGTATTGGACAGGCCATGTTTCTCTCACTCCCTAAAAAATTGGCTCGGGAAGGAGTATGAGAGCTCCCATAGCTCTCCCAAGGCTCATTATTCTCCATCACTCCACAGGAACAGCCTGTCAGAGAAGAGTGAAAGACCATTTGTCAACCTCTCTTCAACTCCCTGATTCTAGCCAAACTTCATCAATCTCAAGTGAGGAGCCAGAGAGAAATCAAACCCCATATATCCAGCATCATTGTCTACTGGAGTCAAAAATCACAATTCCACTACCCACCCCAACACCATTGGCCCTGTTTCTCCCAATTGCTTTTTATTGTGTTTTTTAAAAAATCCTCTTTCCCCATCCCTGCAACACCGAGAAGGAGGAATTATAGTAGATAAATATGAAGCATGGAGATCCTTTAAAAATGTTTTTAATAATAGATGAGAAAATGAAAAGGAGAGGGTTGGGAAGGAAGGAGGGAATTCAAATGCCAGGGAATTGTGCAGTTTCGCTTTTAAAGATGTTAACACTCATTTATACATCTGCAAGACACTCCCCTTAAAGAAAAGTTCTATGAGTGTGGGTCTGGTTGCATGAATAAGGATAAAATTACTTTTTTAGACGATGTTTCCCACATATCATTCAGAGACCCCTGAAGTTAGGTATCCCTCTTGTAGATGTCCTTGAGATGCTGCTGGACCTGGGAAAGAGGAAACTGGGATACGGGTCTATGCCAAAAGGTGCTTCTAGTTATAGGACAGAGAGGAAAGGGGCAGAGGGAGAAAAACCCGAAGTCTGAGAATCTGGATTGCAGAAGACTACCGAGGTCGTGGGAGAAGGGAGAGAAAACAAGGATGAAAAGCGAAAGGGGAAGAGGCATGAAATGTTGTCAAATGTCAAAAGGCATTTGGAGAGAAGTTGGGAATTGCATTAAGAAAACCACTGCAAATCTCGTTTCAGACCATTTAGAGATATGCCCCCTGGGAACTGCGAGCTCAGGCTGTTTAGCATCAAACAAATGGATCCACTCCATCCCTACCCTAATTAAATAAATCATTCAGTAATTCCACTGGGTTAAAGAACCAAAATATTAAAAACCTTCAGGGCCTACTCTTGCCAAATATGTCAGGGATCGTGTGTGTGTGTGTGTGTGTGTGTGTGTGTGTGTGTGTGTGTGTGTGTGTTCTGAGACACCACTACTGTTAAATAGGCAGAGCTAAGACTTAGGGGACTGGCAGATTATTGCAAAAAGGGCACGGGGCAGAGGGACTATGTTGTGAGCCTGGGAAAGAAGTTTGTGTGGGGACTGTGGGCAGTGAACGCGTTGGGAACAATATGGAAAACTGGGAGCTGCCTTGGAATCTACAGGGCCGGATAAGAGAATGTCCGAAAGAAAAATGAGCAGGTGCGGGATGTGTGCAGAGTCGGAGAAGAGTCCAGGGCGCCCGGAGTGGCTCCAGGAACGACGGACACCCCTAAGGCTTTTGGGGGCGGTGGGTACTAATAGAACCCAGTGTCCGGGGTGCGCCGGGGAGGCTGCAAGCACGGTGGGAGTGGGGCGCTGGAGGGTGAGGACGCGGGAGTGAGGAAGCAAAGCCTGGGCCGGGCAGGGGCCTCCCAGCTGGGCCTGGAGGCAGCAGGGGGACAAGGGCTAGGAGAGGGCATGGCGGCAGCGCGGCGGGAAGCGAGGGGCATCTGGACACTCACCCCGTTGGCCGCGGCCATCTGCCCCACGATCTCGATGGCCGTCCTGCTAAAGTACCTGCCGTCGCTGCCCACCACCGTGGTGCAGCCCCGACGGTCGCGCAGGTCAATGGACGATAGCACGCTCTGGATGAATTTGGGCAGGTAGTTGCTCTGGCCCTCGAAGAGGCCGGTAGGTCGCCGCAGAACCCCGCCGCCGGCCCGCCGCGAGTCCTCGTAGGGCACGGTGGGCACTGTCAGCACAGGGATGCGGCTCCCCTCCGTGGTGCCTCCTGGCCGGTCCTGCTGTGGCTCCCGGGGCCGGAGGGAATCTGCAGCCTGCCGGGGGCCTCCACCAGCCTGGCCGCGTGCCGGGACTCCGCCTCGCGCCCGGGCCCCCTCTGGCAGGTCGGCACCCTGCGCCCTGCGCCCGCCTGCCTGGGGACCGCCCGCCCCTCCTCTCCACGCGGCCGCTCGCTGACTCCCTCGGCGGAGATTGCTTCTGCCTTCCTGTAAAGTTTTCTCCCACCCACCTTCTCTGCTGCCAGACCGCCCGAGGTGTCCTCAGTTTCTCCCCAAGTTGGACTCACTTTCGGGGTGTCCCAAAAGCCTGATTCCAGGGCCTGCTAGCCCGACCCCGGTGACGCCTGCACCCGCGCCTGGCCCCAGCCTTCACGCGCGATCGCCGCCCTCCGGGGCACACCCTCCGCCAGAAAACAGCCGGCGGGCGGCGAGACTTTGGGCAGAGTCCGGGTTCCTCTCCGGCGCCAGGCCCGTCTCCCTGTCTCCCTAGGAGTGTGCAGCCTACTCGCACCAGTTTCTCTTTAGAACAAGCACGGGGAGGGATTTGGGAGGGGGCTGAAACCTTTTGCCATCAGCGAACAGCCTCAGCCAAAAATAACCCTGGAAAGGTGAGCTAAGAATGGTTATCTCCTGCCAGCGCTGAAATCGGAGGCTGGGCGCTGCGTGTGGGGTGTGTGTGTGTGTGTGTGTACCCTCCCACCCCGACCATTTGTTGAAGGGAATCACCACTGTCAGACTTCAATCCAACAGGACCCACTCGAGCCATCCACACTTTCCCCAGCCTCCTCCAAAACAGCACACTTTCCGGTATGGACAATTCTTTTTTTTTTTTTTTTTCACTTGTTTGTTTGTTTTGGTGGTTGCAACAGCAGCAACACAGACGACACATATTTCCCTATTCTTCTCGCCCTTCTCACCCTCCCTACCCAGCTCCTGCCTTAGAAACAGGCTTGGCCTACACTGTATCTGTCCACACTGCCTGAACTCTTCCCTGAATTAATCGTTTTCAATAGGAGGGGGCTAAATCCCTTATTAATGCCCTACCAGGAGTGAATGAATAAAGCCAAGTTAAAGGGGAACTGGGTACCACATACTGTGCTAGGTTCCTTTGCATGTATCCTTTCATTCTGCTGGAGCTAAAGATGTTCTGCCTCCTCTCCATAAAACGCACCCAAACTCCAAAACCAGGAAATTATCCATAGAAAATAGGAGTGAAGAGAGAAAAGACTAACAGGATAAACCCCAAAGCAGGAAGAAAGTTTTGTCTCCCATTTCGCTCAAGGAATTTTTGGACCCACCAAGGCTACTGTCCTGAAAGATCCTGCTGCTTCTCCTTCCCCAAATATTGTCCACTTCCTGAGAGTAAGGCTGACTTGCCACAGGCTTATAAAGTGTTTGGTCACAGTAAGACAACTGTGAGTAATAACACACATTGTATACTCTTTTGCAATTGATAAAAGGCTTTGCATCTGTTTTTTCTTTGGAGGCTGAAGAAAAGAAGAATGGTATTCACGCAGTTCCCATTTTACAGATGAAAACAAGAGGACTTTTTCTGTGAAGTCAGGAAAGTGGTTACAGTGGTACTTTCCGCCTGTCCAAATTATGTATTGCCCCTCCCCTTTCTATTAATAACATTGAAGTGTGATGGGACAACCACTGAAGCCGTCAGTTGAAACCTGCTGGGACTTTTTAGCCATTCTCTTCAACATAAAGAATGGGTGTTTTTGGAGGGGGTGAGAGGAATGGGGAAATGTTGTCAAAGAGTACAATGTTTTAGTTGAGACAGGAAGAATACATTTTGTTGAGATCTACAGCACAGCATGGTGACTGTAGTTAACAATGAAGTATTGTGTATTTCAAAATTGCTAAGACAATAAATTTCAAATGTTCTCACCACAAAAAAGATAGGTTTTGAGGTGATGAATCTATTAATTCTCTGGATTTAATTATTCCACAATGTATACATATATCATAACATCACATTATACCTCCGTAAATACATACAATTTTAATTTGTCAATTAACATTTTTTAAAAGAATAGTGTGGCCAGTTGGGGAGGTAGTTTTTTTTTTTTTTCCTCTAGTCTCTACTCAGTCTCCAAGATCCCATTCCCCATAAAGTTCCTGTCACCCAGGTGGAGTGCAGTGGCACAATCATGGCTCACTGCACCCTCTCCCTCTTGGGCTCAAGCGATCCTCCCGCCTACAGGTACATGCCACCACGCCCAGCTAATTTTTGTAGTTTTCGTAGACATGGGGTTTCACCATGTTGCCTAGGCTGGTCTCGAACTCCTCAGCTCAATCAATCTGCCCACTTTAGCCTCCCACAGTGCTGGGATTACAGGTGGGAGCCACCAAGCCCAACCCATAAAGTTCCTAACTTTTTATCTCCCTGGGAGTGCACAGCCTACACACACCAGTTTCTCTTTAGAACATACTTAAGAGTCTTGGCTTAGCATCCAACACACAGAACTTTAACACTTCTACGGATCTGTGCACCTGTCTATGGTGTGGGGTTTTTAAGATCTCTTTCTAATGACACTTTATTTTGCAAAGCAGGACAGTTTCATTCCCAGAAGAGCAGGTATGGTAAATCCTTTGTTCCAGTAACGAAGACAATGATCCAAACCCTAAGCCTCAGAGAAGCCCAGAAACCGTCCAGGCCTCCATTTCTCTGCTCCTAGCACCTGCCTCTCTCTTGACATCAACATCGTTCTCCCCTCTCACAGCCCAGCTCCTTCCACAGACCCAGGGATTAGGCACCAGCACCTCAGACTAGATTTTAGAGAATTACCATTCAAGAGGCAATCCTCTTCCCTTGGTTCCAATTTCAAGGTTCTCAAAGACTGGAACAGGGCTAGTTTGAGGCAATGTGCCCCATCGCATAGCCAGAAAGAACCTTACAGTGAAAAGGAAAACAATTCTTCCAAAGTAAGGGGGTGCTGATCCCAGAGGGAGGACAGATGGGCAACCAAACAGTAACCGGGCCACCACATGCTTCACACTCACTGATCAAGGATTTCTAAAACCACTTTTCTTTTCTCTGAATTTACATAGGACTTTGTATCACTCATAAAGGAATGTCTTATAGGCTAATAACAGCTTTCTATTCATGATTATACTTAACATTTAGGCTAGGATAATTTCCTAACCTCAGTGTCCTCACTATAAGATGGGAATTATTATAATCCCTACCTCATAAATTCTTGGGAGGATTAAAATACTTAGTAAAGTGCCTGACTAATAGAAAGGCATTCAATAAATGTTAGCTATTCATGGTGTCATCATCATTATATTTACCATTATTACTAATCTCCTGTATTGCAAGAATTACAGTTTATATTTTTGTAGACCATCACTGTAGCTAAAGGGTCTTTGGGCCATAGGTGATATTCCATAAAGGTTGGTTAAATTGATCTGTGGTTTTTGACTATGGAAACTCAGAACTCCCTCAAAATGTACAAAACAGATTTACCTGCTAAATAAATCTCTTCAAAGCTGACCCCAGGTTTGATTGAATTAATTCCAATGAATTTGTCACAATGATGGAGAAAGGAAACTTAGAGGGCTCCACAGTGGTTTGCTGGTAAAATGAGAAGTTTGGATTAGATCAATGTTTCCCAAAATATTTTCCTCAGAATGTTAGTGCCCCTCGAATCCTGCACAAAGCAAGAGTTTCATGACCAAGTAGCTTTTAAAACTCCTGTACACTCTACTCCCATTCTTCACAATGCACACTTTCATATTAAAAGTTCTGAGAGGTCCTCAACAGAAGACATCACTTAACTTTTTTTTTTTTTTAAGACAGATTCTCACTCTGTCACCCAGGCTGGAGTACAGTGGCCACCACTCCTGGCCTAAACATTTTTTAACCTGGTGCTTCCCAATCTAAACTCACAGGGACCAGTTTTCTTAATGAAAGAGAATCAGACTAGCTTGTAACCATAGCTGGTGACACTCCCCTGCCCCATTCCTTGTATGTCCTCAGTGGACTAGGTCAGGAATAAATAAATTTTCCTGATTCTCAAGGGCTGGTCACTCCTTTGCACTGAGCTCAAAGCTTCTCTGTAGCATGGGTCACAATGAATGGTAGCCCTGATAGTCTAGAGTAGCCTTTCAGCCTTCTCTGAGCCTCTAAAGACTGAGGATCCTTGGCATGAAATGGAGCAACTGATATATCCTTGCTTCCCCTGGGGACTCTCTTGCTCTCAAAAAGGCATCAGCCATCATCTCCATCTAGAGAATATACTAGCTGACTCAGCTTGACCAGCCTGTCCCAAAATGAGAATCTGGGTAAAATAAGCATTGAAACACCTCATTCCTTGTAGATTCACAAAACATATTAGCATATTAAAGACTATGAAGTTCTGCAGGAAAAAAAAAACCTATTTAACTTTAATCCAACATTGCCAAGTTTTATTTGACCATGGAAGATTTTTCCAAAACACTTACAAACATATCAAGGACATTAATCTTTCATGAAACACTAGATCCCCAGGGTCCTCTCCAGCTACATCATTCTGTGATTTTCTTTTTTATTTATGATGCATTAAAAGATTAATCTCTATCAGACTTCCATTTAGAAATTCACCAGAATGTGCAAAGGCAGCAGGTAAAATTGCTGAAGGGTATTATAAAAATACCCTCCAGTGATTTTTGAAACTTAAACTGAAATATTTATATAACTATATATTTCATTTTGTATATTATATATATATAGGTATATACACACATATATATGTGTGTATATATATTGGTGTATGTATATCTATATCTATGTATATATGGCATTATATCCATTTTACAGATGCAGAAACTGAGCTTTAGAGGGGGTGAGCAATTGGTCCAAAGCCACACAGCACACAGGTAGTCATTGATAAAGGTAAAAACAAGAGTTGAAGCCTGAGGTGTAAGGACACAGAGACAAGTACACAAATGTTTACAAGTTACACATATGACACGTGCCTTTAACATGAATTTCTTGAACATTCATTTAGAGGCCTTACAATGAAGACATCAGAGTGGCAGCAAGTTCTGTTGGAATCAGGGGAGCGTGTTCTTCTATAATCCCCTGGCTAACAGGAAAGCACACTGATTTGGCCCATGGTAGTTATACACTCCCATTGAGTCAGGGGCCACTTCTATGCACACAGGAGGTGCTAAAAATATGCTGTTGACTCATTGCCTCTAAGAGCAGAAGAAATGCCAAAAGTATAGGACAAGAGGCAGAAAAGCACACGGAAAAATGTCGTAGGGCAGTCCTCTGAGGAAGTGTTAGATCCCTTTGAAATCTGTCCAAACACTTTCTTGTGCTGGGGAAAGTCAATTACATATTTCAAGCAACCCCACATGTCATACGAGTATCTTGTACGTGTTTGTGTACTCGTGTCTGTGAACTTACATCTCAGACTTCAACTTCTCGCTCCCCACCCTTATCAATGACTGCCTGCATGGCCTTGGGCAAGTTGCTTTCCCTCTTCAAAGCTCAGTTTCTGCATCTATAAAATGGACATAATGCTACCTACCTCATGGGGTTAGTGATCACATTTAAGGAGCTAATATGTGGAAATTGCTTACACAGTACCTATCACATAATAAGGGTTTAATAAGTGTTTGATGTAATTGTTTTGATTATTACTACTATTACTAAAATAATAATTACTACAATAATAATGATTCTTATTCTCTATATTAGTATTATCTTTGAAAATGGGCATGGGTTATGTCTATGTAACACTTTTGGCACAATATCTAGCATTATATCACACACAAACTAGAGAATTCATATTATTAAGGATGAAAAAATATTTTTACTGACCCTTAAATTCTTCGTAAGTAACTGCAAAAGAAGCCATTATCCCAACACATGAAATAAAAAAGAAAATTCAGTTCCTCTGGAGTTTGTTTTTGGAGGTAGCCACAGGATACCTAATTTTTTTTTCTTTTCAGAGAGACCGAGGGGCTCACTAGGTTGACCAGGCTGGTCTTGAACTCCTGGTCTCAAGCCATCCTCCCACCTCAGCCTCCCAAAGTGCTGGGATTACATGCATGAGCCACCACATCCAGCCTACCTAAAATATTGAATGCTGTTAATAAATCTCCTGAGGCCAGCATAAGAAGGTGATGGGCAAAACTAATGCAGGTATGTTTTTCTGGCTTTTTCATGTATTGGGCCAAACTTTGAAAAGCACTTACTATTAATGGCTAACTTGCAAAATTTGTGATTTATTAAAAGCAGATTTTAATTGTTTTACCTAAAAATAATAGGCCTCTGATCTGCCAAAGATGAAGATTTAATTTCTAGGTGTTCCCCACAATACCTAGAAACATCAGTGGAATCGAGTATTAAACACTTTAGAACTATTCTCATCAAAGTTCTTTAATATATAATACAGCAAAAGAAAAGTTTCTTTTCTAAAGGCTTCTCTATACTTTTTTTAATAGTTGAATTTCATTTCTGAAGGCTCCTAAAAAGAATAGAATTTAGATCTTTATTAAAGAGGAAATATATTTTCCATGTTTAATTTAAATTACATTCCATCAGTCATTTGCAATCTTAGCTTACACGGAATTTCTTTTTTTGGTAGTTTTTATGTTTGGGCTTTAGGAGGGGATTCCCAATAATCTCTATATAAATATTTCTAATCTCTATATAAATATTTTAACATTTCAATGCAAATTAGTTTTTTAAAGCTATTTTATCCATAAAAATAATAAATTTGCATGGCTGAGGGTGAAATAATGTGTTACCAGGACCCCTCAGTTTTGGGGGTTGTGAGTAGATCCCATCTTCATGTTCCTCCAGCCCAGCCCAAGCCTGGCTCAGGGCCTCCTCCCCCATTTGCCAGGAACCACCATCCCCAGGGATTCTATGTGCCCTGCCTGACCAGTGTTCTCCATCAGAGTTTACCAATCTTTTGTTCATTCCCTCAGAGCACAGCTAAGCAAGAGTACACTAATTTGAAAATTAACTCAAGCAAATAGAGGAACAATATCCCCAACACATTGCATTTTAACATAGGGTCTCCTGGACACACTGTTTCAACCCAAGAGTTTGGCTAATAGTAGGAGTTCCATCTGCTAAAATACGGCTGTCAGCTTCAGAGGGAAATTCATGAATGTCTTCGTAGTTTGTTTTTACGTTTCACTTGGCACTGTTTCTAAAATTTCCTCTGAAGCCAAAAAATAAGTTATTTCCCAGCACACTGGGCACTTTTCATTTATCATTGGATTGATTTTTGTAACTTGCAGTAGGAGCTGAAATCGATCAGGGGGTTCTTATCCAACAGACAGCAGCAAAACTCTTTGTGTATCTGCGTTCCTTTCAACAAACGTGACTTCCTCAATGGCATCATTCGTGAGCGTAACACAGAGCTCAGCAATAACGTTTCTTCACTAACCCTACCAGGTATCCAACATAGGATGTTACTTCCTTTCACTGTTTTCCGACTCCTGGCAAATATTAATCATTGGGATTTGGGAACAAGGAAATAGAATTTCTGAGAATGCTTGGGAATTCCCAAATTCATATGATTTTCATAACACTTCACTTACAAGTTTTTGAAAAATAATAAGTGACTATAATAACAAGCAAATAGTCGTTTTTTTTCTGTAACAGGATTATATGAAAAGTTTTAGTAGTCTTCTGTTTTTAAAAGATATGATAACAAATGATGATTTCTTATTATTAGGAGCCAACATATTGTAACGAGATTATAAAATCCAATAGCATTAATAGAGAAAACATTAAAAAGAAATGAATATTATCACAAAATAAATGCTAAAGAAAAGTCCTTTAAAGATTGAAAGGTAACACCACAAATACTTAATGCTTTAATCGTTGTTTACATGACATTGTTAAACAAGGCATCAATCATCCCCTCCAATACCATTTAAATAACATACCATTCTGATCTCCTGGCAAGATGAACAGCATTAGAAAGAAGCAACTGTCAAAATTGCCGATTTAAGGGCATATTTTGTTTCTAAAACTTGGCATTTCTTAGAAAACCTCTCATAGGATTTGTAAAACTTATACTATGCCTATGAACACATTAATATTTATTTGCAGAAATGGTTCACTGTTAGCAGTGGACAAGGCCATGAACACACACTTGTAACACAGCAACAGATACAAGAAAGTCTGACTGAGGCTCCTTTACTGCTCCTGTCCTGTTCACCTTAACTTTCATCTCCACATGTCAGTGCTTCCTCATCTTGCTTGACTTGAAGTCAGTGCATTTCTTCAAGCCAGTAAGTTCTCTATACTGACTATTAAGCTGTAATTTTCACAGGAAAATTAGAATGTTCCTTCCCATTTTCCTAATTTCTCAACTGATTTTTCTCAGAATTCAGAATCCATAAATATTGAAATGCCAGGAGAGACTTTCCAAATGGAAATGCTGTTCCCTTAGTCCATTTTCAGAAGAAACCGTAGGATAGTGTTATCCTTCTCTTCTCCAATTTTTTTTTCCTGCAAACTTATGGTTATCACCTCTTTAAGTGAGTAGCTCATAATTTTGCCTCCCCTGCAAATGGTCCCAAAACAGTGAAGTGGGTCCTCTTTAGCTGTGTCTTTAGTACATAATCCTGCATTTCTGACCATATGCAGCGAGTGTGACCCAGGGAAGGATCCCTGACTCAATGGGATTTCTCTTGCTGTCTCTAGAATTTGAACACTGGAACCCAGACGTACAGAGGCTGGGAGCCATCGTGGTGTGCTATATTGATGACGGCAGCAGTGGGTGGTGTGGGGGCAGTTAATTGACAGCTACCTGTTGCTGACATCCCAGGAACTGCCTGAACCTCCTCTTTCCCAGTCATAAGATATCTAAGATTCTGCAGTATTCTTCATTAAATCCTAGCATGGTTTAAGCTAGCCAGAATTAGGTTCTGTTGCTTTCAATCAACAGAACCTTAGCTAATACGTTGTTATTTCCTGGTCTTTGTTCCTTTAATTTTCCAGGAAAAGAAGGGAAAATGGCTTATTGGTTTTAAAAAGAGACAAGGGACAACATACCATTTATGCAAAATTTAGAAGCACTCAAAGGAAACTCTGGAAAGTTCCTGAGACATACCTAGGTAGGATCAGCATAAAACTTGAACAGTGTATCTAGATCATGGTTGCCATGGTTGCCTTGACACAATGAACATCTGTATCAAGATCATATTTTCTTGGTGGGACAGAGAGAAGCACAAGGCGGGACTCACATTTACAGTAATCCTTGTTTTCCAGGGACCATACAACCCAGTTTGTCCAGAGCTGTTCATCTTAAGTTTGTTATCCCACCATAATTATAAATAGAACCTCCTTTTTCTCTCAAGAATATCCCACTTTGGATGATAATTTCTGTGACTACCCATTAAGAATATTTAATAACTATAGAAAACTGCTTCTCTATATTTTTTGTATGTTTGAAACATTTTATAACAAAAATATCTTTAAAGTTATCACCTACACAGAATATAGCTGCCAAATGCTCCTACTCTGCTATTCTAACCATGAATCCCTCTGGGGCCCCTTCCTCCTACGGCGCTTGTGAGGATGAAATGAAATAAGCTCTGTGAAGTGCCCAACAGTGACCAACACTGAATAAAATACAGCCACCATAGGTGGCCTTCCCTTATGTTCACCAAACTCCTGATAAGTTATTCGGTGATGTTTTAATCTTAATATTTTATGTAGATTATACATTCATCTGATTCAAAATGCAAAAGGTACAAAAGCGTATACAGTTAAAAGTTTCCCAACCCACTACCATTTATCTCCCTGGAGGCAACTGTTTCCAGATTTTTGAATATCCTTAAAGAATATCATATGTATGGAAAAGAAAGATTATATATTTATATGCATCTGTGTATGCATTTTCCTATGAGAGGCTCACAAAGTCTCCTTGAAGAGATATCATTATTACAAATACCCCTCAATTTACAATACGGTTATATTCCAATAAACTTATGAAAATATTGTAAGCTGAGAATGCATTTAATACACTTAACCTACTAAACATCATAGCTTAGCTCGGCCTACCTTAAACACTCACATTAACCTACAGTTAGGCAAAATCATCTAACAGAAAGCCCATTTTATAATAAAGTGGGCTTTGAATATCTCATGTAATATAATGAATACTGTACTGAAAGTGGAAAACAGAATGGTTGTATGAGTACTCAAAGTACAGCTTCTGCTGAATGTGTATTGCTTTCAAACTATCTTAAAGTTGAAAAATCGTAAGTCAAAATATTCTAAGTCAGGGATTGTTTGTACTTCTACTTTACATGATGAAATTGAGCCTTGAAAAGATTAAGTGACTCGCCCAAGGTCACACTGGCAGTTAAATAGTGAAACTTGGATCCAAATTGTTCAGTCACTACATGTATTGTCTTGAAATTTGAAAAAGTGGAAGAGGAATTAAACTACTAAATTGAAGGACTATTTTAGGCATAGAAGAAGCAGATGCCTTCATGTCCAAGTGATTGTGAAAAGCCCACTTGCCCCAAAATATGTCTCCTGGTCATATGAAATTCCACCATTTCAGATTTTTACCTGGGTTTTTAGAGTAATCTGCTGTTTTCCTAGAGCTCCCCTAAAATAGAAATAGAAAATTTTGGAAGGCTAAATATATGCTAACATTGGAAAACTCATTTTCTCCCCTTCGTAAGGCAAGGTACTGAAGGAGGGGGCCCTACGGGCCGTGCAGGGACATCCTGGAGGCATGGGGAGAAGAAACTGAAAGGCAAGTTTGTATGGAACAAAGAATACCGATCTCAGGATTCTCCCTTGAACCTGCCCTAACTTTGTTCAAATAGACTTAGCCACTGACCTGCTGTCAAAAGACCACAGCCAATCTGACTTGTTTTCAATATAATGATGAATATTGATTTGGTCCCTTCATCCAACATTCTCAGCTGGATCTTTTTTGACCAAGGATATACATTACTAGGTGAGTACAGGCAGTTAATTCTTCCACACGGGACTTCGGAGTTTCTGAGTTAACCAGAATCACCCACCTTAACATCTGCCAGTTTATACCCCAAGTCCTGACCAGTGCCCCCTACCTGCTATGCCTCATGTTTTCAATAGAGCATAAAATCAGAAATGAAAGATGAAACATCATAGCCAATATCACAGAAATACAAAGGATCCTAAGAAACTGCTAGCTATAATTACACACTAACTAATTGGATCATCTAGAAGAAATGGATAAATTCCCAGACACATAAAACCTACCAAGATTGACTCATGAAGAAATTTAAAAATCTGAACAGACTAATAGCAAGCAAGGAGGTTGAATCAGTAAGAAAATGTCTCCTATCAATGAAAAACCCAAAACCAGATGGCTTCCCAGATTAATTCTACCAAATATTTTAAGAAGAACTAATACCAGTCCTTCTCAAACTCTTCCAAAAAGCTGAAGTGGAGGGAATACTTCCAAACTCATCTTACAGGGCCAGCATTACCCTGATTCCAAAGCCAGACAAGAACACTACAAGAAAGGAAAATGACAGGCCAATATCCTTGGATCTACATAGATGCAAAAATCCTCAACAAAATCCTAGCAAACCAAATTCAATAGCACATTGAAAGAATCATTCACCGTGATCATGTCATGGTTCAACATAAGCAAATCAATACATATAATATACCATATTAGAAAAATAAAGGATAGAAACTATATGGCCATCACAATAGATATAGAAAAAGCTTTTGACAAAATTCGAAACCCTTTCATGGTGAAAAAAAAAAAAACACCCAACAGATCACGTATTGAGGGACTGTATCCCAAAAAAATAAAGGCCATATATGACAAACCCATAGCTAACACCATGATCAATGGTGAAAAGTTGAAACTTTTCCTCTACCATCAGGAACAAGACAAGGATGCCCACAGACACCACTTCTCAGGGTAATTAGGCAAAAGAAAGAAATAAAAGGCATCTTAATAGGAAAGGAAGAAGTGAAACTGTCTCTACTGACGGCATGATCTTGTTATATATAGAAAACCCTACAAACTTCACTAAAAAAAGGTTAGAACTCAACACAAAGAAGGGAACAATAGACACTGGGGGACTCCAAAGGTGGGAGGGAAGGATGGTGGGAGCAAGGGTTGAAAAACTACCTATCGATTACTATGCTCACTGCTTGGGTGGTGGGATCATTAGAAGCCCAAACCTCAGCACCATGCAATATACCTGTTTAAGAAACCTGTACTTCTACGCTCCTGACTCTAAAATGAAACATGCAATATTTAAAAAACAAAAACAAATAAATAAAATTTGAAAACTGTTAGAACTGAACTGATAGGTGATATCAGTAAAGTTGTAGGATACAAAATCAACATATAGAGCCTTGAACACAGCAACATCCAGCTGTCTGACACGAAAGTCTCAGGGGCAATAAAACCTCTATATGAACTCAGAAACAATGAGCTAAGTTGTGTTTATGTCTGAAAGGATGTTAAGAACTTCATTCATGTTACATCAGAGCCAACAGAAAGAACCAACAGGAAACCTGTACCCAACAAACAGAAATGACAAGATGAAGGGAAAGCAGAGGTAAGGGCTTACCTTAGAAAGGGCAAGTGATTAGCTCAATATACAATACAATGTTTGCTCCTGAGCCAAAAATTTGTACAATAATTTGGATATTACTTGCACAACCAGAAAAATCAGCCACTCATTAGGAAAATGTGTTTCTGTAGAAGTCTTAGGACTCAGCTATCTATAATAACATGAAAAGATAATATTTTCATCCAAAATGAGTATTTTTGTTTGTCTTGGCTTGTTATTCTAACGTCAACAGCCTCTAAATAAACTGTTGAAGTACATGATATAACCACCTCTTTCTCCGTCTTTCCCATTGCTCCCATAGGGTTTCAGTTGTGCAATTTCACCATTAGCAAAGCTTTTTGCTGAAATCTGGCTTTTCAAAGGGAGAGTATCCAGAAACAGAAGATGCTGATCTGGGAGGCTCTTCCTAATAGAACTGCTGCTTCAGTTTAACTTGAAAAAGCCCACACCCAGTTCCTAATGACAAACATCTGAACACCGGGTCTTCCCCTGAGCAAGACCATGCTATGCCTCCTGCTCGCTCTGTTCTATAAGCAACCCACAGATTGCTCCCTGTGAAGAGGAGCCTGCCAGGGGAGCAGCATTCCACCAGACCCTGATTTAGCAAGATATTTCCGTATCATTCCCCCAACCAGCTGGAAGTCCTCCACTGCTCTTGTGTAAAAATCTAACTCATCTCGCTGAATTTCCTGATTTAAAAGTCTAATTCATTTCACCAAAAGTGTGACAGAAGGAAACCAAGTACACCATCTCTCTCTTACCAAACCAAAGCTATTGCATGTGCATTCTGGGGGGAAAACATGGTCCAAATATGTTATGGAGGGGGTGCCAGCCCAGTGTCATCCTCTTACTATTGCCATAGGATCTTGGCTGATGGCATCACAGGAAAAACAAGTTTATCGATTACTTTCAACCATTAAGCTCACTCCTCCATGAAAAATAAGTCACAAGTCCAATGTCTCTTATTAAAATAAGCACTGCAAAATATAAAGGAGTCACAGTTTTAAAATGGGACACACGTTCTCTAAGCAGTGAACTATGTTAGAGGTGCACTGTTTACATTGTATAAAGTCCCCTGGAGCCAGGGTTAGGAAGCGCATCTGTTCTTTGGTGTTCTGGGATGAAGGAGAAAGGAAAATGTGCTGCCAGAAGTGAGTGGGAAGGAGCCCATGAGATAAAGGAAGTAAATCCATTTGCTGATTGCAATAATAATGGTAATACACGAAGCTATACATACATACATACATACATACATACATGCAAACTTTCACATTTTTAAAAAAAAAGAACTTAAGGCTTCCACTCATGTAATCAGCCCTTATGAACTCTCCTGATTAGCTGCAAGGAAAATCTTCCTTTCTCCTCTTTCTTGCACCATCCTGGGCTCCCTTTTGACTTGTTTTTTTTTTTTTTTTTTTTAACTTATAAACGATCAGCTCATATTCTGAAGTTTGTAGTCCCCTCCCGCCCCCTCTCTCTCTATACGGCTCATTTACATTGGCAGCTGTCGTGCTGCTGGGCATCCTCAAACCCACCAGTTTCCCTTTAATGTTTGAGCAGACAAACATGATCATGCACTAGGCATCACTGTGCCACTCAAAATGCTTTTTTGTTTTTTTTATTGCATCTGAGAGAAATCTCAAGGTTGCAAACCTGGAGTCAGAATTGTCTCCATGTGTCTCAGTGGGAAGAGTATCGTGTGAAGAAACAAGTTGATTCTACTAATCAAAAGGAATTTTTTTTGATATCAGGTCATCCTCCGAATGAATTTATATTACCGAGTGGAGGGTCACATGAAGAAAATGGTCAAACAGCACCACCTAGAGCAAGAGCTGAGAAGTGCAGCGGAGCCGGGCTGTGTCAGGAAAGAAAAGCAAGCTGGGGCCTGGCTCAGCGCTCTCCCCTCTGCTCCTGTCTGCACGGAAAGATTAGGATGACAGTGGCAGGAAGCCTGTGCACCTAGTATGCATCACTTGAAGGGAACACACAGATTCCAGTAAACAGTTGGAAGGAAATGTTAATACCAGGCTCTGCTAAACAATATGAAATGACTCCTAGATGAGACAAGCGACTTTCATCAAAGTTCCCTGATACCTGAAAAGACAGCCCAGGGGATCCTGCACTACATGTGGTGTATGTAAATTAAGCGGGTTTTTTTTCCCCTTTGTAATCAAGGCTCATACACAAACAAAATCACACTTTAGAAACGGCCTATTTCAACTTGTAACCAGCTTGCTTTCAGGGGCTCCAGGTCAAAAAGAAATAGAGCACAAAGACGCTTTCTCCTTAGGGATCATACACAAATTCACTCTGTCCGTTTCTTTCCCACATGGAGCAACAAAGCCGTCAGACCTCTCCATCCACACATCGGGTCCTTCCTGATTAAAGTGAGATAAATCACAGCCCTCTCTCTCTAGATGGCAGGCGACAAGAGGGGGATGCTTGCCTCAAGAAGTCCTCCCCATCCCTCTGCATTCATGCAAGCCCGAGCGGAGAGATGCAAGAAATTACGGATGCATTTTAATTCCCCAGACCCTGCAATTAAAAATGGAAATTTTTTGACCACGCCTGTTGGCTCACGCCTGTAATCCCAGCACTTTCAGAGGCCGAGGTCGGCGGATCACCTGGGGTCAGGAGTTCGAGACCAGCCTGGCCAACATGGTGAAACCCTGTCTCTACTAAAAATACAAAAATTAACTAGGAATGGTGGTGGGCGCCTGTAGTCCCAGCTACTCGGGAGGATGAGGCAGGAGAATCACTTGAACCTGGGAGGCAAAGTTTGCAGTGAGCCAAGATCGCACCACTGCACTCCACTCTGGGTGACAAAGGAAGACTTCATCTCAAAAAATGTTTCTAAAAAATGGAAGTGTTGTTCTTTCATTTGTAAATGTGTTTTGGTAAAAGAGGGGCAGTTTAAGCAACCCTTTCTATTGTCTACATTGTTAAAATTCATCCGACATGGACTCTTGACTCCGTTTTGCCTGGGCAGACCCAATTCAAGCATTTACAACAGCTATAACCTCCTCAAATCAAAAAGAGGAATCAGCATTATTGCTAAGTTCAAATAAGGTCTTGTTTTATTTCATTTTTATTTTTGAATGCAGCCATTCCTCCATGTGCTGTCATCAGGTAAGATTGTCAGTCCTGATTAGGTAAAGGTATTATTACAAAATGCAATTCTTAAAAATTCAGTGTCTAACTACACTTTTAATAAGCCTTTCCCCCTCCCCTATGTATTCTCCCTTAGACACCCCTTCTCAAATTTAAAATCACAGAAACTAAAATATGATGCCTAAAGAGAGCCTAGCGACTGCCCAGTCCTCTAATTTGATGAGTGGGAGTACTGAAGCCCAGAGGAGGTCAAGTAATTTGTTCCCAATGTCTTAGATAAGAAGAAAATGACCAGCTGGGAAATCCCACTCATGTCAAGGCAGAGGCACAGGGCCACAGACTGTGGTTGAATTGTGCCACACTCCTACATCCTTCTTTAGGAATCACAGAACATTCCT
Organism: Pan troglodytes; assembly: GCF_028858775.2. Classification (NCBI taxonomy): domain Eukaryota; kingdom Metazoa; phylum Chordata; class Mammalia; order Primates; family Hominidae; genus Pan; species Pan troglodytes. The sequence goes on from NC_072411.2 coordinate 877,260, forward strand.
GTGTTGAGTCGGAGTCACTGACTTCCTTTTCAGGCTGATTGAGTTCTGTCCTTACAGGCTGCGACAAGAAGTTTTGGTATTATGCTACACCAAGACCATTTATCTAGTTCAAGAAATGCACAGTCCTTAGAGCCCAGCAACTTTCCCCATGTCCAGTAAATGTAGCTTCTCCATTAGAAGCTGTCAGAATGGAGCCTTCTGGCTCATCTTGATTTTGATTTGTGCAAGAATGAATGGTTGTGCTAAGACAGCTTTCCTAGCTGATAGAGAGTGAAACTTTTTTCTCATAATCTATAAAAAAATTAAATTAGAACTTTTTTCTCATAATCTGTGAAAAAATATTAAATTAAATCTGGCTCGTCTTGATTTTGATTTGTGCAAGAATGAATGGTTGTGCTAAGACAGCTTTCCTAGCTGATAGTGAGCAAAACTTTTTTCTCATAATCTATAAAAAATATTAAATTAGAAGCATAGAGTTTATTTCATGACTTTTATTTTCCTGCAATTTTCTTGTCGGCATAAATGATTTGTTTTTCTCCTGCCTGCCCCCCAATCCCTTTTCCAAGAGACTAAAAGAGTATCTAGTGCAAAGTGGAGACTCAAATATTTTTTAATAAACAGTGATCCCAGCCACCCAGTGCATGTTGCCAAATGCCAACCCCATAAATAATCAAACACATCATCTCATTCAGCCAATCAAAATCAAGTGCTACCTATTTTTTTAAGTTTTCATAGCCCTTGGGCATCTGCTTTCTCAGCATTTCCCAAACTTGAGTCATTCTCATCCTGCCTTCCTAATTTTGCTCTGTCAATTACCTCTACTATTATTTATTTCATATATTTTTAAATAGACCCACTTTTGAAACTTAAATACACGCCTTTTAAAAGGAAGCTTTCTTACTACTATACATCAAAAGCCATTATTACTTGTTCTAAGTACTCATAACAAGATGGTCACAACTATTAAAATTTACTAATGTGCATCCACATACTCTCTAAATTCATGGAGCATCTGCACACACTTTGAGAAACAATACTGCATTACTCACTCAATTTTCTTGACATCCTTCTGAGGCAGGACAAACCTTGGGCCCAAAGAATTGAGGTAGGAGTCCAAGCAAGTTGCCAGCCACATAAAGGCAAACCTTGGCTCGGAAGTCAGGACTACCAGCCCCTAGGTTATGGTTCATGCTCTTTCCTCTGCTCTCCAGAACCTCCTATCTCCAAGTGTAGTTAGCAGCCCAGATGCAGCAGCATCCTCTAGAGACTTGTTAAAAATGCAGAAGCTCAGGCTCCACCCCAGGCCTATGCAGACTGAATCTGCATTATAACAATGTCCAGGTAATTCACGTGCACATTAAGTTTGAAAAGGCTTGGTCTAGATCAGCGGTTCTCTAACTTAGCAGCACATTAGAACCATCTGTAGAGACTTTAAAAATACCAGTGCCTGGGCTTCACCTCCCAGAGAATCTGACTTAAGTGTCTGCGGTTTGCCCTGAGTCTAGGTATTTTTAAAAACTCCTCAGCTTATACAAAGCTGGCAGGGCCGGGCACAGTGGCTCATGCCTATAATCCCAGCAGTTCGTGAGGCCAAAGTGGGCAGATTGCTTGAGTCCAGGAGTTTGAGATTAGCCTGGGCTAAAACCCCATCCCTACAAAAAAAAAAAAATACAAAAAGTAGTTGGGCATGGTGGTGGCACATACCTGTAGTCCCGGCTACTCAGGAGGCTGAGTCCTCACTTCAACCCAGGAGGTCACGGTCTGGTCAACAGAGCAAGACCCTGTATCAAAACAAACAAACAAGCAAACAAAAAATGCTAGCAGCTTACCAGCTAGGGAGGCCTGTAGAGCCAAGTTTTCCAAATGGGGCTACATTAGATGTTCCAGAACTTTAGCTGCATCAAAACCACCTGGATGGCTTGTTCAGCTACAGAGGGTCTGGCCATGCCCCTAGAGTTTCCAGCTGAGGGTCTGGAATGAGGCCCGATGATTTGCATTTCTAACAATCTCCAGGTGATGCTGATGCTGTGGGTCCAGGGACCACATTTTGAGAATCTATGCTAAATGAATCGGAGAAGACCAAAGCTCAAACTTATTCCAAGAACTTTTCAAGGCCCACCTGCAAGTTGTAGTGGAAGTAAGCATCTAAGGGTGCAAAAAAGTTTCACTGTAGACTAAGGCCTTTTACCTGAGCTCTCAAATGTTCACATTTCTCTTATCAACCTAAATAACAAACAGAGAGAGGCTCTCCACAAGAAAAAGATATTCGTTTGGAAACAGAGCCTTGCAATAGAAACAGGCAAGCCAGAGTAAACTATATGCATATTCACGGAGGTAAAGGAAGACAAAAGAAAAAATGAGGAAGATTATATGATCATTTGGAAATGATTATCCTTGGCTACAAAGATCAATAACAAAGGTGATGCCAGGCCCAGGTTGGACAGGCAGTTGTTGGGCAAATATCCTTCAAAAGCATTGTTGTGTGCAAAGTTGCAATGGGCTTTGTGCAAGATTGTGTTTTTTGCAGTCTTCTGTGATAAGTTTTTGTTATCAGGCATACAAGCCCAAGAATCCTTTTTTGCATGGCCTTCCCTGGCTCTATTTGTCAGGGTTTTGGTTAGGGGAGGGGTATTTTTAACACTCTCAATGTAAAAAATGCCATAAGGTAGGTACCCCAATTGCTTGTTTCGTGTTCATAAAATAACTTTTCCACCCGAACAAAGTCTACACATAAATTGTAAAAATACCCTGGCATGCAGTCCCTGGAAAAGTCTGGAGTCATTCTCGGGGTTCCCACCCAGGTGGGCAAGCGTAGCCACCACAGATAAACACAAAGTAGGGGTCCCCGCTGGGGTTCAGCGGCAGGCAGTGGCCCTGGTTCTGATATTTGGCTGAAAACACAGCTCCTCTTTGTCAACCTCAGGACATTTCAGCTATTTCCTAGATAATAATCTCACTTCACCCTGCACAAAACAGGCACATGATCATGTCACTCTGACCTGGTTTGAGTCCAAGGAGACTTTTGTTTTTAAAATAATTTAGGTTAGTAGTTAAAATATGAACTTTGGGCCAGGAGTGGTGGCCCATGCCTATAATCCCAGCACTTCATGAGGCCAAAGTGGGCAGATTGCTTGAGTCCAGGAGTTTGAGACTAGCCTGGGCTAAAACCCCATCCCTACAAAAAAACAAATACAAAAAGTAGTTGGGCATGGTGGTGGCACATACTTGTAGTCCCGGCTACTCAGGAGGCTGAGTCCTCGCTTGAACCCAGGAGGTCACGGTCTGGTCAACAGCGCAAGACCCTGTATCAAAACAAAGAAACAAACAAACAAAAAATGCTAGCAGCTTACCAGCTATGGAGGCCTGTAGAGCCAAGTTTTCCAAATGGGGCTACATTAGTTGTTCCAAAACTTTAGCTGCATCAAAACCACCTGGATGGCTTGTTCAGCTACAGAGGGTCTGGCCATGCCCCTAGAGTTTCCAGCTGAGGGTCTGGAATGAGGCCCGATGATTTGCATTTCTAACAATCTCCAGGTGATGCTGATGCTGTGGGTCCAGGGACCACATTTTGAGAATCTATGCTAAATGAATCGGAGAAGACCAAAGCTCAAACTTATTCCAAGAACTTTTCAAGGCCCACCTGCAAGTTGTAGTGGAAGTAAGCATCTAAGGGTGCAAAAAAGTTTCACTGTAGACTAAGGCCTTTTACCTGAGCTCTCAAATGTTCACATTTCTCTTATCAACCTAAATAACAAACAGAGAGAGGCTCTCCACAAGAAAAAGATATTCGTTTGGAAACAGAGCCTTGCAATAGAAACAGGCAAGCCAGAGTAAACTATATGCATATTCACGGAGGTAAAGGAAGACAAAAGAAAAAATGAGGAAGATTATATGATCATTTGGAAATGACTATCCTTGGCTACAAAGATCAATAACAAAGGTGATGCCAGGCCCAGGTTGGACAGGCAGTTGTTGGGCAAATATCCTTCAACAGCATTGTTGTGTGCAAAGTTGCAATGGGCTTTCTGCAAGATTGTGTTTTTTGCAGTCTTCTGTGATAAGTTTTTGTTATCAGGCATACAAGCCCAAGAATCCTTTATTGCATGGCCTTTACTGGCTCTATAAGTCAGGGTTTTGGTTAGGGTAGGGGTATTTTTAACACTCTCAATGTAAAAAATGACATAAGGTAGGTACCCCAATGACTTGTTTGGTCTTCATAAAATAACTTTTCATAAAATCTCTGTAAACGTGGAAATATCTACACCGCTATCTCTGTAAATGTGTAAACATTTACAACGCTATCTGAATAAACATGGAACTATTTACACCGCCGTCTCTATAAACATGGAAATATCTACACCGCTATCTCTATAAACATGGAAATATCTACACCGCTATCTGTATAAACATGGAAATATCTACACTGCTGTCTCTATAAACATGGAAATATCTACACCTCTATCTGTATAAACATGGAAATATCTACACCACTGTCTCTATAAACATGGAAATAACTACAATGCTATCTCTATAAACACGCAAATATCTACATCACTGTCTCTATAAGCATGGAAATATCTACACCGCTATCTCTTTGAACATGGAAATATCTACACTGCTGTCTCTAGAAACAGGGAAATATCTACACCGCTATCTCTATAAACGTGGAAATATATACATTGCTATCTCTAAAAACATGGAAATATCTACACCGCTATCTCTATAAACGTGGGAACATCTACACCGATAACTCTATAAACCTGGAAATTTCTACACCGCTATAAGTACAAATGTGGAAATATCTACACCGCTATCTGTATAAACATGGAAATATCTACACCGCTATCCCTATAAACATGGAAATACTTACACCGCTATCTGTATAAACATGGAAATATTTACAAAGCTATCTCTATAAACATGGAAATATCTACACCGCTATCTCTATAAACATGGAAATATCTACACCACTATCTGTAAAATATGGAAGTATCTACACCGCTGTCTGTATAAACATGGAAATATATACACGGCTATCTGTTTAAACATGGAAATATTTACACCACTGACTATATACACATGGAAATATTTACACCGCTATCTGTATAAACATGGAAATATCTACACCGCGATCTGTATAAACATGGAAGTATCTACACCGCGATCTGTATAAACATGGAAATATCTTCACCACGTTCTGTATAAACATGGAAACATCTACACCGCTATCTGTATAAACATGGTAATATCTACACCACCATCTATATAAACATGGAAATATCTACACCGCCATCTATATAAACATGGAAATATCTACAATGCCGTTTGTAGAAAGATGGAAATATCTACACCACAATCTGTGTAAACATGGAAATATCGACACCGATATCTGTAAAAACATGGAAATATCTACACCGCTATCTGTATAAACATGGAAATATCTACACAGCTATCTCCATAAACATGGAAATATCTACACAGCCATCTGTATAAACATGGAAATAGCTAAAAGGTCATCTGTATAAACATGGAAGTATCTACACAGCCATCTGTGTAAACATGGAAATATCTACACAGCCATCTGTATATACATGGAAATATCTACACCACTATCTGTATAAACATGGAAATAACTACACCGCTATGTGTATAAACAAGGAAATATCTACACCGTGATCTGTATAAACATGGAAATATCTACACCGCCATCTCTATAAACATGGAAATATCTACACCGCTATCTGTATAAACATGGAAATATCTCCATCGCTATCTGTATAAACAGGGAAATATCTCCACCGCTATCTGTATAAACGTTGAAATATCTACACCACTATCTGTATAAACATGGAAATATCTACACCGCTATCAGTATAAACATGGAAATATCTACAACGCTATCTGTGTAAACATGGAAATATCTACACAGCTATCTGTGTAAAAATGGAAATATCTACACAGCAATCTGTGCAAAGATGGAAATATGTACACTGCTATCTCTGTAAACATGGAAATATCTACACCGCTATCTGTATAAACATGGAAATATCTACACCGCTTTCTGTATAAACATGGACATATCTACACCGCAATCTGTATAAACATGGAAATATCTACACAGCTATCTGTGTAAACTTGGAAATATCTACACAGCTATCTGCGTAAACATGGAAATATCTACACGGCAATCTGTGCAAAGATGGAAATAACTACACCGCTATCTCTGTAAACATGGAAATATCTACACCGCTACCTGTATAAACATGGAAATATCTGCACCGCTGTCTTTATAAACAAGGAAATATCTACACCGCCATCCTTAGAAACATGGAAATATCTACACCGCTATCTGTATAAACATGGAAATACCTACACCGCTATCTGTATAAATATGGAAATATCTTCACCGCAATCTCTATAAACATGGAAGTACCTACACCACTTTCTCTATAAACATGGAAATATCTACACTGCAATCTCCATATACATGGAAATATCTACACCGCCATCTCTATAAACATGAAAATATCTACACCGCCATTTTCAGAAACATGGATGTATCTACACCGCCATCTGTATAAACTTGGAAATATCTACACCACTATCTGTTTAAACATGGAAATATCTTCACTTCTATCTGTATAAACATGGAAATATCTACACCGCCAACTGTATAAAGATGGCAAAATCTACACCGCAATCTGTATAAATATGGAAATACCTACACGGCTATCTCTATAGACATGGAAATATCTACACCGATATCTGTATAAACATGGAAATATCTCCACTCCAATCTGTATAAAGATGGAAAAGTCTACACAGCGAGCTGTATAAACATGGAAATATCTACAACGCTATCTGTATAAATATGGAAGTAGCAACACCGCTATCTGTATAAACATGGAAATATCTACACTGCTATCTCTATAAACATGAAAATACTTACACCACCATCTCTATAAACATGGAAATATTTACACCGCTATCTCTATAAACATGAAAATATCTACACTGCCATCTCCATAAAGATGGAAGTATCTACTCCGCCATGTGTGTAAACACGGAAATATCTACACCACCATCTGTGTAAACATGGAAATAACTGCACTGCTATCTGTATAAACATGGAAATATCTACACCGCCATCTCTATAAACATGGAAATATCTACACCATGATCAGTATAAACATGGAAATATCTACACCGCTATCTGTATAAACATGGAAATATCTGCACTGCTATCTGTATAAACATCGAAATATCTACACCGCCATCTGTATAAACATGGAAATACTTACAAAGTTATCTGTATAAACATGGAAACATCTACACCGCCATCTGTATAAACATGGAAATATCTACACAGCCATGTGTATATACATGGAAATACCTACACCGCTATCTATATAAACATGGAAATAACTACACCGCTATCTGCATAAACATGCAAATATCTATACCGCTGTGTCTATAAACATGGAAATATCTACAATGCCATCTGTATACACATGGAAATACATACACGGCAGTCTGTGTATAGATGGAAACATCAACACCGCCATCTGTACAAACATGTTAATATCTACACCGCTATCTCTATAAACATGGTAATATCTACACTCCGGTCTGTATAAACAGGGAAATATCTACACCGGTATCTGTATAAACATGGAAATATCTACACCACTATCTGTTTAAACATGGAAATATCTTCACTTCTATCTGTATAAACATGGAAATATCTACACCGCCAACTGTATAAAGATGGCAAAATCTACACCGCAATCTGTATAAATATGGAAATACCTACACGGCTATCTCTATAGACATGGAAATATCTACACCGATATCTGTATAAACATGGAAATATCTCCACTCCAATCTGTATAAAGATGGAAAAGTCTACACAGCGAGCTGTATAAACATGGAAATATCTACAACGCTATCTGTATAAATATGGAAGTAGCAACACCGCTATCTGTATAAACATGGAAATATCTACACTGCTATCTCTATAAACATGAAAATACTTACACCACCATCTCTATAAACATGGAAATATTTACACCGCTATCTCTATAAACATGAAAATATCTACACTGCCATCTCCATAAAGATGGAAGTATCTACTCCGCCATGTGTGTAAACACGGAAATATCTACACCACCATCTGTGTAAACATGGAAATAACTGCACTGCTATCTGTATAAACATGGAAATATCTACACCGCCATCTCTATAAACATGGAAATATCTACACCATGATCAGTATAAACATGGAAATATCTACACCGCTATCTGTATAAACATGGAAATATCTGCACTGCTATCTGTATAAACATCGAAATATCTACACCGCCATCTGTATAAACATGGAAATACTTACAAAGTTATCTGTATAAACATGGAAACATCTACACCGCCATCTGTATAAACATGGAAATATCTACACAGCCATGTGTATATACATGGAAATACCTACACCGCTATCTATATAAACATGGAAATAACTACACCGCTATCTGCATAAACATGCAAATATCTATACCGCTGTGTCTATAAACATGGAAATATCTACAATGCCATCTGTATACACATGGAAATACATACACGGCAGTCTGTGTATAGATGGAAACATCAACACCGCCATCTGTACAAACATGTTAATATCTACACCGCTATCTCTATAAACATGGTAATATCTACACTCCGGTCTGTATAAACAGGGAAATATCTACACCGGTATCTGTATAAACATGGAAATATCTACACCACGATCTGTATAAACATGGAAATATTTACACCGCTATCTGTATAAATATGGAAATATCTGCACCGCTATCTCTATAAACATGTAAATATCTACAAAGCCATCTGTATAAACATGGAAATACCTACACATTCATGTGGAGGAACATGGAAATATCTACACTGCCATCTGTATAAACATGGAAATATCTACACAGCCCTCTGTATCAATATGGAAATATCTGCATAGGCATCTGTATAAACATAGAAATATTTGCACCGCAATCTGTATAAACATGGAAATATCTAGACCGCTGTCTCTATAAACATGAAAATATGTACATCGCTATGTGTATAAACATGGAAATGTCTCCACTACTGTCTGTATAAACATGGAAACATCTTCACTGTTATCTGTATAAATATGGAAATTTCTACAGCGCCATCTCTATAAAAATTGAAATATCTACACTGCCATCTGTAAAAACATGGAAAAATCTATACAGTCATTTGAATAAACATGGAAATATCTACACCACCATCTGTATAAACATGGAATTACCTACAATACCATCTGTATAGAGATGGAAATATCTACACAGACATCTGTATAAATATGGAAATATCTACACCGCCATCTGTATTAACATGGAAATAACTACACTGCCATCTGTAGAAAGATGGAAATATCTACACCGCCATCTGTATAAACATGGAAATATATACACTGATATCTGTATAAACATGGACATAACTTCATTGCCATCTGTATAAACATGGAAATATCTACACCGCCATCTGTATAAAGATGGAAATATCTATACCGCAATCTGTATAAATATGGAAATACCTACACCGCTACCTCTATAGACATGTAAATATCTACACCGCTATCTGTATAAACATGGAAATATATACACTGCCATCTGTATAAAGATGGAAATATCTACACCGCGAGCTGTATAAACATGGAAATATCTAAACCGCTATCTGTATAAACTTGGAAATACCAACACCGTTATCTGTATAAACATGGAAATAACTACACCGCTATCTCTATAAACGTGAAAATAGTTACACCACCATCTCTATGAGCATGGAAATATTTACACCGCTATCTCTATAGACATAGAAATAACTACAGCGCCATCCCTATAAACATGGAAATATCTACACCGCCATCTGCATAAAAATGGAAATATCTACACAGACATCGGTATAAACATGGAAATATCTACACTGCCATCTGTATAAACTTGGAAATATCTACACTGACATCTGTACAAAGATGGAAATGTCTACAAAGCGATCTGTATAAACATGGGAATTTCTACACCGCTACCTGTATAAACATGGAAATGTCTACACCGCTATCTGTATCATCATGGAAATAACTACACAGCAATCTGTATAAACATGGAAATATCTACAATGCTATCTCTGTAAACATGGAAATATCTACACAGCTATCTGTGTAAACTTGGAAATATCTACACTGCTATCCGTGTAAATTTGGCAATACTTACACCGCAATCTGTGCAAAAATGGAAATATCTACACCACTATCTCTGTAAACATGGAAATATCTACACCGCTATCTGTATAAACATGGAAATATCTACACTGCCATCTGTATAAACATGGAAATATCTACAGAGCCATCAGTATAAACATGGAAATATCTACACTGCCATCTGTACACACATGGAAATATCTACACAGCCATCTGTATAAACATGGAAATATCTACCCCGCTATCTCTATAAACATGGAAATATCTACACCGCTATGTGTATAAACATGGAAATATCTACATAGCTATCTGTATAAACAGGGAAATATCTCCACCGCTATCTGTATAAACATGGAAATATCTACACCGCTATCTGTATAAACATGGTAATATCTACACCGCGATCTGTATAAAAATATGTACACCGCTTTGTGTATATACATGGAAATATCTCCACTGCTCTCTGTATAAACATGGAAATATCTCCACCGTTATCTCTATAAATATGGAAATGTCTACAGCGCCATCTCTAAAAACAAGGAAATATCTACACCACGATCAATATAAACATGGAAATATCTACACGGTCATCTGTGTATAGATGGAAATATCAACACCGCCATCTCTACAAACATGGAAATATCTACACCGCTATCTGTATAAACATGGAACTATCTACACCGCGGTCTGTATAAACATGGAAATATCTACACCGCTATCTGTATAAACATGGAAATATCTCCACTGCTATCTCTATAAACATCGAAATATCTACACCGCCGTCTGTATAAACATGGAAATACTTACAAAGATATCTGTATAAACATGGAAATATCTACATTGCCATCTGTATAAACATGGAAATAACTACACAGCCATGTGTATATACATGGAAATATCTACACCGCTATCTATATAAACATGGAAATAACTACACCGCTATCTGTATAAACATGGAAATATGTACACCGCCCTCTGCATATCCATAGAAATATCTGCGCCGCCACCTGTATAAACATGGAAATATCTACACGGTCATCTGTGTATAGATGGAAATATCCACACCGCCATCTGTAAAAACATGGAAATATCTGCAACGCTACCTGTATAAACATGGAAATATTTTTACACCGCGGTCTGTGTAAACATCGAAATATCTACACCGCTATCTGTAAATACATGGAAATATCTACACCGCTATCTCTATAAACATGGAAATATCTACACCGTGATCTGTATAAACATGGAAATATCTACACTGCCATCTGTATAAACATGGAAATATCTACAGAGGCTCTGTATAAATATGGAAATATCTGCGTAGGCATCTGTATAAACATGGAAATACTTACATAGTTATCTGTATAAACATGGAAATATCTACACCGCCATCTGTATAAACATGGAAATATCTACACAGCCATGTGTATATACATGGAAATATCTACACCGCTATCTATATAAACATGGAAATAACTACACCGCTATCTGTATAAATAATGAAATATCTACACCGCCATCTACATATCCATGGAAATACCTGCGCCACCATCTCTATAAACATGGAAATATCTACACGGTCTACTGTGTATACATGGAAATATCAACACCGCCATCTGTTCAAACATGGAAATATCTGCACCGCTATCTGTATAAACATGGAAATACCTACACCGCTGTCTCTATAAACATGGAAATATGTACAACGCTATGTGTATAAACATGGAAATATCTCCACTGCTCTCTGTATAAACATGGAAATATCTCCACCGTTATCTCTATAAATATGGAAATATCTACAGCGCCATCTCTAAAAACAAGGAAATATCTACACCACGATCAATATAAACATGGAAATATCTACACGGTCATCTGTGTATAGATGGAAATATCAACACCGCCATCTCTACAAACTTGGAAATATCTACACCGCTTTCTGTATAAACATGGAACTATCTACACCGCGGTCTGTATAAACATGGAAATATCTACACCGCTATCTGTATAAACATGGAAATATGTACACTGCTATCTTTATAAACATGGAAATATCTACACCGCGATCTGTATAAACGTGGAAATATTTACACCACTGTCTGTATAAACATGGAAATTTCTGCACCATTATCTGTATAAATATGGAAATATCTACACCGCTATCTCTATAAACATGGAAATATCTACACCGCCATCTGTAAAAACATGGAAATATCTACAGAGTCATCTGAATAAACATGGAAATATCTACACCACCATCTGTATAAACATGGAAATACCTACAATACCATCTGCATACACATGGAAATATCTACACAGACATCTGTATAAATATGGAAATATCTACACGGCCATCTGTATAAAAATGGAGATATCTACATTGCCATCAGTAGAAAGATGGAAATATCTACACCGCTATCTCTATAAATATGGAAACATCTACACCGACATCTCTATAAACTTGAAAATATCTACACTGCCATCTCCATAAAGATGGAAGTATCTACTCCGCCATGTGTATAAACACGGAAATATCTACACCACCATCTGTTTAAACATGGAAATATCTACACCGCTATCTGTATAAACATGGAAATATCTACACCGCCATCTGCATGCCCATGGAAATATCTAGGCCGCCATCTCTATAAACATGGAAATATCTACACGGCCATCTGTGTATAGATGGAAATATCAACACCGCCATCTGTACAAACATGGAAATATCTACACCGCTATCTCTATAAACATGGAAATATCTGCACTGCCATCGGTAAAAACATGGAAATACCTATACAGTCATCTGTATAAACATGGAAATATCTACAATGCCATCTGTATACACATGGAAATACCTACACAGCCATCTGTATAAACATATAAATATCTACACTGCTATCTCTATAAACATGGAAATATCTACACCGCCATCTCTATAAACATGAAAATATCTACACTGCCATCTCCATAAACATGGAAGTAACTACTCCGCCATCTGTATGAACATGGAAACATCTGCACCGCCATCTGTGTGAAAAAGGAAATATCTACAATGCCATCTATATAAAGATATAAATATCTGCACCGCGAGCTGTATAAACGTGGAAATATCTCCATCGATATCTGTATAAACGTGGAAATACCAACACCGCTATGGGTATAAACATGGGAATATCTACAACGCCATCTATATAAACATGGAAATATCTACACCGCTATGTCTATAAACATGGAAATACCTACACCGCTATCTCTATAAACATGGAAATAACTACACCGCTATCTGTATAAACATGGAAATATCTACACCGCTATCTCTATAAACATGGAAATATCTACACCGTGATCTGTATAAACATGGAAATATTTACACCGCTATCTGTATAAACATGGAAATTTCTACACCATTATCTGTATAAAAATGAAATATCTACACCGCTATCTCTATAAACATGGAAATATCTACACCGCCATCTGTAAAAACATGGAAATACCTACACCGCCATCTGTATAAACATGGAAATACCTTTACAATCATCTGTGTAAACATGGAAATATCTACACCACCATCTGTATAAACATGGAAATATCTACAATGCCATCTGTATACACATGGAAATACCTACACGGCAATATGTGTATAGATGGAAACATCAACACCGCCATCTGTACAAACATGGAAATATCTACACTGCTATCTCTATAAACATGGCAATATGTACACTGCGGTCTGTATAAACATGGAAATATCTACACCGGTATCTGTATAAACATGGAAATATCTACACCACGATCTGTATAAACATGGAAATATCTACAAAGACATCTGTAAACATAGAAATACCTACACAGTCATGTGTAGGAACATTTAAATATCTACACTGCCATCTGTATAAACATAGAAACATCTACACAGCCCTCTGTATAAATATGGAAATATCTGCATAGGCGTCTGAATAAACATGGAAATATCTGCACCGCTATCTGTATAAACATGGAAATACCTACACCGCTGTCTCTATAAACATGGAAATATGTACACCGCTATGTGTATAAACGTGGAAATAACTCCACTACTCTCTGTATAAACTTGGAAATATCTCCACCGTTATCTGTATAAACATGGAAATATCTACAGCGCCATCTCTATAAACATTGAAATATCTACACTGCCATCTGTAAAAACATGGAAATATCTACACAGTCATCTGAATATACATGGAAATATCTACACCACCAACTGTATAAACATGGAAATACCTACAATACCATCTGTATACACATGGAAATATCTACACAGACATCTGTATAAATATGGAAATATCTACACTGCCATCAGTATAAATATGGAAATATCTACACTGGTATCTGTAGAAAGATGGAAATATCTACACCGCTATCTCTATAAATATGGAAATATCTACACTGACATCCCTATAAACATGAATATATCTACACTGCCATCTCCATAAACATGGAACTAACTACTCCGCCATCTGTATAAACATGGAAACATCTACACCGCCATCTGTGTGAATAAGGAAATATCTACAATGGCATCTGTATAAAGCTATAATTATCTGCACCGCGAGCTCTATAAACATGGAAATATCTCCACCGCTATCTCTATAAACATGGAAATATCTACACCGTGATCTGTATAAACATGGAAATATCTACACCGCTATCTGTATAAACATGGAAATATCAACACAGCTATATCTATAAACATGGAAATATCTACACCGCCATCTGTATAAACATGGAAATACCTACAAAGTCATCTGTATAAACATGGAAATATCTACAAAGCCATCTGTATAAACATGGAAATATCTACACAGCCATCTGTAAATACATGGAAATATCTACACCGCTATCTGTTTAAACATGGAAATAACTACACCGCTATTTGTATAAACAAGGAAATATCTACACCGTGATCTGTATAAACATGGAAATATCTACACCGCCATCTCTATAAACATGGAAATATCTACACCCCTATCTGTATAAACATGGAAATATCCACACCGCTATCTCTATAAACATGGAAAAATCAACACCGCTATCTCTATGAACATGGAAATATCTACACCGCCATCTCCATAACATGGAAATATCTACACCACGATCAATATAAACATGGAAATATCTACACCGCTATCTGTATAAACATGGAAATATCTCCACTGCTATCTCTATAAACATCGAAATATCTACACCGCCATCGGTATAAACATGGAAATATCTACACAGCCATGTTTATATACATGGAAATATCTACACCGCTATCTATATAAACATGGAAATATCTACACCGCCATCTACATATCCATGGAAATACCTGCGCCGCCATCTGTATAAACATGGAAATATCTACACGGTCATCTGTGTATAGATGGAAATATCAACACTGCCATCTTTACAAACATGGAAATATCTGCACCGCTATCTGTATAAACATGGAAATATCTACACCGCGGTCTGTATAAACATGGAAATATCTACACCGCTATCTTTATAAACATGGAAATATCTACACCGCTATCTCTATAAACATGGAAATATCTACACCGTGATCTGTATAAACATGGAAATATTTACACCGCTATCTGTATAAACATGGAAACATCTACACCGTTATCTGTATAAATATGGAAATATCTTCACCGCTATCTCTATAAACTTGGAAATATCTACACCGCCATCTGTATAAACATGGAAATACCTATACAGTCAACTGTGTAAACATGGAAATATCTACACCACAATCTCTATAAACATGGACATATCTACAATGACATCTGTATACACATGGAAATAACTACACGGCAATCTGTGTATAGATGGAAACATCAACACCGCCATCTGTACAAACATGGAAATATCTACACTGCTATCTCTATAAACATGGAAATATCTACACTGCGGTCTTTATAAACATGGAAATATCTACACCGGTATCCGTATAAACATGGAAATATCTACACCACGATCTGTATAAACATGGAAATATATACACCGCTATCTGTATAAACATGGAAATATCTGCACCGCTATCTCTATATACATGGAAATATCTACAAAGCCATCTGTATAAACATGGAAATACGTACACAGTCATGTGTAGGAACATGGAAATATCTACACTGTCATCTTTATAAACATAGAAATATCTACATAGCCCTCTGTATAAATATGGAAATATCTGCATAGGCATCTGTATAAACATGGAAATATCTGCACCGCTATCTGTATAAACATGGAAATACCTACACCGCTGTCTCAATAAACATGGAAATATGTACACCGCTATGTGTATAAACATGGAAATATCTCCACTGCTGTCTGTATAAACATGGAAATATCTCCACCGTTATCTGTATAAACATGGAAATATCTACTGCCCCACCTCTATAAACATTGAAATATCTACACTGCCATCTGTAAAAACATGGAAATATCTACACAGTCATCTGAATAAACATGGAAATATCTACACCGTAATCTGTATAAACATGGAAATATCTACACCGCTATCTGTATAAATATGAAATATCTAAACCGCTATCTCTATAAAAATGGAAATACCTACACTGCTATCTGTATAAACATGGAAATGTCCTCACTGCTATCTCTATGAACATGGATATATCTACACTGCTATCTCTATAAACATGGAAATATCTACACCGCTATCTGTATAAACATGGAAACACCTACACTGCGATCTGTATAAACATGGAAATATCTACACCGCGATCTGTATAAACATGGAAATACCTACACCGCGATCTTTATAAACACGGAAATATCTACACCGCTATCTGTATAAACATGGAAATATCTACACAGCTATCTCTATAAACATGGAAATATCTACACCGCCATCTGTATAAACATGGAAATAACTACAAAGTCATCTGTAGAAACATGGAAATATCTACACAGCCATCTGTATAAACATGGAAATATCTACACAGCCATCTGTATATGCATGGAAATATCTACACCGATATCTGTATAAATATGGAAATTACTACCCCGCTATTTGTATAAACCAAGAAATATCTACACCGCCATATGTTTAAACATGGAAATATATACACAGACATCTGTTTATACATTTAAATATCTACACCGCTATCTGTATAAACATGATAATAACTACACCGCTATCTGTATAAATGTGGAAATATTTGCAAAGCTATCCCTATAAACATGGTAATATCAACACCGCGATCTGAATAAACATGGAAATATCTAGACCATGATCTCTATAAACATGGAAATATCTACACCGTGATCTGTATAAACATGGAAATATCTACACCGCCATCTCTATAAACATGGAAATATCTACACCGCGATCAGTATAAACATGGAAATATCTACACTGCTATCTGTATAAACACGGAAATATCTCCACTGCTATCTCTATAGACATCGAAATATCTACACCGCCGTCAGTATAAACATGGAAATACTTACAAAGTTATCTGTATAAACATGGAAATATCTACACAGCCATGTGTATATACATGGAAATAACTACAACGCTATCTACATAAACATGGAAAAAACTACACTGCTATCTGTATAAACATGGAAATATATACATCGCCATCTACATATCCATAGAAATATCTGCGCCGCCATCTGTATAAACATGGAAATACCTACACCGCTGTCTCTATAAACATGGAAATATGTACAACGCTATGTGTATAAACATGGAAATATCTCCACTGCTCTCTGTATAAACATGGAAATATCTCCACCGTTATCTCTATAAATATGGAAATATCTACAGCGCCATCTCTAAAAACAAGGAAATATCTACACCACGATCAATATAAACATGGAAATATCTACACGGTCATCTGTGTATAGATGGAAATATCAACACCGCCATCTCTACAAACTTGGAAATATCTACACCGCTATCTGTATAAACATGGAACTATCTACACCGCGGTCTGTGTAAACATGGAAATATCTACACCGCTATCTGTATAAACATGGAAATATGTACACTGCTATCTCTATAAACATGGAAATATCTACACCGCGATCTGTATAAACGTGGAAATATTTACACCGCTGTCTGTATAAACATGGAAATTTCTGCACCGTTATCTGTATAAATATGGAAATATCTACACCGCTATCTCTATAAACATGGAAATATCTACACCGCCATCTGTAAAAACATGGAAATATCTACAGAGTCATCTGAATAAACATGGAAATATCTACACCACCATCTGTATAAACATGGAAATACCTACAATACCATCTGCATACACATGGAAATATCTACACAGACATCTGTATAAATATGGAAATATCTACACGGCCATCTGTATAAAAATGGAGATATCTACATTGCCATCAGTAGAAAGATGGAAATATCTACACCGCTATCTCTATAAATATGGAAACATCTACACCGACATCTCTATAAACTTGAAAATATCTACACTGCCATCTCCATAAAGATGGAAGTATCTACTCCGCCATGTGTATAAACACGGAAATATCTACACCACCATCTCTTTAAACATGGAAATATCTACACCGCTATCTGTATAAACATGGAAATATCTACACCGCCATCTGCATGCCCATGGAAATATCTAGGCCGCCATCTGTATAAACATGGAAATATCTACACGGCCATCTGTGTATAGATGGAAATATCAACACCGCCATCTGTACAAACATGGAAATATCTACACCGCTATCTCTATAAACATGGAAATATCTGCACTGCCATCGGTAAAAACATGGAAATACCTATACAGTCATCTGTATAAACATGGAAATATCTACAATGCCATCTGTATACACATGGAAATACCTACACAGCCATCTGTATAAACATATAAATATCTACACTGCTATCTCTATAAACATGGAAATATCTACACCGCCATCTCTATAAACATGAAAATATCTACACTGCCATCTCCATAAACATGGAAGTAACTACTCCGCCATCTGTATGAACATGGAAACATCTGCACCGCCATCTGTGTGAAAAAGGAAATATCTACAATGCCATCTATATAAAGATATAAATATCTGCACCGCGAGCTGTATAAACGTGGAAATATCTCCATCGATATCTGTATAAACGTGGAAATACCAACACCGCTATGGGTATAAACATGGGAATATCTACAACGCCATCTATATAAACATGGAAATATCTACACTGCTATGTCTATAAACATGGAAATACCTACACCGCTATCTCCATAAACATGGAAATAACTACACCGCTATCTGTATAAACATGGAAATATCTACACCGCTATCTCTATAAACATGGAAATATCTATACCGTGATCTGTATAAACGTGGAAATATTTACACCGCTATCTGTATAAACATGGAAATTTCTACACCGTTATCTGTATAAATATGGAAATATCTACACCGCTATCTCTATAAACATGGAAATATCTACACCGCCATCTGTAAAAACATGGAAATATCTACAGAGTCATCTGAATAAACATGGAAATATCTACACCACCATCTGTATAAACATGGAAATACCTACAATACCATCTGCATACACATGGAAATATCTACACAGACATCTGTATAAATATGGAAATATCTACACGGCCATCTGTATAAAAATGGAGATATCTACATTGCCATCAGTAGAAAGATGGAAATATCTACACCGCTATCTCTATAAATATGGAAACATCTACACCGACATCTCTATAAACTTGAAAATATCTACACTGCCATCTCCATAAAGATGGAAGTATCTACTCCGCCATGTGTATAAACACGGAAATATCTACACCACCATCTGTTTAAACATGGAAATATCTACACCGCTATCTGTATAAACATGGAAATATCTACACCGCCATCTGCATGCCCATGGAAATATCTAGGCCGCCATCTGTATAAACATGGAAATATCTACACGGCCATCTGTGTATAGATGGAAATATCAACACCGCCATCTGTACAAACATGGAAATATCTACACCGCTATCTCTATAAACATGGAAATATCTGCACTGCCATCGGTAAAAACATGGAAATACCTATACAGTCATCTGTATAAACATGGAAATATCTACAATGCCATCTGTATACACATGGAAATACCTACACAGCCATCTGTATAAACATATAAATATCTACACTGCTATCTCTATAAACATGGAAATATCTACACCGCCATCTCTATAAACATGAAAATATCTACACTGCCATCTCCATAAACATGGAAGTAACTACTCCGCCATCTGTATGAACATGGAAACATCTGCACCGCCATCTGTGTGAAAAAGGAAATATCTACAATGCCATCTATATAAAGATATAAATATCTGCACCGCGAGCTGTATAAACGTGGAAATATCTCCATCGATATCTGTATAAACGTGGAAATACCAACACCGCTATGGGTATAAACATGGGAATATCTACAACGCCATCTATATAAACATGGAAATATCTACACCGCTATGTCTATAAACATGGAAATACCTACACCGCTATCTCCATAAACATGGAAATAACTACACCGCTATCTGTATAAACATGGAAATATCTACACCGCTATCTCTATAAACATGGAAATATCTATACCGTGATCTGTATAAACATGGAAATATTTACACCGCTATCTGTATAAACATGGAAATTTCTACACCATTATCTGTATAAATATGGAAATATCTACACCGCTATCTCTATAAACATGGAAATATCTACACCGCCATCTGTAAAAACATGGAAATACCTACACCGCCATCTGTATAAACATGGAAATACCTGTACAATCACCTGTGCAAACATGGAAATATCTACACCACCATCTGTATAAACATGGAAATATCTACAATGCCATCTGTATACACATGGAAATACCTACACGGCAATATGTGTATAGATGGAAACATCAACACCGCCATCTGTACAAACATGGAAATATCTACACTGCTATCTCTATAAACATGGAAATATGTACACTGCGGTCTGTATAAACATGGAAATATCTACACCGGTATCTGTATAAACATGGAAATATCTACACCACGATCTGTATAAACATGGAAATATCTACAAAGACATCTGTAAACATAGAAATACCTACACAGTCATGTGTAGGAACATTTAAATATCTACACTGCCATCTGTATAAACATAGAAACATCTACACAGCCCTCTGTATAAATATGGAAATATCTGCATAGGCGTCTGAATAAACATGGAAATATCTGCACCGCTATCTGTATAAACATGGAAATACCTACACCGCTGTCTCTATAAACATGGAAATATGTACACCGCTATGTGTATAAACGTGGAAATATCTCCACTACTCTCTGTATAAACTTGGAAATAACTCCACCGTTATCTGTATAAACATGGAAATATCTACAGCGCCATCTCTATAAACATTGAAATATCTACACTGCCATCTGTAAAAACATGGAAATATCTACACAGTCATCTGAATATACATGGAAATATCTACACCACCAACTGTATAAACATGGAAATACCTACAATACCATCTGTATACACATGGAAATATCTACACAGACATCTGTATAAATATGGAAATATCTACACTGCCATCAGTATAAACATGGAAATATCTACACTGGTATCTGTAGAAAGATGGAAATATCTACACCGCTATCTCTATAAATATGGAAATATCTACACTGACATCCCTATAAACATGAATATATCTACACTGCCATCTCCATAAACATGGAACTAACTACTCTGCCATCTGTATAAACATGGAAACATCTACACCGCCATCTGTGTGAATAAGGAAATATCTACAATGGCATCTGTATAAAGATATAATTATCTGCACCGCGAGCTCTATAAACATGGAAATATCTCCACCGCTATCTCTATAAACATGGAAATATCTACACCGTGATCTGTATAAACATGGAAATATCTACACCGCTATCTGTATAAACATGGAAATATCAACACAGCTACATCTATAAACATGGAAATATCTACACCGCCATCTGTATAAACATGGAAATACCTACAAAGTCATCTGTATAAACATGGAAATATCTACAAAGCCATCTGTATAAACATGGAAATATCTACACAGCCATCTGTATATACATGGAAATATCTACACCGCTATCTGTTTAAACATGGAAATAACTACACCGCTATTTGTATAAACAAGGAAATATCTACACCGTGATCTGTATAAACATGGAAATATCTACACCGCCATCTCTATAAACATGGAAATATCTACACCCCTATCTGTATAAACATGGAAATATCCACACCGCTATCTCTATAAACATGGAAAAATCAACACCGCTATCTCTATGAACATGGAAATATCTACACCGCCATCTCCATAACATGGAAAAATCTACACCACGATCAATATAAACATGGAAATATCTACACCGCTATCTGTATAAACATGGAAATATCTCCACTGCTATCTCTATAAACATCGAAATATCTACACCGCCATCGGTATAAACATGGAAATATCTACACAGCCATGTTTATATACATGGAAATATCTACACCGCTATCTATATAAACATGGAAATATCTACACCGCCATCTACATATCCATGGAAATACCTGCGCCGCCATCTGTATAAACATGGAAATATCTACACGGTCATCTGTGTATAGATGGAAATATCAACACTGCCATCTTTACAAACATGGAAATATCTGCACCGCTATCTGTATATACATGGAAATATCTACACGGCGGTCTGTATAAACATGGAAATATCTACACCGCTATCTTTATAAACATGGAAATATCTACACCGCTATCTCTATAAACATGGAAATATCTACACCGTGATCTGTATAAACATGGAAATATTTACACCGTTATGTGTATAAACATGGAAACATCTACACCGTTATCTGTATAAATATGGAAATATCTTCACCGCTATCTCTATAAACTTGGAAATATCTACACCGCCATCTGTATAAACATGGAAATACCTATACAGTCATCTGTGTAAACATGGAAATATCTACACCACAATCTGTATAAACATGGACATATCTACAATGCCATCTGTATACACATGGAAATAACTACACGGCAATCTGTGTATAGATGGAAACATCAACACCGCCATCTGTACAAACATGGAAATATCTACACTGCTATCTCTATAAACATGGAAATATCTACACTGCGGTCTTTATAAACATGGAAATATCTACACCGGTATCTGTATAAACATGGAAATATCTACACCACGATCTGCATAAACATGGAAATATATACACCGCTATCTGTATAAACATGGAAATATCTGCACCGCTATCTCTATATACATGGAAATATCTACAAAGCCATCTGTATAAACATGGAAATACGTACACAGTCATGTGTAGGAACATGGAAATATCTACACTGTCATCTGTATAAACATAGAAATATCTACACAGCCCTCTGTATAAATATGGAAATATCTGCATAGGCATCTGTATAAGCATGGAAATATCTGCACCGCTATCTGTATAAACATGGAAATACCTACACCGCTGTCTCAATAAACATGGAAATATGTACACCGCTATGTGTATAAACATGGAAATATCTCCACTGCTGTCTGTATAAACATGGAAATATCTCCACCGTTATCTGTATAAACATGGAAATATCTACTGCCCCACCTCTATAAACATTGAAATATCTACACTGCCATCTGTAAAAACATGGAAATATCTACACAGTCATCTGAATAAACATGGAAATATCTACACCGTAATCTGTATAAACATGGAAATATCTACACCGCTATCTGTATAAATATGAAATATCTAAACCGCTATCTCTATAAAAATGGAAATACCTACACTGCTATCTGTATAAACATGGAAATGTCCTCACTGCTATCTCTATGAACATGGATATATCTACACTGCTATCTCTATAAACATGGAAATATCTACACCGCTATCTGTATAAACATGGAAATACCTACACTGCGATCTGTATAAACATGGAAATATCTACACCGCGATCTGTATAAACATGGAAATACCTACACCGCGATCTTTATAAACACGGAAATATCTACACCGCTATCTGTATAAACATGGAAATATCTACACAGCTATCTCTATAAACATGGAAATATCTACACCGCCATCTGTATAAACATGGAAATAACTACAAAGTCATCTGTAGAAACATGGAAATATCTACACAGCCATCTGTATAAACATGGAAATATCTACACAGCCATCTGTATATGCATGGAAATATCTACACCGATATCTGTATAAACATGGAAATTACTACCCCGCTATTTGTATAAACCAAGAAATATCTACACCGCCATATGTTTAAACATGGAAATATATACACAGACATCTGTTTATACATTTAAATATCTACACCGCTATCTGTATAAACATGATAATAACTACACCGCTATCTGTATAAATGTGGAAATATTTGCAAAGCTATCCCTATAAACATGGTAATATCAACACCGCGATCTGAATAAACATGGAAATATCTAGACCATGATCTGTATAAACATGGAAATGTCTACACCGTGATCTGTATAAACATGGAAATATCTACACCGCCATCTCTATAAACATGGAAATATCTACACCGCGATCAGTATAAACATGGAAATATCTACACCGCTATCTGTATAAACACGGAAATATCTCCACTGCTATCTCTATAGACATCGAAATATCTACACCGCCGTCAGTATAAACATGGAAATACTTACAAAGTTATCTGTATAAACATGGAAATATCTACACAGCCATGTGTATATACATGGAAATATCTACAACGCTATCTATATAAACATGGAAAAAACTACGCTGCTATCTGTATAAACATGGAAATATATACATCGCCATCTACATATCCATAGAAATATCTGCGCCGCCATGTGTATAAACATGGAAATATCTACACGGTCATCTGTGTATAGATGGAAATATCCACACCGCCATCTGTACAAACATGGAAATATCTGCAACGCTATCTCTATAAATATGGAAATATTTACACCGTGGTCTGTATAAACATCGAAATATCTACACCGCTATCTCTACAAACATGGAAATATCTACACCGCTATCTGTATAAACATGGAAATATCTACACCGCCATCTGCATGCCCATGGAAATATCTAGGCCGCCATCTGTATAAACATGGAAATATCTACACGGCCATCTGTGTATAGATGGAAATATCAACACCGCCATCTGTACAAACATGGAAATATCTACACCGCTATCTCTATAAACATGGAAATATCTGCACTGCCATCGGTAAAAACATGGAAATACCTATACAGTCATCTGTATAAACATGGAAATATCTACAATGCCATCTGTATACACATGGAAATACCTACACAGCCATCTGTATAAACATATAAATATCTACACTGCTATCTCTATAAACATGGAAATATCTACACCGCCATCTCTATAAACATGAAAATATCTACACTGCCATCTCCATAAACATGGAAGTAACTACTCCGCCATCTGTATGAACATGGAAACATCTGCACCGCCATCTGTGTGAAAAAGGAAATATCTACAATGCCATCTATATAAAGATATAAATATCTGCACCGCGAGCTGTATAAACGTGGAAATATCTCCATCGATATCTGTATAAACGTGGAAATACCAACACCGCTATGGGTATAAACATGGGAATATCTACAACGCCATCTATATAAACATGGAAATATCTACACCGCTATGTCTATAAACATGGAAATACCTACACCGCTATCTCCATAAACATGGAAATAACTACACCGCTATCTGTATAAACATGGAAATATCTACACCGCTATCTCTATAAACATGGAAATATCTATACCGTGATCTGTATAAACATGGAAATATTTACACCGCTATCTGTATAAACATGGAAATTTCTACACCATTATCTGTATAAATATGGAAATATCTACACCGCTATCTCTATAAACATGGAAATATCTACACCGCCATCTGTAAAAACATGGAAATACCTACCACGCCATCTGTATAAACATGGAAATACCTGTACAATCACCTGTGCAAACATGGAAATATCTACACCACCATCTGTATAAACATGGAAATATCTACAATGCCATCTGTATACACATGGAAATACCTACACGGCAATATGTGTATAGATGGAAACATCAACACCGCCATCTGTACAAACATGGAAATATCTACACTGCTATCTCTATAAACATGGAAATATGTACACTGCGGTCTGTATAAACATGGAAATATCTACACCGGTATCTGTATAAACATGGAAATATCTACACCACGATCTGTATAAACATGGAAATATCTACAAAGACATCTGTAAACATAGAAATACCTACACAGTCATGTGTAGGAACATTTAAATATCTACACTGCCATCTGTATAAACATAGAAACATCTACACAGCCCTCTGTATAAATATAGAAATATCTGCATAGGCGTCTGAATAAACATGGAAATATCTGCACCGCTATCTGTATAAACATGGAAATACCTACACCGCTGTCTCTATAAACATGGAAATATGTACACCGCTATGTGTATAAACGTGGAAATATCTCCACTACTCTCTGTATAAACTTGGAAATAACTCCACCGTTATCTGTATAAACATGGAAATATCTACAGCGCCATCTCTATAAACATTGAAATATCTACACTGCCATCTGTAAAAACATGGAAATATCTACACAGTCATCTGAATATACATGGAAATATCTACACCACCAACTGTATAAACATGGAAATACCTACAATACCATCTGTATACACATGGAAATATCTACACAGACATCTGTATAAATATGGAAATATCTACACTGCCATCAGTATAAACATGGAAATATCTACACTGGTATCTGTAGAAAGATGGAAATATCTACACCGCTATCTCTATAAATATGGAAATATCTACACTGACATCCCTATAAACATGAATATATCTACACTGCCATCTCCATAAACATGGAACTAACTACTCTGCCATCTGTATAAACATGGAAACATCTACACCGCCATCTGTGTGAATAAGGAAATATCTACAATGGCATCTGTATAAAGATATAATTATCTGCACCGCGAGCTCTATAAACATGGAAATATCTCCACCGCTATCTCTATAAACATGGAAATATCTACACCGTGATCTGTATAAACATGGAAATATCTACACCGCTATCTGTATAAACATGGAAATATCAACACAGCTACATCTATAAACATGGAAATATCTACACCGCCATCTGTATAAACATGGAAATACCTACAAAGTCATCTGTATAAACATGGAAATATCTACAAAGCCATCTGTATAAACATGGAAATATCTACACAGCCATCTGTATATACATGGAAATATCTACACCGCTATCTGTTTAAACATGGAAATAACTACACCGCTATTTGTATAAACAAGGAAATATCTACACCGTGATCTGTATAAACATGGAAATATCTACACCGCCATCTCTATAAACATGGAAATATCTACACCCCTATCTGTATAAACATGGAAATATCCACACCGCTATCTCTATAAACATGGAAAAATCAACACCGCTATCTCTATGAACATGGAAATATCTACACCGCCATCTCCATAACATGGAAAAATCTACACCACGATCAATATAAACATGGAAATATCTACACCGCTATCTGTATAAACATGGAAATATCTCCACTGCTATCTCTATAAACATCGAAATATCTACACCGCCATCGGTATAAACATGGAAATATCTACACAGCCATGTTTATATACATGGAAATATCTACACCGCTATCTATATAAACATGGAAATATCTACACCGCCATCTACATATCCATGGAAATACCTGCGCCGCCATCTGTATAAACATGGAAATATCTACACGGTCATCTGTGTATAGATGGAAATATCAACACTGCCATCTTTACAAACATGGAAATATCTGCACCGCTATCTGTATATACATGGAAATATCTACACGGCGGTCTGTATAAACATGGAAATATCTACACCGCTATCTTTATAAACATGGAAATATCTACACCGCTATCTCTATAAACATGGAAATATCTACACCGTGATCTGTATAAACATGGAAATATTTACACCGTTATGTGTATAAACATGGAAACATCTACACCGTTATCTGTATAAATATGGAAATATCTTCACCGCTATCTCTATAAACTTGGAAATATCTACACCGCCATCTGTATAAACATGGAAATACCTATACAGTCATCTGTGTAAACATGGAAATATCTACACCACAATCTGTATAAACATGGACATATCTACAATGCCATCTGTATACACATGGAAATAACTACACGGCAATCTGTGTATAGATGGAAACATCAACACCGCCATCTGTACAAACATGGAAATATCTACACTGCTATCTCTATAAACATGGAAATATCTACACTGCGGTCTTTATAAACATGGAAATATCTACACCGGTATCTGTATAAACATGGAAATATCTACACCACGATCTGCATAAACATGGAAATATATACACCGCTATCTGTATAAACATGGAAATATCTGCACCGCTATCTCTATATACATGGAAATATCTACAAAGCCATCTGTATAAACATGGAAATACGTACACAGTCATGTGTAGGAACATGGAAATATCTACACTGTCATCTGTATAAACATAGAAATATCTACACAGCCCTCTGTATAAATATGGAAATATCTGCATAGGCATCTGTATAAGCATGGAAATATCTGCACCGCTATCTGTATAAACATGGAAATACCTACACCGCTGTCTCAATAAACATGGAAATATGTACACCGCTATGTGTATAAACATGGAAATATCTCCACTGCTGTCTGTATAAACATGGAAATATCTCCACCGTTATCTGTATAAACATGGAAATATCTACTGCCCCACCTCTATAAACATTGAAATATCTACACTGCCATCTGTAAAAACATGGAAATATCTACACAGTCATCTGAATAAACATGGAAATATCTACACCGTAATCTGTATAAACATGGAAATATCTACACCGCTATCTGTATAAATATGAAATATCTAAACCGCTATCTCTATAAAAATGGAAATACCTACACTGCTATCTGTATAAACATGGAAATGTCCTCACTGCTATCTCTATGAACATGGATATATCTACACTGCTATCTCTATAAACATGGAAATATCTACACCGCTATCTGTATAAACATGGAAATACCTACACTGCGATCTGTATAAACATGGAAATATCTACACCGCGATCTGTATAAACATGGAAATACCTACACCGCGATCTTTATAAACACGGAAATATCTACACCGCTATCTGTATAAACATGGAAATATCTACACAGCTATCTCTATAAACATGGAAATATCTACACCGCCATCTGTATAAACATGGAAATAACTACAAAGTCATCTGTAGAAACATGGAAATATCTACACAGCCATCTGTATAAACATGGAAATATCTACACAGCCATCTGTATATGCATGGAAATATCTACACCGATATCTGTATAAACATGGAAATTACTACCCCGCTATTTGTATAAACCAAGAAATATCTACACCGCCATATGTTTAAACATGGAAATATATACACAGACATCTGTTTATACATTTAAATATCTACACCGCTATCTGTATAAACATGATAATAACTACACCGCTATCTGTATAAATGTGGAAATATTTGCAAAGCTATCCCTATAAACATGGTAATATCAACACCGCGATCTGAATAAACATGGAAATATCTAGACCATGATCTGTATAAACATGGAAATGTCTACACCGTGATCTGTATAAACATGGAAATATCTACACCGCCATCTCTATAAACATGGAAATATCTACACCGCGATCAGTATAAACATGGAAATATCTACACCGCTATCTGTATAAACACGGAAATATCTCCACTGCTATCTCTATAGACATCGAAATATCTACACCGCCGTCAGTATAAACATGGAAATACTTACAAAGTTATCTGTATAAACATGGAAATATCTACACAGCCATGTGTATATACATGGAAATATCTACAACGCTATCTATATAAACATGGAAAAAACTACGCTGCTATCTGTATAAACATGGAAATATATACATCGCCATCTACATATCCATAGAAATATCTGCGCCGCCATGTGTATAAACATGGAAATATCTACACGGTCATCTGTGTATAGATGGAAATATCCACACCGCCATCTGTACAAACATGGAAATATCTGCAACGCTATCTCTATAAATATGGAAATATTTACACCGTGGTCTGTATAAACATCGAAATATCTACACCGCTATCTCTACAAACATGGAAATATCTACACCGCGATCTGTATAAACATGGAAATATCTACACTGCCATCTGTATAAACATGGAAATATCTACACAGCCCTCTGTATAAATATGGAAATATCTGCATAGGCATCTGTATAAACGTGGAGATATCTGCACCGCTATCTGTATAAACATGGAAATACCTTCACCGCTGTCTCTATAAACATGGAAATATATACACCGCTATGTGTATAATCATGGAAATATCTCCACTGCTCTCTGTATAAACATGGAAATATCTCCACTGTTATCTGTATAAACATGGGAATATCTACAGCGCCATCTGTGTAAACATGGAAATATCAACACCATGATCATTATAAACATGGAAATATCTACACCGATATCTGTATAAACATGGAAATATCTCCACTGCTATCTCTATAAACATCGGAATATCTACACCGCCATCTGTATAAACATGGAAATAGTTACAAAGTTATCTGTATAAAGATGGAAATATCTACACCGCCATCTGTATAAACATGGAAATATCTACACCGCCATCTGTATAAACATGGAAATATCTACACAGCCATGTGTATATACATGGAAATATCTACACTGCTATCTATATAAACAAGGAAATATCTACACCGCCATCTATATATCCATGGAAATATCTGCGCCGACATCTCTATAAACATGGAAATATCTACACCGCGATCTGTATAAACATGGAAATATCTACACCGCTATTTGTATAAGCATGGAAATAGCAACACCGTTATCTGTGTAAACATGGAAATATCCACACCGCTATCTTTTTAAACATGAAAATACTTACACCACAATCTCTATAAACATGGAGATATTTACACTGCTATCTCTATAAACATAGAAATAACTACACCGCCATCTGTATAAACATGGAAATATCTACACCGCCATCTGAATAAACATGGAAATATCTACACAGACATCTGTATAAAATGGAAATATCTACACTGCCATCTCTATGAACTTGGAAATATCTACACTGACATCTGGAGAAAGATGGAAATGTCTACAAAGCGATCTGTAAAAACATGGGAATTTCTACACCGCCACCTGTATAAACATGGAAATATCTACAGCGCTATATGTATCAAGATGGAAATAACTACACCGCAATCTGTATAAACATGGAAGTATCTACAATGGTATCTCTGTAAACATGGAGATAACTACACTGATATCTGTGTAAACTTGGAAATATCTACACCACTATCTGTGTAAATTTGGTAATACCTACACCGCTATCTGTGCAAAGATGGAAATAACTATACCGCTATCTCTGTAAACATGGAAATATCTACACCGATATCTCTATAAACATGGAAATATCTACACTGCCATCTGTATAAATATGGAAATACCTACACCGCTTTCTCTTTAAACATGAAAATATCTACCCTGCTATCTCTATATACATGGAAATATCTACACCTCCATCTCTATAAACATGAAAATATCTACACCGCCATCTTCAGAAACATGGATGTATCTACACCGCCATCTGTATAAACATGGAAATATCTACACCACTATCTGTATAAACTTGGAAATATCCTCACTGCCATCTGTATAAACATGGAAACATCTACACCGCCATCTGTATAAAGATGGAAATATCTACACCGCAATATGTATAAATATGGAAACACCTACACTGCTATCTCTATAGACATGGAAATATCTAAACCGCTCTCTGTATAAACATGGAAATATCTACACTGCCATCTGTATAAAGATGGAAATATTTACACCGCGAGCTGTATAAACATGGAAATATCTACACCGCTATCTGTATAAACATGGAAATACCAACACCGTTATCTGTATAAATATGGAAATATCTACATCGCTATCTCTATAAACATGAAAATACTTACACCACCATCTCTATAAACATGGAGATATTTACACCGCTATCTCTATAAACATAGAAATAACTACACCGCCATCTCTATAAACATGGAAATGTCTGCACTGCCATCTGGATAAACATGGAAATATCTACAAAGCCATTTGTATAAACATGGAAATATCTACACTGCCTTCTGTATAAACTTGGAAATATCTACACTGACATCTGTAGAAAGATGTAAATGTCTACAAAGCGATTTGTATAAACATGGGAAATTCTACACCGCTACCTATATAAACATGGAAATATCTACAATGCTATCTCTGTAAACGTCGAAATATCTACACAGATATCTGTGTAAACTTGGAAATATCTACACCACTATCTGTGTAAATTTGGCAATATCTAAACCACAATCTGTTCAAAGATGGAAATACGTACACCGCTATCTCTGTAACATGGAAATATCTACACCGATATCTGTATAAACATGGAAATATCTACACTGCCATCTGTATAAACATGGAAATATCCACAGCGCCATCTGTATAAACATGGAAATATCTACACCGCCATCTGTACACACATGGAAATATCTACACAGCTATCTGTATAAACATGGAAATATCTACACTGCTATCTCTATAAACATGGAAATATATACACCGCTATGTGTATAAACATGGAAATATCTACATCGCTATCTGTATAAACAGGGAAATACCTCCTCCGCTATCTGTATAAACTTGGAAATATCTACACCGCTATCTGTATAAACATGGAAATATCTACAACGCTATCTCTGTAAACATGGAAATATCTACACAGCTATCTGTGTAAACTTGGAAATATCTACACAGCTATCTGTGTAAAAGTGGAAATATCTACACAGCAATCTGTGCAAAGATGGAAATATCTACACCGCCTATCTCTGTAAACATGGAAATATCTACACCGCTATCTGTATAAACATGGAAATATCTATACCGCAGTCTCTATAAACATGGAAATATCTACACCGCGATCTGTATAAACATGGAAATACCTACACCGCGATCTTTATAAACACGGAAATATCTACACCGCTATCTGTATAAACATGGAAATATCTACACAGCTATCTCTATAAACATGGAAATATCTGCACTGCCATCTGTAAAAACATGGAAATACCTATACAGTCATCTGTATAAACATGGAAATATCTACAATGCCATCTGTATACACATGGAAATATCTACACAGCCATC
Organism: Pan troglodytes; assembly: GCF_028858775.2. NCBI lineage: Eukaryota > Metazoa > Chordata > Mammalia > Primates > Hominidae > Pan > Pan troglodytes. The sequence goes on from NC_072411.2 coordinate 911,047, forward strand.
TGTATAAACATGTAAATATCTACACTGCTGTCTCCATAAACATGGAAATATCTACACCGCCATCTCTATAAACCTGAAAATATCTACACTGCCATCTCCATAAACATAGAACTAACTACTCCGCCATCTGTATAAACATGGAAACATCTACACCGCCATCTGTGTGAATAAGGAAATATCTAAAATGCCATCTGTATAAAGATATAATTATCTGCAACGCGAGCTGTATAAACATGGAAATATCTACATCGCTACCTGTATAAACGTGGAAATACCAACACCGCTATCGGTATAAACATGGAAACATCCACAACGCCATCTATATAAACATGGAAATATCTACACCGCTATGTCTATAAACATGGAAATACCTACACCGCTATCTCTATAAACATGGAAATATCTACACCGCTATCTGTATAAACATGGAAATATCTACACCGCTATCTGAATAAACATGGAAATATCTACACCGCGATCTGTATAAACATGGAAATATCTACACCGCGATCTGCATAAACATGGAAATATCTACACCGCGATCTGCATAAACATGGAAATATCTACACCGCGATCTGTATAAACATGGAAATATCTACACCGCTATCTCTATAAACATGAAAATACTTACACCGCCATCTCTATAAACGTGGAAATATTTACACCGGTATTTCTATAAACATAGAAATAACTACACCGCCATCTCTATAAACATGGAAATATCTACAACGCCATCTCTATAAACATGAAAATATCTACACTGCCATCTCCATAAAGATGGAAGTATCTACTCCACCATGTGTATAAACACGGAAATATCTACACCACTATCTGTGTAAACATGGAAATATCTACACCGCTATCTGTATATACATGGAAATATCTACACCGCCATCTGCATGTCCATGGAAATATCTACGCCGCCATCTGTATAAACATGGAAATATCTACACGGCCATCTGTGTATAGATGGAAATATCAACACCGCCATCTGTACAAACATGGAAATATCTACACCGCTATCTCTGTAAACACGGAAATATCTGCACTGCCATCTGTAAAAACATGGAAATACCTATAGAGTCATCTGTATAAACTTGGAAATATCTACAATGCCATCTGTATACACATGGAAATATCTACACAGCCATCTGTATAAACATGTAAATATCTACACTGCTATCTCTATAAACATGGAAATATCTACACCGCCACCTCAATAAACATGAAAATATCTACACTGCCATCTCCATAAACATAGAACTAACTACTCCGCCGTCTGTATAAACATGGAAACATCTACACCGCCATCTGTGTGAATAAGGAAATATCTACAATGCCATCTGTATAAAGATATAAATATCTGCACCGCGAGCTGTATAAACATGGAAATATCTACATCGCTATCTGTATAAACGTGGAAATACCAACACCGCTATCGGTATAAACATGGAAATATCTACAACACCATCTATATAAACATGGAAATATCTACACCGCTATGTCTATAAACATGGAAATACCTACACCGCTATCTCTATAAACATGGAAATATCTACACCGCTATCTGTATAAACATGGAAATATCTACACCGCTATCTGTGTAAACATGGAAATATCTACACCGCGATCTGTATAAACATGGAAATATCTACACCGCGATCTGTATAAACATGGAAATATCTACACCGCCATCTGCATGTCCATGGAAATATCTATGCCGCCATCTGTATAAACATGGAAATATCTACACGGCCATCTGTGTATAGACGGAAATATCAACACTGCCATCTGTACAAACGTGGAAATATCTACACCGCTATCTCTATAAACATGGAAATATCTGCACTGCCAGCTGTAAAAACATGGAAATACGTATACAGTCATGTGTATAAACATGGATATATCTACAATGCCATCTGTATACACATGGAAATATCTACACAGCCATCTGTATAAACATGTAAATATCTACACTGTTATCTCTATAAACGTGGAAATATCTACACCGCCATCTCTATAAACATGAAAATATCTACACTGCCATCTCCATAAACATGGAACTAACTACTCCGCCATCTGTATAAACATGGAAATATCTACACCGCTATCTCTATAAACTTGAAAATACTTACACCACCATCTCTATAAACATGGAGATATTTACACCGCTATCTCTATAAACATAGAAATAACTACTCCGCCATCTCTATAAACATGGAAATATCTACACCGCCATCTGAATAAACATGGAAATAACTACACAGACATCTGTATAAACATGGAAATATCTACACTGCCATCTGTATAAACTTGGAAATATCTACACTGACATCTGTAGAATAATGGAAATGTCTACAAAGCGATCTGTATAAACATGGGAATTTCTACACCGCTACCTGTATAAACATGGAAATATCTACACCGCTATCTGTATCAACATGGAAATAACTACTCCGCAATCTGTATAAACAAGGTAATATCTACAATGCTATCTCTGTAAACATGGAAATATCTACACACTTATCTGTGTAAACTTGGAAATATCTACAGCGCTATCTGTGTAAATTTGGCAACACCTACACTGCAATCTGTGCAAAGATGGAAATACCTACACCGCTATCTCTGTAAACATGGAAATATCTACACCGATATCTGTATAAACATTGAAATACCTACACTGCCATCTGTATAAACATGGAAATATCTACAGCGCCATCTGTATAAACATGGAAATATATACACCACCATCTGTACAAACATGGAAATACCTACACAGCCATCTGTAAAAACATGGACATATCTACACTGCTATCTCTATAAACATGGAAATATCTACACCGCTATCTGTATAAACATGGAAATATCTACATCGCTATCTGTATAAACAGGGAAATATCTCCACCGCTATCTGTATAAACGTGGAAATATCTACACCACTATCTGTATAAACATGGAAATATCTACACCGCTATCAGTATAAACATGGAAAAATCTTCACTGCCATCTGTATAAAGATGGAAATATCTGCACTGCGAGTTGTATTAACGTGGAAATATCTACACCGCTATCTCTATAAACATGGAAAAACCTACAACACCATCTCTATAAATATGGAAATATGTACACCGCTATCTGTATAAACATGGAAATCTCTACACCGCTATCTGTATAAACCTGGAAAGATCTACACCACTATCTGTATAAACATGGAAATATCTACAATGCTATCTTTCTAAACAAGGAAATGTCTACACCGCTATCTGTATAAACATGGAAATATCTACATCGTTATCTCTATAAACATGAAAATATCTACACTGACATCTGTATAAACATGGAAATATCTACACAGTCATCTGAATATACATGGAAATATCTACACCACCAACTGTATAAACATGGAAATACCTACAATACCATCTGTATACACATGGAAATATCTACACAGACATCTGTATAAATATGGAAATATCTACACTGCCATCAGTATAAACATGGAAATATCTACACTGGTATCTGTAGAAAGATGGAAATATCTACACCGCTATCTCTATAAATATGGAAATATCTACACTGACATCCCTATAAACATGAATATATCTACACTGCCATCTCCATAAACATGGAAATAACTACTCCGCCATCTGTATAAACATGGAAACATCTACACCGCCATCTGTGTGAATAAGGAAATATCTACAATGGCATCTGTATAAAGATATAATTATCTGCACCGCGAGCTCTATAAACATGGAAATATCTCCACCGCTATCTCTATAAACATGGAAATATCTACACCGTGATCTGTATAAACATGGAAATATCTACACCGCTATCTGTATAAACATGGAAATATCAACACAGCTATATCTATAAACATGGAAATATCTACACCGCCATCTGTATAAACATGGAAATACCTACAAAGTCATCTGTATAAACATTGAAATATCTACAAAGCCATCTGTATAAACATGGAAATATCTACACAGCCATCTGTATATACATGGAAATATCTACACCGCTATCTGTTTAAACATGGAAATAACTACACCGCTATTTGTATAAACAAGGAAATATCTACACCGTGATCTGTATAAACATGGAAATATCTACACCGCCATCTCTATAAACATGGAAATATCTACACCCCTATCTGTATAAACATGGAAATATCCACACCGCTATCTCTATAAACATGGAAAAATCAACACCGCTATCTCTATGAACATGGAAATATCTACACCGCCATCTCCATAACATGGAAATATCTACACCACGATCAATATAAACATGGAAATATCTACACCGCTATCTGTATAAACATGGAAATATCTCCACTGCTATCTCTATAAACATCGAAATATCTACACCGCCATCGGTATAAACATGGAAATATCTACACAGCCATGTTTATATACATGGAAATATCTACACCGCTATCTATATAAACATGGAAATATCTACACCGCCATCTACATATCCATGGAAATACCTGCGCCGCCATCTGTATAAACATGGAAATATCTACACGGTCATCTGTGTATAGATGGAAATATCAACACTGCCATCTTTACAAACATGGAAATATCTGCACTGCTATCTGTATAAACATGGAAATATCTACACCGCGGTCTGTATAAACATGGAAACATCTACACCGCTATCTTTATAAACATGGAAATATCTACACCGCTATCTCTATAAACATGGAAATATCTACACCGTGATCTGTATAAACATGGAAATATTTACACCGCTATCTGTATAAACATGGAAACATCTACACCGTTATCTGTATAAATATGGAAATATCTTCACCGCTATCTCTATAAACTTGGAAATATCTACACCGCCATCTGTATAAACATGGAAATACCTATACAGTCAACTGTGTAAACATGGAAAATATCTACACCACAATCTGTATAAACATGGACATATCTACAATGACATCTGTATACACATGGAAATAACTACACGGCAATCTGTGTATAGATGGAAACATCAACACCGCCATCTGTACAAACATGGAAATATCTACACTGCTATCTCTATAAACATGGAAATATCTACACTGCGGTCTTTATAAACATGGAAATATCTACACCGGTATCCGTATAAACATGGAAATATCTACACCACGATCTGTATAAACATGGAAATATATACACCGCTATCTGTATAAACATGGAAATATCTGCACCGCTATCTCTATATACATGGAAATATCTACAAAGCCATCTGTATAAACATGGAAATACGTACACAGTCATGTGTAGGAACATGGAAATATCTACACTGTCATCTTTATAAACATAGAAATATCTACATAGCCCTCTGTATAAATATGGAAATATCTGCATAGGCATCTGTATAAACATGGAAATATCTGCACCGCTATCTGTATAAACATGGAAATACCTACACCGCTGTCTCAATAAACATGGAAATATGTACACCGCTATGTGTATAAACATGGAAATATCTCCACTGCTGTCTGTATAAACATGGAAATATCTCCACCGTTATCTGTATAAACATGGAAATATCTACTGCCCCACCTCTATAAACATTGAAATATCTACACTGCCATCTGTAAAAACATGGAAATATCTACACAGTCATCTGAATAAACATGGAAATATCTACACCGTAATCTGTATAAACATGGAAATATCTACACCGCTATCTGTATAAATATGAAATATCTAAACCGCTATCTCTATAAAAATGGAAATACCTACACTGCTATCTGTATAAACATGGAAATGTCCTCACTGCTATCTCTATGAACATGGATATATCTACACTGCTATCTCTATAAACATGGAAATATCTACACCGCTATCTGTATAAACATGGAAACACCTACACTGCGATCTGTATAAACATGGAAATATCTACACCGCGATCTGTATAAACATGGAAATACCTACACCGCGATCTTTATAAACACGGAAATATCTACACCGCTATCTGTATAAACATGGAAATATCTACACAGCTATCTCTATAAACATGGAAATATCTACACCGCCATCTGTATAAACATGGAAATAACTACAAAGTCATCTGTAGAAACATGGAAATATCTACACAGCCATCTGTATAAACATGGAAATATCTACACAGCCATCTGTATATGCATGGAAATATCTACACCGATATCTGTATAAACATGGAAATTACTACCCCGCTATTTGTATAAACCAAGAAATATCTACACCGCCATATGTTTAAACATGGAAATATATACACAGACATCTGTTTATACATTTAAATATCTACACCGCTATCTGTATAAACATGATAATAACTACACCGCTATCTGTATAAATGTGGAAATATTTGCAAAGCTATCCCTATAAACATGGTAATATCAACACCGCGATCTGAATAAACATGGAAATATCTAGACCATGATCTGTATAAACATGGAAATATCTACACCGTGATCTGTATAAACATGGAAATATCTACACCGCCATCTCTATAAACATGGAAATATCTACACCGCGATCAGTATAAACATGGAAATATCTACACTGCTATCTGTATAAACACGGAAATATCTCCACTGCTATCTCTATAGACATCGAAATATCTACACCGCCGTCAGTATAAACATGGAAATACTTACAAAGTTATCTGTATAAACATGGAAATATCTACACAGCCATGTGTATATACATGAAAATATCTACAACGCTATCTACATAAACATGGAAAAAACTACACTGCTATCTGTATAAACATGGAAATATATACATCGCCATCTACATATCCATAGAAATATCTGCGCCGCCATCTGTATAAACATGGAAATACCTACACCGCTGTCTCTATAAACATGGAAATATGTACAACGCTATGTGTATAAACATGGAAATATCTCCACTGCTCTCTGTATAAACATGGAAATATCTCCACCGTTATCTCTATAAATATGGAAATATCTACAGCGCCATCTCTAAAAACAAGGAAATATCTACACCACGATCAATATAAACATGGAAATATCTACACGGTCATCTGTGTATAGATGGAAATATCAACACCGCCATCTCTACAAACTTGGAAATATCTACACCGCTATCTGTATAAACATGGAACTATCTACACCGCGGTCTCTGTAAACATGGAAATATCTACACCGCTATCTGTATAAACATGGAAATATGTACACTGCTATCTCTATAAACATGGAAATATCTACACCGCGATCTGTATAAACGTGGAAATATTTACACCGCTGTCTGTATAAACATGGAAATTTCTGCACCGTTATCTGTATAAATATGGAAATATCTACACCGCTATCTCTATAAACATGGAAATATCTACACCGCCATCTGTAAAAACATGGAAATATCTACAGAGTCATCTGAATAAACATGGAAATATCTACACCACCATCTGTATAAACATGGAAATACCTACAATACCATCTGCATACACATGGAAATATCTACACAGACATCTGTATAAATATGGAAATATCTACACGGCCATCTGTATAAAAATGGAGATATCTACATTGCCATCAGTAGAAAGATGGAAATATCTACACCGCTATCTCTATAAATATGGAAACATCTACACCGACATCTCTATAAACTTGAAAATATCTACACTGCCATCTCCATAAAGATGGAAGTATCTACTCCGCCATGTGTATAAACACGGAAATATCTACACCACCATCTGTTTAAACATGGAAATATCTACACCGCTATCTGTATAAACATGGAAATATCTACACCGCCATCTGCATGCCCATGGAAATATCTAGGCCGCCATCTGTATAAACATGGAAATATCTACACGGCCATCTGTGTATAGATGGAAATATCAACACCGCCATCTGTACAAACATGGAAATATCTACACCGCTATCTCTATAAACATGGAAATATCTGCACTGCCATCGGTAAAAACATGGAAATACCTATACAGTCATCTGTATAAACATGGAAATATCTACAATGCCATCTGTATACACATGGAAATACCTACACAGCCATCTGTATAAACATATAAATATCTACACTGCTATCTCTATAAACATGGAAATATCTACACCGCCATCTCTATAAACATGAAAATATCTACACTGCCATCTCCATAAACATGGAAGTAACTACTCCGCCATCTGTATGAACATGGAAACATCTGCACCGCCATCTGTGTGAAAAAGGAAATATCTACAATGCCATCTATATAAAGATATAAATATCTGCACCGCGAGCTGTATAAACGTGGAAATATCTCCATCGATATCTGTATAAACGTGGAAATACCAACACCGCTATGGGTATAAACATGGGAATATCTACAACGCCATCTATATAAACATGGAAATATCTACACCGCTATGTCTATAAACATGGAAATACCTACACCGCTATCTCCATAAACATGGAAATAACTACACCGCTATCTGTATAAACATGGAAATATCTACACCGCTATCTCTATAAACATGGAAATATCTATACCGTGATCTGTATAAACATGGAAATATTTACACCGCTATCTGTATAAACATGGAAATTTCTACACCATTATCTGTATAAATATGGAAATATCTACACCGCTATCTCTATAAACATGGAAATATCTACACCGCCATCTGTAAAAACATGGAAATACCTACACCGCCATCTGTATAAACATGGAAATACCTGTACAATCATCTGTGTAAACATGGAAATATCTACACCACCATCTGTATAAACATGGAAATATCTACAATGCCATCTGTATACACATGGAAATACCTACACGGCAATATGTGTATAGATGGAAACATCAACACCGCCATCTGTACAAACATGGAAATATCTACACTGCTATCTCTATAAACATGGAAATATGTACACTGCGGTCTGTATAAACATGGAAATATCTACACCGGTATCTGTATAAACATGGAAATATCTACACCACGATCTGTATAAACATGGAAATATCTACAAAGACATCTGTAAACATAGAAATACCTACACAGTCATGTGTAGGAACATTTAAATATCTACACTGCCATCTGTATAAACATAGAAACATCTACACAGCCCTCTGTATAAATATGGAAATATCTGCATAGGCGTCTGAATAAACATGGAAATATCTGCACCGCTATCTGTATAAACATGGAAATACCTACACCGCTGTCTCTATAAACATGGAAATATGTACACCGCTATGTGTATAAACGTGGAAATATCTCCACTACTCTCTGTATAAACTTGGAAATAACTCCACCGTTATCTGTATAAACATGGAAATATCTACAGCGCCATCTCTATAAACATTGAAATATCTACACTGCCATCTGTAAAAACATGGAAATATCTACACAGTCATCTGAATATACATGGAAATATCTACACCACCAACTGTATAAACATGGAAATACCTACAATACCATCTGTATACACATGGAAATATCTACACAGACATCTGTATAAATATGGAAATATCTACACTGCCATCAGTATAAACATGGAAATATCTACACTGGTATCTGTAGAAAGATGGAAATATCTACACCGCTATCTCTATAAATATGGAAATATCTACACTGACATCCCTATAAACATGAATATATCTACACTGCCATCTCCATAAACATGGAACTAACTACTCCGCCATCTGTATAAACATGGAAACATCTACACCGCCATCTGTGTGAATAAGGAAATATCTACAATGGCATCTGTATAAAGATATAATTATCTGCACCGCGAGCTCTATAAACATGGAAATATCTCCACCGCTATCTCTATAAACATGGAAATATCTACACCGTGATCTGTATAAACATGGAAATATCTACACCGCTATCTGTATAAACATGGAAATATCAACACAGCTACATCTATAAACATGGAAATATCTACACCGCCATCTGTATAAACATGGAAATACCTACAAAGTCATCTGTATAAACATGGAAATATCTACAAAGCCATCTGTATAAACATGGAAATATCTACACAGCCATCTGTATATACATGGAAATATCTACACCGCTATCTGTTTAAACATGGAAATAACTACACCGCTATTTGTATAAACAAGGAAATATCTACACCGTGATCTGTATAAACATGGAAATATCTACACCGCCATCTCTATAAACATGGAAATATCTACACCCCTATCTGTATAAACATGGAAATATCCACACCGCTATCTCTATAAACATGGAAAAATCAACACCGCTATCTCTATGAACATGGAAATATCTACACCGCCATCTCCATAACATGGAAAAATCTACACCACGATCAATATAAACATGGAAATATCTACACCGCTATCTGTATAAACATGGAAATATCTCCACTGCTATCTCTATAAACATCGAAATATCTACACCGCCATCGGTATAAACATGGAAATATCTACACAGCCATGTTTATATACATGGAAATATCTACACCGCTATCTATATAAACATGGAAATATCTACACCGCCATCTACATATCCATGGAAATACCTGCGCCGCCATCTGTATAAACATGGAAATATCTACACGGTCATCTGTGTATAGATGGAAATATCAACACTGCCATCTTTACAAACATGGAAATATCTGCACCGCTATCTGTATATACATGGAAATATCTACACGGCGGTCTGTATAAACATGGAAATATCTACACCGCTATCTTTATAAACATGGAAATATCTACACCGCTATCTCTATAAACATGGAAATATCTACACCGTGATCTGTATAAACATGGAAATATTTACACCGTTATGTGTATAAACATGGAAACATCTACACCGTTATCTGTATAAATATGGAAATATCTTCACCGCTATCTCTATAAACTTGGAAATATCTACACCGCCATCTGTATAAACATGGAAATACCTATACAGTCATCTGTGTAAACATGGAAATATCTACACCACAATCTGTATAAACATGGACATATCTACAATGCCATCTGTATACACATGGAAATAACTACACGGCAATCTGTGTATAGATGGAAACATCAACACCGCCATCTGTACAAACATGGAAATATCTACACTGCTATCTCTATAAACATGGAAATATCTACACTGCGGTCTTTATAAACATGGAAATATCTACACCGGTATCTGTATAAACATGGAAATATCTACACCACGATCTGCATAAACATGGAAATATATACACCGCTATCTGTATAAACATGGAAATATCTGCACCGCTATCTCTATATACATGGAAATATCTACAAAGCCATCTGTATAAACATGGAAATACGTACACAGTCATGTGTAGGAACATGGAAATATCTACACTGTCATCTGTATAAACATAGAAATATCTACACAGCCCTCTGTATAAATATGGAAATATCTGCATAGGCATCTGTATAAGCATGGAAATATCTGCACCGCTATCTGTATAAACATGGAAATACCTACACCGCTGTCTCAATAAACATGGAAATATGTACACCGCTATGTGTATAAACATGGAAATATCTCCACTGCTGTCTGTATAAACATGGAAATATCTCCACCGTTATCTGTATAAACATGGAAATATCTACTGCCCCACCTCTATAAACATTGAAATATCTACACTGCCATCTGTAAAAACATGGAAATATCTACACAGTCATCTGAATAAACATGGAAATATCTACACCGTAATCTGTATAAACATGGAAATATCTACACCGCTATCTGTATAAATATGAAATATCTAAACCGCTATCTCTATAAAAATGGAAATACCTACACTGCTATCTGTATAAACATGGAAATGTCCTCACTGCTATCTCTATGAACATGGATATATCTACACTGCTATCTCTATAAACATGGAAATATCTACACCGCTATCTGTATAAACATGGAAATACCTACACTGCGATCTGTATAAACATGGAAATATCTACACCGCGATCTGTATAAACATGGAAATACCTACACCGCGATCTTTATAAACACGGAAATATCTACACCGCTATCTGTATAAACATGGAAATATCTACACATCTATCTCTATAAACATGGAAATATCTACACCGCCATCTGTATAAACATGGAAATAACTACAAAGTCATCTGTAGAAACATGGAAATATCTACACAGCCATCTGTATAAACATGGAAATATCTACACAGCCATCTGTATATGCATGGAAATATCTACACCGATATCTGTATAAACATGGAAATTACTACCCCGCTATTTGTATAAACCAAGAAATATCTACACCGCCATATGTTTAAACATGGAAATATATACACAGACATCTGTTTATACATTTAAATATCTACACCGCTATCTGTATAAACATGATAATAACTACACCGCTATCTGTATAAATGTGGAAATATTTGCAAAGCTATCCCTATAAACATGGTAATATCAACACCGCGATCTGAATAAACATGGAAATATCTAGACCATGATCTGTATAAACATGGAAATGTCTACACCGTGATCTGTATAAACATGGAAATATCTACACCGCCATCTCTATAAACATGGAAATATCTACACCGCGATCAGTATAAACATGGAAATATCTACACCGCTATCTGTATAAACACGGAAATATCTCCACTGCTATCTCTATAGACATCGAAATATCTACACCGCCGTCAGTATAAACATGGAAATACTTACAAAGTTATCTGTATAAACATGGAAATATCTACACAGCCATGTGTATATACATGGAAATATCTACAACGCTATCTATATAAACATGGAAAAAACTACACTGCTATCTGTATAAACATGGAAATATATACATCGCCATCTACATATCCATAGAAATATCTGCGCCGCCATCTGTATAAACATGGAAATATCTACACGGTCATCTGTGTATAGATGGAAATATCCACACCGCCATCTGTACAAACATGGAAATATCTGCAACGCTATCTCTATAAACATGGAAATATTTACACCGTGGTCTGTATAAACATCGAAATATCTACACCGCTATCTCTACAAACATGGAAATATCTACACCGCGATCTGTATAAACATGGAAATATCTACACTGCCATCTGTATAAACATGGAAATATCTACACAGCCCTCTGTATAAATATGGAAATATCTGCATAGGCATCTGTATAAACGTGGAAATATCTGCACCGCTATCTGTATAAACATGGAAATACCTTCACCGCTGTCTCTATAAACATGGAAATATATACACCGCTGTGTGTATAAACATGGAAATATCTCCACTGCTCTCTGTATAAACATGGAAATATCTCCACCGTTATCTGTATAAACATGGGAATATCTACAGCGCCATCTGTATAAACATGGAAATATCTACACCACGATCATTATAAACATGGAAATATCTACACCGATATCTGTATAAACATGGAAATATCTCCACTGCTATCTCTATAAACATCGAAATATCTACACCGCCATCTGTATAAACATGGAAATACTTACAAAGTTATCTGCATAAAGATGGAAATATCTACACCGCCATCTGTATAAACATGGAAATATCTACACCGCCATCTGTATAAACATGGAAATATCTACACAGCCATGTGTATATACATGGAAATATCTACACTGCTATCTATATAAACAAGGAAATATCTACACCGCCATCTATATATCCATGGAAATATCTGCGCCGACATCTCTATAAACATGGAAATATCTACACGGTCATCTGTGTATAGATGGAAATATCAACACCGCCATCTGTACAAACATGGAAATATCTGCACCGCTATCGGTATAAACATGGAAATATCTACACCGCAGTCTGTATAAACATGGAAGTATCTCCACTGCTATATCTATAAACATCGAAATATCTACACCGCCATCTGTATAAACATGGAAATACTTACAAAGTTATCTGTATAAACATGGAAATATCTACACCGCCATCTGTATAAACATGGAAATATCTACACAGCCATGTGTATATACATGGAAATATCTACACCGCTATCTATATAAACATGGAAATAACTACACCGCTATCTGTATAAACAATGAAATATCTACACCGCCATCTACATATCCATGGAAATACCTGCGCCGCCATCTCTATAAACATGGAAATATCTACACGGTCAACTGTGTATACATGGAAATATCAACACCGCCATCTGTTCAAACATGGAAATATCTGCACCGCTATCTGTATAAACATGGAAATACCTACACCGCTGTCTCTATAAACATGGAAATATGTACAACGCTATGTGTATAAACATGGAAATATCTCCACTGCTCTCTGTATAAACATGGAAATATCTCCACCGTTATCTCTATAAATATGGAAATATCTACAGCGCCATCTCTAAAAACAAGGAAAAATCTACACCACGATCAATATAAACATGGAAATATCTACACGGTCATCTGTGTATAGATGGAAATATCAACACCGCCATCTCTACAAACTTGGAAATATCTACACCGCTATCTGTATAAACATGGAACTATCTACACCGCGGTCTGTATAAACATGGAAATATCTACACCGCTATCTGTATAAACATGGAAATATGTACACTGCTATCTCTATAAACATGGAAATATCTACACCGCGATCTGTATAAACGTGGAAATATTTACACCGCTGTCTGTATAAACATGGAAATTTCTGCACCGTTATCTGTATAAATATGGAAATATCTACACCGCTATCTCTATAAACATGGAAATATCTACACCGCCATCTGTAAAAACATGGAAATATCTACAGAGTCATCTGAATAAACATGGAAATATCTACACCACCATCTGTATAAACATGGAAATACCTACAATACCATCTGCATACACATGGAAATATCTACACAGACATCTGTATAAATATGGAAATATCTACACGGCCATCTGTATAAAAATGGAGATATCTACATTGCCATCAGTAGAAAGATGGAAATATCTACACCGCTATCTCTATAAATATGGAAACATCTACACCGACATCTCTATAAACTTGAAAATATCTACACTGCCATCTCCATAAAGATGGAAGTATCTACTCCGCCATGTGTATAAACACGGAAATATCTACACCACCATCTGTTTAAACATGGAAATATCTACACCGCTATCTGTATAAACATGGAAATATCTACACCGCCATCTGCATGCCCATGGAAATATCTAGGCCGCCATCTGTATAAACATGGAAATATCTACACGGCCATCTGTGTATAGATGGAAATATCAACACCGCCATCTGTACAAACATGGAAATATCTACACCGCTATCTCTATAAACATGGAAATATCTGCACTGCCATCGGTAAAAACATGGAAATACCTATACAGTCATCTGTATAAACATGGAAATATCTACAATGCCATCTGTATACACATGGAAATACCTACACAGCCATCTGTATAAACATATAAATATCTACACTGCTATCTCTATAAACATGGAAATATCTACACCGCCATCTCTATAAACATGAAAATATCTACACTGCCATCTCCATAAACATGGAAGTAACTACTCCGCCATCTGTATGAACATGGAAACATCTGCACCGCCATCTGTGTGAAAAAGGAAATATCCACAATGCCATCTATATAAAGATATAAATATCTGCAGCGCGAGCTGTATAAACGTGGAAATATCTCCATCGATATCTGTATAAACGTGGAAATACCAACACCGCTATGGGTATAAACATGGGAATATCTACAACGCCATCTATATAAACATGGAAATATCTACACCGCTATGTCTATAAACATGGAAATACCTACACCGCTATCTCTATAAACATGGAAATAACTACACTGCTATCTGTATAAACATGGAAATATCTACACCGCTATCTCTATAAACATGGAAATATCTACACCGTGATCTGTATAAACATGGAAATATTTACACCGCTATCTGTATAAACATGGAAATTTCTACACCATTATCTGTATAAATATGGAAATATCTACACCGCTATCTCTATAAACATGGAAATATCTACACCGCCATCTGTAAAAACATGGAAATACCTACACCGCCATCTGTATAAACATGGAAATACCTGTACAATCATCTGTGTAAACATGGAAATATCTACACCACCATCTGTATAAACATGGAAATATCTACAATGCCATCTGTATACACATGGAAATACCTACACGGCAATATGTGTATAGATGGAAACATCAACACCGCCATCTGTACAAACATGGAAATATCTACACTGCTATCTCTATAAACATGGAAATATGTACACTGCGGTCTGTATAAACATGGAAATATCTACACCGGTATTTGTATAAACATGGAAATATCTACACCACGATCTGTATAAACATGGAAATATCTACAAAGACATCTGTAAACATAGAAATACCTACACAGTCATGTGTAGGAACATTTAAATATCTACACTGCCATCTGTATAAACATAGAAACATCTACACAGCCCTCTGTATAAATATGGAAATATCTGCATAGGCGTCTGAATAAACATGGAAATATCTGCACCGCTATCTGTATAAACATGGAAATACCTACACCGCTGTCTCTATAAACATGGAAATATGTACACCGCTATGTGTATAAACGTGGAAATATCTCCACTACTCTCTGTATAAACTTGGAAATAACTCCACCGTTATCTGTATAAACATGGAAATATCTACAGCGCCATCTCTATAAACATTGAAATATCTACACTGCCATCTGTAAAAATATGGAAATATCTACACAGTCATCTGAATATACATGGAAATATCTACACCACCAACTGTATAAACATGGAAATACCTACAATACCATCTGTATACACATGGAAATATCTACACAGACATCTGTATAAATATGGAAATATCTACACTGCCATCAGTATAAACATGGAAATATCTACACTGGTATCTGTAGAAAGATGGAAATATCTACACCGCTATCTCTATAAATATGGAAATATCTACACTGACATCCCTATAAACATGAATATATCTACACTGCCATCTCCATAAACATGGAACTAACTACTCCGCCATCTGTATAAACATGGAAACATCTACACCGCCATATGTGTGAATAAGGAAATATCTACAATGGCATCTGTATAAAGATATAATTATCTGCACCGCGAGCTCTATAAACATGGAAATATCTACATCGCTATCTGTATAAACGTGGAAATAAGAACACCGCTATCGCTATAAACATGGAAATATCTACAACGCCATCTATATAAACTTGGAAATATCTACACCGCTACCTGTATAAACGTGGTAATATCTACACCACCATCTATACAAACATGGAAATATCTACACCGCCATCTGTATAAACATGGAAATATCTACAACACCATCTGTAGAAAGATGGAAATATCTACACCGCAATCTGTGTAAACATGGAAATATCTACACCGCTATCTGTAAAAACATGGAAATATCTACAATGCTATCTGTATAAACATGGAAATATCTCCACCGCTATCTCTATAAACATGGAAATATCTACACTGTGATCTGTATAAACATGGAAATATCTACACCGCTATCTTTATAAACATGGAAATATCAACACAGCTATATCTATAAACATGGAAATATCTACACCGCCATCTGTATAAACATGGAAATACCTACAAAGTCATCTGTATAAACATGGAAATATCTACAAAGCCATCTGTATAAACATGGAAATATCTACACAGCCATCTGTATATACATGGAAATATCTACACCGCTATCTGTTTAAACATGGAAATAACTACACCGCTATTTGTATAAACAAGGAAATATCTACACCGTGATCTGTATAAACATGGAAATATCTACACCGCCATCTCTATAAACATGGAAATATCTACACCCCTATCTGTATAAACATGGAAATATCCACAACGCTATCTCTATAAACATGGAAAAATCAACACCGCTATCTCTATGAACATGGAAATATCTACACCGCCATCTCCATAACATGGAAATATCTACACCACGATCAATATAAACATGGAAATATCTACACCGCTATCTGTATAAACATGGAAATATCTCCACTGCTATCTCTATAAACATAGAAATATCTACACCGCCATCGGTATAAACATGGAAATATCTACACAGCCATGTTTATATACATGGAAATATCTACACCGCTATCTATATAAACATGGAAATATCTACACCACCATCTACATATCCATGGAAATATCTTCGCCGCCATCTGTATAAACATGGAAATATCTACACGGTCATCTGTGTATAGATGGAAATATCAACACTGCCATCTTTACAAACATGGAAATATCTACACCGCTATGTGTATAAACATGGAAATATCTACACCGCGGTCTGTATAAACATGGAAATATCTACACCGCTATCTTTATAAACATGGAAATATCTACACCGCTATCTCTATAAACATGGAAATATCTACACCGTGATCTGTATAAACATGGAAATATTTACACCGCTATCTGTATAAACATGGAAACATCTACACCGTTATCTGTATAAATATGGAAATATCTTCACCGCTATCTCTATAAACTTGGAAATATCTACACCGCCATCTGTATAAACATGGAAATACCTATACAGTCATCTGTGTATACATGGAAATATCTACACCACAATCTGTATAAACATGGACATATCTACAATGCCATCTGTATACACATGGAAATAACTACACGGCAATCTGTGTATAGATGGAAACATCAACACCGCCATCTGTACAAACATGGAAATATCTACACTGCTATCTCTATAAACATGGAAATATCTACACTGCGGTCTTTATAAACATGGAAATATCTACACCGGTATCCGTATAAACATGGAAATATCTACACCACGATCTGTATAAACATGGAAATATATACACCGCTATCTGTATAAACATGGAAATATCTGCACCGCTATCTCTATATACATGGAAATATCTACAAAGCCATCTGTATAAACATGGAAATACGTACACAGTCATGTGTAGGAACATGGAAATATCTACACTGTCATCTGTATAAACATAGAAATATCTACACAGCCCTCTGTATAAATATGGAAATATCTGCATCGCATCTGTATAAACGTGGAAATATCTGCACCGCTATCTGTATAAACATGGAAATACCTACACCGCTGTCTCAATAAACATGGAAATATGTTCACCGCTATGTGTATAAACATGGAAATATGTCCACTGCTGTCTGTATAAACATGGAAATATCTCCACCGTTATCTGTATAAACATGGAAATATCTACTGCCCCACCTCTATAAACATTGAAATATCTACACTGCCATCTGAATAAACATGGAAATATCTACACTGTAATCTGTATAAACATGGAAATATCTACACCGCTATATGTATAAATATGAAATATCTAAACCGCTATCTCTATAAAAATGGAAATACCTACACTGCTATCTGTATAAACATGGAAATGTCCTCACTGCTATCTCTATGAACATGGATATATCTACACTGCTATCTCTATAAACATGGAAATACCTACACCGCTATCTGTATAAACATGGAAATACCTACACTGCGATCTGTATAAACATGGAAATACCTACACCGCGATCTTTATAAACACGGAAATATCTACACCGGTATCTGTATAAACATGGAAATATCTACACAGCTATCTCTATAAACATGGAAATATCTACACCGCCATCTGTATAAACATGGAAATAACTACAAAGTCATCTGTAGAAACATGGAAATATCTACACAGCCATCTGTATAAACATGGAAATATCTACACAGCCATCTGTATATGCATGGAAATATCTACACCGATATCTGTATAAACATGGAAATTACTACCCCGCTATTTGTATAAACCAAGAAATATCTACCACGCCATATGTTTAAACAAGGAAATATATACACAGACATCTGTTTATACATTTAAATATCTACACCGCTATCTGTATAAACATGATAATAACTACACCGCTATGTGTATAAATGTGGAAATATTTGCAAAGCTATCCCTATAAACATGGTAACATCAACACTGCGATCTGAATAAACATGGAAATATCTAGACCATGATCTGTATAAACATGGAAATATCTACACCGTGATCTGTATAAACATGGAAATATCTACACCGCCATCTCTATAAACATGGAAATATCTACACCGCGATCAGTATAAACATGGAAATATCTACACCGCTATCTGTATAAACACGGAAATATCTCCACTGCTATCTCTATAGACATCGAAATATCTACACCGCCGTCAGTATAAACATGGAAATACTTACAAAGTTATCTGTATAAACATGGAAATATCTACACAGCCATGTGTATATACATGGAAATATCTACAACGCTATCTATATAAACATGGAAAAAACTACACTGCTATCTGTATAAACATGGAAATATATACATCGCCATCTACATATCCATAGAAATATCTGCGCCGCCATCTGTATAAACATGGAAATATCTACACGGTCATCTGTGTATAGATGGAAATATCCACACCGCCATCTGTACAAACATGGAAATATCTGCAACGCTATCTCTATAAACATGGAAATATTTACACCGTGGTCTGTATAAACATCGAAATATCTACACCGCTATCTCTACAAACATGGAAATATCTACACCGCGATCTGTATAAACATGGAAATATCTACACTGCCATCTGTATAAACATGGAAATATCTACACAGGCCTCTGTATAAATATGGAAATATCTGCATAGGCATCTGTATAAAAGTGGAAATATCTGCACCGCTATCTGTATAAACATGGAAATACCTTCACCGCTGTCTCTATAAACTTGGAAATATATACACCGCTATGTGTATAATCATGGAAATATCTCCACTGCTCTCTGTATAAACATGGAAATATCTCCACCGTTATCTGTATAAACATGGGAATATCTACAGCGCCATCTGTATAAACATGGAAATATCTACACCATGATCATTATAAACATGGAAATATCTACACCGATATCTGTATAAACATGGAAATATCTCCACTGCTATCTCTATAAACATCGGAATATCTACACCGCCATCTGTATAAACATGGAAATAGTTACAAAGTTATCTGTATAAAGATGGAAATATCTACACCGCCATCTGTATAAACATGGAAATATCTACACCGCCATCTGTATAAACATGGAAATATCTACACAGCCATGTGTATATACATGGAAATATCTACACTGCTATCTATATAAACAAGGAAATATCTACACCGCCATCTATATATCCATGGAAATATCTGCGCCGACATCTCTATAAACATGGAAATATCTACACCGCGATCTGTATAAACATGGAAATATCTACACCGCTATTTGTATAAGCATGGAAATAGCAACACCGTTATCTGTGTAAACATGGAAATATCTACACCGCTATCTTTTTAAACATGAAAATACTTACACCACAATCTCTATAAACATGGAGATATTTACACCGCTATCTCTATAAACATAGAAATAACTACACCACCATCTGTATAAACATGGAAATATCTACACCGCCATCTGAATAAACATGGAAATATCTACACAGACATCTGTATAAAATGGAAATATCTACACTGCCATCTCTATAAACTTGGAAATATCTACACTGACATCTGGAGAAAGATGGAAATGTCTACAAAGCGATCTGTAAAAACATGGGAATTTCTACACCGCCACCTGTATAAACATGGAAATATCTACAGCGCTATATGTATCAAGATGGAAATAACTACACCGCAATCTGTATAAACATGGAAGTATCTACAATGGTATCTCTGTAAACATGGAGATAACTACACTGATATCTGTGTAAACTTGGAAATATCTACACCACTATCTGTGTAAATTTGGCAATACCTACACCGCTATCTGTGCAAAGATGGAAATAACTATACCGCTATCTCTGTAAACATGGAAATATCTACACCGATATCTGTATAAACATGGAAATATCTACACTGCCATCTGTATAAACATGGAAATACCTACACCGCTTTCTCTTTAAACATGAAAATATCTACCCTGCTATCTCTATATACATGGAAATATCTACACCTCCATCTCTATAAACATGAAAATATCTACACCGCCATCTTCAGAAAAATGGATGTATCTACACCGCCATCTGTATAAACATGGAAATATCTACACCACTATCTGTATAAACTTGGAAATATCCTCACTGCCATCTGTATAAACATGGAAACATCTACACCGCCATCTGTATAAAGATGGAAATATCTACACCGCAATATGTATAAATATGGAAACACCTACACTGCTATCTCTATAGACATGGAAATATCTAAACCGCTCTCTGTATAAACATGGAAATATCTACACTGCCATCTGTATAAAGATGGAAATATCTACACCGCGAGCTGTATAAACATGGAAATATCTACACCGCTATCTGTATAAACATGGAAATACCAACACCGTTATCTGTATAAATATGGAAATATCTACATCGCTATCTCTATAAACATGAAAATACTTACACCACCATCTCTATAAACATGGAGATATTTACACCGCTATCTCTATAAACATAGAAATAACTACACCGCCATCTCTATAAACATGGAAATGTCTGCACTGCCATCTGGATAAACATGGAAATATCTACAAAGCCATTTGTATAAACATGGAAATATCTACACTGCCTTCTGTATAAACTTGGAAATATCTACACTGACATCTGTAGAAAGATGTAAATGTCTACAAAGCGATTTGTATAAACATGAGAAATTCTACACCGCTACCTGTATAAACATGGAATTATCTACACCGCTATCTGTATAAACATGGAAATATCTACAATGCTATCTCTGTAAACGTCGAAATATCTACACAGATATCTGTGTAAACTTGGAAATATCTACACCACTATCTGTGTAAATTTGGCAATACCTAAACCGCAATCTGTTCAAAGATGGAAATACCTACACCGCTATCTCTGTAACATGGAAATATCTACACCGATATCTGTATAAACATGGAAATATCTACACTGCCATCTGTATAAACATGGAAATATCCACAGCGCCATCTGTATAAACATGGAAATATCTACACCGCCATCTGTACACACATGGAAATATCTACACAGCTATCTGTATAAAGATGGAAATATCTACACTGCTATCTCTATAAACATGGAAATATATACACCGCTATGTGTATAAACATGGAAATATCTACATCGCTATCTGTATAAACAGGGAAATACCTCCTCCGCTATCTGTATAAACTTGGAAATATCTACACCGCTATCTGTATAAACATGGAAATATCTACAACGCTATCTCTGTAAACATGGAAATATCTACACAGCTATCTGTGTAAACTTGGAAATATCTACACAGCTATCTGTGTAAAAGTGGAAATATCTACACAGCAATCTGTGCAAAGATGGAAATATCTACACCGCTATCTCTGTAAACATGGAAATATCTACACCGCTATCTGTATAAACATGGAAATATCTATACCGCAGTCTCTATAAACATGGAAATATCTACACCGCTATCTGTATAAACATGGAAATACCTACACTGCGATCTGTATAAACATGGAAATATCTACACCGCGATCTGTATAAACATGGAAATACCTACACCGCGATCTTTATAAACACGGAAATATCTACACCGCTATCTGTATAAACATGGAAATATCTACACAGCTATCTCTATAAACATGGAAATATCTACACCGCCATCTGTATAAACATGGAAATAACTACAAAGTCATCTGTAGAAACATGGAAATATCTACACAGCCATCTGTATAAACATGGAAATATCTACACAGCCATCTGTATATGCATGGAAATATCTACACCGATATCTGTATAAACATGGAAATTACTACCCCGCTATTTGTATAAACCAAGAAATATCTACACCGCCATATGTTTAAACATGGAAATATATACACAGACATCTGTTTATACATTTAAATATCTACACCGCTATCTGTATAAACATGATAATAACTACACCGCTATCTGTATAAATGTGGAAATATTTGCAAAGCTATCCCTATAAACATGGTAATATCAACACCGCGATCTGAATAAACATGGAAATATCTAGACCATAATCTGTATAAACATGGAAATGTCTACACCGTGATCTGTATAAACATGGAAATATCTACACCGCCATCTCTATAAACATGGAAATATCTACACCGCGATCAGTATAAACATGGAAATATCTACACCGCTATCTGTATAAACACGGAAATATCTCCACTGCTATCTCTATAGACATCGAAATATCTACACCGCCGTCAGTATAAACATGGAAATACTTACAAAGTTATCTGTATAAACATGGAAATATCTACACAGCCATGTGTATATACATGGAAATATCTACAACGCTATCTATATAAACATGGAAAAAACTACGCTGCTATCTGTATAAACATGGAAATATATACATCGCCATCTACATATCCATAGAAATATCTGCGCCGCCATGTGTATAAACATGGAAATATCTACACGGTCATCTGTGTATAGATGGAAATATCCACACCGCCATCTGTACAAACATGGAAATATCTGCAACGCTATCTCTATAAATATGGAAATATTTACACCGTGGTCTGTATAAACATCGAAATATCTACACCGCTATCTCTACAAACATGGAAATATCTACACCGCGATCTGTATAAACATGGAAATATCTACACTGCCATCTGTATAAACATGGAAATATCTACACAGCCCTCTGTATAAATATGGAAATATCTGCATAGGCATCTGTATAAACGTGGAGATATCTGCACCGCTATCGGTATAAACATGGAAATACCTTCACCGCTGTCTCTATAAACATGGAAATATATACACCGCTATGTGTATAATCATGGAAATATCTCCACTGCTCTCTGTATAAACATGGAAATATCTCCACCGTTATCTGTATAAACATGGGAATATCTACAGCGCCATCTGTATAAACATGGAAATATCAACACCATGATCATTATAAACATGGAAATATCTACACCGATATCTGTATAAACATGGAAATATCTCCACTGCTATCTCTATAAACATCGGAATATCTACACCGCCATCTGTATAAACATGGAAATAGTTACAAAGTTATCTGTATAAAGATGGAAATATCTACACCGCCATCTGTATAAACATGGAAATATCTACACCGCCATCTGTATAAACATGGAAATATCTACACAGCCATGTGTATATACATGGAAATATCTACACTGCTATCTATATAAACAAGGAAATATCTACACCGCCATCTATATATCCATGGAAATATCTGCGCCGACATCTCTATAAACATGGAAATATCTACACCGCGATCTGTATAAACATGGAAATATCTACACCGCTATTTGTATAAGCATGGAAATAGCAACACCGTTATCTGTGTAAACATGGAAATATCCACACCGCTATCTTTTTAAACATGAAAATACTTACACCACAATCTCTATAAACATGGAGATATTTACACTGCTATCTCTATAAACATAGAAATAACTACACCGCCATCTGTATAAACATGGAAATATCTACACCGCCATCTGAATAAACATGGAAATATCTACACAGACATCTGTATAAAATGGAAATATCTACACTGCCATCTCTATAAACTTGGAAATATCTACACTGACATCTGGAGAAAGATGGAAATGTCTACAAAGCGATCTGTAAAAACATGGGAATTTCTACACCGCCACCTGTATAAACATGGAAATATCTACAGCGCTATATGTATCAAGATGGAAATAACTACACCGCAATCTGTATAAACATGGAAGTATCTACAATGGTATCTCTGTAAACATGGAGATAACTACACTGATATCTGTGTAAACTTGGAAATATCTACACCACTATCTGTGTAAATTTGGTAATACCTACACCGCTATCTGTGCAAAGATGGAAATAACTATACCGCTATCTCTGTAAACATGGAAATATCTACACCGATATCTCTATAAACATGGAAATATCTACACTGCCATCTGTATAAATATGGAAATACCTACACCGCTTTCTCTTTAAACATGAAAATATCTACCCTGCTATCTCTATATACATGGAAATATCTACACCTCCATCTCTATAAACATGAAAATATCTACACCGCCATCTTCAGAAACATGGATGTATCTACACCGCCATCTGTATAAACATGGAAATATCTACACCACTATCTGTATAAACTTGGAAATATCCTCACTGCCATCTGTATAAACATGGAAACATCTACACCGCCATCTGTATAAAGATGGAAATATCTACACCGCAATATGTATAAATATGGAAACACCTACACTGCTATCTCTATAGACATGGAAATATCTAAACCGCTCTCTGTATAAACATGGAAATATCTACACTGCCATCTGTATAAAGATGGAAATATTTACACCGCGAGCTGTATAAACATGGAAATATCTACACCGCTATCTGTATAAACATGGAAATACCAACACCGTTATCTGTATAAATATGGAAATATCTACATCGCTATCTCTATAAACATGAAAATACTTACACCACCATCTCTATAAACATGGAGATATTTACACCGCTATCTCTATAAACATAGAAATAACTACACCGCCATCTCTATAAACATGGAAATGTCTGCACTGCCATCTGGGTAAACATGGAAATATCTACAAAGCCATTTGTATAAACATGGAAATATCTACACTGCCTTCTGTATAAACTTGGAAATATCTACACTGACATCTGTAGAAAGATGTAAATGTCTACAAAGCGATTTGTATAAACATGGGAAATTCTACACCGCTACCTATATAAACATGGAAATATCTACAATGCTATCTCTGTAAACGTCGAAATATCTACACAGATATCTGTGTAAACTTGGAAATATCTACACCACTATCTGTGTAAATTTGGCAATATCTAAATCACAATCTGTTCAAAGATGGAAATACGTACACCGCTATCTCTGTAACATGGAAATATCTACACCGATATCTGTATAAACATGGAAATATCTACACTGCCATCTGTATAAACATGGAAATATCCACAGCGCCATCTGTATAAACATGGAAATATCTACACCGCCATCTGTACACACATGGAAATATCTACACAGCTATCTGTATAAACATGGAAATATCTACACTGCTATCTCTATAAACATGGAAATATATACACCGCTATGTGTATAAACATGGAAATATCTACATCGCTATCTGTATAAACAGGGAAATACCTCCTCCGCTATCTGTATAAACTTGGAAATATCTACACCGCTATCTGTATAAACATGGAAATATCTACAACGCTATCTCTGTAAACATGGAAATATCTACACAGCTATCTGTGTAAACTTGGAAATATCTACACAGCTATCTGTGTAAAAGTGGAAATATCTACACAGCAATCTGTGCAAAGATGGAAATATCTACACCGCCTATCTCTGTAAACATGGAAATATCTACACCGCTATCTGTATAAACATGGAAATATCTATACCGCAGTCTCTATAAACATGGAAATATCTACACCGCGATCTGTATAAACATGGAAATACCTACACCGCGATCTTTATAAACACGGAAATATCTACACCGCTATCTGTATAAACATGGAAATATCTACACAGCTATCTCTATAAACATGGAAATATCTGCACTGCCATCTGTAAAAACATGGAAATACCTATACAGTCATCTGTATAAACATGGAAATATCTACAATGCCATCTGTATACACATGGAAATATCTACACAGCCATCTGTATAAACATGTAAATATCTACACTGCTGTCTCCATAAACATGGAAATATCTACACCGCCATCTCTATAAACCTGAAAATATCTACACTGCCATCTCCATAAACATAGAACTAACTACTCCGCCATCTGTATAAACATGGAAACATCTACACCGCCATCTGTGTGAATAAGGAAATATCTAAAATGCCATCTGTATAAAGATATAATTATCTGCACCGCGAGCTGTATAAACATGGAAATATCTACATCGCTACCTGTATAAACGTGGAAATACCAACACCGCTATCGGTATAAACATGGAAACATCCACAACGCCATCTATATAAACATGGAAATATCTACACCGCTATGTCTATAAACATGGAAATACCTACACCGCTATCTCTATAAACATGGAAATATCTACACCGCTATCTGTATAAACATGGAAATATCTACACCGCTATCTGAATAAACATGGAAATATCTACACCGTGATCTGTACAAACATGGAAATATCTACACCGCGATCTGTATAAACATGGAAATATCTACACCGCTATCTCTATAAACATGAAAATACTTACACTGCCATCTCTATAAACGTGGAAATATTTACACCGGTATTTCTATAAACATAGAAATAACTACACCGCCATCTCTATAAACATGGAAATATCTACAACGCCATCTCTATAAACATGAAAATATCTACACTGCCATCTCCATAAAGATGGAAGTATCTACTCCACCATGTGTATAAACACGGAAATATCTACACCACTATCTGTGTAAACATGGAAATATCTACACCGCTATCTGTATATACATGGAAATATCTACACCGCCATCTGCATGTCCATGGAAATATCTACGCCGCCATCTGTATAAACATGGAAATATCTACACGGCCATCTGTGTATAGATGGAAATATCAACACCGCCATCTGTACAAACATGGAAATATCTACACCGCTATCTCTGTAAACACGGAAATATCTGCACTGCCATCTGTAAAAACATGGAAATACCTATAGAGTCATCTGTATAAACTTGGAAATATCTACAATGCCATCTGTATACACATGGAAATATCTACACAGCCATCTGTATAAACATGTAAATATCTACACTGCTATCTCTATAAACATGGAAATATCTACACCGCCACCTCAATAAACATGGAAATATCTACACTGCCATCTCCATAAACATAGAACTAACTACTCCGCCGTCTGTATAAACATGGAAACATCTACACCGCCATCTGTGTGAATAAGGAAATATCTACAATGCCATCTGTATAAAGATATAAATATCTGCACCGCGAGCTGTATAAACATGGAAATATGTACATCGCTATCTGTATAAACGTGGAAATACCAACACCGCTATCGGTATAAACATGGAAATATCTACAACACCATCTATATAAACATGGAAATATCTACACCGCTATGTCTATAAACATGGAAATACCTACACCGCTATCTCTATAAACATGGAAATATCTACACCGCTATCTGTATAAACATGGAAATATCTACACCGCTATCTGTGTAAACATGGAAATATCTACACCGCGATCTGTATAAACATGGAAATATCTACACCGCGATCTGTATAAACATGGAAATATCTACACCGCCATCTGCATGTCCATGGAAATATCTATGCCGCCATCTGTATAAACATGGAAATATCTACACGGCCATCTGTGTATAGACGGAAATATCAACACTGCCATCTGTACAAACGTGGAAATATCTACACCGCTATCTCTATAAACATGGAAATATCTGCACTGCCAGCTGTAAAAACATGGAAATACGTATACAGTCATGTGTATAAACATGGATATATCTACAATGCCATCTGTATACACATGGAAATATCTACACAGCCATCTGTATAAACATGTAAATATCTACACTGTTATCTCTATAAACGTGGAAATATCTACACCGCCATCTCTATAAACATGAAAATATCTACACTGCCATCTCCATAAACATGGAACTAACTACTCCGCCATCTGTATAAACATGGAAGTATCTACACCGCTATCTCTATAAACTTGAAAATACTTACACCACCATCTCTATAAACATGGAGATATTTACACCGCTATCTCTATAAACATAGAAATAACTACTCCGCCATCTCTATAAACATGGAAATATCTACACCGCCATCTGAATAAACATGGAAATAACTACACAGACATCTGTATAAACATGGAAATATCTACACTGCCATCTGTATAAACTTGGAAATATCTACACTGACATCTGTAGAATAATGGAAATGTCTACAAAGCGATCTGTATAAACATGGGAATTTCTACACCGCTACCTGTATAAACATGGAAATATCTACACCGCTATCTGTATCAACATGGAAATAACTACTCCGCAATCTGTATAAACAAGGTAATATCTACAATGCTATCTCTGTAAACATGGAAATATCTACACACTTATCTGTGTAAACTTGGAAATATCTACAGCGCTATCTGTGTAAATTTGGCAACACCTACACTGCAATCTGTGCAAAGATGGAAATACCTACACCGCTATCTCTGTAAACATGGAAATATCTACACCGATATCTGTATAAACATTGAAATACCTACACTGCCATCTGTATAAACATGGAAATATCTACAGCGCCATCTGTATAAACATGGAAATATATACACCACCATCTGTACAAACATGGAAATACCTACACAGCCATCTGTAAAAACATGGACATATCTACACTGCTATCTCTATAAACATGGAAATATCTACACCGCTATCTGTATAAACATGGAAATATCTACATCGCTATCTGTATAAACAGGGAAATATCTCCACCGCTATCTGTATAAACGTGGAAATATCTACACCACTATCTGTATAAACATGGAAATATCTACACCGCTATCAATATAAACATGGAAAAATCTTCACTGCCATCTGTATAAAGATGGAAATATCTGCACTGCGAGTTGTATTAACGTGGAAATATCTACACCGCTATCTCTATAAACATGGAAAAACCTACAACACCATCTCTGTAAATATGGAAATATGTACACCGCTATCTGTATAAACATGGAAATCTCTACACCGCTATCTGTATAAACCTGGAAAGATCTACACCACTATCTGTATAAACATGGAAATATCTACAATGCTATCTTTCTAAACAAGGAAATGTCTACACCGCTATCTGTATAAACATGGAAATATCTACATCGTTATCTCTATAAACATGAAAATATCTACACTGACATCTGTATAAACATGGAAATAACTTCACAGTCATCTAAATAAACATGAAAATATCTACACAACCATCTGTATAAACATGGAATTATCTACACGGAAATCTGTATAAACATGGAAATATCAAGACAGTCATTTCTATAAACATGGAAATATCTATACCGCTATCTGTATAAACATGGAAATAACCACACCGCTATCTGTATAAACATGGAAACAGCCACACTGCTATCTGTATAAACATGGAAATATCTGCACCGCTATCTTTATAAACATGGAAATATCTGCAACTCTATCTGTGTAAACATAGAAATATCTACACGGCTATTTGTGTAAACATGGAAATATCTGCACCGCTATCTGTATAAAGATGGAAATATCTACACCACTATCTGTAAAACGTGGAAATTTCTACACCGCTCTCTGTATAAACCTGGAAATATCGACACCGATATCTTTATAAACAAGGAAATATCTACACTGCGATCTGTATAAACATGGAAATACCTACACCGCTATCTGTATAAATATGGAAGTATCCACACCGGTATCTCTATAAACATGGAAATACCTACACCGAATTCTCTATAAACATGGAAATATCTACACTGCAATCTCTATATACATGGAAATATCTACACCACCATCTCTATAAACATGAAAATACCTACACCGCCATCTTCAAAAACATGGATGTATCTACACTGCCATCTGTATAAACATGGAAATATCTACACCCTTATCTCTATAAACATGGAAATACCTTCACTGCCATCTGTATAAACGTGGAAATATGTACACCGCCATCTGTATAAAAATGGAAATATCTACACCGCAATCTGTATAAATATGGAAATACCTACACCGCTACCTCTATAGACATGTAAATAACTACACCGCTATCTGTATAAACATGGAAATATCTAAACTGCCATCTGTATAAAGATGGAAATATCTACACCGCGAGCTGTATAAACATGGAAATATCTAAACCGCAATCTGTATAAACATGGAAATATCTAAAAAGCTATCTCTGTAAACATGGAAATATCTACACAGCTATCTGTGTAAACTTGGATATATCTACACCGCTATCTGTGTAATTTGGCAATACTTACACCGCAATCTGTGCAAAGATGGAAATATCTACACCGCTATCTCTGTAAACATGGAAATATCTACACCGCTATCTGTATAAACATGGAAATATCTACACTGCCATCTGTACAAACATGGAAATATCTGCACCGCTACCTCTATAAACATGGAAATATCTACACTGCCATTTGTACACACATGGAAATATCTACAAAGTCATCTGTACAAAGTTGGAAATATGTACACCGTTATTTCTGTAAACATGGAAATATCTACACCGCTATCTGTGTAAAGGTGGAAATATCTACACCGCAATCTGTGGAAATATGGAAATATCTACACATCTATCTCTGTAAATATGGAAATATCTACTCCGCTATCGATTTAAACATGGAAATATCTACACCGCTGTCTGTATAAACATGGAAATATCTACACCACTATCTGTATAAACATGGATATATCTACACCGCTATCTGTATAAACATGGAAACATCTACACCGCTATCTGTATAAACATGGAAATATCTACACCGCTATCTGTATAAATATAGAAATATCTACACCGTTATCTCTATAAACATGGAAATGTCTACACCGCTATCTGTATAAACATGGAAATATCTACATGGCTATTTCTATAAATATGGAAATATCTACACCGCCATCTGTATAAACATGGAAATACCTAAACAGTCATCTGTTTAAACATAGAAATATCCACACCACTATCTGTATAAACACGGAAATATCTACACTGCCATCTGTATAAACATGGAAATATCTACACTGCCATCTGTATAAACATGGAAATAGCCACACCGCTATCTGTATATATATGGAAATATCTTCACCGCCATCTGAATAAACATGGAAATATCTACACGGCTATGTGTACAAATATGGAAATATCTACACCGCTATCTCTATAAATATGGAAATATCTACACCGCTTTCTCCATAAACATGGAAATATCTACACCACGATCTGTATAAACATGGAAATATCTCCACCGCGATCTGTATAAACCTGGAAACATCTACACAGCTATCTGTATAAACATGGAAACATCTACACCGCTGTCTGTATAAACATGGAAATATCTACAACACTATCTGTGTAAACATGGAAATATCTACACCGCTATGTGTATAAACATGGAAACATATACACAACGATCTGTATAAAAATGGAAATATCTACACCGCCATCTGTATAAACATGAAAATATCTGCACCGCCCTCTTTATAAACATAGAAATATCTACACTGCCATCTGTATAAACATGGAAATAACTACACAGTTATCTGTATAAACATGGAAACATCTACACCACTATCTGTGTAAACATGGAAATATCTACACCGCAATCTGTGTAAACATGGAAATATCTACACTGCTGTCTTTGTAAAGATGGAATTATCTACACCGCAATCTGTGCAAAGATGGAAATATCTAAACCGCTATCTGTGTAAACATGGTAATATCTACACCACTGTCTGTATAAACATGGAAATATCCACACCGCTATCTGTATATACATGGAAATATCTACGGCGCCATCTGTAAAAACATGGAAATATCTACACAATCATCTGTATAAACATGGTGACATCTACACACCTATGTGTATAGTCATGGAAATATCTACACTGCTATCAGTATAAACATGGAAATATCTACAACGCTATCTGTGTAAACATGGAAATGTCTACAGAGCTATCTGTGAAAACATGGAAACATCTACACCGCTATTTTTGTAAAGATGGAAATATCTGCACTACAATCTGTGCAAACATGGAAATATTTACACCAGTATCTCTATAAACATGGAAATATCTGCACCGGTATCTGTATAAACATGGAAATATCTACACCGCTATCTCTATAAACATGGAAATAACACACCGCCATCTGTATAAACATGAAAATATCTACAACACTATCAGTGTAAACATGAAAATATCTAGACAGGTATCTGTGTATACATGGAAATATCTAAACCGCTATCTGTGTAAAGATGGAAATACCTACACCACAATCTGTGCAAAAATGGAAATATCTACACGGCTATCTCTTTAAAGATGGAAATATCTGCACTGCTATCAGTATAAACATGGGAATATATGCACCGCTATCTCTATAAACATGGAAGTATCTACACCGCTATCTCTATAAATATGGAAATAGCCACATTGCTATCTGTATAAACATGGAAATATCTACACCGCCATCTTTGAAAACATGGAAATATCTACAAAGTCACCTGTATAAACATGGAAATATCTACACCTCCATCTGTATAAACATGGAAATATCTACACTGCCATCTGTATAAACATGGAAATATCTACACAGTCATCTGTATAAACATGGAAATATCTACACTGCTATCTCTATAAACATGGAAATACCTACACGGCTATCTGTATAAACATGGAAATGTTTACACAGCTATCTGCTTAAACATGTAAAAACCTACACTGCCATCTGTATAAAGATGGAAATATCTACACCGCGAGCTGTATAAACATTGAAATATCTACACCGCTATCCGTATAAACATGGACATACCAACACCACTATCCTTATAAACATGGAACTATGTACACCACTATCAGTATGAACATGGAAATATCTGCACCGCTATTTCTATAAACATGGAAATACCTACACCGCCATCTTTATACACATGGAAATATCTACACGGCTATCTCTATAAACATAAAAATATCTACACCGCCATCTCCACAAACATGGAAATATCTACACCGCCATCTGCATAAACATGGAAATATCTTCACCGGCTTCTGTATAAACATGGAAATATCTGCACCGCCATCTGTATAAACATAGAAATGTCTACACTGCCATCTGTATAAACATGGAAATACCTACACAGTTATCTGTATAAACATGGAAACAACTACACCACTCTATGTGTAAATATGGAAATATCTACACTGCTATCTGTGTAAACATGGAAATATCTACACCGCTATCTTTGTATAGATGGAAATGTCTACACCGCAATCTTTGCAAAGATGGAAATATCTAAACCGCTATCTGTGTAAACATGGTAATATCTACAACGATGACTGTAAAAAAATGGAAATATCCACACCGCTATCGGTATATACATGGAAATATCTACACCGCAGTCTGTATAAACATCGAAATACCTACACAGTCATCTGTATAAACATGGTAACATCTACACAGCTATCTGTATAGACATGGAAATATCTACACGGCTATCAGTATAAACATGGAAATATCTACAACGCTATCTGTGTAAACATGGAAATGTCTACACAGTTATCTGTGTAAACATGGAAATGTCTACACAGCTATCTGTGTAAACATGGAAATACCTACACCGCTATTTGTGTAAAGTCAGAAATATCTGCACTGCAATCTGTGCAAACATGGAAAAATTTACCCCGCTATCTCTATAAACATGGAAATATCTGCACTGCTATCTCTACAAACATGGAAATATCTACACCGCTCTCTGTATAAACATGGAAATATCTACACCGCTGTCTCTGTAATCATGGAAATATCTACACCGCCATCTGCATAAAAATGGAAATATCTACACTGTAATCTCTATATACATGGAAATTTCTACACCACCATCTCTATAAACATGGAAATATCTACACAGCCATCAGTATAAACTTGGAAACATCTGCACTGCTATCTGAATACACATGGAAATACCTACACCACTATCTCTATAAACATGGAAAGATCTACACTGCTATCTGTTTAAACATGGAGATATCTACACCGCTATCTGCATAAACATGGAAATACCTACACTGCCATCTGTATAAACATGGAAATATCTACACCACGAGCTTAATAAACGTGGAAATGTCTACACCGCTATGTGTATAAACATGCAAATATCAACACCACTATCTGTATAAACATGGAAATATCTACACCGCTATCAGAAAAAACATGGAAGTATCTTCACCACTATCTATATAAACATGGAAATACCTACACCACCATCTCTATAAACATGGAATTATCTACACCGCTATCTCTATAAACGTAGAAATATCTACACCGCCATCTCTGTAAACATGGATATATCTTCACCGCCATCTGCATAAACATGCAAATATCTACACCACGATCTGTATACATGGAAATATCTACACCTCTACCTGCATAAACATGCAAATATCTACACCGCTATCTGTATAAACATGGAAATATCTACACTGCTATCTGTATAAACCTGGAAATATCTACACCGCCATATGTATAAAGATGGAAATATCTCCACGACCATCTGTATAAAAATGGAAATATCTCCACGGCCATCTGTATAAACATGGAAAGATCTCCACCGCTATCTGTATAAACATGGAAATATCTAAAAGGCTATCTGTATAAACACGGAAATATCTACAACACAATCTGTGTAAACATGGAAATATCTACACAGCTATCTGGCTAAACATGGAAATATGTACAATGCTGTCTGTGTAAAGATGGAAATATCTACACCGCAATCTGTGCAAATATGGAAATATCTACACCGCTATCTCTGTAAACATGGAGATATCTTAACCGCTATCTGTATAAACATGGAGATATCTACACCACAATCTGTATAAACGTGGAAATATCTACACCACTATCGCCACAAACATAGAAATATCTACACCACCATCTGTATAAACATGGAAATATCTACAACACCATCTGAATAAACATGGAAATATCTACACCGCTATCTGTATGAATATGAAAATATCTACACCGCTATCTCCATAAACATGGAAATATCTACACCACGATCTGTATAAACATGGAAATATCTCCACCGCTATCTGTATAAACATGAAAACATCTACACCGCAATCTCTATAAACATGGAAATATCTACACGGCAATCTGTATAAACATGGAAATATCTACACCGCCATCTCTATAAACATGAAAATATCTACACAGCCATCTCCATAAACAAGGAACAATCTACACTGCCATCTGTGTAAACATGGAAATTTCTACACCGCTATCTGTATAAACATGGAAATACCAACACCACTATCTGTATCAACATAGAAATATCTACAGCTCTATGTGTACAGACATGGAAATACCTACACCACTATCTCTATAAACATTGAAATACCTACACCGTGATCTCTATAAACGTGGAATTATGTACAACGCTATCTCTACAAACCTTGAAATATCTACACCGCCATCTCTATGAACATTTAAATACCTACACCGCCATCAGTATAAACATGTAAATAACTACACCGCCTTCTGTATAAACATGGAATTATCAACAATGCCATCTCTATAAACACTGAAATATCTACACTGCCATCTGTAGAAAGATGGAAATATCTACGCCGACATCTGCATAAACATGGAAATATCTACACCTCTATCTGTATAAACATTTAAATATCTACACAGCTATCTGTATAAATATGGAAATATTTACACCGCTATCTCTATGAACATGGAAATGTCTACACCGCTATCTTTATAAACATGGAAATATCTAAACCGCCATCTGTATAAACATGGAAATAACTACAGAGTCATCTGTATAAACATGGAAATATCTACAACACTATATGTGTAAACCTGGAAATATTTACACTGCCATCTCTATAAACATGGAAATAGCTACAAAGCCATCTCTATAAACATAGAAATACCTCCACCGCTATCTGTATAAACATGGAAATATCGACACCACGATCTGTATAAACATGGAAATATCTACAACGCTATCTGTATAAACATGGAAATATCTATATGGCTATCTGTTTAAACATGGAAATATCTACACCACCATCTGAGTAAACATGGAAATATCTACACCGCTCCCTGTATAAACATGGAAATATCTACAACAATATCGGTGTAAACATGGAAATATCTACACCGCTATATCTGTAAACATGGAAATATGTACCCCGCTATCTGTGTAAAGATGGAAATATCTACACTGCAATCTGTGCAAAGATGGAAATATCTACACCGCTATCTCTGTAAACATGGAAATATCTACACTGCTATCTCTATAAACATGAAAATATCTACACTGCTGTCTGTATAAACATGGAAATATCTACACCACGATCTGTATAAACATGGAAATATCTACACCGCTATCTGTATAAATATGTAAATATCAATACCGCTATCTCTATAAACATGGAAATGTTTACACCGCTATCTGCATAAACATGGAAATATCTACATGGCTATCTCTATAAACTTCGAAATATCAACACAGCTATCTATATAAACAAGGAAATAACTGCACAGAAATCTGTATGAACATGGAAATATCTATACCGCTATCTCTATAAACATGGAAATGTCTACAAAGCTATCTGTATAAACATGGAAATATCTACATGGCTATGTCTATAAACATGGAAATATCTACACCGCCATCTGTATAAACATGGAAATACCTTCACAGTCATCTGTATAAACATTGAAATATCTACACCGCTATCTCTATAAACATGGAAATACCTACACCGCAATTTGTATAAACATGGAAATATCTACACCGCTATCAGTATAAACATGGAAATATCTACACCACTATCTGTAAAAACATGGAAATATATACACTGCCATCTGTATAAACATGGAAATAGCCACACCGCTATCTGTGTAATCATGGAAATATCTACACCAACATCTGAATAAACATGGAAACATCAACACAGCTATCTGTACAAATATGGAAATAACTACACCTCTATCTGTATAAATATGGAAATATCAACAGTGCTATCTCTATAAACATGGAAGTTTCTACATCGCTATCTGTATAAACATGGAGATATCCACACGGTTACGTATGTAAACATGGAAATATCTAAAGTGCCTTCGGTATAAACATGGAAATAAGAACAGAGTCATCTGTATAAACATGGTAATATCCACACCACCGTCTTTATAAACATGGAAATGTCTACACTGCCATCTGTATAAACATGGAAATATCTACAAAGCCATCTATATAAAAATGGAAATATCTACACCGCTTTCTGTATGAACATGGAAATAGCGACACCGAAATCTGTATATACATGGAAATATCTACACCGCCATCTGTAAAAACATGGAAATATCTAAACGGTCATCTGTATAAACATGGAACTATCCACACTGCCATCTGTATACACATGGAAATGTACACAGCACTATCTGTATAAACATGGGAAAATCTACATCGCTATCTCTATAAACATGGAAATATCTCCACCGATATCTGTATGAACATGGAAATATTTACACCGCCATCTGTATAAACATGGAAATATCTACACCGCTATCAGTATAAATATGGAAATATCTACAACGCCATCTCTATAAACATGGAAATATCTACACCGACATCTGTATAAACATGGAAATAACTACACCGCCATCTCTATAAATATAGAAATATCTACACCGCTACCTGTATAAACATGGAAATATCTACAACACTATCTGTGTAAACATGGGAATACCTTCACAGTTATCTGTGTAAACATGGAAATATGTACAAAGCTATCTGTGTAAAGATGGAAATATCTTCTCCGCAATATGCGCAAATATGGAAATATCTACACCGCTATGTCTGTAAACATGGGAATATCTATACCGATATCTGTAAAAACATGGAAATATCTACACTGCTGTCTGTATAAACATGGAAATACCTACATCACTATGTGTATATACATGGAATTATCTACACCGCTATCTCTTTAAACATAGAAATATCTAAAACGACATCTGTATAAACATGGAAATATCTACACCGCCATCAGCATAAACATGGAAATAACTACACCGCCATCTGTATAAACATGGAAATATCTACACTGCCATCTCTATAAACTTAGAAACGTCTACACTGTCATCTGTAGAAAGATGGTAATATCTGCGCCGAGATCTTCATAAACATGGAAATATCCACACCTCTACCTGTATAAACATGGAAATATCTTCAACACTATCTGTATAAACTTGGAAATATCTACACTGCCATCTGTATATACATTGAAATATCTACACTGCCATCTCTAAACACATGGAAATACCTACACCGCTATCTGTATAAGCATGGAAATATCTACACCGCTATCTTTATAAACATGGAAATATCTACACCGCTATCTGTATAAACATGGGAATATCTACAACAATATCTGTGTAAACATGGAAATATCTACACAGCTCTCTGTGTCAACATGGAAATATGTACACCGCTATCTGTGAAAGATGAAAACCTGTACACCGCAATCTGTGCAAATATAAAAATATCTACACCGCTATATCTGTAAACATGGAAATATCTTCCCCGTTATGTGTATAAACATGGAAATATCTACACCGCTATCTGTATAAACATGGAAATATCTACACCACGATCTCTATAAACATGGAAATGTCTACACCGCTATCTGCATATACATGGAAATATCTACACTGCTATCTGTATAAACTTGGAAATATCTACTCTACTGTCTCTATAAATATTGAAATACCTACAACGCTGTCTCTATAAACATGGAAATGCCTACACTGCTATCTTTATAAACATGGAAATATCTACATGGCTATCTCTATAAACATGGAAATATCTACACCGCCATCAGTATAAACATGGAAATACCTACACAGACATCTGTATAAACATGGAAACGTCTACACCACTATCTGTATAATCATGGAAATATCTACAATGCCATCTGTATAAACATGGAAATATCTTCACCGCTACCTGTATAAACATGGAAATATCTACACAGCTATCTCTATAAACATGGAAATAGCTACACTGCTATCTGTATAAACATAGAAATAGCGACACCGCTATCTGTATAAACATGGAAATATCTACACCACCATCTGTAAAAACATGAAGATATCTACACAGTCATCTGTATAAACTTGGAAATATCTACACCTCCATCTGTATAAACCTGGAAATATCTACACTGCCATCTGTACACACATGGAAATATCTACACAGCCATCTGTATAAACATGGTAATATGTACACCACTATCTGTATAAACATGGAAATATCTACACCGCTATCTTTATATACTTGGAAATATCTACACCGCCTTGTGTATAAACAGGGAAATATACCCACCGCTATCTGTAAAAACATGGAAATATCTCCAATGCTATCTCTATAAACATGGAAATATCTACACCGCTAACTGTATAAACATGGAAATATCTCCACCGCTATCTGTATAAACATGGAAATATCTACACCGCTATGTGTATAAACATGGGAATATCTACATCGCTATCTGAATGAACATGGAAATATCCCCAGCGCTATCTCTATAAACATGGAAATATCTACACCGCTATCTTTGTAAACATGGAAATATCTACACTACTACCTGTATAAACATTGTAATATCTACAACACTATCTGTGTAAACATGGGAATATCTTCACAGGTATCTGTGTAAACATGGAACTATGTACATCGCTATCTGTGTAAAGATGGAAATATCTTCACCGCAATATGCGCAAATATGGAAATATCTACACCGCTATCTCTGTAAACATGGAAATATCGACACCGCTATCTGTATAAGCATGGAAATATCTACACTGCTCTCTGTATAAACATGGAAATACCTACACCGCTATAT
The DNA here is from genome assembly GCF_028858775.2 of Pan troglodytes. Taxonomy (NCBI): domain Eukaryota; kingdom Metazoa; phylum Chordata; class Mammalia; order Primates; family Hominidae; genus Pan; species Pan troglodytes. The sequence goes on from NC_072411.2 coordinate 952,885, forward strand.
TCACAAACATGGAATTATCTACATCGCTATCTTTATAAACATAGAAATATCTTAAAAGCCATTTCTATAAACATGGAAATATCTACACCGCCATCAGCATAAACATGGAAATAACTACACCGCCATCTGTATAAACATGGAAATATCTACACCGCCGTCTCTATAAACATAGAAACATCTACACTCTCAACTGTAGAAAGAAGGAAATATCTGCACCGAGATCTTCATAAACATGGAAATATCTACACCTCTACCTGTATAAACATGGAAATATCAACACCACTATCTGTATAAACATGGAAATATCTATACTGCCATCTGTATAAACATGGAAATATCTACTCAGCCATCTCTATAAACGTGGAAATATTGACACAGGTACCTGTATAAACATGGAAATAGCCACACCACTATCTGCATAAACATGTAAATATCTACACCTCCATCTGGAAAAACATGTAAATATCTACACAGTCATCTGTATAAACATGGAAATATCTACATCTCCATGTGTATAAACATGGAAATATCTACACTGCCATGTGTATAAACATGGAAATATCTACACTGCCATCTGTATACACATGGAAATATCTACACAACCATCTGTATAAACATGGAAATATCTACACCGCTATCTCCATAAACATGGAAATACCCACACCGCTAGCTGTATAAACATGGAAATATCTACATGGATATCTCTATAAACATGGAAATATCTACACCGCCATCTGTATAAACAAGGAAATACCTACACAGTCAATTGCATAAACATGGAAATATCTACACTACTATCTGTATAAACATGGAAATATCTACACTGCCGTCTGTATAAACATGGAAATATCTACACAGCTGTCTCCATAAACATGGAAATATCTACACTGCTATCTGTATAAACATGGAAATATCTGCATTTCCATCTGTATAAACATGGAAATATCTACACTGCAATCTGTATACACATGGAAATACCTACTCAGCTATCTGTATAAGCATGGAAATATCTACACCGCTATCTCTATAAACATGGAAATATCTACATGGCTATCTCTATAAAGATGGAAATATCTACACTGCCATCTGTATAAGCCTGCAATATACACCGCAATCTGTATAAACATGGAAATAGCTACAACGTTCTCTGTATAAACATGGAAATATCTACACCGCTATCTGTATAAACATGGAAATATCTACACCGCTATCTTTATAAACATGGGAATATCTACACCGCTATCTGTATAAACATGGACATATCTACAACAATATCTGTGTAAACATGGAAATATCTACACAGCTATCTGTGTAGACATGGAAATATGTACAACGCTATCTGTGTAAAGATGAAAATATGCACACCGCAATCTGTGCAAATATCAAAATATCTACAACGCCATCTCTGTAAACATGGAAATATCTACACTGTTATCTCTATAAACATGGAAATATCTACACTGCTATCTGTATAAACATGGAAATATCTACAGCACGATCTTTATAAACACGGAAATGTCTGCACCGCTATCTTTATAAACATGGAAATATCTACACCACTATCTGCATAAACATGGAAATATCTACACCGCTATCTCTATAAATATTGAAATATCTACAACGCTATCTCTATAAACATGGAAATGCCTACACCGCTATCTTTATAAACATGGAAATATCTACATGGTTAACTCCATAAATATGGAAATATCTACACCACCACCTGTATAAACATGGAAATACCTACACAGTCATCTGTATAAACATGGAAACATCTACATCACTATCTGTATAAACATGGAAATATCTACACTGTCATCTGTATAAACAAGGAAATATCTTCACCGCTATTTGTACAAACATGGGAAAATTTACACAGCTATCTCTATAAACATGGAAATATCTACACTGCTGTCTGTATAAACATAGAAATTGCGACACCGCTGTGTGTATAAACATGGAAATATCAACACCGCCATGTGTAAAAACATGAAAATATCTACACAGTCATCTGTATAAACATGGAAATACCTGCACCGCAATCTGTATAAACATGGAAATATCTACACCGCTATCTGTATAAACATGGAAACATCTACACTGCCGTTTGTATAAAGATTGAAATATCTACACCGCGAGCTGTATAAACACGGAAATACCAACACCGATATCTGTATAAACGTGGAAATATCAACACCGCTATCTGTATAAACATGAAAATATCTACACTGCTATCTGTATAATCAAGGAAATAACTACTCCACCATCTGTACAAACATGGAAATATCTACAACGCCATCTGTATAAACATGGAAATATCTACACCGCTATCTATATAAATATGGAAATATCTACACCGCTATCTCTATAAACATGGAAATACCTACACTGCTATCTTCATAAACATGGAAATATCTACACTGTTATCTCTATAAACATGGAAGTATCTACACCACCATCTGTATAAACATGCAAATATCTACACAGTCATCTGTATAAACATGGAAATATGTACACCACCATCACTATAAACATGGAAATATCTACACTGCCATCGGTATACACATGGAAATATCTACACCGCAATCTCTATAAACATGGAAATATCTACACCGCTATCTGTATAAACATGGAAATATCTACATCGCTATCTGTATAAACAGGGAAATATCTCCACCGCTATCTGTATAAACATGGAAATATCTACACCGTTATCCTTATAAACAAGGAAATATCTACACCGCCATATATAGAAACATGGAAATATCTACCCCGCCATTTGTATAAACATGGAAATATCTACACCGCTATCTGTATAAATATGGAAATATCTACACCGTTATCTCTATAAACATGGAAATATCTACACCACTATCTGTATAAACATGGAAATATCTACATCGCTATCTGTATAAACAGGGAAATATCTCCACCGCTATCTCTGTAAACATGGAAATATCTACACCGCTATCTGTATAAATATGGAAATATCTACACCGCTATCTGTATAAACATTGAAATATATACAATCCTATCTGTGTAAACATGGAAATATCTACACAGCTATCTTTGTAAACTTGGAAATATCTACCCAGCAATCTGTGTAAAAATGGAAATATCTACACAGCAATCTGTGCAAAGATGGAAATATCTACACCGTTATCTCCGTAAACATGGAAATATCTACACCGCTATCTGTATAAACATGGAAATATCTATACCGCAGTCTCTATAAACATGGAAATATCTCCACCGCTATCTGTATAAACGTGAAAATATCTACACCGCTATCTGTATAATCATGGACATATCTACACCACAATCTGTATAAACATGGAAATATCTATCACGCTATGTATGTAAAGATGGAAATATCTACACCGCGGTCTGTATAAACATGTTAATATCTACACCACTATTTGCATAAACATGTAAATATCTACACCACGATCTGTATAAACATGGAAATATCTACACCGCTATCTGTATAAACATGGAAATATCTTCACCGCTATCTGTGCAAACATGAAAATATCTACACTGCCATCTCTATAAACATGGAAATATCTACACTGCCATCTCTATAAAGATGGAAATATCTACACCGTGAGCATTATAAACATGGAAATATCTACAGCGCTATCTGTATAAACATGGAAATATCTACACCGCAATGTGTATAAACATGGAAATATCTACACCGCTATCTTTATAAATATGAAATATCTAAACCGCTATCTCTATAAAAATGGAAATATCTACACCGCTATCTGTATAAACATGGAAATATCCTCACTGCTATCTCTATGAACATGGATATATATACAACGCTATCTAAATAAACATGGAAATATCTACACTGCCATCTCTATAAACATGGAATTATCTACACCGCCGTCTGTATAAACATGGAAATATCTACACCGCTATGTGTATAATCATGGAAATATCTACACTGCTCTCTGTATAAACATGGAAATATCTACACCGCGATCTGTATAAACATGGAATTATCTACACAGCTATCTCTATAAAAATGGAAATATCTACACCGCTATCTGTATAAACCTGGAAATATCTACAAAGCTATCTCTATAAACATGGAAATATCAACACCACTGTCTCTACAAACATGGAAATATCTACACCGCCATCTATGTAAACATGAAAATATCTACACCGCCATCTCCATAAACATGGAATTATCTACACCGCCATCTGTATAAACGTGGAAATACCTACACCGCTATCTGTATAAAGATGGAAATATCTACACGGCTATCTCTATAAACATGGAAATATCTACACAGCCATCTGTATAAACATGGAAATAATTACACTGCTATCTCTATAAACATGGATATATCTACACCGCTATCTGTATAAACATAGAAATACCAACACCGTTATCTGTATAAACATGGAAATATCTACACCGCTATCTCTATAAACATGAAAATACTTACACCACCAACTCTATAAGCATTGAAATATTTACAACGCTATCTCTATAGACATAGAAATAACTACACCGCCATCCTTATAAACATGGAAATATCTACACTGCCATCTCTATAAAGATGGAAATATCTACACTGCGAGCTGTATAAACATGGAAATATCTACACCGCTATCTCTATAAACATGGAAATAACTACACCGCAATCTGTATAAACTTGGAAATATCTACACCACTATCTGTATAAATATGAAATATCTAAACCGCTATCTCTATAAAAATGGAAATATCTACACTGCTATCTGCATAAACATGGAAATATCCTCACTGCTATCTCAATGAACATGGATATATCTACACCGCTATCAAAATAAACATGGAAATATCTACACTGCCATCTCTATAAACATGGAATTATCTACACCGCCGTCTGTATAAACATGGGAATATCTACACCGCTATCTGTATAATCATGGAAATATCTACACTGCTATCTGTATAAACATGGAAATATCTACACCGCGATCTGTATGAACATGGAAATATCTACACCGCGATCTGTATAAACATGGAAATATCTTCACCACGATCTGTATAAACATGGAAATATTTACGCCGCTATCTGTATAAACATGGTAATATCTACACCACCATCTATATAAACTTGGAAAAATCTACACCGCCATCTGTATAAACATGGAAATATCTACAATGCCATCTGTAGAAAGATGTAAATATCTACACCACAATCTGTGTAAACATGGAAATGTGTACACCGATATCTGTATAAACATGGAATTATCTACACCGCTATCTCTATAAACATGAAAATACTTACACCACCATCTCTATAAGCATGGAAATATTTACACCGCTATCTCTATAGACATAGAAATAACTACACCGCCATCCCTATAAACTTGGAAATATCTACACCACCATCTGCATAAACATGGAAATATCTACACAGACATCTGTATAAACATGGAAATATCTACACTGCCATCTGTATAAACTTGGAAATATCTACAATGACATCTGTAGAAAGATGGAAATGTCTACAAAGCGATCTGTATAAACATGGGAATTTCTACACCGCTACCTGAATAAACAAGGAAATATATACACCGCTATCTGTATCAACACGGAAATAACTACACCGCAATGTGTATAAACATGGAAATATCTACAATGCTATCTCTGTAAACATGGAAATATCTACACAGCTATCTGTGTAAACTTGGAAATATCTACAGCGCTATCTGGGTTAATTTGGCAATAATTACACCGCAATCTGTGCAAAGATGGAAATATCTACACCGCTATCTCTGTAAACATGGAAATAACTACACGGCTATCTGTACAAACATGGAAATATCTACATTGCCATCTGTATAAACATGGAAATATCTACAGCGCCATCTGTATAAACATGGAAATAACTGCACTGCCATCTGTACACACATGGAATTATATACACAGCCATCTGTATAAACATGGAAATATCTACAACGCTATCTCTATGAACATGGAAATATCTACACCGCTATCTGTATAAACATGGAAATATCTACACCGCTATCTGTATAAACATGGAAATATCTACATCGCTATCTGTATAAACAGGGAAATATCTCCACCGCTATCTGTATAAACATGGAAATATCTACACCACTATCTGTACAAACATGGAAATATCTACACCGCTATCGTTATAAACATGGAAATATATACAATGCTATCTGTGTAAACATGGAAATATCTACACAGCTATCTGTGTAAACTTGGAAATATCTACCCAGCAATCTGTGCAAAAATGGAAATATCTTCACAGCAATTTGTGCAAAGATGGAAATATCTACACCGCAATGTGTATAAACATGGAAATATCTACATCGCTATCTGTATAAACAGGGAAATAACTACATCGCAATCTGTATAAACATGGAAATATCTACAATGCTATCTCTGTAAAAATGGAAATATATACACGGCTATCTGTATAAACATGGAAATATCTATCCGCAGTCTCTATAAACATGGGAATTTCTACAACGCTACCTATATAAACATGGAAATGTCTACACCGCTATCTGAATAAACATGGAAATAACTACACCGCAATCTGTATAAACATGGAAATATCTACAATGCTATCTCTGTAAACATGGAAATATCTACACAGCTATCTGTGTAAACTTGGAAATATCTACACCGCTATCTGTGTAAATTTGGCAATACTTACACCGCAGTCTGTGCAAAGATGGAAATATCTACGCCGCTATCTCTGTAAACATGGAAATATCTACACCGCTATCTGTATAAACATGGAAATATCTACACTGCCATCTGTATAAACATGGAAATATCTACAGCGCCATCTGTATAAACATGGAAATATCTACACTGCCATCTGTGCACACATGGAAATATCTACACAGCCATCTGTATAAACATGGAAATATCTACTCCACTATCTCTATAAACATGGAAATATCTACACCGCTATCTGTATAAACATGGAAATATCTACATCGCTATCTGTATAAACAGGGAAATATCTCCACCGCTATCTGTATAAACATGGAAATATCTACACCGCTATCTGTATAAACATGGAAATATCTATACCGCAGTCTCTATAAACATGGAAATATCTCCACCCCTATCTGTATAAACATGAAAATATCTACACCGCTATGTGTATAATCATGGACATATCTACACCGCAATCTGTATAAACATGGAAATATCTATCACTCTATGTGTATAAACATGGAAATAACTACACCGCGGTCTGTATAAACATGTTAATATCTACACCACTATTTGTATAAACATGTAAATATCTACACCACGATTTGTATAAACATGGAAATATCTACACTGCTATCTTTGTAAACATGGAAATATCCTCAATGCTATCTCTATGAACATGGATATATCTACACCGCTATCTAAATAAACATGGAAATATCTACACTGCCATCTCTATAAACATGGAATTATCTACACCGCCGTCTGTATAAACATGGAAATATCTACACCACTATCTGTATAATCATGGACATATCTACAATGCTATCTGTATAAACATGGAAATATCTACACTGCTATCTGTATAAACATGGAAATATCTACACCGTGATCTGTATAAACATGGAAATACCTACACCGCGATCTGTATAAACATGGAAATAACTTCACCACGATCTGTATAAACATGGAAATATCTACACCGCTATCTGTATAAACATGGTAATATCTACACCACCATCTATATAAACATGGAAATATCTACACCGCCATATGTATACACATGGAAATATCTACAATGCCATCTGTAGAAAGATGGAAATATCAACACCGCAATCTGTGTAAACATGGAAATATCTACACAGATATCTGTAAAAACATGGAAATATCTACACCGCTATCTGTATAAACATGAAAATACCAACACCGTTATCTATATAAACATGGAAATATCTACACCGCTATCTCTATAAACATGAAAATACTTACACAACCATGTCTATAAGCATGGAAATATTTACACCGCTAACTCTATAGACATAGAAATAACTACACCGCCATCCCTATAAATATGGAAATATCTAAACCGCCATCTGCATAAACATGGAAATATCTACACAGACATCTGTATAAACATGGAAATATCTACACTGCCATTTGTATAAACTTGGAAATATCTACACTGACAACTGTAGAAAGATGGAAATATCTACAAAGCGATCTGTATAAACATGTGAATTTCTACACCGCTACCTGTATAATCATGGAAATATCTACACCGCTATCTGTATCAACATGGAAATAACAACACTGCAATCTGTATAAACATGGAAATATCTACAATGCTATCTCTGTAAACATGGAAATATCTACACAGCTATCTGTGTAAACTTGGAAATATCTACACCGCTATCTGTGTAAATTTGGCAATACTTACACCGCAATCTGTGCAAAGATGGAAATATCTCCACCGCTATCTCTGTAAACATGGAAATATCTACACCGCTATCTGTATAAACATGGAAATATCTACACTGCCATCTGTATATACATGGAAATATCTACAGCGCCATCTGTATAAACATGGAAATATCTACACTGCCATCTGTACACACATGGAAATACCTACAAAGCCATCTGTATAAACATGGAAATATCTACACCGCTATCTCTATAAACATGGAAATATCTACACTGCTATCTGTATAAACATGGAAATATCTACACCGCTATCTGTATAAACAGGGAAATATCTACACCGCTATCTGTATAAACATGGAAATATCTACATCGCTATCTGTATAAACAGGGAAATAACTACATCGCAATCTGTATAAACATGGAAATATCTACAATGCTATCTCTGTAAAAATGGAAATATATACACCGCTATCTGTATAAACATGGAAATATCTATCCGCAGTCTCTATAAACATGGGAATTTCTACACCGCTACCTGTATAAACATGGAAATGTCTACACCGCTATCTGAATAAACATGGAAATAACTACACCGCAATCTGTATAAACATGGAAATATCTACAATGCTATCTCTGTAAATATGGAAATATCTACACAGCTGTCTGTGTAAACTTGGAAATATCTACACCGCTATGTGTGTAAATTTGGCAATACTTACACCGCAGTCTGTGCAAAGATGGAAATTTCTACGCCGCTATCTCTGTAAACATGGAAATATCTACACCGCTATCTGTATAAACATGGAAATATCTACACTGCCATCTGTATAAACATGGAAATATCTACAGCGCCATCTGTATAAACATGGAAATATCTACACTGCCATCTGTGCACCCATGGAAATATCTACACAGCCATCTGTATAAACATGGAAATATCTACTCCACTATCTCTATAAACATGGAAATATCTACACCGCTATCTGTATAAACATGGAAATATCTCCATCGCTATCTGTATAAACAGGGAAATATCTCCACCGCTATCTGTATAAACATGGAAATATCTACACCGCTATCTGTATAAACATGGAAATATCTATACCGCAGTCTCTATAAACATGGAAATATCTCCACCGCTATCTGTATAAACATGAAAATATCTACACCGCTATGTGTATAATCATGGACATATCTACACCGCAATCTGTATAAACATGGAAATATCTATCACTCTATGTGTATAAACATGGAAATAACTACACCGCGGTCTGTATAAACATGTTAATATCTACACCACTATCTGTATAAACATGTAAATATCTACACCACGATTTGTATAAACATGGAAATATCTACACTGCTATCTTTGTAAACATGGAAATATCCTCAATGCTATCTCTATGAACATGGATATATCTACAACGCTATCTAAATAAACATGGAAATATCTACACTGCCATCTCTATAAACATGGAATTATCTACACCGCCGTCTGTATAAACATGGAAATATCTACACCACTATCTGTATAATCATGGAAATATCTACACTGCGATCTGTATAAACATGGGAATATCTACACCGCGATCTGTATAAACATCGAAATACCTACAACGCGATCTGTATAAACATGGAAATAACTTCACCACGATCTGTATAAACATGGAAATATCTACACCGCTATCTGTATAAACATGGTAATATCTACACCACCATCTATATAAACTTGGAAATACCTACACCGCCATCTGTATACACATGGAAATATCTACAATGCCATCTGTAGAAAGATGGAAATATCTACACCGCAATCTGTGTAAACATGGAAATATCTACACAGATATCTGTAAAAACATGGAAATATCTACACCGCTATCTGTATAAACATGGAAATACCAACACCGTTATCTGTATAAACATGGAAATATCTACACCGCTATCTCTATAAACATGAAAATACTTACACAACCATCTCTATAAGCATGGAAATATTTACACCGCTAACTCTATAGACATAGAAATAACTACACCACCATCCCTACAAACATGGAAATATCTAAACCGCCATCTGCATAAACATGGAAATATCTACACAGACATCTGTATAAACATGGAAATATCTACACTGCCATCTGTATAAACTTGGAAATATCTACACTGACAACTGTAGAAAGATGGAAATGTCTACAAAGCGATCTGTATAAACATGGGTATTTCTACAGTGCTACCTGTATAAACATGGAAATATCTACACCGCTATCTGTATCAATATGGAAATAACTACACTGCAATCTGTATAAACATGGAAATATCTACAATGGTATCTCTGTAAACATGGAAATATCTACACAGCTATCTGTGTAAACTTGGAAATATCTACACCGCTATCTGTGTAAATTTGGCAATACTTACACCGCAATCTGTGCAAAGATGGAAATATCTCCAAAGCTATCTCTGTAAACATGGAAATATCTACACCGCTATCTGTATAAACATGGAAATAACTACACTGCCATCTGTACACACATGGAAATACCTACAAAGCCATCTGTATAAACATGGAAATATCTACACCGCTATGTCTATAAACATGGAAATATCTACACCGCCATCTGTATAAACATGGAAATACCTACAAAGTCATCAATATAAACTTGGAAATATCTTCAGCGCCATCTATATAAACATTGAAAAATCTACACTGCCATCTGTAAAAACATGGAAATATCTACACAGTCATCTGAATAAACATGGAAATATCTACACCACCATCTGTATAAACATGGAAATATCTACAATAACATCTGTATACACATGGAAATATCTACACAGACATCTGTATAAATATGTGAATATATACACGGCCGTCTGTATACATATGAAATTATCTACACTGCCAACTGTAGAAAGATGGAAATATCTACACCGCTATCTCTATAAATATGGAAATATCTACACCGCCATCTCTATAAACATGAAAATATCTACACTGCCATCTCCATAAAGATGGAAGTATCTACTCCGCCATGTGTATAAACACGGAAATACCTACACCACCATCTGTGTAAACATGGAAATATCTACTCCGCTATCTGTATAAACATGGAAATATCTACACCGCCATCTGCATATCCATGGAAATATCTACGCCGCCATCTGTATAAACATGGAAATATCTACACGGCCATCTGTGTATAGATGGAAATATCAACACCGCCATCTATACAAACATGGAAATATCTACACCGCTATCTCTATAAACATGGAAATATCTGCACTGCCATCTGTAAAAACATGGAAATAACTATACAGTCATCTGTATAAACATGGAAATATCTTCAATGCCATCTGTATACACATGGAAATATCTACACAGCCATCTGTATAAACATGTAAATATCTACACTGCTATCTCTATAAACATGGAAATATCTACACCGCCATCTCTATAAACATGAAAATATCTACACTGCCATCTCCATAAACATGGAACTAACTACTCCGCCATCTGTATAAACATGGAAACATCTACACCGCCATCTGTGTGAATAAGGAAATATCTACAATGCCATCTGTATAAAGATATAAATATCTGCACCGCGAGCTTTATAAACACGGAAATATGTACATCGCTATCTGTATAAACGTGGAAATAGCAACACCGCTATCGGTATAAACATGGAAATATCTGCAACGCCATCTATATAAACATGGAAATATCTACACCGCTATGTCTATAAATATGGAAATACCTACACCACAATCTCTATAAACATGGAAATATCTACACCGCTATGTCTATAAACATGGAAATATCTATACTGCTATCTCTATAAACATGGAAATATCTACACCGCTATCTGTATATACATGGTAATATCTACACCACCATCTATATAAAAATGGAAATATCTTCACCGCCATCTGTATAAACATGGAAATATCTACAATGCCATCTGTAGAAAGATGGAAATATCTACACCGCAATTAGTGTAAACATGGAAATATCTACACCGATATCTGTAAAAATATGGAAATATCTAAACCGCGATCGGTATAAACATGGAAATATCTACACTGCGATCTGTATAAACATGGAAATATTTACACCGCGATCTGTATAAACATGGAAATATCTACACAGCCATCTGCATAAACAAGGAAATATCTACACAGCCATCTGTATATACATGGAAATATCTACAGCGCTATCTGTATAAACATGGAAATAACTACACCGCTATTTGTATAAACAATCAAATATCTACACCGTGATACGTATAAACATGGGAATATCTACACCGCCATCTCTATAAACATGGAAATATCTACAACCCTATCTGTATAAACATGGAAATATCCACACCGCTATCTCTATAAACATGGAAAAATCAACACCGCTATCTCTATGAACTTGGAAATATCTACACCGCCATCTGTATAAACATGGAAATATCTACACAACGATCAGTATAAACATGGAAATATCTACACTGCTATCTGTATAAACATGGAAATATCTCCACTGCTCTCTCTATAAACATCGAAATATCTACACCGCCATCTGTATAAACATGGAAATACTTACAAAGTTATCTGTATAAACATGGAAACAACTGCAAAGCAATCTGCATAAACATGGAAATATCTACACGGCCATCTGTGTATAGATGGAAATATCAACACCGCCATCTGTACAAACATGGAAATATCTTCACCGCTATCTCTATAAAAATGGAAATATCTGCACTGCCATCTGTAAAAACATGGAAATATCTATACAGTCATCTGTATAAACATGGAAATATCTACAATGCCATCTGTATAAACATGGAAATATCTACACAGCCATCTGTATAAACATGTTAATATCTACACTGCTATCTCTATAAACATGGAAATATCTACACCGCCATCTCTATAAACATGAAAATATCTACACTGCCATCTTCATAAACATGGAACTAACTACTCCGCCATCTGTATAAACATGGAAACCTCTACACCGCCATCAGTGTGAATAAGGAAATATCTACAATGCCATCTGTATAAAGATATAAATATCAGCAACGTGAGCTGTATAAACATGGAAATATCTACATCGCTATCTGTATAAACGTGGAAATAAAAACACCGCTATAGGTATAAACATGGAAATATCTACAACGCCATCTATATAAACATGGAAATATCTACACCGTGATCAGTGTAAACATGTAAATATCTACACCGCTATCTGTATAAACATGGAAATATCTCCAATGCTATCTCTATAAACATCGAAATATCTACACCACCATCTGTATAAACATGGAAATACTTACAAAGTTATCTGAATAAACATGGAAATATCTTCACCGCCATCTGTATAAACATGGAAATATCTACACAGCCGTGTATATGCATGGGAATATCTACAACGCTATCTATATAAACATGGAAATAACTACACCACTTTCTGTGTAAATATGGAAATATTTACATCGCGGTCTGTATAAACATGGAAATATCTACATCACTATCTCTATAAACATGGAAATACCTACACCGCTATCTCTATAAACATGGAAATATCTAAACCGTGATCTGTATAAACATGGAAATATTTACACGGCTATCTGTATAAACATGGAAATATCTTCACCGTTATATGTAGAAATATGGAAATATCTACACCGCTATCTCTATAAACATGGAAATATCTACACCGCCATCTGTATAAACATGGAAATATCTACACTGCTATCTCTATAAACATGGAAGTATCTACAATGCCATCTGTAAAAACATGGAAATACCTCTAGAGTCATCAGTATAAACATGGAAATATCTACACCGCCGTCTGTATAAACCTGGAAATATCTACAATGCCATCTGTATACACATGGAAATACCTACACGGCAATCTGTGTATAGATGGAAACATCAACCCCGCCATCTGTACAAACATGGAAATATCTACACCACTATCTCTATATACATTTAAATATCTACACTGCGGTCTGTATAAACATGGAAATATCTACACCATGATCTGTATAAACATGGAAATATCTGCGCCGCGATGTGTATAAACATGGAAATATCTACACAGCCATCTGTATAAACATGGAAATATCTACACCCCTATCTGTATAAACATGGAAATAGCCACACAGCTATCTCTATAAACATGGAAAAATCAACACAGCTATCTCTATGTTCATGGAAATATCTACACCGCCATCTCTATAAACATGGAAATATCTACACCGTGATCAGTATAAACATGGAAATATCTACAACGCTATCTGTATAAACATGGAAATATCTCCACTGCTATCTGTATAAACATGGAAATATCTACACCGCCAACTGTATAAACATGGAAATATATACACAGCCATGGGTATATACATAGAAATATCAACACGGCTATCTATATAATCATGGAAATAACTACACCGCTATTTGTATAAACATGGAAATATCTCCACTGCTATCTGTATAAACATCGAAATATCTACACCGCCATCTGTATAAACATGGAAATACTTACAAAGTTGTCTGAATAAACATGGAAATATCTACACCGCCATCTGTATAAACATGGAAATATCTACACAGCCATGTGTATGTACATAGAAATATCTACACGGCTATCTATATAAACATGGAAATAACTACACCGCTATTTGTATAAACATGGAAATATCTCCACTGCTATCTGTATAAACATCGAAATATCTACACCGTCATCTGTATAAACATGGAAATACTTACAAAGTTATCTATATAAACCAGGAAATACCTACACCGCCATCTGTATAAACTTGGAAATACTTACAAAGTTATCTGTATAAACATGGAAATATCTACACCACGATCTGTATAAACATGGAAATATATACAACGCTATCTGTATAAACATGGAAATATCTGCACTACTATCTCTATAAACATGGAAATATCTACAAAGCCATCTGTATAAACATGGAAATACCTACAAAGTCATGTGTAGGAACACGGAAATATCTACAAAGACATCTGTATAAACATAGAAATATCTACACAGCCCTCTGTATAAATATGGAAATATCTACATTGGCATCTGTATAAACATGGAAATATCTGCACTGTTATCTGTATAAACATGGAAATACCTACACCGCTGTCTCTATAAACACGGAAATATGTACACCGCTATGTGTATAAACATGGAAATATCTCCACTGCTGTCTGTATAAACATGGAAATATCTCCACCGTTATCTGTATAAACATGGAAATATCTACAGCGCCATCTCTATAAACATTGAAATATCTACACTGCCATCTGTAAATACATGGAAATATCTACACAGTCTTCTGAATAAACATGGAAATATCTACACCACCATCTGTATAAATATGGAAATATCTACACCGCTATCTGTATAAACATGGAAATATCTACACAGCTATCTCTATAAACATGGAAATATCTACACCGCCATCTGTATATACATGGAAATATCTACACCGATATCTGTATAAACCTGGAAATAACTACACCAATATTTGTATAAACAAGGAAATATCTACACCGTGATCTGTATAAACAAGGAAATATCTACACTGCCATCTCTATAAACACGGAAATATGTACACCCCTATATGTATAAACATGGAAATATCCACACCGATATCTCTATAAACATGGAAAAATCAACAACGCTATCTCTATGAACATGGAAATATCTACACCGCCATCTCTATAAATACGGAAATACCTACACCACGGTAAGTATAAACATGGAAATATCTACACCGCTATCTATATAAACATGGAAATAACTACACCGCTATCTGTATAAACATGGAAATATCTACACCGCCATCTACATATTCATGAAAATATCTGCGACGCCATCTGTATAAACACGGAAATAACTACACTGTCATCTGTGTATAGATGGAAATATCAACACCGACATCTGTACAAACATGGAAATATCTGCACCGCTATCTGTATAAGCATGGAAATAAATACAACGCTATTTGTATAAACAAGGAAATATCTACACCGCCATCTGTTTAAACATGGAAATATATACACAGACATCTGTTTATACACGGAAACATCTACACCGCTCTCTGTATAAACATGCTGATAACTACACCGCTATCTGTATCAATGTGGAAATATTTGCACCGATATCCCTATAAACATGGTAATAGCAACACTGCGGTCTGTATAAACATGGAAATATCTACACCATGATCTGTATAAACATGGAAACATCTACACCATGATCTGTATAAATATGGAAATATCTACAGCGCCATCTGTATAAACATGGAAATATGTACACCCCTATCTGTATAAACATGGAAATATCCACACCACCATCTGTATAAGCATGGAAATACTTACAAAATTATCTGTATAAACATGGAAATATCTACACCGCCATCAGTATAAACATGGAAATATCTGCACAGCCATGTGTATGTACATGAAAATAACTACACCGCTATCTATATAAACATGGAAATATCTACACCGCTTTCTGTATAAACATGGAAATATTTACACCGCGGTCTGTATAACCATGGAAATAACTACATCGCTATCTGTATAAACATGGAAATATCTACACCGCTATCTCTATAAACATGGAAATATCTACACCGTGATCTGTATAAACATGGAAATATGTACACGGCTATCTGTATAAACATGGAAATATCTACACCGTTATCGGCATAAATATGGAAATATCTATACTGCTATCTCTATAAACATGGAAATATCTACACTGCCATCTGTATAAACAAGGAATTATCTACACTGCTATCTGTATAAACATGGAAGTATCTACAATGCCATCTGTAAAAACATGGAAATACCTATACAGTCATCTGTATAAACATGGAAATATCTACAACACCATCTGTATAAAAATGGGAATATCTACAATGCCATCTGTATACACATGGAAATACCTACACGGCAATCTGTGTATAGATGGAAACATCAACACCGCCATCTGTACAGACATGGAAATATCTACACTGCGGTCTGTGTAAACATGGAAATATCTACACCGTGATCTGTATAAACATGGAAATACCTACACCGCCATCTCTATAAACATAGAAATATCTACACCCCTATCTGTATAAACATGGAAATATCTCCACTGCTATCTCTATAAACATCAAAATATCTACACCACCATCTGTATAAACATGTAAATACTTACAAAGTTATCTGTATAAACATGGAAATATCTACACCGACATCAGTATAAACTTGGAAATATCTACACAGCCATGTGTATATACATGGAAATATCTACACCGCTATCTATATAAACATGGAAATAACAACACCGCTATCTGTATAAACATGGAAATATCTCCACTGCTATCTCTATAAACATCGAAATATCTACACAGCCATCTGTATAAACTTGGAAATACTTACAAAGATATCTGTATAAACATGGAAATATCTACACCGCCATCTGTATAAACATGGAAATATCTACACAGCCATGTGTATATACATGGATATATCTACACCGCTATCTATATAAACATGGAAATAACTACACCGCTATCTGTATAAACATCTAAATATCTCCACTGCTATCTCTATAAACATCGAAATATCTACACCGCCATCTGTATAAACATGGAAATACTTACAAAGTTATCTGTACAAACATGGAAATATCTACACCACCATCTGTATAAACATGTTAATACTTACAAAGTTATCTGTACATACATGGAAATATCTACACCGCTCTCTATATAAACATGGAAATAAGTACAGCGCTATCTGTATATACATGGAAATATCCACACCACCATCTACATATCCATAGAAATATCTGTGCCGCCATCTGTATAAACATGGAAATATCTACACGTTCATCTGTGTATAGATGGAAATATCAACACCGCCATCTGTACAAACATGGAAATATCTGCACCGCTATCTGTATAAACATGGAAATATCTACACCACGGTCTATATAAATATGGAAATATCTACACCGCTATTGTATAAACATGGAAATACCTACACCGCTATCTCTATAAACATGGAAATATCTACACCGTTATCTGTATAAAAATGGAAATATTTACACCGCTATCTGTATAAACATGGAAATTTCTACACCGTTATCTGTATAAATATGGAAATATCTACACCGCTATCTCTATAAACATGGAAATATCTACACCGCCATCTGTATAAACATGGAAATACCTATACAGTCATCTGTGTAAACATGGAAATATCTACTCCACCATCGCTATAAACATGGAAATATCTACAATGCCATCTGTATACACATGGAAATACCTACACGGCAATCTTTGTATAGATGGAAACATCAACACCGCCATCTGTACAAACATGGAAATATCTACACTGCTATCTCTATAAACATGGAAATATATACACTGCGGTCTGTATAAACATGGAAATATCTACACCGGTATCTGTATAAACATGGAAATATCTACACCATGATCTGTATAAACATGGAAATATCTACACCATGATCTGTATAAACATGGAAATATGTACACCGTGATCTGTATAAACATGGAAATATCTACACCGCCATCTCTATTAACATGGAAATATCTACACCCCTATCTGTATAAACATGGAAATATCCTCACAGCTATCTCTATAAACATGGAAAAATCAACACCGCTATCTATATGAACATGGAAATATCTACACCGCCATCTCTATAAACATGGAAATATCTACACCGCGATCAGTATAAACATGGAAATATCTACAATGCTATCTGTATAAACATGGAAATATCTCCACTGCTATCTCTATAAACATCGAAATATCTACACCGCCATCTGTATAAACATGGAAATACTTACAAAGTTATCTGTACAAACATGGAAATATCTACACCGCCATCTGTATAAACATGTTAATACTTACAAAGTTATCTGTACATACATGGAAATATCTACACCGCTCTCTATATAAACATGGAAATAAGTACAGCGCTATCTGTATATACATGGAAATATCCACACCACCATCTACATATCCATAGAAATATCTGTGCCGCCATCTGTATAAACATGGAAATATCTACACGTTCATCTGTGTATAGATGGAAATATCAACACCGCCATCTGTACAAACATGGAAATATCTGCACCGCTATCTGTGTAAACATGGAAATATCTACACCACGGTCTATATAAATATGGAAATATCTACACCGCTATTGTATAAACATGGAAATACCTACACCGCTATCTCTATAAACATGGAAATATCTACACCGTTATCTGTATAAAAATGGAAATATTTACACCGCTATCTGTATAAACATGGAAATTTCTACACCGTTATCTGTATAAATATGGAAATATCTACACCGCTATCTCTATAAACATGGAAATAACTACACTGTCATCTGTATAAACATGGAAATACCTATACAGTCATCTGTGTAAACGTGGAAATATCTACTCCACCATCTGTATAAACATGGAAATATCTACAATGCCATCTGTATACACATGGAAATACCTACACGGCAATCTTTGTATACATGGAAACATCAACACCGCCATCTGTACAAACATGGAAATATCTACACTGCTATCTCTATAAACATGGAAATATATACACTGCGGTCTGTATAAACATGGAAATATCTACACCGGTATCTGTATAAACATGGAAATATCTGCACCGCTATCTCTATAAACATGGAAATATCTACAAAACATCTGCATAAACATGGAAATAACTACACAGTCATGTGCAGGAACATTTAAATATCTACACTGCCATCTGTATAAACATGGAAATATCTCCACTGCTATCTCTATAAACATCGAAATATCTACACCACCATCTGTATAAACATGGAAATACTTACAAAGTTATCTGTATAAACATGGAAATATCTACACCGACATCAGTATAAACTTGGAAATACCTACACAGCCATGTGTATATACATGGAAATATCTACACCGCTATCTATATAAACATGAAAATAACAACACCGCTATCTGTATAAACATGGAAATATCTACACCGTTATCTGTATAAACATGGAAATATCTACACCACCATCTCTATAAACATGGAAATATCTACACCCCTATCTGTATAAACATGGAAATATCCTCACAGCTATCTCTATAAACATGGAAAAATCAACACCGCTATCTCTATGAACATGGAAATATCTACACCGCCATCTCTATAAACATGGAAATATCTACACCACGATCAGTATAAACATGCAAATATCTAAACCGCTATCTGTATAAACATGGAAATATATCCACTGCTATCTCTATAAACATCGAAATACCTACACCGCCATCTGTATAAAAATGGAAATACTTACAAAGTTCTCAGTATAAACATGGAAATATCTACACCGCCATCAGTATAAACATGGAAATATCTACACAGCCATGTGTATATACATGGAAATATCTACACCGCTATCTATATAAACTTGGAAATAACTACACCGCTATCTGTATAAACATGGAAATATCTACACCGCCATCTACATATCCATGGAAATATCTACACCGCTATCTGTATAAACATGGAAATATCTACACCGATATTTCCATAAACATGGGAATATCTACACCGTGATCTGTATAAACATGGAAATATCTACACCGCTATCTGTATAAACACGGAAATTTCTACACCGTTATCTGTATAAATATGGAAATATCTACACCGCTATCTCTATAAACATGGAAATGTCTACACCGCCATCGGTATAAACATGCAAATACCTATACAGTCATCTGTGTAAACATGGAAATATCTACACCACCATCTGTATATACATGGAAATATCTACACCACGATCTGTATAATCATGGAAATATTTACACCGCTATCTGTATAAACCTGGA
The DNA here is from genome assembly GCF_028858775.2 of Pan troglodytes. Classification (NCBI taxonomy): domain Eukaryota; kingdom Metazoa; phylum Chordata; class Mammalia; order Primates; family Hominidae; genus Pan; species Pan troglodytes. The sequence goes on from NC_072411.2 coordinate 974,230, forward strand.
AATATCTACATTGCTATCTCTATAAATATGGAAATATCTACACCTCCATCTGTATAAACATGGAAATAACTACACAGTCATGTGTAGGAACATGGAAATATCTACACCACCGTTTGTATAAAGATGGAAATATATACAACGTTATCTGTATAAACATGGAAATATCTACACAGTGATCTGTATAAACATGGAAATATGTACAGCACTCTCTGAATAAAGATGGAAATATCTACACCGCTATCTGTAAAAACATGGAAATATCTACACCACAATCTGTATAAATATGGAAATATTTACACCGCTGTCTCAATAAACATGGAAATATCTACACCGCTATCTCTATAAACATGGAAATATGTACACCGCCATCTGTATTAACATGGGAATATCTGCACAGTCATCTGTACAAACCTGGAAATATCTACACTGTCATCTATATAAACATGGAAATATCTACAGAGAACTCTGCATAAACATGGAAATACCGGCACAGACATCTGTATAAACATGGAAATATCTACACCGCTATCTGTATAAACATGGAAATAACTACACCGCTATTTGTATAAACAAGGAAATATCTACATCACCATCTGTTAAAACATGGAAATATATACACAGACATCTGTTTATACATGGAAATATCTACACCGCTATTTGTATAAACCTGCTAATAACTACACCGCTATCTGTATAAATGTGGAAATATTTGCACTGGTATCCCTATAAACATGGTAATATCAACACCGCGATCTGTATAAACATGGAAATATCTACACCATGATCTGTATAAACATGGAAATATCTACACCGTTATCTGTATAAACATGGAAATATCTACACCGCCATCTCTATAAACATGGAAATATCTACACCCCTATCTGTATAAACATGGAAATATCCTCACAGCTATCTCTATAAACATGGAAAAATCAACACCGCTATCTCTATGAACATGGAAATATCTACACCGCCATCTCTATAAACATGGAAATATCTACACCACGATTAGTATAAACATGGAAATGTCTACACCGCTATCTGTATAAACATGGAAATATCTCCACTGCTATCTCTATAAACATGGAAATATCTACACCGCCATCAGTATAAACATGGAAATATCTACACAGCTATGTGTATAAACATGGAAATATCTACACCGCTATCTATATAAACATGGAAATAACTACACCGCTATCTGTATAAACATGGAAATATCTACACCGCCATCTACATATCCATGGAAATAAGTACACCGCTATATGTATAAACATGGAAATATCTACACCGCTATTTCCATAAACATGGGAATATCTACACCGTGATCTGTATAAACATGGAAATATCTACACCGCTATCTGTATAAACATGGAAATTTCTACACCGTTATCTGTATAAATATGGAAATATCTACACCGCTATCTCTATAAACATGGAAATGTCTACACCGCCATCTGTATAAACATGGAAATACCTATACAGTCATCTGTGTAAACATGGAAATATCTACACCACCATCTGTATAAACATGGAAATATCTACAATGCCACCTGTATACACATGGAAATACCTACACGGCAATCTGTGTATAGATGGAAACATCAACACCAGCATCTGTATATACATGGAAATATCTACAATGCCATCTGTATACACATGGAAATACCTACACGGCAATCTGTGTATAGATGGAAACATCAACACCGCCATCTGTACAAACCTGGAAATATCTACACTGTCATCTATATAAACATGGAAATATCTACAGAGAACTCTGCATAAACATGGAAATATCGGCACAGACATCTGTATAAACATGGAAATATCTACACCGCTATCTGTATAAACATGGAAATATCTAAAACACTATGTGTATTAACGTGGAAATATCTCCATTGCTATCTGTATAAGCATGGACATATCTCCACCGCAATCTGAATAAACATGAAAATATCTACACCTCTATCTCTATAAACATGGAAATATGTACACCGCTATCTGTATAAACATGGAAATATCTACAATGATATCTCTGTAAACATGGAAATATCGACACGGGTATCTGTGTAAACTTGGAAATATCTACACGTCTATCTGTGTAAAGTTTGCAATGTCTACACCCCAATCTGTGCAAAGATGGAAATATCTTTACCGCTGTATCTGTAAACATCGAAATATCTACACCGCTATGTGCATAAACATGGAAGTATCTTCACTGCCATCTGTATACACATGGAAATATCTACACAGCCATCAGTATAAACATGGAAATATCTACACCGCTATCTCTATAAACATGGAAATATCTACACCGCTATCTGTATAAACATGGAAATATCTACATCGCTATCTGTATAAACAGGGAAATATGTCCACCGCTATCTGTGTAAACATGGAAATATCAACAACGCTATCTGTATATACATGGAAATATCTACACCGCTATCTGTATAAACAAGGAAATATCTACACCGCCATCTTTAGAAACATGGAAATATCTACACCGCCGTCTGTATAAACATGGAAATACCTACACCGCTACCTGTATAAATATGGAAATGTCTACACCGCTATCTCTATAAACATGGAAATACCTACACCACTTACACTATAAACATGGAAATATCTACACCGCAATCTCTGTAAACATGGAAATATCTACACCGCCATCTATGTAAACATGAAAATATCTACACTGCCATATTAAGAAACATGGCTGTATCTACACCGCCATCTCTATGAACATGAAAATACTTACACCACCATCTCTATAAACATGGAGATATTTACACCGCTATCTCTATAAACATAGAAATAACTACACCGCCATCTCTATGAACATGGAAATATCTACACCGCCATCTGCATAAACATCGAAATACCTACACAGACATCTGTATAAACATGGAAATATCTACACTGCCATCTGTATAAACTTGGAAATATCTACACTGACATCTGTAGAAAAATGGAAATGTCCACAAAGGGATCTGTATAAACATGGGAATTTCTACACCGCTACCTGTATAAACATGGAAATAACTACACCGCTATCTGTATCAACATGGAAATAACTACACCGCAATCTGTATAAACACGGAAATATCTACAATGCTATCTCTGTAAACATGGAAATATCTACACAGCTATCTGTGTAAACTTGGAAATATCTACACCGCTATCTGTGTAAATTTGGCAATACCTACACCGCAATCTGTGCAAAGATGGAAATACCTACACCGCTATTTCTGTAAATAAGGAAATATCTACACCGATATCTGTATAAACATGGAAATACCTACACTGCCATCTGCATAGACATGGAAATATCTACAGCGCCATCTGTATAAACATGGAAATATCTACACCGCCATCTGTACACACATGGAAATATCTACACAGCCATCTGTATAAACATGGAAATATCTACGCTGCTATCTCTATAAACATGGAAATATCTACACCGCTATCTGTATAAACATGGAAATATCTACATCGCTATCTGTATAAACAGGGAAATATCTCCACCGCTATCTGCTTAAACATGGAAATATCTACACCGATATCTGTATAAACATGGAAATATCTACACCGCTATCTGTATAAACATGGAAATATCTACAACGCTACCTGTGTAAACATGGAAATATCTAAACAGCTATCTGTGTAAACTTGGAAATATCTACACAGCTATCTGTGTAAAAATGGAAATATCTTCACAGCAATCTGTGCAAAGATGGAAATATCTACACTGCTATCTCTGTAAACATACAAATATCTACACCGCTATCTGTATAAACATGGAAATATCTATACCGCAGTCTCTGTAAACATGGAAATATCTCCACTGATATCTGTATAAACATGAAAATATCTACACCGCTTTCTGTATAAACATGGACATATCTACACCGCAATCTGTATAAACATGGAAATATCTGCAACGCTATGTGCGTAAACATGGAAATATCTACACAGCTATCTGTGTAAACTTGGAAATATCTACACAGCTATCTGCGTAAACATGGAAATATATTCACGGCAATTTGTGCAAAGATGGACATAACTACACCGCTATCTCTGTAAACATGGAAATATCTACACCGCTACCTGAATAAACATGGAAATATCTATACTGCTGTCAGTATATACAAGGAAATATCTACACCGCCATCTGTAGAAACATGGAAATATCTACACCGCAATCTGTATAAACATGGAAATACTTACACCGATATCTGTATAAACATGGAAATATCTGCACCGCTATCTCCATAAACATGGAAATATCTACAAAGACATCTGCATAAACATGGAAATAACTACACAGTCATGTGTAGGAACATTTAAATATCTACACTGCCATCTGTATAAACATAGAAATATCTACACAGCCCTCTGTATAAATATGGAAATATCTGCATAGGCATATGTGTAAACATGGAAATATCTGCACCGCTATCTGTATAAACATGGGAATGCCTACACCGCTGTCTCTATAAACATGGAAATATGTACACCGCTATGTGTATAAACATGGAAATATCTCCACTGCTGGCTGTATAAACATGGAAATACCTACACCGCGATCTGTATAAACATCGAAATATCTACACCGCTATCTGTATAAACATGGAAATATCTACAACGTTATCTGTATAAACATGGAAATATCTACACAGTGATCTGTATAAACATGGAAATATGTACAGCACTCTCTGAATATAGATGGAAATATCTACACCGCTATCTGTAAAAACGTGGAAATATCTTCACCACTATCTGTATAAATATGGAATTATTTACACCGCTATCTCAATAAACATGGAAATATCTACACCGCTATCTCTATAAACATGGAAATATCTACACCGCCATCTGTATTAACATGGAAATATCTGCACAGTCATCTGTACAAACCTGGAAATATCTCCACTGTCATCTATATAAACATGGAAATATCTGCAGAGAACTCTGCATAAACATGGAAATATCGGCACAGACATCTGTATAAACATGGAAATATCTTCACCGCTATCTGTATAAACATGGAAATAACTACACCGCTATTTGTATAAACAAGGAAATATCTACATCACGATCTGTTAAAACATGGAAATATATACACAGACATCTGTTTATACATGGAAATATCTACACCGCTATTTGTATAAACCTGCTAATAACTACACCGCTATCTGTATAAATGTGGAAATATTTGCACTGGTATCCCTATAAACATGGTAATATCAACACCGCGATCTGTATAAACATGGAAATATCTACACCATGATCTGTATAAACATGGAAATATCTACACCGTTATCTGTATAAACATGGAAATATCTACACCACCATCTCTATAAACATGGAAATATCTACACCCCTATCTGTATAAACATGGAAATATCCTCACAGCTATCTCTATAAACATGGAAAAATCAACACCGCTATCTCTATGAACATGGAAATATCTACACCGCCATCTCTATAAACATGGAAATATCTACACCACGATCAGTATAAACATGGAAATGTCTACACCGCTATCTGTATAAACATGGAAATATCTCCACTGCTATCTCTATAAACATGGAAATATCTACACCACCATCAGTATAAACATGGAAATATCTACACAGCCATGTGTATATACATGGAAATATCTACACCGCTATCTATATAAACTTGGAAATAACTACACCGCTATCTGTATAAACATGGAAATATCTACACCGCCATCTACATATCCATGGAAATATCTACACCGCTATCTGTATAAACATGGAAATATCTACACCGATATTTCCATAAACATGGGAATATCTACACCGTGATCTGTATAAACATGGAAATATCTACACCGCTATCTGTATAAACACGGAAATTTCTACACCGTTATCTGTATAAATATGGAAATATCTACACCGCTATCTCTATAAACATGGAAATGTCTACACCGCCATCGGTATAAACATGCAAATACCTATACAGTCATCTGTGTAAACATGGAAATATCTACACCACCATCTGTATATACATGGAAATATCTACACCACGATCTGTATAATCATGGAAATATTTACACCGCTATCTGTATAAACCTGGAAATATCTACATTGCTATCTCTATAAATATGGAAATATCTACACCTCCATCTGTATAAACATGGAAATAACTACACAGTCATGTGTAGGAACATGGAAATATCTACACCACCGTTTGTATAAAGATGGAAATATATACAACGTTATCTGTATAAACATGGAAATATCTACACAGTGATCTGTATAAACATGGAAATATGTACAGCACTCTCTGAATAAAGATGGAAATATCTACACCGCTATCTGTAAAAACATGGAAATATCTACACCACAATCTGTATAAATATGGAAATATTTACACCGCTGTCTCAATAAACATGGAAATATCTACACCGCTATCTCTATAAACATGGAAATATGTACACCGCCATCTGTATTAACATGGGAATATCTGCACAGTCATCTGTACAAACCTGGAAATATCTACACTGTCATCTATATAAACATGGAAATATCTACAGAGAACTCTGCATAAACATGGAAATACCGGCACAGACATCTGTATAAACATGGAAATATCTACACCGCTATCTGTATAAACATGGAAATAACTACACCGCTATTTGTATAAACAAGGAAATATCTACATCACCATCTGTTAAAACATGGAAATATATACACAGACATCTGTTTATACATGGAAATATCTACACCGCTATTTGTATAAACCTGCTAATAACTACACCGCTATCTGTATAAATGTGGAAATATTTGCACTGGTATCCCTATAAACATGGTAATAACAACACCGCGATCTGTATAAACATGGAAATATCTACACCATGATATGTATAAACATGGAAATATCTACACCGTTATCTGTATAAACATGGAAATATCTACACCGCCATCTCTATAAACATGGAAATATCTACACCCCTATCTGTATAAACATGGAAATATCCTCACAGCTATCTCTATAAACATGGAAAAATCAACACCGCTATCTCTATGAACATGGAAATATCTACACCGCCATCTCTATAAACATGGAAATATCTACACCACGATTAGTATAAACATGGAAATGTCTACACCGCTATCTGTATAAACATGGAAATATCTCCACTGCTATCTCTATAAACATGGAAATATCTACACCGCCATCAGTATAAACATGGAAATATCTACACAGCCATGTGTATAAACATGGAAATATCTACACCGCTATCTATATAAACATGGAAATAACTACACCGCTATCTGTATAAACATGGAAATATCTACACCGCCATCTACATATCCATGGAAATAAGTACACCGCTATATGTATAAACATGGAAATATCTACACCGCTATTTCCATAAACATGGGAATATCTACACCGTGATCTGTATAAACATGGAAATATCTACACCGCTATCTGTATAAACATGGAAATTTCTACACCGTTATCTGTATAAATATGGAAATATCTACACCGCTATCTCTATAAACATGGAAATGTCTACACCGCCATCTGTATAAACATGGAAATACCTATACAGTCATCTGTGTAAACATGGAAATATCTACACCACCATCTGTATAAACATGGAAATATCTACAATGCCACCTGTATACACATGGAAATACCTACACGGCAATCTGTGTATAGATGGAAACATCAACACCACCATCTGTATATACATGGAAATATCTACAATGCCATCTGTATACACATGGAAATACCTACACGGCAATCTGTGTATAGATGGAAACATCAACACCGCCATCTGTACAAACCTGGAAATATCTACACTGTCATCTATATAAACATGGAAATATCTACAGAGAACTCTGCATAAACATGGAAATATCGGCACAGACATCTGTATAAACATGGAAATATCAACACCGCTATCTGTATAAACATGGAAATATCTAAAACGCTATGTGTATTAACGTGGAAATATCTCCATTGCTATTTGTATAAACATGGACATATCTCCACCGCAATCTCAATAAACATGAAAATATCTACACCTCTATCTCTATAAACATGGAAATATGTACACCGCTATCTGTATAAACATGGAAATATCCACAATGATATCTCTGTAAACATGGAAATATCGACACGGGTATCTGTGTAAACTTGGAAATATCTACACGTCTATCTGTGTAAAGTTTGCAATGTCTACACCCCAATCTGTGCAAAGATGGAAATATCTTTACCGCTGTATCTGTAAACATCGAAATATCTACACCGCTATGTGCATAAACATGGAAGTATCTTCACTGCCATCTGTATACACATGGAAATATCTACACAGCCATCAGTATAAACATGGAAATATCTACACCGCTATCTCTATAAACATGGAAATATCTACACCGCTATCTGTATAAACATGGAAATATCTACATCGCTATCTGTATAAACAGGGAAATATGTCCACCGCTATCTGTGTAAACATGGAAATATCAACAACGCTATCTGTATATACATGGAAATATCTACACCGCTATCTGTATAAACAAGGAAATATCTACACCGCCATCTTTAGAAACATGGAAATATCTACACCGCCATCTGTATAAACATGGAAATACCTACACCGCTACCTGTATAAATATGGAAATGTCTACACCGCTATCTCTATAAACATGGAAATAGCTACACCGCCATCTGTATAAACATGGAAATACCTACACCGCTACCTGTATAAATATGGAAATGTCTACACCGCTATCTCTATAAACATGGAAATACCTACACCACTTACACTATAAACATGGAAATATCTACACCGCAATCTCTGTAAACATGGAAATATCTACACCGCCATCTATGTAAACATGAAAATATCTACACTGCCATATTAAGAAACATGGCTGTATCTACACCGCCATCTCTATGAACATGAAAATACTTACACCACCATCTCTATAAACATGGAGATATTTACACCGCTATCTCTATAAACATAGAAATAACTACACCGCCATCTCTATGAACATGGAAATATCTACACCGCCATCTGCATAAACATCGAAATACCTACACAGACATCTGTATAAACATGGAAATATCTACACTGCCATCTGTATAAACTTGGAAATATCTACAATGACATCTGTAGAAAAATGGAAATGTCCACAAAGGGATCTGTATAAACATGGGAATTTCTACACCGCTACCTGTATAAACATGGAAATAACTACACCGCTATCTGTATCAACATGGAAATAACTACACCGCAATCTGTATAAACACGGAAATATCTACAATGCTATCTCTGTAAACATGGAAATATCTACACAGCTATCTGTGTAAACTTGGAAATATCTACACCGCTATCTGTGTAAATTTGGCAATACCTACACCGCAATCTGTGCAAAGATGGAAATACCTACACCGCTATTTCTGTAAATAAGGAAATATCTACACCGATATCTGTATAAACATGGAAATACCTACACTGCCATCTGCATAGACATGGAAATATCTACAGCGCCATCTGTATAAACATGGAAATATCTACACCGCCATCTGTACACACATGGAAATATCTACACAGCCATCTGTATAAACATGGAAATATCTACGCTGCTATCTCTATAAACATGGAAATATCTACACCGCTATCTGTATAAACATGGAAATATCTACATCGCTATCTGTATAAACAGGGAAATATCTCCACCGCTATCTGCTTAAACATGGAAATATCTACACCGATATCTGTATAAACATGGAAATATCTACACCGCTATCTGTATAAACATGGAAATATCTACAACGCTACCTGTGTAAACATGGAAATATCTAAACAGCTATCTGTGTAAACTTGGAAATATCTACACAGCTATCTGTGTAAAAATGGAAATATCTTCACAGCAATCTGTGCAAAGATGGAAATATCTACACTGCTATCTCTGTAAACATACAAATATCTACACCGCTATCTGTATAAACATGGAAATATCTATACCGCAGTCTCTGTAAACATGGAAATATCTCCACTGATATCTGTATAAACATGAAAATATCTACACCGCTTTCTGTATAAACATGGACATATCTACACCGCAATCTGTATAAACATGGAAATATCTTCAACGCTATGTGCGTAAACATGGAAATATCTACACAGCTATCTGTGTAAACTTGGAAATATCTACACAGCTATCTGCGTAAACATGGAAATATATTCACGGCAATTTGTGCAAAGATGGACATAACTACACCGCTATCTCTGTAAACATGGAAATATCTACACCGCTACCTGAATAAACATGGAAATATCTATACTGCTGTCTGTATATACAAGGAAATATCTACACCGCCATCTGTAGAAACATGGAAATATCTACACCGCGATCTGTATAAACATGGAAATATCTACAGCGCCATGTCTATAAACATTGAAATATCTACACTGCCACCTGTAAAAACATGGAAATATCTACACAGGCATCTGAATAAACATGGAAATATCTACACCACCATCTGTATAAACATGGAAATACCTACAGTACCATCAGTATACACATGGAAATATCTACACAGACATCTGTATAAATATGGAAATATCTACACCGCCATCTGTATAAACATGGAAATATCTACACTGCCATCTGTAGAAAGATGGAAATATCTACATCGCTATCTCTATAAATATGGAAATATCTACACCGCCATCTCTACAAACATGAAAATATCTACACTGCCATCTCCGTAAAGATGGAAGTATCTACCCCACCATGTGTATAAACACGGAAATATCTACACCACCATCTGTGTAAACATGGAAATATCTACACCGCTGTCTGTATAAACATGGAAATATCTACACCGCCATCTGCATGACCGTGGAATTATCTACGCCGCCATCTGTATTAACAAGGAAATATGTACACAGCCATCTGTGTATAGATGGAAATATCAACACCGCCATCTGTACAAACATGGAAATATCTACACCGCTATCTCTATAAACATGGAAATATCTGCTCTGCCATCTGTAAAAACATGGAAACACCTATACAGTCATCTGTATAAACATGGAAATATCTACAATGCCATCTGTATACACATGGAAATATCTACACAGCCATCTGTATAAACATGTAAATATCTACACTGCTATCTCTATAAACATGGAAATATCTACACCGCCATCTCTATAAACATGAAAATATCTACACTGCCATCTCCATAAACATGGAACTAACTACTCCGCCATCTGTATAAACATGGAAACATCTACACCGCCATCTGTGTGAATAAGGAAATATCTACAATGCCATCTGTATAAAGATATAAATAGCTGCACCGCGAGCTGTATAAACGTGGAAATAACTACATCGCAATCTGTATAAACGTGGAAATATCAACACCGCTATCGGTATAAACATGGAAATATCTACAACGCCATCTGTATAAACATGGAAATATCTACACCGCTATGTCTATAAATATGGAAATACCTACACCGCTATCTCTGTAAACATGGAAATATCTACACCGCTATCTGTATAAACATGGAAATATCCACACCGCAATCTGTATAAACATGGATATATCTACACCGCGATCTGTATAAACATGGAAATAACTACACCGCGATCTGTATAAACATGGAAATATCTTCACCTCGATCTGTATAAACATGGAAATATCTTCACCACGATCTGTATAAACATGCAAATATCTACACCGCTATCTGTATAAACATGGTAATACCTACACCACCATCTATATAAACATGGAAATATCTACACCGCCATCTGTATAAACATGGAAATATCTACAATGCCATCTGTAGAAAGATGGAAATATCTACAACGCAATCTGTGTAAACATGGAAATATCTACACCGATATTTGTAAAAACATGGAAATATCTACACCGCCATCTGTATAAACATGGAAATATCTACACCGCGATCTGTATAAACATGGAAATATCTACAGCGCCATGTCTATAAACATTGAAATATCTACACTGCCATCTGTAAAAACACGGAAATATCTACACAGTCATCTGAATAACCATGGAAATATCTACACCACCATCTGTATAAACATGGAAATACCTTCAATACCATCAGTATACACATGGAAATATCTACACAGACATCTGTATAAATACGGAAATATCTACACCGCCATCTGTATAAACATGGAAATATCTACACTGCCATCTGCAGAAAGATGGAAATATCTACACCGCTATCTCTATAAATATGGAAATATCTACAACGCCATCTCTACAAACATGAAAATATCTACACTGCCATCTCCATAAAGATGGAAGTATCTACTCCGCCATGTGTATAAACACGGAAATATCTACACCACCATCTGTGTAAACATGGAAATATCTACACCGCCATCTGCATGACCATGGAATTATCTACGCCGCCATCTGTATTAACATGGAAATATGTACACGGCCATCTGTGTATAGATGGAAATATCAACACCGCCATCTGTTCAAACATGGAAACATCTACACCGCTATCTCTATAAACATGGAAATATCTGCTTTGCCATCTGTAAAAACATGGAAATACCTATAAAGTCATCTGTATAAACATGGAAATATCTACAATGCCATCTGTATACACATGGAAATATCTACACAGCCATCTGTATAAACATGTAAATATCTACACTGCTATCTCTATAAACATGGAAATATCTACACCACCATCTCTATAAACATGAAAATATCTACACTGCCATCTCCATAAACATGGAACTAACTACTCCGCCATCTGTATAAACATGGAAACATCTACACCGCCATCTGTGTGAATAAGGAAATATCTACAATGCCATCTGTATAAAGATATAAATATCTGCACCGCGAGCTGTATAAACATGGGAATATCTACATCGCTATCTGTATAAACGTGGAAATATCAACACCGCTATCGTTATAAACATGGAAATATCTACAACGCCATCTGTATAAACATGGAAATATCTACACCGCTATGTCTATAAATATGGAAATACCTACACCGCTATCTCTATAAACATGGAAATATCTACACCGCTATCTGTATAAACATCGAAATATGCACACCGCTTTCTGTATAAAGATGGAAATATCTACACCGTGATCTGTATAAACATGGAAATATCTACACCGCGATCTGTATAAACATGGAAATATCTTCACCTCGATCTGAAAAAACATGGAAATATCTTCACCTCGATCTGTAAACATGGAAATATCTTCACCACGATCTGTATAAACATGGAAATATCTACACCGCTATCTGTATAAACATGGTAATATCTACACCACCATCTATATAAACATGGAAATATCTACTCCGCCATCTGTATAAACATGGAAATATCTACAATGCCAACTGTAGAAAGATGGAAATATCTACACCGCAATCTGTGTAAACATGGAAATATCTACACAGATATCTGTAAAAACATGGAAATATCTACACCGCCATCTGTATAAACATGGAAATATCTACACTGCCATCTCCATAAACATGGAACTAACTACTCCGCCATCTGTATAAACATGGAAACATCTACACCGCCATCTGTGTGAATAAGGAAATATCTACAATGCCATCTGTATAAAGATATAAATATCTGCACCGCGAGCTGTATAAACATGGAAATATCTACATCGCTATCTGTATAAACATGGAAAAGTCAACACCGCTATCGGTATAAAGATGGAAATATCTATAACGCCATCTTTATAAACATGGAAATATCTACACCGCTATGTCTATAAACATGGAAATACCTACACGGCTATCTCTATAAACATGGAAATATCTACACCGCTCTCTGTATAAACATGGAAAATCTACACCGCTATCTGTATAAACATGGAAATATCTACACCGCGATCTGTATAAACATGGAAATATCTACACCGCGATCTGTATAAACATGGAAATATCTTCACCTCGATCTGTATAAACATGGAAATATCTTCACCACGATCTGTATAAACATGGAAATATCTACAACGCTATCTGTATAAACATGGTAATATCTACACCACCATGTATATAAACTTGGAAATATCTACAGCATCATCTGTATAAACATGGAAATATCTACAATGCCATCTGTAGAAAGATGGAAATATCTACACCGCAATCTGTGTAAACATGGAAATATCTACACCGATATTTGTAAAAACATGGAAATATCTACAACGCCATCTGTATAAACATGGAAATATCTACACCGCGATCTGTATAAACATGGAAATATCTACAGCGCCATCTCTATAAACATTGAAATATCTACACCGCCATCTGTGAAAACATGGAAATATCTACACAGTCATCTGAATAAACATGGAAATATCTACACCACCATCTGTATAAACATGGAAATACCTACAATACCATCAGTATACACATGGAAATATCTACACAGACAGCAGTATAAATATGGAAATATCTACACCGCCATCTGTATAAACATGGAAATATCTACACTGCCATCTGTAGAAAGATGGAAATATCTACACCGCTATCTCTATAAATATGGAAATATCTACACCGCCATCTCTATAAACATGAAAATAACTACACTGCCATCTCCATAAACATGGAACTAACTACTCCGCCATCTGTATAAACATGGAAACATCTACACCGCCATCTGTGTGAATAAGGAAATATCTACAATGCCATCTGTATAAAGATATAAATATCTGCTCCGCGAGCTGTATAAACATGGAAATATATTCATCGCTATCTGTATAAACGTGGAAATATCAACACTGCTATCGGTATAAACATGGAAATATCTACAACGCCATCTGTATAAACATGGAAATATCTACACCGCTATGTCTATAAATATGGAAATACTTACACCGCTATCTCTATAAACATGGAAATATATACACCGCTATCTGTATAAACATGGAAATATCCACACCGCTTTCTGTATAAACATGGAAATATCTACACCGCGATCTGTATAAGCATGGAAATGTCTACACCGCGATCTGTATAAACATGGAAATATCTTCACCTCGATCTGTATAAACATGGAAATACCTTCACCACGATCTGTATAAACATGGAAATATCTACACCGCTATCTGTATAAACATGGTAATATCTACACCACCATCTATATAAACATGGAAATATCTACACCGCCATCTGTATAAACATGGAAATATCTACAATGCCATCTGTAGAAAGATGGAAATATCTACTTCGCAATCTGTGTAAACATGGAAATATCTACACAGATATCTGTAAAAACATGGAAATATCTACACCGACATCTGTATAAACATGGAAATATCTACACCGCGATCTGTATAAGCATGGAAATATCTACAGCGCCATCTCTATAAACACTGAAATATCTAAACTGCCAGCTGTAAAAACATGGAAATATCTACACAGTCATCTGAATAAACATGGAAATATCTACAGAACCATCTGTATAAACATGAAAATACCTACAATACCATCAGTATACACATGGAAATATCTAAGAAGACATCTGTATAAATATGGAAATATCTACACAGACATCTGTATAAATACGGAAATATCTACACCACCATCTGTATAAACATGGAAATATCTACACCGCGATCTGTATAAACATGGAAATATCAACAGCGCCATCTCTATAAACATGGAAATATCTTCACCGTGATCTGTATAAACATGGAAATATCAACAGCGCCATCTCTATAAACATTGAAATATCTACACTGCCATCTGTAGAAAGATGGAAATATCAACACTGCTATCTCTATAAATATGGAAATATCTACACCGCCATCTCTATAAACATGAAAATATGTACACTGCCATCTCCATAAAGATGGAAGTATCTACTCCGCCTTGTGTATAAACACGGAAATATCTACACCACCATCTGTGTAAACATGGAAATATCTACACCGCTGTCTGTATAAACATGGAAATATCTACACCGCCATCTGCATATCCATGGAAATATCTACGCCGCCATCTGTATAAACATGGAAATATCTACACGGCCATCTGTGTATAGATGGAAATATCAACACCGCCATCTGTACAATCCTGGAAATATCTACACCGCTATCTCTATAAACATGGAAATATCTGCTCTGCCATCTGTAAAAACATGGAAATACCTATACAGTCATCTGTATAAACATGGAAATATCTACAATGACATCTGTACACACATGGAAATATCTACACAGACATCTGTATAAACATGTAAATATCTACACTGCTATCTCTATAAACATGGAAATATCTACAACACTATCTCTATAAATATTAAAATATCTACACTGCCATCTCCATAAACATGGAACTAACTACTCCGCCATCTGTATAAACATAGAAACATCTACACCGCCATCTGTGTGAATAAGGAAATATCTACAATACCATCTGTATAAAGATATAAATATCTGCACGGCGAGCTGTATAAACATGGAAATATCTACATCGCTATCTGTATAAACGTGGAAATATCAACACCGCTATCGGTATAAAGATGGAAATATCTACAACGCCATCTATATAAACATGGAAATATCTACACCGTTATGTCTATAACCATGGAAATACCTACACCGCTATCTCTATAAACATGGAAATATATACACCGTTCTCTGTATAAACATGGAAATATCTACACCGCTATCTGTATAATCATGGAAATATCTACACCGCGATCTGTATAAACATGGAAATATCTACACCGCGATCTGTATAAACATGGAAATATCTTCACGTCGATCTGTATAAACATGGAAATATCTTCTCCACGATCTGTATAAACATGGACATATCTACACCACTATCTGTATAAACATGGTAATATCTACACCACCATCTATATAAACATGGAAATATCTACACCGCCATCTGTATAAACATGGAAATATCTACGATGCCATCTGTAGAAAGATGGAAATATCTACACCGCAATCTGTGTAAACATGGAAATATCTACACCGATATCTGTAAAAACATGGAAGTATCTACACCGCCATCTGTATAAACATGGAAATATCTACACCGCGATCTGTATAAGCATGGAAATACCTACAGCGCCATCTCTATAAACATTGAAATATCTACACTGGCAGCTGTAAAAACATGGAAATATCTACACAGTCATCTGAATAAACATAGAAATATCTACACCACCATCTGTATAAACATGGAAATACCTACAATACCATCAGTATACACATGGAAATATCTACACAGACATCTGTATAAATATGGAAATATCTACACAGACATCTGTATAAACATGGAAATATCTACACTGCCATCTGTAGAAAGATGGAAATATCTACACTGCCATCTGTAGAAAGATGGAAATATCTACACTGCTATCTCTATAAATATGGAAATATCTACACCGCCATCTCTATAAACATGAAAATATCTACACTGCCATCTCCATAAAGATGGAAGTATCTACTCCGCCTTGTGTATAAACACGGACATATCTACACCACCATCTGTGTAAACATGGAAATACCTACACCGCTGTCTGTATAAACATGGAAATATCTACACCGCCATCTGCAAGTCCATGGAAATATCTTCGCCGCCATCTGTATAAACATGGAAATATCTACACGGCCATCCATGTATATATGGAAATATCAACACCGCCATCTGTACAAACATGGAAATATCTACACCGCTATCTCTATAAACATGGAAATATCTGCTCTGCCATCTGTAAAAACATGGAAATACCTATACTGTCATCTGTATAAACATGGAAATATCTACAATGACATCTGTACACACATGGAAATATCTACACAGCCATCTGTATAAACATGTAAATATATACACTGCTATCTCTATAAACATGGAAATATCTACAACGCCATCTCTATAAACATGGAAATATCTACACTGCCATCTCCATAAACATGGAACTAACTACTCCGCCATCTGTATAAACATGGAAACATCCACACCGCCATCTGAGTGAATAAGGAAATATCTACAATGCCATCTGTATAAAGATATAAATATCTGCACCGCGAGCTGTATAAACATGGAAATATCTACATCGCTATCTGTATAAACGTGGAAAAGTCAACACCGCTATCGGTATAAAGATGGAAATATCTACAACGCCATCTTTATAAACATGGAAATGTCTACACCGCTATGTCTATAAACATGGAAATACCTACACGGCTATCTCTATAAACATGGAAATATCTACACCGCTCTCTGTATAAACATGGAAATATCTACACCGCTATATGTATAAACATGGAAATATCTACACCGCGATCTGTATAAACATGGAAATATCTACACCGCGATCTGTATAAACATGGAAATATATTCACCTCGATCAGTATAAACATGGAAATATCTTCACCACGATCTGTATAAACATGGAAATATCTACACCACTATCTGTATAAACATGGTAATATCTACACCACCATATATATAAACTTGGAAATATCTACACCGCCATCTGTATAAACATGGAAATATCTACAAAGCCATCTGTAGAAAGATGGAAATATCTACACCGCAATCTGTGTAAACATGGAAATATCTACACCGATATTTGTAAAAACATGGAAATATCTACAACGCCATCTGTATAAACATGGAAATATCTACACCGCGATCTGTATAAACATGGAAATATCTACAGCGCCATCTCTATAAACATTGAAATATCTACACCGCCATCTGTGAAAACATGGAAATATCTACACAGTCATCTGAATAAACATGGAAATATCTACACCACCATCTGTATAAACATGGAAATATCTACAAAGCCATCTGTAGAAAGATGGAAATATCTACACCGCAATCTGTGTAAACATGGAAATATCTACACCGATATTTGTAAAAACATGGAAATATCTACAACGCCATCTGTATAAACATGGAAATATCTACACCACGATCTGTATAAACATGGAAATATCTACAGCGCCATCTCTATAAACATTGAAATATCTACACCGCCATCTGTGAAAACATGGAAATATCTACACAGTCATCTGAATAAACATGGAAATATCTACACCACCATCTGTATAAACATGGAAATACCTACAATACCATCAGTATACACATGGAAATATCTACACAGACAGCAGTATAAATATGGAAATATCTACACCGCCATCTGTATAAACATGGAAATATCTACACTGCCATCTGTAGAAAGATGGAAATATCTACACCGCTATCTCTATAAACATGGAAATATCTACACCGCTCTCTGTATAAACATGGAAATATCTACACCGCTATCTGTATAAACATGGAAATATCTACACCGCGATCTGTATAAACATGGAAATATCTACACCGCGATCTGTATAAACATGGAAATATATTCACCTCGATCTGTATAAACATGGAAATATCTTCACCACGATCTGTATAAACATGGAAATATCTACACCACTATCTGTATAAACATGGTAATATCTACACCACCATGTATATAAACTTGGAAATATCTACACCGCCATCTGTATAAACATGGAAATATCTACAAAGCCATCTGTAGAAAGATGGAAATATCTACACCGCAATCTGTGTAAACATGGAAATATCTACACCGATATTTGTAAAAACATGGAAATATCTACAACGCCATCTGTATAAACATGGAAATATCTACACCGCGATCTGTATAAACATGGAAATATCTACAGCGCCATCTCTATAAACATTGAAATATCTACACCGCCATCTGTGAAAACATGGAAATATCTACACAGTCATCTGAATAAACATGGAAATAACTACACCACCATCTGTATAAACATGGAAATACCTACAATACCATCAGTATACACATGGAAATATCTACACAGACAGCAGTATAAATATGGAAATATCTACACCGCCATCTGTATAAACATGGAAATATCTACACTGCCATCTGTAGAAAGATGGAAATATCTACACCGCTATCTCTATAAACATGGAAATATCTACACCGCCATCTCTATAAACATGAAAGTAACTACACTGCCATCTCCATAAACATGGAACTAACTACTCCGCCATCTGTATAAACATGGAAACATCTACACCGCCATCTGTGTGAATAAGGAAATATCTACAATGCCATCTGTATAAAGATATAAATATCTGCACCGCGAGCTGTATAAACATGGAAATATCTTCATCGCTATCTGTATAAACGTGGAAATATCAACACTGCTATCGGTATAAACATGGAAATATCTACAACGCCATCTGTATAAACATGGAAATATCTACACCGCTATGTCTATAAATATGGAAATACTTACACCGCTATCTCTATAAACATGGAAATATCTACACCGCTATCTGTATAAACATGGAAATATCCACACCGCTTTCTGTATAAACATGCAAATATCTACACCGCGATCTGTATAAGCATGGAAATATCTACACCGCGATCTGTATAAACATGGAAATATCTTCACCTCGATCTGTATAAACATGGAAATACCTTCACCACGATCTGTATAAACATGGAAATATCTACACCGCTATCTGTATAAACATGGTAATATCTACACCACCATCTATATAAACATGGAAATATCTACACCGCCATCTGTATAAACATGGAAATATCTACAATGCCATCTGTAGAAAGATGTAAATATCTACTTTGCAATCTGTGTAAACATGGAAATATCTACGCCGCCATCTGTATAAACATGGAAATATCTACACGGCCATCTGTGTATAGAGGGAAATATCAACACCGCCATCTGTACAAACCTGGAAATATCTACACCGCTATCTCTATAAACATGGAAATATCTGCTCTGCCATCTGTAAAAACATGGAAATACCTATACAGTCATCTCTATAAACATGGAAATATCTGCTCTGCCATCTGTAAAAACATGGAAATATCTATACAGTCATCTGTATAAACATGGAAATATATACAATGCCATCTGTATTCACATGGAAATATCTACACCGCCATCTCTATAAACATGAAAATATCTACACCGCCATCTCTATTAACATGAAAATATCTACACTGCCATCTCCATAAACATGGAACTAACTACTCCGCCATCTGTATAAACATGGAAAAATCTACACCGCCATCTGTGTGAATAAGGAAATATCTACAATGCCATCTGTATAAAGATATAAATATCTGCACCGCGAGCCATATAAACATGGAAATATCTACATCGCTATCTGTATAAACGTGGAAATATCAACACCGTTATTGGTATAAACATGGAAATATCTACAACGCCATCTATATAAACATGGAAATATCTACACCACTATGTCTATAAATATGGAAATACCTACACCGCTATCTCTATAAACATGGAAATATCTACACCGCTATCTGTATAAACATGGAAATATCCACACCAATTTCTGTATAAACATGGAAATATCTACACCGCGATCTGTATAAACATGGAAATATCTACACCGCGATCTGTATAAACATGGAAATATCTTCACCTCGATCTGTATAAACATGGAAATAACTTCACCACGATCTGTATAAACATGGAAATATCTACACCGCTATCTGTATAAACATGGTAATATCTACACCGCCATCTATATAAACATGGTAATATCTACACCGCCATCTGTATAAACATGGAAATATCTACAATGCCATCTGTAGAAAGATAGAAATATCTACACCGCAATCTGTGTAAACATGGAAATATCTACACAGATATCTGTAAAAACATGGAAATATCCACACCGCCATCTGTATAAACATGGAAATATCTACACCGCGATCTGTATAAGCATGGAAATATCTACAACGCCATCTCTATAAACATTGAAATATCTAAACTGCCATCTGTAAAAACATGGAAATATCTACACAGTCATCTGAATAAACATGGAAATACCTACACCACCATCTGTATAAACATGGAAATAACTACAATACCATCAGTATACACATGGAAATACCTACACAGACATCTGTATAATTATGGAAATATCTACACAGACATCTGTATAAATACGGAAATATCTACACCGCCATCTGTATAAACATGGAAATACCTACACTGCCATCTGTAGAAAGATGGAAATATCTACACCGCTATCTCTATAAATATGGAAATATCTACACCGCCATCTCTATAAATATGAAAATATCTACACTGCCATCTCCATAAAGATGGAAGTATCTACTCCGCCTTGTGTATAAACACGGAAATATCTATACCACCATCTGTGTAAACATGGAAATATCTACACCGCTGTCTGTATAAACATGGAAATATCTACAACGCCATCTGTATAAACATGGAAATACCTACAAAGTCATCTGTATCAACATGGAAATTTCTACACAGCCACCTGTATAAACATGGAAATATCTACACAGCCATCTGTATATACATGGAAACATCTACACCGCTATCTGTATAAACATGGAAATAACTACACCGCTATTTGAATAAACAAGGAAATATCTACACCGTGATCTGTATAAACATGGAAATATCTACACCGCCATCTCTATAAACATGGAAATATCGACACCGCTATCTGTATAGACATGGAAATATCCACACCGCTATCTCTATAAACATGGAAAAATGAACACCGCTATCTCTATGAACATGGAAATATCTACACCACCATCTCTATAAACATGGAAATATCTACACCACGATCAGGGTAAACATGGAAATATCTACACCGCTATCTGTATAAACATGGAAATATCTCCACTGCTATCTCTATAAACATCGAAATATCTGCACCGCCATCTGTATAAACATGGAAATACTTACAAAGTTATCTCTATAAACATGGAAATATCTACACCACCATCTGTATAAACATGGAAATATCTACACAGCCATGTGTACATACATGGAAATATCTACACCGCTATCTATATAAACATGGAAATAACTACACCGCTATCTGTATAAACATGGAAATATCTAAACCGCCGTCTACATATCCATGGAAATATCTGTGCCGCCATCCTTATAAACATGGAAATATCTACATGGTCATCTGTGTATAGATGGACATATCAACACCGCCATCTGTACAAACATGGAAATAACTGCACCGCTATCAGTATAAACATGGAAATATCTACACCGTGGTCTGTATAAACATGGAAATATCTACACCGCTATCTCTATAAACATGGAAATATCTACACCGCTATCTCTATAAACATGGAAATATCTACACCGTGATATGTATAAACATGGAAATATTTACACCGCTATCTGTATAAACATGGAAATTTCTACACCGTTATCTGTATAAATATGGAAATGTCCACACTTCTATCTCTACAAACGTGGAAATATCTACACCGCCATCTGTATAAACATGGAAATACCTATACAGTCATCTGTGTAAACATGGAAATATCTACACCACCATCTGTATAAACATGGAAATATCTACAATGCCATCTGTATACACATGGAAATACCTACACAGCAATCTGTGCATAGATGGAAACATCAACACCGCCGTCTGTACAAACATGAAAATGTCTACACTGCTATCTCTAAAAACATGGAATTATCTACACTGCGGTCTGTATAAACATGGAAATATCTACACCGGTATCTGTATAAACATGGAAATATCTACACCATGATCTGTATAAACATGGAAATATATACAGCGCTATGTGTATAAACATGGAAATATCTGCACCGCTATCTCTATAAACATGGAAATATCTACAAAGCCATGAGTATAAAGATGGAAATACCTACACAGTCATGTGTAGGAACATGGAAATATCTACACTGCCATCTGTATAAACATAGAAATATCTACACAGCCCTCTGTATAAATATGGAAATATCTGCATAGGCATCTGTGTAAACATGGAAATATCTGCACCGCTCTCTGTATAAACATGGAAATACCTACACCGCTGTCTCTATAAACATGGAAATATGTACACCGCTATGTGTATAAACATGGAAATATCTCCACTGCTGTCTGTATAAACATGGAAACATCTTCACCACGATCTGTGTAAACTTGCAAATATCTACACCGCTATCTGTATAAACATGGAATTATCTACACCGCGATCTGTATAAACATGAAAATATCTTCACCGCGATCTGTATAAACATGGAAATATCTACACCGCGATCTGTATAAACATGGAAATATTTACACCGCTATCTGTATAAACATGGAAATATCTACACAGCTATCTCTATAAACATGGAAATATCTACACCGCCATCTGTATAAACATGGAAATACCTATACATTCATCTGTGTAAACATGGAAATATCTACACCACCATCTGTATAAACATGGAAATATCTACAATGCCATCTGTATACACATGGATATACCTACACAGCAATCTGTGCATAGATTGAAACATCAACACCGCCGTCTGTACAAACATGAAAATATCTACACTGCTATCTCTATAAACATGGAATTATCTGCACTGCGGTCTGTATAAACATGGAAATAACTACACCGGTATCTGTATAAACATGGAAATATCTACACCACGATCTGTATAAACGTGGAAATATATACAGCGCTATGTGTATAAACATGGAAATATCTGCACCGCTATCTCTATAAACATGGAAATATCTACAAAGCCATCTGTATAAAGATGGAAATACCTACACATTCATGTGTAGGAACATGGAAATATCTACACTGCCATCTGTATAAACATAGAAATATCTACACAGCCCTCTGTATAAATATGGAAATATCTGCCCAGGCCTCTGTGTAAACATGGAAATATCTGCACCGCTATCTGTATAAACATGGAAATACCTACACCGCTATCTCTATAAACGTGGAAATATCTACACCGCTATCTGTATAAACCTGGAAATATCTACACCGCTATCTGTATAAACATGGAAATATCTACACCGCGATCTGTATAAACATGGAAATATGTTCACCGCGAACTGTATAAAGATGGAAATATCTTCACCGCGATCTGTATAAACATGGAAATATCTATAACGCCATCTCTATAAACATGAAAATATCTACACTGCCATCTCCATAAAGATGGAATTATCTACTCCGCCACGTGTATAAACACGGAAATATCTACACCACCATCTCTGTAAACATGGAAATATCTACACCGCCATCTGTAAAAACATGGAAATATCTACACAGCCATCTGTATGTCCATGGAAATATCTATGCCGCCATCTGTAGAAACATGGAAATATCTACATGGCCATCTGTGTATAGATGGAAATATCTACACAGCCATCTGTATAAACTTGTAAATATCTACACTGTTACCTCTATAAACATGGAAATATCTAAACCGCCATCTCTATAAACATGAAAATATCTACACTGCCATCTCCATAAACATGGAACTACTTCACCATCTGTATAAGCATGGAAATATCTACACCGCCATCTGTGTGAATAAGGAAATATCTACAAAGCCATCTGTATAAAGATATAAATATCTTCACCGCGAGCTGTGTAAACATGGAAATAACTACATCGCTATCTGTATAAACGTGGAAATACCAACACCGCTATCAGTATAAACATGGAAATATCCACACCGCGATCTATATAAACATGGAAATATCTTCACCGCGATCTGAATAAACATGGAAATATCTACACCGCTATCTGTTTAAACATGGCAATATCTACACCACCATCTATATAAACATGGAAATATCTACACCGCCATCTGTATAAACATGGAAATATCTACAATGCCATCTGTAGAAAGATGGAAATATCTACACCGCAATCTGTGTAAACATGGAAATATCTACACCGATATCTGTCAAAACATGGAAATATCTACACCGCTATCTGTATAAGCATGGAAATATCTTCACCGCGATCTGTATAAACATGGAAATATCTACACCGCGATCTGTATAAACCTGGAAATATCTACACTGCTATCTGTATAAACATGGAAATATCTTCACAGCTATCTCTATAAACATGGAAATATCTACACCGCCATCTGTATAAACATGTTAATACCTACAAAGTCATCTGTATAAACAATTTAATATCTACACAGCCATCTGTATAAACATGGAAATATCTACACAGTCATCTGTATATACATGGAAATATCTACACCACTATCTGTATAAACGTGGAAATAACTACACCGCTATTTGTATAAACAAGGAAATATATACACCGTGATCTGTATAAACATGGAAATATATACACCGCCATCTCTATAAACATGGAAATATCTACACCCCTACCTTTATAAACATGGAAATATCCACACCGCTATCTCTATAAACATGTAAAAATCAACACCGCTATGTCTATCAACATGGAATTCTCTACACCGCCATGTCTATAAACATGGAAATATCTACACCACGATCAGTATAAACATGGAAATATCTACACCGCTATCTTTATAAACATATAAATATCTCCACTGCTATCTCTATAAACATCGAAATATCTACACCGCCATCTGTGTAAACATGGAAATACTTACAAAGTTATCTGTATAAACATGGAAATATCTACACCGCCATCTGTATAAACATGGAAATATCTACACAGCCATGTGTACATACATGGAAATATCTACACCGCTATCTATATAAACATGGAAATAGCTACACTGTTATCTGTATAAACATGGAAATATCTACACCGCCATCTCCATATCCATGGAAATATCTGCGCCGCCATCTGTATAAACATGGAAATATCTACACGGTCATCTGTGTATAGATGGAAATATCAACACCGCCATCTGTACAAACATGGAAATATCTGCACTGCTATCTGTATAAACATGGAAATATCTACACCGCGGTCTGTATAAACATGGAAATATCTACACCGCTATCTATATAAACATGCAAATATCTACACCACTATCTCTATAAACATGGAAATATCTACACCGTGATCTTTATAAACATGGAAATAATTACACCACTATCTGTATAAACATGGAAACTTCTACACCGTTATCTATATAAATATGGAAATATCTACACCGCTATCTCTATAAACTTGGAAATATCTACACCGCCATCTGTATAAACATGGAAATACCTATACAGTCATCTGTGTAAACATGGAAATATCTTCACCACCATCTGTATAAACATGGAAATATCTACAATGCCATCTGTATACACATGAATATACCTACACGGCAATCTGTGTATAGATGGAAACATCAACACTGCCATCTGTACAAACATGGAAGTATCTACACTGCTATCTCTATAAACATGGAAATATCTACACTGCGGTCTGTATAAACATGGAAAAATCTACACCGGTATCTGTATAAACATGGAAATATCTACACCACAATCTGTATAAACATGGAAATATATACAACGCTATCTGTATAAACATGGAAATATCTGCACCGCTATCTCTATAAACATGGAAATATCTACAAAGCCATCTGTATAATCATGGAAAAACCTTCACAGTCATGTGAAGGAACATGGAAATGTCTACACTGCCATCTGTATAAACATGGAAATTCTTACAAAGTTATCTGTTTAAACATGGAAATATCTACACCGCCATCTGTATAAACATGGAAATATCTACAAAGCCATGTGTATATACATGGAAATATCTACACCGCTATCGATATAAACATGGAAATATCTACACCACCATATACATATACATGGAAATATCTGCACCGCCATCTGTTTAAACATGGAAATATCTACACGGTCATCTGTGTATAGATGGAAATATCAACACCGCCATCTGTTCAAACATGGAAATATCTGCAACGCAATCTGTATAAACATGGAAATATCTACACCGCGGTCTTTATAAACATGGAAATATCTAAACCGCTATCTGTATAAACATGGAAATATCTTCACCACTAGCTCTATAAACATGGAAATATCTACACCGTGATCTGTATAAACATGGAAATATTTACACTGCTATCTGTATAAACATGGAAATATCTACACCGTTATATGTATAAACATGGAAATACCTACAACGCCATCTGTTGAAACATGGAAATATCTACACCACCATCTGTATAAACATGGAAATATCTACAATGACATCTGTATACACATGGAAATACCTACACGGCAATCTGTGAATAGATGGAAACATCAACACCGCCATCTGTATAGACATGGAAATATCTACACTGCGGTCTGTATAAACATGGAAATATCTACACCGGTATCTGTATAAACATGGAAATATCTACAGCACGATCTGTATAAAACATGGAAATATTTACACCGCTATCTGTATAAACATGGAAATATCTACACCGCTATGTCTATAAACAAGGAAATACCTGCTAAGCCATCTGTATAAACATAGAAATAACTACACAGTCATGTGAAAGAACATGGAAATATCTACACTGCCATCTGTATAAACATGGAAATATCTACACAGCACTCTGTATAAATATGGAAATATCTGCATAGGCATCTGTATAAACATGGAAATATCCGCACCGCTATCTGTATAAACATGGAAACATCTACACCGTGATCTGAATAAACATAGAAATATCTTCACCACGATCTGTATAAACTTGCAAATATCTACACCGCTATCTGTATAAACATGGCACTATCTACACCACCATCTATATAAACATGGAAATATCTGCACCGCCATCTGTATAAACATGGAAATATCTACAATGCAATCTGTAGAAAGATGGAAATATCTACACCGCAATCTGTGTAAACATGGAAATATCTACACCGATATCTGTAAAAACATGGAAATATCTAAACCGCTATCTGTATAAACTTGGAAATATCTTCACCACTAGCTCTATAAACATGGAAATATCTACACCGTGATCTGTATAAACATGGAAATATTTACACTGCTATCTGTATAAACATGGAAATATCTACACCGTTATATGTATAAACATGGAAATACCTACAACGCCATCTGTTGAAACATGGAAATATCTACACCACCATCTGTATAAACATGGAAATATCTACAATGACATCTGTATACACATGGAAATACCTACACGGCAATCTGTGAATAGATGGAAACATCAACACCGCCATCTGTATAGACATGGAAATATCTACACTGCGGTCTGTATAAACATGGAAATATCTACACCGGTATCTGTATAAACATGGAAATATCTACAGCACGATCTGTATAAAACATGGAAATATTTACACCGCTATCTGTATAAACATGGAAATATCTACACCGCTATGTCTATAAACAAGGAAATACCTGCAAAGCCATCTGTATAAACATAGAAATAACTACACAGTCATGTGAAAGAACATGGAAATATCTACACTGCCATCTGTATAAACATGGAAATATCTACACAGCACTCTGTATAAATATGGAAATATCTGCATAGGCATCTGTATAAACATGGAAATATCCGCACCGCTATCTGTATAAACATGGAAATACCTACACCGCTGTCTCTATAAACATGGAAATATGTACACCGCTATGTGTATAAACATGGTAATATCTCCACTGCTGTCTGTATAAACATGGAATTGTCTGAACCTTTATCTGTATAAACATGGAAATATCTACTGCGCCATCTCTATAAACATTGAAATATTTACACTGCCATCTGTAAAAACATGGAAATATCAACACAGTCATCCGAATAAACATGGAAATATCTACACCACCATCTGTATAAACATGGAAATACCTACAATACCTTCTGTATACACATGGAAATATCTACACAGGCATCTGTATAAATATGGAAATATCTAAACCGCCATCTGTATAAACATGGAAATATCTACACCGCTATCTGTAGACATATGGAAATATCTACACCGCTATCTCTATAAACATGGAAATACCAACACCGCTTTCTCTATAAACATGGAAATATCTACATCGCAATCTCTATAAACATGGAATTATCTACACCGCCATCTATATAAACATGAAAATATCTACACCGCCATCTTCAGAAACATGGCTGTATCTACACCGCCATCTGTATAAACATGGAAATATCTACACCACTATCTGTATAAACATGGAAAAATCTTCACTGCCATCTGTATAAAGATGGAAATATCTGCACTGCGAGTTGTATAAACATGGAAAAGTCTTCACTGCCATCTGTATAAAGATGGAAATATCTGCACTGCGAGTTGTATAAACATGGAAATATCTACAGCGCTATCTCTATAAACATGGAAATACCTACAACGCCATCTCTATAAACATGGAAATATCTACACCGGTATCTGTATAAACATGTTAATAACTACACCGCTATCTGTATTAATGTGGAAATATTTGCACCGCAATCCGTATAAACATGGTAATATCAACACCGCGATCTGTATAAACATGGAAATATCTAAACCATGATTTGTATAAACATGGAAATATCTACACCGCGATCTGTATAAACATGGAAATATCTACACCGTGATCTGTATAAACATGGAAATATCTACACCGCCATCTCTATCAACATGGAAATATCTACACCCCTATCTGTTTAAACATGGAAATATCCACACCGCTATCTCTATAAACATGGAAAAATCAACACCGCTATCTCTATGAACATGGAAATATCTACACCGCTATCTCTATAAACATGGGAATATCTACACCGCGATCAGTATAAACATGGAAATATCTAAACCGCTATCTGTATAAACATGGAAATATCTTCACCGCTATCTCTATAAACTTGGAAATAAATTCACCGTGATCTGTATAATCATGGAAATATCTACACCGCTATCTGTATAAATATGGAAATATCTACACCGTTATCTGTATAAATATCGAAATATCTACATCGCTATCTCTACAAACATGGAAATATCAACACCGCCATCTGTATAAACATGGAAATATCTACACTGCTATCTCTATAAACATGGAAATATCTACACCACCATCTCTATAAACATGAAAATATCTGCACTGCCATCTGTAAAAACATGGAAATACTTATACAGTCATCTGTATAAACATGGAAATATCTACAATGCCGTCTCTAAACACATGGAAATATCTACCCAGCCATCTGTATAAACATGTAAATATCTACACTGCTATCTCTATAAACATGGAAATATCTACACCACAATCTCTATAAACATGAAAATATCTACACTGCCATCTCCATAAACATGGAACTATCTACTCGGCAATCTGAATAAACATGGAAACATCTACACTGCCATCTGTGTGAATAAGGATATATCTACAATACCATCTGTATAAAGATATAAATATCTGAACCGCGAGCTGTATAAACATGGAAATATCTACATCAGTATCTGTATAAACGTGGAAATACCAACATCGCTATCGGTATAAACATGGATATATCTACAACGCCATCTATATAAACATGGAAATATCTACACCGCTATGTCTATAAACATGGAAATACCTACACCGGTATCTTCATAAACATGGAAACATCCATACCGCCATCTGCATATACTTGGAAATATCTACAACGCCATCTGTATAAAGATGGAAATATCTACACGGTAATCTGTGTACTGATGGAAATATCAACACTGCCATCTGTACAAGCATGGAAATATCTACACCGCTTTCTGTATAAACCTACAAATATCTACACTGCAGTCTATATAAACATGGAAATATCTACACCGGTATTTGTATAAACATGGAAATAGCTACACCACGATCTGTATAAACATGGAAATATTTACACTGCTATCTGTATAAACCTGGAAATATCTACACTGCTATCTCTATAAATATGGAAATATCTACACTGACATCTGCATAAACATGGAAATAACTACACAGTCATGTGTAGGAACATGGAAATATCTACACCACAGTTTTTATAAAGATGGAAATATCTACAAAAGTATCTGTATAAACATGGAAATATCTACACCGCTATCTCTATAAACATGGAAATACCAACACCGCTTTCTCTATAAACATGGAAATATCTACACCACTATCTGTATAAACATGGTAAAATCTTCACTGCCATCTGTATAAAGATGGAAATATCTACACTGCGAGTTGTATAAACATGGAAATATCTACACCGCTATCTCTATAAACATGGAAATAACTACAACGCCATCTCTATAAACATGGTAATATCTACACCGCTATCTGTATAAACATGGAAATATCTACACTGCTATCTGTATAAACCTGGAAAGATCTACACCGCTATCTGTATAAATATGGAAATATCTACAACGCTATCTCTCTAAACATGGAAATGTCTACACCGCTATCTGTATAAACATGGAAATATCTAGATCGTTATCGCTATAAACATGAAAATATCTACACTGACATCTGTATAAACATGGAAATAATTTCACAGTCATCTGTAAAAACATGGAAATATCTACACCACCATCTGTTTAAACATGGAAATATCTGCACGGAAAGCTGTCTAAACTTGGAAATATCTAGACAGTCATCTTTATAAACATGGAAATATCTATACCGCTATCTGTATAAACATGGAAATACTCACAACGCTATCTGTATAAACATGGAAATAGCCACACCGCTATCTGTATAAGCCTGGAAATATCTGCACCGCTATCTTTATAAACATGGAAATATCTGCAACTCTATCTGTGTAAACATAGAAATATCTACACGGCTATTTGTGTAAACATGGAAATATCTGCACCTCTATCTGTATAAAGATGGAAATATCTACACCACTATCTGTAAAATGTGGAAATATCTACACCGCTCTCTGTATAAACCTGGAAATATCTACACCAATATCTGTATAAACAAGGAAATATCTACACCGCCATCTGTATAAACATGGAAATACCTACACCGCTATCTGTATAAGTATGGAAATATCCACACTGCTATCTCTATATACATAGAAATACCTACACCGATTTCTCTATAAACTTGGAATTATCTACACTGCAATACTCTATATACATGGAAATATCTACACCGCCATCTCTATAAACATGAAAATAACTACACCGCCATCTTCAGAAACATGGATGTATCTACACCGCCATCTGTATAAACATGGAAATATCTACACCACTATCTGTATAAACATGGAAATATCCTCACAGCTATCTCTATAAACATGGAAAAATCAACACCGCTATCTCTATGAACATGGAAATATCTACACCGCCATCTCTATAAACATGGAAATATCTACACCGCGATCAGTATAAGCATGGAAATATCTACACCGCTATCTGTATAAACATGGAAATATCTCCACTGCTATCTCTATAAACATCGAAATATCTACACCGCCATCTGTATAAACATGGAAATACTTACAAACTTATCTGTATAAACATGGAAATATCTACACCGCCATCAGTATAAACTTGGAAATATCTACACAGCCATGTGTATATACATGGAAATATCTACACCGCTATCTATATAAACATGGAAATAACTACACCGCTATCTGTATAAACATGGAAATATCTCCACTGCTATCTCTATAAACATCGAAATATCTAAACCGCCATCTGTATAAACTTGGAAATACTTACAAAGATATCTGTATAAACATGGAAATATCTACACCGCCATCTGTATAAACATGGAAATATCTACACAGCCATGTGTACATACATGGAAATATCTACACCGCACTCTATATAAACATGGAAATAAGTACAGCGCTATCTGTATATACATGGAAATATCTACACCACCATCTACATATCCATAGAAATATCTGTACCGCCGTCTGTATAAACATGGAAATATCTACACGTTCATCTGTGTATAGATGGAAATATCAACACCGCCATCTGTACAAACATGGAAATATCTGCACCGCTATCTGTATAAGCATGGAAATATCTACACCGCGGTCTGTATAAACATGGAAATATCTACACCGCTATTGTATAAACATGGAAATACCTACACCGCTATCTCTATAAACATGGAAATATCTACACCGTTATCTGTATAAAAAAGGAAATATTTACACCGCTATCTGTATAAACATGGAAATTTCTACACCGTTATCTGTATAAATATGGAAATATCTACACCGCTATCTCTATAAACTTGGAAATATCAACACCGCCATCTGTATAAACATGGAAACACCTATACAGTCTTCTCTGTAAACATGGAAATATCTACTCCACCATCTGTATAAACATGGAAATACCTACAATGCCATCTGTATACACATGGAAATACCTACACGGCAATCTGTGTATAGATGGAAACATCAACACCGCCATCTGTACAAACATAGAAATATCTACACTGCTATCTCTATAAACATGGAATTATATAAACTGCGGTCTGTATAAACATGGAAATATCTACACCGGTATCTGTATAAACATGGAAATATCTACACCATGATCTGTATAAACATGGAAATATCTACACCGCGGTCTGTATAAACATGGAAATATCTACACCGTTATTGTATAAACATGGAAATACGTACACCGCTATCTCTATAAACATGGAAATATCTACACCGTTATCTGTATAAAAATGGAAATATTTACACCGCTATCTGTATAAACATGGAAATTTCTGCACCGTTATCTGTATAAATATGGAAATATCTACACCGCTATCTCTAAAAACATGGAAATATCTACACCGCCATCTGTATAAACATGGAAATACCTATACAGTCATCTGTGTAAACATGGAAATATCTACTCCACCATCTGTATAAACATGGAAATATCTACAATGCCATCTGTATACACATGGAAATACCTACACGGCAATCTGTGTATAGATGGAAACATCAACACCGCCATCTGTACAAACATGGAAATATCTACACTGCTATCTCTATAAACATGGAAATATATACACTGCGGTCTGTATAAACATGGAAATATCTACACCGGTATCTGTATAAACATGGAAATATCTACACCATGATCTGTATAAACATGGAAATATATACACCGCTATCTGTATAAACATGGAAGTATCTGCACCGCTATCTCTATAAACATGGAAATATCCACAAAGACATCTGCATTAACATGGAAATAACTACACAGTCATGTGTAGGAACATTTAAATATCTACACTGCCATCTCTATAAACATAGAAATATCTACACAGCCCTCTGTATAAATATGGAAATATCTGCATAGGCATCTGTGTAAACATGGAAATATCTGCACCGCTATCTGTATAAACATGGAAATACCTACACCGCTGTCTCTATAAACATGGAAATATGTACACCGCTATTTGTATAAACATGGAAATATCTCCACTGCTGTCTGTAAAAACATGGAAATATCTCCACCATTATCTGTATAAACATGGAAATATCTGCAGCGCAATCTCTATAAACACTGAAATATCTACACTGCCATCAGTAAAAACATGGAAATATCTACACAGTCATCTGAATAAACATGGAAATATCTACACCGCAATCTGTATAAACATGGAAATATCTACAGCGCTATCTGTATAAATATGAAATAACTAAACCGCTATCTCTATAAAAATGGAAATATCTACACTGCTATCTGTATAAACATGGAAATATCCTCACTGCTATCTCTATGAACATGGATATATCTACACCGCTATCTCTATAAACATGGAAATATCTACACCGCGATCTGTATAAACATGGAAATATCTACACCGCGATCTGTATAAACATGGAAATATCTACACTGCTATCTGTATAAACAAGGAAATATCTACACAGCTATCTCTATAAACATGGAAATATCTACACCGCCGTCTGTATAAACATGTTAATACTTACAAAGTCATCTGTATAAACATGGAAATATCTACAGAGGCATCTGTATAAACATGGAAATATCTACACAGCCATCTGTATATACATGGAAGTATCTACACCGCTATCTGTATCAACATGGAAATAACTACACCGCTATTTGTATAAACAAGGAAATATCTACACCGCCATTTGTTTAAACATGGAAATGTATACACAGACATCTGTTTATACATGGAAATATCTACACCGCTAACTGTATAAACATGATAATAACTACACCGCTATCTGTATAAATGTGGAAATATTTGCACCGCTATCCCTATAAACATGGTAATATCAACACCGCGATCTTTATAAACATGGAAATATCTACACCATGATCTGTATAAACATGGAAATATCTACACCGTGATCTGTATAAACATGGAAATATCTACACAGCTACCTCTATAAACATGGAAATATCTACACCGCCATCAGTATAAACATGGAAATATCCACACAACTGTCTCTATAAACACGGAAAAATCAACACCGCTATCTCTATGAACATGGAAATATCTACACCGCCATCTCTATAAACATGGAAATATCTACACCACGATCAGTATAAACATGGAAATATCTACACCGCTATCTGTATAAACATGGAAATGTCTCCACTGCTGTCTCTATAAACATCGAAATATCTACACCGCCATCTGTATAAACATGGAAATACTTACAAAGTTATCTGTATAAACATGGAAATATCTACACAGCCATGTATATATACATGGAAATATCTACACCGCTATGTATATAAACATGGAAATAACAACACCGCTATCTGTATAAACATGGAAATATCTACGCCGCCATCTACATATCCATGGAAATATCTGCACCGCCATCTGTATAAACATGGAAATATCTACACGGTCATCTGTGTATAGATGGAAATATCAACACCGCCATCTGTACAAACATGGAAATATCTGCACCGCTATCTGTATAAACTTGGAAATATCTACACCGCGGTCTGTAGAAACATGGAAATATCTACACCGCTATCTGTATAAACATGGAAATATCTACACCGCTATCTGCATAAACTTGGAAATATCTACACAGCTATCTCTATCAACATGGAAATATCAACACCGCCATCTGTATAAACATGGAAATATCTACAAAGTAATCTGTATAAACATGGAAATATCTACAAAGCCATCTGTATAAACATGGAAATATCTACACTGCCATCTGTATATACATGGAAATATCAACACCGCTATCTGTGTAAACATGGAAATAACTACACCGCTATTTGTATAAACAAGGAAATGTCTACACCTTGATGTGGATAAACATGGAAATATTTACAACGCTATCTGTATAAACATGGAAATTTCTACACCGTTATCTGTATAAATATGGAAATATCTACACCGCTATCTCTATAAACATGGAAATACCTACACTGCCATCTGTATAAACATGGAAATACCTATACAGTCATCTGTGTAAACATGGAAATATCTACACCACCATCTGTATAAACATGGAAATATCTACAATGCCATCTGTATACACATGGAAATACCTACACGGCAATCTGTGTATAGATGGAAACATCAACACCGCCATCTGTACAAACTTGGAAATATCTACATTGCTATCTCTATAAACATGGAAATATCTTCATTGTGGTCTGTATAAACATGGAAATATCTACACCGGTATCTGTATAAACATGGAAATATCTACACCACGATCTGTATAAACATGGAAATGTCTACACCGCTATCTGTATAAACATGGAAATATCTACACAGCTATCTCTATAAACATGGAAATATCTACACCGCCGTCTGTATAAACATGTAAATACTTACAAAGTCATCTGTATAAACATGGAAATATCTACAGAGCCATCTGTATAAACATGGAAATATCTACACAGCCATCTGTGTATACATGGAAATATCTACACCGCTATCTGTATAAACATGGATGTAACCACACCGCTATTTGTATAAACAAGGAAATATCTACACCGCCATTTGTTTAAACATGGAAATGTATACACAGACATCTGTTTATACATGGAAATATCTACACCGCTAACTGTATAAACATGATAATAACTACACAGCTATCTGTATAAATGTGGAAATATTTGCACCGCTATCCCTATAAACATGGTAATATCAACACCGCGATCTTTATAAACATGGAAATATGTACACCCTGATCTGTATAAACATGGAAATATCTACACCGTGATCTGTATAAACATGGAAATGTCTACACAGCTATCTCTATAAACATGGAAATATCTACACCGCCATCTGTATAAACATGGAAATATCCACACAGCTATCTCTATAAACATGGAAAAATCAACACCGCTATCTATATGAACATGGAAATATCTACACCGCCATCTCTATGAACATGGAAATATCTACACCACGATCAGTATAAACATGGAAATATCTGCACCGCTATCTGTATAAACATGGAAATACCTCCACTGCTATCTCTATAAGCATCGAAATATCTACACCGCCATCTGTATAAACATGGAAATACTTACAAAGTTATCTGTATAAACATGGAAATATCTACACCGCCATCTGTATAAACATGGAAATATCTACACAGCCATGTGTATATACATGGAAATATCTACACCGCTATGTATATAAACACGGAAATAACTACACCGCTATCTGTATAAACTTGGAAATATCTACGCCGCCATCTACATATCCATGGAAATATCTGCGCCGCCATCTGTATAAACATGGAAATATCTACACGGTCATCTGTGTATAGATGCAAATATCAACACCGCCATCTGTACAAACATGGAAATATCTGCACCGCTATCTGTATAAACTTGGAAATATCTACACCGCGGTCTGTAGAAACATGGAAATATCTACACCGCTATCTGTATAAACATGGAAATATCTACACCGCTGTCTGCATAAACTTGGAAATATCTACACTGCTATCTCTATCAACATGGAAATATCTACACCGCCATCTGTATAAACATGGAAATATCTACAAAGTCATCTGTATAAACATGGAAATATCTACAAAGCCATCTGTATAAACATGGAAATATCTACACTGCCATCTGTATATACATGGAAATATCTACACCGCTATCTGTATAAACATGGAAATAACTACACCGCTATTTGTATAAACAAGGAAATATATACACCGTGATGTGGATAAACATGGAAATATTTACAACGCTATCTGTATAAACATGGAAATTTCTACACCGTTATCTGTATAAATATGGAAATATCTACACCGCTATCTCTATAAACATGGAAATATGTACACCGCCATCTGTATAAACATGGAAATACCTATACAGTCATCTGTGTAAACATGGAAATATCTACACCACCATCTGTATAAACATGGAAATATCTACAATGCCATCTGTATACACATGGAAATACTTACACGGCAATCTGTGTATAGATGGAAAAAACAACACCGCCATCTGTACAAACTTGGAAATATCTACATTGCTATCTCTATAAACATGGAAATATCTTCATTGTGGTCTGTATAAACATGGAAATATCTACACCGGTATCTGTATAAACATGGAAATATCTACACCACGATCTGTATAAACATGGAAATATATACACCACAATCTGTATAAACATGGAAATATCTGCAAGGCTATCTCTATAGACATGGAAATATCTACAAAGCCATCTGTATAAACATGGGAATACCTACACAATCATGTGTAGGAACATTGAAATATCTACACTGCCATCTGTATAAACGTAGAAATATCTACACAGCCCTCTGTATAAATATGGAGATATCTGCATAGGCATCTGAATAAACATGGAAATATCTGCACCGCTATCTGTATAAACATGGAAATACCTACACCGCTGTCTCTATAAACATGGAAATATGTACACCGCTATGTGTATAAACATGGAAATATCTCCACTGCTCTCTGTATAAACATGGAAATATCTACACCATTATCTGTTTAAACATGGAAATACCTACAGCACCATCTCTATGAACATTGAAATATCTACACTGCCATCTGTAAAAACATGGAAATATCTACACAGTCATCTGAATAAACATGGAAATATCTACACCACCATCTGTATAAACATGGAAATACCTACAATGCCATGTGTATACACATGGAAATATCGACACAGACATCTGTATAAATATGGAAATATCTTCACGGCCATCTGTATAAACATGGAAATATCTACACTGCCATCTGTAGAAAGATGGAAATATCTACACCGCTATCTCTATAAATATGGAAATATCTACACCGCCCTCACTATACACATGAAAATATCTACACTGCCATCTCCATAAAGATGGAAGTATCTACTCCACCATGTGTATAAACACGGAAATATCTACACCACCATCTGTGTAAACATGGAAATATCTACACCGCTATCTGTATAAACATGGAAATATCTACAACGCCATCTGCATGTCCATGGAAATATCTACACCGCCATTTGTATAAACATGGAAATATCTGCACGGCCATCTGTGTATAGATGGAAACATCAACACCGCCACCTGTACAAACATGGAAATATCTGCACCGCTATCTGTATAAACATGGAAATATCTACACCGCTATCTGTATAAACATGGAAATATCTACACCGCTATCTCTATAAATGTGGAAATATCTACACCGTGATCTGTATAAACACGGAAATATTTTCACCGCTATCTGTATAAACATGGAAACTTCTACACCGTTATCTGTAAAAATATGCAAATATCTACACCTCTATCTCTATAAACTTGGAAATATCTACACCGCCATCTGTATAAACATGGAAATATCTACACAGACATCTATTTATAGATGGAAATATCTACACCGCTATCTGTATAAACATGTTAATAACTACACCGCTATCTGTGTAAATGTGGAAATATTTGCACCGCTATCTCTATAAACATGGTAATATCAACACCGCGATCTGTATAAACATGGAAATATCTACACCATGATCTGTATAAACGTGGAAATATCTACACCACGATCTGTATAAACTTGGAAATATCTACATCGTGATCTGTATAAACATGGAAATATCTACACTGCCATCTCTATCAACATGGAAATATCTACACCCCTATCTGCATAAACATGGAAATATCCACACCGCTATCTCTATAAACATGGAAAAATCAACACCGCTATCTCAATGAACATGGAAATATCTACACCGCCATCTGTATAAACATGGAAATATCTACACAGCCATGTGTATATACATGGAAATATCTACACCGCTATCTATATGAACATGGAAATAACTACACCGCTATGTGTATAAACATGGAAATACCTACACCGTTATCGGTATAAATATGGCAATAGCTACACCGCTATCTCTATAAACATGGAAATATGTACACCGCCATGTGTATTAACATGGAAATGTCTACACTGCTGTCTCAATAAATAAGGAAATATCTACAATGCCATCTGTAAAACATGGAAATACCTGTGCAGTCATATGTATAAAAATGAAAATATCTACACCACCATCTGTATAAACATGGAAATATCTACAATGCCATCTGTATACACATGGAAATACCTACACGGCAATCTGTGTATAGATGGAAACATCAACACCGCCATCTGTACAAACATGGAAATATCTACATGGCTTTCTGTATAAACATGGAATTATCTACACTGTGGTCTGTATAAACATGGAAATTTCTACACCGGTATCTGTATAAACATGGAAATATCTCCACCGCTATCTCTATAAACATGGAAATAACTACAAAGCCATCTGTATAAACATGGAAATACCTACACAGTCATGTGTAGGAACATGGAAAAATCTACACTGCCATCTGTATAAACATGGAAATATCTACACGGCCCTCTGTATAAATATGGAAATATCTGCATAGGCATCTGTAAAAACATGGAAATATCTGCACCGCTATCTGTATAAACATGGAAATACCTACACCGCTGTCTATATAAACATGGAAATATGTACACCGCTATGTGTATAAACATGGAAATATCTCCACTGATGTCTGTATGAACATGGAAATACCTACACCGTTATCTGTATAAACATGGAAATATCTACAGCGCCATCTCTATAAACATTGAAATATCTACACTGCCATCTGTAAAAACATGGAAATATCTACACAGTCATCTGAATATACATGGAAATATCTACAAGACAATCTGTATAAACATGGAAATACCTACAATACCAACTGTATACACATGGAAATATCTACACAGACATCTGTAAATATGGAAATATCTACACCGCGATCTGTATAAACGTGGAAACATCTACACTACCATCTGTAGAAACATGGAAATATCTACACCGCTATCTCTATAAATATGCAAATATCTACACCACCTTCTCTATAAAAATGAAAATATCTACACGGTCATCTCCATAAAGATGGAATTATCTACTCCGCCATGTGTATAAACACGGAAATATCTACACCACCATCTGTGTAAACATGGAAATATCTACACCGCTATCTGTATAAACATGGAAATATCTACACCGCCATCTGCATATCCATGGAAATACCTACGCCGCCATGTGTATAAACATGGAAATATCTACACGGCCATCTGTGTATAGATGGAAATATCAACACTGCCATATGTACAAACATGGAAATATCTACACCGCTATCTCTATAAACATGGAAATATCTACACCGCCATCTCTATAAACATGAAAATATCTGCACTGCCATCTGTATACACATGGAAATTTCTGCACAGCCATCTGTATAAACATGTAAATATCTACACTGCTATCTCTATAAACGTGGAAATATCTACACCGCCATCTCTATAAACATGAAAATATCTACACTGCCATCTCCATAAACATGGAAATATCTACTCCTCCATCTGTATAAACATGGAAATATCTTCAACGCCGTCTATATAAACATGGAAATATCTACACCGCTATGTCGATAAACATGGAAATACCTACACCGCTATCTCTATAAACATGGAAACATCCACACCGCCATCTGCATATCCATGGAAATATCTAAAACGCCATCTGTATAAAGATGGACATATCTACACGGCAATCTGTGTACAGATGGAAATATCAACACCGCCATCTGTACAAACATGGAAATATCTACACCGCTATCTGTATAAACATAGAAATACCTACACTGCAGTCTGTATAAACATGGAAATAACTAAACCACGATCTGTATAAACATGGAAATATTTGCACCGCTATCTGTATAAACCTGGAAATATCTACACTGCTATCTCTATATATATGGAAATATCTACACTGCCATCTGTATAAACATGGAAATAACCACACAGCCTTGTGTAGGAACATGGAAATATCTACACCACCGTTTATATAAAGATGGAAATATCTACAACGTTATCTGTAGAAACATCGAAATATCTACACAGTGATCTGTATAAACATGGAAATATGTACAGTACTCTCTGAATAAAGATGGAAATATCTGCACCGCTATCTGTAAAAACATGGAAATATCTACACCACTATCTGTATAATCATGGAAATATCTACACCGCTATCACCATCAACATGGAAATATACACACCGCCATCTCTTTAAACATGGAGGTAGCTACTACGCCATCTACATAAAAAAAGAAAATATCTACACTGTCATTTATATAAACATGGAAATATCTACACCGCCATCTCTATAAACATGGAAATATCTACACTGCCATTTGTAGAAAGATGGAAATATCTACACCGCCATCTGTATAAACGTGGAAATATCTACACCGCTATCTGTATAAACATGGGAATATCTACACCGCAATCTGTATAAAACTGGAAATATCTACACCGCTATCTCTATAAATATGAATTATCAAAACCGCTATCACTATAAACATGGAAATATCCTCACTGCTATCTCTATGAACATAGATATATCTACACCGCTATCTCAATGAACATGGAAATATCTACACCGGCATCTCTTTAAACATGGAAATATCTACACCGCCATCTGTAAAAACATGGAAATAACTACACTGCGATCTGTATAAACATGGAAATATCTACACCGCAATCTGTATAAACATGGAAATATCTTCACCACGATCTGTATAAACATGGAAATATCTACACCGCTATCTGTATAAACATGGTAATACCTACACCACCATCTATATAAACATGGAAATATCTACACCGCTATCTGTATAAACTTGGAAATACCTACAAAGTCATCTGTATAAACATGGAAATATCTACACAGCCATCTGTCTAAACATGGAAAAATCTACACAGCCATCTGTATATACATGGAAATATCTACACCGCTATCTGTATAAACATGGAAATAACTACACCGCTATTTGTATAAACAAGGAATTACCTACACCGTGATCTGTATAAACATGGAAATATCTACACCGCTATTTGTATAAACAAGGAAATATCTACACCGCTATCTGTATATACATGGAAATAAGTACACAGCTATTTGTATAAACAAGGAAATATCTACACCGTGATCTGTATAAACATGGAAATAACTACACCGCTACTTGTGTAAACAAGGAAATATCTACACCGCCATCTGTTTAAACTTGGAAATATATACACAGACCTCTTTAAACATGGAAACATCTACACTGCTATCTGTATAAATATGCTAATAACTACACCGCTATCTGCATAAATGTGGAAACATTTGCACCACTATCCTTATAAACATGGTAATATCAACACCGCGATCTGTATAAACATGGAAATATCTACAAAGCCATCTGTATAAACATGGAAATAC
The DNA here is from genome assembly GCF_028858775.2 of Pan troglodytes. NCBI lineage: Eukaryota > Metazoa > Chordata > Mammalia > Primates > Hominidae > Pan > Pan troglodytes. The sequence continues at coordinate 1,018,926 of NC_072411.2, forward strand.
CAACACAGTCATGTGTAAGAACATGGAAATATCTACACTGCGATCTGTATAAACATGGAAATATGTACACCGCGATCTGGATAAACATGGAAATATCTACACCGCTATCTGTATAAACACGGAAATATCTACACAGCTATCTCTATAAACATGGAAATATCTACATCGCAATCTGTATAAACATGGAAATACCTACAAAGTCATCTGTATAAACATGGAAATATATACACAACCATCTGTATAAACATGGAAATATCTACACAGCCGTCTGTATATACATGGAAATATCTACACCGCTATCTGTATGAACATGGAAATAAATACACCGCTATTTGTACAAACAAGGAAATATCTTCAACACCATCTGTTTAAACATGGAAATATCTACACAGACATCTGTTTATAGAAGGAAATATCTACAGCGCTATCTGTATAAACATGTTAATATCTACACTGCTATCTGTATAAATGTGGAAATATTTGCACCGCTATCCCTATAAACATGGTAATATCAACACCGCGATCTGTATAAACATGGAAATATCTTCACCATGATCTGTATAAACATGGAAATATCTACACCGCGATCTGTATAAACCTGGAAATATCTACACCGTGATCTGCATAAACATGGAAATATCTACACTGCCATCTCTATCAACATGGAAATATCCACACCCCTATCTGTATCAAAATGGAAATATCCACACTGCTATCTCTATAAACATGGAAAAATCAACACCGCTATCCCTATGAACATGGAAAAATCTGCACCGCCATCTCTATAAACATGGGAATATCTACACCGCGATCAGTATAAACATGGAAATATCTACACCGCTATCTGTATAAACATGGAAATATCTACACCGCCATCTGTATAAACATGGGAATACCTACACAGCCATGTGTATATATATGGAAATATCTACACCGCTATCTATATAAACATTTAAATAACTACACCGCTATCTGTATAAACATGGAAATATCTACACCGCCATCTACATATCCATGGAAATATCTGCGCCGCCATCTGTATAAACATGGAAATATCTACACGGTCATCTGTGTATAGATGGAAATATCAACACCGCCATCTGTACAAACATGGAAATATCTGCACCGCTATCTGTATAAACATGGAAATATCTACACCGCGGTCTGTATAAACATGGAAATATCTAAAACGCTATCTGTATAAACAAGGAAATATCTTCACCGCTATCTCTATAAACATGGAAATAACTACACCGTGATCTGTATAAACATGGAAATATCTACACCGCTATCTGTATAAACATGGAAATATCTACACAGTTATCTGTATAAATATGGCAATATCTACACCGCTATCTCTATAAACATGGAAATATCTACACCGCGATCTGTATAAACATGGAAATATCTACACCGCTATCTGTATAAACGTGGAAATATCTACAAAGCTATCTCTATAAACATGGAAATACCTACACCGCCATCTGTATAAACATGGAAATACCTACAAAGTCATCTGTATAAACATTTAAATATCAACACAGCCATCTGTATAAACATGGAAATATCTACACAGCCATCTGTGTATACATGGAGATAACTGCACCGATATCTGTATAAACATGGAAATAACTACACCGCTATTTGTATAAACAGGGAAATATCTACACCGCCTTCTGTTTAAACATGGAAATATATACACAGACATCTCTTTATACATGGAAATATCTACACCGCCATCTGTATAAACATGCTAATAACTACACAGGTATCTGTATAAATGTGGAAATATTTGCATCGCTATCCCTATAAACATGGTAATATCAACACCGCGATCTGTATAAACATGGAAATATCTACACCATGATCTGTAGAAACATGGAAATATCTACACCACGATCTGTATAAACAAGGAAATATCTACAACTTGATCTGTATAAGCATGGAAATATCTACACCCCTATCTGTATAAACATGGAAATATCCACACAGCTATCTCTATAAACATGGAAAAATCAACACCGCTATCTCTATGAACATGGAAATCTCTACTCCGCCATCTCTATAAACATGGAAATATCTACACCGTGATCAGTATAAACATGGAAATATCTACACCGCTATCTGTATAAACATGGAAATATCTCCACTGCTATCTCTATAAACATCGAAATATCTACACCGCCATCTGTATAAACTTGGAAACACTTACAAAGTTATCTGTATAAACATGGAAATATCTACACCGCCATCTGTATAAACATGGAAATATCTACACAGCTATCTCTATAAACATGGAAATATCTACACCGCAATCTGTATAAACATGGAAATACCTACAAAGTCATCTGTATAAACATGGAAATATCTACACAGCCATCTGTATATACATGGAAATGTCTACACAGCCGTCTGTATATACATGGAAATACCTACACCGCTATCTGTATAAACATGGAAATAAATACACCGCTATTTGTATAAACAAGGAAATATCTACACCACCATCTGTTTAAACATGGAAATATCTACACAGACATCTGTTTATACATGGAAATATCTACACCGCTATCTGTATAAACATGCTAATAACTACACCGCTATCTGTATAAATGTGGAAATATTTGCATCGCTATCCCTATAAACATGGTAATATCAACACTGCGATCTGTATAAACATGGAAGTATCTACACCATGATCTGTATAAACATGGAAATATCTACACCGTGATCTGTATAAACATGGAAATATCTACATCGCCATCTCTATAAACATGGAAATATCCACACCCCTATCTGTATAAACATGGAAATATCCACACCACTATCTCTATAAACATGGAAAAATCAACACTGCTATCTCTATGAACATGGAAATATCTACACCGTCATCTCTATAAACATGGAAATATCTACACCGCGATCAGTATAAACATGGAAATATCTTCACCGCTATCTGTACAAACATGGAAATATCTCCACAGCTATCTCTATAAACATCGAAATATCTACACCGCCATCACTATAAACATGGAAAAACTTACAAAGTTATCTGTATAAACCTGGAAATATCTACACCGCCATCTGTATAAACATGGAAATATCTACACAGACATGTGTATATACATGGAAATATCTACACCGCTATCTATATAAACTTGGAAATAACTACACCGCTATCTGTATAAGCATGGAAATATCTACACCTCCATCTACATATACAAGGAAACATCTGCGCCGCCATCAATATAAACATGGAAATATACAGACAGTCATCTGTGAATAGATGGAAATATCAACACCGCCATCTGTACAAACATGAAAGTATCTGCACGGCTATCTGTATAAACATGGAAATATCTACACCGCGGTCTGTATAAACATGGAAATATCTAAACCGCTAACTGTATAAACATGGAAATATCTACACCGCCATATGTATAAACATGGAAATATCTACACCGCTATCTGTATAAACATGGAAATATCTACACCGCTATCTCTATAAACATGGAAATATCTACGCCGTGATCTGAATAAACACGGAAATATTTACACCGCTATCTGTATAAACATGGAAACTTCTACACCGTTATCTGTATAAATATGGAAATATCTACACCGCTATCTCTATAAACTTCGAAATATCTACACCGCCATCTGTATAAACTTGGAAATACCTATACAGTCATCTGTGTAAACATGGAAATATACACACCACCATCTGTATAAACATGGAAATATCTACAATGCCATCTGTATACACATGGAAATACCTACACGGCAATCTGTGTATAGATGGAAACAGCAACACCGCCATCTGTACAAACATGGAAATATATACACTGCTATCTCTACAAACATGGAAATATCTACACCGCCATCTGTATAAACATGGAAATATCTTCCCCGCGATCTCTATAAACATGGAAATATCTACACCGCTATCTGTATAAACATGGAAATATCTACACAGCTATCTCTATAAACATGGAAGTATCTACACCGCCATATATATAAACATGGAAATACATACAAAGTCATCTGTATAAACATGGGAACATCTACACAGCCATCTGTATAAACATGGAAATATCTACACCGCCATCTGTATATACATGGAAATATTTGCACTGCTATCTGTATAAAAATGGAAATAACTACACCGCTATTTGTATAAACAAGGAAATATTTACACCATGATCTGCATAAACATGGAAATATCTACACCGCTATTAGTATAAAGAAGGAAATATCTTCACCGCTATCTGTATAAGCATGGTAATAACTACACCGCTATTTGTATAAACAAGGAAATATCTATACCGTGATCTGTATAAACATGGAAATATCCACACCGCTATTTGTATAAACAAGGAAATGTCTACACAACCATCTGTTTAAACATGGAAATATATACACAGACATCTGCTTGTACATGGAAATATCTACATCGCTATCTGTATAAACATGATAATAACTACACCGCTATCTGTATAAATCTGGAAATATTTGCACCGCTATCCCTATAAACATGGTAATATCAACACCGTGATCTGTATAAACATGGAAATATCTACACCATGATCTGTATAAACATGGAAATATCTACACCGCGATCTGTATAAACATGGAAATATCTACAACGTGATCTGTATAAACATGGAAATAGCTAAACTGACATCTCTATAAACATGGAAATATCTACACCCCTATCTGTATAAACATGGAAATATCCACAACGCTATCTCTATAAACATGGAAAAATCAACACCGCAATCTCTATGAACATGGAAATATCTACACCGCCATCTCTACAAACATGGAAATATCTACACCGCGATCAGTATAAACGTGGAAATATCTACATCGCTATCTGTATAAACATGGAAATATCTCCACTGAAATCTCTATAAGCATCGAAATATCTACACCGCCATCTGTATTAACATGGAAATACTTACAAAGTTATCGGTATAAACATGGAAATATCTACACCGCCATCTGTATAAACATGGAAATATCTACACAGCCATGTGCATATACATGGAAATATCTACACAGCTATCTATATAAACATGGAAATAACTACACCGCTATCTGTGTAAACATGGAAATATCTACAACGCCACCTTCATATCCATGGAAATAACTGCGCCGCCATCTGTATAAACATGGAAATATCTACACGGTCATCTGTGTATAGATGGAAATAAAAACAAAGCCATCTGTAGAAATATGGAAATATCTGCACCGCTATCTGTATAAACATGGAAATAGCTACACCGCGGTCTGTATAAACATGGAAATATCTAAACCGCTATCTGTATAAACATGGAAATATCTACATCGCTATCTGTATAAACGTGGATATACCAACACCGCTATCAGTATACACATGGAAATATCTACAACGCCATCTATATAAACATGGAAATATCTACACTGCTATGTCTATAAACATGGAAATACCTACACCGCTACCTCTGTAAACATGGAAATATCTACACCGCTATCTGTATAAACATGGTAATATCTACACCACCATCTATATAAACATGGAAATATCTGCACCGCCATCTGTATAAACATGGAAATATCTACAATGCTATCTGTAGAAAGATGTAAATATCAACACCGCAATCTGTGTAAACATGGAAATATCTACAACAATATCTGTAAAAACATGGAAATATCGACACCACTATCTGTATAAACATGGAAATATCTACAAAGCTATCTCTATAAACATGGAAATATCTACCCCGCCATCTGTATAAACATGGAAATACCTACGAAGTCATCTGTATAAACATGGAAATATCTACAAAGCCATCTGTATAAACATGGAAATATCTACACAGCCATCTGTATATTCATGGAAATATCTACACCGCTGTCTGTATAAACATGGAAATAACTACACCGCTTTTTGTATAAACAAGGAAATATCTACACCGTGATCTGTATAAACATGGAAATATTTACAGCCGTATCTGTATAAACATGGAAATTTCTACACCGTTATCTGTATAAATATGGAAATATCTACACCGTTATCTCTATAAACATGGAAATATCTACACCGCCATCTGTGTAAACATGGAAATACCTATACAGTCATCTGTGTAAACATGGAAATATCTTCACCACCATCTGTATAAACTTGGAAATCTCTACAATGCCATCTGTATACACATGGAAATACCTACACGGCAATCTGTGTATAGATGGAAACAACAACACCGCCATCTGTACAAACTTGGAAATATCGACCCTGCTATCTCTATAAACATGGAAATATCTACACTGCAGTCTGTATAAACATGGAAATATGTACACCGGTATCTGTATAAACATGGAAATATCTACACCACGATCTGTATAAACATGGAAATATATACACCGCTATTTGTATAAACATGGAAATATCTGCACCGCTATCTCTATAAACATGGAAATATCTTCAAAGCCATCTGTATAAACATGGAAATACCTACACAGTCATGTGTAGGAACATGGTAATATCTACGATGCCATCTGTATAAACACAGAAATATCTTCACAGCCCTCTGTATAAATATGGAGATATCTGCATAGGCCTCAGTATAAACATGGAAATATCTAAACCGCTATCTGCATAAACATGGAAATGCCTACACCGCTGTCTCTATAAACATTTAAATATGTACACCGCTATATGTATATACATGGAAATACCTCCACTGCTGTCTGTATAAACATGGAAGTATCTCCACCGTTATCTGTATAAACATGGAAATATCTACAGCTCCATCTCTATAAACATTGAAATATCTACACTGCCATCTGTAAAAACATGGAAATATCTACACAGTCATCTGAATAAACATGGAATTATCTACACCACCATCTGTATAAACTTGGAAATACCTACAATACCATCTGTATAAACATGGAAATATCTACACAGACATCAGTATAAATATGGAAATATCTACACCGCAATCTGTATAAACATGGAAATATCTACACTGCCATCTGTAGAAAGATGGAAATATCTACACCGCTATCTCGATAAACATGGAACTATCAACACCGCCATCTCTATAAACATGAAAATATCTACACTGCCATCTCTATAAAGATGGAAGTATCTACTCCGCCATGTGTATAAACACGGAAATATCTACACCACCATCTGTGAATACATGGAAATATCTACACCGCTATCTGTATAAACATGGAAATACCTACACCGCCATCTGCATGTCCATGGAAATATCTAGGCCGCCATCTGTATAAACATGGAAATATCTACACGGCCATCTGTGTATAGATGGAAATATCAACACTGCCATCTGTAGAAACATGGACATATCTACACCGCTATCTGTATAAACATGGAAATATCTACACAGCCCTCTGCATAAATATGGAAATATCTGCACAGGCATCTGTATAAACATGGAAATATCTACACCCCTATCTGTATAAACATGGAAATATCTTCACCACGATCTGTATAAACATGGAAATATCTACATCGTTATCTGTGTAAACATGGTAACATCTACACCACCATCTATATAAACATGGAAATATCTACACCGCCATCTGTATAAACATGGAAATATCTACAATGCCATCTGTAGAAAGATGGAAATATCTACATCGCAATCTGTGTAAACTTGGAAATATCTACACCGATATCTGTAAAAACATGGAAATATCTACACCGCTATCTCTATAAACATGGAAATATCTTCACCGCGATCTGTATAAACATGGAAATATCTACACCGTGAACTGTATAAACATGGAAATATCTACACCGCTATCTGTATAAACATGGAAATATCTACACAGCTATCTCTAGAAACATGGAAATATCTACACCGCAATCTGTGTAAACATGGAAATATCTACACCGATGTCTGTAAAAACATGGAAATATCTACACCGCTAACTGTATAAACATGGAAATATCTACACCGCTATCTGTATAAACATGGAAATATCTACACAGCTATCTCTATAAACATGGAAATATCTACACCGCCATCTGTATAAACATGGAAATATCTACACGGTCATCTTTGTATAGATGGAAATATCAACACCTCCATCTGTACAAACATGGAAATATCTTCACCCCTATCTGTATAAACATGGAATTATCTACAACGCGGTCTGTATATAACATGGAAATATCTACACTGCTATCTGTATAAACATGGAAATATCTATACCGCTATCTCTATAAACATGGAAATATCTACACCGTGATCTGTATAAACATGGAAATATTTACACCGCTATCTGTATAAACATGGAAATATCTACACCACGATCTGTATAAACATGGAAATATCTACACCGCCATCTGTATAAACATGGAAATATCTACACCGATATCTGTAAACATGGAAATATCTACACAGCTATCTCTATAAACATGGAAATATCTACACCGCCATCTGTATAAACATGGAAATACCTACAAAGTCAACTGTATAAACATGGAAATATCTACACAGCTATCTCTATAATCATGGAAATATCTACACCGCCATCTGTAAAAACATGGAAATAACTACAAAGTCATCTGTATAAACATGGAAATATCTACACCGCCATCTGTATAAACATGGAAATATCTACACAGCCATCTGTATATACATGGAAATATCTACACCGCCATCTGTATAAACATGGTAATAACTACACCGCTATTTGTATAAACAAGGAAATATATACACCGTGATCTGTATAAACATGGAAATATCTTCACCGCCATCTCTATTAACATGGAAATATCTACACCCCTATCTGTATAAACATGGAAATATCGACACCGCTATCTCTATAAACATGGAAAAATCAACACCGCTATCTCTATGAACATGGAAATATCTACACCACCATCTCTATAAACATGGAAATATCTACACCACGATCAGTATAAACATGGAAATATCTACACCGCTATCTGTATAAACATGGAACTATCTCCACTGCTATCTGTATAAACATGGAAATATCTCCACTGCTATCTCTATAAACATTGAAATATCTACACCGCCATCTGTATAAACATGGAAATACTTACAAAGTTATCTGTATAAACATGGAAATATCTACACCGCCATCTGTACAAACATGGAAATATCTACACAGCCATGTGTATATACATGGAAATACCTACACCGCTATCTATATAAACATGGAAATAACTACACCGCTATCTGTATAAAGATGGAGATATCTACACCGCCATCTACATATCCATGGAAATATCTGCACCACCATCTGTATAAACATGGAAATATCTACACGGTCATCTGTGTATAGATGGAAATATCAACACCTCCATCTGTACAAACATGGAAATATCTTCACCGCTATCTGTATAAACATGGAAATATCTACACTGCGGTCTGTATAAACATGGAAATATCTACACTGCTATCTGTATAAACATGGAAATATCTATACAGCTATCTCTATAAACATGGAAATATCTACACCGTGATCTGTATAAACATGGAAATATCTACACCGCTATCTGTATAAACATGGTAATATCTACACCACCATCAATTTAAACATGGAAATATCTACACCGCCATCTGTATAAACATGGAAATATCTACAATGCCATCTGTAGAAAGATGGAAATATCTACACCGCAATCTGTGCAAACATGGAAATATCTACACCGATATCTGTAAAAACATGGAAATATCTACACCGCTATCTGTATAAACATGGAAATATCTACACCGCGATCTGTATAAACATGGAAATATCTACACAGCTATCTCTATAAACATGGAAATATCTACACCGCCATCTGTATAAACATGGAAATATCTACACAGCCATCTGTATATACATGGAAATATCTACACCGCCATCTGTATAAACATGGTAATAACTACACCACTATTTGTATAAACAAGGAAATAGCTACACCGTGATCTGTATAAACATGGAAATATCTTCACCGCCATCTCTATAAACATGGAAATATCTACACCCCTATCTGTATAAACATGGAAATATCCACACCGCTATCTCTATAAACATGGAAAAATCAACACCGCTATCTCTATGAAAATGGAAATATCTACACGGCCATCTCTATAAACATGGAAATATCTACACCACGATCAGTATAAACATGGAAATATCTACACCGCTATCTGTATAAACATGGAAATATCTCCACTGCTATCTCTATAAACATCGAAATATCTACACCGCCATCTCTATAAACATGGAAATACTTACGAAGTTATCTGTATAAACATGGAAATATCTACACCACCATCTGTATAAACAAGGAAATATCTACACAGCCATGTGTATATACATGGAATTATCTACAACGCTATCTATATAAACATGGAAATAACTACACCGCTATCTGTATAAACATGGAAATATCTACACCGCCATCTACATATCCATGGAAATATCTGCACCGCCATCTGTATAAACATGGAAATATCTACACGGTCATCTGTGTATAGATGGAAATATCAACACCTCCATCTGTACAAACATGGAAATATCTTCACCCCTATCTGTATAAACATGGAATTATCTACACCGCGGTCTGTATATAACATGGAAATATCTACATTGCTATCTGTATAAACATGGAAATATCTATACCGCTATCTCTATAAACATGGAAATATCTACACCGTGATCTGTATAAACATGGAAATATTTACAGCGCTATCTGTATAAACATGGAAATATCTACACCACGATCTGTATAAACATGGAAATATCTACACCGCCATCTGTATAAACATGGAAATATCTACACCGCTATCTGTAAACATGGAAATATCTACACAGCTATCTCTATAAACATGGAAATATCTACACCGCCATCTGTATAAACATGGAAATACCTACAAAGTCATCTGTAGAAACATGGAAATATCTACACAGCTATCTCTATAAACGTGGAAATATCTACACCGCCATCTGTATAAACATGGAAATAACTACAAAGTCATCTGTATAAACATGGAAATATCTACACCGCCATCTGTATAAACATGGAAATATCTACACAGCCATCTGTATATACATGGAAATATCTACACCGCCATCTGTATAAACATGGTAATAACTACACCGCTATTTGTATAAACAAGGAAATATCTACACCGTGATCTGTAGAAACATGGAAATATCTTCACCGCCATCTCTATAAACATGGAAATATCTACACCCCTATCTGTATAAACATGGAAATATCGACACCGCTATCTCTATAAACATGGAAAAATCAACACCGCTATCTCTATGAACATGGAAATATCTACACCACCATCTCTATAAACATGGAAATATCTACACCACGATCAGTATAAACATGGAAATATCTACACCGCTATCTGTATAAACATGGAACTATCTCCACTGCTATCTGTATAAACATGGAAATATCTCCACTGCTATCTCTATAAACATTGAAATATCTACACCGCCATCTGTATAAACACGGAAATACTTACAAAGTTATCTGTATAAACACGGAAATATCTACACCGCCATCTGTACAAACATGGAAATATCTACACAGCCATGTGTATATACATGGAAATATCTACACCGCTATCTATATAAACATGGAAATAACTACACCGCTATCTGTATAAAGATGGAGATATCTACACCGCCATCTACATATCCATGGAAATATCTGCACCGCCATCTGTATAAACATGGAAATATCTACACGGTCTTCTGTGTATAGATGGAAATATCAACACCTCCATCTGTACAAACATGGAAATATCTTCACCGCTATCTGTATAAACATGGAAATATCTACACTGCGGTCTGTATAAACATGGAAATATCTACACTGCTATCTGTATAAACATGGAAATATCTATACAGCTATCTCTATAAACATGGAAATAACTACACCGTGATCTGTATAAACATGGAAATATCTACACCGCTATCTGTATAAACATGGTAATATCTACACCACCATCAATTTAAACATGGAAATATCTACACCGCCATCTGTATATACATGGAAATACCTACAATGCCATCTGTAGAAAGATGGAAATATCTACCCCGCAATCTGTGTAAACGTGGAAATATCTACACCGATATCTGTAAAAACATGGAAATATCTACACCGCTATCTGTATAAACATGGAAATACCTACAAAGTCATCTGTATAAACATGGAAATATCTACACAGCTATCTCTATAAACATGGAAATATCTACACCGCTATCTGTATAAACATGGAAATACCTACAAAGTCATCCGTATAAACATGGAAATATCTACAAAGCCATCTGTATAAACATGGAAATCTCTACACAGACATCTGAATACACATGGAAATATCTACACCGCCATCTGTATAAACATGGTAATAACTACACCGCTATTTGTATAAACAAGGAAATAGCTACACCGTGATCTGTAGAAACATGGAAATATCTTCACCGACATCTCTATAAACATGGAAATATCTACACCCCTATCTGTATAAACATGGAAATATCCACACCGCTATCTCTATAAACACGGAAAAATAAACACCGCTATCTCTATGAACATGGAAATATCTACACCGCCATCTCTATAAACATGGAAATATCTACACCACGATCAGTATAAACATGGAAATATCTACACCGCTATCTGTATAAACATGGAAATATCTCCACTGCTATCTCTATAAACATCGAAATATCTACACCGCCATCTGTATAAACATGGAAATACTTACGAAGTTATCTGTATAAACATGGAAATATCTACACCGCCATCTGTATAAACATGGAAATAACTACACAGCCATGTGTATATACATGGAATTATCTACAACGCTATCTATATAAACATGGAAATAACTACACCGCTATCTGTATAAACATGGAAATATCTACACCGCCATCTACATATCCATGGAAATATCTGCACCGCCATCTGTATAAACATGGAAATATCTACACGGTCATCTGTGTATAGATGGAAATATCAACACCTCCATCTGTACAAACATGGAAATATCTTCACCGTTATCTGTATAAACATGGAAATATCTACACTGCGGTCTGTATAAACATGGAAATATCTACACTGCTATCTGTATAAACATGGAAATATCCATACAGCTATCTCTATAAACATGGAAATATCTACACCGTGATCTGTATAAACATGGAAATATTTACACCGCTATCTGTATAAACATGGAAATATCTACACCACGATCTGTATAAACATGGAAATATCTACACCGCCATCTGTATAAACATGGAAATATCTACACCGCTATCTGTAAACATGGAAATATCTACACAGCTATCTCTATAAACATGGAAATGTCTACACCGCCATCTGTATAAACATGGAAATACCTACAAAGTCATTTGTATAAACATGGAAATATCTACACCGCTATCTGTATTAACGTGGAAATAACAACACCGCTATCGGTATAAACATGGAAATATCTACAACGCCATCTACATATCCATGGAAATATCTGCGCCGCCATCTGTATAAACATGGAAATATCTACGCGGTCATCTGTGTATAGATGGAAATATCAACACCGCCATCTTTGCAAACATGGAAATATCTGCACCGCTATCTGTATAAACATGGAAATATCTACACCACGGTCTGTATAAACATGGAAATATCTAAACCGCTATCTGTATGAACATGGAAATATCTACACCGCTATCTCTATAAACATGGAAATATCTAAACCGTGTACTGTATAAACATGGAAATATTTACAACGCTATCTGTATAAACATGGAAATTTCTACACCGTTATCTGTATAAATATGGAAATGTCTACACCGCTATCCCTATAAACATGGAAATATCTACACCGCCATCTGTATAAACATGGAAATACCTATACAGTCATCAGTGTAAACATGGAAATATCTACACCACCATCTCTATAAACATGGAAATATCTACAGTGCCATCTGTATACACATGGAAATAACTACACGGCAATCTGTGTATAGATGGAAACATTAACACCGCCATCTGTACAAACATGGAAATATCTACACCGGTATCTCTATATACATGGAAATATCTACACCACGATCTGTATAAACATGGAAATATATACACCCCTATCTGTATAAACATGGAAATATCTGGACCGCTATCTCTATAGCCATGGAAATATCTACAAGGTCTTCTGAATACACATGGAAATACCTACACAGACGTGTGTAGGAACATGGAAATATCTACACTGACATCTGTATAAACATAGAAATATGTACACAGCCCTCTGTATAAATATGGAGATATCTGCATATGCATCTGTATAAACATGGAAATATCTGCACCGCGAGCTGTATAAACATGGAAATATCTGCACTGGTATCTCTATAATCATGGAAATATCTACAAAGCCATCTGTATAAACATGGAAATACCTACACAGTCATGTGTAGGAACATGGAAATATCTGCACTGCCATCTGTATAAACTTAGAAATATCTACACAGCCCTCTGTATATATATGGAAATATCTGCATAAGCATCTGTATAAACATGGAAATATCTGCACCACTATCTGTATAAACATGGAATTACCTACACCGCTGTCTCTATAAACATGGAAATTTGAACACCGCTATGTGTATAAACATGGAAATATCTCCACTGCTGTCTGTATAAACATGGAAATATCTCCACCGTTATCTGAATAAACATGAAAATATCTACAGCGCCATCTCTATAAACATTAAAATATCTACACTGCCATCTGTAAAAACATGGAAATATCTACACAGTCATCTGAATAAACATGGAAATATCTACACCACCATCTGTATAAACATGGAAATAGCTACAATACCATCTGTATACACATGGAAATATCTACACAGCCATCTGTATATACATGGAAATATCTACACCGCTATCTTTATAAACATGGAAATAACTACACCGCTATTTGTATAAACAAGGAAATATCTACACCGTGATCTGTATAAACATGGAAATACCTACAATGCCATATCTATAAACATGGAAATATCTACACCCCTATATGTATAAACATGGAAATATCCACACCGCTATCTCTATAAACATGGAAAAATCAATACCGCTATCTCTACGAACATGGAAATGTCTACATCGCGATCTCTATAAACATGGAAATATCTACACCACGATCAGTATAAACATGGAAATATCTACACCGCTATCTGTATAAACATGGAAATATCTCCACTGCTATCTCTATAAACATCGAAATATTTACACCGCCATCTGTATAAACATGGAAATACTTAGAAAGTTATCTGTATAAACATGGAAATATCTACACCGCCATCTGTATAAACATGGAAATATCTACACAGCCATGTGTATATACATGGAAATATCTGCACCGCTATCTATATAAACATGGAAATAACTACAATGGTATCTGCATAAACATGCAAATATCTACACCGCTATCTACATATCCATGGAAATATCTGCACCGCCATCTGTATAAACATGGAAATATCTACACTGTCATCTGTGTATAGATGGAAATATCAACGCCGCCATCTGTACAAACATGGAAATATCTGCACCGCAATCTGTATAAACATGGAAATATCTACACCGCGGTCTGTATAAACATGGAAATATTTACACCGCGGTCTGTATAAACATGGAAATATCTACATCGCTATCTGTATAAACATGGAAATATCTACACCGTGATCTGTATAAACATGGAAATATTTACACCGCTATCTCTATAAACATGGAAATATCTACACCGTTATCTGTATAAACATGGAAATACCTACATCGCCATATGCAGAAGCATGGAAGTATCTACACTGCTATCTCTATAAACATGGAAATATCTACAACGCCATCTGTAAAAACATGGAAATACCTATACAGTCATCTGTATAAACATGGAAATATCTACACCACCATCTCTATAAACATGGAAATATCTACAATGCCATCTGTATACACATGGAAATACCTACACGGCAATCTGTGTATAGTTGGAAACATCAACACCGCCATCTGTACAAACGTGGAAATATCTACACCGCTATCTCTATAAACATGGAAACAACTACACTGCGGTCTGTATAAACATGAAAATATCTACACCAGTATCTGTATAAACATGGAAATATCTACAGCATGATCTGTATAAACATGGAAATATTTCCACCGCTATCTGAATAAACATGGAAATATCTGCACCGCTATCTCTATAAACATGGAAATATCTACAAAGCCGTCTGTATAAACATGGAAATATCTACACAGTCATGTGTATAAACATGGAAATATCTACACCGCAATCTGTATAAACATGGAAATATCTACACCGCTATCTGTATAAATATGAAATATCTAAACTGCTATCTCTATAAAAATGGAAATATCTACAAGGCTATCTGTATAAACACGGAAATATCCTCACTGCTATCTCTATGAACATGTATATAAGTACACCGCTATCTCTATAAGCATGGAAATAGCTACACCGCCATCTCTATAAACATGGAAATATCTACACCGCCATCTGTATAAACATGGAAATATCTACAGCGCTATCTGTATAAACATGGAAATATCTACACCGCTATCTGTATAAACATGAAAATATCTACACTGTGATCTGTATAAACATGGAAATATCTACACCGCTATCTGTATAAACATGGAAATATCTACACAGCTATCTCTATAAACATGGAAATATCTACACCGCCATCTGTATAAACATGGAAATACCTACAAAGTCATCTCTATAAACATGGAAATATCTACACAGCCATCTGTATAAACATGGAAATATGTACACAGCCATCTGTTCATACATGGAAATATCTACACCGCTATCTGTATAAACATGGAAATAACTACACCGCTATTTGTATAAACAAGGAAATATCTACACCGCCATCTGTTTAAACATGGAAATATATACATAGACATCTGTTTATACATGGAAATATCTACACCGCTATCTGTATAAACATGCTAATTACTACACCGCTATCTGTATAAATGTGGAAATATTTGCACCACTGTCCCTATAAACATGGTAATATCAACACCGCGATCTGTATAAACATGGAAATATCTACACCATGATCTGTATAAACATGGAAACCTCTACACCGTGATCTGAATAAATATGGAAATATCTACACCGCCATCTCTATAAAAATGGAAATGTCTACACCCCTATTTGTATAAACATGGAAATATCCACACCGCTATCTCTATAAACATGGAAAAATCAACACCGCTATCTCTATGAACATGGAAATATCTACACCGCCATGTCTATAAACATGGAAATATCAACACCGCGATCAGTATAAACATGGAAATATCAACACCGCCATCTGTACAAACATTGAAATATCTCCACTGCTATCTCTATAAACATCGAAATATCTACACCGCCATCTGTATAAACATGGAAATATCTACACAGCCATGTGTATATACATGGAAATATCTGCACCGCTATCTATATAAACATGGAAATAACTACAACGGTATCTGTATAAACATGGAAATATCTACACCGCTATCTACATATCCATGGAAATATCTGCACCGCCATCTGTATAAACATGGAAATATCTACACTGTCATCTGTGTATAGATGGAAATATCAACGCCGCCATCTGTACAAACATGGAAATATCTGCACCGCAATCTGTATAAACATGGAAATATCTACACCACGGTCTGTATAAACATGGAAATATTTACACCGCGGTCTGTATAAACATGGAAATATCTACATCGCTATCTGTATAAACATGGAAATATATACACCGTGATCTGTATAAACATGGAAATATTTACACCGCTATCTGTATAAACATGGAAATATCTACACCGTTATCTGTATAAACATGGAAATACCTACATCGCCATATGCAGAAGCATGGAAGTATCTACACTGCTATCTCTATAAACATGGAAATATCTACAATGCCATCTGTAAAAACATGGAAATACCTATACACTCATCTGTATAAACATGGAAATATCTACACCACCATCTCTATAAACATGGAAATACCTACAATGCCATCTGTATACACATGGAAATACCTACACGGCAATCTGTGTATAGTTGGAAACATCAACACCGCCATCTGTACAAACGTGGAAATATCTACACCGCTATCTCTATAAACATGGAAACAACTACACTGCGGTCTGTATAAACATGAAAATATCTACACCGGTATCTGTATAAAAATGGAAATATCTACAGCACGATCTGTATAAACATGGAAATATTTACACCGCTGTCCGTATAAACATGGAAATATCTGCACCGCTATCTCTATAAACATGGAAATATCTACAAAGCCGTCTGTATAAACATGGAAATATCTACACAGTCATGTGTATAAACATGGAAATATCTACACCGCAATCTGTATAAACATGGAAATATCTACACCGCTATCTGTATAAATATGAAATATCTAAACTGCTATCTCTATAAAAATGGAAATATCTACAAGGCTATCTGTATAAACACGGAAATATCCTCACTGCTATCTCTATGAACATGTATATAAGTACACCGCTATCTCTATAAGCATGGAAATAGCTACACTGCCATCTCTATAAACATGGAAATATCTACACCGCCATCTGTATAAACATGGAAATATCTACAGCGCTATCTGTATAAACATGGAAATATCTACACCGCGATCTTTATAAACATGGAAATATCTACACCGCGATCTGTATAAACATGGAAATATCTACACCGCTATCTGTATAAACATGGAAATATCTACACAGCTATCTCTATAAACATGGAAATATCTACACCGCCATCTGTATAAACATGGAAATATATACATAGACATCTGTTTATACATGGAAATATCTACAACGCTATCTGTATAAACATGCTAATTACTACACCGCTATCTGTATAAATGTGGAAATATTTGCACCGCTATCCCTATAAACATGGTAATATCAACACCGCGATCTGTATAAACATGGAAATATCTACACCATGATCTGTATAAACATGGAAACCTCTACACCGTGATCTGAATAAATATGGAAATATCTACACCGCCATCTCTATAAACATGGAAATGTCTACACCCCTATCTGTATAAACATGGAAATGTCCACACCGCTATATCTATAAACATGGAGAAATCAACACCGCTATCTCTATGAACATGGAAATATCTACACCGCCATGTCTATAAACATGGAAATATCTACACCGCGATCAGTATAAACATGGAAATATCTACACCGCCATCTGTACAAACATGGAAATATCTACACAGTCATCTGTAGAAATATGGAAATATCTACACCGATATCTGTATAAACATGGAAATAACTACACCGCTATCTCTATAAACATGGAAATATCTACACCGCTATCTCTATCAACATGGAAATATATACACCGCCGTCTCTTTAAACATGGAGATATCTGCAACGCCATCTACATAATCTAGAAAATATCTAAATTGCCATCTATAAAAACATGGAAATATCTACACCGCCATCTCTATAAACATGGAAATATCTACACTGCCATTTGTAGAAAGATGGAAATATCTACACCACCATCTGTATAAACGTGGAAATATCTACACCGCTATCTGTATAAACATGGAAATATCTACACCGCAATCTATATAAACATGGAAATATCTACACCGCCATCTGTATAAATATGGAAATATCTAAAATGCCATCTGTAGAAAGATGGAAATATCTACAACGCAATCTGTGTAAACATGGAAATATCTACACTAGTATCTGTAAAAACATGGAAATATATACACCGCTATCTGTATAAACATAGAAATATCTACACCGCGATCTGCATAAACATGGAAATATCTACACCGCGATCTGTATAAACATGGAAATATCTACACCGCTATCTGTATAAACATGGAAATATCTACACAGCTATCTCTATAAACATAGAAATACCTACACCGCCATCTGTATAAACATGGAAAAACCTACAAAGTCATCTGTATAAACATGGAAATATCTACACAGCCATCTATATAAACATGGAAATATATACACAGCCATCTGTATATACATGGAAATATCTACACCGCTATCTGTATAAACATGGCAATAACTACACCGCTATTTGTAAACAAGGAAATATGTACACAGCCATCTGTATATACATGGAAATATCTACACCGCTATCTGTATAAACATGGAAATAACTACACCGCTATTTGTATAAACAAGGAAATATCTACACCGTGATCTGTATAAACATGGAAATACCTACACCGCTATTTGTATAAACAAGGAAATATCTACACCGCTATCTGTATAAACATTGAAATAACTACACCGCTATTTGTATAAACAAGGAAATATCTACACCGTGATCTGTATAAACATGGAAATAACTACACCGCTATTTGTATAAACAAGGAAATATCTATACCGCCATCTGTTAAAACATGGAAATATATAAACAGACATCTGCTTATACATGGAAATATCTACACCACTATCTGTATAAACATGCTAATAACTACACCGCTATCTGTATAAATGTGGAAATATTTGCACCGCTATCCCTACAAACATGGTAATATCAACACCGCGATCTGTATAAACATGGAAGTATATACACAATGATCTGAAAAAAACATGGAAATATCTACACTGCGATCTGTATAAACATGGAAATATCTACACCATGATCTGTATAAACATGGAAATATGTTCACCGCCATCTCTATAAACATGGAAATGTCTACACCCCTATCTGTATAAACATGGAAATATCCACAACGCAATCTCTATAACCATGGAAAAATCAACACCGCTATCTCTATGAACATGGAAATACCTACACCGCCATCTCTATAAACATGGAAATATCTACAGCGCGATCAGTATAAACATGGATATATCTACACCGCTATCTCTATAAACATGGAAATATCTCCACTGCTATGTCTATAAACATTGAAATATCTACACTGCCATCTGTATAAACATGGAAATACTTACAAAGATATCGGTATAAGCATGGAAATACTTACACCGCCATCTGTATAAACATGGAAATATCTACACAGCCATGTGTATATACATGGAAATATCTACACCGCTATCTATATAAACATGGAAATAACCACACCGCTATCTGTATAAACATGGAAATATCTACACCGCCATCTACATATCCATGGAAATATCTGTACCGCCATCTGTATAAACATGGAAATATCTACACGGTCATCTGTGTATAGATGGAAATATCAACACCGCCATCTGTATAAAAATGGAAATATCTACACCGCGGTCTGTATAAACATGGAAGTATCTAAACGGCTATCTGTTTAAACATGGAAATATATACACCGCTGTCTCTATAAACATGGAAATATCTACACCGTGATCTGTATAAACATGGAAATATTTACACTGCTATCTGTATAAACATGGAAATATCTACACCGTTATCTGTATAAATATGGAAATATCTCCACCGCTATCTATATAAACATGGAAATATCTACACCGCCATCTGTATAAACATGGAAATATCTACACAGCCATCTGTATAAACATGGAAATATCTAAACCGGTATCTGTATAAACATGCCAATAACTACACCGCTATTTGTATAAACAAGGAAACATCTACACAGCCATCTGTATATACATGGAAATATCTACCCAGCTATCTGTATAAACATGGAAATAACTACACCGCTATTTGTATGAACAAAGAAATATCTACACTGCCATCTGTTTAAACATGGAAATATATATACAGACATCTGTTTATACATGGAAATATCTACACCACTATCTGTATAAGCATGCTAATAACTACACCGCTATCTGTATAAATGTGGAAATATTTGCACCGCTATCCCTATAAACATGGTAATATCAACACCGCGATCTGTATAAACATGGAAATGTCTACACCATGATCTGTATAAACATGGAAACATGTACACCGTGATCTGTATAAACATGGAAATATCTACACAGTCATCTGTAGAAATATGGAAATATCTACACCGATATCTCTATAAACATGGAAATAACTACAGCGCTATCTCTATAAACATGGAAATATTTACACCACTATCTCCATCAACATGGAATTATATACACCGCCATCTCTTTAAACATGGAGATATCTACAACGCCATCTACATAAACAGGAAAATATCTACATTGCCATCTATATAAACATGGAAATATCTACACCGCCATGTCTATAAACATGGAAATATCTACACTGCCATTTGAAGAAAGATGGAAATATCTACACCACCATCTGTATAAACGTGGAAATATCTACACCGCTATCTGTATAAACATGGAAATATCTACACCGCAATCTGTATAAACATGGAAATATCTACACCGCTATCTGTATAAATATGAAATATCAAAACCGCTATCTCTATAAAAATGGAAATATCTACACTGCTATCTGTATAAAATGGAAATATCTACACCGCTATCTGTATAAACATGGTAATATCTACACCAACATCTATATAAACATGGAAATATCTACACCGCCCTCTCTATAAATATGGAAATATCTACAATGCCATCTGTAGAAAGATGGAAATATCAACACCGCAATCTGTGTAAACATGGAAATATCTACACCAATTTCGATAAAAACATGGAAATATCTACACCGCTATCTGTATAAACATAGAAATATCTACACCGCGATCTGCATAAACATGGAAATATCTACACCGCGATCTGTAAACATGGAAATATCTACACCGCAATCTGTATAAACATGGAAATATCTACACAGCTATCTCTATAAACATAGAAATATCTACACCGCCATCTGTATAAACACGGAAATACGTACAAAGTCATCTGTATAAACATGGAAATATCTACACAGCCATCTATATAAACATGGAAATATCTACACAGCCATCTGTATATACATGGAAATATCTACTCCGCTATCTGTATAAACATGGCAATAACTACACCGCTATTTGTATAAACAAGGAAATATGAACACAGCCATCTGTATATACATGGAAATATCTACACCGCTATCTGTATAAACATGGAAATAACTGCACCGCTATTTGTATAAACAAGGAAATATCTACACCGTGATCTGTATAAACATGGAAATATCTACACCGCTATTTGAATAAACAAGGAAATATCTACACCGCTCTCTGTATAAACATTGAAATAACTACACCGCTATTTGAATAAACAAGGAAATATCTACACCGTGATCTGTATAAACATGGAAATAACTACACCGCTATTTGTATAAACAAGGAATTATCTACATCGCCATCTGTTTAAACATGGAAATATATACACAGACATCTGTTTATACATGGAAATATCTACACAGCTATCTGTATAAACATGCTAATAAGTACACCGCTATCTGTATAAATGTGGAAATATTTGCACCGCTATCCCTATAAACATGGTAATATCAACACCGCGATCTGTATAAACATGGAAATATCTACACCATGATCTGTATAAACATGGAAATATCTTCACCACCATCTCTATAAACATAGAAATACCTACACCGCTATCTGTATAAACATGGAAATATCCACACCGCTATCTCTATAAACATGGAAAAATCAACACCGCTATCTCTATGAACATGGAAATATCTACACCGCCATCTCTATAAACATGGAAATATCTACAGCGCAATCAGTATAAACGTGGAAATATCTACACCGCTGTCTCTATAAACATGGAAATATCTCCACTGCTATGTCTATAAACATTGAAATATCTACACTGCCATCTGTATAAACATGGAAATACTTACAAAGATATCGGTATAAACATGGAAATACCTACACCGCCATCTGTATAAACATGGAAATAACTACACAGCCATGTGTATATACATGGAAATATCTACACCGCTATCTACATAAGCATGGAAATAACTACACCGCTATCTGTATAAACATGGAAATATCTAAACCGCCATCTACATATCCATGGAAATATCTGCGCCACCATCTGTATAAACATGAAAATATCTACACGGTCATCTGTGTATAGATGGAAATATCAACACCGCCATCTGTATAAAAATGGAAATATCTACACCGCGGTCTGTATAAACATGGAAATATCTAAACTGCTATCTGTATAAACATGGAAATATTTACACCGCTATCTCTAAAAACATGGACATATCTACACCGTGATCTGTATAAACATGGAAATATTTACACTTCTATGTGTGTAAACATGGAAATATCTACACCGTTATCTGTATAAATATGGAAATATCTACACCGCTATCTCTATAAACATGGAAATATCTACAACGCCATCTGTATAAACATGGAAATATCTAAACTGCTATCTCTATAAACATGGAAATATCTACAATGCCTTCTGTAAAAACATGGGAATACCTCTACAGTCATGTGTATGAACATGGAAATATCTACACCACCATCTGTATAAACATGGAAATATCTACAATGCCATCTGTATACACATGGAAATATCCACACGCAATCTGTGTATAGATGGAAACATCAACACCGCCATCTGTACCAACATGGAAATATCTACACCGCTATCTGTATAAACATGGAAATATCTACACTTCGGTCTGTATAAACATGGAAATGTCTACACCGGTATCTGTATAAACATGGAAATATCTACACCACGATCTGTATTAACATGGAAATATTTACACCTCTATCTGTATAAATATGGAAATATCTACACCGCTATCTCTATAAACATGGAAATATCTACAAAGCCATCTGTATAAATATGGAAATAGCTACAAAGTCATCTGTATAAACATGGAAATATCTACACAGCCATCTGTTTAAACATGGAAATATCTACACAGCCGTCTGTATATACATGGAAATAAATACACCGCAATCTGTATAAACATGGAAATAAATACACCGCTATTTGTATAAACAAGGAAATATCTACACCACTGTCTGTTTAAACATGGAAATATCTACACAGACATCTGTTTATACATGGAAATATCTACACCGCTATCTGTATAAATGTGGAAATATATGCACCGCTATCCCTATAAACATGGTAATAACAACACCGCGAACTGTATAAACATGGAAATATCTGCACCATGATGTGTATAAACATGGAAATATCTACACCGTGATCGGTATAAACATGGAAATATCTGCACCGTGATATGTATAAACATGGAAATATCTACACCGCCATCTCTATAAACATGGAAATATCTACACCCCTATCTGTGTAAACATGGAAATATCCACACCGCTATCTCTATAAACATGGAAAAATCAACACCGCTATCTCTATGAACATGGAAATGTCTACACCGCCATCTCTATAAACATGGAAATATCTACACCGCGATCTGTATAAACATGGAAATATCTCCACTGCTATCTCTATAAACATCGAAATATATACACAGCCATCTGTATAAACATGGAAAAACTTACAAAGTTATCTTTATAAACATGGTATTATCTACACCGCCATCTGTATAAACATGTAAATATCTAAACAGCCATGTGTATATACATGGAAATATCTACACCGCTATCTACATAAACATGGAAATAACTACACCGCTATCTGCATAAACATGGAAATATCTACACCGCCATCTACATATCCATGGAAATATCTGTGCCACCATCTGTATAAACATGGAAATATCTGCACGGTCATCCGTGTATAGATGGAAATATCAACACCGCCATCTGTTCAAACATGGAAATATCTGCACCGCTATCTGTGTAAACGTGGAAATATCTACACCGCAGTCTGTATAAACATGGAAATATCTAAACCGCTATCTATATAAACATCGAAATATCTACACCGCTATCTCTATAAACATGGAAATAACCACACCGTGATCTGTATAAACATGGAAATATTTACACCGCTATCTGTATAAACATGGAAATATCTACACCGTTATCTGTATAAATATGGAAATATCGACACCGCTATCGCTATAAACATGGAAATATCTACACTGCTATCTCTATAAACATGGAAATATCTACACCGCAATCTGTATAAACATGGAAATACCTACAAAGTCGTCTGTATAAACAAGGAAATATCTACACCCATATCGGTATAAACATGGAAATACCTACAGCGCAATCAGTATAAACGTGGAAAAATCTACACCGCTGTCTCTATAAACATGGAAATATCTCCACTGCTATGTCTATAAACATTGAAATATCTACACCGCCATCTGTTTAAACATGGAAATACTTACAAAGATATCGGTATAAACATGGAAATATCTACACAGCAATGTGTATATACATGGAAATAATTACACTGCAATCTATATAAACATGGAAATAACTACACCGCTATCTGTATAAACATGGAAATATCTACAACGCCATCTACATATCCATGGAAATATCTGCACCGCCATCTGTATAAACATGGAAATATCTAAACCGCTATCTGTATAAACATGGAAACATCTACACCGCTATCTCTATAAACATGGAAATATCTACACCGTGATCTGTATAAACATGGAAATATTTACACTGCTATCTGTATAAACATGGAAATATCTACACCGTTATCTGTATAAATAGGGAAATATGTACACCGCTATCTCTATAAACATGGAAATATCTACACCGCCATCTGTATAAACATAGAAATATCTACACTGCTATCTCTATAAACATGGAAATATCTACAATGCCATCTGTAAAAACATGGGAATACCTATACAGTCACGTGTATGAACATGGAAATATCTACACCAACATCTGTATAAACATGGAAATATCTACAATGCCATCTGTATACACATGGAAGTACCTACACGCAATCTGTGCATAGATGGAAACATCAACACTGCCATCTGTACAAACATGGAAATATCTACACCGCTATCTGTATAAACATGGAAATATCTACATTTCGGTCTGTATAAACATGGAAATTTCTACACCGGTATCTGTATAAACATGGAAATATCTACACCACGATCTGCATAAATATGGAAATATTTGCAACGCTATCGGTATAAACCTGGAAATATCTACAGTACTATCTCTATAAATATGGAAATATCTACACCGTCATCTGTATAAACATGGAAATAACTACAGAGTCATGTGTGCGAACATGGAAATGTGTACATCACCGTTTGTATAAAGATGGAAATATCTACAACGTTATCTGTATAAACATGGAAATATCTACACAGTGATCTGTATAAACATGGAAATATGTACAGCACTCTCTGAATAAAGATGGAAATATCTACACCGCTATCTGTAAAAACATGGAAATATCTACAGCACTATCTGTATAAATATGGAAATATTTACACCGCTA
This sequence comes from Pan troglodytes, assembly GCF_028858775.2. NCBI lineage: Eukaryota > Metazoa > Chordata > Mammalia > Primates > Hominidae > Pan > Pan troglodytes. The sequence continues at coordinate 1,046,380 of NC_072411.2, forward strand.
TCTCAATAAACATGGAAATATCTACACCGTTATCTCTATAAACATGGAAATAACTACACCGCCATCTGTATTAACATGGAAATATCTACACAGTCATCTGTATAAACCTGGAAATATCTACACTGTCATCTATATAAACATGGAAATATCTGCAGAGAACTCCGTATAAACTTGGAAATGTTGGCACAGCCATCTGTATAAACATGGAAATATCTACACCGCTATCTGTATAAACATGGAAATATCTACACCGCTATGTGTATTAACGTGGAAATATCTCCATTGCTATCTGTACAAACATGGACATATCTCCACCGCAATCTGTATAAACATGAAAATATCTACACCGCTATCTCTATAAACATGGAAATATCTACACTGCCATCTGTACAAACATGGAAATATCTACAAAGTCATCTGTAGAAATATGGAAATATCTACACCGATATCTCTATAAACATGGAAATAACTAAACCGCAATCTCTATAAACATGGAAATATCTACACCGCTATCTCCATCAACATTGAAGTATATACACCGCCATCTCTTTAAACATGGAGATATCTACATCGCCATCTACATAAACAAGAAAATGTCTACATTGCCATCTATATAAACATGGAAATATCTACACCGCCATCTCTATAAACATGGAAATATCTACACTGCCATTTGTAGAAAGATGGAAATATCTACACCACCATCTGTATAAACGTGGAAATATCTACACCGCTATCTGTATAAACATGGAAATATCTACACCGCAATCTGTATAAACATGGAAATATCTACACCGAAAGCTGTATAAACATGGAAATAACTAGACAGTCATCTCTATAAAGATGGAAATATCTCTACCGCTATCTGTATAAACATGGAAATACCCACACCGCTATCTGTATAAACATGGATATACCCACAACGCTATCTGTATAAAGATGGAAATATCTGCACCGATATCTTTATAAACATGGAAATATCGGCAACTCTATCTGTGTAAACATAGAAATATCTACACGGCTATTTGTGTAACCATGGAAATATCTGCACTGCCATCTGTATAAAGATGGAAATATCTACACCGCGAGCTTTATAAACATGGAAATATCTACACCGCTATCTGTATAAACATGGAAATACCAACACCGTTATCTGTATAAACATGGAAATATCTACACCGCTATCTCTATAAACATGAAAATACAACACCATCTCTATAAGTATGGAAATATTTACACCGCTATCTCTATAAACATAGAAATATCTACACCGCCATCCCTATAAACATGGAAATATCTACACCTCCATCTGCATAAACATGGAAATATTTACACAGACATCTGTATAAACATGGAAATATCTACACTGCCATCTGTATAAACTTGGAAATATCTACACTGACATCTGTAGAAAGATGGAAATGTCTACAAAGCGATCAGTACAAACATGGGAATTTCTACACTGCTACCTGTATAAACATGGAAATATCTACACCACTATCGGTATCAACATGGAAATAACTACACAGCAATCTCTATAAACATGGAAATATCTACAAAGCTATCTCTGTAAATATGGAAATATCTACACAGTTTTCTGTGTAAACTTGGAAATAACTACACCGCTATCTGTGTAAATTTAGCAATAACTACACCGCAATCTGTGCAAAGATGGAAATATCTACACCGCTATCTCTGTAAACATGGAAATATCTACACCGCTATCTGTATATACATGGAAATATCTACACTGCCATCTGTATAAACATGGAAATATCTACAGCGCCATCTGTATAAACATGGAAATATATACACTGCCATCTGTACACACATGGAAATATCTACACAGCCATCTGTATAAACATGGAAATATCTACACCGCTATCTCTATAAACATGGAAATATCTACACCGCTATCTGTATAAACATGGAAATATCTACAGCGCTATCTGTATAAACAGGGAAATATCTCCACCGCTATCTGTATAAACATGGAAATACTACACCGCTATCTGTATAAACATGGAAATATCTACACCGCTATCTGTATAAACATGGAAATATATACAATGCTGTCTGTGTAAACATGAAAATATCTACACAGCTATCTGTGTAAACTTGGAAATATCTACACAGCTATCTGTGTAAAAATGGAAATATCTACACAGCAAACTGTGCAAAGATGGAAATATCTACACTGCTATCTCTGTAAACATGGAAATATCTACACCGCTATCTGTATAAACATGGAAATATCTATACCACAGTCTCTATGAACATGGAAATACCTCCACCGCTATCAGTATAAACATGAAAATATCTACACCGCTATCTGTATAATCATGGACATATCTACACCGCAATCTGTATAAACATGGAAATATCTGCCACGGTATGTGTGTAAACATGGAAATATGTACACAGATATCTGTGTAAACTTGGAAATATCTACACAGCTATCTGCGTAAACATGGAAATATCTACACGGCAATCTGTGCAAAGATGGAAATAACTACATCGCTATCTCTGTAAACTTGGCAATATCTACACCGCTAACTGTATAAAAATGGAAATATCTACACCGCAGTCTGTATAAACAAAGAAATATTTCCACCGCCATCTGTAGAAACATGGAAATATCTACACCACAATCTGTATAAACATGGAAATACCTACACCGCTATCTGTATAAATATGGAAATATCTACACCGCTATCTCTATAAACATGGAAATACCTACAACGCTTTCTCTATAAACATGAAAATATCTACACTGCTATCTGTATATACATGGAAATATCTACACCTCCATCTCTATAAACATAAAAATATCTACACCGCCATCTTCAGAAACATGGATGTATCTACACCGCCATGTGTATAAACATGGAAATATCTACACCACTATCCGTATAAACATGGAAATATCTACACCACTATCCGTATAAACATGGAAATATCTTCACTGCCATCTGTATAAACATGGAAATATCTACACCGGCATCTATATAAAGGTGGAAATATCTACACCGCAACCTTTATAAATATGGAAATAACTACACCGCTATCTCTATAGACATGGAAATAACTACACCGCTATATGTATAAATATGGAAATACCTACACTGCCATATGGATAAAGATGGAAATATCTACACCGCGAGCTGTATAAACATGGAAATATCTACACCGCTATCTGTATAAACATGGAAATACCAACACCGCTATCTGTATAAACATGGAAATATCTACACCGCTATCTCTATAAACATGAAAATACTTACACCACCATCTCTATAAACATGGAAATATTTACACCGCTATCTCTATAAACTTAGAAATAACTATACCGCCATCTCTATGAACATGGAAATATCTACAGCGCTATCTGCATAAACATGGAAATATCTTCACAGACATCTGCATAAACATGGAAATATCTACACCGCCATCTCTATAAACATGAAAATATCTACACCGCCATCTTCAGAAACATGGATGTATCTACACCGCCATCTGTATAAACATGGAAATATCTACACCACTATCTCTATGAACATGGAAATATATTCACTGCCATCTGTATAAACATGGAAATATCTACACCGCCATCAGTGTAAAGTTGGAAATATCTACACCGCAATCTGTATAAATATGGAAATACCTACACCGCTATCTCTATAGACATGGAAATATCTACACCGATATCTGTATAACCATGGAAATATCTACACTGCCATCTGTATACAGATGGAAATATCTACACCGCTATCTGTATAAACATGGAAATACCAACACCGCTATCTGTATAAACATGGAAATATCAACACCGCTATCTCTATAAACATGAAAATACTTACACCACCATCTCTATAAACATGGAAATATTAACACCGCTATCTCTATAAACTTAGAAATAACTATACCGACATCTCTATGAACATGGAAACATCTACAGCGCTATCGGCATAAACATGGAAATATCTACACAGACATCTGCATAAATATGGAAATATCTACACAGCCATCTCTATAAACATGAAAATATCTACACCGCCATATTCAGAAACATGGATGTATCTACACCGCCATCTGTATAAACATGGAAATATCTACACCACTATCTCTATGAACATGGAAATATCTTCACTGCCATCTGTATAAACATGGAATTATCTACACCGCCATCAGTATAAAGTTGGAAATATCTACACCGCAATCTGTATAAATATGGAAATACCTACACTGCTATCTCTATAGACATGGAAATATCTACACCGCTATCTGTATAACCATGGAAATATCTACACTGCCATCTGTATAAAGATGGAAATATCTACACCGCTATCTGTATAAACATGGAAATACCAACACCGCTATCTGTATAAACATGGAAATATCTACACCGCTATCTCTATAAACATGAAAATACTTACACCACCATCTCTATAAACATGGAGATATTTACACCGCTATCTCTATAAACTTAGAAATAACTATACCGCCATCTCTATGAACATGGAAATAACTACAGCGCTATCTGCATAAACATGGAAATATCTACAAAGACATCTGCATAAACATGGAAATATCTACACCGCCATCTCTATAAACATGAAAATATCTACACCGCCATCTTCAGAAACATGGATGTATCTACACCGCCATCTGTATAAACATGGAAATATCTACACCACTATCTCTATGAACATGGAAATATTTTCACTGCTATCTGTATAAACATGGAAATATCTACACTGCCATCAGTATAAAGTTGGAAATATCTACACCGCAATCTGTATAAATATGCAAATAGCTACAACGCTATCTCTATAGACATGGAAATATCTACACCGCTATCTGTATAACCATGGAAATATCTACACTGCCATCTGTATAAAGATGGAAATATCTACACCGCGAGCTGTATAAACAAGGAAACATCTACACAGCTATCTGTATAAACATGGAAATACCAACACCGTTATCTGTGTAAAGATGGAAATATCTACACCGCTATCTCTATAAACATGAAAATACACCACCATCTCTATAAGTATGGAAATATTTACACTGCTATCTCTATAAACATAGAAATATCTACACCGCCATCCCTATAAACATGGAAATATCTACAACGCCATCTGCATAAACATGGAAATATGTACACAGACATCTGTATAAACATGGAAATAACTACACTGCCATCTGTACAAACTTGGAAATATCTACACTGACATCTTTAGAAAGATGGAATTGTCTACAAAGCGATCTGTATCAACATGGGAATTTCTACACCGCTACCTGTATGAACATGGAAATATCTACACCGCTATCTGTATCAACATGGAAATAACTACACCGCAATCTGTATAAACATGGAAATACCCACAATGCTATCTCTGTAAACATGGAAATATCTACACAGCTATCTGTGTAAACTTGGAAATATCTACACCGCTATTTGTGTAAATTTGGCAATACCTACACCGCAATCTGTGCAAAGACGTAAATGTCTACACCGCTATCTCTGTAAACATGGAAATATCTACACCGATATCTGTATAAACATGGAAATATCTACACTGCCATCTGTATAAACATGGAAATACCTACACCTGTTTCTCTATAAACATGAAAATATCTACACTGCTATCTCTTTATACATGGAAATATCTACACCGCCATCTGTATAAACATGGAAATATCTGCACCACTATCTGTATAAACATGGAAATACCCTCACTGCCATCTTTATAAACAAGGAAATATCTACACCACCATCTGTATAAAGATGGAATATCTACACCGCAATCTGTATAAATATGGGAATAACTACACCGCTATCTCTATAGACATGGAAATATCTACACCGCTATCTGTATAAACATGGATATATCTACACTGCCATCTGTATAAAGATGTATATATCTACACCGCGAGCTGTATAAACATGGAAATATCTACACCGCCATCTGTATAAACATGGAAATACCAACACCGCAATTTGTATAAACATGGAAATATCTACACCGCCATCACTATAAACATGAAAATATCTACACCGCCATCTTCAGAAACATGGATGTATCTACACCGCCATCTGTATAAACTTGGAAATATCTACACCACTATCTGTATTAACATGGAAATATCTTCAATTCTATCTGTATAAACATGGAAATATCTACACCGCCATCTGTATAAAGATGGAAATATCTACACCGCTATCTGCATAAACATGTAAATATCTACACCGCTATCTCTATAAACATGGAAATATCTTCACCGTGATCTGTATAAACATGGAAATATTTACACCGCTATCTGTATAAACATGGAAATTTCTACACCGTTATCTGTATAAATATGGAAATATCTACACCGCTATCTCTATAAACATGGAAATATCTACACTGCCATCTGTATAAACATGGAAATACCTATACAGTCATCAGTGTAAACTTGGAAATATCTACACCACCAACTGAATAAACATGGAAATATCTACAATGCCATCTGTATACACATGGAAATACCTACACGGCAATCTGTGTATAGATGGAAACATCAACACCGCCATCTGTACAAAGATGGAAATATCTGCTCTGCTATCTCTATAAACATGGAAATATGTACACTGCGGTCTGTATAAACATGGAAATATCTACACCGGTATCTGTATAAACATGGAAATATCTACACCACGATCTGTATAAACATCGAAATATCTACAAAGCCATCTGTATAAACATGGAAATACCTACACAGTCATGTGTAGGAACATGTAAATATCTACACTGTCATCTGTATAAACAACCTCTGTGTAAATATGGAAATATCTGCATAGACATCTGTGTAAACATGGAAATATCTTCACCGCTATCTGCATAAACATGGAAATACCTACACCGCTGTCTCTATAAACATGGAAATATGTACACCGCTACGTGTATAAACATGGAAATATCTCCACTGCTGTCTGTATAAACATGGAATTATCTCCACCGTTATCTGTTTAAACAAGGAAATATCTACAGCGCCTTCTCTATTAACTTTGACATATCTACACTGCCATCTGTTAAAACATGGTAATATCTACACAGTCATCTGAATAAACATGGAAATATCTACACCGCAATCTGTATAAACATGGAAATATCTACACCGCTATCTGTATAAATATGAAATATCTAAACTGCGATCTCCATAAAAATGGAAATATCTACACTGCTATCTGTATAAACATGGAAATATCCTCACTGCTATCTCTATGAACATGGATATATCTACACCGCCATCTGTATAAACATGGAAATATCTACACCGCCATCTATATAAACATGGAAATATCTACACCGCCATCTGTATAAACATGGAAATATCTACAGCGCTATCTGTATAAACATGGAAATATCTACACCGCTATCTGTATAAACATGGAAATATCTACACTGCGATCTGTATAAACATGAAATATCTGTACCGCGATCTGTATAAATATGGAAATATCTACACCGGGATCTGTATAAACATGGAAATATCTACACCGACATCTGTATAAACATGGAAATATCTACACATCTATCTCTATGAACATGGAAATATCTACACCGCCATCTGTATAAACATGGAAATACCTAAAAAGTCATCTGTATAAACATGGAAATACCTACACAGCCATCTGTTTAAACATGGAAATACATACACAGACATCTGTTTATACATGGAAATATCTACACCGCTATCTGTATAAACATGCTAATAACTACACTGCTATCTGTATAAATGTGGAAATATTTGCACCACTATCCCTGTAAACATGGTAATATCAACACCGCAATCTGTATAAACATGGAAATATCTACACCATGATCTGTATAAACATGGAAATAGCTACACCGTGATCTGTATAAACATGGAAATATCTACAACGTGATCTATATAAACATGGAAATATCTACAACACCTTCTCTATAAACATGGAAATATCTACACCCCTATCTGTATAAACATGGAAATATCCACACAGCTATCTCTATAAACATGGAAAAATCAACACCGCTATCTCTATGAACATGGAAATATCTACACCGCCATCTCTATAAACATGGAAATATCTACACTGCGATCAGTATAAACATGGAAATATCTACACCGCCATCTGTATTAACATGGAAATACTTACAAAGTTATCTGTATAAACATGGAAACATCTACACCGCCATCTGTACAAACATGGAAATATCTACACAGCCATGTGTATATACATGGAAATATCTACACCGCTATCTATATAAACATGGAAATAACTACACCGCTATCTGTATAAACATGGAAATATCTCCACTGCTATCTCTATAAACATCGAAATATCTACACCGCCATCTGTATAAACATGGAGATACCTATAAAGTTATGTGTATAAACATGGAAATATCTACACCGCCATCTTTATAAACATGGAAATATCTACACAGCCATGTGTACATACATGGAAATATCTACACCGCTCCCTATATAAACATGGAAAAAACTACACCCCTATTTCTATATACATGGAAATATCTACACTGCCATCTACATATCCATAGAAATATCTGCGCCGCCATCTGTATAAACATGGAAATATCTTCAAGGTCATCTGTGTATAGATGGAAATATCAACACCGGCATCTGTACAAACATGGAAATATCTTAACCGCGGTCTGCATAAACATGGAAATATCTACACCGCTATCTGTATAAACATGGAAATATCTACACCGCTATCTCTATAAACATGGAAATATCTATAACGTGATCTGTATAAACATGGAAATATTTACACCGCTATCTCAATAAACATGGAAATTTCTACACCGTTATCTGTATAAATATGGAAATATCTACACCGCTATCTCTATAAACATGGAAATATCTTCACCGCCATCTGTATAAACATGGAAATACCTATACAGTCATCTGTGTAAACATGGAAATATCTACAATGCCATCTGTATACACATGGAAATACCTACACGGCAATCTGTGTATACATGGAAACATCAACACCGCCATCTGTACAAACATGGAAATATCTACACTGCTATCTCTATAAACATGGAAATATCTACACTGCGGTCTGTATAAACATGGAAATATCTACACCGGTATCTGTATAAACATGGAAATATCTACACCACGATCTGTATAAACATGAAAATACCTACACCGCCATCTGCAACCATGGAAATATCTACGCGGCCATCTGTATAAACATGGAAATATCTACACGGCCATCTGTTTATAGATGGAAATATCAACACCACAATCTGTACAAACATGGAAATATCTACACCGCTATCTCTAAAAACATGGAAATATCTGCACTGCCATCTGTAAAACATGGAAATTCCTATACACTCATCTGTATAAACATGGAAATATCTACAATGCCATCTGTATACACATGGAAATATCTACACAGCCATCTGTGTAAACATGTAAATATCTACACTGCTATCTCTATAAACATGGAAATATCTACACCGCCATCTCTATAAACATGAAAATATCTACACTGCCATCTCCATAAACATGGACCTAACTACTCCGCCATCTGTATAACCGTGGAAACATCTACATCGCCATCTGTGTGAATAAGGAAATATCTACAATGCCATCTGTATAAAGATATAAATAACTGCACCGCTATCTCTATAAACATGGAAATACCTACACCGCTATCTGTATAAACATGGAAATATCTACACCGCTATCTGTATAAACATGGAAATATCTACACCGCTATCTGTATAAACATGGAAATATCTACACCGCTATCTGTATAAACATGGAAATATCTACACCGTTATCTGTATAAACATGGAAATATCTACACCGCGATCTGTATAAACATGGAATTACCTACACCGCGATCTGTATAAACATGGATATATCTACACTGCAATCTCTATATACATGGAAATATCTACACCGCCATCTCTATAAACATGAAAATATCTACACCGCCATCTTCAGAAACATGGATGTATCTACACCGCTATCTGTATAATCTTGGAAATATCTACACCACTATCTGTATAAACATGGAAATATCTTCACTTCTATCTGTATAAACATGGAAATAGCTACACCACCATCTGTATAAAGATGGAAATATCTACACCGCAATCTGTATAAATCTGGAAAAACCTACACCGCTATCTCTATCGACATGGAAATATCTACACCGCTATCTGCATAAACATGGAAATATCTCCACTCCCATCTGTATAAAGATGGAAATATCTACACCGCGAGCTGTATAAACATGGAAATATCCACACCGCTATCTGTATAAACATGGAAGTAGCAACACCGCTATCAGTATAAATATGGAAATATCTACACCGCTATATCTATAAACATGAATATACTTACACCATCATCTCTATAAACATGAAAATATTTACAACGCTATCTCTATAAACATAGAAATAACTACACCGCCATCTCTATAAACATGGAAATATCTACACCGCCATCTGCATAAACATGGAAATATCTACACAGACATCTGTGTAAACTTGGAAATATCTACACTGACATCTGTAGAAAGATGGAAATATCTACATAGCGATCTGTATAAACATGGGAATTTCTACAGCGCTACCTGTATAAACATGGAAATATCTACACCGCTATCTGTATCAACATGGATATAACTTCACCGCAGTCAGTATAAACATGGAAATATCTACACAGCAATCTATGCAAAGATCGAAATATCTACACCACAGTCTCTATAAACATGGAAATATCTACACCGCTATCTGTATAAACATGGAAATAACTACACCGCTATCTGTATAAACATGGAAATTTTTACACCGCTATCTGTATAAATATGGGAATATCTCCACCGCTATCTTAATAAACACGGAAATACCTACACCGGTATCTTTAAAAACATGGAAATACCTACACTGCCATCTCTATAAACAATGAAATACCTACAGCTCTATCTGTGTAAACATAGAAATATCTACACAGCTATCTGTGTAAACTTGGAAATATCTACACCGCAATCTGTGTAAGCATGGAAATATCTACAACGCTATCTGTGTAAACATGGAAATATTTAAAACGATATCTTTGTAAACAGGGAAATATCTACACAGCTATCTGTAAAACTTGGAAATATCTACACCACTATCTGTATAACCCTGAAAATATCTACACCGCTATCTGTATCAACATGTAAATAACTACACCGCTATCTGTATAAACATGGAAATATCTACAATGATATCTCTGTAAACATGGAAATATCGACACAGGTATCTGTGTAAACTTGGAAATATCTACACCGCTATCTGTAAAAAGTTTGCAATGTCTACACCGCAATCTGTGCAAAGATGGAAATATCTTTACCGCTATATCTGTAAACATGGAAATATCTACTCCGCTATATGTATAAACATGGAAATATCTACACTGCCATCTATATACACATGAAAATATCTACACCGCTATCTGTATAAATAAGGAAATATCTACACTGCCATCCTTAGAAACATGGAAATATCTACACCGCCATCTGTATAAACATGGAAATACCTACACCACTACCTGTATAAATATGGAAATGTCTACACCGCTACCTCTATAAACACGGAAATACCTACACCACTTGCACTATAAACATGGAAATATCTACACCGCAATCTCTGTAAACATGGAAATATCTACACCAGCATCTATGTAAACATGAAAATATCTACACTGCCATAATCAGAAAGATGGTTGTATCTACACCGCCATCTGTATAAACATGGAAATATCTACACCACTATCTGTATAAAGATGGAAATATTTAAGCTGCTATCTCTATGAACATGGAAATATCTACACCGCTATCTGTATAAACATGGAAATATCTACACCGCCATCTCTATTAACATGGAAATATCTACACAGTCATCTGTATAAACCTGGAAATATCTACACTGTCATCTATATAAACATGGAAATATCTACAGAGAACTCTGTATAAACTTGGAAATATCGGCACAGCAATCTGTATAAACATGGAAATAACTACACCACTATTTGTATAAACAAGGAAATATCTACACCGTGATCTGTATAAACATGGAAATATCTACACCGCCATCTCTATAAACATCGAAATATCTACAGCGTCATCTGTATAAACATGGAAATACCTACAAAGTCATCTCTATAAACATGGAAGTATATACACAGCCATCTGTATAAACATGGAAATATCTACAGAGCCATCTGTATATACATGGAGATATCTACACCACTATCTTTATAAATATGGAAATAACTACACAGCTATTTGTATAAACAAGGAAATATCTACACCGTGATCTGTATAAACATGGAAATAAATACACCGCCATCTCTATAAACAGGGAAATATATTCACCCCTATCTGTATAAACATGAAAATATCCACACCGCTATCTCTATAAACATGGAAAAATCAACACTGCTATCTCTATGAACATGGAAATATCTACACCGCCATCTCTATAAACATGGAAATGTCTACACCACGATCAGTATAAACATGGAAATATCTACACCACCATCTGTATAAACCTGGAAATATCTACTCAGCCATGTGTACATACTTGGAAATATCTACACCGCTATCTATATAAACATGGAAATAACTACACCGCTATCTGTATAAACATGGAAATATCTACACCGCCATCTACATATCCATGGAAATATGTGTGCCGTCATCTGTATAAACATGGAAATATCTACACGGTCATCTGTGTATAGATGGAAATATCAACACCGCCATCTGTACAAACATGGAAATATCTGCACCGCTATCTGTATAAACATGGAAATATCTACACCGCGGTCTGTATAAACATGGAAATATCAACACCGCTATCGGTATAAACATGGAAATATCTACACCGCTATCTCTATAAACATGGAAATATCTACACCGTGATCTGTATAAACATGGAAATATTTACACCGCTATCTGTATAAACATGGAAACTTCTACACCGTTATCTGTACAAATATGGAAATATCTACACCGCTATCTCTATAAACTTGGAAATATCTACACCGCCATCTGTATAAACATGGAAATACCTATACAGTCATCTGTGTAAACATGGAAATATCTACACCACCATCTGTATAAACATGGAAATATCTACAATGCCATCTGTATACACATGGAAATACCTACACGGAAATCAGTGTATAGATGGAAACATCAACACCGCCATCTGTACAAACATGGAAATATCTACACTGCTATCTCTATAAACATGGAAATATCTACACTGCGGTCTGTATAAACATGGAAATATCTACACCGGTATCTTTATAAACATGGAAATATCTACACCATGATCTGTATAAACATGTAAATATATACAAGGCTATCTGTATAAACATGGAAATATCTGCACCGCTATCTCTATAAACATGGAAATAACTACAAAGACATCTGTATAAACATGGAAATACCTACACAGTCATGTATAGGAACATTTAAATATCTACACTGCCATCTGTTTAAATATAGAAATATCTACACAGCCCTCCGTATAAATATGGAAATATCTGCATAGGCATCTGTGTAAACATGGAAATATCTCCAATGCTCTCTGTATAAACATGGAAATATGTCCACCGTTATCTGTATAAACATGGAAATATCAACAGCGCCATCTATATAAACATTGAAATATCTACACTGCCATCTGTAAAAACATGGAACTATCTACACAATCATCTGAATAAACATGGAAATATCTACACCACCATCTGTATAAACATGGAAATAGCTACAATACCATCTGTATACACATGGAAATATCTACACAGACATCTGTATAAATATGGATATATCTACAGGGCCATCTGTATAAACATGGAAATATCTACACTGCCAAATGTAGAAAGATGGAAATATCTACACCGCTATCTCTATAAATATGGAAATACCTACACCGCCATCTCTATGAACATGAAAATATCTACACTACCATCTCCATAAAGATGGAAGTATCTAGTCCGCCATGTGTATAAACACGGAAATATCTACACCACCATCTGTGTAAACATGGAAATACCTACACTGCTATCTGTATAAACATGGAAATACCTACACCGCCATATACATGTCCTTGGAAATATCTACACCGCCATCTGAATAAACATGGAAATATCTACACGGCCATCTGTGTATAGATGGAAATATCAACACCGCCATCTGTATAAACATGGAAATATCTACACTGCTATCTCTATAGACATGGAAATATCTGCATTGCCATCTGTAAAAACATGGAAATACCTATACAGTCATCTGTATAAACTTGGAAATATCTACACCGCTATCTGTATAAACATGGAATTATCTACACAGTTATCTCTATAAACATGGAAATATCTACACCGCCATCTGTATAAACATGGAAATACCTACAAAGTCATCTGTATAAACATGGAAATATCTACACAGCCATCTGTATAAACATGGAAATATCTACACAGCCATCTGTATATACATGGAAATATCTACACCACTATCTGTATAAACATGAAAATACCTACAAAGTCATCTGTATAAACATGGAAATACCTACAAAGTCATCTGTATAAACATGGAAATATCTACACAGCCATCTGTATAAACATGGAAATATCTACACAGCCCTCTGTATAAATATGGAAATATCTGCATAGGCATCTGTATAAACATGGAAATATCCACACCGCTATCTCTATAAACATGAAAAAATCAACACCGCTATCTCTATGAACATGGAAATATCTACACCGCCATCTCTATAAACATGGAAATGTCTACACCACGATCAGTATAAACATGGAAATATCTACACCGCTATCTGTATAAACATGGAAATAACTCCACTGCTATCTCTATAAACATCGAAATATCGACACCGCCATCTGTATAAACATGGAAATACTTACAAAATTATCTGTATAAACATGGAAATATCTACATCGCCATCTGTATAAACATGGAAATATCTACACAGCCATGTGTACATACATGGAAATATCTACTCCGCTATATATATAAACATGGAAATAACTACACTGCTATCTGTATAAACATGGAAATATCTACACCGCCATCTACATATCCATGGAAATATCTGCGCCGCCATCTGTATAAACATGGAAATATCTACATGGTCATCTGTGTATAGATGGAAATATCAACACCGCCATCTGTACAAACATGGAAATATCTGCACCGCTATCTGTATAAACATGGAAATATCTACACCGCGGTCTGTATAAACATGGAAATATCAACACCGCTATCGGTATAAACATGGAAATATCTACACCGCTATCTCTATAAACATGGAAATATCTACACCGTGATCTGTATAAACATGGAAATATTTACACCGCTATCTGTATAAACATGGAAACTTCTACACCGTTATCTGTATAAATATGGAAATATCTACACCGCTATCTCTATAAACTTGGAAATATCTACACCGCCATCTGTATAAACATGGAAATACCTATACAGTCATCTGTGTAAACATGGAAATATCTACACAGCCATCTGTATATACATGGAAATATCTACACCACTATCTGTATAAACATGGAAGTAAATACACCGCTATTTGTATAAACAGGGAAATATCTACACCGTGATCTGTATAAACATGGAAATATCTACACCGCCATCTCTATAAACAGGGAAATATCTACACCACTATCTGTATAAACATGGAAATATCCACACCGCTATCTCTATAAACATGGAAAAATCACCACCGCCATCTCTATGAACATGGAAATATCTACACCGCCATCTCTATAAACATGGAAATGTCTACACCACGATCAGTATAAACATGGAAATATTTACACCGCTATCTGTATAAACATGGAAACTTCTACACCGTTATCTGTATAAATATGGAAATATCTACACCGCTATCTCTATAAACTTGGAAACATCTACACCGCCATCTGTATAAACATTGAAATACCTATACAGTCATCTGTGTAAACATGGAAATATCTACACCACCATCTGTATAAACATGGAAATATCTACAATGCCATCTGTATACATACGGAAATACCTACACGGCAATCAGTGTATAGATGGAAACATCAACACCGCCATCTGTACAAACATGGAAATATCTACACTGCAATCTCAATAAACATGGAAATATCTACACTGCGGTCTGTATAAACATGGAAATATCTACACCGGTATCTGTATAAACATGGAAATATCCACACCATGATCTGTATAAACATGGAAATATATACACCGCTATCTGTATAAACATGGAAATATCTGCACCGCTATCTCTATAAACATGGAAATAACTTCAAAGACATCTGTATAAACATGGAAATATCTACACAGTCATGTGTAGGAACATTTAAATATCTACACTGCCATCTGTAGAAATATAGAAATATCTACACAGCCCTCTGTATAAATATGGAAATATCTGCATAGGCATCTGTGTAAACATGGAAATATCTGAACCGCTATCTGTATAAACATGGAAATACCTACACTGCTGTCTCTATAAACATGGAAATATGTACACCGCTATGTGTATAAACATGGAAATATCTCCACTGCTCTCTGTATAAACATGGAAATATCTCCACCGTTATCTGTATAAACATGGAAATATCAACAGCGCCATCTATATAAACATTGAAATATCTACACTGCCATCTGTAAAAGCATGGAAATATCTACAGAGTCATCGGAATAAACATGGAAATATCTACACCACCATCTGTATAAACATGGAAATAGCTACAATACCATCTGTATACACATGGAAATATCTACACAGACATCTGTATAAATATGGAAATATCTACACGGCCATCTGTATAAACATGGAAATATCTACACTGCCATCTGTAGAAAGATGGGAATATCTACACCGCTATCTCTATAAATATGGAAATATCTACACCGCCATCTGTATGAACATGAAAATATCTACACTGCCATCTCCATAAAGATGGAAGTATCTACTCTGCCATGTGTATAAACACGGAAATATCTACACCACCATCTGTGTAAACATGGAAATACCTACACCGCTATCTGTATAAACATGGAAATAACTACACCGCCATCTGCATGTCCTTGGAAATATCTATGCCGCCATCTGAATAAACATGGAAATACCTACACGGCCATCTGTGTATAGATGGAAATATCAACACCGCCATCTGTACAAACATGGAAATATCTACACCGCTATCTCTATAGACATGGAAATATCTGCACCGCCATCTGTAAAAAAATGGAAATACGTATAGAGTCATCTTTATAAACATGGAAATACCTACAGTGCCATCTGTAGAAAGATGGAAATATCTACACCGCAATCTGTGTAAACATGGAAATATCTACACCGATATCTGTAAAAACATGGAAATATCTACACCGCTATCTGTATAAACATGGAAATATCTACACCGCGATCTGTATAAACATGGAAATATCTACACCGCGATCTGTATAAACATGGAAATATCTACACCGCTATCTGTATAAACATGGAAATATCTACACAGTTATCTCTATAAACATGGAAATATCTACAACGCCATCTGTATAAACATGGAAATACCTACAAAGTCATCTGTATAAACATGGAAATATCTACACAGCCATCTGTATAAATATGGAAATATCTACACAGCCATCTGTATATACATGAAATATCTACACCACTATCTGTATAAACATGGAAATAAAAACACCGCTATTTGTATATACAAGGAAATATCTACACCGTGATCTATATAAACATGGAAATATCTACACCGCCATCTCTATAAACAGGGAAATATCTACACCCCTATCTGTATAAACATGGAAATATCCACACCGCTATCTCTATAAACATGGAAAAATCAACACCGCTATCTCTATGTACATGGAAATATCTACACCGCCATCTCTATAAAGATGGAAAGGTCTACACCACGATCAGTATAAACATGGAAATATCTACACCGCTATCTGTATAAACATGGAAATATCTCCATTGCTATCTCTATAAACATCGAAATACCTACACCGCCATCTGTATAAACATGGAAATACTTACAAAGTCATCTGTATAAACATGGAAATATCTACACAGCCATCTGTATAAACATGCAAATATCTACAAAGCCATCTGTATATACATGGAAATATCTACACCACTATCTGTATAAACATGGAAATAACTACACCGCTATTTTTATAAACAAGGAAATATCTACACCGTGATCTGTATAAACATGGAAATATCTACACCGCCATCTGTATAAACATGGAAATACCTACAAAGTCATCTGTATAAACATGGAAATATCTACACAGCCCTCTGTATAAACATGGAAATATCTACACAGCTATCTGTATATACATGGAAATATCTACACCACTATCTGTATAAACATGGAAATAACTACACCGCTATTTGTATAAACAAGGAAATATCTACACCGTGATCTGTATAAATATGGAAATATCTACACTGCCATCTCTATAAACAGGGAAATATCTACACCCCTATCTGTATAAACATGGAAATATCCACACCGCTATCTTTATAAACATGGAAAAATCAACACCGCTATCTCTTTGAACATGGAAATATCTGCAACGCCATCTCTATAAACATGGAAATGTCTACACCACGATCAGTATAAACATGGAAATATCTACACCGCTATCTGTATAAACATGGAAATATCTCCACTGCTATCTCTATAAACATCGAAATATCTACACCGCCATCTGTATAAACATGGAAATACTTACAAAGTTATCTGTATAAACATGGAAATATCTACACCGCCATCTGTATAAACATGGAAATATCTACACAGCCATGTGTACAAACATGGAAATATCTACACCGCTATCTATATAAACATGGAAATAACTACACCGCTATCTGTATAAACATGGAAATATCTACACCGCCATCTACACATCCATGGAAATATCTGCGCCGCCATCTGTATAAACATGGAAATATCTACACGGTCATCTGTGTATAGATGGAAATATCAACACCGCCATCTGTACAAACATGGAAATATCTGCACGGCTATCTGTATAAACATGGAAATATCTACACCGCGGTCTGTATAAACATGGAAATATCAACACCGCTATCGGTATAAACATGGAAATATCTACACCGCTATCTCTATAAACATGGAAATATCTACACCGTGATCTGTATAAACATGGAAATATTTACACCGCTATCTGTATAAACATGGAAACTTCTACAACGTTATCTGTATAAATATGGAAACATCTACACCGCTATCTCTATAAACTTGGAAATATCTACACCGCCATCTGTATAAACATGGAAATACCTATACACTCATCTGTGTAAACATAGAAATATCTACACCACCATCTCTATAAACATGGAAATATCTACAATGCCATCTGTATACACATGGAAATACCTACTCGGCAATCAGTGTATAGATGGAAACATCAACACCGCCATGTGTACAAACAATGAAATATCTACACTGCTATCTCTATAAACATGGAAATATCTACACTGTGGTCTGTATAAACATGGAAATATCTACACCGGTATCTGTATAAACATGGAAATATCAACACCATGATCTGTATAAACATGGAAATATATACACCGCTATCTGTATAAACATGGAAATATCTGCACCGCTATCTCTATAAACATGGAAATAACTACAAAGACATCTGTATAAACATGGAAATACCTACACAGTCATGTGTAGGAACATTTAAATATCTACACTGCCATCTGTATAAATATAGAAATATCTACACAGCCCTCTGTATAAATATGGAAATATCTGCATAGGCATCTGTGTAAACATGGAAATATCTGCACCGCTATCTGTATAAACGTGGAAATACCTACACCGCTGTCTCTATAAACATGGAAATATGTACACCGCTATGTGAATAAACATGGAAATACCTCCACTGCTCTCTGTATAAACATGGAAATATCTCCACCGTTATCTGTATAAACATGGAAATATCAACAGCGCCATCTATATAAACATTGAAATATCTACACAGCCATCTGTAAAAACATGGAACTATCTACACAGTCATCTGAATAAACATGGAAATATCTACACCACCATCTGTATAAACATGGAAATAGCTACAATACCATCTGTATACACATGGAAATATCTACACAGACATCTGTATAAATATGGAAATATCTACACGGCCATCTGTATAAACATGGAAATATCTACACTGCCATCTGTAGAAAGATGGAAATATCTACACCGCTATCTCTATAAATATGGAAATATCTACACCGCCATCTCTATGAACATGAAAATATCTACACTGCCATCTCCATAAAGATGGAAGTATCTACTCCGCCATGTGTATAAACACGGAAATATCTACACCACCATCTGTGTAAACATGGAAATACCTACACCGCTATCTGTATAAACATGGAAATAACTACACCGCCATCTGCATGTCCTTGGAAATATCTACGCCGCCATCTGAATAAACATGGAAATATCTACACGGCCATCTGTGTATAGATGGAAATATCAACACCGCCATCTGTACAAACATGGAAATATCTACACCGCTATCTCTATAGACATGGAAATATCTGCACCGCCATCTGTAAAAACATGGAAATACCTATACAGTCATCTGTATAAACATGGAAATATCTACAATGCCATCTGTAGAAAGATGGAAATATCTGCACCGCAATCTGTGTAAACATGGAAATATCTACACCGATATCTGTAAAAACATGGAAATATCTACACCGCTATCTGTATAAACATGGAAATATCTACACCGCGATCTGTGTAAACATGGAATTATCTACACCGCGATCTGTATAAACATGGAAATATCTACACCGCTATCTGTATAAACATGGAAATATCTACACAGTTATCTCTATAAACATGGAAATACCTACACCGCCATCTGTATAAACATGGAAATACCTACAAAGTCATCTGTATAAACATGGAAATATCTACACAGCCCTCTGTATAAACATGGAAATATCTACACAGCTATCTGTATATACATGGAAATATCTACACCACTATCTGTATAAACATGGAAATAACTACACCGCTATTTGTATAAACAAGGAAATATCTACACCGTGATCTGTATAAATATAGAAATATCTACACTGCCATCTCTATAAACAGGGAAATATCTACACCCCTACCTGTATAAACATGGAAATATCCACACCGCTATCTCTATAAACATGGAAAAATCAACACCGCTATCTCTATGAACATGGAAATATCTGCAACGCCATCTCTATAAACATGGAAATGTCTACACCACGATCAGTATAAACATGGAAATATCTACACCGCTATCTGTATAAACATGGAAATATCTCCACAGCTGTCTCTATAAACATGGAAATATCTACACCGCCATCTACATATCCATGGAAATATCTGCGCCGCCATCTGTATAAACATGGAAATATCTACACGGTCATCTGTGTATAGATGGAAATATCAACACCGCCATCTGTACAAACATGGAAATATCTGCACGGCTATCTGTATAAACATGGAAATATCTACACCGCGGTCTGTATAAACATGGAAATATCAACACCGCTATCGGTATAAACATGGAAATATCTACACCGCTATCTCTATAAACATGGAAATATCTACACCGTGATCTGTATAAACATGGAAATATTTACACCGCTATCTGTATAAACATGGAAACTTCTACACTGTTATCTGTAAAAATATGGAAATATCTACACCGCTATCTCTATAAACTTGGAAATATCTACACCGCCATCTGTATAAACATGGAAATACCTATACACTCATCTGTGTAAACATAGAAATATCTACACCACCATCTGTATAAACATGGAAATATCTACAATGCCATCTGTATACACATGGAAATACCTACACGGCAATCAGTGTATAGATGGAAACATCAACACTGCCATGTGTACAAACAATGAAATATCTACACTGCTATCTCTATAAACATGGAAATATGTACACTGTGGTCTGTATAAACATGGAAATATCTACACCGGTATCTGTATAAACATGGAAATATCAACACCATGATCTGTATAAACATGGAAATATATACACCGCTATCTGTATAAACATGGAAATATCTGCACCGCTATCTCTATAAACATGGAAATAACTACAAAGACATCTGTATAAACATGGAAATACCTACACAGTCATGTGTAGGAACATTTAAATATCTACACTGCCATCTGTATAAATATAGAAATATCTACACAGCCCTCTGTATAAATATGGAAATATCTGCATAGGCATCTGTGTAAACATGGAAATATCTGCACCGCTATCTGTATAAACGTGGAAATACCTACACCGCTGTCTCTATAAACATGGAAATATGTACACCGCTATGTGAATAAACATGGAAATACCTCCACTGCTCTCTGTATAAACATGGAAATATCTCCACCGTTATCTGTATAAACATGGAAATATCAACAGCGCCATCTATATAAACATTGAAATATCTACACAGCCATCTGTAAAAACATGGAACTATCTACACAGTCATCTGAATAAACATGGAAATATCTACACCACCATCTGTATAAACATGGAAATAGCTACAATACCATCTGTATACACATGGAAATATCTACACAGACATCTGTATAAATATGGAAATATCTACACGGCCATCTGTATAAACATGGAAATATCTACACTGCCGTCTGTAGAAAGATGGAAATATCTACACCGCTATCTCTATAAATATGGAAATATCTACACCGCCATCTCTATGAACATGAAAATATCTACACTGCCATCTCCATAAAGATGGAAGTATCTACTCCGCCATGTGTATAAACACGGAAATATCTACACCACCATCTGTGTAAACATGGAAATACCTACACCGCTATCTGTATAAACATGGAAATAACTACACCGCCATCTGCATGTCCTTGGAAATATCTACGCCGCCATCTGAATAAACATGGAAATATCTACACGGCCATCTGTGTATAGATGGAAATATCAACACCGCCATCTGTACAAACATGGAAATATCTACACCGCGATCTGTATAAACATGGAAATATCTACACCGCTATCTGTATAAACATGGAAATATCTACACAGTTATCTCTATAAACATGGAAATATCTACACCGCCATCTGTATAAACATGGAAATATCTACACACCTATCTCTATAAACATGGAAATATCTACACCGCGAACTCTATAAACATGGAAATATCTACACCGCTATCTGTATAAACATGGAAATATCTACAGAGTTATCTCTATAAACATGGAAATATCTACACTGCCATCTGTATAAACATGGAAATACCTACAAAGTCATCTGTATAAACATGGAAATAACTACACAGCCCTCTGTATAAACATGGAAATATCTACACAGCCATCTGTATATACATGGAAATATCTACAAAACTATCTGTATAAACATGGAAATAACTACACCGCTATTTGTATAAACAAGGAAATATCTACACCGTGATCTGTATAAACACGGAAATATCTACACCGCCATCTCTATAAACAGGGAAATATCTACACCCATATCTGTACAAACATGGAAATATCCACACCGCTATCACTATAAACATGGAAAAATCAACACCGCTATCTCTATGAACATGGAAATGTCTACACCGCCATCTCTATAAACATGGAAATATCTACACCACGGTCAGTATAAACATGGAAATATCTACACCGCTATCTGTATAAACATGGAAATATCTCCACTGCTGTCTCTATAAACATCGAAATATCTACACCGCCATCTGTATAAACATGGAAATACTTACAAAGTTATCTGTATAAACATGGAAATATCTACACCGCCATCTGTATAAACATGGAAATATCTACACAGCCATGTGTACATACATGGAAATATCTACACCGCTATCTATATAAACATGGAAATAACTGCACCGCTATCTGTATAAACATGGAAATATCCACACCGCCATCTACATACCCATGGAAATATCTGCGCCGCCATCTGTATAAACAGGGAAATATCTACACGGTCATCTGTGTATAGACGGAAATATCAACACCGCCATCTGTACAAACATGGAAATATCTGCACCGCTATCTGTATAAACATGGAAATATCTACACCGCGGTCTGTATAAACATGGAAATATCAACACCGCTATCGGTATAAACATGGAAATATCTACACCGCTATCTCTATAAACATGGAAATAACTACACCGTGATCTGTATAAACATGGAAATATTTACACCGCTATCTGTATAAACATGGAAACTTCTACACCGTTATCTGTATAAATATGGAAATATCTACACCGCTATCTCTATAAACTTGGAAATATCTACACCGCCATCTGTATAAACATGGAAATACCTATACAGTCATCTGTGTAAACATGGAAATATCTACACCACCATCTGTATAAACATGGAAATATCTACAATGCCATCTGTATACACATGGAAATACCTACAGGGCAATCAGTGTATAGATGGAAACAACAACACCGCCATCTGTACAAACATGGAAATATCTACACTGCTATCTCTATAAACATGGAAATATCTACACTGTGGTCTGTATAAACTTGGAAATATCTACACCGGTATCTGTATAAACATGGAAATATCCACACCATGATCTGTATAAACATGGAAATATATACACCGCTATCTGTATAAACATGGAAATATCTGCACCGCTTTCTCTATAAACATGGAAATAACGACAAAGACATCTGTATAAACATGGAAATACCTACACAGTCATGTGTAGGAACATTTAAATATCTACACTGCCATCTGTATAAATATAGAAATATCTACACAGCCCTCTGTATAAATATGGAAATATCTGCATAGGCATCTGTGTAAACATGGAAATATCTGCACTGCTATCTGTATAAACGTGGAAATACTTACACCGCTGTCTGTATAAACATGGAAATATGTACACCGCTATGTGTATAAACATGGAAATATCTCCACGGCTCTCTGTATGAACATGGAAATTTCTCCACCGTTATCTGTATAAACATGGAAATATCAACAGCGCCATCTATATAAACATTGAAATATCTACACTGCCATCTGTAAAAACATGGAAATATCTACACAGTCATCTGAATAAACATGGAAATATCTACACCACCATCTGTATAAACATGGAAATAGCTACAATACCATCTGTATACACATGGAAATATCTACACAGACATCTGTATAAATATGGAAATATCTACACGGCCATCTGTATAAACATGGAAATATCTACACTGCCATCTGTAGAAAGATGGAAATACCTACACCGCTATCTCTATAAATATGGAAATATCTACACCGCCATCTCTATGAACATGAAAATATCTACACTGCCATCTCCATAAAGATGGAAGTATCTACTCCGCCATGTGTATAAACACAGAAATATCTACACCACCATCTGTGTAAACATGGAAATAACTACACCGCTATCTGTATAAACATGGAAATAATTACACCGCCATCTGCATGTCCTTGGAAATATCTACGCCGCCATCTGAATAAACATGGAAATATCTACACGGCCATCTGTGTATAGATGGAAATATCAACACCGCCATCTGTACAAACATGGAAATATCTACACCGCTATCTCTATAGACATGTAAATATCTGCACCGCCATCTGTAAAAACATGGAAATACCTATACAGTCATCTGTATAAACATGGAAATATCTACTATGCCATCTGTAGAAAGATGGAAATATCTACACAGCAATCTGTGTAAACATGGAAATATCTACACCGATATCTGTAAATACATGGAAATATCTACACCGCTATCTGTATAAACATGGAAATATTTACACCGCGATCTGTATAAACATGGAAATATCTACACCGCGATCTGTATAAACATGGAAATATCTACACCGCTATCTGTATAAACATGGAAATATCTACACCGCCATCTGTGTATAGCTGGAAATATCAACACCGCCATCTGTACAAACATGGAAATATCTACACCGCTATCTCTATAGACATGGAAATATCTGCACCGCCATCTGTAAAAACATGGAAATACCTATACAGTCATCTGTATAAACATGGAAATATCTACAATGCCATCTGTAGAAAGATGGAAATATCTACACCGCAATCTGTGTAAACATGGAAATATCTACACCGATATCTATAAAAACATGGAAATATCTACACCGCTATCTGTATAAACATGGAAATATCTACACCGCGATCTGTATAAACATGGAATTATCTACACCGCGATCTGTATAAACATGGAAATATCTACACCGCTATCTGTATAAACATGGAAATATCTACACTGTTATCTCTATAAACATGGAAATATCTACACCGCCATCTGTATAAACATGGAAATACCTACAAAGTCATCTGTATAAACATGGAAATATCTACACAGCCCTCTGTATAAACATGGAAATATCTACACAGCCATCTGTATATACATGGAAATATCTACACCACTATCTGTATAAACATGGAAATAACTACACCGCTATTTGTATAAACAAGGAAATATCTACACCGTGATCTGTATAAACATGGAAATATCTACACCGCCCTCTCTATAAACAGGGAAATATCTACACCCCGATCTGTATAAACATGGAAATATCCACACCGCTATCTCTATAAACATGGAAAAATCAACACCGCTATCTCTATGAACATGGAAATATCTACACCGCCATCTCTATAAACATGGAAATGTCTACACCACGATCAGTATAAACATGGAAATATCTACACCGCAATCTGTATACACATGGAAATATCTCCACTGCTGTCTCTATAAACATCGAAATATCTACACCGCCATCAGTATAAACATGGAAATACTTACAAAGTTATCTGTATAAACATGGAAATATCTACACCGCCATCTGTATAAACATGGAAATATCTACACAGCCATGTGTACATACTTGGAAATATCTACACCGCTATCTATATAAACATGGAAATAACTACACCGCTATCTGTATAAACATGGAAATATCTACACCGCCATCTACATATCCATGGAAATATCTGCGCCGCCATCTGTATAAACATGGAAATATCTACACGGTCATCTGTGTATATATGGAAATATCAACACCGCCATCTGTACAAACATGGAAATATCTGCACCGCTATCTGTATAAACATGGAAATATCTACACCGCGGTCTGTATAAACATGGAAATATCAACACCGCTATCGGTATAAACATGGAAATATCTACACCGCTATCTCTATAAACATGGAAATATCTACACCGTGATCTGTATAAACATGGAAATATTTACACCGCTATCTGTATAAACATGGAAACTTCCACACCGTTATCTGTATAAATATGGAAATATCTACACCGCTATCTCTATAAACTTGGAAATATCTACACCGCCATCTGTATAAACATGGAAATACCTATACAATCATCTGTGTAAACATGGAAATATCTACACCACCATCTGTATAAACATGGAAATATCTACACGGCAATCAGTGTATAGATGGAAACATCAACACCGCCATCTGTACAAACATGGAAATATCTACACTGCTATCTCTGCAAACATGGAAATATCTACACTGTGGTCTGTATAAACATGGAAATATCTACACCGGTATCTGTATAAACATGGAAATATCCACACCATGATCTGTATAAACATGGAAATATATACACCGCTATCTGTATAAACATGGAAATAACTACAAAGACATCTGTATAAACATGGAAATACCTACACAGTCATGTGTAGGAACATTTAAATATCTACACTGCCATCTGTATAAATATAGAAATATCTACACAGCCCTCTGTATAAATATGGAAATATCTGCATAGGCATCTGTGTAAACATGGAAATATCTGCACCGCTATCTGTATAAACGTGGAAATACCTACACCGCTGTCTCTATAAACATGGAAATATGTACACCGCTATGTGTATAAACATGGAAATATCTCCACTGCTCTCTGTATAAACATGGAAATATCTCCATCGTTATCTGTATAAACATGGAAATATCAACAGCGCCATCTATATAAACATTGAAATATCTCCACTGCCATCTGTAAAAACATGGAACTATCTACACAGTCATCTGAATAAACATGGAAATATCTACACCACCATCTGTATAAACATGGAAATAGCTACAATACCATCTGTATACACATGGAAATATCTACACAGACATCTGTATAAACATGGAAATATCTACACTGCCATCTGTAGAAAGATGGAAATATCTACACCGCTATCTCTATAAATATGGAAATATCTACACCGCCATCTGTATGAACATGAAAATATCTACACTGCCAACTCCATAAAGATGGAAGTATCTACTCCGCCATGTGTATAAACACGGAAATATCTACACCACCATCTGTGTAAACATGGAAATACCTACACTGCTATCTGTATAAACATGGAAATAACTACACCGCCATCTGCATGTCCTTGGAAATATCTACGCCACCATCTGAATAAACATGGAAATATCTACACGGCCATCTGTGTATAGATGGAAATATCAACACCGCCATATGTACAAACATGGAAATATCTACACCGCTATCTCTATAGACATGGAAATATCTGCACCGCCATCTGTAAAAACATGGAAATACCTATACAGTCATCTGTATAAACATGGAAAATCTACAATGCCATCTGTAGAAAGATGGAAATACCTACACCGCAATCTGTGTAAACATGGAAATATCTACACCGATATCTGTAAAAACATGTAAATATCTACACCGCTATCTGTATAAACATGGAAATATCTACACCGCGATCTGTATAAACATGGAATTATCTACACTGCGATCTGTATAAACATGGAAATATCTACACCGCTATCTGTATAAACATGGAAATATCTACACTGTTATCTCTATAAACATGGAAATATCTACACCGCCATCTGTATAAACATGGAAATACCTACAAAGTCATCTGTATAAACATGGAAATATCTACACAGCCCTCTGTATAAACATGGAAATATCTACACAGCCATCTGTATATACATGGAAATATCTACACCACTATCTGTATAAACATGGAAATAACTACACCGCTATTTGTATAAACAAGGAAATATCTACACCGTGATCTGTATAAATATGGAAATATCTACACTGCCATCTCTATAAACATGGAAATATCTACACCCCTATCTGTATAAACATGGAAATATCCACACCGCTATCTCTATAAACATGGAAAAATCAACACCGCTATCTCTATGAACATGGAAATATCTACACCGCCATCTGTATAAACATGGAAATGTCTACACCACGATCAGTATAAACATGGAAATATCTACACCGCCATCTACATATCCATGGAAATATCTGTGCCGCCATCTGTATAAACATGGAAATATCTACACGGTCATCTGTGTATAGATGGAAATATCAACACCGCCATCTGTACAAACATGGAAATATCTGCACCGGTATCTCTATAGACATGGAAATATCTGCACCGCCAACTGTAAAAACATGGAAATACCTATACAGTCATCTGTATAAACATGGAAATATCTACAATGCCATCAGTAGAAAGATGGAAATATCTACACCGCAATCTGTGTAAACATGGAAATATCTACACCGATATCTGTAAATACATGGAAATATCTACACCGCTATCTGTATAAACATGGAAATATCTACTCCGCGATCTGTATAAACATGGAAATATCTACACCGCGATCTGTATAAACATGGAAATATCTACACCGCTATCTGTATAAACATGGAAATATCTACACAGTTATCTCTATAAACATGGAAATATCTACACCGCCATCTGTATAAACATGGAAATACCTACAAAGTCATCTGTATAAACATGGAAATATCTACATAGCCCTCTGTATGAACATGGAAATATCTACACAGCCATCTGTATAAACATGGAAATAACTTCACCCCTATTTGTATAAACAAGGAAATATCTACACCGTGATCTGTATAAACATGGAAATATCTACACCGCCATCTCTATAAACAGGGAATTATCTACAACCCTATCTGTATAAACATGGAAATATCCACACCGCTATCTCTATAAACATGGAAAAATCAACACCGCTATCTCTATGAACATGGAAATATCTACACCGCCATCTCTATAAACTTGGAAATGTCTACACCACGATCAGTATAAACATGGAAATATTTACAAGGCAATCTGTATAAACATGGAAATATCTCCACTGCTGTCTGTATAAACATCGAAATATCTACACCGCCATCTGTATAAACATGGAAATACTTACAAAGTTATCTGTATAAACATGGAAATATCTACACCGCCATCTCTATAAACATGGAAATATCTACACAGCCATGTGTACATACTTGGAAATATCTACACCGCTATCTATATAAACATGGAAATAACTACACCGCTATCTGTATAAACATGGAAATATCTACACCGCCATCTACATATCCATGGAAATATCTGCGCCGCCATCTGTATAAACATGGAAATATCTACACGGTCATCTGTGTATAGATGGAAATATCAACACCGCCATCTGTACAAACATGGAAATATCTGCACCGCTATCTGTATAAACATGGAAATATCCACACCGCGGTCTGTATAAACATGGAAATATCAACACCGCTATCGGTATAAACATGGAAATATCTACACCGCTATCTCTATAAACATGGAAATATCTACACCGTGATCTGTATAAACATGGAAATATTTACACCGCTCTCTGTATAAACATGGAAACTTCCACACCGTTATCTGTATAAATATGGAAATATCTACACCGCTATCTCTATAAACTTGGAAATATCTACACCGCCATCTGTATAAACATGGAAATACCTATACAGTCTCTATAAAAATGGAAATATCTACAGTGTGGTCTGTATAAACATGGAAATATCTACACCGCCATCTGTATAAACATGGAAATACCTATACAGTCATCTGTGTAAACATGGAAATATCTACACCACCATCTGTATAAACATGGAAATATCTACAATGCCATCTGTATACACATGGAAATACCTACACGGCAATCAGTGTATAGATGGAAACATCAACACCGCCATCTGTACAAACATGGAAATATCTACACTGCTATCTCTATAAACATGGAAATATCTACACTGCGGTGTCTATATACATGGAAATATGTACACCATGATCTGTATAAACATGGAAATATATACACCGCTGTCTGTATAAACATGGAAATATCTGCACCGCTATCTCTATAAACATGGAAATAACTACAAAGACATCTGTATAAACTTGGAAATACCTACACAGTCATGTGTAGGAACATTTAAATATCTACACTGCCATCTGTATAAATATAGAAATATCTACACAGCCCTCTGTATAAATATGGAAATATCTGCATAGGCATCTGTGTAAACATGGAAATATCTGCACCGCTATCTGTATAAACATGGAAATACCTACACCGCTGTCTCTATAAACATGGAAATATGTACACCGCTATGTGTAGAAACATGGAAATATCTCCACTGCTCTCTGTATAAACATGGAAATATCTCCACCATTATCTGTATAAACCTGGAAATATCAACAGCGCCATCTATATAAACATTGAAATATCTACACTGCCATCTGTAAAAACATGGAAATATCTACACATTCATCTGAATAAACATGGAAATATCTACACCACCATCTGTATAAACATGGAAATAGCTACAATACCATCTGTATACACATGGAAATATCTTCACCGACATCTGTATAAATATGGAAATATCTACACGGCCATCTGTATAAACATGGAAATATCTACACTGCCATCTGTAGAAAGATGGAAATATCTACACCACTATCTCTATAAATATGGAAATATCTACACCGCCATCTGTATGAACATGAAAATATCTAAACTGCCATCTCAATAAAGATGGAAGTATCTACTCCGCCATGTGTAT
This sequence comes from Pan troglodytes, assembly GCF_028858775.2. NCBI lineage: Eukaryota > Metazoa > Chordata > Mammalia > Primates > Hominidae > Pan > Pan troglodytes. The sequence continues at coordinate 1,078,541 of NC_072411.2, forward strand.
AAACACGGAAATATCTACACCACCATCTGTGTAAACATGGAAATACCTACACCGCTATCTGTATAAACATGGAAATAACTACACCGCCATCTGCATGTCCTTGGAAATATCTATGCCGCCATCTGAATAAACATGGAAATATCTACACGGCTATCTGTGTATAGCTGGAAATATCAACACCGCCATCTGTACAAACATGGAAATATCTACACCGCTATCTCTATAGACATGGAAATATCTGCACCGCCATCTGTAAAAACATGGAAATACCTATACAGTCATCTTTATAAACATGGAAATATCTACAATGCCATCAGTAGAAAGATGGAAATATCTACACCGCAATCAGTGAAAACATGGAAATATCTACACCGATATCTGTATAAACATGGAAATATCTACACCGCGATCTGTATAAACATGGAAATATCTACACCGCGTTCTGTATAAACATGGAAATATCTACACCGCGATCTGTATAAACATGGAAATATCTACAGAGTTATCTCTATAAACATGGAAATATCTACACCGCCATCTGTATAAACATGGAAATACCTACAAAGTCATCTGTATAAACATGGAAATATCTACACAGCCATCTGTATAAACATGGAAATATCTACACAGCCATCTGTATATACATGGAAATATCTACACCACTATCTGTATAAACATGGAAATAACTACACCGCTATTTGTATAAACAAGGAAATATCTACACTGTGATCTGTATAAACATGGAAATATCGACACCGCCATCTCTATAAACATGGAAATAACTACACCGCTATTTGTATAAACAAGGAAATATCTACACCGCAATCTGTATAAACATGGAAATATCTACACAGTTATCTCTATAAACATGGAAATATCTACACCGCCATCTGTATAAACATGGAAATACCTACAAAGTCATCTGTATAAACATGGAAATATCTACACAGCCATCTGTATAAACATGGAAATATCTACACAGCCATCTGTACAAACATGGAAATATCTACACCGCCATCTGTATAAACATGGAAATACTTACAAAATTATCTGTTTAAACATGGAAATATCTACACCGACATCTGTATAAACATGGAAATATCTACACAGCCATGTGTACATACATGGAAATATCTACTCCGCTATCTATATAAACATTGAAATAACTACACCGCTATCTGTATAAACATGGAAATATCTACACCGCCATCTACATATCCATGGAAATATCTGCGCCGCCATCTGTATAAACATGGAAATATCTACACGGTCATCTGTGTATAGATGGAAATATCAACACCGCCATCTCTACATACATGGAAATATCTGCACCGCTATCTGTATAAACATGGAAATATCCACACCGCGGTGTGTATAAACATGGAAATATCAACACCGCTATCGGTATAAACATGGAAATATCTACACCGCTATCTCTATAAACATGGAAATATCTACACCGTGATCTGTATAAACATGGAAATATTTACACCGCTATCTGTATGAACATGGAAACTTCTTCACCGTTATCTGTATAAATATGGAAATATCTACACCGCCATCTGTATAAACATGGAAATACCTATACAGTCATCTGTGTAAACATGGAAATATCTACACCACCATCTGTATAAACATGGAAATATCTACAATGACATCTGCATACACATGGAAATACCTACACGGCAATCAGTGTATAAATGGAAACATCAACACCGCCATCTGTAGAAACATGGAAATATCTACACTGCAATCTAAATAAACATGGAAATATCTACACCGGTATCTGTATAAACATGGAAATATCTACACCATGATCTGTATAAACATGGAAATATATACACCGCTATCTGTATAAACATGGAAATATCTGCACCGCTATCTCTATAAACATGGAAATAACTACAAAGACATCTGTATAAAAATGGAAATACCTACACAGTCATGTGTAGGAACATTTAAATATCTACACTGCCATCTGTATAAATATAGAAATATCTACACAGCCCTCTGTATAAATATGGAAATATCTGCATAGGCATCTGTGTAAACATGGAAATATCTGCACCGCTATCTGTATAAACATGGAAATACCTACACCGCTGTCTCTATAAACATGGAAATATGTACACCGCTGTGTGTATAAACATGGAAATATCTCCACTGCTCTCTGTATAAACATGGAAATATCTCCACCGTTATCTGTATAAACATGGAAATATCAACAGCGCCATCTATATAAACATTGAAATATCTACACTGCCATCTGTAAAAACATGGAACTATCTACACAGTCATCTGAATAAACATGGAAATATCTACACCACCATCTGTATAAACATGGAAATAGCTACAATACCATCTGTATACACATGGAAATATCTACACCGCCATCTCTATAAACAGGGAAATATCTACACCACTATCTGTATAAACATGGAAATATCCACACCGCTATCTCTATAAACATGGAAAAATCAACACCGCTATCTCTATGAACATGGAAATATCTACAACGCCATGTCTATAAACATGGAAATGTCTACACCACGATCAGTATAAACATGGAAATATTTACACCGCTATCTGTATAAACATGGAAACTTCTACACCGTTATCTGTATAAATATGGAAATACCTACACCGCTATCTCTATAAACTTGGAAATATCTACACCGCCATCTGTATAAACATGGAAATACCTATACAGTCATCTGTGTAAACATGGAAATATCTACACCACCATCTGTATAAACATGGAAATATCTACAATGCCATCTGTATACACATGGAAATACCTACACGGCAATCAGTGTATAGATGGAAACAACAACACCGCCATCTGTACAAACATGGAAATATCTACACTGCTATCTCTATAAACATGGAAATATATACACTGTGGTCTGTATAAACATGGAAATATCTACACCGGTATCTGTATAAACATGGAAATATCCACACCATGATCTCTATAAACATGGAAATATATACACCGCTATCTGTATAAACATGGAAATATCTGCACCGCTATCTCTATAAACATGGAAATAACTACAAAGACATCTGTATAAACATGGAAATACCTACACAGTCATGTGTAGGAACATTTAAATGTCTACACTGCCATCTGTATAAATATAGAAATATCTACACAGCCCTCTGTATAAATATGGAAATATCTGCATAGGCATCTGTGTAAACATGGAAATATCTGCACCGCTATCTGTATAAACGTGGAAATACCTACACCGCTGTCTCTATAAACATGGAAATATGTACACCGCTATGTGTATAAACATGGAAATATCTCCACTGCTCTCTGTATAAACATGGAAATATCTCCACCGTTATCTGTATAAACATGGAAATATCAACAGTGCCATCTATATAAACATTGAAATATCTACACAGCCATCTGTAGAAACATGGTACTATCTACACAGTCATCTGAATAAACATGGAAATATCTACACCACCATCTGTATAAACATGGAAATAGCTACAATACCATCTGTATACACATGGAAATATCTACACAGACATCTGTATAAATATGGAAATATCTACACGGCCATCTGTATAAACATGGAAATATCTACACTGCCATCTGTAGAAAGATGGAAATATCTACACCGCTATCTCTATAAATATGGAAATATCTACACCGCCATCTCTATGAACATGAAAATATCTACACTGCCATCTCCATAAAGATGGAAGTATCTACTCCGCCATGTGTATAAACACGGAAATATCTACACCACCATCTGTGTAAACATGGAAATACCTACACCGCTATCTGTATAAACATGGAAATAACTACACCGCCATCTGCATGTCCTTGGAAATATCTACACCGCCATCTGAATAAACATGGAAATATCTACACGGCCATCTGTGTATAGCTGGAAATATCAACACCGCCATCTGTACAAACATGGAAATATCTACACCGCCATCTCTATAAACAGGGAAATATCTACACCCCTATCTGTATAAACATGGAAATATCCACACCGCTATCTCTATAAATATGGAAAAATCAACACCGCTATCTCTATGGACATGGAAATATCTACACTGCCATCTCTATAAACATGGAAATGTCTACACCACGATCAGTATAAACATGGAAATATCTACACCGCTATCTGTATGAACATGGAAATAACTACACCGCCATCTGCATGTCCTTGGAAATATCTACGCCGCCATCTGAATAAACATGGAAATATCAACACGGCCATCTGTGTATAGCTGGAAATATCAACACCGCCATCCTTACAAACATGGAAATATCTACACCGCTATCTCTATAGACATGGAAATATCTGCACCGCCATCTGTAAAAACATGGAAATACCTATACAGTCATCTGTATAAACATGGGAAAATCTACAATGCCATCTGTAGAAAGATGGAAATATCTACACCGCAATCTGTGTAAACATGGAAATATCTACACCGCAATTTGTGTAAACATGGAAATATCTACACCGCTATCTGTATAAACATGGAAATATCTACACCGCGATCTGTATAAACATGGAAATATCTACACCGCGATCTGTATAAACATGGAAATATCTACACCGCGATCTGTATAAACATGGAAATATCTACACAGTTATCTCTATAAACATGGAAATATCTACACCGCCATCTGTATAAACATGGAAATACCTACAAAGTCATCTGTATAAACATGGAAATATCTACACAGCCATCTGTATAAACATGGAAATATCTACACAGCCATCTGTATATACATGAAAATATCTACACCACTATCTGTATAAACATGGAAATAACTACACCGCTATTTGTATAAACCAGGAAATATCTACACTGTGATCTGTATAAACATGGAAATATCTACAGCGCCATCTCTATAAACAGGGAAATATCTACACCCCTATCTGTATAAACATGGAAATATCCACACCGCTATCTCTATAAACATGGAAAAATCAACACCACTATCTCTATGAACATGGAAATATCTACACCGTCATCTCTATAAACATGGAAATGTCTACACCACGATCAGTATAAACATGGAAATATCTACACCGCTATCTGTATAAACATGGAAATATCTCCACTGCTGTCTCTATAAACATCGAAATATCTACACCGCCATCTGTATAAACATGGAAATACTTACAAAGTTATCTGTATAAACATGGAAATATCTACACCGCCATCTGTATAAACATGGAAATATCTACACAGCCATGTGTACATACATGGAAATATCTACACCGCTATCTATATAAACATGGAAATAACTACACCTCTATCTGTATAAACATGGAAATATCTACACCGCCATCTACATATCCATGGAAATATCTGCGCCGCCATCTGTATAAACATGGAAATATCTACACGGTCATCTGTGTATAGATGGAAATATCAACACCGCCATCTGTACAAACATGGAAATATCTGCACGGCTATCTGTATAAACATGGAAATATCTACACCGCGGTCTGTATAAACATGGAAATATCAACACCGCTATCAGTATAAACAGGGAAATATCTACACCGCTATCTCTACAAACATGGAAACATCTACACCGTGATCTGTATAAACATGGAAATATTTACACCGCTTTCTGTATAAACATGGAAACTTCTACACCGTTATCTGTATAAATATGGAAATATCTACACCGCTATCTCAATAAACTTGGAAATATCTGCACCACCATCTGTATAAACATGGAAATACCTATACAGTAATCTGTGTAAACATGGAAATATCTACACCACCATCTGTATAAACATGGAAATATCTACAATGCCATCTGTATACACATGGAAATACCTACACGGCAATCAGTGTATAGATGGAAACATCAACACCGCCATCTGTACAAACATGGAAATATCTACACTGCGGTCTCTATAAACATGGAAATATCTACACCATGATCTGTATAAACATGGAAATAAATACACCGCTATCTGTATAAACATGGAAATATCTGCACCGCTATCTCTATAAACATGGAAATAACTACAAAGACATCTGTATAAACATGGAAATACCTACACAGTCATCTGTAGGAACATTTAAATATCTACACTGCCATCTGTATAAATATAGAAATATCTACACAGCCCTCTGTATAAATATGGAAATATCTGCATAGGCATCTGTGTAAACTTGGAAATATCTGCACCGCTATCTGTATAAACATGGAAATACCTACACCGCTGTCTCTATAAACATGGAAATATGTACACCGCTATGTGTATAAACATGGAAATATCTCCACTGCTCTCTGTATAAACATGGAAATATCTCCACCGTTATCTGTATAAACATGGAAATATCAACAGCGCCATCTATATAAACATTGAAATATCTACACTGCCATCTGTAAAAACATGGAAATATCTACACATTCATCTGAATAAACATGGAAATATCTACACCACCATCTGTATAAACATGGAAATAGCTACAATACCATCTGTATACACATGGAAATATCTACACCGACATCTGTATAAATATGGAAATATCTACACGGCCATCTGTATAAACATGGAAATATCTACACTGCCATCTGTAGAAAGATGGAAATATCTACACCGCTATCTCTATAAATATGGAAATATCTACACCGCCATTTGTATGAACATGAAAAATCTACACTGCCATCTCCATAAAGATGGAAGTATCTACTCCGCCATGTGTATAAACACGGAAATATCTACACCACCATCTGTGTAAACATGCAAATACCTACACCGCTATCTGTATAAACATGGAGATAACTACACCGCCATCTGCATGTCCTTGGAAATATCTACGCCGCCATCTGAATAAACATGGAAATATCTACACGGCCATCTGTGTATAGCTGAAAATATCAACACCGCCATCTGTACAAACATGGAAATATCTACACCGCTATCTCTATAGACATGGAAATATCTGCACCGCCATCTGTAAAAACATGGAAATACCTATACAGTCATGTGTATAAACATGGAAATATCTACAATGCCATCTGTAGAAAGATGGAAATATCTACACCGCAATCTGTGTAAACATGGAAACATCTACACCGATATCTGTATAAACATGGAAATATCTACACCGCGATCTGTATAAACATGGAAATATCTACACCGCGATCTGTATGAACATGGAAATATCTACACCGCGATCTGTATAAACATGGAAATATCTACACAGTTATCTCTATAAACATGGAAATATCTACACCGCCATCTGTATAAACATGGAAATACCTACAAAGTCATCTGTATAAACATGGAAATATCTACACAGCCATCTGTATACACATGGAAATATCTACACAGCCATCTGTATACACATGGAAATATCTACACCACTATCTGTATAAACATGGAAATAACTACACCGCTATTTGTATAAACAAGGAAATATCTACACTGTGATCTGTATAAACATGGAAATATCTACACTGCCATCTCCATAAACAGGGAAATATCTACACCCCTATCTGTATAAACATGGAAATATCCACACCGCTATCTCTATAAACATGGAAAAAACCAACACCTCTATCTCTATGAACATGGAAATATCTACACCGCCATCTCTATAAACATGGAAATGTCTACACCACGATCAGTATAAACATGGAAATATCTACACCGCTATCTGTATAAACATGGAAATATCTCCACTGCTATCTCTATAAACATCGAAATATCTACACCGCCATCTGTATAAACATGGAAATACTTCCAAAGTTATCTGTATAAACATGGAAATTTCTACAACGCCATCTGTATAAACATGGAAATATCTACACAGCCATGTGTACATACATGGAAATATCTACACCGCTATCTATATAAACATGGAAATAACTACACCGCTATCTGTATAAACATGGAAATATCTACACTGCCATCTACATATCCATGGAAATATCTGCGCCGCCATCTGTATAAACATGGAAATATCTACACGGTCATCTGTGTATAGATGGAAATATCAACACCGCCATCTGTACAAACATGGAAATATCTGCACCGCTATCTGTACAAACATGGAAATATCTACACCGCGGTCTGTATAAACATGGAAATATCAACACCGCTATCGGTATACACATGGAAATATCTACACCGCTATCTCTATAAACATGGAAATATCTACACCGTGATCTGTATAAACATGGAAATATTTACACCACTATCTGTATAAACATGGAAACTTCTACACCGTTATCTGTATAAATATGGAAATATCTACACCGCTATCTCAATAAACTTGGAAATATCTACACCACCATCTGTATAAACATGGAAATACCTATACAGTCATCTGTGTAAACATGGAAATATCTACACCACCATCTGTATAAACATGGAAATATCTACAATGCCATCTGTATACTCATGGAAATTCCTACACGGCAATCAGTGTATAGATGCAAACATCAACACCGCCATCTGTACAAACATGGAAATATCTACACTGCTATCTCTATAAACATGGAAATATCTACACTGCGGTCTCTATAAACATGGAAATATCTACACCATGATCTGTATAAACATGGAAATATTTACACCGCTATCTGTATAAACATGGAAATATCTGCACCGCTATCTCTCTAAACGTGGAAATAACTACAAAGACATCTGTATAAACTTGGAAATACCTACACAGTCATGTGTAGGAACATTTAAATATCTACTCTGCCATCTGTATAAATATAGAAATATCTACACAGACCTCTGTATAAATATGGAAATATCTGCATAGGCATCTGTGTAAACATGGAAATATCTGCACCGTTATCTGTATAAACATGGAAATACCTAAACCGCTGTCTCTATAAACATGGAATTATGTACACCGCTATGTGTATAAACATGGAAATATCTCCACTGCTCTCTGTATAAACATGGAAATATCTCCACCGTTATCTGTATAAACATGGAAATATCAACAGCGCCATCTATATAAACATTGAAATATCTACACTGCCATCTGTAAAAACATGGAAATATCTACACATTCATCTGAATAAACATGGAAATATCTACACCACCATCTGTATAAACATGGAAATAGCTACAATACCATCTGTATATCCATGGAAATATCTACACCGACATCTGTATAAATATGGAAATATCTACACGGCCATCTGTATAAACATGGAAATATCTACACTGCCATCTGTAGAAAGATGGAAATATCTACACCGCTATCTCTATAAATATGGAAATATCTACACCGCCATCTTTATGAACATGAAAATATCTACACTGCCATCTCAATAAAGATGGAAGTATCTACTCCGCCATGTGTATAAACACGGAAATATCTACACCACCATTTGTGTAAACATGGAAATACCTACACCGCTATCTGTATAAACCTGGAAATATCTTCACCGACATCTGCATGTCCTTGGAAATATCTACGCCGCCATCTGAATAAACATGGAAATATCTACACGGCCATTTGTGTATAGCTGGAAATATCAACAGCGCCATCTGTACAAACATGGAAATATCTACACCGCTATCTCTATAGACATGGAAATATCTGCACCGCCATCTGTAAAAGCATGGAAATACCTATACAGTAATCTGTATAAACATGGAAATATCTACAATGCCATCTGTATAAAGATGGAAATATCTACACCGCATTCTGTGTAAACATGGAAATATCTACACCGATATCTGTATAAACATGGAAATATCTACACCGCGATCTGTATAAACATGGAAATATCTACACCGCGATCTGCATAAACATGGAAATATCTACACCGCGATCTGTATAAACATGGAAATATCTACACAGTTATCTCTATAAACATGGAAATATCTACACCGCCATCTGTATAAACATGGAAATACCTACAAAGTCATCTGTATAAACATGGAAATATCTACACAGCCATCTGTATAAACATGGAAATATCTACACAGCCATCTGTATATACATGGAAATATCTACACCACTATCTGTATAAACATGGAAATAACTACACCGATATTTGTATAAACAAGGAAATATCTACACGGTGATCTGTATAAACATGGAAATATCTACACCGCCATCTCTATAAACACGGAAATATCTACACCCCTATCTGCATAAACATGGAAATATCCACACCGCTATCTCTATAAACATGGAAAAATCAACACCACTATCTCTATGAACATGGAAATATCTACACCGCCATCTCTATAAACATGGAAATGTCTACACCACGATCAGTATAAACATGGAAATATCTACACCGCTATCTGTATAAACATGGAAATATCTCCACTGCTATCTCCATAAACATCGAAATATCTACACCGCCATCTGTATAAACATGGAAATATCTACACGGTCATCTGTGTATAGATGGAAATATCAACACCGCCATCGGTACAAACATGGAAATATCTGCACCACTATCTGTATAAACATGGAAATATCTACACCGCGGTCTGTATAAACATGGAAATATCAACACCGCTATCGGTATAAACATGGAAATATCTACACCGCTATCTCTATAAACATGGAAATATCTACACCGTGATCTGTATAAACATGGAAATATTGACACCGCTCTCTGTATAAACATGGAAACTTCCACACCGTTATCTGTATAAATATGGAAATATCTACACCGCTATCTCTATAAACTTGGAAATATCTACACCGCCATCTGTATAAACATGGAAATACCTATACAGTCATCTGTGTAAACATGGAAATATCTACACCACCATCTGTATAAACATGGAAATACCTACAATGCCATCTGTATACACATGGAAATACCTACACGGCAATCAGTGTATAGATGGAAACATCAACACCGCCATCTGTACAAACATGGAAATATCTACACTGCTATCTCTATAAACATGGAAATATCTACACTGTGGTCTGTATAAACATGGAAATATCTACACCGGTATCTGTATAAACATGGAAATATCCACACCATGATCTGTATAAACATGGAAATATATACACCGCTATCTGTATAAACATGGAAATATCTGCACCGCTATCTCTATAAACATGGAAATAACTACAAAGACATCTGTATAAACATGGAAATACCTACACAGTCATGTGTAGGAACATTTAAATATCTACACTGCCATCTGCATAAAAATAGAAATATCTACACAGCCCTCTGTATAAATATGGAAATATCTGCATAGGCATCTGTGTAAACATGGAAATATCTGCACCGCTATCTGTATAAACGTGGAAATACCTACACCGCTGTCTCTATAAACATGGAAATATGTACACCGCTATGTGTATAAACATGGAAATATCTCCACTGCTCTCTGTATAAACATCGAAATATCTCCACCGTTATCTGTATAAACATGGAAATATCAACAGCGCCATCTATATAAACATTGAAATATCTACACTGCCATCTGTAAAAACATGGAACTATCTACACAGTCATCTGAATAAACATGGAAATATCTACACCACCATCTGTATAAACATGGAAATAGCTACAATACCATCTGTAGACACATGGAAATATCTACACCGACATCTGTATAAATATGGAAATATCTACACGGCCATCTGTATAAACATGGAAATATCTACACTGCCATCTGTAGAAAGATGGAAATATCTACACCGCTATCTCTATAAATATGGAAATATCTACACCGCCATCTCTATGAACATGAAAATATCTACACTGCCATCTCCATAAAGATGGAAGTATCTACTCCGCCATGTGTATAAACACGTAAATATCTACACCACCATCTGTGTAAACATGGAAATACCTACACCGCTATCTGTATAAAGATGGAAATAACTACACCGCCATCTGCATGTCCTTGGAAATATCTACGCCGCCATCTGAATAAACATGGAAATATGTACACGGCCATCTGTGTATAGATGGAAATATCAACACCGCCATCTGTACAAACATGGAAATATCTACACTGCTATCTCTATAGACATGGAAATATCTGCACCGCCATCTGTAAAAACATGGAAATACCTATACAGTCATCTGTATAAACATGGAAATATCTACAATGCCATCTGTAGAAAGATGGAAATATCTACACCGCAATCTGTGTAAACATGGAAATATCTACACCGATATCTGTAAAAACATGGAAATATCTACACCGCTATCTGTATAAACATGGAAATATCTACACCGCGATCTGTATAAACATGGAATTATCTACACCGCGATCTGTATAAACATGGAAATATCTACACCGCTATCTGTATAAACATGAAAATATCTACACTGTTATCTCTATAAACATGGAAATATCTACACCGCCATCTGTATAAACATGGAAATACCTACAAAGTCATCTGTATAAACATGGAAATATCTACACAGCCCTCTGTATAAACATGGAAATATCTACACAGCCATCTGTATATACATGGAAATATCTACACCACTATCTGTATAAACATGGAAATAACTGCACCACTATTTGTATAAACAAGGAAATATCTACACCGTGATCTGTATAAACATGGAAATATCTACACCGCCCTCTCTATAAACAGGGAAATATCTACACCCCTATCTGTATAAACATGGAAATATCCACACCGCTATCTCTACAAACATGGAAAAATCAACACCGCTATCTCTATGAACATGGAAATATCTACACCGCCATCTCTATAAACATGGAAATGTCTACACCACGATCAGTATAAACATGGAAATATCTACACCGCAATCTGTATAAACATGGAAATATCTCCACTGCTGTCTCTATAAACATCGAAATATCTACACCGCCATCAGTATAAACATGGAAATACTTACAAAGTTATCTGTATAAACATGGAAATATCTACACCGCCATCTGTATAAACATGGAAATATCTACACAGCCGTGTGTACATACTTAGAAATATCTACACCGCTATCTATATAAACATGGAAATAACTACACCGCTATCTGTATAAACATGGAAATATCTACACCGCCATCTACATATCCATGGAAATATCTGCACCGCCATCTGTATAAACATGTAAATATCTACACGGTCATCTGTGTATAGATGGAAATATCAACACCGCCATCTGTACAAACATGGAAATATCTGCACCGCTATCTGTATAAACATGGAAATATCTACACCGCGGTCTGTATAAACATGGAATTATCAACACCGCTATCGGTATAAACATGGAAATATCTACACCGCTATCTCTATAAACATGGAAATATCTACACCGTGATCTGTATAAACATGGAAATATTTACACCGCTATCTGTATAAACATGGAAACTTCCACACCGTTATCTGTATAAATATGGAAATATCTACACCGCTATCTCTATAAACTTGGAAATATCTACACCGCCATCTGTATAAACATGGAAATACCCATACAGTCATCTGTGTAAACATGGAAATATCTACACCACCATCTGTATAAACATGGAAATATCTACAATGCCATCTGTATACACATGGAAATACCTACACGGCAATCAGTGTATAGATGGAAACATCAACACCGCCATCTGTACAAACATGGAAATATCTACACTGCTATCTCTAGAAACATGGAAATATGTACACTGTGGTCTGTATAAACATGGAAATACCTACACCGGTATCTGTATAAACATGGAAATATCCACACCATGATCTGTATAAACATGGAAATATATACACCGCTATCTGTATAAACATGGAAATATCTGCACCGCTATCTCTATAAACATGGAAATAACTACAAAGACATCTGTATAAACATGGAAATACCTACAGAGTCATGTGTAGGAACATTTAAATATCTACACTGCCATCTGTATAAATATAGAAATATCTACACAGCCCTCTGTATAAATATGGAAATATCTGCCTAGGCATCTGTGTAAACATGGAAATATCTGCACCGCTATCTGTATAAACGTGGAAATACCTACACCGCTGTCTCTATAAACATGGAAATATGTACACCGCTATGTGGATAAACATGGAAATATCTCCACTGCTCTCTGTATAAACATGGAAATATCTCCACCGTTATCTGTATAAACATGGAAATATCAACAGCGCCATCTATATAAACATTGAAATATCTACACTGCCATCTGTAAAAACATGGAACTATCTACACAGTCATCTGAATAAACATGGAAATATCTACACCACCATCTGTATAAACATGGAAATAGCTACAATACCATCTGTATACACATGGAAATATCTACACCGACATCTGTATAAATATGGAAATATCTACACGGCCATCTGTATAAACATGGAAATATCTACACTGCCATCTGTAGAAAGATGGAAATATCTACACCGCTATCGCTATAAATATGGAAATATCTACACCGCCATCTCTATGAACATGAAAATATCTACACTGCCATCTCCATAAAGATGGAAGTATCTACTCCGCCATGTGTATAAACACGGAAATATCTACACCACCATCTGTGTTAACATGGAAGTACCTACACCGCTATCTGTATAAACATGGAAATAACTACACCGCCATCTGCATGTCCTTGGAAATATCTACGCCGCCATCTGAATAAACATGGAAATATCTACACGGCCATCTGTGTATAGATGGAAATATCAACACCGCCATCTGTACAAACATGGAAATATCTACACTGCTATCTCTATAGACATGGAAATATCTGCACCGCCATCTGTAAAAACATGGAAATACCTATACAGTCATCTGTATAAACATGGAAATATCTACAATGCCATCTGTAGAAAGATGGAAATATCTACACCGCAATCTGTGTAAACATGGAAATATCTACACCGATATCTGTAAAAACATGGAAATATCTACACCGCTATCTGTATAAACATGGAAATATCTACACCGCGATCTGTATAAACATGGAATTATCTACACCGCGATCTGTATAAACATGGAAATATCTACACCGCTATCTGTATAAACATGTAAATATCTACACTGTTATCTCTATAAACATGGAAATATCTACACCGCCATCTGTATAAACATGGAAATACCTACAAAGTCATCTGTATAAACATGGAAATATCTACACAGCCCTCTGTATAAACATGGAAATATCTACACAGCCATCTGTATATACATGGAAATATCTAAACCACTATCTGTATAAACATGGAAATAACTACACCGCTATTTGTATAGACAAGGAAATATCTACACCGTGATCTGTATAAACATGGAAATATCTCCACCGCCCTCTCTATCAACAGGGAAATATCTACACCCCTATCTGTATAAACATGGAAATATCCACACCGCTATCTCTATAAACATGGAAAAATCAACACCGTTATCTCTATGAACATGGAAATATCTACACCGCCATCTCTATAAACATGGAAATGTCTACACCACGATCAGTATAAACATGGAAATATCTACACCGCAATCTGTATAAACATGGAAATATCTCCACTGCTGTCTCTATAAACATCGAAATATCTACACCGCCATCAGTATAAACATGGAAATACTTACAAAGTTATCTGTATAAACATGGAAATATCTACACCGCCATCTGTATAAACATGGAAATATCTACACAGCCATGTGTACATACTTGGAAATATCTACACCGCTATCTATATAAACATGGAAATAACTACACCGCTATCTGTATAAACATGGAAATATCTACACCGCGATCTGTAAAAACATGGAAATATCTACACCGCGATCTGTATAAACATGGAAATATCTACACCGCGATCTGTATAAACATGGAAATATCTACACAGTTATCTCTATAAACATCGAAATGTCTACACCGCCATCTGTAAAAACATGGAAATACTTACAAAGTTATCTGTATAAACATGGAAATATCTACACCGCCATCTCTATAAACATGGAAATATCTACACAGCCATGTGTACATACATGGAAATATCTACACCGCTATCTATATAAACATGGAAATAACTGCACCGCTATCTGTATAAACATGGAAATATCTACACCGCCATCTACATATCCATGGAAATATCTGCGCCGCCATCTGTATAAACATGGAAATATCTACACGGTCATCTGTGTATAGATGGAAATATCAACACCGCCATCTGTACAAACATGGAAATATCTGCACCGCTATCTGTATAAAGATGGAAATATCTACACCGCAGTCTGTACAAACATGGAAATATCAACACTGCTATCGGTGTAAACATGGAAATATCTACACCGCTATCTCTATAAACATGGAAATATCTACAGCGTGATCTGTATAAACATGGAAATATTTACACCGCTATCTGTATAAACATGGAAACTTCTACACCGTTATCTGTATAAATATGGAAATATCTACACCGCTATCTCAATAAACTTGGAAATATCTACACCACCATCTGTATAAACATGGAAATACCTATACATTCTTCTGTGCAAAACATGGAAATATCTACACCACCATCTGTATAAACATGGAAATATCTACAATGCCATGTGTATACACATGGAAATACCTACACGGCAATCAGTGTATAGATGGAAACATCAACACCGCCATCTGTACAAACATGGAAATATCTACACTGCTATCTCTATAAACATGGAAATATCTACACTGCGGTCTCTATATACATGGAAATATCTACACCATGATCTGTATAAACATGGAAATATATACACCGCTATCTGTATAAACATGGAAATAACTGCACCGCTATCTCTATAAACATGGAAATAACCACAAAGACATCTGTATAAACATGGAAATACCTACACAGTCATGTGTAGGAACATTTAAATATCTACACTGCCATCTGTATAAATATAGAAATATCTACACAGCCCTCTGTATAAATATGGAAATATCTGCATAGGCATCTGTGTAAACATGGAAATATGTACACCGCTATGTGTATAAACATGGAAATAGCTCCACTGCTCTCTGTATAAACATGGAAATATCTCCACCGTTATCTGTATAAACATGGAAATATCAACAGCGCCATCAATATAAACATTGAAATATCTACACTGCCATCTGTAAAAACATGGAAATATCTACACATTCATCTGAAAAAACATGGAAATATCTACACCACCATCTGTATAAACATGGAAATAGCCACAATACCATCTGTATACACATGGAAATATCTACACAGACATCTATATAAACATGGAAATATCTACACTGCCATCTGTAGAAAGATGGAAATATCTACACCGCTATCTCTATAAATATGGAAATATCTACACCGCCATCTCTATCAACATGAAAATATCTACACTGCCATCTCCATAAAGATGGAAGTATCTACTCCGCCATGTGTATAAACACGGAAATATCTACACCACCATCTGTGTAAACATGGAAATACCTACACCGCTATCTGTATAAACATGGAAATAACTACACCGCCATCTGCATGTCCTTGGAAATATCTACGCCGCCATCTGAATAAACATGGAAATATCTACACGGCCATCTGTGTATAGATGGAAATATCAACACCGCCATCTGTACAAACATGGAAATATCTGCACCGCTATCTCTATAGACATGGAAATCTCTGCACCGCCCTCTGTAAAAACATGGAAATACCTATACAGTCATCTGTATAAACATGGAAATATCTACAATGCCATCTGTAGAAAGATGGAAATATCTACACCGCAATCTGTGTAAACATGGAAATCTCTACACCGATATCTGTAAAAACATGGAAATATCTACACCGCGATCTGTATAAACATGGAAATATCGACACCGCGATCTGTATAAACATGGAAATATCTACACCGCGATCTGTATAAACATGGAAATATCTACACCGCTATCTGTATAAACATGGAAATATCTACACTGTTATCTCTATAAACATGGAAATATCTACACCGCCATCTGTATAAACATGGAAATAACTACAAAGTCATCTGTATAAACATGGAAATATCTACACAGCCATCTGTATAAACATGGAAATATCTACACAGCCATCTGTATATACATGGAAATATCTACACCAGTATCTGTATAAACATGGAAATACCTACAAAGTCATCTGAATAAACATGGAAATACCTACAAAGTCATCTGTATAAACATGGAAATATCTACACAGCCATCTGTATAAACATGGAAATATCTACAGAGCCCTCTGTATAAATATGGAAATATCTGCATTGGCATCTGTATAAACATGGAAATATCCACACCGCTATCTCTATAAACATGAAAAAATCAACACCGCTATCTCTATGAACATGGAAATATCTACACCGCCATCTGTATAAACATGGAAATATCTACATAGCCATGTGTACATACTTGGAAATATCTACACCGCTATCTATATAAACATGGAAATAACGACACCGCTATCTGTATAAACATGGAAATATCTACACCGCCATCTACATATCCATGGAAATATCTGCGCCGCCATCTGTATTAACATGGAAATATCTACACGGTCATCTGTGTATAGATGGAAATATCAACACCGCCATCTGTACAAACATGGAAATATCTGCACCGCTATCTGTAAAAACATGGAAATATCTACACCGCGGTCTGTATAAATATGGAAATATCAACACCGCTATCGGTATAAACATGGGAATATCTACACCGCTATATCTATAAACATGGAAATATCTACACCGTGATCTGTATAAACATGGAAATATTTACACCGCTATCTGTATATACATGGAAACTTCTACACCGTTATCTGTATAAATATGGAAATATCTACACCGCTATCTCTATAAACATGGAAATAACTACAAAGACATCTGTATAAACATGGAAATACCTACACAGTCATGTGTAGGAACATTTAAATATCTACACTGCCATCTGCATAAAAATAGAAATATCTACACAGCCCTCTGTATAAATATGGAAATATCTGCATAGGCATCTGTGTAAACATGGAAATATCTGCACCGCTATCTGTATAAACGTGGAAATACCTACACCGCTGTCTCTATAAACATGGAAATATGTACACCGCTATGTGTATAAACATGGAAATATCTCCACTGCTCTCTGTATAAACATCGAAATATCTCCACCGTTATCTGTATAAACATGGAAATATCAACAGCGCCATCTATATAAACATTGAAATATCTACACTGCCATCTGTAAAAACATGGAACTATCTACACAGTCATCTGAATAAACATGGAAATATCTACACCACCATCTGTATAAACATGGAAATAGCTACAATACCATCTGTAGACACATGGAAATATCTACACCGACATCTGTATAAATATGGAAATATCTACACGGCCATCTGTATAAACATGGAAATATCTACACTGCCATCTGTAGAAAGATGGAAATATCTACACCGCTATCTCTATAAATATGGAAATATCTACACCGCCATCTCTATGAACATGAAAATATCTACACTGCCATCTCCATAAAGATGGAAGTATCTACTCCGCCATGTGTATAAACACGTAAATATCTACACCACCATCTGTGTAAACATGGAAATACCTACACCGCTATCTGTATAAAGATGGAAATAACTACACCGCCATCTGCATGTCCTTGGAAATATCTACGCCGCCATCTGAATAAACATGGAAATATGTACACGGCCATCTGTGTATAGATGGAAATATCAACACCGCCATCTGTACAAACATGGAAATATCTACACTGCTATCTCTATAGACATGGAAATATCTGCACCGCCATCTGTAAAAACATGGAAATACCTATACAGTCATCTGTATAAACATGGAAATATCTACAATGCCATCTGTAGAAAGATGGAAATATCTACACCGCAATCTGTGTAAACATGGAAATATCTACACCGATATCTGTAAAAACATGGAAATATCTACACCGCTATCTGTATAAACATGGAAATATCTACACCGCGATCTGTATAAACATGGAATTATCTACACCGCGATCTGTATAAACATGGAAATATCTACACCGCTATCTGTATAAACATGAAAATATCTACACTGTTATCTCTATAAACATGGAAATATCTACACCGCCATCTGTATAAACATGGAAATACCTACAAAGTCATCTGTATAAACATGGAAATATCTACACAGCCCTCTGTATAAACATGGAAATATCTACACAGCCATCTGTATATACATGGAAATATCTACACCACTATCTGTATAAACATGGAAATAACTGCACCACTATTTGTATAAACAAGGAAATATCTACACCGTGATCTGTATAAACATGGAAATATCTACACCGCCCTCTCTATAAACAGGGAAATATCTACACCCCTATCTGTATAAACATGGAAATATCCACACCGCTATCTCTACAAACATGGAAAAATCAACACCGCTATCTCTATGAACATGGAAATATCTACACCGCCATCTCTATAAACATGGAAATGTCTACACCACGATCAGTATAAACATGGAAATATCTACACCGCAATCTGTATAAACATGGAAATATCTCCACTGCTGTCTCTATAAACATCGAAATATCTACACCGCCATCAGTATAAACATGGAAATACTTACAAAGTTATCTGTATAAACATGGAAATATCTACACCGCCATCTGTATAAACATGGAAATATCTACACAGCCGTGTGTACATACTTAGAAATATCTACACCGCTATCTATATAAACATGGAAATAACTACACCGCTATCTGTATAAACATGGAAATATCTACACCGCCATCTACATATCCATGGAAATATCTGCACCGCCATCTGTATAAACATGTAAATATCTACACGGTCATCTGTGTATAGATGGAAATATCAACACCGCCATCTGTACAAACATGGAAATATCTGCACCGCTATCTGTATAAACATGGAAATATCTACACCGCGGTCTGTATAAACATGGAATTATCAACACCGCTATCGGTATAAACATGGAAATATCTACACCGCTATCTCTATAAACATGGAAATATCTACACCGTGATCTGTATAAACATGGAAATATTTACACCGCTATCTGTATAAACATGGAAACTTCCACACCGTTATCTGTATAAATATGGAAATATCTACACCGCTATCTCTATAAACTTGGAAATATCTACACCGCCATCTGTATAAACATGGAAATACCCATACAGTCATCTGTGTAAACATGGAAATATCTACACCACCATCTGTATAAACATGGAAATATCTACAATGCCATCTGTATACACATGGAAATACCTACACGGCAATCAGTGTATAGATGGAAACATCAACACCGCCATCTGTACAAACATGGAAATATCTACACTGCTATCTCTAGAAACATGGAAATATGTACACTGTGGTCTGTATAAACATGGAAATACCTACACCGGTATCTGTATAAACATGGAAATATCCACACCATGATCTGTATAAACATGGAAATATATACACCGCTATCTGTATAAACATGGAAATATCTGCACCGCTATCTCTATAAACATGGAAATAACTACAAAGACATCTGTATAAACATGGAAATACCTACAGAGTCATGTGTAGGAACATTTAAATATCTACACTGCCATCTGTATAAATATAGAAATATCTACACAGCCCTCTGTATAAATATGGAAATATCTGCCTAGGCATCTGTGTAAACATGGAAATATCTGCACCGCTATCTGTATAAACGTGGAAATACCTACACCGCTGTCTCTATAAACATGGAAATATGTACACCGCTATGTGGATAAACATGGAAATATCTCCACTGCTCTCTGTATAAACATGGAAATATCTCCACCGTTATCTGTATAAACATGGAAATATCAACAGCGCCATCTATATAAACATTGAAATATCTACACTGCCATCTGTAAAAACATGGAACTATCTACACAGTCATCTGAATAAACATGGAAATATCTACACCACCATCTGTATAAACATGGAAATAGCTACAATACCATCTGTATACACATGGAAATATCTACACCGACATCTGTATAAATATGGAAATATCTACACGGCCATCTGTATAAACATGGAAATATCTACACTGCCATCTGTAGAAAGATGGAAATATCTACACCGCTATCGCTATAAATATGGAAATATCTACACCGCCATCTCTATGAACATGAAAATATCTACACTGCCATCTCCATAAAGATGGAAGTATCTACTCCGCCATGTGTATAAACACGGAAATATCTACACCACCATCTGTGTTAACATGGAAGTACCTACACCGCTATCTGTATAAACATGGAAATAACTACACCGCCATCTGCATGTCCTTGGAAATATCTACGCCGCCATCTGAATAAACATGGAAATATCTACACGGCCATCTGTGTATAGATGGAAATATCAACACCGCCATCTGTACAAACATGGAAATATCTACACTGCTATCTCTATAGACATGGAAATATCTGCACCGCCATCTGTAAAAACATGGAAATACCTATACAGTCATCTGTATAAACATGGAAATATCTACAATGCCATCTGTAGAAAGATGGAAATATCTACACCGCAATCTGTGTAAACATGGAAATATCTACACCGATATCTGTAAAAACATGGAAATATCTACACCGCTATCTGTATAAACATGGAAATATCTACACCGCGATCTGTATAAACATGGAATTATCTACACCGCGATCTGTATAAACATGGAAATATCTACACCGCTATCTGTATAAACATGTAAATATCTACACTGTTATCTCTATAAACATGGAAATATCTACACCGCCATCTGTATAAACATGGAAATACCTACAAAGTCATCTGTATAAACATGGAAATATCTACACAGCCCTCTGTATAAACATGGAAATATCTACACAGCCATCTGTATATACATGGAAATATCTAAACCACTATCTGTATAAACATGGAAATAACTACACCGCTATTTGTATAGACAAGGAAATATCTACACCGTGATCTGTATAAACATGGAAATATCTCCACCGCCCTCTCTATCAACAGGGAAATATCTACACCCCTATCTGTATAAACATGGAAATATCCACACCGCTATCTCTATAAACATGGAAAAATCAACACCGCTATCTCTATGAACATGGAAATATCTACACCGCCATCTCTATAAACATGGAAATGTCTACACCACGATCAGTATAAACATGGAAATATCTACACCGCAATCTGTATAAACATGGAAATATCTCCACTGCTGTCTCTATAAACATCGAAATATCTACACCGCCATCAGTATAAACATGGAAATACTTACAAAGTTATCTGTATAAACATGGAAATATCTACACCGCCATCTGTATAAACATGGAAATATCTACACAGCCATGTGTACATACTTGGAAATATCTACACCGCTATCTATATAAACATGGAAATAACTACACCGCTATCTGTATAAACATGGAAATATCTACACCGCGATCTGTAAAAACATGGAAATATCTACACCGCGATCTGTATAAACATGGAAATATCTACACCGCGATCTGTATAAACATGGAAATATCTACACAGTTATCTCTATAAACATCGAAATGTCTACACCGCCATCTGTAAAAACATGGAAATACTTACAAAGTTATCTGTATAAACATGGAAATATCTACACCGCCATCTCTATAAACATGGAAATATCTACACAGCCATGTGTACATACATGGAAATATCTACACCGCTATCTATATAAACATGGAAATAACTGCACCGCTATCTGTATAAACATGGAAATATCTACACCGCCATCTACATATCCATGGAAATATCTGCGCCGCCATCTGTATAAACATGGAAATATCTACACGGTCATCTGTGTATAGATGGAAATATCAACACCGCCATCTGTACAAACATGGAAATATCTGCACCGCTATCTGTATAAAGATGGAAATATCTACACCGCAGTCTGTACAAACATGGAAATATCAACACTGCTATCGGTGTAAACATGGAAATATCTACACCGCTATCTCTATAAACATGGAAATATCTACAGCGTGATCTGTATAAACATGGAAATATTTACACCGCTATCTGTATAAACATGGAAACTTCTACACCGTTATCTGTATAAATATGGAAATATCTACACCGCTATCTCAATAAACTTGGAAATATCTACACCACCATCTGTATAAACATGGAAATACCTATACATTCTTCTGTGCAAAACATGGAAATATCTACACCACCATCTGTATAAACATGGAAATATCTACAATGCCATGTGTATACACATGGAAATACCTACACGGCAATCAGTGTATAGATGGAAACATCAACACCGCCATCTGTACAAACATGGAAATATCTACACTGCTATCTCTATAAACATGGAAATATCTACACTGCGGTCTCTATATACATGGAAATATCTACACCATGATCTGTATAAACATGGAAATATATACACCGCTATCTGTATAAACATGGAAATAACTGCACCGCTATCTCTATAAACATGGAAATAACCACAAAGACATCTGTATAAACATGGAAATACCTACACAGTCATGTGTAGGAACATTTAAATATCTACACTGCCATCTGTATAAATATAGAAATATCTACACAGCCCTCTGTATAAATATGGAAATATCTGCATAGGCATCTGTGTAAACATGGAAATATGTACACCGCTATGTGTATAAACATGGAAATAGCTCCACTGCTCTCTGTATAAACATGGAAATATCTCCACCGTTATCTGTATAAACATGGAAATATCAACAGCGCCATCAATATAAACATTGAAATATCTACACTGCCATCTGTAAAAACATGGAAATATCTACACATTCATCTGAAAAAACATGGAAATATCTACACCACCATCTGTATAAACATGGAAATAGCCACAATACCATCTGTATACACATGAAAATATCTACACAGACATCTATATAAACATGGAAATATCTACACTGCCATCTGTAGAAAGATGGAAATATCTACACCGCTATCTCTATAAATATGGAAATATCTACACCGCCATCTCTATCAACATGAAAATATCTACACTGCCATCTCCATAAAGATGGAGGTATCTACTCCGCCATGTGTATAAACACGGAAATATCTACACCACCATCTGTGTAAACATGGAAATACCTACACCGCTATCTGTATAAACATGGAAATAACTACACCGCCATCTGCATGTCCTTGGAAATATCTACGCCGCCATCTGAATAAACATGGAAATATCTACACGGCCATCTGTGTATAGATGGAAATATCAACACCGCCATCTGTACAAACATGGAAATATCTGCACCGCTATCTCTATAGACATGGAAATCTCTGCACCGCCCTCTGTAAAAACATGGAAATACCTATACAGTCATCTGTATAAACATGGAAATATCTACAATGCCATCTGTAGAAAGATGGAAATATCTACACCGCAATCTGTGTAAACATGGAAATCTCTACACCGATATCTGTAAAAACATGGAAATATCTACACCGCGATCTGTATAAACATGGAAATATCGACACCGCGATCTGTATAAACATGGAAATATCTACACCGCGATCTGTATAAACATGGAAATATCTACACCGCTATCTGTATAAACATGGAAATATCTACACTGTTATCTCTATAAACATGGAAATATCTACACCGCCATCTGTATAAACATGGAAATAACTACAAAGTCATCTGTATAAACATGGAAATATCTACACAGCCATCTGTATAAACATGGAAATATCTACACAGCCATCTGTATATACATGGAAATATCTACACCAGTATCTGTATAAACATGGAAATACCTACAAAGTCATCTGAATAAACATGGAAATACCTACAAAGTCATCTGTATAAACATGGAAATATCTACACAGCCATCTGTATAAACATGGAAATATCTACACAGCCCTCTGTATAAATATGGAAATATCTGCATTGGCATCTGTATAAACATGGAAATATCCACACCGCTATCTCTATAAACATGAAAAAATCAACACCGCTATCTCTATGAACATGGAAATATCTACACCGCCATCTGTATAAACATGGAAATATCTACATAGCCATGTGTACATACTTGGAAATATCTACACCGCTATCTATATAAACATGGAAATAACGACACCGCTATCTGTATAAACATGGAAATATCTACACCGCCATCTACATATCCATGGAAATATCTGCGCCGCCATCTGTATTAACATGGAAATATCTACACGGTCATCTGTGTATAGATGGAAATATCAACACCGCCATCTGTACAAACATGGAAATATCTGCACCGCTATCTGTAAAAACATGGAAATATCTACACCGCGGTCTGTATAAATATGGAAATATCAACACCGCTATCGGTATAAACATGGGAATATCTACACAGCTATATCTATAAACATGGAAATATCTACACCGTGATCTGTATAAACATGGAAATATTTACACCGCTATCTGTATATACATGGAAACTTCTACACCGTTATCTGTATAAATATGGAAATATCTACACCGCTATCTCTATAAACTTGGAAATATCTACACCGCCATCTGTATAAACATGGAAATACCTATACAGTCATCTGTGTAAACATGGAAATATCTACACCACCATCTGTATAAACATGGATATATCTACAATGCCATCTGTATACACATGGAAATACCTACACTGCAATCAGTGTATAGATGGAAACATCAACACCGCCATCTGTACAAACATGGAAATATCTACACTGCTATCTCTATAAACATGGAAATATCTACAGTGCGGTCTGTATAAACATGGAAATATCTACACCGGTATCTGTATAAACATGGAAATATCTACACCATCATCTGTATAAACATGGAAATATATACACCGCTATCTGTATAAACATGGAAATATCTGCACCGCTATCTCTATAGACATGGAAATAACTACAAATACATCTGTATAAACATGGAAATACCTACACAGTCATGTGTAGGAACATTTAAATATCTACACTGCCATCTGTATAAATATAGAAATATCTACACAGCCCTCTGTATAAATATGGAAATATCTGCATAGGCATCTGTGTAAACATGGAAATATCTGCACCACTATCTGTATAAACATGGAAATACCTACACCGCTGTCTCTATAAACATGGAAATATGTACACCGCTATGTGTATAAACATGGAAATATCTCCACTGCTCTCTGTATAAACATGGAAATATCTCCACCGTTATCTGTATAAACATGGAAATATCAACAGCGCCATCTATATAAACATTAAAATATCTACACTGCCATCTGTAAAAACATGGAAATATCTACACAGTCATCTGAATAAACATGGAAATATCTACACCACCATCTGTATAAACATGGAAATAGCTACAATACCATCTGTATACACATGGAAATATCTACACCGACATCTGTATAAATATGGAAATATCTACACGGCCATCTGTATAAACATGGAAATATCTACACTGCCATCTGTAGAAAGATGGAAATATCTACACCGCTATCTCTATAAATATGGAAATATCTACAGCGCCATCTCTATGAACATGAAAATATCTACACTGCCATCTCCATAAAGATGGAAGTATCTACTCCGCCATGTGTATAAACACGGAAATATCTACACCACCATCTGTGTAAACATGGAAATACCTACACCGCTATGTGTATAAATATGGATATAACTACACCGCCATCTGCATGTCCTTGGAAATATCTACGCCGCCATCTGAATAAACATGGAAATATCTACACGGAAATCTGTGTATAGCTGGAAATATCAACACCGCCATCAGTACAAACATGGAAATATCTACACCGCTATCTCTATAGACATGGAAATATCTGCACCGCCATCTGTAAAAACATGGAAATACCTATACAGTCATCAGTATAAACATGGAAATATCTACAATGCCATCTGTAGAAAGATGGAAATATCTACACCGCAATCTGTGTAAACATGGAAATATCTACACCGATATCTGTAAAAACATGGAAATATCTACACCGCTATCTGTATAAACATGGAAATATCGACACCGCGATCTGTATAAACATGGAAATATCTGCACCGCGATCTGTATAAACATGGAAATATCTACACCGCGATCTGTATAAACGTGGAAATATCTACACAGTTATCGATATAAACATGGAAATATCTACACCGCCATCTGTATAAACATGGAAATATCTACAAAGTCATCTGTATAAACATGGAAATATCTACACAGCCATCTGTATATACATGGAAATATCTACACCACTATCTTTATAAACATGGAAATAATTACACTGCTATTTGTATAAACAAGGAAATATCTACACCGTGATCTGTATAAACATGGAAATATCTACAACGCAATCTGTATAAACAGGGAAATATCTACACCCCTATCTGTATAAACATGGAAATATCCACACCGCTATCTCTATAAACATGGAAAAATCAACTCCGCTATCTCTATGAACATGGAAATATCTACACCGGCATCTCTATAAACATGGAAATGTCTACACCACGATCAGTATAAACATGGAAATATCTACACCGCTATCTGTATAAACATGGAAATATCTCCACTGCTATCTCTATAAACATCGAAATATCTACACCGCCATCTGTATAAACATGGACATACTTACAAAGTTATCTGTATAAACATGGAAATATCTACACCGCCATCTGTATAAACATGGAAATATCTACATAGCCATGTGTACATACATGGAAATATCTGCACCGCTATCTATATAAACATGGAAATAACGACACCGCTATCTGTATAAACATGGAAATATCTACACCGCCATCTACATATCCATGGAAATATCTGCGCCGCCATCTGTATTAACATGGAAATATCTACACGGTCATCTGTGTATAGATGGAAATATCAACACCGCCATCTGTACAAACATGGAAATATCTGCACCGCTATCTGTAAAAACATGGAAATATCTACACCGCGGTCTGTATAAATATGGAAATATCAACACCGCTATCGGTATAAACATGGGAATATCTACACCGCTATATCTATAAACATGGAAATATCTACACCGTGATCTGTATAAACATGGAAATATTTACACCGCTATCTGTATATACATGGAAACTTCTACACCGTTATCTGTATAAATATGGAAATATCTACACCGCTATCTCTATAAACTTGGAAATATCTACACCGCCATCTGTATAAACATGGAAATACCTATACAGTCATCTGTGTAAACATGGAAATATCTACACCACCATCTGTATAAACATGGATATATCTACAATGCCATCTGTATACACATGGAAATACCTACACTGCAATCAGTGTATGGATGGAAACATCAACACCGCCATCTGTACAAACATGGAAATATCTACACTGCTATCTCTATAAACATGGAAATATCTACAGTGCGGTCTGTATAAACATGGAAATATCTACACCGGTATCTGTATAAACATGGAAATATCTACACCATCATCTGTATAAACATGGAAATATATACACCGCTATCTGTATAAACATGGAAATATCTGCACCGCTATCTCTATAGACATGGAAATAACTACAAAGACATCTGTATAAACATGGAAATACCTACACAGTCATGTGTAGGAACATTTAAATATCTACACTGCCATCTGTATAAATATAGAAATATCTACACAGCCCTCTGTATAAATATGGAAATATCTGCATAGGCATCTGGGTAAACATGGAAATATCTGCACCACTATCTGTATAAACATGGAAATACCTACACCGCTGTCCCTATAAACATGGAAATATGTACACCGCTATGTGTATAAACATGGAAATATCTCCACTGCTCTCTGTATAAACATGGAAATATCTCCACCGTTATCTGTATAAACATGGAAATATCAACAGCGCCATCTATATAAACATTGAAATATCTACACTGCCATCTGTAAAAACATGGAAATATCTACACAGTCATCTGAATAAACATGGAAATATCTACACCACCATCTGTATAAACATGGAAATAGCTACAATACCATCTGTATACACATGGAAATATCTACACCGACATCTGTATAAATATGGAAATATCTACACGGCCATCTGTATAAACATGGAAATATCTACACTGCCATCTGTAGAAAGATGGAAATATCTACACCGCTATCTATATAAATATGGAAATATCTACACCGCCATCTCTATGAACATGAAAATATCTACACTGCCATCTCCATAAAGTTGGAAGTATCTACTCCGCCATGTGTATAAACACGGAAATACCTACACCACCATCTGTGTAAACATGGAAATACCTACACCGCTATGTGTATAAATATGGATATAACTACACCGCCATCTGCATGTCCTTGGAAATATCTACGCCGCCATCTGAATAAACATGGAAATATCTACACGGAAATCTGTGTATAGCTGGAAATATCAACACAGCCATCTGTACAAACATTGAAATATCTACACCGCTATCTCTATAGACATGGAAATATCTGCACCGCCATCTGTAAAAACATGGAAATACCTATACAGTCATATGTATAAACATGGAAATATCTACAATGCCATCTGTAGAAAGATGGAAATATCTACACCGCAATCTGTGTAAACATGGAAATATCTACACCGATATCTGTATAAACATGGAAATATCTACACCGCGATCTGTATAAACGTGGAAATATCTACACCGCGATCTGTATAAACATGGAAATATCTACACCGCGATCTGTATAAACATGGAAATATCTACACAGTTATCTCTATAAACATGGAAATATCTACACCGCCATCTGTATAAACATGGAAATACCTACAAAGTCATCTGTATAAACATGGAAATATCTACACAGCCATCTGTATAAACATGGAAATATCTACACAGCCATCTGTATATACATGGAAATATCTACACCTCTATCTGTATATACATGGAAATAACTACACTGCTATTTGTATAAACAAGGAAATATCTACACTGTGATCTGTATAAGCATGGAAATATCTACACCGCCATCTCTATAAACAGGGAAATATCTACACCCCTATCTGTATAAACATGGAAATATCGACACCGCTATCTCTATAAACATGGAAAAATCAACACCACTATCTCTATGAACATGGAAATATCTACACCGCCATCTCTGTAAACATGGAAATGTCTACACCACGATCAGTATAAACATGGAAATATCTACACCGCTATCTCTATAAACATGGAAATATCTCCACTGCTATCTCTATAAACATCGAAATATCTACACCGCCATCAGTATAAACATGGAAATACTTACAAAGTTATCTGTATAAACATGGAAATATCTACACCGCCATCTGTATAAACATGGAAATATCTACACAGCCATGTGTACATACATGGAAATATCTACACCGCTATCTATATAAACATGGAAATAACTACACCGCTATCTGTATAAACGTGGAAATATCTACACCGCCATCTACATATCCATGGAAATATCTGCGCTGCCATCTGTATAAACTTGGAAATATCTACACGGTCATCTGTGTATAGATGGAAATATCAACACCGCCATCTGTACAAACATGGAAATATCTGCACCGCTATCTGTATAAAAATGGAAATATCTACACCGCGGTCTGTATAAACATGGAAATATCAACACCATGATCTGTATAAACATTGAAATATATACACCGCTATCTGTATAAACATGGAAATATCTGCACCGCTATCTCTATAAACATGGAAATAACTACAAAGACATCTGTATAAACATGGAAATACCTACACAGTCATATGTAGGAACATTTAAATATCTACACTGCCATCTGTATAAATATAGAAATATCTACACAGCCCTCTGCGTAAATATGGAAATATCTCCATAGGCATCTTTGTAAACATGGAAATATCTGCACCGCTATCTGTATAAACCTGGAAATACCTACACCGCTGTCTCTATAAACATGGAAATATGTACACCGCTATGTGTATAAACATGGAAATATCTCCACTGCTCTCTGTATAAACATGGAAATATCTCCACCGTTATCTCTATAAACATGGAAATATCAACAGCGCCATCTATATAAACATTGAAATATCTACACTGCCATCTGCAAAAACATGGAAATATCTACACAGTCATCTGAATAAACATGGAAATATCTACACCACCATCTGTATAAACATGGAAATAGATACAATACCATCTGTATACTCATGGAAATATCTACACAGACATCTGTATAAATATGGAAATATCTACACGGCCATCTGTATAAACATGGAAATATCTTCACTGCCATCTGTAGAAAGATGGAAATATCTACACCGCTATCTCTATAAATATGGAAATATCTACACCGCCATCTCTATGAACATGAAAATATCTACACTGCCATCTCCATAAAGATGGAAGTATCTACTCTGCCATGTGTATAAACACGGAAATATCTACACCACCATCTGTGTAAACATGGAAATACCTACACCGCTATCTTTATAAACATGGAAATAACTACACCGCCATCAGCATGTTCTTGGAAATATCTACGCCGCCATCTGAATAAACATGGAAATATCTACACGGCCATCTGTGTATAGATGGAAATATCAACACCGCCATCTGTACAAACATGGAAATATCTACACCGCTATCTCTATAGACATGGAAATATCTACACCGATATCTGTAAAAACATGGAAATATCTACACCACGACCTGTATAAACATGGAAATATCGACACCGCGATCTGTATAAACATGGAAAGATCTACACAGCGATCTGTATATACATGGAAATATCTACACCGCTATCTGTATAAACATGGAAATATCTACACAGTTATCTCGATAAACATGGAAATATCTACACCGCCATCTGTATAAACATGGAAATACCTGGAAAGTCATCTGTATAAACATGGAAATATCTACACAGCCATCTGTATAAACTTGGAAATATCTACACAGCCATCTGTATATACATGGAAATATCTACACCACTATCTGTATAAACATGGAAATACCTACAAAGTCATTTGTATAAACATGGAAATACCTACAAAGTCATCTGTATAAACATGGAAATATCTACACAGCCATCTGTATAAACATGGAAATATCTACACAGCCCTCTGTATAAATATGGAAATATCTGCATAGGCATCTGTATAAACATGGAAATATCCACACCGCTATCTCTATAAACATGAAAAAATCAACACCGCTATCTCTATCAACATGGAAATATCTACACCGCCGTCTCTATAAACATGGAAATGTCTACACCACGATCAGTATAAACATGGAAATATCTACACTGCTATCTGTATAAACATGGAAATAGCTGCACTGCTATCACTATAAACATCGAAATATCTACACCGCCATCTGTATAAACATGGAAATACTTACAAAGTTATCTGTATAAACATGGAAATATCTACACCGCCATCTGTATAAACATGGAAATATCTACACAGCCATGTGTACATACATGGAAATATCTACTCCGCTATCTATATAAACTTTGAAATAACTACACCGCTATCTGTATAAACATGGAAATATCTACACCGCCATCTAAATATCCATGGAAATATCTGCGCCGCCATCTATATAAACATGGAAATATCTACAAGGTCATCTGTGTATAGATGGAAATATCAACACCGCCATCTGTACAAACATGGAAATATCCGCACCGCTATCTGTATAAACATGGAAATATCTACACCACGGTCTGCATAAACATGGAAATATCAACACCGCTATCGGTATAAACATGGAAATATCTACACCGCTATCTCTATAAACATGGAAATATCTACACCGTGATCTGTATAAACATGGAAATATTTACACCGCTATCTGTATAAACATGGAAACTTCTACACCGTTATCTGTATAAATATGGAAATATGTACACCGCTGTCTCGATAAACTTGGAAATATCTACACCGCCATCTGTATAAACATGGAAATACCTATACAGTCATCTGTGTAAACATGGAAATATCTACACCACCATCTGTATAAACATGGAAATATCTACAATGCCATCTGTATACACAGGGACATACCTACACGGCAATCAGTGTATAGATGGAAACATCAACACCGCCATCTGTACAAACATGGAAATATCTACACTGCTATCTCTATAAACATGGAAATATCTACACTGCGGTCTGTATAAACATGGAAATATCTACACCGGTATCTGTATAAACATGGAAATATCTACACCATGATCTGTATAAACATGGAAATATATACACCGCTATCTGTATAAACATGGAAATATCTGCACCGCTATCTCTATAAACATGGAAATAACTTCAAAGACATCTGTATAAACATGGAAATACCTACACAGTCATGTGTAGGAACATTTAAATATCTACACTGCCATCTGTTTAAATATAGAAATATCTACACAGCCCTCTGTATAAATATGGAAATACCTGCATAGGCATCTGTGTAAACATGGAAATATCTGCACCGCTATCTGTATAAACATGGAAATACCTACACCGCTGTCTCTATAAACATGGAAATATGTACACCGCTATGTTTATAAACATGGAAATATCTCCACTGCTCTCTGTATAAACATGGAAATATCTCCACCGTTATCTGTATAAACATGGAAATATCAACAGCGCCATCTATATAAACATTGAAATATCTACACTGCCATCTGTAAAAACATGGAAATATCTACACAGTCATCTGAATAAACATGGAAATATCTACACCGCCATCTGTATAAACATGGAAATATCTACACAGCCATGTGTACATACATGGAAATATCTACACCGCTATCTATATAAACATGGAAATAACTACACCGCTATCTGTATAAACATGGAAATATCTACACCGCCATCTACATATCCATGGAAATATCTGCGCCGCCATCTGTATAAACATGGAAATATCTACACGGTCATCTGTGTATAGATGGAAATATCAACACCGCCATCTGTACAAACATGGAAATATCTGCACCGCTATCTGTATAAACATGGAAATATCTACACCACGGTCTGTATAAACATGGAAATATCAACACCGCTATCGGTATAAACATGGAAATATCTACACCGCTATCTCTATAAACATGGAAATATCTACACCGTGATCTGTATACACATGGAAATATTTACACCGCTATCTGTATAAACATGGAAACTTCTCCACCGTTATCTGTATAAATATGGAAATATCTACACCGCTATCTCTATAAACTTGGAAATATCTACACCGCCATCTGTATAAATATGGAAATACCTATACAATCATCTGTGTAAACATGGAAATATCTACACCACCATCTGTATAAACATGGAAATATCTACAATGCCATCTGTATACACATGGAAATACCTACACGGCAATCAGTGTATAGATGGAAACATCAACACCGCCATCTGTACAAACATGGAAATATCTACACTGCTATCTTTATAAACATGGAAATATCTACACTGCGGTCTGTATAAACATGGAAATATCTACACCGGTATCAGTATAAACATGGAAATATCTACACCATGATCTGTATAAACATGGAAATATATTCACCGCTATCTGTATAAACATGGAAATATCTGCACCGCTATCTCTATAAACATGGAACTAACTTCAAAGTCATCTGTATAAACATGGGAATACCTACACAGTCATGTGTAGGAACATTTAAATATTAACACTGCCATCTGTATAAATATAGAAATATCTACACAGCCCTCTGTATAAATATGGAAATATCTGCATAGGCATCTGTGTAAACATGGAAATATCTGCACCACTATCTGTATAAACGTGGAAATACCTACACCGCTGTCTCTATAAACATGGAAATATGTACACCGCTATGTGTATAAACATGGAAATATCTCCACTGCTCTCTGTATGAACATGGAAATATCTCCACCGTTATCTGTATAAACATGGAAATATCAACAGCGCCATCTATATAAACATTGAAATATCTACACTGCCATCTGTAAAAACATGGAAATATCTACACAGTCATCTGAATAAACATGGAAATATCTACACCACCATCTGTATAAACATGGAAATAGCTACAATACCATCTGTATACACATGGAAATATCTACACAGACATCTGTATAAATATGGAAATATCTACACGGCCATCTGTATAAACATGGTAATATCTACACTGCCATCTGTAGAAAGATGGAAATATCTACACCGCTATCTCTATAAATATGGAAATATCTACACCGCCATCTCTATGAACATGAAAATATCTACACTGCCATCTCCATAAAGATGGAAGAATCTACTCCGCCATGTGTATAAACACGGAAATATCTACACCACCATCTCTGTAAACATGGAAATACCTACACCGCTATCTGTATAAACATGGAAATAACTACACCGCCATCTGCATGTCCTTGGAAATATCTAAGCCGCCATCTGAATAAACATGGAAATATCTACACGGCCATCTGTGTATAGATGGAAATATCAATACCGCCATCTGTATAAACATGGAAATATCTACACCGCTATCTGTATAGACATGGAAATATCTGCATCGCCATCTGTAAAACCATGGAAATACCTATACAGTCATCTCTATGAACATGGAAATATCTACAATGCCATCTGTAGAAAGATGGAAATATCTACACCGCAATCTGTGTAAACATGGAAATATCTACACCGATATCTGTAAAAACATGGAAATATCTACACCGCTATCTGTATAAACATGGAAATATCTACACCGCGATCTGTATAAACATGGAAATATCTACACCGCGATCTGTAAAAACATGGAAATATCTACACTGCCATCTGTAAAAACATGGAAATATCTACACATTCATCTGAATAAACATGGAAATATCTACACCACCATCTGTATAAACATGGAAATAGCTACAATACCATCTGTATACCCATGGAAATATCTACACCAACATCTGTATAAATATGGAAATATCTACACGGCCATCTGTATAAACATGGAAATATCTGCACTGCCATATGTAGAAAGATGGAAATATCTACACCGCTATCTCTATAAATATGGAAATATCTACACCGCCATCTGTATGAACATGAAAATATCTACACTGCCATCTCAATAAAGATGGAAGTATCTACTCCGACATGTGTATAAACACGGAAATATCTACACCACCATCTGTGTAAACATGGAAATACCTACACCGCTATCTGTATAAACATGGAAATATCTACACCGACATCTGCATGTCCTTGGAAATATCTACGCCACCATCTGAATAAACATGGAAATATCTACACGGCCATTTGTGTATAGCTGGAAATATCAACAGCGCCATCTGTACAAACATGGAAATATCTACACCGCTATCTCTATAGACATGGAAATATCTGCACCGCCATGTGTAAAAGCATGGAAATACCTATACAGTAATCTGTATAAACATGGAAATATCTACAATGCAATCTGTAGAAAGATGGAAATATCTACACCGCATTCTGTGTAAAAATGGAAATATCTACACTGATATCTGTATAAACATGGAAATATCTACACCGCGATCTGTATAAACATGGAAATATCTACACCGCGATCTGTATAAACATGGAAATATCTACACCGCGATCTGTATAAACATGGAAATACCTACAAAGTCATCTGTATAAACATGGAAATATCTACACTGCGATCTGTATAAACATGGAAATATCTACACCGCTATCTGTATAAACATGGAAATATCTACACAGTTATCTCTATAAACATGGAAATATCTACACCGCCATCTGTATAAACATGGAAATACCTACAAAGTCATCTGTATAAACATGGAAATATCTACACAGCCATCTGTATAAACATGGAAATATCTACACAGCCATCTGTATACACATGGAAATATCTACATCACTATCTGTATAAACATGGAAATAACTACACCGCTATTTGTATAAACAAGGAAATATCTACACTGTGATCTGTATAAACATGGAAATATCTACACCGCCATCTCTATAAACAGGGAAATATCTACACCCCTATCTGTATAAACATGGAAATATCCACACCGCTATCTCTATAAACATGGAAAAATCAACACCTCTATCTCTATGAACATGGAAATATCTACACCGCCATCTCTATAAACATGGAAATGTCTACACCACGATCAGTATAAACATGGAAATATCTACACCGCTATCTGTATAAACATGGAAATATCTCCACTGCTATCTCTATAAACATCGAAATATCTACACCGCCATCTGTATAAACATGGAAATACTTACAAAGTTATCTGTATAAACATGGAAATATCTACACCGCCATCTGTATAAACATGGAAATATCTACACAGCCATGTGTACATACATGGAAATGTCTACACCGCTATCTATATAAACATGGAAATAACTACACCGCTATCTGTATAAACGTGGAAATATCTACACCGCCATCTACATATCCATGGAAATATCTGCGCCACCATCTGTATAAACATGGAAATATCTACACGGTCATCTGTGTATAGATGGAAATATCAACACCGCCATCTGTGCAAACATGGAAATATCTGCACCGCTATCTGTATAAACATGGAAATATCTACACCGCGGTCTTTATAAACATGGAAATATCAACACCGCTATCGGTATAAACATGGAAATATCTACACCGCTATCTCTATAAACATGGAAATATCTACACCGTGATCTGTATAAACATGGAAATATTTACACCGCTATCTGTATAAACATGGAAACTTCTACACCGTTATCTGTATAAATATGGAAATATCTACACCGCTATCTCAATAAACTTGGAAATATCTACACCACCATCTGTATAAACATGGAAATACCTATACAGTCATCTGTGTAAACATGGAAATATCTACACCACCATCTGTATAAACATGGAAATATCTACAATGCCACCTGTATACACATGGAAATACCTACACGGCAATCAGTGTATAGATGGAAACATCAACACCGCCATCTGTACAAACATGGAAATATCTACACTGCTATCTCTATAAACATGGAAATATCTACACTGCGGTCTCTATAAACATGGAAATATCTACACCATGATCTGTATAAACATGGAAATATATACACCGCTATCTGTATAAGCATGGAAATATCTGCACCGCTATCCCTCTAAACATGGAAATAACTACAAAGACATCTGTATAAACTTGGAAATAACTACACAGTCATGTGTAGGAACATTTAAATATCTACACTGCCATCTGTATAAATATAGAAATATCTACACAGCCCTCTGTATAAATATGGAAATATCTGCATAGGCATCTGTGTAAACATGGAAATATCTGCACCGCTATCTGTATAAACATGGAAATACCTACACCGCTGTCTCTATAAACATGGAAATATGTACACCGCTATGTGTATAAACATGGAAATATCTCCACTGCTCTCTGTATAAACATGGAAATATCTCCACCGTTATCTGTATAAACATGGAAATATCAACAGCGCCATCTATATAAACATTGAAATATCTACACTGCCATCTGTAAAAACATGGAAATATCTACACATTCATCTGAATAAACATGGAAATATCTACACCACCATCTGTATAAACATGGAAATAGCTACAATACCATCTGTATACCCATGGAAATATCTACACCAACATCTGTATAAATATGGAAATATCTACACGGCCATCTGTATAAACATGGAAATATCTACACTGCCATCTGTAGAAAGATGGAAATATCTACACCGCTATCTCTATAAATACGGAAATATCTACACCGCCATCTGTATGAACATGAAAATATCTACACTGCCATCTCCATAAAGATGGAAGTATCTACTCCGCCATGTGTATAAACACGGAAATATCTACACCACCATCTGTGTAAACATGGAAATACCTACACCGCTATCTGTATAAACATGGAAATATCTACACCGACATCTGCATGTCCTTGGAAATACCTACGCCGCCATCTGAATAAACATGGAAATATCTACACGGCCATTTGGGTATAGCTGGAAATATCAACAGCGCCATCTGTACAAACATGGAAATATCTACACCGCTATCTCTATAGACATGGAAATATCTGCACCGCCATCTGTAAAAGCATGGAAATACCTATACAGTAATCTGTATAAACATGGAAATATCTACAATGCAATCTGTAGAAAGATGGAAATATCTACTCCGCATTCTGTGTAAAAATGGAAATATCTACACCGATATCTGTATAAACATGGAAATATCTACACCGCTATCTGTATAAACATGGAAATATCTACACAGTTATCTCGATAAACATGGAAATATCTACACCGCCATCTGTATAAACACGGAAATACCTGGAAAGTCATCTGTATAAACATGGAAATATCTACACAGCCATCTGTATAAACATGGAAATATCTACACAGCCATCTGTATATACATGGAAATATCTACACCACTATCTGTATAAACATGGAAATGCCTACAAAGTCATTTGTATAAACATGGAAATACCTACAAAGTCATCTGTATAAACATGGAAATATCTACACAGCCATCTGTATAAACATGGAAATATCTACACAGCCCTCTGTATAAATATGGAAATATCTGCATAGGCATCTGTATAAACATGGAAATATCCACACCGCTATCTCTATAAACATGAAAAAATCAACACCGCTATCTCTATCAACATGGAAATATCTACACCGCCGTCTCTATAAACATGGAAATGTCTACACCACGATCAGTATAAACATGGAAATATCTACACTGCTATCTGTATAAACATGGAAATAGCTGCACTGCTATCACTATAAACATCGAAATATCTACACCGCCATCTGTATAAACATGGAAATACTTACAAAGTTATCTGTATAAACATGGAAATATCTACACCGCCATCTGTATAAACATGGAAATATCTACACAGCCATGTGTACATACATGGAAATATCTACTCCGCTATCTATATAAACATTGAAATAACTACACCGCTATCTGTATAAACATGGAAATATCTACACCGCCATCTACATATCCATGGAAATATCTGCGCCGCCATCTGTATAAACATGGAAATATCTACAAGGTCATCTGTGTATAGATGGAAATATCAACACCGCCATCTGTACAAACATGGAAATATCCGCACCGCTATCTGTATAAACATGGAAATATCTACACCACGGTCTGCATAAACATGGAAATATCAACACCGCTATCGGTATAAACATGGAAATATCTACACCGCTATCTCTATAAACATGGAAATATCTACACCGTGATCTGTATAAACATGGAAATATTTACACCGCTATCTGTATAAACATGGAAACTTCTACACCGTTATCTGTATAAATATGGAAATATGTACACCGCTGTCTCGATAAACTTGGAAATATCTACACCGCCATCTGTATAAACATGGAAATACCTATACAGTCATCTGTGTAAACATGGAAATATCTACACCACCATCTGTATAAACATGGAAATATCTACAATGCCATCTGTATACACAGGGAAATACCTACACGGCAATCAGTGTATAGATGGAAACATCAACACCGCCATCTGTACAAACATGGAAATATCTACACTGCTATCTCTATAAACATGGAAATACCTACACTGCGGTCTGTATAAACATGGAAATATCTACACCGGTATCTGTATAAACATGGAAATATCTACACCATGATCTGTATAAACATGGAAATATATACACCGCTATCTGTATAAACATGGAAATATCTGCACCGCTATCTCTATAAACATGGAAATAACTTCAAAGACATCTGTATAAACATGGAAATACCTACACAGTCATGTGTAGGAACATTTAAATATCTACACTGCCATCTGTTTAAATATAGAAATATCTACACAGCCCTCTGTATAAATATGGAAATACCTGCATAGGCATCTGTGTAAACATGGAAATATCTGCACCGCTATCTGTATAAACATGGAAATACCTACACCGCTGTCTCTATAAACATGGAAATATGTACACCGCTATGTTTATAAACATGGAAATATCTCCACTGCTCTCTGTATAAACATGGAAATATCTCCACCGTTATCTGTATAAACATGGAAATATCAACAGCGCCATCTATATAAACATTGAAATATCTACACTGCCATCTGTGAAAACATGGAAATATCTACACAGTCATCTGAATAAACATGGAAATATCTACACCGCCATCTTTATAAACATGGAAATATCTACACAGCCATGTGTACATACATGGAAATATCTACACCGCTATCTATATAAACATGGAAATAACTACACCGCTATCTGTATAAACATGGAAATATCTACACCGCCATCTACATATCCATGGAAATATCTGCGCCGCCATCTGTATAAACATGGAAATATCTACACGGTCATCTGTGTATAGATGGAAATATCAACACCGCCGTCTGTACAAACATGGAAATATCTGCACCGCTATCTGTATAAACATGGAAATATCTACACCGCGGTCTGTATAAACATGGAAATATCAACACCGCTATCGGTATAAACATGGAAATATCTACACCGCTATCTCTATAAACATGGAAATATCTACACCGTGATCTGTATACACATGGAAATATTTACACCGCTATCTGTATAAACATGGAAACTTCTCCACCGTTATCTGTATAAATATGGAAATATCTACACCGCTATCTCTATAAACTTGGAAATATCTACACCGCCATCTGTATAAATATGGAAATACCTATACAATCATCTGTGTAAACATGGAAATATCTACACCACCATCTGTATAAACATGGAAATATCTACAATGCCATCTGTATACACATGGAAATACCTACACGGCAATCAGTGTATAGATGGAAACATCAACAC
Organism: Pan troglodytes; assembly: GCF_028858775.2. NCBI lineage: Eukaryota > Metazoa > Chordata > Mammalia > Primates > Hominidae > Pan > Pan troglodytes. The sequence goes on from NC_072411.2 coordinate 1,121,443, forward strand.
CGCCATCTGTACAAACATGGAAATATCTACACTGCTATCTTTATAAACATGGAAATATCTACACTGCGGTCTGTATAAACATGGAAATATCTACACCGGTATCAGTATAAACATGGAAATATCTACACCATGATCTGTATAAACATGGAAATATATTCACCGCTATCTGTATAAACATGGAAATATCTGCACCGCTATCTCTATAAACATGGAACTAACTTCAAAGTCATCTGTATAAACATGGGAATACCTACACAGTCATGTGTAGGAACATTTAAATATTAACACTGCCATCTGTATAAATATAGAAATATCTACACAGCCCTCTGTATAAATATGGAAATATCTGCATAGGCATCTGTGTAAACATGGAAATATCTGCACCACTATCTGTATAAACGTGGAAATACCTACACCGCTGTCTCTATAAACATGGAAATATGTACACCGCTATGTGTATAAACATGGAAATATCTCCACTGCTCTCTGTATGAACATGGAAATATCTCCACCGTTATCTGTATAAACATGGAAATATCAACAGCGCCATCTATATAAACATTGAAATATCTACACTGCCATCTGTAAAAACATGGAAATATCTACACAGTCATCTGAATAAACATGGAAATATCTACACCACCATCTGTATAAACATGGAAATAGCTACAATACCATCTGTATACACATGGAAATATCTACACAGACATCTGTATAAATATGGAAATATCTACACGGCCATCTGTATAAACATGGTAATATCTACACTGCCATCTGTAGAAAGATGGAAATATCTACACCGCTATCTCTATAAATATGGAAATATCTACACCGCCATCTCTATGAACATGAAAATATCTACACTGCCATCTCCATAAAGATGGAAGAATCTACTCCGCCATGTGTATAAACACGGAAATATCTACACCACCATCTGTGTAAACATGGAAATACCTACACCGCTATCTGTATAAACATGGAAATAACTACACCGCCATCTGCATGTCCTTGGAAATATCTAAGCCGCCATCTGAATAAACATGGAAATATCTACACGGCCATCTGTGTATAGATGGAAATATGAATACCGCCATCTGTATAAACATGGAAATATCTACACCGCTATCTGTATAGACATGGAAATATCTGCATCGCCATCTGTAAAACCATGGAAATACCTATACAGTCATCTGTATGAACATGGAAATATCTACAATGCCATCTGTAGAAAGATGGAAATATCTACACCGCAATCTGTGTAAACATGGAAATATCTACACCGATATCTGTAAAAACATGGAAATATCTACACCGCTATCTGTATAAACATGGAAATATCTACACCGCGATCTGTATAAACATGGAAATATCTACACCGCGATCTGTGTAAACATGGAAATATCTACACTGCCATCTGTAAAAACATGGAAATATCTACACATTCATCTGAATAAACATGGAAATATCTACACCACCATCTGTATAAACATGGAAATAGCTACAATACCATCTGTATACCCATGGAAATATCTACACCAACATCTGTATAAATATGGAAATATCTACACGGCCATCTGTATAAACATGGAAATATCTACACTGCCATCTGTAGAAAGATGGAAATATCTACACCGCTATCTCTATAAATATGGAAATATCTACACCGCCATCTGTATGAACATGAAAATATCTACACTGCCATCTCAATAAAGATGGAAGTATCTACTCCGACATGTGTATAAACACGGAAATATCTACACCACCATCTGTGTAAACATGGAAATACCTACACCGCTATCTGTATAAACATGGAAATATCTACACCGACATCTGCATGTCCTTGGAAATATCTACGCCACCATCTGAATAAACATGGAAATATCTACACGGCCATTTGTGTATAGCTGGAAATATCAACAGCGCCATCTGTACAAACATGGAAATATCTACACCGCTATCTCTATAGACATGGAAATATCTGCACCGCCATCTGTAAAAGCATGGAAATACCTATACAGTAATCTGTATAAACATGGAAATATCTACAATGCAATCTGTAGAAAGATGGAAATATCTACACCGCATTCTGTGTAAAAATGGAAATATCTACACCGATATCTGTATAAACATGGAAATATCTACACCGCGATCTGTATAAACATGGAAATATCTACACCGCGATCTGTATAAACATGGAAATATCTACACCGCGATCTGTATAAACATGGAAATACCTACAAAGTCATCTGTATAAACATGGAAATATCTACACTGCGATCTGTATAAACATGGAAATATCTACACCGCTATCTGTATAAACATGGAAATATCTACACAGTTATCTCTATAAACATGGAAATATCTACACCGCCATCTGTATAAACATGGAAATACCTACAAAGTCATCTGTATAAACATGGAAATATCTACACAGCCATCTGTATAAACATGGAAATATCTACACAGCCATCTGTATACACATGGAAATATCTACATCACTATCTGTATAAACATGGAAATAACTACACCGCTATTTGTATAAACAAGGAAATATCTACACTGTGATCTGTATAAACATGGAAATATCTACACCGCCATCTCTATAAACAGGGAAATATCTACACCCCTATCTGTATAAACATGGAAATATCCACACCGCTATCTCTATAAACATGGAAAAATCAACACCTCTATCTCTATGAACATGGAAATATCTACACCGCCATCTCTATAAACATGGAAATGTCTACACCACGATCAGTATAAACATGGAAATATCTACACCGCTATCTGTATAAACATGGAAATATCTCCACTGCTATCTCTATAAACATCGAAATATCTACACCGCCATCTGTATAAACATGGAAATACTTACAAAGTTATCTGTATAAACATGGAAATATCTACACCGCCATCTGTATAAACATGGAAATATCTACACAGCCATGTGTACATACATGGAAATATCTACACCGCTATCTATATAAACATGGAAATAACTACACCGCTATCTGTATAAACATGGAAATATCTACACCGCCATCTACATATCCATGGAAATATCTGCGCCACCATCTGTATAAACATGGAAATATCTACACGGTCATCTGTGTATAGATGGAAATATCAACACCGCCATCTGTGCAAACATGGAAATATCTGCACCGCTATCTGTATAAACATGGAAATATCTACACCGCGGTCTGTATAAACATGGAAATATCAACACCGCTATCGGTATAAACATGGAAATATCTACACCGCTATCTCTATAAACATGGAAATATCTACACCGTGATCTGTATAAACATGGAAATATTTACACCGCTATCTGTATAAACATGGAATCTTCTACACCGTTATCTGTATAAATTGGGAAATATCTACACCGCTATCTCAATAAACTTGGAAATATCTACACCACCATCTGTATAAACATGGAAATACCTATACAGTCATCTGTGTAAACATGGAAATATCTACACCACCATCTGTATAAACATGGAAATATCTACAATGCCACCTGTATACACATGGAAATACCTACACGGCAATCAGTGTATAGATGGAAACATCAACACCGCGATCTGTACAAACATGGAAATATCTACACTGCTATCTCTATAAACATGGAAATATCTACATTGCGGTCTCTATAAACATGGAAATATGTACACCATGATCTGTATAAACATGGAAATATATACACCGCTATCTGTATAAACATGGAAATATCTGCACCGCTATCCCTCTAAACATGGAAATAACTACAAAGACATCTGTATAAACTTGGAAATAACTACACAGTCATGTGTAGGAACATTTAAATATCTACACTGCCATCTGTATAAATATAGAAATATCTACACAGCCCTCTGTATAAATATGGAAATATCTGCATAGGCATCTGTGTAAACATGGAAATATCTGCACCGCTATCTGTATAAACATGGAAATACCTACACCGCTGTCTCTATAAACATGGAAATATGTACACCGCTATGTGTATAAACATGGAAATATCTCCACTGCTCTCTGTATAAACATGGAAATATCTCCACCGTTATCTGTATAAACATGGAAATATCAACAGCGCCATCTATATAAACATTGAAATATCTACACTGCCATCTGTAAAAACATGGAAATATCTACACATTCATCTGAATAAACATGGAAATATCTACACCACCATCTGTATAAACATGGAAATAGCTACAATACCATCTGTATACCCATGGAAATATCTACACCAACATCTGTATAAATATGGAAATATCTACACGGCCATCTGTATAAACATGGAAATATCTACACTGCCATCTGTAGAAAGATGGAAATATCTACACCGCTATCTCTATAAATACGGAAATATCTACACCGCCATCTGTATGAACATGAAAATATCTACACTGCCATCTCAATAAAGATGGAAGTATCTACTCCGCCATGTGTATAAACACGGAAATATCTACACCACCATCTGTGTAAACATGGAAATACCTACACCGCTATCTGTATAAACATGGAAATATCTACACCGACATCTGCATGTCCTTGGAAATACCTACGCCGCCATCTGAATAAACATGGAAATATCTACACGGCCATTTGGGTATAGCTGGAAATATCAACAGCGTCATCTGTACAAACATGGAAATATCTACACCGCTATCTCTATAGACATGGAAATATCTGCACTGCCATCTGTAAAAGCATGGAAATACCTATACAGTAATCTGTATAAACATGGAAATATCTACAATGCAATCTGTAGAAAGATGGAAATATCTACTCCGCATTCTGTGTAAAAATGGAAATATCTACACCGATATTTGTATAAACATGGAAATATCTACACCGCGATCTGTATAAACATGGAAATATCTACACCGCGATCTGTATAAACATGGAAATATCTACACAGTTATCTCTATAAACATGGAAATATCTACACCGCCATCTGAATAAACATGGAAATACCTACAAAGTCATCTGTATAAACATGGAAATATCTACACAGCCATCTGTATAAACATGGAAATATCTACACAGCCATCTGTATATACATGGAAATATCTACACCACTATCTGTATAAACATGGAAATAACTACACCGACATTTGTATAAACAAGGAAATATCTACACTGTGATCCTTATAAACATGGAAATTTCTACACCGCCATCTCTATAAACACGGAAATATCTACACCCATATCTGCATAAACATGGAAATATCCACACCGCTATCTCTATAAACATGGAAAAATCAACACCACTATCTCTATGAACATGGAAATATCTACACCGCCATCTCTATAAACATGGAAATGTCTACACCACGATCAGTATAAACATGGAAATATCTACACCGCTATCTGTATAAACATGGAAATATCTCCACTGCTATCTCTATAAACATCGAAATATCTACACCGCCATCTGTATAAACATGGAAATACTTACAAAGTTATCTGTATAAACATGGAAATATCTACACCGCCATCTGTATAAACATGGAAATATCTACACAGCCATGTGTACATACATGGAAATATCTACACCGCTATCTATATAAACATGGAAATAACTACACCGCTATCTGTATAAACATGGAAATATCTACACCGCCATCTACATATCCATGGAAATATCTGCGCCGCCATCTGTATAAACATGGAAATATCTACACGGTCATCTGTGTATAGATGGAAATATCAACACCGCCATCTGTACAAACATGGAAATATCTACACCGCTATCTCTATAGACATGGAAATATCTACACCGATATCTGTAAAAACATGGAAATATCTACACCACGACCTGTATAAACATGGAAATATCGACACCGCGATCTGTATAAACATGGAAAGATCTACACCGCGATCTGTATATACATGGAAATATCTACACCGCTATCTGTATAAACATGGAAATATCTACACAGTTATCTCGATAAACATGGAAATATCTACACCGCCATCTGTATAAACATGGAAATACCTGGAAAGTCATCTGTATAAACATGGAAATATCTACACAGCCATCTGTATAAACATGGAAATATCTACACAGCCATCTGTATATACATGGAAATATCTACACCACTATCTGTATAAACATGGAAATACCTACAAAGTCATTTGTATAAACATGGAAATACCTACAAAGTCATCTGTATAAACATGGAAATATCTACACAGCCATCTGTATAAACATGGAAATGTCTACACAGCCCGCTGTATAAATATGGAAATATCTGCATAGGCATCTGTATAAACATGGAAATATCCACACCGATATCTCTATAAACATGAAAAAATCAACACCGCTATCTCTATGAACATGGAAATATCTACACCGCCGTCTCTATAAACATGGAAATGTCTACACCACGATCAGTATAAACATGGAAATATCTACACTGCTATCTGTATAAACATGGAAATAGCTGCAATGCTATCACTATAAACATCGAAATATCTACACCGCCATCTGTATAAACATGGAAATACTTACAAAGTTATCTGTATAAACATGGAAATATCTACACCGCCATCTGTATAAACATGGAAATATCTACACAGCCATGTGTACATACATGGAAATATCTACTCCGCTATCTATATAAACATTGAAATAACTACACCGCTATCTGTATAAACATGAAAATATCTACACCGCCATCTAAATATCCATGGAAATATCTGCGCCGCCATCTGTATAAACATGGAAATATCTACAAGGTCATCTGTGTATAGATGGAAATATCAACACCGCAATCTGTACAAACATGGAAATATCCGCACCGCTATCTGTATAAACATGGAAATATCTACACCACGGTCTGCATAAACATGGAAATATCAACACCGCTATCGGTATAAACATGGAAATATCTACACCGCTATCTCTATAAACATGGAAATATCTACACCGTGATCTGTATAAACATGGAAATATTTACACCGCTATCTGTATAAACATGGAAACTTCTACACCATTATCTGTATAAATATGGAAATATCTACACCGCTATCTCGATAAAGTTGGAAATATCTACACCGCCATCTGTATAAACATGGAAATACCTATACAGTCATCTGTGTAAACATGGAAATATCTACACCACCATCTGTATAAACATGGAAATATCTACAATGCCATCTGTATACACAGGGAAATACCTACACGGCAATCAGTGTATAGATGGAAACATCAACACCGCCATCTGTACAAACATGGAAATATCTACACTGCTATCTCTATAAACATGGAAATATCTACACTGCGGTCTGTATAAACATGGAAATATCTACACCGGTATCTGTATAAACATGGAAATATCTACACCATGATCTGTATAAACATGGAAATATATACACCGCTATCTGTATAAACATGGAAATATCTGCACCGCTATCTCTATAAACATGGAAATAACTTCAAAGACATCTGTATAAACATGGAAATACCTACACAGTCATGTGTAGGAACATTTAAATATCTACACTGCCATCTGTATAAATATAGAAATATCTACACAGCCCTCTGTATAAATATGGAAATAAATGCATAGGCATCTGTGTAAACATGGAAATATCTTCACCGCTATCTGTATAAACATGGAAATACCTACACCGCTGTCTCTATAAACATGGAAATATGTACACCGCTATGTTTATAAACATGGAAATATCTCCACTGCTCTCTGTATAAACATGGAAATATCTCCACCGTTATCTGTATAAACATGGAAATATCAACAGCGCCATCTATATAAACATTGAAATATCTACACTGCCATCTGTAAAAACATGGAAATATCTACACAGTCATCTGAATAAACATGGAAATATCTACACCGCCATCTGTATAAACATGGAAATATCTACACAGCCATGTGTACAAACATGGAAATATCTACACCGCTATCTATATAAACATGGAAATAACTACACCGCTATCTGTATAAACATGGAAATATCTACACCGCCATCTACATATCCATGGAAATATCTGCGCCGCCATCTGTATAAACATGGAAATATCTACACGGTCATCTGTGTATAGATGGAAATATCAACACCGCCATCTGTACAAACATGGAATTATCTGCACCGCTATCTGTATAAACATGGAAATATCTACACCGCTATCGGTATAAACATGGAAATATCTACACCGCTATCTCTATAAACATGGAAATATCTACACCGTGATCTGTATACACATGGAAATATTTACACCGCTATCTGTATAATCATGGAAACTTCTCCACCGTTATCTGTATAAATATGGAAATAACTACACCGCTATCTCTATAAACTTGAAAATATCTACACCGCCATCTGTATAAATATGGAAATACCTATACAATCATCTGTGTAAACATGGAAATATCTACACCACCATCTGTATAAACATGGAAATATCTACAATGCCATCTGTATACACGTGGAAATACCTACACGGCAATCAGTGTATAGATGGAAACATCAACACCGCCATCTGTACAAACATGGAAATATCTACACTGCTATCTTTATAAACATGGAAATATCTACACTGCGGTCTGTATAAACATGGAAATATCTACACCGGTATCTGTATAAACATGGAAATATCTACACCATGATCTGTATAAACATGGAAATATATTCACCGCTATCTGTATAAACATGGAAATATCTGCACCGCTATCTCTATAAACATGGAACTAACTTCAAAGACATCTGTATAAACATGGGAATACCTACACAGTCATGTGTAGGAACATTTAAATATCTACACTGCCATCTGTATAAATATAGAAATATCTACACAGCCCTCTGTATAAATATGGAAATATCTGCATTGGCATCTGTGTAAACATGGAAATATCTGCACCACTATCTGTATAAACGTGGAAATACATACACCGCTGTCTCTATAAACATGGAAATATGTACACCGCTATGTGTATAAACATGGAAATATCTCCACTGCTCTCTGTATGAACATGGAAATATCTCCACCGTTATCTGTATAAACATGGAAATATCAACAGCGCCATCTATATAAACATTGAAATATCTACACTGCCATCTGTAGAAACATGGAAATATCTACACAGTCATCTGAATAAACATGGAAATATCTACACCACCATCTGTATAAACATAGAAATAGCTACAATACCATCTGTATACACATGGAAATATCTACACAGACATCTGTATAAATATGGAAATATCTACACGGCCATCTGTATAAACATGGTAATATCTACACTGCCAGCTGTAGAAAGATGGAAATATCTACACCGCTATCTCTATAAATATGGAAATATCTACACCGCCATCTCTATGAACATGAAAATATCTACACTGCCATCTCCATAAAGATGGAAGAATCTACTCCGCCATGTGTATAAACACGGAAATATCTACACCACCATCTGTGTAAACATGGAAATACCTACACCGCTATCTGTATAAACATGGAAATAACTACACCGCCATCTGCATGTCCTTGGAAATATCTAAGCCGCCATCTGAATAAACATGGAAATATCTACACGGCCATCTGTGTATAGATGGAAATATCAATACCGCCATCTGTATAAACATGGAAATATCTACACCGCTATCTGTATAGACATGGAAATATCTGCATCGCCATCTGTAAAACCATGGAAATACCTATACAGTCATCTGTATGAACATGGAAATATCTACAATGCCATCTGTAAAAAGATGGAAATATCTACACCGCAATCTGTGTAAACATGGAAATATCTACACCGATATCTGTAAAAACATGGAAATATCTACACCGCTATCTGTATAAACATGGAAATATCTACACCGCGATCTGTATAAACATGGAAATATCTACACCGCGATCTGTATAAACATGGAAATATCTACACTGCCATCTGTAAAAACATGGAAATATCTACACATTCATCTGAATAAACATGGAAATATCTACACCACCATCTGTATAAACATGGAAATAGCTACAATACCATCTGTATACCCATGGAAATATCTACACCAACATCTGTATAAATATGGAAATATCTACACGGCCATCTGTATAAACATGGAAATATCTACACTGCCATATGTAGAAAGATGGAAATATCTACACCGCTATCTCTATAAATATGGAAATATCTACACCGCCATCTGTATGAACATGAAAATATCTACACTGCCATCACAATAAAGATGGAAGTATCTACTCCGACATGTGTATAAACACGGAAATATCTACACCACCATCTGTGTAAACATGGAAATACCTACACCGCTATCTGTATAAACATGGAAATATCTACACCGACATCTGCATGTCCTTGGAAATATCTACGCCACCATCTGAATAAACATGGAAATATCTACACGGCCATTTGTGTATAGCTGGAAATATCAACAGCGCCATCTGTACAAACATGGAAATATCTACACCGCTATCTCTATAGACATTTAAATATCTGCACCGCCATCTGTAAAAGCATGGAAATACCTATACAGTAATCTGTATAAACATGGAAATATCTACAATGCAATCTGTAGAAAGATGGAAATATCTACACCGCATTCTGTGTAAAAATGGAAATATCTACACCGATATCTGTATAAACATGGAAATATCTACACAGTTATCTCGATAAACATGGAAATATCTACACCGCCATCTGTATAAACATGGAAATACCTGCAAAGTCATCTGTATAAACATGGAAATATCTACACAGCCATCTGTATAAACATGGAAATATCTACACAGCCATCTGTATATACATGGAAATATCTACACCACTATCTGTATAAACATGGAAATACCTACAAAGTCATTTGTATAAACATGGAAATACCTACAAAGTCATCTGTATAAACATGGAAATATCTACACAGCCATCTGTATAAACATGGAAATATCTACACAGCCCTCTGTATAAATATGGAAATATCTGCATAGGCATCTGTATAAACATGGAAATATCCACACCGCTATCTCTATAAACATGAAAAAATCAACACCGCTATCTCTATCAACATGGAAAAATCTACACCGCCGTCTCTATAAACATGGAAATGTCTACACCACGATCAGTATAAACATGGAAATATCTACACTGCTATCTGTATAAACATGGAAATAGCTGCACTGCTATCACTATAAACATCGAAATATCTACACCGCCATCTGTATAAACATGGAAATACTTACAAAGTTATCTGTATAAACATGGAAATATCTACACCGCCATCTGTATAAACATGGAAATATCTACACAGCCATGTGTACATACATGGAAATATCTACACCGCTATCTATATAAACATTGAAATAACTACACCGCTATCTGTATAAACATGGAAATATCTACACCGCCATCTAAATATCCATGGAAATATCTGCGCCGCCATCTGTATAAACATGGAAATATCTACAAGGTCATCTGTGTATAGATGGAAATATCAACACCGCCATCTGTACAAACATGGAAATAACTACACCACGGTCTGCATAAACATGGAAATATCAACACCGCTATCGGTATAAACATGGAAATATCTACACCGCTATCTCTATAAACATGGAAATATCTACACCGTGATCTGTATAAACATGGACATATTTACACCGCTATCTGTATAAACATGGAAACTTCTACACCGTTATCTGTACAAATATGGAAATATCTACACCGCTATCTCGATAAACTTGGAAATATCTACACCGCCATCTGTATAAACATGGAAATACCTATACAGTCATCTGTGTAAACATGGAAATATCTACACCACCATCTGTATAAACATGGAAATATCTACAATGCCATCTGTATACACATGGAAATACCTACACGGCAATCAGTGTATAGATGGAAACATCAACACCGCCATCTGTACAAACATGGAAATATCTACACTGCTATCTCTATAAACATGTAAATATCTACACTGCGGTCTGTATAAACATGGAAATATCTACACCGGTATCTGTATAAACATGGAAATATCTACACCATGATCTGTATAAACATGGAAATATATACACCGCTATCTGTATAAACATGGAAATGTCTGCACCGCTATCTCTATAAACATGGAAATAACTTCAAAGACATCTGTATAAACATGGAAATACCTACACAGACATGTGTAGGAACATTTAAATATCTACACTGCCATCTGTATAAATATAGAAATATCTACACAGCCCTCTGTATAAATATGGAAATACCTGCATAGGCATCTGTGTAAACATGGAAATATCTGCACCGCTATCTGTATAAACATGGAAATACCTACACCGCTGTCTCTATAAACATGGAAATATGTACACCGCTATGTATATAAACATGGAAATATCTCCACTGCTCTCTGTATAAACATGGAAATATCTCCACCGTTATCTGTATAAACATGGAAATATCAACAGCGCCATCTATATAAACATTGAAATATCTACACTGCCATCTGTAAAAACATGGAAATATCTACACAGTCATCTGAATAAACATGGAAATATCTACACCGCCATCTGTATAAACATGGAAATATCTACACAGCCATGTGTACATACATGGAAATATCTACACCGCTATCTATATAAACATGGAAATAACTACACCGCTATCTGTATAAACATGGAAATATCTACACCGCCATCTACATATCCATGGAAATATCTGCGCCGCCATCTGTATAAACATGGAAATATCTACACGGTCATCTGTGTATAGATGGAAATATCAACACCGCCATCTGTACAAACATGGAAATATCTGCACCGCTATCTGTATAAACATGGAAATATCTACACCGCGGTCTGTATAAACATGGAAATATCAACACCACTATCGGTATAAACATGGAAATATCTACACCGCTATCTCTATAAACATGGAAATATCTACACCGTGATCTGTATACACATGGAAATATTTACACCGCTATCTGTATAAACATGGAAACTTCTCCACCGTTATCTGTATAAATATGGAAATATCTACAATGCCATCTGTATACACATGGAAATACCTACACGGCAATCAGTGTATAGATGGAAACATCAACACCGCCATCTGTACAAACATGGAAATATCTACACTGCTATCTTTATAAACATGGAAATATCTACACTGCGGTCTGTATAAACATGGAAATATCTACACCGGTATCTGTATAAACATGGAAATATCTACACCATGATCTGTATAAACATGGAAATATATTCACCGCTATCTGTATAAACATGGAAATATCTGCAACGCTATCTCTATAAACATGGAACTAACTTCAAAGACATCTGTATAAACATGGGAATACCTACACAGTCATGTGTAGGAACATTTAAATATTAACACTGCCATCTCTATAAATATAGAAATATCTACACAGCCCTCTGTATAAATATGGAAATATCTGCATAGGCATCTGTGCAAACATGGAAATATCTGCACCGCTATCTGTATAAACGTGGAAATACCTACACCGCTGTCTCTATAAACATGGAAATATGTACACCGCTATGTGTATAAACATGGAAATATCTCCACTGCTCTCTGTATGAACATGTAAATATCTCCACCGTTATCTGTATAAACATGGTTATATCAACAGCGCCATCTATATAAACATTGAAATATCTACACTGCCATCTGTAAAAACATGGAAATATCTACAGAGTCATCTGAATAAACATGGAAATATCTACACCACCATCTGTATAAACATGGAAATAGCTACAATACCATCTGTATACACATGGAAATATCTACACAGACATCTGTATAAATATGGAAATATCTACACGGCCATCTGAATAAACATGGTAATATCTACACTGCCATCTGTAGAAAGATGGAAATATCTACACCGCTATCTCTATGAATATGGAAATATCTACACCGCCATCTCTATGAACATGAAAATATCTACACTGCCATCTCCATAAAGATGGAAGAATCTACTCCGCCATTTGTATAAACACGGAAATATCTACACCACCATCTGTGTAAACATGGAAATACCTACACCGCTATCTGTATAAACATGGAAATAACTACACCGCCATCTGCATGTCCTTGGAAATATCTACGCCGCCATCTGAATAAACATGGAAATATCTACACGGCAATCTGTGTATAGATGGAAATATCAACACCGCCATCTGTATAAACATGGAAATATCTACACCGCTATCTCTATAGACATGGAAATATCTGCATCGCCATCTGTAAAACCATGGAAATACCTATACAGTCATCTGTATAAACATGGAAATATCTACAATGCCATCTGTAGAAAGATGGAAATATCTACACCGCTATCTGTATAATCATGGAAATATTTTCACCGCTATCTGTAGAAACTTGGAAATATTTACACCGCTATGTCTATAAAAATGAAAATATCTACACCGCTATCTCCATAAACATGAAAATATGTACACTGTTGTTTGTATGAACATGAAAATATCTACACCGCTATCTCTATAAACATAGAAATATCTACATTGCTGTCTGTATAAACATGGAAATATCTACACAGCTATCTGTATAAACATGGAAATATCTACACCGCTATCTGTATAAACATGGAAATATCTACATGGAAAGCTGTATAAACATGGAAATATCTAGACAGTCATCTCTATAAACATGGAAATATCTATACCGCTATCTGTATAAACATGAAAATACCCACACCGCTATCTGTATAAACATGGATATACCCACACCGCTATCTGTATAAAGATGGAAATATCTGCACCGCTATCTTTATAAACATGGAAATATCTGAAACTCTATCTGTGTAAACATAGAAATATCTACACGGCTATTTGTGTAAACATGGAAATATCTGCACCGCTATCTGTATAAAGATGGAAATATCTACACCACTATCTGTAAAACGTGGAAATATCTACACCACTCTCTGTATAAACATGGAAATATCTACACCGATATCTGTATAAACATGGAAATATCTATACCGCTATCTGTATAAACTAGGAAATATCTACACCGCCATCTGTATAAACATGGAAATACCTACACCGCTATCTGTATAAATATGGAAATATCCACTCTGCTATGTCTATAAACATGGAAATACCTACACCGCTATCTCTATAAACATGGAAATATCTACACTGCAATCTCTATATACATGGAAATATCTACACCGCCATCTCTTTAAACATGAAAATATCTACACCGACATCTTCAGAAACATGGATGTATCTACACCGCCATCTGTAAAAACATGGAAATATCTACACCACTATCTGTATAAACATGGAAATATCCTCACTGCCATGTGTATAAACATGGAAATATCTACACGGCAATCTGTATAAATATGGAAATACCTACACCGCTGCCTCTATAGACATGTAAATATCTACACCGCTATCTGTATAAACATGGAAATACCTACACTGCCATCTGTATAAAGATGGAAATATCTACACCGCGAGCTGTATAAACATGGAAATATCTACACCGCTATCTGTATAAACATGGTAATACCAACACCGTTATCTGTATAAACATGGAAATATCTTCACCGCTATCTGTATAAACATGGAAATACCAATACTGTTATCTGTATAAACATGGAAATATCTACACCGCTATCTCTGTAAACATGGAAATATCTACACAGCTATCTGTATAAACATGGAAATATCTACAGTGCCTTCTGTATAAACATGGAAATATCTACAGCGCCATCTGTATAAACATGGAAATATCTACACAGCCATCTGTACAAACATGGAATTATCTACACAGCCATCTGTATAAACATGGAAATATCTACACCGCTATCCCTATAAACATGGAAATATCTACACCGCTATCTGTATAAACATGGAAATATCTACATCGCTATCTGTATAAACAGGGAAATATCTCTGCCGCTATCTGCATAAACATGGAAATATCTACACCGCTATCCATATAAACATGGAAATATCTACACCGCTATCTGTATAAACATGGAAATATATACAATTCTATCTGTGTAAACATGGAAATATCTACAAAGCTATCCGTGTAAACTTGGAAATATCTACACAGCTATCTGTGTAAAAATGGAAATATCTACACAGCAATCTGTGCAAAGATGGAAATACCTACACTGCTATCTCTGTAAACATGGAAATATCTACACCGCTATCTGTATAAACATGGAAATATCTATACCGCAGTCTCTATAAACATGGAAATATCTCCACCGCTATCTGTATAAACATGAAAATATCTACACCGCTATCTGCATAATCATGGACATTTCTACACCGCAATCTCTATAAACATGGAAATATCTACCACGGTATGTGTGTATACTTGGAAATATCTACACAACTATCTGTGTAAACGTGGAAATATCTACACAGCTATCTGCGTCAACATGGAAATATCTACAAGGCAATCTGTGCAAAGATGGAAATAACAAAACCGCTATCTCTGTAAACTTGGAAATATCCACACCGCTACGTGTATAAACATGGAAATATCTACACCGCTGTCGGTATAAACAAGGAAATATCTACACCGCCATCTGTAGAAACATGGAAATATTTACACCGCAATCTGTACAAACATCGAAATACCTACACCGCTATCTGTATAAATATGGAAATATCTACACCGTCATATCTAAGAACATGGAAATACCTATACCGCTATCTGCATAAACATGGAAATATTCACGCAGACAACTGTATAAACATGGAAATATCTACACCGCCATCTCTATAAACATGAAAATATCTATACCGCCATCTTCAGAAACATGGATCTATCTACACCGCCATCTGTATAAACATGGAAATATCTACACCAGTATCTGTATAAACATGGAAATATCTTCACTGCCATCTGTATAAACATGGAAATATCTACACCGCCATCTGTATAAAGTTGGAAATATCTACACCGCAATCTGTATAAATATGGAAATACCTACACCGCTATCTCTATAGTCATGGAAATATCTACACCGCTATCTGTATAAACATGGAAATATATACACTGCCATCTGTATAAAGATGGAAATATCTACACCATGAGCTGTATAAACATGGAAATATCTACACCGCTATCTCTATAAACATGAAAATACTTACACCACCATCTCTATAAACATGGAGATATTTACACCGCTATCTCTATAAACATAGAAATAACTACACCGCCATCTCTATAAACATGGAAATATCTACACCACCATCTGCATAAACTTGGAAATATCTACACTGGCATCTGTAGACAGATGGAAATGTCTACAAAGCGATCTGTATGAACATGGGATTTTCTACATGGCTACCTGTATAAACATGGAAATATCTACACCGCCATCTGTATCAACATGGAAATAACTACACCGCAATCTGTATAAACATGGAAATATCTACAATGCTATCTCTGTAAACATGGAAATATCTACACAGCTATCTGTGTAAACTTGTAAATATCTACACCGCTATCAGTGTAAATTTGGCAATACCTACAACGCAATCTGTGCAAAAATGGAAATACCTACACTGCTATCTCTGTAAACATGGAAATATCTTCACCGATATCTGTATAAACCTGGAAATATCTACACTGCCCTCTGTATAAACATGGAAATACCTTCACCGCTTTCTGTATAAACATGAAAATATCTACACTGCTATCTCTATATACATGTAAATATCTTCACCTCCATCTCTATAAACATGAAAATATCTACACCGCCATCTTCAGAAACATGGATGTATCTACACCGCCATCTGTATAAACATGGAAATATCTACATCACTATCTGAAAAAACATGGAAATATCTTCACTGCCATCTGTATAAACATGGAAATATCTACAACGCCATCTGTATAAAGATGGAAATATCTACACCGCAATCTGTATAAATATGGAAATAACTACACGACTGTCTCTATAGACATGGAAATATCTACACCGCTATCTGTATAAACATGGAAATATCTACACTGCCATCTGTATAAAGATGGAAATATCTACACCGCGAGCTGTATAAACATGGAAATATCTACACCGCCATCTGTATAAACATGGAAATAACATTACTGCTATCTGTATAAACGTGGAAATACCTACACCGCTATCTCTATAAACATGAAAGTACTTACACCACAATCTCTATAAACATGGAAATATTTACACCGCTATGTCTGTAAACTTAGAAATAACTAGACCGCCATCTCTATAAACATGGAAATATCTACACCGCTATCTGCATAAACATGGAAATATCTACACAGACATCTGTATAAACATGGAAATATCTACACCGCCATCTCTATAAACATGAAAATATCTACACCGCCATCTTCAGAAACATGGAAGTAGCTAAACTGCCGTCTGTATAAACATGGAAATATCTACACCACTATCTGTATACACATGGAAATACCTTCACTGCCATCTGTATAAACATGGAAATACCTACATCGCCATATGTATAAAGATGGAAATAACTACACCGCAATCTCTATAAATATGGAAATACCTACACCGCTATCGCTATAGACAAGGAAATATCTACACCGCTATCTGTATAAACATGGAAATATCTACACTGCCATCTGTATAAAGATGGAAGTATCTACACCACGAGCTGTATAAACATGGAAATATCTACACCGCTATCTGTATAAACATGGAAATAACAACACCGTTATCTGTATAAACATGGAAATAGCTACACCACTATCTCTATAAACATGAAAACACTTACACCACCATCTCTATAAACATGGAGATATTTACACCGCTATCTCTATAAACATAGAAATAACTACACAACCATCTCTATAAACATGGAAATATCTACACCGCCATCTGAATAAAAATGGAAATATCCACACAGACATCTGTATAAGCTTGGAAATATCTACACTGAAATCTGTAGAAAACTGGAAATGTCTACAAAGTGATCTGTATAAACATGGGAATTTCTACACCGCTACCTGTATAAACATGGAAATATCTACACCGCTATCTGTATCAACATGGAAAAAACTACACCGCAATCTGTATAAACATGGAAATATCTTCATCGATATCTGTATAAACATGGAAATATCTACACCGCCATCTGTATAAACATGGAAATATCTACAGCGCCATCTGTATAAACATGGAAATATCTACAGCGCCATCTGTATAAACATGGAAATATCTACACCGCCATCTGTACACACATGGAATTATCTACACAGCCATCTGTATATACATGGAAATATCTACACCGCTATCTCTATAAACATGGAAATATCTACGCCGCTATCTGTATAAACATGGAAATATCTACACCGCTATCTGTATAAACATGGAAATATCTACAACTCTATCTGTGTAAACATGGAAATATCTACACAGCTATCTGTGTAAACTTGGAAATATCTACAAAGCTATCCGTGTAAAAATGGAAATATCTACACAGCAATCTGCGCAAAGATGGAAATATCTACACTGCTATCTCTGTAAACATGGAAATATCTACACCGCTATCTGTATAAACATGGAAATATCTTTACCACAGTGTCTATAAACATGGAAATAACTCCACCGCTATCTGTATAAACATGAAAATATCTACACCGCTTTCTGTATAAACATGGAAATTTCCACACCGCAATCTCTATAAACATGGAAATATCTAAACGCTATGTGTGTAAACTTGGAAATATCTACAAAGCTATCTGTGTAAACTTGGAAATATCTACACAGCTATCTGCGTAAACATGGAAATATCTACACGTCTATCTATGCAAAGATGGAAATAACTACACCGCTATCTCTTTAAACATGGAAATCTCTACACCGCTACCAGTATAAACATGGAAATATTTACACCGCTGTCTGTATAAACAAGGAAATATCTACACCGCCATCTGTAGAAACATGGAAATATCTACATCGCAATCTGTATAAACATGGAAATAACTACACCGCTATCTGTATAAATATGGAAATATCTACACCGCCGTCTCTATAAACATGGAAATAACTACACCGCTTTCTCTATAAACATGGAAATATCTACGCTTCAATCTCTTTATTCATGGAAATAAGTACAACGCCATCTCTATAAAAATGAAAATATCTACACCGCCATCTTCAGAAACATGGATGTATCTACACCGCCATCTGTATAAACTTGGAAATATCTACACCGCCATCTGTATAAAGATGGAAATATCTACACCGCAATCTGTATAAATATGGAAATAGCTACACCGCTATCTCTATAGACATGGAAATATCTACACCGCTATCTGTATAAACATGGAAATATCTCCACTCCCATTTGTATAAAGATGGAAATATCCACACCGTGATCTGTATAAACATGGAAATATCTACACCGCTATCTCTATAAACATGGAAGTAGCAACACCGCTATCTGTATATACATGGAAATATCTACACCGCTATCTCTATAAACATGAAAATACTTACACCACCATCTCTATAAACATGGAAATATCTACACAGCCATCTGCATAAACATGGAAATATCTACACAGACATCTGTATAAACTTGGAAATATCTACACTGACATCTGTAGAACGATGGAAATACCTACAAAGCCATCTGTATAAACATGGGAATTTCTACACCGCTACCTGTATAAACATGGAAATATCTACACCGCTTTCTGTATCAACATGGAAATAACTACACTGCAATCTCTATAAACATGGAAATATCTACACAGCAATCTGTGCAAAGATGGAAATATCTACACCGCCGTCTCTATAAACATGGAAATATCTACACTGCTATCTGTATAAACATGGAAATAACTACACCGCTATCTGTATAAACATGGAAATTTTTACACTGCTATCTGTATAAACATGGAAATATCTCCACCGCTATCTTTATAAACACGGAAATACCTACACTGGTATCTTTAAAAATATGGAAATACCTACACCGCTATCTCTATAAACAATGAAATATCTACAACGCTATCTGTGTAAACATGGAAATATCTACACAGCTATCTGTGTAAACTTGGAAATATCTACAGTGCAATCTGTGTAAGCATGGAAATATCTACAACGCTATCTGTGTAAACATGGAAATATTTACAAGGCTGTCTGTGTAAACAGGGAAATATCTACACAGCTATCTGTAAAACGTGGAAATATCTACACCACTATCTGTATAACCCTGAAAATATCTACACCGCTATCTGTATCAACATGTAAATTACTACACCGCTATATGTATAAACATGGAAATATCTACAGTGATATCTCTGTAAACATGGAAATATCGACACAGGTGTCTGTGTAAACTTGGAAATATCTACACTGCTATATGTTTAAAGTTTGCAATGTCTACACCGCATTCTGTGCAAAGATGGAAATATCTTTACCGCTATATCTGTAAACATGGAAATACCTACACCGCTATATGTATAAACATGGAAATATCTACACAGCCATCTGTATACACATGGAAATATCTACACAGCAATCTGTATAAACATGGAAATATCTACACCGCTATCTCTATAAACATGGAAATATCTACACAGCTATCTGTATAAACATGGAAATATCTACATCGTTATCTGTATAAACAGGGAAATATCTCCACCGCTATCTGTGTAAACATGGAAATATCTACACCGCTATCTGTATATACATGGAAATATCTACACCGCAATCTGTATAAACAAGGAAATATCTACAACGCCATCTTTGGAAACATGGAAATATCTACACCGCCATCTGTATAAACATGGAAGTACCTACACCGCTATCTGTATAAATATGGAAATGTCTACACCTCTATCTCTATAAACATGGAAATACCTACACCACTTGCACTATAAACATGGAAATATCTACACTGCCTTCTTCAGAAACATGGCTTTATCTACACCGCCATCTGTATAAACATGGAAATATCTGCACCACTATCTGTATAAAGATGGAAATATTTAAACCGCTATCTCTATAAACATGGAAATATCTACACCGCTATCTCTATAAACATGGAAATATCTACACCGTCATCTGTATTAACATGGAAATATCTACACATTCATCTGTATAAACGTGGAAATATCTACACTGTCATCTATATAAACATGGAAATATCTAGAGAGAACTCTGTATAAACATGGAAGTACCGGCACAGCCATCTGTATAAACATGGAAATATCTACACCGCTATGTGTATTAACGTGGAAATATCTCCATTTCTATCTCTATAAACATGGACATATCTCCACGGCAATCTGTATAAACATGAAAGTATCTACACGGCTATCTCTATAAACATGGAAATATCTACACTGCCATCTGTACCAACATGGAAATATCTAGACAGTCATCTGTAGAAACATGGAAATATCTACACTGCTATCTGTATAAACTTGGAAATAACTACACCGCTATCTCTATAAACATGGAAATATGTACACTGCTATATGTATAAAAATGGAAATATCTCCACTGCTCTCTGTATAAACATGGAAATATCTCCACCGTTATCTGTATAAACATGGAAATATCTACAGCGCCATCTCTATAAACATTGAAATATCTACACTGCCATCTGTAAAAACATGGAAATATCTACACAGTCATATGAATAAACATTGAAATATCTACAACACCGTCTGTATAAACATGGAAATACCTATAATACCATCTGTATACACATGGAAATATCTACACAGACATCTGTATAAATATGGAAATATCTTCACCGCCATCTTTATAAACATGGAAATATCTTCACTGCCATCTGTAGAAAGTTGGAAATATCTACACCACTATCACTATAAATATGGAAATATCTACACCGCCATCTCTATAAACATGAAAATATCTACACTGCCATCTCCATAAAGATGGAAGTATCTACTCCGCCATCTGTATAAACACGGAAATATCTACACCAACATCTGTGTAAACATGGAAATATCCACACCGCTATCTGTATAAACATGGAAATATCTACACCAGCATCTGCATGTCCATGGAAATTTCTATCACGCCATCTGTATAAACATGGAAATATCTACACGGCCATCTGTGTATAGATGGAAAAATCAACACCGCCTACTGTACAAACATGGAAATATCTACACCGCTATCTCTATAAACATGGAAATATCTGCATTGCCATCTGTAAAAACATGGAAATACCTATACAGTCATCTGTATATACATGGAAATATCTACAATGCTATCTGTATACACATGGAAATATCTACACAGCCATCTGCATAAACATGAAAATATCTACACTGCCATCTCCATAAACATGGAACTAACTACTCAGCCATCTGTATAAACATGGAAATATCTACACCGCTATATCTATAAACATGGAAATATCTACACCGCTATCTCTATAAACATGGAAATATCTACATCGGTATCTGTATAAACAAGGAAATATCTCCAATGCTATCTGTGTAAACATGGAAATATCTACACCGCTCTCTGTATATACATGGAAATATCTACACCGCTATCTGTATAAACAAGGAAATATCTACACCGCCATCTTTAGAAACATGGAAATATCTAAACCACCATCTGTATAAACATGGAAATACCTACACCGCTACCTGTATAAATATGGAAATGTCTACACCGCTATCTCTATAAACATGGAAATAGCTACAGCACTTGCACTATAAACATGGAAATATCTGCACCGAAATCTCTGTAAACATGGAAATCTCTACACCGCCGTCTATGTAAACATGAAAATATCTACACTGCCATATTCAGAAACATGGCTGTATCTACACCGCCATCTGTATAAACATGGAAATATCCACACCAATATCTGTATAAAGATGGAAATATTTAAACCGCTATCTCTATAAACATGGAATTATCTACACCGCTATCTCTATAAACAGGGAAATATCTACACCGCCATCTGTATTAAAATGGAAATATCTACACAGTCATCTGTATAAACCTGGAAATATCTACACTGTCATCTATATAAACATGGAAATATTTACAGAGAACTCTGTATAAACATGGAAATATCGGCACAGCCATCTGTATAAACATGGAAATATCTACACCGCTATGTGTATTAACGTGGATATATCTCCATTGCTATCTGTATAAACATGGACATATCTCCACGGCGATCTGTATAATCATGAAAATATCTACACCGCTATCTCTATAAACATGGAAATATCTACAATGCCATCTGTACAAACATGGAAATATCTACACAGTCATCTGTAGAAACATGGAAATATCTACACCGCTATCTCTATAAACATAGAAATAACTACACCGCTATGTCTATAAACATGGAAATATCTACACCGCTATCTCCATCAACATGGAAATATACACACCGCCATCTCTTTAAACATGGAGGTATCTACAACGCCATCTACATAAATAAGAAAATATCTACACTGCCATTTATATAAACATGGAAATATCTACACAGCCATCTGTATAAACATGGAAATATCTAGACCGCTATATGTGTAAACATGGAAATATCTTCACAGCTATCTCTATAAACATGGAAATATCTACACCGCCATCTGTATAAACATGGAAATACCTACAAAGTCATGTGTATAAACATGGAAATATCTACACAGCCATCTGTATAAACATGGAAATATCTACACAGCCATCTGTATATACATGGATATACCTTCAACTCTATCTGTATAAACATGGAAATGTCTACACCGCTATTTATATAAACAAGGAAATATCTACACCGCCATATGTTTAAACATGGAAATATATACACAGACATCTGTTTATACATGGAAATATCTACACCGCTATCTGTATAAACATGCTAATAACTACACCGCTATCTGTATAAACGTAGAAATATTTGCACCGCTATCCCTAAAAACATGGTAATATCAACACTGCAATCTGTATAAACATGGAAATATGTACACCATGATCTGTATAAACATGGAAATATCTACACCGCGATCAGTATAAACATGGAAATAGCTACACCGTGATCTGTATAAACATGGAAATATCTACACCGCCGTCTCTTTAAACATGGAAATATGTAGAGCCTTATATGTATAAACATGGAAATATCCACACATCTATCTCTATAAACATGGAAAAATCAACACCTCTATCTCTATGAACATGGAAATATCTACACTGCCATCTCTATAAACATTTAAATATCTACACCGCGATCAGTATAAACATGGAAATATCTACACCGCTATCTGTATAAACATGGAAATATCTCCACTGCTATCTCTATAAACATCGAAATATCTACACCGCCATCTGTATAAACATGGAAATACTTACAAAGTTATCTGTATAAACATGGAAATATCTGCACCGCCATCTGTATAAACATGGAAATATCTACACAGCCATGTGTATATACATGGAAATATCTACACCTCTATCTATATAAACATCGAAATATCTTCACCGCTATCTGAATAAATATGGAAATATCTACACCGCCATCTACATATCCATAGAAATATCTGTGCCGCCATCTGTATAAACATGGAAATATCTACACGGTCATCTGTGTATAGATGGAAATATCAACACCGCCATCTGTACAAACATGGAAATATCTGCACCGCTATCTGTATAAACATGGAAATATCTACACCGCGGTCTGTATAAACATGGAAATATCTACACCGCTATCTGTATAAACATGGAAATATCTACACCGCTATCTCTATAAACATGGAAATATCTACAAAGCCATCTGTATAAACATGGAAATAACTACACAGTCATGTGTAGGAACATGGAAATATATACACTGCCATCTGTATAAACATGGAAATATCTACACAGCCCTCTGTATAAATATGGAAATACCTGCATAGGCATCTGTATGAACATGGAAATATCTGCACCGCTGTCTGTATGAACATGGAAATACCTACACCACTGTCTCTGTAAGCATGGAAATATGTACACCGCTATGTGAATAAACATGGAAATATCTCCACTGCTGTTTGTATAAACATGGAACTATCTACACCGCGATCTGTATAAACATGGAAATATCTACACCGCTATCTGTGTAAACATGGAAATATCTACACAGCTATCTCTATAAACAAGGAAATACCTACACCGCCATCTGTATAAACATGGAAACACCTACAAAGTCATCTGTATAAACATGGAAATATCTACACAGCCATCTGTATAAACATGGAAATATCTACACAGACATCTGTATATACATGGAAATATCTACACCGCTATCTGTATAAACATGGAAATAACTACACCGCTATTTTTATAAACAAGGAAACATCTACACCGCCATCTGTTTAAACATGGAAATATATACACAGACATCTGTATAAACATGGAAATATCTCCACTGCTATCTCCATAAACATCGAAATATCTACACCGCCATCTGTATAAACATGGAAATACTTACAAAGTTATCTGTATAAACATGGAAATATCTACACCGCCATCTGGATAAACATGGAATTATCTACACAGCCATGTTTACATACATGGAAATGTCTACACCGCTCTCTATATAAACATGGAAATAAGTACAGCGCTATCTGTATATACATGGTAATATCTACACCACCATCTACATATCCATAGAAATATCTGCGCCGCCATCTGTATAAACATGGAAATATCTACACGGTCATCTGTGTATAGATGGAAATATCAACACCGCCATCTGTACAAACATGGAATTATCTAAACCGCAGTCTGTATAAACATGGAAATATCTACACCACTATCTGTATAAACATGGAAATATCCACACCGCTATCTCTATAAACATGGAAATATCTACACCGTGATCTGTATAACCATGGAAATATTTACACTGCTATCTGTATAAACATGGAAATTTCTACACCGTTATTTGTATAAATATGTAAATATCTACACCACTATCTCTATAAACATGGAAATATCTACACCGTCATCTGTATAAACATGGAAATACCTATACAGTCATCTGTGTAAACATGGAAATATACACACCACCATCTGTATGAACATGGAAATATCTACAATGCCATCTGTATACACATGGAAATACCTACACGGCAATCTGTGTATAGATGGAAACAGCAACACGGCCATCTGTACAAACATGGAAATATATACACTGTTATCTCTACAAACATGGAAATATCTACACCGCCATCTGTATAAACATGGAAATATCTACACCGCGATCTGTATAAACATGGAAATATCTACACCGCTATCTGTATAAACATGGAAATATCTACACAGCTATCTCTATAAACATGGAAGTATCTACACCGCCATATATATAAACATGGAAATACCTACAAAGTCATCTGTATAAACATGGGAACATCTACACAGCCATCTGTATAAACATGGAAATATCTACTCAGACATCTGTATATACATGGAAATATTTGCACCGCTATCTGTATAAAAATGGGAATAACTACACCGCTATTTGTATAAACAAGGAAATATTTACACCATGATCTGCATAAACATGGAAATATCTACACCGCTATTTGTATAAACAAGGAAATATCTTCACCGCTATCTGTATAAGCATGGAAATAACTACACCGCTATTTGTATAAACAAGGAAATATCTACACCGTGATCTGTATAAACATGGAAATAACTACACCGCTATTTGTATAAACAAGGAAATGTCTACACAACCATCTGTTTAAACATGGAAATATATGCACAGACATCTGTTTGTACATGGAAATATCTACACCGCTATCTGTATAAATGTGGAAATATTTGCACCGCTATCCGTATAAACATGGTAATATCAACACCGCGATCTGTATAAACATGGAAATATCTACACCATGATCTGTATAAACATGGAAATATCTACACTGCGATCTGTATAAACATGGAAATATCTACACCGTGATCTGTATAAACATGGAAATAGCTACACCGCCATCTCTATAAACATGGAAATATCTACACCCCTATCTGTATAAACATGGAAATATCCACACCGCTATCTCTATAAACATGGGAAAATCAACACCGCTATCTCTATGAACATGGAAATATCTACTCCGCCATCTCTATAAACATGGAAATATCTACACCGCGATCAGTATAAACGTGGAAATATCTACATCGCTATCTGTATAAACATGGAAATATCTCCACTGCAATCTCTATAAGCATCGAAATATCTACACCGCCATCTATATTAACATGGAAATACTTACAAAGTTATCGGTATAAACATGGAAATATCTACACCGCCATCTGTATAAACATGGAAATATCTACACAGCCATGTGCATATACATGGAAATATCTACACAGCTATCTATATAAACATGGAAATAACTACACCGCTATCTGTATAAACATGGAAATATCTACACCGCCACCTTCATATCCATGGAAATAACTGCGCCGCCATCTGTATAAACATGGAAATATCTACACGGTCATCTGTGTAGAGATGGAAATAACAACAAAGCCATCTGTAGAAACATGGAAATATCTGCACCGCTATCTGTATAAACATGGAAATATCTACACCGCCATCTCTATAAACACGGAAATATCTACACCCCTATCTGCATAAACATGGAAATATCCACATCGCTATCTCTATAAACATGGAAAAATCAACACCGCTATCTGTATGAACATGGAAATATCTATACCGCCATCTCCATAAACATGGAAATATCTACACCGCGATCAGTATAAACATGGAAATATCTCCACTGCTATCTCTATAAACATTGAAATATCTACACCGCCATCTGTATAAACATGGAAATACTTACAAAGTTATTGGTATAAACATGGAAATATCTACACCGCCATCTGTATAAACATGGAAATATCTACACAGCCTTGTGTATATACATGGAAATATCTACACAGCTATCTATACAAACATGGAAATAACTACACCGCTATCTGTGTAAACATGGAAATATCTACACCGCCATCTACATATCCATGGAAATATCTGCACCGCCATCTGTATAAACATGGGAATATCTACACGGTCAACTGTGTATAGATGGAAATAACAACAAAGCCATCTGTAGAAACATGGAAATATCTGCACCGCCATCTGTATAAACATGGAAATATCTACACCGCGGTCTGTATAAACATGGAAATAGCTAAACCGCTATCTGTATAAACATGGAAATATCTACATCGCTATCTGTATAAACTTGGATATACCAACAGCGCTATCGGTATAAACATGGAAATATCTACAACGCCATCTATATAAACATGGGAATATCTACACTGCTATGTCTATAAACATGGAAATACCTACACCGCTATCTCTATAAACATGGAAATATCTACACCGCTATCTGTATAAACATGGTAATATCTACACCACCATCTATATAAACATGGAAATATCTACACCGCCATCTGTATAAACATGAAAATATCTACAATGCCATCTGTAGAAAGATGTAAATATCTACACCGCAATCTGTGTAAACATGGAAATATCTACAACAATATCTGTAAAAACATGGAAATATCGACACCACTATCTGTATAAACATGGAAATATCTACACAGCTATCTCTATAAACATGGAAATATCTACCCCGCCATCTGTATAAACATGGAAGTACCTACAAAGTCATCTGTATAAACATGGAAATATCTAAAAGCCATCTGTATAAACATGGAAATATCTACACAGCCATCTGTATATTCATGGAAATATCTACACCGCTGTCTTTAAAAACATGGAAATAACTACACCGCTTTTTGTATAAACAAGGAAATATCTACACCGTGATCTGTATAAACATGGAAATATTTACAGCCCTATCTGTATAAACATGGAAATTTCTACACCGTTATCTGTATAAATATGGAAATATCTACACCGTTATCTCTATAAACATGGAAATATCTACACCGCCATCTGTGTAAACATGGAAATACCTATACAGTCATCTGTGTAAACATGGAAATATCTACACCACCATCTGTATAAACTTGGAAATCTCTACAATGCCATCTGTATACACATGGAAATACCTACACGGCAATCTGTGTATACATGGAAACATCAACACCGCCATCTGTACAAACATGGAAATATATACACTGCTATCTCTACAAACATGGAAATATCTACACCGCCATCTGTATAAACATGGAAATATCTACACCGCGATCTGTGTAAAGATGGAAATATCTACACCGCTATCTGTATAAACATGGAAATATCTACACAGCTATCTCTATATACATGGAAATATCTACACCGCCATATATATAAACATGGAAATACCTACAAAGTCATCTGTATAAACATGGGAACATCTACACAGCCATCTGTATAAACATGGAAATACCTACACAGCCATCTGTATATTCATGGAAATATTTGCACCGCTATCTGTATAAAAATGGAAATTACTACACCGCTATTTGTATAAACAAGGAAATATTTAAACCATGATCTGTATAAACATGGAAATATCTACACCGCTATTTGTATAAACAAGGAAATATCTTCACCGCTATCTGTATAAGCATGGAAATAACTCCACCGCTATTTGTATAAACAAGGAAATATCTACACCGTGATCTGTATAAACATGGAAATAACTACACCGCTATTTGTATAAACAAGGAAATATCTACACCACCATCTGTTTAAACATGGAAATATATACACAGACATCTGTTTGTACATGGAAATATCTACACCGCTATCTGTATAAACATGCTAATAACTACACCGCTATCTTTATAAATGTGGAAATATTTGCACCGCTATCCCTATAAACATGGTAATATCAACACCGCGATCTGTATAAACATGGAAATATCTACACCATGATCTGTATAAACATGGAAATATCTACACCACGATCTGTATAAACATGGAAATAGCTACACCGTGATCTGTATAAACATGGAAATAGCTACACCGTCATCTCTATAAACATGGAAATATCTACACACCTATCTGTATAAACATGGAAATATCCACACCGCTATCTCTATAAACCTGGAAAAATCAACACCGCTATCTCTATGAACATGGAAATATCTACACCGCCATCTCTATAAACATGGAAATATCTACACCGCGATCAGTATAAACGTGGAAATATCTACATCGCTATCTGTATAAACATGGAAATATCTCCACTGCAATCTCTATAAGCATCGAAATATCTACACCGCCATCTGTATTAACATGGAAATACTTACAAAGTTATCGGTATAAACATGGAAATATCTACACCGCCATCTGTATAAACATGGAAATATCTACACAGCCATGTGTATATACATGGAAATATCTACACAGCTATCTATATAAACATGGAAATAACTGCACCGCTATCTGTATAAACATGGAAATACCTACAGCGCCATCTACATATCCATGGAAATATCTGCGCCGACATCTGTATAAGCATGGAAATATCTACACGGTCATCTGTGTATAGATGGAAATATCAACACCGCCATCTGTACAAACATGGAAATATCTGCACCGCTATCTGTATAAACCTGGAAATATCTACACCGTGTTCTGTATAAACATGGAAATATCTACACCGCTATCTGTATAAACATGGAAATATCTACACCGCTATCTCTATAAACATGGAAATATCTACGCCGTGATCTGAATAAACACGGAAATATTTACACCGCTATCTGTGTAAACATGGAAACTTCTACACCGTTATCTGTATAAATATGGAAATATCTACACCGCTATCTCTATAAACTTGGAAATATCTACACCGCCATCTGTATAAACTTGGAAATACCTATACAGTCATCTGTGTAAACATGGAAATATACACACCACCATCTCTATAAACATGGAAATATCTACAATGCCATCTGTATACACATGGGAATACCTACACGGCAATCTGTGTATAGATGGAAACAGCAACACCGCCATCTGTACAAACATGGAAATATATACACTGCTATCTCTACAAACATGGAAATATCTACACCGCCATCTGTATAAACATGGAAATATCTACACCGCGATCTGTATAAACATGGAAATATCTACACCGCTATCTGTATAAACATGCAAATATCTACACAGCTATCTCTATAAACATGGAAGTATCTACACCGCCATATATATAAACATGGAAATACCTACAAAGTCATCTGTATAAACATGGGAACATCTACACAGCCATCTGTATAAACATGGAAATATCTACACAGCCATCTGTATATACATGGAAATATTTGCACCGCTATCTGTATAAAAATGGAAATAACTACACCGCTATTTGTATAAACAAGGAAATATTTACACCATGATCTGCATAAACATGGAAATATCTACACCGCTATTTGTATAAACAAGGAAATATCTTCACCGCTATCTGTATAAGCATGGAAATAACTACACCGCTATTTGTATAAACAAGGAAATATCTACACCGTGATCTGTATAAACATGGAAATATCCACACCGCTATTTGTATAAACAAGGAAATGTCTACACAACCGTCTGTTTAAACATGGAAATAAATACACAGACATCTGCTTATACATGGAAATATCTACACCGCTATCTGTATAAACATGATAATAACTACACCGCTATCTGTATAAATGTGGAAATATTTGCACCGCTATCCCTATAAACATGGTAATATCAACACCGCGATCTGTATAAACATGGAAATATCTACACCATGATCTGTATAAACATGGAAATATCTACACCGCGATCTGTATAAACATGGAAATATCTACAACGTGATCTGTATAAACATGGAAATAGCTAAACTGCCATCTCTATAAACATGGAAATATCTACACCCCTATCTGTATAAACATGGAAATATCCACAACGCTATCTCTATAAACATGGAAAAATCAACACCGCAATCTCTATGAACATGGAAATATCTACACCGCCATCTCTACAAACATGGAAATATCTACACCGCGATCAGTATAAACGTGGAAATATCTACATCGCTATCTGTATAAACATGGAAATATCTCCACTGCAATCTCTATAAGCATCGAAATATCTACACCGCCATCTGTATTAACATGGAAATACTTACAAAGTTATCGGTATAAACATGGAAATATCTACACCGCCATCTGTATAAACATGGAAATATCTACACAGCCATGTGCATATACATGGAAATATCTACACAGCTCTCTATATAAACATGGAAATAACTACACCGCTATCTGTGTAAACATGGAAATATCTACAACGCCACCTTCATATCCATGGAAATAACTGCGCCGCCATCTGTATAAACATGGAAATATCTACACGGTCATCTGTGTATAGATGGAAATAAAAACAAAGCCATCTGTAGAAATATGGAAATATCTGCACCGCTATCAGTATAAACATGGAAATATCTACACCGCGGTCTGTATAAACATGGAAATATCTAAACCGCTATCTGTATAAACATGGAAATATCTACATCGCTATCTGTATAAACGTGGATATACCAACACCGCTATCGGTATAAACATGGAAATATCTACAACGCCATCTATATAAACATGGAAATATCTACACTGCTATGTCTATAAACATGGAAATACCTACACCGCTATCTCTGTAAACATGGAAATATCTACACCGCTATCTGTATAAACATGGTAATATCTACACCACCATCTATGTAAACATGGAAATATCTACACCGCCATCTGTATAAACATGGAAATATCTACAATGCTATCTGTAGAAAGATTTAAATATCTACACCGCAATCTGTGTAAACATGGAAATATCTACAACAATATCTGTAAAAACATGGAAATATCGACACCACTATCTGTATAAACATGGAAATATCTACACAGCTATCTCTATAAAAATGGAAATATCTACACCACGATCAGTATAAACATGGAAATATCTACACCGCTATCTGTATAAACAAGGAAATATCTACACTGTGATCTGTATAAACATGGAAATATTTACAGCCCTATCTGTATAAACATGGAAATTTCTACACCGTTATCTGTATAAATATGGAAATATCTACACCGTTATCTCTATAAACATGGAAATATCTACACCGCCATCTGTGTAAACATGGAAATACCTATACAGTCATCTGTGTAAACATGGAAATATCTACACCACCATCTGTATAAACTTGGAAATCTCTACAATGCCATCTGTATACACATGGAAATACCTACACGGCAATCTGTGTATACATGGAAACAACAACTCCGCCATCTGTACAAACTTGGAAATATCTACACTGCTATCTCTATAAACATGGAAATATCTACACTGCAGTCTGTATAAACATGGAAATATGTACACCGGTATCTGTATAAACATGGAAATATCTACACCACGATCTGTATAAACATGGAAATATATACACCGCTATTTGTATAAACATGGAAATATCTGCACCGATATCTCTATAAACATGGAAATATCTTCAAAGCCATCTGTATAAATATGGAAATACCTACACAGTCATGTGTAGGAACATGGAAATATCTACAATGCCATCTGTATAAACACAGAAATATCTTCACAGCCCTCTGTATAAATATGGAGATATCTGCATAGGCCTCATTATAAACATGGAAATATCTAAACCGCTATCTGCATAAACATGGAAATGCCTACACCGCTGTCTCTATAAACATTTAAATATGTACACCGCTATATGTATATACATGGAAATACCTCCACTGCTGTCTGTATAAACATGGAAGTATCTCCACCGTTATCTGTATAAACATGGAAATATCTACAGCTCCATCTCTATAAACATTGAAATATCTACACTGCCATCTGTAAAAACATGGAAATATCTACACAGTCATCTGAATAAACATGGAATTATCTACACCACCATCTGTATAAACTTGGAAATACCTACAATACCATCTGTATAAACATGGAAATATCTACACAGACATCAGTATAAATATGGAAATATCTACACCGCAATCTGTATAAACATGGAAATATCTACACTGCCATCTGTAGAAAGATGGAAATATCTACACCGCTATCTCGATAAACATGGAACTATCAACACCGCCATCTCTATAAACATGAAAATATCTACACTGCCATCTCTATAAAGATGGAAGTATCTACTCCGCCATGTGTATAAACACGGAAATATCTACACCACCATCTGTGAATACATGGAAATATCTACACCGCTATCTGTATAAACATGGAAATACCTACACCGCCATCCTCATGTCCATGGAAATATCTACGCCGCCATCTGTATAAACATGGAAATATCTACACGGCCATCTGTGTATAGATGGAAATATCAACACTGCCATCTGTACAAAGATGGACATATCTAAACCGCTATCTGTATAAACATGGAAATATCTACACAGCCCTCTGCATAAATATGGAAATATCTGCACAGGCATCTGTATAAACATGGAAATATCTGCACCGCTATCTGTATAAACATGGAAATATCTACACCGCTGTCTCTATAAACATGGAAATATGTACACCGCTATGTGTATAAACATGGAAATAACTCCACTGCTGTCTGTATAAACATGGAAATATCTAAACCGTGATCTGTATAAACATGGAAATATCTACACTGCTATCTGTAAACATGGAAATATCTACACAGCTATCTCTATAAACATGGAAGTACCTACACCGCCATCTGTATAAACATGGAAATACCTAAAAAGTCATCTGTATAAACATGGAAATGTCTACACAGCCATCTGTATAAACATGGAAATATCTACACAGCCATCTGTATATACATGGAAATATATACACCGCTATTTGTATAAACATGGATATAACTACACCGCTATTTGTATAAACAAGGAAATATCTACACCACCATCTGTTTAAACATGTAAATATATACACAGATATCTGTTTATACATGGAAATATCTTCACCGCTATCTGTATAAACATGCTAATAACTACACCGCTATCTGTATAAATGTGGAAATATTTGCACTGCTATCCCTATAAACGTGGTAATATCAACACCGCGATGTGTATAAACATGGAAATATCTACACCATGATCTGTATAAACATGAAAATATCTGCACCGCAATCTGTATAAACATGGAAGTATCTACACCGTGATGTGTATAAACATGGAAACATCTACACCGCCATTTCGATAAACATGGAAATATCTACACGCCTATCAGTATAAACATGGAAATATCCACAAAGCTATCTCTATAAACATGGAAAAATCAACACAGCTATCTCTATGAACATGGAAATATCTACACCGCCATCTCTATAAACATGGAAATATCTCCACGTTGATCAGTATAAACATGGAAATATCTACAGCGCCATCTCTAAAAACATTGATACATCTACACTACCGTCTGTAAAAACATGGAAATATCTACACAGTCATCTGAACAAACATGGAAATATCTACACCACCATCAGTATAAACATGAAAATAACTACAATACCATCTGTATACACCGGGAAATATCTACACAGACATCTGTATAAATATGGAAATATCTACACCGCCATCTCTATAAACATGGAAATATCTACACCGCCATCTGTATAAACATGGAAATACCCACAAAGTCATCTGTATAAACATGGAAATATCTACAAAGCCATCTGTATATACATGGAAATATCTACACAGCCATCTGTATATACATGGAAATATCTACACCGCTATCTGTATAAACATGGAAATAACTACACCGCTATTTGTATAAACAAGGAAATATCTACACCGTGATCTGTATAAACATGGAAATATTTACACCGCTATCTGTATAAACATGGAAATTTCTACACTGTTATCTGTATAAATATGGAAATATCTACACCGCTATCTCTATAAACATGGAAATATCTACACCGCCATCTGTATAAACATGGAAATACCTATACAGTCATCTGTGCATCATGGAAATATCTACACCACCATCTGTATAAACATGGAAATATCTACAATGCCATCTGTATACACATGGAAATACCTACACGGCAATCTCTGTATAGATGGAAATATCAACACCGCCATCTGTACAAACTTGGAAATATCTACACTGCTATCGCTATAAACATGGAAATATCTACACTGCGGTCTGTATAAACATGGAAATATCTACACCGGTATCTGTATAAACATGGAAATATCTACACCACGATCTGTATAAACATGGAAATATATACACCGCTATCTGTATAAACATGGAAATATCTGCACCGCTATCTCTATAGACATAGAAATATCTACAAAGCCATCTGTATAAACTTGGAAATACCGACACAGTCATGTGTAGGAACATGGAAATATCTACACTGCCATCTGTATAAACATAGAAATATCTACACATCCCTCTGTATAAATATGGAGATATCTGCATAGGCATCTGTATAAACATGGAAATATCTGCATCGCTATCTGTATAAACATGGAAATACCTACACCGCTGTCAGTATAAACATGGAAATATGTACACCGCTATGTGTATAAACATGGAAATAACTCCACTGCTGTCTGTATAAACATGGAAATATCTGCTCCGTTATCTGTATAAACATGGAAATATCTACAGCGCCATCTCTATAAACATTGAAATATCTACACTGCCATCTGTAAAAACATGGAAATATCTACAAAGTCATCTGAATAAACATGGAAATACCTACACCACCATCTGTATAAACATGGAAATAGCTACAATACCATCTGTATACACATGGAAATATCTACACAGTCATCTGTATAAATATGGAAATATCTACACCGCCATCTGTATAAACATGGAATTATCTACACTGCCGTCTGTAGAAAGATGGAAATATCTACACCGCTATCTCTATAAATATGGAAATATCTACACCGCCATCTCTATAAACATGAAATTATCTACACTGCCATCTCCATAAAGATGGAACTAACTACTCCGCCATCTGTATAAACATGGAAACATCTACACCGCCATCAGTGTGAATAAGGAAATATCTACAATGCCATCTGTAAAGATATAAATATCTGCACTGCGAGCTGTATAAACATGGAAATATCTACAACGCTATCTGTATAAACGTGGAAAAAAAAATACCGCTATCGTAATAAACATGGAAATATCTATAGGGCAATCTGTGTATAGATGGAAACACCAGCACCGCCATCTGTACAAACATGGAAATATCTACACCGCTATCTCTATCAACATGGAAATATCTTCACTGCCATCTGTAAAAACATGGAAATAGCTATACAGTCAGCTGTATAAACATGAAAATATCTACAATGCCGTCTGTATACACATGGAAATATCTACACAGCCATCTGTATAAATATGTAAATATCTGCACTGCTATCTCTGTAAACATAGAAATATCTACACCGCCATCTCTATAAACATGAAAATACCTACACTGCCATCTCCATAAAGATGGAAGTATCTACTCCGCCATGTGTATAAACACGGAAATATCTACACCACCATCTGTGTAAACATGGAAATATCTACACCGCCATCTGTATAAACATGTAAATATCTACACTGCTATCTCTATAAACATGGAAATATCTACACCGCCATCTCTATAAACATGAAAATATCTACACTGCCATCTCCATAAACATGGAACTAACTACTCCGCCCTCTGTGTAAACATGGAAACATCTACACCGCCATCAGTGTGAATAAGGAAATATCTACATTGCCATCTATATAAAGATATAAATATCTGCACCGCGAGCTGTATAAACATGGAAATATCTACATCGCTATCTTTATAAACGTGGAAATACCAACACCGCTATCGGTATAAACATGGAAATATCTACAACGCCGTCTACATATCCACGGAAATATCTGAGCCGCCATCTGTATAAACATGGAAATATCTACACGGTCATCTGTGTATAGATGGAAATATCAACACCGCCATCTGTACAAACATGGAAATATCTGCACCGCTATCTGTATAAACATGGAAATATCTACACCGCGGTCTGCATAAACATGGAAATATATAAACCGCTATCTGTATAAACATGGAAATATCTACACCGCTTTCTCTATAAACATGGAAATATCTAAACCGTGATCTGTATAAACATGGAAATATTTACACCGCTATCTGTATAAACGTGGAAATTTCTACACCGTTATCTGTATAAATATGGAAATATCTACACCGCTATCTCTATAAACATGGAAATAGCTACACGGCCATCTGTATAAACATGGAAATACGTATACAGTCATCTGTGTAAACATGGAAATATCTACACCACCATTTGTATAAACATGGAAATATCTACAATGCCATCTGTATACACATGGAAATACCTACACGGCAATCTGTGTATAGATGGAAACATCAACACCGCCATCTGTACAAACTTGGAAATATCTATACTGCTATCTCTATTAACATGGAAATATCTACACTGCGGTCTGTATAAACATGGAAATATCTACACCGGTATCTGTATAAACATCGAAATATCTACACCACGATCTGTATAAACATGGAAATATATACATCGCTAACTGTAGAAACATGGAAATATCTGCACCGCTATCTATATAGACATGGAAATATCTACAAAGCCATCTGTATAAACATGGAAATACCTACACAGTCATGTGTAGGAACATGGAAATATCTACACTGCCATCTGTGTAAACATAGAAATATCTAAACAGCCCTCTGTATAAATATGGAGATAACTGCATAGGCATCTGTAAAAACATGGAAATATCTGCACCGCTATCTGTATAAACATGGAAATACCTACACCGCTGTCTGTATAAACATGGAAATATGTACACTGCTATGTGTATAAACATGGAAATAACTCCACTGCTCTCTGTATAAACGTGGAAATATCTCCTCCGTTATCTGTATAAACATGGAAATATCTACAGCGCCATCTCTATAAACACTGAAACATCTACACTGTCGTCTGTAAAAACATGGAAATATC
Organism: Pan troglodytes; assembly: GCF_028858775.2. Lineage (NCBI taxonomy): Eukaryota > Metazoa > Chordata > Mammalia > Primates > Hominidae > Pan > Pan troglodytes. Next base: position 1,161,493 of record NC_072411.2, read on the forward strand.
TACACAGTCATCTGAATAAACATGGAAATATCTACACCACCATCTGTATAAACATGGAAATAGCTACAATACCATCTGTATACACATGGAAATAGCCACACAGTCATCTGAATAAACATGGAAATATCTACACCACCATCTGTATAAACATGGAAATACCTACAATACCATCTGTATACACATGGAAATATCTACACAGATATCTCTATAATATGGAAATATCTACACCGCCATCTGTATAAACATAGAAATATCTACAATGACATCTGTAGAAAGATGGAAGTATCTACACTGCTATCTCTATAAATATGGAAATATCTACACCGCCATCTCTATAAACATGAAAATATCTACACTGCCATCTCCATAAAGATGGAAGTATCTACTCCGCCATGTGTATAAAGACGGAAATATCTACACCACCATCTGTGAATCATGGAAATATCTTCAACGCTATCTGAATAAACATGGAAATATCTACACCGCCATCTGCATGTCCATGGAAATATCTACGCCACCATATGTATAAACATGGAAATATCTACACGGCCATCTGTGTATAGATGGAAATATCAACACCGCCATCTGTACAAACATGGAAATATCTACACTGCTATCTCTATAAACATGGAAATATCTGCACTGCCATCTGTAAAAACATGTAAATACCTATACAGTCATCTGTATAAACATGGAAATACCTACAATGCCATCTGTATACACATGGAAATATCTACACAGCCATCTGTATAAACATGTAAATATCTACACTGCTATCTCTATAAACATGGAAATATCTACACTGCCATCTCCATAAACATGGAACTAACTTCTCCGCCATCTGTATAAACATGGAAACATCTACACCGCCATCAGTGTGAATAAGGAAATATCTACAATGCCATCTGTATAAAGATATAAATATCTGCACCGCGAGCTGCATAAACATGGAAATATCTACATCGCTATCTGTATAAATGTGGAAATATCAACACCACTATCGGTATAAACATGGAAATATCTACAATGCCATCTATATAAACATGGAAATATCTACACCGCTATGTCTATAAACATGGAAATACCTACACCGCTATCTCTATAAACATGGAAATATCTGCACCTATATCTGTATAAACATGGAAATATCTACACCGCTATCTGTATAAACATGGAAATATCTACACCGCGATCTGTATGAACATGGAAATATCTACACCCCGATCTGTATGAACATGGAAATATCTTCACCACGATCTGTATAAACATGGAAATATCTACATCGCTATCTGTATAAACATGGTAACATCTACACCACCATCTATATAAACATGGAAATATCTACACCGCCATCTGTATAAACATGGAAATATCTACAATGCCATCTGTAGAAAGATGGAAATATCTACATCGCAATCTGTGTAAACATGGAAATATCTACACCGATATCTGTAAAAACATGGAAATATCTACACCGCTATCTGTATAAACATGAAAATATCTACACCGCGATCTGTATAAACGTGGAAATATCTACACCGCGAACTGTATAAACTTGGAAATATCTACACCGCTATCTGTATAAACATGGAAATATCTACACAGCTATCTCTGTAAACATGGAAATATCTACACCGCCATCTGTATAAACATGGAAATAACCTCAAAGTCATCTGTATAAACATGGAAATATCTACAAAGCCATGTGTATAAACATGGAAATATCTACACAGCCATCTGTATATACATGGAAATATCTACACCGCCATCTGTATAAACATGGTAATAACTACAATGCTATTTGTATAAACAAGTAAATAGCTACACCGTGATCTGTATAAACATGGAAATATCTTCACCGCCATCTCTATAAACATGGAAATATCTACACCCCTATCTGTATAAACATGGAAATATCCACACCGCTATCTCTATAAACATGGAAAAATCAACACCGCTATCTCTATGAACATGGAAATATCTACACCGCCATCTCTATAAACATGGAAATACCTACACCACGATCAGTATAAACATGGAAATATCTACACCGCTATATGTATAAACATGGAAATATCTCCACTTCTATCTCTATAAACATCGAAATATCTACACCGCCATCTGTATAAACATGGAGATACTTACAAATTTATCTGTATAAATATGTAAATATCTACACCGCCATCTGTATAAACATGTAAATATCTACACAGCCATGTGTATATACATGGAAATATCTACACCGCTATCTATATAAACATGGAAATAACTACCCCGCTATCTGTATAAACATGGAAATATCTACACTGCCATCTACATATCCATGGAAATATCTGCACCGCCATCTGCATAAACATGGAAATAGCTACACGGTCGTCTGTGTATAGATGGAAATATCAACACCTCCATCTGTACAAACATGGAAATATCTTCACCTCTATCTGTATAAACATGGAAATATCTACACCGCGGTCTGTATAAACATGGAAATATCTACACAGCTATCTGTATAAACATGGAAATATCTATAACGCTATCTCTATAAACATGGAAATATCTACACCGTGATCTGTATAAACATGGAAATATTTACACCGCTATCTGTATAAACATGGAAATATCTACACCACGATCTGTATAAACATGGAAATATCTACACCACCATCTGTATAAACATGGAAATATCTACACTGCTATCTCTATAAACATGGAAATATCTACACCGCCATCTCTATAAACATGAAAATATCTACACTGCCATCTCCATAAACATGGAACTAACTACTCCGCCATCTGTATAAACATGGAAACATCTACACCGCCATCAGTGTGAATAAGGAAATATCTACAATGCCATCTGTATAAAGATATAAATATCTGCACCGCGAGCTGCATAAACATGGAAATATCTACATCGCTATCTGTATAAACGTGGAAATACCAACACTGCTATCGGTATAAACATGGAAATATCTACAACGCCATCTATATATACATGGAAATATCTACACCGCTATGTCTATAAACATGGAAATACGTACACCGCTATCTCTATAAACGTGGAAATATCTACACCGCTATCTGTATAAACATGGAAATATCTACACCGCTATCTGTATAAACATGGAAATATCTACACCGCGATCTGTATGAACATGGAAATATCTACACCCCTATCTGTATAATCATGGAAATATCTTCACCACGATCTGTATAAACATGGAAATATCTACATCGTTATCTGTGTAAACATGGTAACATCTACACCACCATCTATATAAACATGGAAATATCTACACCACCATCTGTATAAACATGGAAATATCTACAATGCCATCTGTAGAAAGATGGAAATATCTACATCGCAATCTGTGTAAACATGGAAATATCTACACCGATATCTGTAAAAACATGGAAATATCTACACCGCTATCTGTATAAACATGGAAATATCTACACCGCGATCTGTATAAACATGGAAATATCTACACCGTGAACTGTATAAACATGGAAATATCTACACCGCTATCTGTATAAACATGGAAATATCTACACAGCTATCTCTATAAACATGGAAATATCTACACCGCCATCTGTATAAACATGGAAATAACTACAAATTCATCTGTATAAACATGGAAATATCTACAAAGCCATCTGCATAAACATGGAAATATCTACACAGACATCTGTATATACATGGAAATATCTACACCGCCATCTGTATAAACATGGTAATAACTACAACGCTATTTGTATAAACAAGGAAATAGCTACACCGTGATCTGTATAAACATGGAAATAACTTCACCGCCGTCTCTATAAACATGGAAATATCTAGAAACCTATCTGTATAAACATGGAAATATCCACATCGCTATCTCTATAAACATGGAAAAATCAGCACCGCTATCTCTATGAACATGGAAATATCTACACCGCCATCTCTATAAACATGGAAATACCTACACCACGATCAGTATAAACATGGAAATATCTACACCGCTATCTGTATAAAGATGGAAATATCTCCACTTCTATCTCTATAAACATCGAAATATCTTCACCGCCATCTGTATAAACATGGAAATACTTACAAAGTTATCTTTATAAACATGGAAATATCTACACCGCCATCTGTATAAACATGGAAATATCTACACAGCCACGTGTATATACATGGAAATATCTACACCGCTATCTATATAAACATGGAAATAACTACACCACTATCTGTATAAACATGGAAATATCTACACCGCCATCTACATATCCATGGAAATATCTGCACCGCCATCTGTATAAACATGGAAATATCTACACGTTCATCTGTGTATAGATGGAAATATCAACACCGCTATCTGTGAAAACCTGGAAATATCTTCACCGCTATCTGTATAAACATGGAAATATCTACACCGCGGTCTGTATAAACATGGAAATATGTACACTGCTATCTGTATAAACATGGAAGTATCTACACCGATATCTGTAAAAACATCGAAATATCTACACCGCCATCTGTATAAACATGGTAATAACTACACCGCTATTTGTATAAACAAGGAAATATCTACACTGCCATCTGTATAAACATGGAAATATCTACAATGCCATCTCTATAAACATGGAAATATCTACACCCCTGTCTGTATAAACATGGAAATATCCACACCGCTATCTCTATAAACATGGAAAAATCAACACCGCTATCTCTATGAACATGGAAATATCTACACCGCCATCTCTATAAACATGGAAATATCTACACCGCCATCTGTATAAACATGGAAATATCTACACCGCTCTCTGTAAACATGGAAATATCTACACCGCCATCTGTATAAACATAGAAATACCTACAAAGTCATCTGTATAAACATGGAAATATCTACAAAGCCATCTGTATAAACATGGAAATATCTACACAGCCATCTGTATATACATGGAAATATCTACACAGCTATCTGTATTAACGTGGAAATAACAACACCGCTCTCGGTATAAACATGGAAATATCTACAACGCCATCTACATATCCATGGAAATATCTGCGCCGCCATCTGTATAAACATGAAAATATCTACGCGGTCATCTGTGTATAGATGGAAATATCAACACCGCCATCTTTACAAACATGGAAATATCTGCACCGCTATCTGTATAAACATTGAAATATCTACACCGCGGTCTGTATAAACATGGAAATATCTAAACCGCTATCTGCATAAACATGGAAAAATCTACACCGCTATCTCTATAAACATGGAAATATCTAAACCGTGATCTGTATAAACATGGAAATATTTACATCGCTATCTGTATAAACATGGAAATTTCTACACCGTTATCTGTATAAATATGGAAATGTCTACACCGCTATCTCTATAAACATGGAAATATCTACACCGTCATCTGTATAAACATGGAAATATCTACAGCGCCATCTCTATAAACATTGAAATATCTACACTGCCATCTGTAAAAACATGGAAATATCTACACAGTCATCTGAATAAACATGGAAATATCTACACCACCATCTGTATAAACATGGAAATAACTACAATACCATCTGTATACACATGGAAATATCTACACAGTCATCTGTATAAATATGGAAATAACTACACCACCATCTGTATAAACATGGAATTATCTATACTGCCATCTGTAGAAAGATGGAAATATCTACACCGCTATCTCTATAAATATGGAAATATCTACACCGCCATCTCTATAAACATGAAAATATCTACACTGCCATCTCCATAAAGATGGAAGAATCTACTCCGCCATGTGTATAAACACGGAAATATCTACACCACCATCTGTGAAAACATGGAAATATCTACACCGCTATGTATATAAACATGGAAATAACTACACCCCTATCTGTATAAACATGGAAATATCTACACCGCCATCTACATATCCATGGAAATATATGCACCGCCATCTGTATAAACATGGAAATATCTACACGGTCATCTGTGTATAGTTGGAAATATCAACACCTCCATCTGTACAAACATGGAAATATCTTCACGGCTATCTGTATATATATGGAATTATCTACACCGCGGTCTGTATAAACATGGAAATATCTACACTGCTATCTGTATAAACATGGAAATATCTATACCGCTATCTCTATAAACATGGAAATATCTACACCGTGATCTGTATAAACATGGAAATATTTACACCGCTATCTGTATAAACATGGAAATATCTACACCACGATGTGTATAAACGTGGAAATATCTACACCGCCATCTGTATAAACATGGAAATATCTACACCGCTATCTGTAAACATGGAAATATCTACACAGCAACCTCTATAAACATGGAAATATCTACAACGCCGTCTGTATAAACATGGAAATACCTACAAAGTCGTCTGTATAAACATGGAAATATCTACAAAACCATCTGTATAAACATGGAAATATCTACACAGCCATCTGTATATACGTGGAAATATCTACACCGCTATCTGTATTAACGTGGAAATAACAACACCGCTATCGGTATAAACATGGAAATACCTAAAACGCCATCTACATATCCATGGAAATATCTGCGCCGCCAACTGTATAAACATGGAAATATGTACGCGGTCATCTGTGTATAGATGGAAATATCAACACCGCCATCTTTACAAACATGGAAATATCTGCACCGCTATCTGTATAAACATGGAAATATCTACACCCCGGTCTGTATGAACATGGAAATATCTACAGAGCCATGTGTATATACATGGAAATATCTACACCGCTATCTATATAAACATGGAAATAACTACACCGCTATCTGTATAAACATGGAAATATCTACACCGCCATCTACATATCCATGGAAATATCTGCACCGCCATCTGTATAAACATGGAAATATCTACACGGACATCTGTGTATAGATGGAAATATCAACACCTCCATCTGTAGAAACATGGAAATATCTTCACTGCTATCTGTATAAATACGGAAATATCTACACCACGGTCTGTATATACATGGAAATATCTACCCTGCTATCTGTATAAACATGGAAATATCTATACCGCTATCTGTATAAACATGGAAATGTCTACACCGTGATCTGTATAAACATGGAAATTTTTACACCGCTATCTGTATAAACATGGAAATATCTACACCACGATCTGTATAAACATTGAAATATCTACACCACCATCTGTATAAACATGGAAATATCTACACCGCTATCTGTAAACATGGAAATATCTACACAGCTATCTCTATAAACATGGAAATATCTACACCGCCATCTGTATAGACATGGAAATACCTACAAAGTCATCTGTATAAACATGGAAATATATACAAAGCCATCTGTATAAACATGGAAATATCTACACAGCCATCTGTATATACATGGAAATATCTTCACCGCTATCTGTATTAACGTGGAAATAACAACACCGCTATCGGTATAAACATGGAATTAACTACAACGCCGTCTAAATATCCATGGAAATATCTGCGCCGCCATCTGTATAAACATGGAAATATCTGCGCGGTCATCTGTGTATAGATGGAAATATCAACACAGCCATCTTTACAAACATGGAAATATCTGCACCGTTATCTGTATAAACATGGAAATACCTACACCGCGGTCTGTATAAACATGGAAATATCTAAACCGCTATCTGTATAAACATGGAAATATCTACACCGCTCTCTCTATAAACATGGAAATATCTAAACCGTGATCTGTATAAACATGGAAATATTTACACCGCTATCTGTATAAACATGGAAATTTGTACACTGTTATCTGTATAAATATGGAAATGTCTACACCGCTATCTCTGTAAACATGGAAATATCTACACCGCCATCTGTATAAACATGGAAATATCTACAGCGCCATCTCTTTAAACATTGAAATATCGACACTTCCATCTGTAAAAACATGGAAATATCTACAAAGTCATCTGAATAAACATGGAAATATCTACACCACCATCTGTATAAACATGGTAATAACTACACCGCTATTTGTATAAACAAGGAAATAGCTGCACCGTGATCTGTATAAACATGGAAATATCTTCACCGCCATCTCTATAAACATGGAAATATCTACAACCCTATCTATATAAACATGGAAATATCCACACCGCTATCTCTATTAACCTGGAAAAATCAACACCGCTATCTCTATGAACATGGAAATATCTACACCGCCATCTCTATAAACATGGAAATATCTACACCACGATCAGTATAAACATGGAAATATCTACACCGCTATCTGTATAAACATGGAAATATCTCCACTGCTATCTCTATAAACATCGAAATATCTACACCGCCATCTGTATAAACATCGAAATACTTACAAAGTTATCTGTATAAACATGGAAATATCAACACCGCCATCTGTATAAACATGGAAATATCTACACAGCCATGTGTATATACATGGAAATATCTACACCGCTATCTATATAAACATGGAAATAACTACACCGCTATCTGTATAAACATGGAAATATCTACCCCGCCATCTACATATCCATGGAAATATCTGCACCGCCATCTGTATAAACATGGAAATATCTACACGGTCATCTGTGTAAAGATGGAAATATCAACACCTCCATCTGTGCAAACATGGAAATATCTTCACCGCTATCTGTATAAACATGGAATTATCTACACCGCGGTCTGTATAAACATGGAAATATCTACACTGCTCTCTGTATAAACATGGAAATATCTATACCGCTATCTCTATAAACATGGAAATATCTACACCGTGATCTGTATGAACATGGAAATATTTACACCGCTATCTGTATAAACATGGAAATATCTACACCACGATCTGTATAAGCATGGAAATATCTACACCGCCATCGGTATAAACATGGAAATATCTACACCGCTATCTGTAAACATGGAAATATCTACACAGCTATCTCTATAAACATGGAAATATCTACACCGCCATCTGTATAAACATGGAAATACCTACAAAGTCATCTGTATAAACATGGAAATATCTACAAAGCCATCTGTATAAACATGGAAATATCTACACAGCCATTTGTATATACATGGAAATATCTACACCGCTATCTGTATTAACGTGGAAATAACACCGCTATCGGTATAAACATGGAAATATCTACAACGCCATCTACATATCCATGGAAATATCTGCACCGCCATCTGTATAAACATGGAAATAACTACAAAGTCATCTGTATAAACATGCAAATATCTACAAAGCCATCTGTATAAACATGGAAATATCTACACAGACATCTGTATATACATGGAAATATCTACACCGCCATCTGTATAAACATGGTAATAACTACACCGCTATTTGTATAAACAAGGAAATAGCTACACCGTGATCTGTAGAAACATGGAAATATCTTCACCGCCATCTCTATAAACATGGAAATATCTACACCCCTATCTGTATAAACATGGAAATATCCACACCGCTATCTCTATAAACATGGAAAAATCAACACCGCTATCTCTATGAACATGGAAATATCTACACCGCCATCTCTATAAACATGGAAATATCTACACCACGATCAGTATAAACATGGAAATATCTACACCCCTATCTGTATAAACATGGAAATATCTCCACTGCTATCTCTATAAACATCGAAATATCTACACCGCCATCTGTATAAACATGGAAATATCTACACAGCCATATGTATATACATGGAAATATCTACACCGCTATCTATATAAACATGGAAATAACTACACCGCTATCTGTATAAACATGGAAATATCTACACCGCCATCTACATATCCATGGAAATATCGGCACCGCCATCTGTATAAACATGGAAATATCTACACGGTCATCTGTGTATAGATGGAAATATCAACAACTCCATCTGTACAAACATGGAAATAACTTCACCGCTATCTGTATAAACATGGAAATATCTACACTGCGGTCTGTATAAACATAGAAATATCTACACTGCTATCTGTATAATCATGGAAATATCTATAGAGCTATCTCTATAAACATGGAAATATCTACACCGTGATCTGTATAAACATCGAAATATTTACACCGCTATCTGTATAAACATGGAAATATCTACACCGTGATCTGTATAAACATGGAAATATCTTCACCACCATCTGTGTAAACATGGAAATATCTACACCGCTATCTGTATAAACATGGAAATATCTACACCACCATCTGCATGTCCATGGAAATATCTACGCCGCCATCTGTATAAACATGGAAATATCTACACCACGATCTCTATAAACATCGAAATATCTACACCGCCATCTGTATAAACATGGAAATATCTACACCGCGATCTGTATAAACGTGGAAACATCTACACCGACATCAGTGTGAATAACGAAATATCTACAATGCCATCTGTATAAAGATATAAATATCTGCCCCGCGAGCTGTATAAACATGGAAATATCTACATCGCTATCTGTATAAACTGGAAATACCAACACCGCTATCGGTATAAACATGGAAATATCTACAACACTATCTATATAAACATGGAAATATCTACACCGCTATGTCTATAAACATGGAAATACCTACACCGCTATCTCTATAAACATGGAAATATCTACACCGCTATCTGTATAAACATGGAAATATCTACACCGCTATCTGTATAAACATGGAAATATCTACATCGCGATCTGTATAAACATGGAAATATCTACACCGCGATCTGTATAAACATGGAAATATCTTCACCACGATCTGTATAAACATGGAAATATCTACACCGTTATCCGTATAAACATGTAAATATCTTCACCGCCATCTGTATCAACATGGAAATACCTATAAAGTCATCTGTGCATCATGGAAATATCTACACCACCATCTGTATAAACATGGAAATATCTACAATGCCATCTGTATACACATGGAAATACCTACACGGTAATCTGTGTATAGATGGAAACATCAACACCGCCATCTGTACAAACTTGGAAATATCTACACTGCTATCTCTATAAACACGGAAATATCTACACTGCGGTCTGTATAATCATAAGAAATATCTACACCGGTATCTGTATAAACATGGAAATATCAACACCACGGTCTCTATAAACATCAAAATATCTACACCGCCATCTGTATAAACATGGAAATACTTACAAAGTTATCTGTATAAACATGGAAATATCAACACCGCAGTCTTATAAACATGGAAATATCTACACAGCCATGTGTATATACATGGAAATATCTACACCGCTATCTATATAAACATGGAAATAACTACACCGCTATCTGTATAAATATGGAAATATCTACACCGCCATCAACATATCCATGGAAATATCTGCACCGCCATCTGTATAAGCATGGAAATATCTACACGGTCATCTGTGTATAGATGGAAATATCAACACCTCCATCTGTACAAATCTGGAAATATCTTCACCGCTATCTGTATAAACATGGAAATATCTACACCGCGGTCTGTATAAACATGGAAATATCTACACTGCTATCTGTATAAACATGGAAATATCTATACCGCTATCTCTATAAACATGGATATATCTACACCGTGATCTGTATAAACATGGAAATATTTACACCGCTATCTGTATAAACATGGAAATATCTACACCACGATGTGTATAAACGTGGAAATATCTACACCGCCATCTGTATAAACATGGAAATATCTACACCGCTATCTGTAAACCTGGAAATATCTACACAGCTATCTCTATAAACATGGAACTATCTACACCGACATCTGTATAAACATGGAAATACCTACAAAGTCATCTGTATAAACATGGAAATATCTACAAAGCCATCTGTAAAAACATGGAAATATCTACACAGCCATCCGTATATACATGGAAATATCTACACCGCTATCTGCATAAACGTGGAAATAACAACACCGCTATCGGAATAAACATGGAAATATTTACAACGCCATCTATATATCCATGGAAATATCTGCGCTGTCATCTGTATAAACATGGAAATATCTACGCGGTCATCTGTGTATAGATGGAAATATCAACACCGCCATCTTTACAAACATGGAAATATCTGCACCGCTATCTGTATAAACGTGGAAATATCTACACCGCGGTCTGTATAAACATAGAAATATCTAAACCGCTTTCTGTATAAACATGGAAATATCTACACCGCCATCTGTATAAACCTGGAAATATCTACAGCGCCATCTCTATAAACATTGATATATCTACACTGCCATCTGTAAAAACGTGGAAATATCTACAAAGTCATCTGAATAAACATGGAAATATCTACACCACCATCTGTATAAACATGGAAATAACAACAATACCATCTGTATACACATGGAAATATCTACACAGTCATCTGTATAAATATGGAAATAACTACACCGCCATCTGTATAAACACGGAATTATCTACACTGCCATCTGTAGAAAGATGGAAATATCTACACCGCTATCTCGATAAATATGGAAATATCTACACCGCCATCTCTATAAACATGAAAATATCTACACTGCCATCTCCATAAAGATGGAAGTATCTACTCCGCCATGTGTATAAACACGGAAATATCTACACCACCATCTGTGAAAACATGGAAATATCTACACCTCTATCTGTATAAGCATGGAAATATCTACAACGCGATCTGTATAAACATGGAAATATCTTCACCACGATCTGTATAAACATGGAAATATCTACACCGCTATCTGTATAAACATTGTAATACCTACACCACCATCTATTTAAACATGGAAATATCTACACCGCCATCTGTATAAACATGGAAATATCTACAATGCCATCTGTAGAAAGATGGAAATATCTACACCGCTATCTGTGTAAACATGGAAATATCTACACCGATATCTGTAAAAACATGGAAATATCTACACCGCTATCTGTATAAACATGGAAATATCTACACCGCGATCTGTATAAACATGGAAATATCTACACCGCGATCTGTATAAACATGGAAATATCTACACAGCTATCTCTATAAACATGGAAATATCTACACCGCCATCTGTATAAACATGGAAATATCTACACAGCCATCTGTATATATATGGAAATATCAAAACCGCCATCTGTATAAACATGGTAATAACTACACCGCTATTTTTATAAACAAGGAAATATCTACACCGTGATCTGTATAAACATGGAAATATCTTCACCGCCATCTCTATAAACATGGAAATATCTACACCCCTATCAGTATAAACATGGAAATATCGACACCGCTATCTCTATAAACATGGAAAAATCAACACCGCTATCTCTATGAACATGGAAATATCTACACCACCATCTCTATAAACATGGAAATATCTACACCACGATCAGTATAAACATGGAAATATCTACACCGCTATCTGTATAAACATGGAACTATCTCCACTGCTATCTGTATAAACATGGAAATATCTCCACTGCTATCTCTATAAACATTGAAATATCTACACCGCCATCTGTATAAACATGGAAATACTGACAAAGTTATCTGTATAAACATGGAAATATCTACACCGCCATCTGTACAAACATGGAAATATCTACACAGCCATGTGTATATACATGGAAATATCTACACCGCTATCTATATAAACATGGAAATAACTACACCGCTATCTGTATAAAGATGGAGATATCTACACCGCCATCTACATATCCATGGAAATATCTGCACCGCCATCTGTATAAACATGGAAATATCTACACGGTCATCTGTGTATAGATGGAAATATCAACACCTCCATCTGTACAAACATGGAAATATCTTCACCGCTATCTGTATAAACATGGAAATATCTACACTGCGGTCTGTATAAACATGGAAATATCTACACTGCTATCTGTATAAACATGGAAATATCTATACATCTATCTCTATAAACATGGAAACATCTACACCGTGATCTGTATAAACATGGAAATATCTACACCGCTATCTGTATAAACATGGAAATATCTGCACCGCTATCTCTATAGACATGGAAATATCTACAAAGCCGTCTGTATAAATTTGGAAATACCTACACCGTCATGTGTAGGAACATGGAAATATCTACACTGCCATCTGTATAAACATAGAAATATCTACACATCCCTCTGTATAAATATGGAGATATCTGCATAGGCATCTGTATAAACATGGAAATATCTGCACCGCTATCTGTATAAACATGGAAATACCTACACCGTTGTCTGTATAAACATGGAAATATGTACACCGCTATGTGTATAAACATGGAAATAACTCCACTGCTGTCTGTATAAACATGGAAATATCTCCTCCATTATCTGCATAAACATGGAAATATCTACAGCGCCATCTCTATAAACATTGAAATATCTACACTGCCATCTGTAAAAACATGGAAATATCTACAAATTCATCTGAATAAACATGGAAATACCTACACCACCATCTGTATAAACATGGAAATAGCTACAATACCATCTGTATACACATGGAAATATCTACACAGTCATCTGTATAAATATGGAAATATCTACACCGCCATCTGTATAAACATGGAATTATCTACACTGCCATCTGTAGAAAGATGGAAATATCTACACCGCTATCTCTATAAATATGGAAATATCTACACCGCCATCTCTATAAACATGAAATTATCTACAGTGCCATCTCCATAAAGATGGAACTAACTACTCCGCCATCTGTATAAACATGGAAACATCTACACCGCAATCAGTGTGAATAAGGAAATATCTACAATGCCATCTGTAAAGATATAAATATCTGCACTGCGAGCTGTATAAACATGGAAATATCAACATCGCTATCTGTATAAACGTGGAAATAACAATACCGCTATTGGTATAAGCATGGAAATATCTATACGGCCATCTGTGTATAGATGGAAACACCAGCACCGCCATCTGTAAAAACATGGAAATACCTATACAGTCATCTGTATAAACATGAAAATATCTACAATGCCGTCTGTATACACATGGAAATATCTACACAGCCATCTGTATAAATATGTAAATATCTGCACTGCTTAGTCTATAAACATAGAAATATCTACACCGCCATCTCTATAAACATGAAAATACCTACACTGCCATCTCCATAAAGATGGAAGTATCTACTCCGCCATGTGTATAAACACGGAAATGTCTACACCACCATCTGTGTAAACATGGAAATATCTACACCGCCATCTGTATAAACATGTAAATATCTACACTGCTATCTCTATAAACATGGAAATATCTACACCGCCATCTCTATAAACATGAAAATATCTACACTGCCATCTCCATAAACATGGAACTAACTACTCCGCCCTCTGTATAAACATGGAAACATCTACACCGCCATCAGTGTGAATAAGGAAATATCTACATTGACATCCGTATAAAGATATAAATATCTGCACCGCGAGCTGTATAAACATGGAAATATCTACATCGCTATCTGTATAAACATGGAAATACCAACACCGCTATCGGTATAAACATGGAAATATATACAACGCCATCTACATATCCATGGAAATATCTGAGCCGCCATCTGTATAAACATGGAAATATCTACACGGTCATCTGTGTATAGATGGAAATATCAACACCGCCATCTGTACAAACATGGAAATATCTGCACCGCTATCTGTATAAACATGGAAATATCTACACCGCGGTCTGTATAAACATGGAAATATATAAACCGCTATCTGTATAAACATGGAAATATCTACACCGCTTTCTCTATAAACATGGAAATATCTAAACCGTGATCTGTATAAACATGGAAATATTTACACCGCTATCTGTATAAACATGGAAATTTCTACACCGTTATCTGTATAAATATGGAAATATCTACACCGCTATCTCTATAAACATGGAAATAGCTACACGGCCATCTGTATAAACATGGAAATACGTATACAGTCATCTGTATACACATGGAAATACCTACACGGCAATCTGTGTATAGATGGAAACATCAACACCGCCATCTGTACAAACTTGGAAATATCTATACTGCTATCTCTATTAACATGGAAATATCTACACTGCGGTCTGTATAAACATGGAAATATCTACACCGGTATCTGTATAAACATGGAAATATCTACACCACGATCTGTATAAACATGGAAATATATACATCGCTATCTGTAGAAACATGGAAATATCTGCACCGCTATCTATATAGACATGGAAATATCTACAAAGCCATCTGTATAAACATGGAAATACCTACACAGTCATGTGTAGGAACATGGAAATATCTACAGTGCCATCTGTGTAAACATAGAAATATCTAAACAGCCCTCTGTATAAATATGGAGATATCTGCATAAGCATCTGTAAAAACATGGAAATATCTGCACCACTATCTGTATAAAGATGGAAATACCTACACCGCTGTCTGTATAAACATGGAAATATGTACACTGCTATGTGTATAAACATGGAAATAACTCCACTGCTGTCTGTATAAACGTGGAAATATCTCCTCCGTTATCTGTATAAACATGGAAATATCTACAGCGCCATCTCTATAAACATTGAAACATCTACACTGTCGTCTGTAAAAACATGGAAATATCTACACAGTCATCTGAATAAACATGGAAATATCTACACCACCATCTGTATAAACATGGAAATAGCTACAATACCAGCTGTATACACATGGAAATAGCCACACAGTCATCTGAATAAACATGGAAATATCTAAACCACCATCTGTATAAACATGGAAATACCTACAATACCATCTGTACACACATGGAAATATCTACACAGACATCTCTATAATATGGAAATATGTACACCGCCATCTGTATAAACATAGAAATATCTACAATGACATCTGTAGAAAGATGGAAGTATCTACACCGCTATCTCTATAAATATGGAAATTTCTACACCGCCATCTCTATAAACGTGAAAATATCTACACTGCCATCTCCATAAAGATGGAAGTATCTACTCCGCCATGTGTATAAACACGGAAATATCTACACCACCATCTGTGAAAACATGGAAATACCTTCAACGCTATCTGAATAAACATGGAAATATCTACACCGCCATCTGCATGTCCATGGAAATATCTACGCCACCATATGTTTAAACATGGAAATATCTACACGGCCATCTGTGTATAGATGGAAATATCAACACCGCCATCTGTACAAACATGGAAATATCTACACCGCTATCTCTATAAACATGGAAATATCTGCACTGCCATCTGTAAAAACATGTAAATACCTATACAGTCATCTGTATAAACATGGAAATATCTACAATGCCATCTGTATACACATGGAAATATCTACACAGCCATCTGTATAAACATGTAAATATCTACACTGCTATCTCTATAAACATGGAAATATCTACACCGCCATCTCTATAAACATGAAAATATCTACACTGCCATCTCCATAAACATGGAACTAACTACTCCGCCATCTGTATAAACACGGAAACATCTACACCGCCATCAGTGTGAATAAGGAAATATCTACAATGCCATCTGTATAAAGATATAAATATCTGCACCGCGAGCTGCATAAACATGGAAATATCTACATCGCTATCTGTATAAACGTGGAAATATCAACACCACTATCGGTATAAACATGGAAATATCTACAACGCCATCTATATAAACATGGAAATATCTACACCGCTATGTCTATAAACATGGAAATACCTACACCGCTATCTCTATAAACATGGAAATATCTGCACAGCTATCTGTATAAACATGGAAATATCTACACAGCTATCTGTATAAACATGGAAATATCTACACAGCTATCTGTGTAAACTTGGAAATATCTACACAGCTATCTGTGTAAAATAACTACAATACCATCTGTATACACATGGAAATATCTACACAGTCATCTGTATAAATATGGAAATAACTACACCGCCATCTGTATAAACATGGAATTATCTACACTGCCATCTGTAGAAAGATGGAAATATCTACACCGCTATCTCTATAAATATGGAAATATCTACACCGCCATCTCTATAAACATGAAAATATCTACACTGCCATCTCCATAAAGATGGAAGTATCTACTCCGCCATGTGTAGAAACACGGAAATATCTACACCACCATCAGTGAAAACATGGAAATATCTACACCGCTATATCTATAAACATGGAAATATCTACACCGCGATCTGTATAAACATGGAAATATCTTCACCACGATCTGTATAAACATCGAAATATCTACACCGCTATCTGTATAAACATGGTAATATCTACACCACCATCAATTTAAACATGGAAATATCTACACCGCCATCTGTATAAACATGGAAATATCTACAATGCCATTTGTAGAAAGATGGAAATATCTACACCGCAATCTGTGTAAACATGGAAATATGTACACCGTCATCTGTATTAACATGGAAATATCTATAGAGTCATCTGTATAAACCTGGAAATATCTACACCGTCAACTATATAAACATGGAAATATCTACAGAGAACTCCGTATAAACATGGAAATATCGGCACAGCCATCTGTATAAATATGGCAATATCTACACCGCTATCTGTATAAACATGGAAATATCTACACCGCTATGTGTATTAACTTGGAAATATCTCCATTGCTATCTGTACAAACATGGACATATCTCCACCGCAATCTGTATAAATATGAAAATATCTACACCGCTATCTCTATAAACATGGAAATATCTACACTGCCATCTGTACAAACATGGAAATATCTACACAGTCATCTTTAGAAATATGGAAATATCTACACCGATATCTCTATAAACATGGAAATAACTACACCGTTATCTCTATAAACATGGAAATATCTACACCGCTATCTCCATCAACATGGAAATATATACACCGCCATCTCTTTAAACATGGAGATATCTACAACGCCATCTACATAAACAAGAAAATATCTACATTGCCATCTATATAAACATGGAAATATCTACACCGCCATGTCTATAAACATGGAAATATCTACACTGCCATTTGTAGAAAGATGGAAATATCTACACCACCATCTGTATAAACGTGGAAATATCTACACCGCTATCTGTATAAACATGGAAATATCTACACCGCAATCTGTATAAACATGGAAATATCTACACCGCTATCTGTATAAATATGAAATATCAAAACCGCTATCTCTATAAAAATGGAAATATCTACACTGCTATCTCTATAAACATGGAAATATCCTCACTGCTATCTCTATGTACATGGATATATCTACACCGCTATATCTACGAACATGGAAATATCTACACCGCCATCTCTATAAACATGGAAATATCTACACCGCCATCTGTATAAACATGGAAATATCTACACCGCTATCTGTATAAACATGGAAATATCTACACCGCTCTCTGTATAAACATGGAAATATCTACACTGCGTTCTGTATAAACATGGAAATATCTACACCGCCATCTGTATAAACATGGAAATATCGTCACCACGATCTGTATAAACACGGAAATAGCCACACCGCTATTTGTATAAACATGGTAATATCTACACCACCATCTATGTAAACATGGAAATACCTACAACGCCATCTGTATAAACATCGAAATATCTACAATGCCATCTGTAGAAAGATGGAAATATCTACACTGCAATCTGTGTAAACATGGAAATATCTACACCGATATCTCTAACAACATGGAAATATCTACACAGCTATCTGTATAAACATGGAAATATCTACACCGCGATCTGTATAAACATGGAAATATGTACACCGCGATCTGTATAAACATGGAAATATCTACAAAGCTATCTCTATAAACATGGAAATATCTACACCGCTATCTGTATAAACCAGGAAAGATCTACACAGCTATCTGTATAAATATGGAAATATCTACAACGCTGTCTCTCTAAACATGGAAATGTCTACACCGCTATCTGTATAAACATGGAAATATCTACATAGTTATCTCTATAAACATGAAAATATCTACACTGACATATGTATAAACATGGAAATAACTTCACAGTCATCTGTATAAACATGGAAATATCTACACCACCATCTGTATAAACATGGAAATATCTACACGGAAAGCTGTATAAACTTGGAAATATCTAGACAGTCATCTCTATAAACATGGAAATATCTGTACCACTATCTGTATAAACATGGAAATACCCACACCGCTATCTGTATAAACATGGAAATAGACACAGCGCTATCTGTATAAACATGGAAATGTCTGCACCGCTATCTTTATAAACATGGAAATATCTGCAACTCTATCTGTGTAAACTTAGAAATATCTACACGGCTATTTGTGTAAACATGGAAATATCTGCACCGCTATATGTATAAAGATGGAAATATCTACACCACTATATGTAAAACGTGGAAATATCTACACCGCTCTCTGTATAAAACTGGAAATATCTACACCGATATCTGTATAAACAAGGAAATATCTACACCGCCATCTGTATAAACATGGAAATACCTACACCGCTATCTGTATAAATATGGAAAAATCGACACCGCTAACTGTATAAACATGAAAATACCTACACCGATTTCTCTATAAACATGGAAATATCTACACTGAAATCTCTATATACATGGAAATATCTACACCGCCATCTCTATAAACATGGAAATATCTACAGCGCAATCAGTATAAACGTAGAAATATCTACACCGCTATCTCTATAAACATGGAAATATCTCCACTGCTATGTCTATAAACATTGAAATATCTACACCGCCATCTGTTTAAACATGGAAATACTTACAAAGATTTCGGTATAAACATGCAAATATCTACACAGCCATGTGTATATACATGGAAATATCTACACTTCTATCTATATAAACATGGAAATAACTACACCGCTATCTGCATAAACATGGAAACAGCTACTACGCCATCTACATATCGATGGAACTATCTGCGCCGCCATCTGTATAAACATGGAAATATCTACACGGTCATCTGTGTATAGATGGAAATATCAACACCGCCATCTGTATAAAAATGGAAATATCTACACTGCGGTCTGTATAAACATGGAAATATCTAAACCGATATCTGTATAAGCATGGAAACATCTACTCCGCTATCTCTATAAACATGGAAATATCTACACCGTGATCTGTATAAACATGGAAATATTTACACTGCTATCTCTATAAACATGGAAATATCTACACCGTTATCTGTATAAATGTGGAAATATTTACACCGCTATCTCTATAAACATGGAAATATCTACACCGCCATCTGTATAAACTTGGAAATATCTACACTGCTATCTCTATAAACATGGAAATATCTACAATGCCATCTGTAAAAACATGGCAATACCTATAAAGTCATGTGTATAAACATGGAAATATCTACACCACCATCTGTATAAACATGGAAAAATCTACAATGCCTTCTGTATACACCTGGAAATACCTACACGCAATCTGTGTATAGATGGAAACATCAACACCGCCATCTGTACAAAGATGGAAATGTCTACACCGCTATCTGTATAAACATGGAAATATCTACACCGCTATGTGTATTAACGTGGAAATATCTCCACTGCTATCTGTACAAACATGAAAATATCTACACCGCTATATGTATAAACATGGACATATCTACACCGCAGTCTGTATAAACATGGAAATATCTACAACGCTATGTGTGTAAACATGGAAATATCTACACAGCTATCTGCGTAAACTTGGAAATATCTTCACAGATATCTGCGTAATCATGGAAATATCTACATGGCAATCTCTGCAAAGATGGAAATAACTACACCGCTATCTCTGTAAAAATGGAAATATCTACACCGCTACCTGCATAAACATGGAAATATCTACACCGCTGTCTGTATAAACAAGGAAATATCTACACCGCCATCTGTAGAAACATGGAAATATATACACCGCTATCTGTATAAATATGGAAACATCTACACCGCTATCTCTATAAACATGGAAATACCTACACCGCTTTCTCTATAAACATGGAAATATCTACACTGCAATCTCAATATACATGGAAATATCTACACCGCCATCTATATAAACATGAAAATACACCGCCATCTTCAGAAACATGGATGTATCTACACCGCCATGTGTAGAAACATGGAAATATCTACACCACTATCTGTATAAACATGGAAATACCTACACCGCCATCTGTATAAAGATGGAAATATCTTCACCGCAATCTGTATATATATGGAAATACCTACACCACTATCTCTATAAACATGGAAATGTCTACACCGCCTTCTGTATAAACATGAGAATATCTACACTGCCATCTCTATAAACACGGAAATAACTACTCCGCTATCTCTATAAACATGGAAATATCTACACTGCCATCTGTATATACATGGAAATAGCTACACAGTCATCTGTATAAACATGGAAACACCTACAACACTCTTTGTATAAACGTGGAAATATCTACACCGCCATCTGTATAAACATGGAAATACCTACACAGCCATGTGTATATACATCGAAATATCTACACTGCTATCTACATTAACATGGAAATAACTACACCGCTACCTATATAAACATGGAAATACCTACACCGCCATCTGTATAAACATGGAAATATCTCCACCGCTATCTGTATAAACATGGAAATATCTAAACTGCAATCTGTATAAACATGGAAATATCTACGTCGCTATCTGTATAAACATGGAAATATATCCAGCGCTACCTCTATAAACATGGAAATATCTACACCGTTATCTTTGTAAACATGGAAATATCTACACCGCTACCTGTATAAACATGGAAATACCTACAACACTATCTGTGTAAGCATGGGAATATCTTCACAGCTATCTGTGTAAACATGGAAATATGTACACCGCTATCTGTGTAAAGATGGAAATATCTACCCCGCAATATGCGGAATTATGGAAATATCAACACAGCTATCTCTGTAAACATGCAAATATCTACACTGCTGTCTGTATAAACACGGAAATATCTGCACTGCTATCTGCATAAACATGGAAATATCTATATGGCTATCTCCATAAACATGGAAATATCTACACCGCCATCTGTATAAACATGGAAATACCTACACAGTCATCTTTATAAACATGGAAATATCTACACCACTATCTGTATAAATATGGAAATATCTACACTGCCATCTGTATAAACATGGAAATATCTACACAGCCATCTGTATAAACATGAAAATATCAACACAGCCATCTCTATAATCATGGAAATATTTACATTGCGATCTGTATAAACATGGAAATAGCCACAGCGCTATCTGCATAAACATGGAAATATATACACCGCCATCTGTAAAAACATGGAAATATCTACACAGTCATCTTTATAAACATGGAAGTTTCTACACCGCTATCGGTAAAAATATGGAAATATCTACATCGCTATCTCCATCAACATGGAAATATCTACACCGCTAGCTGTATAAACGTGGAAATATCTACTTGGCTGTCTCTAGAAACATGGAAATATCTACAACGCCATCTGTACAAACATGGAAATACCTACACAGTCGATTGCATAAAGATGGAAATACCTACACCACTATCCGTATAAACATGGAAATATCTACACCGCTATCTGTATAAACATGGAAATATCTACACCGCTATCTGTATAAACATGGAAATAGCTACACCTCTATCTGTATAAACATGGAAATATCTACACTGCTATCTCTATAAACATAGAAATATCTAAAACGCCATCTATATAAACATGGAAATGTCTACACCGCCATCAGCATAAACATGGAAATAAATACACCGCCGTCTGTATAAACATGGAAATATCTACACCGCCATCTCTATAAACATAGAAATATCTACAGTGCCATCTGTAGAAAGATGGAAATATCTACACCGAGATCTGCATAAACATGGAAATATATACACCTCTACCTGTATAAACATGTAAATATCTACACATCTATCTGTATAAATATGGAAATATTTACACTGCTATCTCTATGAACATGGAAATGTCTACACCGCTATCTATATAAACATGGAAACATCTACAAGCGTATCTCTATAAACATGGAAATGTCTACACCGCTATCTGTATAAACATGGAAATATATACATGGCTATCTCTATAAACATGGAAATATCTACACCGCCACCTTTATGAACATGGGAATACCTACACAGTCATCTGTATAAACATGGAAATATCTACACCGCTATCTGTATAAACATGGAAATATCTACACCGCTATCTGTATAAACATGGAAATATCTACACCGCTATCTGTATAAACATGGGAATAACTACAACAATATCTGTGTAAACATGGAAATATCTACACAGCTATCTGTGTAAAAATGGAAATATGTACACCAATATCTGTGTAAAGATGAAAATATGTACACCGCAATCTGTACAAATATCAAAATATCTACTACGCTATCTCTGTAAACATGGAAATATCAACCACATTATCTGTATAAACATGGAAATATCTACACCACTATCTGTATAAACTTGGAAATATCTACACCGCTATCTCTATAAATATTGAGATATCTACAACGCTATCTCTATAAACATGGAAATGCCTACACAGCTATCTGTATAAACATGGAAATATCTACATGGCTATCTCTATAAACATGGAAATATCTACACCGCCATCTGTATAAACATGGAAATAACTACACAGTCATCTGTATAAACATGGAAACATCTACACCACTATCTTTATAAACATGCAAATATCTACAATGCCATCTGTATAAACATGGATATATCTACACCGCCATCAGTATAAACATGGAAATATCTCCAACGCTATCTGTATAAACACTGAAATATCTTCACTGCTATCTGTATAAACATGGAAATATCTACATGGCTATCTCCATAAACATGGATATATCTACACAGCCATCTGTATAAACATGGAAATACCTACACAGTCATCTTTATAAACAAGGAAAAATCTACACCACTATCTGTATAAACATGGAAATATCTACACTGCCATCTGTATAAACTTGGAAATATCAACACAGCCATCTGTATAAACATGGAAATGTCTACACTGCCATCTGTATAAACATGGAAGTATCTACACAGCCATCTGTATAAACATGGAAATATTTACGCAGCCATCTCTATAAACATGGAAATATCTACACTGCTATCTGTATGAACATGGAGATAGCCACACCGCTATCTGTATAAACATGAAAATACCTACACCGCCATCTGTAAAAACATGCAAATATCTACACAGCCATCTGCATAAACATGGAAATATCTACACCTCCATGTGTATAAACATGGAAATATCTACACTGCCATCTGTATACACATGGAAATATCTACACAGCCATCTGTATAAACATGGAAATATCTACACTGCTATCTCCATAAACTTGGAAATACCTACACCGCAATCTGTATAAACATGGAAATGTCTACACCGCTATCTGTATAAACATGGAAGTATCTACACCGCTATCTGTAAAAACATGGAAATATCTACACCGCTATCTCTATAAACATGGAAATATTTACACTCTAGCTGTATAAATGTGGAAATATCTACTTGGCTATCTCTAGAAACATGGAAATATCTACACCACCATCTGAATAAACGTGGAAATACCTACACAGTCAATTGCGTAAACATGGAAATATCTACACCACTAACTGTATAAACATGGAAATATCTTCACCGCTATCTGTATAAACATGGAAATATCTACACCGCTATCTGTATAAACATGGAAATAACTACACCGCTATCTATATAAACATGGAATTATCTACACCTCTATATCTATAAACATAGAAATATCTAAAACGCCATCTCTATAAACATGTAAATATCTACACCGCTATCAGCATAAACATGGAAATAACTACACCGCCGTCTGTAAAAAACATGATAATATCTACACCGCCTTCTCTATAAACATAGAAACATCTACACTGTCATCTGTTGAAAGATGGAAATACCTACACCGAGATCTGAATAAACATGGAAATATCTACACCTCTACCTGTATAAACATTGAAATACCTACACAGCTATCAGTATAAATATGGAAATATTTACACCGCTATCTCTATGAACATGGAAATGTCTACAACGCTATCTGTATAAACATGGAAACATCTACATGCCTATCTCTATAAACATGGAAATGTCTACACCGCTATCTGTATCAACATGTAAATACATACAATGATATCTCTATAAACATGGAAATAACTACACCTCCATCTGTATAAACATGGAAAGATCTACACAGTCATCTGTATAAACATGGAAACATATACACGGCTATCTATATAAACATGGAAATACCTACACCGTAATCTGTACAAACATGGAAGTATCGACACCGCTCTCTGTATATACATGGAATTGTCTACACCACTATCTGTTTAAAAATTGAAACATCTACACCGCTATCTGTATAAACATGGAAATATCTCCACCGCTATCTGTATAAACATGGAAATATCTACACTGCTATCTGTATAAATATGGAAATATCTACACGGCTAATTTTATGAACATGGAAATGTCTACACAGCTTGCTGCATAAACTTGGAAATATCTACAGGGCTATCTCAGTAAACATGGAAATATCTACACCCCCATCTGTATCAACATGGAAATAACTACACAGTCATCTGCATAAACATGGAAATAGCTACACCACTATGTGTATAAACATGGAAATACCTACACTGCCATCTGTGTAAACATGGAAATATCTACACAGCCATCTCTGTAAACATGGTAATATCTACAACGCTATCTGTATAAACATGGAAATATCTACACCGCCATCTGTAAAAACATGGAAATATTTACACAGTCATCTGTATACACATGGAAATATCTACACCTCCATTTGTAAAACATGGAAATATTTACACTGCCATCTGTATACATATGAAAATATGTACACAGCCATCTGTATAAACATGGAAATATCTACACTTCTATCTCTATAAACATGCAAATACCTACACCGCCATCTCTATACATGGAAATATCTACACCGCTATCTGTATAAACATGGAAATATCTACACCGCTATCTGTATAAACTTGCAAATATCTACACCGACATCTGTATAAACATGGAAATTTCTCCACCGCTATCTGTATAAAAATGTAAATATCTCCACCGCTATCTGTATAAACATGGAAATATCTACACTGCTATCTGTATAAACATGGAAATACCTACATGTCGATCTGTATAAACATGGATGTAGCTACTCCGTTATCTGTATAAACATAAAAATATATACATTACAATCTGTATAAACAAGGAAATATCTCCACTGCTATCTGTATAAACATGGAAATATCTACAACACTATCTTTATAAACATGGAAATATCTACACAGCTATCTGTGTAAACATGGAAATATCTACCACGCTCTCTGTGTAAATATGGAAGTATCTACACAGCTATCTGTGTAAACATGGAAATATGTACACCGCTATCTGTGTAAAGATGGGAATATCTACACTTCAGTCTGTGCAAATATGGAAATATATATACCGCTATCCCTGTAAACATGGAAATATCTACACCGCTATCTGTATAAACATGGAAATATCTACACAACTTTCTGTATAAACGTGGAAATATCTACACCACGATCTGTATAAACATGGAAATATCTATACCGCTAACTGTAAAATCATGGAAATATCTACAATGCTCTCTGTATAAACATGGAAATATCTCCAACGCTATCTGTATAAACATGGAAATATCTCCAACACTATCTGTATAAACATGGAAATATCTACACCGATATCTGTATAAACATGGAAATATCTACAACGCTATCTGTATAAACATGGAAATATCTACAACGCTATGTTTATAAGCATGGAAATATCCACACCGCTATCTGTATAAACATGGAAATATCTACAACACTATCTGTGTAAACATGGAAATACCTACACAGCTATCTGTGTAAACATGGAAATATGTACGCCGCTAGCTGTGTAATAATGGAAATATCTACACGGCAATCTGTGCAAATATGGAAATATCTACAGCG
Organism: Pan troglodytes; assembly: GCF_028858775.2. Classification (NCBI taxonomy): domain Eukaryota; kingdom Metazoa; phylum Chordata; class Mammalia; order Primates; family Hominidae; genus Pan; species Pan troglodytes. The sequence goes on from NC_072411.2 coordinate 1,189,687, forward strand.
CTATATCTGTAAACATGGAAATATCTTCACCGCTATCTGTACAAACATGGAAATATATACACAGCTATCTGTATAAACATGGAAATATCTACACTGTTATCTGTATAAACATGGAGATATGTACACTGCTATTTGTATAAATATAGAAATATCTACACCGCTGTCTCTATAAACATCAAAATATCTACACCGCTATCTGTATAAACATGTAAATATCCACATGGCTATGTCTATAAACATGGAAATGTCAACACCGCCATCTGTATAAACATGGAAATACCTACACAGTCATGTGTATAAACGTGGAAATATCTACACCACTATCAGTATAAACATGTAAATATCTACAATGCCATCTGCATAAACTTGGAAGTATCTACACAACCATCTGTATAAACATGGAAATATCTAAACAGCAATCTCTATGAACATGGAAATAACTACACAACCATCTGTATAAACATCGAAATATCTACACCGCTCTCTCTATAAACATGGAAATACCTACACCGCAAACTGTATAAACATGGAAATATCTACACCGCTATCTGTATAAACATGGAAATATCTACACCGCTATCTGTACAAATATGGAAATAACTACACAGCTATTTCAATAAACATGGAAATGTCTTCATCGCTAGCTGTATAAACATGGAAATATCTACATGGCTATCTCTATAAACATGGAAATATCTACACCGCCATCTGTATCAACATGGAAATACCTACTCAGTCATCTGCATAAACATGGATATATCTACAACACTATCTGTATAAATATGGAAATATCTACGCAGCCATCTGTATAAACATGGAAATATCTACACAGCCATCTCTATAAACATGGAAATATCTACAACGGTATCTGTATAAACATGGAAATATCTACACCGCCATCTGTAAAACATGGAAATATCTACACTGCCATCTGTATACATATGGAAATACCTACACAGCGATCTGTATAAACATGGAAAGATCTACAACACTATCTGTGTAAACAAGGAAATATCTACACAGCTGTCTGTGTAAACATGGAAATACGTACTTCGCTATCTATGTAAAGATGGAAATATCTACACCGCTATCTGTGCAAATACTGAAATATCTACAGCTCTAACTCTGTAAACATGGCAATATCTACACCGATATCTGTATAAACATGGAAATACATACACCGTTATCTGTATAAACATGCAAATACCTACACCGCTATTTGTATAAACATGGAAATATCTACACCGCCATCTGTAAAAACATGGATATACCTACAGAGTCATCTGTATAAACATGGAAATATCTACACCGCTATCTGTATAAACATGGAAATATATACATCGCCATCTGTATAAACATGGAAATATCTACACTTCCATCTTTATAAAGATGTAAATGTCTACACCGCGAACTGTATAACAAGGAAGTATCTACACTGCTATCTGTATAAACATGGAAATACCAACACTGCAACCTGTATAAACATGGAAATATCTACACTGCTCTCTGTATAAACATGGAAATATCTACACCGCTATCTCTATACACAGGGAATTACCCACACCGCTATCTCTATAAACATGGAAATATCAGCACCGATATCTCTACAAACATGGAAATATATACTCTGCCATCTCCATAAACATGGAAATACCTACACAGCCATCTACATAAACAAGGAAATATCTACACGGCCATCTATATGAACATGGAATTATCTACACCGCTATCTCTATAAACATGGAAATATCTACACTGCCATCTGTACATACATGGAAATATCTACACGGATATCAGTATAAACATGGAAATATCTACACCGCTAACTCTATAAACATGGAAATTACTACACCGCTATCTGTATAAACATGGAAATACCTACACCACTATATCATTAAATATGGAAATATCTACACTGCTATCTCTATAAACATGGAAATGTCTACACCGCTATCTGTATAAACTTGGACATATCTAAACCGCTATCTCTGTAAATTTAGAAATAACTACAACGCTATCTGTGTAAACATGGAAATACATAAACCGCTATCTCTATAAACATGGAAATATCTACAACGTTATCTGTGGAAACATGGAAATATCTACACCTCTATCTGTATAAACATGGAAATACCTACTCCGCTATCTGTATGAACATGGAAATATCAACACAACCATCTGTATAAACATGGAAATTCCTATACTGCTATCTCTGTAAACATGGAAATACCTACACCGCTATCTCTATAAACATGGAAGTATCTACAATGCCATCTCTATAATCATGAAAATATCTACACTGCCATCTCCATAATCAGGCTACTACCTACACCACTTTCTGTATAAACATGGAAATATCTACACCGCCATCTGAATAAACATGGAAATATCTACAATGCCATCTGTGTAAAGATGTAAATACCTACTCCGTGAGGTAAATAAACATGGAAATATCTACACCGCTATCTGTATAAACATGGAAATATCAACAGCGCCGTCTCCATAATCATGGAAAAATCCACACCGCCATCTGTATAAACATGGACATATCTACACCGCAATTTGTAAAAACATGGAAATATCTACACAGTCATCTGTATAAACTTGGAAATATCTACAACTCCGTGAGTATAAACATGGAAATATCTACACTGCCATCTGTATACAGATGGAAATATCTACATAGCTATCAGTATAAACATGGAAACATCTACACCGCTATCTCTATAAACATGGAAATACCTACACCGCTTTCTGTATAAACATGGAAATGTCTACACCGATATCTGTAAAAACATGGAAATACCAACACCGCTATGTGTATAAACTTGGAAATATCTACACTGCTATCTGTATAAACATGGAAATATCTACATCGCCATCTGTATAAACATGGAAATATCTCCACCGCTATGTGCATAAAAATGGTAATATCTACTCCACTATTTGTATAAACATGAAAATATCAACACCGCTATCTATATAAACCTGGAAAAATCTACACCGCTATCTCTATAAACATGGAAATATCTACACCGCCATCTGTATAAACCTGGAAATATCTACACATTCTTCTGTATAAATATGGAAATATCTACACCACCATCTCTATAAACATGGAAATATCTACAATATCATCTGTATAAAGATGGAAATATCAACACCGTGAGCTGTATAAACATGGAAATATCTACACCGCTATCTGTATAAACATGGACATACTTACAGCGCCATCGGCATAAACATGGAAATATCTACACTACCATCTGTATAAACATGGAAATATCTACACCGCCATCTGTATAAATAGGGAAATATCTACATCGCTATCTTTATACACATGGGAATATATACACCGCTATCTGTATAAACTTGGAGATATCTACACCGCTATCTGTATAAACATGGAGATATCTACACCGCTATTTGTATAAGCAAGGAAATATCTACAACGCCATCTGTTTAAACATGGAAATATATACACAGACATCTGTTTATACATGGAAATATCTACACCGCTATGTGTATAAACATGCTAATAACTACACCGCTATCTGTATAAATGTGGAAATATTTGCACCGCTATCCCTACAAACATGGTAATATCAACACCGCGATCTGTATAAACATGGAAATGTCTACACCATGATCTGTATAAACATGGAAATATCTACACGGCGATCTGTATAAACATGGAAATATCTACACCGTGATCTGTGTAAATGTGGAAATATCTACACCGCTATCTATATAAACATGTAAATAACTACACCGCTATCTGTATAAACATGGAAATATCTACACCGCCATCTACATATCCATAGAAATATCTGTGCCGCCATCTGTATAAACATGGAAATACCTACACGGTCATCTGTGTATAGATGGAAATATCAACACCGCCATTTGTACAAACATGGAAATATCTGCACTGCTATCTGTATAAACATGGATATATCTACACCGTGGTCTGTATAAACCTGGAAATATCTACACAGCTATCTCTATGAACATGGAAATGTCTACACCCCTATCTGTATAAACACGGAAATATCTCCATGGCTATCTCTATAAACATAGAATTATCTACACCACCATCTGTATAAACATGGAAATACCTACACAGTCATCTGTATAAACATGGAAATATCTACCCCACTATCTGTATAAACATGGAATATTTACACGGCCATCGGTGTAAACACGGAAATATCTGCACAGCCATCTCTGTAAACATGGAAATATCTATACTGCTATCTGTATAGACATGGAAATAGCCACACGGCTCTCTATATAAACATGGAAATATCTACACCGCCATCTGTAAAAACATGGAAATATCTACACTGTCATCTGCATAAACATGAAAATATCTACACCTCCATCTGTATACACACGGAAATATCTACACTGCCATCTGTATACACATGGAAATATGTACACTGCCATCTGCATAAACATGGAAATATCTACACCACTATCTCTATAAACATGGAAATACCAACACCGCAATCTGTATAAACATGGAAATATCTACACCGCTATCTGTAAAAAGATGGAAACATCTACACAGCTATCTTTATAAACATAGAAACATCTACACCGCTCTCTGTATACACATGTAAATATCTACAACACTATCTGTGTAAACATCGAAATATCTACACCGCTATCAGTGTAAACATGGTAATATGTACACCGCTGTCTGTGTAAAGATGGAAATATCTTCACCGCAATCTGTGCAAAGATGGAAATATCTACACCGCTATCTCTATAAACATTGAATTACCTCCACTGCCATCTGTATAAACTTGGAAATATATACACAGCCATCTCTATAAACATGGAAATATCTACACTGCCATCTCTATACACATGGAAATATCTACACTGACATCTGTATAAACATGGAAATATCTACACCGCTATCTCTATAAACATGGAAATACATACACAGCTATCTGTATAAACATGGAAATACCTACACAGCCATTTGTATACACATGGAAATATCTACACTGCCATGTAAATAAACATGGAAATATCTACACCATTATCTCTGTAAACATGGAAATTCCTACACTGCTATCTGTATAAACATGGAAGTAACTACATGGCTATCTGTATAAACAGGGAAATATCTACAACGCCATCTGTATAAACATGGAAATACATACAAAGTCATCTGTATAAAAATGGAAATATCTACACCACTATCTCTATAAACATGGAAATATCTCCACTGCCATCTGTATATACATGGAAATATCTACACATCCATCTCTATAAACATGGAAATATCTACACTGCTATCTGTATAAACATGGAAATACCCACACCGCTATCTATATAAACATGGAAATATCTACACCGCCATCTGTATAAACATGGAAATATCTCCACCGCTATCGGTATAAACATGGAAACATCTACACCGCTATCTTTATAAACATGGAAATACCTACACCGCTATCTGTATGAACATGGAAAATCTACAACACTGTGTGTATAAACATCGAAATATCTCCACCGCTATCTGTATAAATATGGAAATATCTACACCACAATCTCTATAAATATGGAAATATCTACACCGCTATCTATATTAACATGGAAATATCTACAAGAATATCTTTGTAAACATGGAAATACCTAAACAGCTATCTGTGTATACTTGGAAATATGTACACCGCTATCTGTGTAAAGATGGAAATATCTACAACGCAATCTGTGCAAAGATGGGAAGATCTACACCGCTATCTCTGTAAACATGAAAATATCTACACTGCTATCTGTATAAACATGGAAATATCTACACCATAATCTGTTAAAACATGGATATATCTACACTGACATCTGTATAAATATGGAAATATCTACACCTCCATCTGTATAAACATGGAAATATCTACAATGCCATCTGTATAAACATGGAAATATCTACACTGCCATCTGTATGAACATGGAAATATCTACACCGCTATCTCTATAAACATGGAAATACCTACACCGCCTTCTGTATAAACATGGAAATATCTACACCGCTATCCATAGAAACATGGAAATAACTTCACTGCTATCTGTACAAACTTGGAAATATCTACACCGCCATCTGTATAAACATGGAAATAAGTCCACCGCTATCTGTATAAACATGGAAATATCAAAACAGATATCTGTATAAATATGGAGATATCTACACTGCTATCTCTATGAACATGGAAATGCCTACACCAATATCTCTATAAACATGGAAATATCTACATGGCTATCTCTATAAACATGGAAATATCTTCACCTATATGTCTATAAACGTGGAAATGTCTACACCTCTATCTGTATGAACATGGAAATATCTACACCGGCGTCTGTAAACACATGGAAATATCTACACCGCTATCTGTATAAACATGGAAATATCTACACCGCTATCTTTATAAACATGGAAATATCTACACCGCTATCTGTATAAACATGGAAATATCTACAACACTAGCTGTTGTAACATGGAAATATCTACACCGCTATCTGTGTAAACATGGAAATGTGTACACCGCTATCTCTGTAACGATGGAAATGTCTACACCACTATCTGTATAAACATGGAAATATCTACACAGTCATCTGTATAAACATGGAAATATCTACACCTCCATCAGTATAAACATAGAAATATGTATAAACATGGAAATATCTACACAGCCATCTCTATAAACATGGAAATATCTACACAGTCATCTGTATAAACATGGAAATATCTACACAGTCATCTGTATAAACATGGAAATAACTACACCTCCATCGGTATAAACATGCATATATGTACACAGCCATCTATATACACATGGAAATATCTACACTGCCTTCTGCACAAACATGGAAATATCTACACCGCTATCTCTATAAACATGGAAATACCTACACCGATATCTGTGTAAATATGGAAATATCTACACCGCTATCTGTATAAACATGGAAATATCTACAATGCCATCTGTATAAACATGGAAATATCTACACTGCCATCTGTATGAAGATGGAAATATCTACACCGCTTTCTATATAAACATTTAAATAGACACAGCGCTATTTGTGTAAACATGGAAATATCTTCACCGCTATCTATATAAACATTTAAATAGACACAGCGCTATCTGTATAAACATGGAAATATCTACACCGCCATCTGTAAAAACATGGAAATATCTACACAGTCATCTGTATAAACATGGATATATCTACATCTCCATCTGTATAAACATGGAAATATCTCCAATGCCGTCTGTATAAACATGGAAATATCTACACTGTCATCTGTATAAACATGGAAATATCTACAGAGCTATCTATATAAACAAGGAAATACGTACACCGCAATCTGTATATACATGGAAATACCTACACCGTTATCTGTCTATACATGGAATACCTACACCGCTATCTGTATAAATATGGAAATATCTACACCGCTATCTCTATAAATATGGATATATCTACACCGCTATCTCTATAAACATGGAAATGTCTACACAGCTATCTGTATAAACATGGAAATATCTACATGGCTAAGTATATAAACATGGAAATATCTACACCGCCATCTCTATAAACATGGAAATACCTAGGCAGTCATCTGTATAAACATTGAAATATCTACACCGCTATCTCTATAAACATGGAAATACCTACACCACAATTTGTATAAACATGGAAATATCTACACCACTATCTGTAAAAACATGGAAATATATTCACTGCCATCTGTATAAACATGGAAATAGCCCCACCACTATCTGTGTAATCATGGAAATATCTACTCCAACATCTGAATAAACATGGAAACATCTACACAGCTATCTGTACATATATGGAAATAACTACACCGCAATCTGTATAAACATGGAAATACCTACAATACCATCTGTATACACATGGAAATATCTACGCAGACATCTGTATAAATATGGAAATATCTACACCGCCATCTGTATAAACATGGAAATATCTACACTGCCATCTGTACAAAGATGGAAATCTCTACACCGCTATCTCTATAAATATGGAAATATCTACACCGCCATCTCTATAAACATGAAAATATATACACTGCCATCTCCATAAAGATGGAAGTATCTACTCCGCCATGTGTATAAACACGGAAATATCTACACCACCATCTGTGTAAACATGGAAATATCTACACCGCTATGTCTATAAACATGGAAATACCTACACCGCTCTCTGTAAACATGGAAATATCCACACCGCCATCTGCATATCCATGGAAATATCTACAACGCCATCTGTATAAAGATGGAAATATCTACACGGCAATCTCTGTACAGATGGAAATATCAACACCGCCATCTGTACAAACATGGAAATATCTACACCGCTATCTGTATAAACATTGAAATACCTACACTGCAGTCTGTCTAAACATGGAAATATCTACACGGGTATCTGTATAAACATGGAATTATCTACACCGCTATCTCTATAAACATAGAAATATCTAAAACCACATCTGTATAAACATGGAAATATCTACACCGCTATCTCTATAAACATGGAAATGTTTATACCGCTATCCATATAAACAGGGAAATATCTACATGGCTATCTCTATATACATGGAAATATCTGTACCGCCATCTGTATAAACATGGAAATACCTACACAGTCATCTGTATAAATATGGAAATATCTACACCGCTACCTGTATAAACATGGAAATATCTACACCACCATCTGAACAAACATGGAAATACCTACACCGCCATCTCTATAAACATGGAAATATCTACACCGTTATCTCTATAAACAAAGAAATATCTTCACCGCCATCTCTATAAACATGGAAATATCTACACCGCCATCTGCATAAACATGGTAATATCTACACCGCGATATGCATAAACATGCAAATATGTACACCACCATCTGTATAAATAGGGAAATATCTACACCGCCATCTTTATACACATGGAAATATCTACACCACTATCTGTGTAAACATGGAGATATCTACACCGCTATCTCTACATACATGGAAATATCTACACCGCCATCAGTATAAACATGGAAATACCTTCACCGATAATTGTGTGAATATGGAAATATCTAAACCGCTATCGCTATAAACCTGGAAATAACTACACCGCTATCTGTATAAACATGGTAATATCTACACCGCTATTTCTACAAACATGGAAATATCTACACCGCCGTCTGTATAAACATGGAAATGTCTACACACTCATCTGTATAAGCATGGAAATATCTACACCACCATCTCTATAAACAAGGAAATATCTACACTCTCATCTGTATACACCTGGAAATATCTACACAGCTATCCATATAAACATGGGAATATCTACATCACTATCTGTATAAACATGGATATATCTCCACCGCTATCTGTATAAACATGGAAATATCTACACCGCTATCTTTATAAATTTGGAAATATCTACACCGGTACCTCTATAAACATGGAAATGACTATATCGCTATCTCTATAAACATGGAAATACCTACACGGCTATCTGTATAAACATGGAAATATCTACACCGTTATCTGTAAAAACATTTAAATATCTACACCGCTATCTGCATAAACTTGGAAATATCTACACCGCAATCTGTGTAAACATGGAAATATGTACACCGCCATCTGTATAAACTTGGAAATATCTACACCGATATCTGTATAAACATGGAAATATCTTCACTGCTATCTTTATACACATGCAAATATCTACACCGCTACCTGTAAACATGGAACTATCTACACAACTATCTGTGTAAACATGGAAATATGTACATCGCTATCGGTATAAAGATGGAAATATCTACACCGCAATCTGAGGAAAGACGGAAATATCTACACAGCTATCTGTGTAAACATGAAAATATCTACACCGTGAGCTGTATAAACATGGAAATACCAAGACCGCTATCTGTAAAGATGGAAATATCTACACCGCCATCTGTATAAACATGGAAATATCTATACTGCCATCTGTAGAAAGATGGAAATATCTACACCGCTATCTCTATAAACATGAAAATATCTACACTGACATCTCCATAAAAATGGAAGTATCTACTCCGCCATGTGTATAAACACGGAAATATCTACACCACCATCTGTGTAAACATGGAAATATCTACACCGCTATCTGTGTAAACATGGAAATATCTACACCGCCATCTGCATATCCATGGAAATATCTACGCCGCCATCTGTATAAACATGGAAATATCTACACGGCCATCTGTGTATAGATGGAAATATCAACACCACCATCTGTACAAACATGGAAATATCTACACCGCTATCTCTATAAACATGGAAATATTTGCACTGCCATCTGTAAAAACATGGAAATAGCTATACAGTCATCTGTATAAACATGGAAATATCTACAATGCCGTCTGTATACAAGTGGAAATATCTACACAGCCATCTGTATAAACATGTAAATATATACACTGCTATCTCAATAAACATGGAAATATCTACAAAGCCATCTCTATAAACATGAAAATATCTACACTGCCATCTCCATAAACATGGAGCTAACTACTCCGCCATCTGTATAAACATGGAAACATCTACACCGCCATCTGTGTGAATAAGGAAATATCTACAATGCCATCTGTATAAAGGTATAAATATCTGCACCGCGAGCTGTATAAACATGGAAATATCTACATCGCTATCTGTATAAACGTGGAAATACAAACACCGCTATCGGTATAAACATGGAAGTATCTACAACGCCATCTATGTAAACACGGAAATATCTACACCGCTATGTCTGTAAACATGGAAATAACCACACCGCTATCTCTATAAACATGGAAATATCCACACCGCCATCTGCATATCCATGGAAATATCTACAACGCCATGTGTATAAAGATGGAAATATCTACACGGCAATCTGTGTACAGATGGAAATACCTACACTGCAGTCTGTATAAACATGGAAATAGCTACACCGGTATCTGTATAAACATGGAAATATCTACACCACGATCTGTATAAACATGGAAATATCTACACCACCTTTTGTATAAAGATGGAAATATCTACACCACGATCTGTATAAACTTGGAAATATCTACACCACCTTTTGTATAAAGATGGAAATATCTACAACATTATCAGTATAAACACGGAAATATCTACAAAGTGATCTGTATAAACATGGAAATATGTACAGCACTCTCTGAATAAAGACGGAAATACCTACACCGCTATCTGTAAAAACATGGAAATATCTACACCACTATCTTTATAAATATGGAAATATTTACACCGCTATCTCTATAAACATGGAAATATCTACACCGCTATCTCTATAAACATGGAAATATCTACACCGCCATGTGTATTAACATGGAAATACCTACACAGTCAACTGTATAAACCTGGAAATATCTACACTGTCATCTATTTAAACATGGAAATATCTACAGAGAACTCTGAATAAACATGGAAATATCGGCACAGCCATCTGTATAAACATGGAAATATCTACACCGCTATCTCTATAAACATGGAAATAACTACACCGCCATCTGTTTAAACATGGAAATAGCCACACCGCTGTCTGTATAAACATGGGAATATCTACAACGGCATCTGTATAAACTTGGAAATATCTACACCCTTATGTGTCTACATATGGAAATATCTACACCGCCTTCTCTATGAACATGGAAATGCCTACACCGCTATCTGTATAAACATGGAAATATCTACATTGCTATCTGTATATACATGGAAATATCTACAACGCCATCTGTATGAACTTGGAAATCCCTACACTGCCATCTGTATAAACATGGAAATATCTCCACCACTATCTGTATAAACATGGAAATATCTCCACCGCTATCTGTATAAACCTCGAAATATCTAAACCGCCATCTGTAAAAACATGGAAATATCTACATAGTCATCTGTATAAACATGTAAGTATCTACACTTCCAACTGTATAAACATGGAAATATCTGCTGTACCATCTGTATACACATAGAAATATCTACACAGACAACTGTATAAACCTAGAAATATCTACACCGCTGTCTCTACGATCATGGAAATACACCGCCATCACTATAAAAATGAAAATACCTGCACCGCCATCTCCATAAACATGGAACTATCTACAGTGACATCTGTATAAACATGGAAATATCTACACCGCTATCTGTAAACATAGAAATACCAACACCGCTATCTGTATAAAGAAAGAAATATCAACATTGCTATCTCTGTAAGCATGGAAATATCTACACCGCAATCTGTATAAACATGGAAATAGCTACACCGCAATCTGTAGGAACATGTAAATATCTACACCGCTATCTGTATAAACATGGAAATATCTAAACTGCTATCTCTATAAACATAGAAATATCTTCGACGCTGTCGGTGTAAACATGAAAATATCTACACAGTTATCTGTATAAACATGGAAATATCTACAACACTATCTTTGCAAAGATGGAAATATCTACACCGCTATCTGTGTAAACATGGAAATATCTACACCGCTATCTGTATAAACATGGAAATATCTACACCGCCATCTGTATAAACTTGGAAATATCTACAATGAAATCTATAGAAAGATGGTAATATCTACACGGCGATCTGTATAAACATGGAAATATCCACATAGCTATCTCAATAAACATGGGAATATCTACACTGCTATCTGTGTAAACATGGAAATATCTACACCGCCATCTGTATAAACATGGAAATATCTACACGGCCATCTGTATAAACCTGGAAATATCTACACCGCCATCTCTATAAACATGTTAATATCTACACCGTGATCTAAATAAACATGGAACTATCTACACTGCAATCTGTATAAACATGGAAACATCTACACCACAATCTGTATGAACATGGAAATATCTACACCGCTATCTGTATAAACATGGAAATATCTACACCGCTATCTCTGTAAACATGGAAATATCTACACCATGATCTGTATAAACATGGAAGTATCTACAATGCTAACTGTATACACATGGAAATATCTACACCGCTATCTGTATAAACATGGAAATATCTACACCACCATCTGTTTAAACATGGAAATATCTACATCGCCATCTGTATAAACATGGAAATATCTGCTCTGCTATCTGTATAAATATGGAAATATCTAAATAGCTATCTCTATAAACATGGAAATATCTACACCGCTATCTGCATAAACATGGAAATATCTACACTGTCATCTGTATAAACGTGGAAATATCTACACCACCATCTGTATAAACATGGAAATATGTACACTGCCATCTGTATACACATGGAAATATCTATAAAGCCATCTGTATAAACATGGAAATATCTACACCAGTAACTCTAAAAACATGGAAATACCTACACCGCTATCTTGAGAAACATGGAAATATCTACACAGCTATCTGTCTAAACATGGAAATATCTTCACCACTATCTGTGTAAAGATGGAAATATCTACACCGCTATCTGTATAAACATGCAAATATCTACACCGCTATCTGCATAAACTTGGAAATATCTACACCGCTATCTGTATAAACATGGAATTATTTACACCGCCATATGTTTAAACATGGAAATATCTACACCGCAATCGGTATAAACATGGAAATATCTCCCCCGCTCTCTGTATAAACATAGAAATATCTACATGGCTATCTGTGTAAACATGGATATATCTACACAGCTATCTGTATAATCATGGAAATACATTCACCGCTATCTGTATAAACATGGAAATACCTACTCAGCTATCTGTATAAACATGGAAATACCTTCACCGCTGTCTCTATAAACATGGAAATATCTATACCGCTATCTCTATAAAGATGGAAATATCTTCACATCTACCTGTATAGACATGGAAATATCTACAATGCTATCTGTGTAAACATGGAAATATCTACACAGCTATCTGTGTAAACATGGAAATATCTTCACAGCTCTCTGTGTAAACCTGGAAACATCTACAATGCTATCTGTGTAAAAATGGAAATATCTACAACGCAATCTGTGCAAAGATGGGAATATCTACACAGGTATCTCCGTAAACTTGGAAATATCTACACCACTATCTGTATAAACATGGAAATATCTACATCACCATCTGTATAATCATGGAATATCTACACTGCTATCTGTATAAACATGGAAGTATCTACACCGCTATCTCTATAAACATGGAAATATCTACGCCACTATCCCTATAAACATGGAAATATCTCCACCGATATCTCTATGAACTTGGAAATATCTACACCGCTATCTGTATACACATGGAAATATCTACACAGCCATCTGTATAAACATGGAAATGCCTACAACACTATCTCTAAAAACATGGAAATACATACATCACTATCTTTATAATCTTGGAAATATCTACACTGCCATCTGCATGAACATGAAAATATCTACATTGCCATCTCCATAAATATGGAACTATCTACTCTGCCATCTGTATAAACATGGAAATATCTACACCGCCATCTGAGTAAACATGGAAATATCTACACTGCCATCTGTATAAAGATGTAAATATCTGCAGCGTGAACTGTATAAACATGGAAATATCTACACTGCTATCTGTATAAACATGGAAATACCAACACCGCTATCTGTATAAACATGGAAATATCTACACCGACATCTCTATAAACATGGAAATATCTACACTGCCGTCTGCATAAACATGGAAATATCTACACTGTCATCTGTATAAACATGGAAATATCTACACCACCATCTCTATAAACATGGAACTATCTACGCTGCCACCTTTATAAACATGGAAATATCTACACAGCCATGTGTATAAACATGGAAATATATGTACTGCCATCTCTAAACACAAGGAAATATCTACACAATGATCTGTATAAACATGGAAATACGTACACCGCTATCTGTATAATCTTCGAAATAACTGCGCCGCTATCTGTATAAACATGGAAATATCTAAAACACTATCTCTATAAACATGGAAATATCTACCCTGCCATCTGTAGAAAGACGGAAATCTCTACAGCGCGATCTGTATAAACATGGAAATATCTACACCACTCCCGGTATAAACATGCAAATATCTACACCAATATCTGTATAAACATAGAAATATCTACACCGCTATCTCTATAAACATGGAAATATCTACACCGCTATGTGTATAAACATGGAAAATTCACACCACTATCACTATAAACATGGAAAAATCTACACTGCCATCCGTAAATACATGGAAATATCTACACAGTCATTTGTATAAACATGGAAATATCTATACCACCATCTTAATAAACATGGAAATATCTACAATGACATCTGTATACACATGGAAATATCTCCACAGCCATCTATAGAAACATGGAAATATCTACACCGCTATCTGTATAAACGTGGAAATATCGACATTGCTATGTGTACAAATATGGAAAGATCTACACCGCTATTTCTATAAACAAGGAAATGTCTACACCGCTATCTGTATAAACATGGAAATATCTAAACCGCTATCTCTATAAACATGGAAATATCTACAACGCTATCTGTGTAAACATGGAAATATCTACACAGCTATCTGTCTAAACATGGGAATATCTACACCACTATCTGTGTAAAGATGGAAATATCTACACCGCAATCTGTGCAAAGATGGAAATATCTACACCGCTATCTGTGTAATCATGGAAACATCTACACTGCTATCTGTATAAACATGGAAATATCTACCCAGCCATCTGTATAAACATGGAAATATCTACAATGCCATCTGTAGAAAGATGGAAATATCTACACTGCGATCTGAATAAACATGGAAATATCTACATCGCTATCTCTATAAATATGGGAATATCTACACCGCTTTCTGTCTAAAGATGGAAATACCTACACTGCAATCTGTGCAAAGATGGAAATATCTACACCGCTGTCTGTGTAAACATGGAAATATCTATACCGCTATCTGTATAAACTTGGAAATATCTACACCACCATCTCCATAAACATGGAAATAACTACACCGCCATCTTTATAAACATGGAAATATCTACAATGCTATCTGTATAAATATGGAAATGTCTAAAGAGCTATCTCTATAAACATGGAAATATCTACACCGCTATCTGTATAAACATGGAAATATCTACACCGCTATCTGTATAAACATGGAAATACCTACACTGAAATCTGTATAAACATGGAAATATCTACACTGTCATCTGTATAAACATGGAAATATCTACATCACCATCTCTATAAACATGGAAATGTCTACACTGCCATCTGTATACACATGGAAATATCTACAGAGCAATCTGCATGAACATGGACATAGCTACACCACTATCTCTAAAAACATGGAAATACCTACACCGCTATCTGTATAAACATGGAAATATCTGCACAGCAATCTCTATAAACATGGAAATATCTACTCCGTCATCCCTATAAACATGAAAATAGCTACAATGCCATCTCCATAAACATGGAACTATCTACACCGCCATCTGTATAAACATGGAAGTATCTACACCGCTATCTGTATACACATGGAAATAACTACACAGCCATCTCTATAAACATGGAAATATCTACAAAGCTATCTGTGTAAACATGGAAATATCCACACTGCTATCTCTATAAACATGGAAATATCTACACCACTATCTGCATCAACTTGGAAATATTTTCACCGCTATCTGTATAAACATGGAAATATCTACACCGCCATCTATATAAACATGGAAATATCTCCACCGCTATCTGTATAAACATGGAAATATCTACACCACTATCTGATTCAACTTGGAAATATCTACACCGCTATCTGTATAAACATGGGAATATCCACACTGCTATCTCTATAAACATGGAAATATCTACACCACTATCTGCATCAACTTGGAAATATCTACACCGCTATCTGTATAAACATGGAAATATCTACAACGCTATCTGTGTAAACATGGAAATATCCACACTGCTATCTCTATAAACATGGAAATATCTACACCACTATCTGCATCAACTTGGAAATATCTACACCGCTATCTGTATAAACATGGAAATATCTACACCGCCATCTATATAAACATGGAAATATCTCCACTGCTATGTGTATAAACATGGAAATATCTCCCCAGTTATCTGTATAAACATAGAAATATCTACACCACTATCTGTATAATCATGGATATAACCACACTGCTATCTGTATAAGCATGGAAATACCTTCACTGCTATCTGTATAAACATGGAAATATCTCCACCTCTTTCTCTATAAACATGGAAATATCTATACCACTATTTTTATAAACATGGAAATATCTACAACGCTATCTGTATATACACGGAAATATCTACAACGCTATCTGAGTAAACATGGAAATATCTACACAGCTATCTGTGTAAACATGGAAATATCTACACAGCTATCTGTGTAAACATGGAAATATCTACACAGCTATCTCTGTAAACATGGAAATATCTACACAGCTATCTGTGTAAACATGGAAATATCTACACCGCTATCTGTGTAAAAATGGAAATATCTACACCGCAATCTGTGCAAAGATGGAAATATCTACACCGCTATCTCTATAAACATGGAAATATCTACAACGCTATCTCTATAAACATGGAAATATCTACAACGCTATCTCTATAAACATGGAAATATCTACACCACTATCTGTGTAAAGATGGAAATATCTACAACGCTATCTGTATAAACATGGCAATATCTACACTGCTATCTGCATAAACTTGGAAATATCTACACCGCTATCTGTATAAACATGGAATTATTTACACCGCCATCTGTTTAAACATGGAAATGTCTACACCGCTATCGGTATAAACATGGAAATATCTCCCCCGCTATCTGTATAAACATAGAAATATCTACATGGCTATCTGTATAAACATGGGGATATCTACACAGCTATCTGTATAATCATGGAAATACCTTCACCGCTATCTGTATAAACACGGAAATATCTCCATCGCTATCTCTATAAACATGGAAATATCTACACCACTATCTTTATAAACATGGAAATATCTACACATCTACCTGTATAGACATGGAAATATCTACAATGCTATCTGTGTAAACATGGAAATATCTACACAGCTATCTGTGTAAACATGGAAATATCTTCACAGCTCTCTGTGTAAACCTGGAAATATCTACAACGCTATCTGTGTAAAAATGGAAATATCTACAACGCAATCTGTGCAAAGATGGGAATATCTACACAGCTATCTCCGTAAACTTGGAAATATCTACACCACTATCTGTATAAACACGGAAATATCTACATCACCATCTGTATAAACATGGAAATATCTACACTGCTATCTGTATAAACTTGGAAATATCTACACCGCTATCTCTATAAACATGGAAATATCTACACCGCTATCTCTATAAACATGGAAATATCTCCACTGATATCTCTATGAACTTGGAAATATCTACACCGCCATCTGTATAAACATGGAAATGCCTACAACACTATCTCTAAAAACATGGAAATACATACATCACTATCTTTATAAACATGGAAATATCTACACCGCCATCTGCATGAACATGAAAATATCTACATTGCCATCTCCATAAACATGGAAATATCTACTCTGCCATCTGTATAAACATGGAAATATCTACACCGCCATCTGTGTAAACATGGAAATATCTACACAGCCATCTGTATAAAGATGTAAATATCTGCACCGTGAACTATATAAACATGGAAATATCTACACTGCTATCTGTATAAACATGGAAATACCAACACCGCTATCTGTATAAACATGGAAATATCTACTCCGACATCTCTATAAACATGGAAATATCTACATTGCCATCTGTATAAACATGGAAATATCTACACTGTCATCTGTATAAACATGGAAATATCTGCACCACCATCTCTATAAACATGGAAATATCTACACTGCTACCTGTATAAACATGGAAATATCTACACAGCCATGTGTATAAACATGGAAATATCTGTACTGCCATCTCTAAAAACATGGAAATATCTACACAATGATCTGTATAAACATTTAAATACCTACACCGCTATCTGTATAATCTTCGAAATAACTGCGCCCCTATCTGTATAAACATGGAAATACCTAAACCACTATCTCTATAAACATGGAAATATCTACACTGCCATCTGTAGAAAGACGGAAATCTCTACACCGCGATCTGTATAAACATGGAAATATCTACAATGCCATCTGTATACACATGGAAATATCTACACAGCCATCTGTATAAACATGTAAATATCTACACTGCTATCTCTATAAACATGGAAATGTCTACACCGCCTTCTCTATAAACATGAAAATATCTACACTGCCATCTCCATAACTTGGAACTAACTACTCCGCCATCTGTATAAACATGGAAACATCTACACCGCCATCTGTGTGAATAAGGAAATATCTACAATGCCATCTGTATAAAGATATAAATATCTCCACCGCGAGCTGTATAAACATGGAAATATCTACACCGCTATCTATATAAACGTGGAAATACCAACACCGCTATCGGTGTAAACATGGAAATATCTACAACGCCATCTATATAAACATGGAAATATCTACACCGCTATGTCAATAAACATGGTAATACCTACAGCGCCATCTCTATAAACATGGAAATATCTACACCGCTATCTCTATAAACATGGAAATAGCTACACCGATATCTGTATAAACATGGAAATATCTACACCGCGGTCTGTATAAACATGGAAATATCTGCACCGCAATCTGTATAAACATGGAAATATCTACACCGCGGTCTGTATAAACATGGAAATATCTACACCGCTATCTGTACAAACATGGAAATATCTACACCGCTATCTCTATAAACATGGAAATATCTACACCGTGATCTGTATAAACATGGAAATATTTACACCGATATCTGTATAAACATGGAAATTTCTAAACCGCGATCTGTATAAACATGTAAATATCTTCACCACGATCTGTATAAACATGGAAATATCTACACCGCTATCTGTATAAACATGGTAATATCTACATCACCATCTATATAAACATGGAAATATCTACAGCGCTACCTGTATAAACATGGTAATATCTACACCACCATCTATATAAACATGGAAATGTCTACACCGCCACCTGTATAAACATGGAAATATCTTCACCGCCATCTCTATAAACATGGAAATATCTACACCCCTATCTGTATAAACATGGAAATATCCACACCGCTATCTCTATAAACATGGAAAAATCAACACCGCTATCTCTATGAACATGGAAATATCTACACCGCCATCTCTATAAACATGGAAATATCTAAACCAAGATCCGTATAAACATGGAAATATCTGCACCGCTATATGTATAAACATGGAAATATCTCCACTGCTATCTCTATAAACTTCGAAATATCTACACCGCCATCTGTTTAAACATGGAAATACTTACAAAGTTATCTGTATAAACATGGAAATATCTACACCGCCATCTGTATAAACATGGAAATATCTACACAGCCATGTGTATTTACATGGAAATATCTACACCGCTATCTATACAAACATGGAAATAACTACACCGCTATCTGTATAAACATGGAAATATCTACCCGGTCCTCTGTGTATTGATGGAAATATCAACACCGCCATCTGTACAAACATGGAAATACCTGCATCGCTATCTGTATAAACATGGAAATATTTACACCGCGGTCTGTATAAATATGGAAATATCTAGACCGCTATCTGTATAAACATGGAAATATCTACACCGTGATCTGTATAAACATGGACATATTTACACCGTTATCTGTATAAACATGGAAATTTCTACACCGTTATCTGAATAAATATGGAAATATCTACACCGCTATCTCTATAAACATGGAAATACCTACACTGCCATCTGTATAAACATGGAAATAACTATACAGTCATCTGTGTAAACATGGAAATATCTACACCACCATCTGTATAAACATGGAAATATCTACAATGCCATCTGTATACACTTGGAAATACCTACAAGGCAATCTGTGTATAGATGGAAACATCAACACCGCCATCTGTGCAAACATGGAAATATCTACACTGCTATCTCTATGAACATGGAAATATCTACACTGCGGTCTGTATAAGCATAGAAATATCTACACCGGTATCTGTATAAACATGGAAATATCTACACCACGATCTGTATAAACATGGAAATATATACACCGTTATCTGTATAAACATGGAAATATCTGCACTGCTATCTCTATAAACATGGAAATATCTACAAAGCCATTTGTATAAACATGGAAATACCTACACAGTCATGTGCAGGAACATGGAAATATCTACACTGCCATCTGTATAAACATGGAAATATCTAAAAAGCCCTCTGTATAAATATGGAAATATCTGCATAGGCATCTGTATAAACATGGAAATATCTGCACCGCTATCTGTATAAACATGGAAATACCTACACCGCTGTCTCTATAAACATGGAAATATGTACACTGCTATGTGTATAAACATGGAAATATCTCCATTGCTGTCTGTATAAACATGGAAATATCTCCACCGTTATCTGTTTAAACATGGAAATATCTACAGCGCCATCTCTATAAACATTGAAATATCTACAATGCCATCTGTAAAAACATGGAAATATCTACACAGTCATCTGAATAAACATGGAAATATCTACACCACCATCTGTATAAACATGGAAATACCTACAATACCATCTGTATACACATGGAAATATCTACACAGACATCTGTATAAATATGGAAATATCTACACCGCCATGTGTATAAACATGGAAATATCTACACTGCCATCTGTAGAAACATGGAAATATATACACCGCTATCTCTATAAATATGGAAATATCTACACCTCCATCTCTATGAAAAAGGAAATATCTACACCGCCATCTCTATACACATGGAAATATGTACACCACGATCAGTATAAACATGGAAATATCTACACCGATATCTGTATAAACATGGAAATATCTCCACTGCTATCTCTATAAACATCGAAATATCTACACCGCCATCTGTATAAACATGGAAATACTTACAAAGTTACCTGCATAAACATGGAAATATCTACACCGCCATCTGTATAAACATGGAAATATCTACAAAGCCATGTGTATATACATGGAAATATCTACAGCGCTATGTATATAAACATGGAAATATCTACACCTCTATCTGTACAAAAATGTAAATATCTACACCGCCATCTACATATCCATGGAAATATCTGCGCCGCCATCTGTATAAACATGGAAATATCTACACGGTCATCTGTGTAGATGGAAATATCAACACCGCCATCTGTACAAACATGGAAATATCTGCACCGCAATCTGTATAAACATGGAAATATCTACACAGCCCTCTGTATAAATATGGAAATATCTGCATAGGCATCTGTGTAAACATGGAAATATCTGCACCGCTATCTCTATAAACATGGAAATACCTACACCGCTGTCTCTATAAACATGGAAATATGTACACCGCTATGTGTATAAACATGGAAATATCTCCACTGCTCTCTGTATAAACAAGGAAATATCTCCACCTTTATCTGTGTAAACATGGAAATATCTACAGCGTCATCTCTATATACATTGAAATATCTACACTGCCATCTGTAAAAACATGGAAATATCTACACAGTCATCTGAATAAACATGGAAATATCTACACCACCATCTGTATAAACATGGAAATACCTACAATACCATCTGTATACCCATGGAAATATCTACACAGACATCTGTATAAGTAAGGAAATATCTACACCGCCAGCTGTATAAACTTGGAAATATCTACACTGACATCTGCAGAAAGATGGAAATATCTACACCGCTATCTCTATAAATATGGAAATATCTACACCGCCATCTCTAAAAACATGAAAATATCTACACTGCCATCTGCATAAAGAAGGAAGTATCTACTCCGCCATGTGTATAAACACGGAAACATCTACACCACCATCTGTGTACACATGGAAATATCTACAGCGCTATCTGAATAAACATGGAAATATCTACACCGCTATGTCTATAAACATGGAAATACCTACACCGCTATCTCTATAAACATGGAAATATCTACACCGCTATCTGTATAAACATGGAAATATCTACACCTCTATCTGTATAAACATGGAAATATCTACACCGCTATCTGTATAAACATGGAAGTATCTACACCGCTATCTGTATAAACATGGTAATACCTACACCACCATCTATATAAACATGGAAATATGTACACCGCGATCTATATAAACATGGAAATATCTGCAATGCCATCTGTAGAAAGATGGAAATATCTACACCGCAATCTGTGTAAACATGGAAATATCTACACCGATATCTGTAAAAACATGCAAATATCTACACCGTGATCTGTATAAACATGGAAATATCTACACCGCGATCTGTATAAACATGGAAATATCTACACCGCGATCTGTATAAACATGGAAATATCTACACCGCTATCTGTATAAACACGGAAATATCTACACCACCATCTATGTAAACATGGAAATATGTACACCGCCTTCTATATAAACATGGAAATATCTACACAGCCATCTGTATAAACATAGAAATATCTACACAGCCAACTGTATATACATGGAAATATCTACACCACTATCTGTATAAACATGGAAATAACTACACCGCTATTTGTATAAACAAGCAAATATCTACACCGTGATCTGTATAAACATGGAAATATCTACACCGCTATCTCTATAAAGATGGAAATATCTGCACCGCCATCTGTAAAAACATGGATATACCTACACCGCCATCGGTATAAACATGGAAATACCTATACAATCATCTGTGTAAGCATGGAAATATTTACACCACCATCTGTATACACATGGAAATATCTACACAGACATCTGTATAAATATGGAAATATCTACAACGCCAGTTGTATAAACATGGAAATATCTACATTGCCATCTGTAGAAAGATGGAAATAACTACACCACTATCTGTGTAAACATGGAAATATGTACACCGACATCTCTATAAACATGAAAATATGTACACCGCTATGTGTATAAACATGGAAATACCTCCATTGCTGTCTGTATAAACATGGAAATATCTCCACCGTTATCTATTTAAACATGGAAATATCTACAGCGCCATCTCTATATACATTGAAATATCTACACTGACATCTGTAAAAACATGGAAATATATACACAGTCATCTGAATAAACATGGTAATATCTACACCACCATCTATATAAACATGGAAGTATCTACAATAGCATCTGTATACACATGGAAATATCCACACAGACATCTGTATAAATATGGAAATATCTTCACCGCCAACTGTATAAACATGGAAATATCTACACTGCCATCTGTAGAAAGATGGAAATATCTACACCGCTATCTCTATAAATATGGAAATATCTACACCGCCATCTCTATAAACCTGAAAATATCTACACTGCCATCTCCATAAAGATGTAATATCTACTCTGTCATGTGTATATCCACGGAAATATCTACACCACTATCTGTGTAAACATGTAAATATCTACACCGCTATCTGTATAAACATGGAAATATCTACACCGCCATCTGCATGTCCATGGAAATATCTACACCGCCATCTGTATAAACATGGAAATATCTACACGGCCTTCTGTGTATAGATGGAAATATCAACACCGCCATCTGTACAAACATGGAAATATCTACACCGCTATCTCTATAAACATGGAAATATCTGCACTGCCATCTGTAAAAACATGGAAGTACCTATACAGTCATCTGTATAAACATGGAAATATCTACAATGCCATCTGTATACACATGGAAATATCTACACAGCCATCTGTATAAACATGTGAATATCTACACTGCTATCTCTATAAACATGGAAATGTCTACACCGCCTTCTCTATAAACATGAAAATATCTACACTGCCATCTCCATAACTTGGAACTAACTTCTCCGCCATCTGTATAAACATGGAAACATCTACACCGCCATCTGTGTGAATAAGGAAATATCTACAATGCCATCTGTATAAAGATATAAATATCTGCACCGCGAGCTGTATAAACATGGAAATATCTACACCGCTATCTATATAAACGTGGAAATACCAACACCGCTATCGGTGTAAACATGGAAATATCTACAACGCCATCTATATAAACATGGAAATATCTACACCGCTATATCAATAAACATGGTAATACCTACAGCGCTATCTCTATAAACATGGAAATATCTACACCGCTATCTCTATAAACATGGAAATATCTACACCGATATCTGTATAAACATGGAAATATCTACACCGCGGTCTGTATAAACATGGAAATATCTGCACCGCTATCTGTATAAACATGGAAATATCTACACCGCGGTCTGTATAAACATGGAAATATCTACACCGCTATCTGTATAAACATGGAAATATCTACACCGCAATCTCTATAAACATGGAAATATCTACACCGTGATCTGCACAAACATGGAAATATTTACACCGATATCTGTATAAACATGGAAATTTCTAAACCGCGATCTGTATAAACATGGAAATATCTTCACCACGATCTGTATAAACATGGAAATATCTACACCGCTATCTGTATAAACATGGTAATATCTACACCACCATCTATATAAACATGGAAATATCTACACCGCTATCTGTATAAACATGGTAACATCTACACCGCCATCTATATAAACATGGAAATGTCTACACCGCCATCTGTATAAATATGGAAATATCTACAATGCCATATGTTTACACATGGAAATATCTACACCGCTATCTGTATAAACATGGAAATAACTACACCGCTATTTGTATAAACAAGGAAATATCTACACTGTGATCTGTATAAACATGGAAATACCTTCACCGCCATCTCGATAAACATGGAAATATCTACACCCCTATCTGTATAAACATGGAAATATCCACACCGCTATCTCTATAAACATGGAAAAATCAACACCGCTATCTCTATGAACATGGAAATATCTACACCGCCATCTCTATAAACATGGAAATATCTAAACCAAGATCAGTATAAGCATGGAAATATCTGCACCGCTATATGTATAAACATGGAAATATCTCCACTGCTATCTCTATAAACTTCGAAATATCTACACCGCCATCTGTTTAAACATGGAAATACTTACAAAGTTATCTGTATAAACATGGAAATATCTACACCGCCATCTGTATAAACATGGAAATACGTACAAAGTCATCTGTATAATCATGGAAATATCTACACAGCCATCTGTATAAACATAGAAATATCTACACAGCCAACTGTATATACATGGAAATATCTACACCACTATCTGTATAAACATGGAAATAACTACACCGCTATTTGTATAAACAAGCAAATATCTACACCGTGATCTGTATAAACATGGAAATATCTACACCGCTATCTCTATAAACATGGAAATATCTACACCGCCATCTGTAAAAACATGGATATACCTACACCGACATCGGTATAAACATGGAAATACCTATACAGTCATCTGTGTAAACATGGAAATATTTACACCACCATCTGTATACACATGGAAATATCTACACAGACATCTGTATAAATATGGAAATATCTACAACGCCAGTTGTATAAACATGGAAATATCTACATTGCCATCTGTAGAAAGATGGGAATATCTACACCGCTATCTGTGTAAACATGGAAATATGTACACCGACATCTCTATAAACATGAAAATATGTACACCGCTATGTGTATAAACATGGAAATACCTCCATTGCTGTCTGTATAAACATGGAAATATCTCCACCGTTATCTATTTAAACATGGAAATATCTACAGCGCCATCTCTATATACATTGAAATATCTACACTGACATCTGTAAAAACATGGAAATATCTACACAGTCATCTGAATAAACATGGTAATATCTACACCACCATCTATATAAACATGGAAATATCTACAATAGCATCTGTATACACATGGAAATATCCACACAGACATCTGTATAAATATGGAAATATCTTCACCGCCATCTGTATAAACATGGAAATATCTACACTGCCATCTGTAGAAAGATGGAAATATCTACACCGCTATCTCTATAAATATGGAAATATCTACACCGCCATCTCTATAAACCTGAAAATATCTACACTGCCATCTCCATAAAGATGTAATATCTACTCTGTCATGTGTATATCCACGGAAATATCTACACCAATATCTGTGTAAACATGTAAATATCTACACCGCCATCTGTATAAACATGGAAATATCTACACCGCCATCTGCATGTCCATGGAAATATCTACACGGCCATCTGTATCAACATGGAAATATCTACACGGCCTTCTGTGTATAGATGGAAATATCAACACCGCCATCTGTAGAAACATGGAAATATCTACACCGCTATCTCTATAAACATGGAAATATCTGCACTGCCATCTGTAAAAACATGGAAGTACCTATACAGTCATCTGTATAAACATGGAAATATCTACAATGCCATCTGTATACACATGGAAATATCTACACAGCCATCTGTATAAACATGTGAATATCTACACTGCTATCTCTATAAACATGGAAATGTCTACACCGCCTTCTCTATAAACATGAATATATCTACACTGCCATCTCCATAACTTGGAACTAACTACTCCGCCATCTGTATAAACATGGAAACATCTACACCGCCATCTGTGTGAATAAGGAAATATCTACAATGCCATCTGTATAAAGATATAAATATCTCCACCGCGAGCTGTATAAACATGGAAATATCTACACCGCTATCTATATAAACGTGGAAATACCAACACCGCTATCGGTGTAAACATGGAAATATCTACAACGCCATCTATATAAACATGGAAATATCTACACCGCTATGTCAATAAACATGGTAATACCTACAGCGCTATCTCGATAAACATGGAAATATCTACACCGCTATCTCTATAAACATGGAAATATCTACACCGATATCTGTATAAACATGGAAATATCTACACCGCGGTCTGTATAAACATGGAAATATCTGCACCGCAATCTGTATAAACATGGAAATATCTACACCGCGGTCTGTATAAACATGGAAATATCTACACCGCTATCTGTATAAACATGGAAATATCTACACCGCTATCTCTATAAACATGGAAATATCTACACCGTGATCTGTATAAACATGGAAATATTTACACCGATATCTGTATAAACATGGAAATTTCTAAACCGCGATCTGTATAAACATGGAAATAACTTCACCACGATCAGTATAAACATGGAAATATCTACACCGCTATCTGTATAAACATGGTAATATCTACATCACCATCTATATAAACATGGAAATATCTACAGCGCTATCTGTATAAACATGGTAATATCTACACCACCATCTATATAAACATGGAAATGTCTTCACTGCCATCTGTATAAATATGGAAATATCTACAATGCCATCTGTTTACACATGGAAATATCTACACCGCTATATGTATAAACATGGAAATAACTACACCGCTATTTGTATAAACAAGGAAATATCTACACCGTGATATGTATAAACATGGAAATATCTTCACCGCCATCTCTATAAACATGGAAATATCTACACCCCTATCTGTATAAACATGGAAATATCCACACCGCTATCTCTATAAACATGGAAAAATCAACACCGCTATCTCTATGAACATGGAAATATCTACACCGCCATCTCTATAAACATGGAAATATCTAAACCAAGATCAGTATAAACATGGAAATATCTGCACCGCTATATGTATAAACATGGAAATATCTCCACTGCTATCTCTATAAACTTCGAAATATCTACACCGCCATCTGTTTAAACATGGAAATACTTACAAAGTTATCTGTATAAACATGGAAATATCTACACCGCCATCTGTATAAACATGGAAATATCTACACAGCCATGTGTATTTACATGGAAATATCTACACCGCTATCTATATAAACATGGAAATAACTACACCGCTATCTGTATAAACATGGAAATATCTACCCGGTCTTCTGTGTATTGATGGAAATATCAACACCGCCATCTGTACAAACATGGAAATACCTGCATCGCTATCTGTATAAATATGGAAATATTTACACCGCGGTCTGTATAAATATGGAAATATCTAGACCGCTATCTGTATAAACATGGAAATATCTACACCGTGATCTGTATAAACATGGACATATTTACACCGTTATCTGTATAAACATGGAAATTTCTACACCGTTATCTGAATAAATATGGAAATATCTACACCGCTATCTCTATAAACATGGAAATATCTACACCGCCATCTGTATAAACATGGAAATAACTATACAGTCATCTGTGTAAACATGGAAATATCTACACCACCATCTGTATAAACATGGAAATATCTACAATGCCATCTGTATACACATGGAAATACCTACAAGGCAATCTGTGTATAGATGGAAACATCAACACCGCCATCTGTGCAAACATGGAAATATCTACACTGCTATCTCTATGAACATGGAAATATCTACACTGCGGTCTGTATAATCATAGAAATATCTACACCGGTATCTGTATAAACATGGAAATATCTACACCACGATCTGTATAAACATGGAAATATATACACCGTTATCTCTATAAACATGGAAATATCTGCACTGCTATCTCTATAAACATGGAAATATCTACAAAGCCATTTGTATAAACATGGAAATACCTACACAGTCATGTGTAGGAACATGGAAATATCTACACTGCCATCTGTATAAACATGGAAATATCTAAAAAGCCCTCTGTATAAATATGGAAATATCTGCATAGGCATCTGTATAAACATGGAAATATCTGCACCGCTATCTGTATAAACATGGAAATACCTACACCGCTGTCACTATAAACATGGAAATATGTACACTGCTATGTGTATAAACATGGAAATATCTCCATTGCTGTCTGTATAAACATGGAAATATCTCCACCGTTATCTGTTTAAACATGGAAATATCTACAGCGCCATCTCTATAAACATTGAAATATCTACAATGCCATCTGTAAAAACATGGAAATATCTACACAGTCATCTGAATAAACATGGAAATATCTACACCACCATCTGTATAAACATGGAAATACCTACAATACCATCTGTATACACATGGAAATATCTACACAGACATCTGTATAAATATGGAAATATCTACACCGCCATCTGTATAAACATGGAAATATCTACACTGCCATCTGTAGAAACATGGAAATATCTACACCGCTATCTCTATAAATATGGAAATATCTACACCTCCATCTCTATGAAAAAGGAAATATCTACACCGCCATCTCTATACACATGGAAATATGTACACCAGGATCAGTATAAACATGGAAATATCTACACCGATATCTGTATAAACATGGAAATATCTCCACTGCTATCTCTACAAACATCGAAATATCTACACCGCCATCTGTATAAACATGGAAATACTTACAAAGTTACCTGTATAAACATGGAAATATCTACACCGCCATCTGTATAAACATGGAAATATCTACAAAGCCATGTGTATATACATGGAAATATCTACAGCGCTATGTATATAAACATGGAAATATCTACACCTCTATTTGTACAAAAATGGAAATACCTACACCGCCATCTACATATCCATGGAAATATCTGCGCCGCCATCTGTATAAACATGGAAATATCTACACGGTCATCTGTGTAGATGGAAATATCAACACCGCCATCTGTACAAACATGGAAATATCTGCACCGCAATCTGTATAAACATGGAAATATCTACACAGCCCTCTGTATAAATATGGAAATATCTGCATAGGCATCTGTGTAAACATGGAAATATCTGCACCGCTATCTCTATAAACATGGAAATACCTACACCGCTGTCTCTATAAACATGGAAATATGTACTCCGCTATGTGTATAAACATGGAAATATCTCCACTGCTCTCTGTATAAACAAGGAAATATCTCCACCTTTATCTGTGTAAACATGGAAATATCTACAGCGTCATCTCTATATACATTGAAATATCTACACTGCCATCTGTAAAAACATGGAAATATCTACACAGTCATCTGAATAAACATGGAAATATCTACACCACCATCTGTATAAACATGGAAATACCTACAATACCATCTGTATACCCATGGAAATATCTACACAGACATCTGTATAAGTAAGGAAATATCTACACCGCCAGCTGTATAAACTTGGAAATATCTACACTGACATCTGCAGAAAGATGGAAATATCTACACAGCTATCTCTATAAATATGGAAATATCTACACCGCCATCTCTAAAAACATGAAAATATCTACACTGCCATCTGCATAAAGAAGGAAGTATCTACTCCGCCATGTGTATAAACACGGAAACATCTACACCACCATCTGTGTAAACATGGAAATATCTACAGCGCTATCTGTATAAACATGGAAATATCTACACCGCTATGTCTATAAACATGGAAATACCTACACCGCTATCTCTATAAACATGGAAATATCTACACCGCTATCTGTATAAACATGGAAATATCTACACCGCTATCTGTATAAACATGGAAGTATCTACACCGCTATCTGTATAAACATGGTAATACCTACACCACCATCTATATAAACATGGAAATATGTACACCGCCATCTATATAAACATGGAAATATCTGCAATGCCATCTGTAGAAAGACGGAAATATCTACACCGCAATCTGTGTAAACATGGAAATATCTACACCGATATCTGTAAAAACATGCAAATATCTACACCGCGATCTGTATAAACATGGAAATATCTACACCGCGATCTGTATAAACATGGAAATATCTACACCGCTATCTGTATAAACACGGAAATATCTACACCACCATCTATGTAAACATGGAAATATGTACACCGCCTTCTATATAAACATGGAAATATCTACACAGCCATCTGTATAAACATAGAAATATCTACACAGCCAACTGTATATACATGGAAATATCTACACCACTATCTGTATAAACATGGAAATAACTACACCGCTATTTGTATAAACAAGCAAATATCTACACCGTGATCTGTATAAACATGGAAATATCTACACCGCTATCTCTATAAACATGGAAATATCTACACCGCCATCTGTAAAAACATGGATATACCTACACCGCCATCGGTATAAACATGGAAATACCTATACAATCATCTGTGTAAGCATGGAAATATTTACACCACCATCTGTATACACATGGAAATATCTACACAGACATCTGTATAAATATGGAAATATCTACAACGCCAGTTGTATAAACATGGAAATATCTACATTGCCATCTGTAGAAAGATGGAAATAACTACACCACTATCTGTGTAAACATGGAAATATGTACACCGACATCTCTATAAACATGAAAATATGTACACCGCTATGTGTATAAACATGGAAATACCTCCATTGCTGTCTGTATAAACATGGAAATATCTCCACCGTTATCTATTTAAACATGGAAATATCTACAGCGCCATCTCTATATACATTGAAATATCTACACTGACATCTGTAAAAACATGGAAATATCTACACAGTCATCTGAATAAACATGGTAATATCTACACCACCATCTATATAAACATGGAAGTATCTACAATAGCATCTGTATACACATGGAAATATCCACACAGACATCTGTATAAATATGGAAATATCTTCACCGCCAACTGTATAAACATGGAAATATCTACACTGCCATCTGTAGAAAGATGGAAATATCTACACCGCTATCTCTATAAATATGGAAATATCTACACCGCCATCTGTATAAACCTGAAAATATCTACACTGCCATCTCCATAAAGATGTAATATCTACTCTGTCATGTGTATATCCACGGAAATATCTACACCACTATCTGTGTAAACATGTAAATATCTACACCGCTATCTGTATAAACATGGAAATATCTACACCGCCATCTGCATGTCCATGGAAATATCTACACCGCCATCTGTATAAACATGGAAATATCTACACGGCCTTCTGTGTATAGATGGAAATATCAACACCGCCATCTGTACAAACATGGAAATATCTACACCGCTATCTCTATAAACATGGAAATATCTGCACTGCCATCTGTAAAAACATGGAAGTACCTATACAGTCATCTGTATAAACATGGAAATATCTACAATGCCATCTGTATACACATGGAAATATCTACACAGCCATCTGTATAAACATGTGAATATCTACACTGCTATCTCTATAAACATGGAAATGTCTACACCGCCTTCTCTATAAACATGAAAATATCTACACTGCCATCTCCATAACTTGGAACTAACTTCTCCGCCATCTGTATAAACATGGAAACATCTACACCGCCATCTGTGTGAATAAGGAAATATCTACAATGCCATCTGTATAAAGATAGAAATATCTGCACCCCGAGCTGTATAAACATGGAAATATCTACACCGCTATCTATATAAAAGTGGAAATACCAACACCGCTATCGGTGTAAACATGGAAATATCTACAACGCCATCTATATAAACATGGAAATATCTACACCGCTATGTCAATAAACATAGTAATAACTACAGCGCTATCTCTATAAACATGGAAATATCTACACCGCTATCTCTATAAACATGGAAATATCTACACCGATATCTGTATAAACATGGAAATATCTACAACGCGGTCTTTATAAACATGGAAATATCTGCACCGCTATCTGTATAAACATGGAAATATCTACACCGCGGTCTGTATAAACATGGAAATATCTACACCGCTATCTGTATAAACATGGAAATATCTACACCGCAATCTCTATAAACATGGAAATATCTACACCGTGATCTGCATAAACATGGAAATATTTACAGCGATATCTGTATAAACATGGAAATTTCTAAACCGCGATCTGTATAAACATGGAAATATCTTCACCACGATCTGTATAAACATGGAAATATCTACACCGCTATCTGTATAGACATGGTAATATCTACACCACCATCTATATAAACATGGAAATATCTACACCGCTATCTGTATAAACATGGTAACATCTACACTGCCATCTATATAAACATGGAAATGTCTACACCGCCATCTGTATAAATATGGAAATATCTACAATGCCATATGTTTACACATGGAAATATCTACACCGCTATCTGTATAAACATGGAAACAACTACACCGCTATTTGTATAAACAAGGAAATATCTACACTGTGATATGTATAAACATGGAAATACCTTCACCGCCATCTCTATAAACATGGAAATATCTACACCCCTATCTGTATAAACATGGAAATATCCACACCGCTATCTCTATAAACATGGAAAAATCAACACCGCTATCTCTATGAACATGGAAATATCTACACCGCCATCTCTATAAACATGGAAATATCTAAACCAAGATCAGTATAAACATGGAAATATCTGCACCGCTATATGTATAAACATGGAAATATCTCCACTGCTATCTCTATAAACTTCGAAATATCTACACCGCCATCTGTTTAAACATGGAAATACTTACAAAGTTATCTGTATAAACATGGAAATATCTACACCGCCATCTGTATAAACATGGAAATATCTACACAGCCATGAGAATATACATGGAAATATCTACACCGCTATCTATATAAACATGGAAATAACTACACCGCTATCTGTATAAACATGGAAATATCTACCCGGTCTTCTGTGTATTGATGGAAATATCAACACCGCCATCTGTACAAACATGGAAATACCTGCATCGCTATCTGTATAAACATGAAAATATCTACACCGCTATGTCTATATACATGGAAATACCTACACCGCAATCTCTATAAACATGGAAATATCTACACCGCTATCTGTATATACATGGAAATATCTACACCGCTATCTGTATAAACATGGAAATATCTACACTGCGATGTGTATAAACATGGAAATATCTTCACCACGATCTGTATTTACATGGAAGTATCTACACCGCTATCTGTATAAACATGGTAATATCTACACCACCATCTATATAAACATGGAAATATGTACACCGCCATCTATATAAACATGGAAATATCTGCAATGCCATCTGTAGAAAGATGGAAATATCTACACCGCAATCTGTGTAAACATGGAAATATCTACACCGATATCTGTAAAAACATGGAAATATCTACACCGCGATCTGTATAAACATGGAAATATCTACACCGCGATCTGTATAAACATGGAAATATCTACACCGCGATCTGTATAAACATGGAAATATCTACACCGCTATCTGTATAAACATGGAAATATCTACACAGCTATCTCTATAAACATGGAAATATCTACACCGCCATCTGTATAAACATGGAAATACCTACAAAGTCATCTGTATAATCATGGAAATATATACACAGACATGTGCATAAACATGGAAATATCTACACAGCCATCTGTATATACATGGAAATATCTACACCGCTATCTGTATAATCATGGAAGTAACTACACCGCTATTTGTATAAACAAGCCAATATCTACACCGTGATCTGTTTAAACGTGGAAATATCTACACCACTATCTCTATAAACATGGAAATATCTACACCGCCATCTGTGTATAGATGGAAATATCAACACCGCCTTCTGTACAAACATGGAAATGTCTACATCGCTATCTCTATAAGCATGTAAATATCTGCAATGCCATCTGCAAAAACATGGAAATACCTATACAGTCATCTGTATAAACATGGAAATATCTACAATGCCATCTGTATACCCCTGGAAATATCTACACAGCCATCTGTATAAATATGTAAATATCTACACTGCTATCTCTATAAACATGGAAATATCTACACCGCCATCTCAATAAACATGAAAATATCTACACTGCCATCTCCATAAACATTTAAGTAACTACTCCGCCATCTGTATAAACATGGAAACATCTACACAGCCATCTGTGTGAATAAGGAAATATCTACAATGCCATCTGTATAAAGATATAAATATCTGCACCGCGAGCTGTATAAACATGGAAATATCTACATCGCTATCTGTATAAACATGGAAATACCAACACCGCTATCGGTATAAACATGGAAATATCTACAACGCCATCTATAAAAACATGGAACTATCTATACTGCTATGTCTATAAACATGGAATTACCTACACCGCTATCTCTATAAACATGGAAATATCTACACCACTATCTGTATAAACATGGAAATATCTAGACCGCGATCTGTGTAAACATGGAAATTTATACAGCGCTATCTGTATAAACATGGAAATATCTGCACCGCTATCTCTATAAACATGGGAATATCTACAAAGGCATCTGTATAAACATGGAAATACCTACAGAGTTATGTGTAGGAACATGGAAATATCTACACTGCCATCTGTATAAACATAGAAACATCTTCACAGCCCTCTGAATAAATATGGAAATATCTCCAAAGGCATCTGTGTAAACATGGAAATATCCGCTCCGCTATCTGTATAAACATGGAAATACCTACACCGCTTTCTCTATAAACATGAAAATATGTACACTGCTATGTGTATAAACATGGAAATATCTCCATTGCTGTCTGTATAAACATGGAAATATCTCCACCGTTATCTGTTTAAACATGGAAATATCTACAGCGCCATCTCTATAAACATTGAAATATCTACAATGCCATCTGTAAAAACATGGAAATATCTACACAGTCATCTGAATAAACATGGAAATATCTACACCACCATCTGTATAAACATGGAAATACCTACAATACCATCTGTATACACATGGAAATATCTACACAGACATCTGTATAAATATGGAAATATCTACACCGCCATCTGTATAAACATGGAAATATCTACACTGCCATCTGTAGAAACATGGAAATATCTACCCCGCTATCTCTATAAATATGGAAATATCTACACCGCCATCTCTATAAACATGAAAATATCTACAATGCAATCTCCATAAAGATGGAAGTATCTACTCCGCCATGTGTATAAACACGGAAATATCTACACCACAATCTGTGTAAACATGAAAATATCTACACCGCTATCTGTATAAACATGGAAATATCTACACCGCCATCTGCATGTCCATGGAAATATCTACGCCGCCGTCTGTATAAACATGGAAATATCTACACGGCCATCTGTGTATAGATGGAAATATCAACACCGCCATCTGTACAAACATGGAAATATCTACATCGCTATCTCTATAAACATGGAAATATCTGCAGTGCCATCTGTAAAAACATGGAAATATCTATACAGTCATCTGTATAAACATGGAAATATCTACAATGCCATCTGTATACACATGGAAATATGTACACAGCCATCTGTATAAACATGTAAATATCTACACTGATATCTCTATAAACATGGAATTATCTACACTGCGGTCTGTATAAACATGGAAATATCTACTCTGGTATCTGTATAAACATGGATATATCTACACCACGATCTGTATAAACTTGGAAATATATACAGCGCTATCTGTATAAACATGGAAATATCTGCACCGCTATCTCTATAAACATGGAAATATCTACAAAGCCATCTGTATAAAGATGGAAATACCTACACAGTCATGTGTAGGAACATGGATATATCTACACTGCCATCTGTATAAACGTAGAAATATCTACACAGCCCTCTGTATAAATATGGAATTATCTGCATAGGCATCTGTCTAAACATGGAAATATCTGCACCGCTATCTGTATAAACATGGAAATACCTACACCGCTGTCTCTATAAACATGGAGATATGTACACCGCTATGTGTATAAACATGGAAATATCTCCACTGCTGTCTGTATAAACATGGAAATATCTCCACCGTTATCTGTTTAAACACCGAAATATCTACAGCGCCATCTCTATAAACATTGAAATATCTACACTGCCATCTGTAAAAACATGGCAATATCTACACAGTCATCTGAATAAACATGGAAATATCTACACCACCATCTGTATATACATGGAAATACCTACAATACCATCTGTATACACATGGAAATATCTACACAGACATTTGTAAAAATATGGAAATATCTACACGGCCTTCTGTATAAACATGGAAATACCTACATTGCCATCTGTAGAAAGATGGAAATATGTACACCGCTATCTCTATCATTATGGAAATATCTACACCGCCATCTCTATAAACATGAAAATATCTACACTGCCATCTCCATATAGATGGAAGTATCTACTCCGCCATGTGTATAAACACGGAAATATCTACACCACCGTCTCTGTAAACATGGAAATATCTACACCGCTATCTGTAGAAACATGGAAATATCTACACCGACATCTGCATGTCCATGGAAATATCTATGCCGCCATCTGTATACACATGGAAATATCTACACGGCCATCTGTTTATAGATGGAAATATCAACAAAGCCATCTGTACAAACATGGAAATATGTACATCGCTATCTCTATAAACATGGAAATATCTGCACTGCCATCTGTAAAAACATGGAAATACCTATACAGTCATCTGTTTAAACATGGAAATATCTACAC
Organism: Pan troglodytes; assembly: GCF_028858775.2. Taxonomy (NCBI): domain Eukaryota; kingdom Metazoa; phylum Chordata; class Mammalia; order Primates; family Hominidae; genus Pan; species Pan troglodytes. Next base: position 1,228,521 of record NC_072411.2, read on the forward strand.
CGTGATCTGTATAAACATGGAAATATCTACACCGCTATCTGTATAAACATGGAAATATCTACACAGCTATCTCTATAACCATGGAAATATCTACAACGCCATCTGTATAAACATGGAAATAACTACAAAGTCATCTGTATAAACATGGAAATATCTACCCAGCCATCTGTATAAACATGGAAATATCTACACAGCCATCTGTATAAACATGGAAATACTTACAAAGTTAACTGTATAAACATGGAAATATCTACACCGGTATCTGTATAAACATGTAAATATCTACACCACAATCTGTATAAATTTGGAAATATGTACACCGCTATCTGTATAAACATGGAAACACGTACACAGCCATCTGTGTAAACATGGAAATATCTACCCTGCTAACTCTATAAACATGGAAACACCTACAACGCCATCTCTATAAACATGGAAATATCTACAACGCAATCTCCATAAACATGGAAGTATGTTTACCGCCATCTCTATAAACATGAAAATATCTACACCGCCGTCTCCAGAAACATAGAACTATCTACACCGCCATCGGTATATACATGGAAATATCCACACGACTATCTGTATAAAGATGGAAATATCTATACTGTCATCACTATAAAGATGGAAATATCTACACCGCGAGCTGTATAAACATGGAAATATCTATACCGCTATCTGTATAAACATGGAAATGCCAACACCGCTATCTGTATAAACATGGAAATATCTACTCCGCTATTTGTATAAACATGGAAATATTTACAACGCTATCTGTGTAAACATGGAAATATCAACACAGCTATCTGTGTTAACTTGGAAATGTCTACAGCACTAACAGCAAAAAGATGGAAATATCCACACCGCCATCTGTGCAAAGATGGAAATATCTTCACCGCTATGTCTGTAAACATGAAAATATCTACACCGCTATCTGCATAAACACGTAAATATCTACACCGCTATCTGTAAAACGTGGAAATACCTACACCACTATCTGTATAATCGTGGAAATATGTACACCGCTATCTGTACAAACGTGGAAATATCTATACTGTTATCTCTATAAACATGGAAATATCTACACTGCCATCTGTATACACATGGAAATATCTACACATCCATCTCTATAAACATGGAAATATCTACACCGCAATCTCTATAAACATGGAAATATCTACACCACCATCTCTATAAACATGCAAATATGTACACCGGTATATCCAATAACATGGAACTAGCTACACCGCCATCTGTATAAACATGGAAATATCTACACCACTATATGTATGAACATGGAAATACCTTCACTGCCATCTGTATAAAGATGGAAATATCTACACCGGGAGCTGTATATACATGGAAATATCTACACCGCTATCTGTATGAACATGGAAATACCAACACCGCTATCTGTATAAACATGGAAATATCTACACCGCTATCTGCATAAACATGTAAATATCTACAATGCCATCTGTAGAAAGATGGAAATATCTACACCGCAATCTGTGTAAACATGGAAATATCTACACTGATATCTGCAAAAACATGGAAATAACTACACCGCTATCTGTATAAACATGGAAATAACTACACCGCTATCTGTATAAACATCGAAATATCTACACCGCCATCTACATATCCATGGAAATATCTGCGCCGCCATCTGTATAAACATGGAAATATCTACACAGTCATCTGTGTATAGATGGAAATATCAACACCGGCATCTGTAAAAACATGGAAATATCTGCACCGCTATCTGTACAAACATGGAAGTATCTACACCGCGGTCTGTATAAACATGGAAATTTCTACACCCCTATCTGTATAAACATGGAAATATCTACACCGTGATCTGTATAAACATGGAAATATTTACACCGCTATCTGTATAAACGTGGAAATTTCTAAACCGTTATCTGTATAAATACGGAAATGTCTACACCGCTATCTCTATAAACATGGAAATATGTACACCGCAATCTGTATAAACGTGGAAATACCTATAGAGTCATCTGTGAAAACATGGAAAAATCTACACCACCATCTGTATAAACATGGAAATATCTACAATGCCATCTGTATACACATGGAAATACCCATACGGCAATCTGTGTATAGATGGAAACACCAACACCGCCATGTGTACAAACATGAAAATATCTACACTGCTATCTCTATAAACATGGAATTATCTACACTGCGGTCTGTATAAACATGGAAATATCTACACCGGTATCTGTATAAACATGGAAATATCTACACCACGATGTGTATAAACATGAAATATCTAAACTGCTATCTCTATAAAAATGGAAATATCTACACTGCTATCTGTATAAACATGGAAATATCCTCACTGCTATCTCTATGAACATGAATATATCTACACCGCTATCTCTATAAACATGGAAATATCTACACCGCCATCTCTATAAACATGGAAATATCTACACCGCCGTCTGTATAAACATGGAAATATCTACAGCGCTATCTGTATAAACATGGAAATATCTACACCGCTATCTGTATAAACATGGAAATATCTACACCGCGATCTGTATAAACATGGAAATATCTACACCGCGATCTGTATAAACATGGAAATATCTACACCGTGATCTGTATAAACATGGAAATATCTACACCGCTATCTGTATAAACATGGAAATATCTACACAGCTATCTCTATAAACATGGAAATATCTACAACGCCATCTGTATAAACATGGAAATAACTACAAAGTCATCTGTATAAACATGGAAATATCTACCCAGCCATCTGTATGAACATGGAAATATCTACAAAGCCATCTGTATAAACATGGAAATACTGACAAAGTTAACTGTATAAACATGGAAATATCTACACCGCTGTCTGTATAAACATGTAAATATCTACACCACGATCTGTATAAATTTGGAAATATGTACACCGCTCTCTGTATAAACATGGAAATACCTACACAGCCATCTTTGTAAACATGGAAATATCTACCCTGCTAACTCTATAAACATGGAAACACCTACAACGCTATCTCTATAAACATGGAATATCTACAACGCAATCTCCATAAACATGGAAGTATGTACACCGCCATCTCTATAAACATGAATATATCTACACCGCCGTCTCCAGAAACATAGAACTATCTACACCGTCATCGGTATAAACATGGAAATATCCACACGACTATCTGTATAAACATGGAAATATCTACACTGCCATCAGTATAAAGATGGAAATATCTACACCGCGAGCTGTATAAACATGGAAATATCTATAGCGCTATCTGTATAAACATGGAAATACCAACACTGCTATCTGTATAAACATGGAAATATCTACTCCGCTATTTGTATAAACATGGAAATATTTACAACGCTATCTCTATAAACATGGAAACATCTACACCGCTATCTGTATAAACATGGAAATATCTACATCGCTTTCGGTATAAACAGGGAAATATCTCCACCGCTATCTGTATAAACATGGGAATTCCTACACCGCTATCTGTATAAACATGGAAATATCTACAACGCTACCTGTATAAACATGGAAATATATACAATGCTATCTGTGTAAACATGGAAATATCTTCACAGCTATCTGTGTAAACTTGGAAATATCTACCCAGCTATCTGTGTAAAAATGGAAATATCTACACAGCAATCTGTGCAAAAATGGAAATATCTACACCTCTATCTCTGTAAACATGGAAATATCTACACCACTATCTGTATAAACATGGAAATATCTGTACCGCAGTCTCTATAAACATGGAAATATCTCCACCTTTGTCTGTATAAACATGAAAATATCTACACCGCTATCTGTATAATCATGGACATATCTACACCGCAATCTGTATAAAATGGAAATATCTACCACGCTATGTGTGTAAACATGGAAATATCTACAAAGCTATCTGTGTAAACTTGGAAATATCTACACAGCTATCTGCATAAACATGGAAATATCTACACAGCAATCCGTGCAAAGATGGAAATATCTACACCGATATCTCTGTAAACATGGAAATATCTACACCGCTACCTGTATAAATATGGAAATATCTACACCGCTGTCTGTATAAACAAGGAAATATCTACACCGCCATCTGCAGAAACATGGAAATATCTACACTGCAATCTGTATAAACATGGAATTACCTACACCGCTATCTGTATAAACATGGAAATATCTACACCGCTATCTCTATAAACATGGAAATACCTACACCGATTTCTCTATAAACATGGAAATATCTACACTGCAATCTCTATATACATGGAAATATCTACACCGCCATCTCTATAAACATGAAAATATCCACACCGCCAACTTCAGAAACATGGATGTATCTACACCGCCATCTGTATAAACATGGAAATATCTACACCACTATCTGTATAAACATGGAAATATGTTCACTGCCATCTGTATAAACATGGAAATATCTACACCGCCATCTGTATAAAGATGGAAATATCTACACCGCAATGTGTATAATTATGGAAATACCTACACCGCTACCTCTATAGACATGTAAATATGTACCACGCAGTCTGTATAAAAATGGAGATATCTACACTGCCATCTGTATAAAGATGGAAATATCTACAATGCTATCTCTGTCAACGTGGAAATATCTACACAGCTATCTGTGTAACCTTGGAAATATCTACACCGCTATCTGTGTAAATTTCGCAACACTTACACCGCAATCTGAACAAAGATGGAAATATCTTCACCGCTATCTCTGTAAACATGGAAATATCTACACCGCTATCTGTATAAACATGGAAATATCTACACTGCCATCTGTATAAACATGGAAATATCTACAGCGCCATCTATATAAACATGGAAATATCTACACTGCCATCTGTACACACATGGAAATATCTACACTGCCATCTGTACACACATGGAAATATATACACAGCCATCTGTATAAACATGGAAATATCTACACCGCTATCTCTATAAACATGGAAATATCTACACCGCTATCTGTACAAACATGGAAATATCTACATTGCTATCTGTATAAACAGGGAAATATCTCCACCGCTATCTGTATAAACATGGAAATATCTACACCGCTATCTGTATAAACATGGAAATATCTACACAGCTATCTGTATAAACATGGAAATATATACAATGCTATCTGTGTAAACATGGAAATATCTACACAGCTATCTGTGTAACCTTGGAAATATCTACCCAGCTATCTGTGTAAAAATGGAAATATCTACACAGCAATCTGTGCAAAGATGGAAATATCTACACCGCTACCTCGGTAAACATGGAAATATCTACACCGCTATCTGTATAAACATGGAAATATTTATACCGCAGTCTCTATAAACATGGAAATAACTCCACCGCTATCTGTATAAACATGAAAATATCTACACCGCTATCTGTAGAAACATGGACATATCTACACCGCAATCTGTATAAACATGGAAATATTTACCACGCTATGTGTGTAAACATGGAAATATCTACACAGCTATCTGTGTAAACTTGGAAATATCCACACAGCTATCAGCGTAATCATGGAAATATCTACACAGCAATCTGTGCAAAGATGGAAATATCTACACCGATGTCTCTGTAAACATGGAAATATCTACTGCGCTACCTGTATAAACATGAAAATATCTACACTGCTGTCTGTATAAAGAAGGAAATATCTACACCGCCATCTGTAGAAACATGGAAATATCTACACTGCCATCTGTATAAACATGGAATTACCCACACCGCTATCTGTATAAACATGGAAATATCTACACTGCTATCTTTATAAACATGGAAATACCTACACCGCTTTCTCTATAAACATGAAAATATCTACACTGCTATCTCTATATACATGGAAATATCTACACCTCCTTCTCTATAAACATGAAAATATCTACACCGCCATCTTCAGAAACATGGATGTATCTACACCGCTATCTCTATAAACATGGAAATATATACACCACTATCTGTATAAACATGGAAATATCTTCACTGCCTTCTGTATAAACAAGGAAATATCTACACTGCCATCTGTATAAAGATGGAAATATCTACACCGCAATCTGTATAAATATGGAAATAACTACACCGCTATATCTATAGACAAGGAAATAACTACACCGCTATCTGTACAAACATGGAAATATCTACACTGCCATCTGTATAAAGATGGAAATATGTACACCGTGAGCTGTATAAACATAGAAATATCTACACCGCTATCTGTATAAACATGGAAATACCAACACTGCTATCTCTATAAATATGGAAATATCTACACCGCTATCTCTATAAACATGAAAATACTTACACCACCATCTCTATAAACATGGAAATATTTACACCGCTATCTCTTTAAACTTAGAAATAACTAGACCGCCATCTGTATAAACATGGAAATATCTACAACGCTATCTGCATAAATATAGAAATATCTCCACCGCTATCTGTATAAACATGGATACATCTACACTGCCATCTGTATAAGCATGGAAGTATCTACACCGCCGTCTGTATAAACATGGAAATATCTACACCGCTATCTCTATAAACATGGAAATATCTACACCGCCATCTCTATAAACGTGAAAATATCTACACGGCCATCTCCATAAACATGAAACTATCTACACCGCCATCTGTATATACATGGAAATAACTTTCACGCTATCTGAATAAACATGGAAATATCTACACCACTATCTCTATAAAGATGGAAATACCTACACCACTATATCTATACACATGGAAATACCTACACCGGTATCTCTATAATCATAGAAATATCTACACCGCCATCTCTGTAAACATGGAAATATCTACACCGCCTTCTGAATGAACATGGAAGTATCTACACAGACATCTGTATAAACATGGAAATATCTACACAGCCATCTCTATAAACATGGAAATATTTACATTGATATCTGTATAAACATGGAAGTGGCCACACCTCTATCTGAATAACATGGAAATATATACACCGCCACCTGTAAAAACATGGAAAAATCTACACAGTCGTCTGTATAAACATGGAAATATCTACACCGCTATCTGTATAAACATGGAAATATCTCCAACGCTATCTGTATAAACATGGAAATATCTCCACCGCTATCTGTATAAACATGGAAATATCCACACCGCTATCTGTATAAACATGGAAATATCTACACCGCTACCTGTATAAACATGGAAATATCTACAACACTATCTGTGTAAACATGGGAATACCTTCACAGCTATCTCTGTAAACATGGAAATATGTACACCGCTATCTGTGTAAAGGTGGAAATATCTACCCCGCAATATGCGCAATTATGGAAATATCTACACAGCTATCTCTGTAAACATGCAAATACCTACAACGCTATCTGTATAAACACAGAAATATCTGCACTGCTATCTGCATAAACATGGAAATATCTACATGGCTATCTCCATAAACATGGAAATATCTACACCGCCATCTGTATAAACATGGAAATACCAACACAGTCATCTTTATAAACATGGAAAAATCTACATCACTATCTGTATAAACATGCAAATATCTACACTGCCATCTGTATAAACATGGAAATATCTACACAGCCTTCTGTATAAACGTGGAAGTATCTACACTGCCAGCTGTATAAACATGGAAATATCTACACAGACATCTGTATAAACATGGAAATATCTACAAAGCCATCTCTATAAACATGGAAATATTTACATTGCTATCTGTATAAACATGGAAATGTCCACACTTCTATCTGAATAACATGGAAATATATACACCGCCATCTGTAAAAACTTGGAAATATCTACACAGTCATCTGTATAAACATGGAAATATCGACGCCTCCATGTGTATAAACATGGAAATATCTACACCGCTAGCTGTATAAACGTGGAAATATCTACTTGGCTATCTCTAGAAACATGGAAATATCTACACCGCCATCTGTACAAACATGGAAATACCTACACAGTCGATTGCATAAACATGGAAATATCTACACCACTATCTGTATAAACATGGAAATATCTACACCGCTCTCTGTATAAACATGGAAATATGTACACCGCTCTCTGTATAAACATGGAAATATCTACACAGCTATCTCTATAAACATAGAAATATCTAAAACGCCATCTCTATAAACATGGAAATATTTACCCCGCCAACAGCATAAACATGGAAATAAATACACCGACATCTGTATAAACATGGAAATATCTACACCGCCATCTCTATAAACATAGAAACATCTACAGTGCCATCTGTAAAAAGATGGAAATATCTACACGGAGATCTGCATAAACATGGAAATATATACACCTCTACCTGTATAAACATGGAAATACCTACATAGCTATATGTATAAATATGGAAATATTTACACTGCTATCTCTATGAACATAGAAATGTCTACACCACTATCTATATAAACATGGAAACATCTACATGCTTATCTCTATAAACATGGAAATGTCTACACCGCTATCTGTATAAACATGGAAATACATACATGGCTATCTCTATAAACATGGAAATATCTACACCACCAGCTTTATGAACATGGGAATACCTACACAGTCATCTGTATAAAGATGGAAATATCTACTCCGCTATCTGTATATACATGGAAATATCTACACAGCTATCTGTATAAACATGGAAATATCTACACCGCTATCTGTATAAACATGGAAATATCTACATCGCTATCTGTATAAACATGGAAATATCCTCAGCGCTATCTCTATAAACTTGGAAATATCTACACCATTATCTTTGTAAACATGGAAATATCTATACCGCTACCTGTATAAACATGGAAATACCTACAACATTATCTGTGTAAACATGGGAATATGTTCACAGCTATCTGTGTAACCATGGAAATATGTACACCGCTATGTGTGTAGAGATGGAAATATCTACACCGCAATATGCGCAAATATGGAAACATCTACACCGCTATATCTGTAAACATGGAAATATCTACACCGCTATCTCTGTAAACATGTAAATATCTACACCGCTATCTGTATAAACATGGAAATATCTGCACTGCTATCTGTATACACCTGGAAATACCTACATGGCTATCTCTATAAACATGGAAATATCTACACCGCCATCTGTATAAACATGCAAGTACCTACACAGTCATTTGTATAAACATGGAAAAATCCACACCACTATCTGTATAAACATGGAAATATTTACACTGACATCTGTATAAACATGGAAATATCTACACAGCCATCTGTATGAACATGGAAATATCTACACAGCCATCTCTATAAACATGGACGTATCTACACTGCTATCTGTGAAAATATGGAAATATCTACACCGCTATCTCTATAAACATGGAAATACCTACACCGCTAGCTGTATAAACTTGGAAATATCTACTTGGCTCTCTCTAGAAACATGGAAATATCTACACCGCCATCTGTATAAACATGGAAATATCCAAACAGTCGATTGCATAAACATGGAAATATCTACACCACTATCTGTGTAAACATGGAAATATCTACACCGCTATCTTTATAAACATGGAAATATCTACACCGCTATCTGTATGAACATGGGAATATCTACAACAATATTTGTGTAAACATGGAAATATCTACACAGCTATCTGTGTAAACATGGAAATATGAACACCAATATCTGTGTAAAGATGAAAATATGTACACCGCAATCTGTACAAATATCAAAATATCTACTACGCTATCTCTGTAAACATGGAAATATCTACCCCGTTATCTGTATAAACTTGGAAATATCTACACCGCCCTCTGTATAAACATGGAAATACCTACACTGTCATCTGTATATACATGGAAACATCTACACCACTATCTGTATAAACATGGAAATATCTGCACTGCCATCTGTATAAACATGGAAATATCTACACCGCCATCTGTATAAACATGGAAATATCTCCAACGCTATCTGTATAAACACAGAAATACCTGCACTGCTATCTGTATAAATATGGAAATATCTACATGGCTATCTCCATAAAGATGGAAATATCTCCACCGCCATCTGTATAAACATGGAAATACCTACACAGTCATCTTTATAAACATGGAAAAATCTACACCTCCATGTCTATAAACATGGAAATATCTACACTGCCATCTGTATACACATGGAAATAACTACACAGCCATCTGTATAAACATGGAAATATCTACACCGCTATCTCCATAAACATGGAAATACCTACACCGCAATCTGTATAAACATGGAAGTATCTACACCGCTATCTGTAAATATCTGGAAATATCAACACCGCTATCTCTATAAACATGGAAATATTTACACCGCTAGCTGTATAAACGTGGAAATATCTACTTGGCTATCTCTAGAAACATGGAAACATCTACACCGCCATCTGTATAACCATGGAAATACCTACAGAATCAGTTGCATAAACATGGAAATATCTACACCACTATCTGTATAAACATGGAAATATCTACACCGCTATCTGTATAAACTTGGAAATATCTACACCGCTATCTGTATAAACATGGAAATACCTACACCGCTATCTATATAAACATGGAATTATCTACACCGCTATCTCTATAAACATAGAAATATCTAAAATGCCATCTCTATGAACTTGGAATTATCTTCACTGCCATCAGCATAACATGGAAATAACTACACTGCCGTCTGTATAAACATGGAAATATCTACACCACCATCTCTATAAACATAGAAACATCTACACTGTCATCTGTTCAAAGATGGAAATACCTACACCGAGATCTGCATAAATATGGAAATAGCTACACCTCTACCTGTATAAACATGGAAATACCTACACAGCTATCAGTATAAATAAGGAAATATTTACACCGCTATCTCTATGAACATGGAAATGCCTACACCGCTATCTGTATAAACATGGAAACGTATATATGCCTATCTCTATAAACATGGAAATGTCTACACTGCTATCCATATAAACATGGAAATACATACAATGCTATCTCTATAAACATGGAAATATCTACACCGTCATCTTTATGAACATGGGAATACCTACACAGACATCTGTATAAACATGGAAATATCTACAGTGTTATCTGTATAAACATGGAAACATCTACACCGCTATCTGTATAAATATTGAAATATCTTCACCGCTATCTCTATAAACATGGAAATGCCTACACCTCTATCTGTATAAACATCTAAATATCTACATGGCTATCTCTATAAACATGGAAATATCTACACCGCCATCTGTATAAACATGGAAATACCTACACAGTCATCTGTATAAAGATGGAATTATCTACACCACTATCTGTATAAAAATGGAAATATCTACAATGCCATCTGTATAAACATGGAAATATCTACACCGCTATCTGTATAAACATGGAAATGTCTACAAAGCTATCTCTAGAAACATGAAAATACCTAAACTGCTATCAGTATAAACATGGAAATAGCCACACCGCTATCTGTATAAACATGGAATTATCTACACCGCCATCTATAAAAACATGAAAATATCTACAGGGTCATCTGTGTAAACATGGAAATATCTACACCTCCATCTGTATAAACATGGAAATATCTACAATGCCATCAGTAAAAACATGGAAATATCTACACAGTCATCTGTATAAACATGGAAATATATACACGGCTATCTATATAAACATGGAAATACCTACACCGCAATTTCTATGAACATGGAATTATCGACACCACGATCTGTATATACATGGAAATATCTACATCGCTAGATGTATAAATATGGAAATATCTACACCGCTATCTCTATATACATGGAATTGTCTACACCGCTATCTGTTTAAAAATGGAAATATCTACACCGCTATCTGTATAAACATGGAAATATCTCCACCGCTATCAGTAAAAACATGGAAATATCTACACTACTATCTGTATAAATACGGAAATATCTACACGGCTAATTCTATAAACATGGAAAGGTCTACACAGCTTGCTGTATAAACATGGAAATATCTACATGGCGATCTCTATAAATATGGAAATATCTACACTGCCATCTGTATCAACATGGAAATAACTCCACAGTCATCTGCATAAACATGGAAATATCTACAACACTATGTGTATAAACATGGAAATACCTACAATGGCATCTGTATAAATATGGAAATACCTACACAGCCATCTCTATAAACATCGTAATATCTACAACGCTATCGGTATAAACATTGAAATATCTACACCGCCATCTGTATAAACATGGAAATATCTATACAGCGATCTGTATAAACATGGAAATATCTACACCGCTATCTTAGTAAACATACAAATATCTGCAAGGCTATCTGTGTAAACATGGAAATATCTACAACGCTATCAGTGTAAACTTGGAAATATCTAAACAGCTATCTGTGTAAACATGGAAATATCTACACCGATATCTGTATAAAATGGAAATATCTACACTGCCTTGTGTATAAACAAGGGAATATCTACACCATCATCTGTATAAACATGGAAATATCTGCACTACTATCTGTATAAACATGGAAATATCTACACCAACATCTCTATAAACATGGAAATATCTACACTGCCATCTGTATACACATGGAAATATCTACACAGCCATCGGTGTAAACGTGGAAACATCTATACCGCTATCGCAGTTACACATGGAAATGTCTACACCGCTATCTGTATAAACATGGAAATATATACATGGCTATCTCTATAATTATGGAAATATCTACACCGCCATCTGTATAAACTTGGAAGTATCTACACAGTCATTTTTATAAACATGGAAATATCTACACCGCTATCTGTATAAAGATGGAAATGTCTACACGGCTATCTCTATGAACATGGAAATGTCTTCACTGCTCTCTGTATAAACATGGAAATATCTACATGGCTATCTCTATAAACATGGAAATATCTACACCGCCATCTGCATAAACTTGGAAATACCTACAAAGTCTTCTCTATAAACATGGAAATATCTACACCACCATCAGTATAAACATGGAAATATCAACAATGTCATTTGTATAAACATGTAAATACCTACAGAGCCATCTCTAAATACATGCAAATATCTACACCACTATCTGTATAAACATGGAAATACCTACACCGCTATCTGTATAGACATGGAAATATCTACATCGCCATGTGTATAAACAAGGAAATATCTACACCGTCATCTGTATAAACATGCAAATATAACACTGCTATCTGTATAAATATGGAAATATTTACACTGCTATCTCTATAAACATGGAAATATCTGCACCGATATCTGTATAAACATAGAAATATCTACACCACTATCTCTATAAACATGGAAATATCTACACCGCCATCTGTATAAACATGGAAATATCTACACAGTCATCTGTATAAAAATGGAAATATCTACACCTCCATCTGTATAAACATGGAAATATCTACACTGCCATCTGTATACATATGGAAATATCTACACAGCCATCTGTATAAACATGGAAATATCTCCACCGCTATCTGTATAAACATGAAAATATCTACACCGCTATCTGTATAAACTTGGAAATATCTACCCCGCTATCTGTATAAACTTTGAAATATCTCCACCGCTATCTGTATAAACATGGAAATATCTCCACCGCCATCACTATAAATATGGAAATATCTATACCGCCATCTGTATAAACATGTAAATATGTACACCGCTGTCTTTATAAACATAGAAATATCTACAAGGCTATCTGTATAAACATGGAAATATCTACAACGCTACCTGTGTAAACATGGAAATATCTACACAGCTATCTGTGTAAACATGGAAATATCTACACCGATATCTGTATAAAGATGGAAATATCTACACCGCAATCTGTGCAAAGATGGAAATATCTACACTACTATCTCTGTAAACATGGAAATATCCACACCGCCATGTGTATAAACATGGAAATATCTACGCAGCCATCAGTATAAACAAGGAAGTATCTACACCGCTATCTCTATACAATGGAAACATCTACACCGCAATCTCTATAAACATGGAAATATCTACACCGCCATCTCTATAAACATGAAAATATCTACACCGCCATCTTCATAAACGTGGAACTACCTACACCACCATCTGTGAAAATATGGAAATATTTACACCGCTATCTGTATAAACATGGAAATATCTACACCGCCATCTGTATAAACATTTAAATATCTACACCACCGTCTCTATAAACATGGAAATATATACAGCGCCATCTGCAAAAACAGGAAAATATCTACACAGTCGTCTGTATAGACATGGAAATATCTACACCACCACCTGTATAAACATGGAAATACATTTATTGCCATCTGTATACACATGGAAATATCTACACAGCCATTTGTATCTACAAGGAAATACCTACACCGCTCTCTCTATAAACATGGAAATATCTACACCACTATCTCTATAAACATGGAAATATCTACACCGCCATATCTATAAACAGGAAAATATCTACAATGCCATCTATATAAACATGGAACTATCTACACCGTCATCTGTATGAATATGGAAATATCTACACAGCCATCTGTGTCTACATGGAAATAACTACACCACTATCTCTATACACATGGAAATACCTACACTGCTATCTCTATAAACATGGAAATACCTACACGGCAATCTCTATAAACATGGAAGTATCTAGGCCGACATCTCTATAAACATGAAAATATCTACACTGCCATCTACATAAACATGGAACTAACTACATCGCCATCTGCGTAAACATGGAAATATCTACACCGATATCAGTATAAAGATGGAAATACCTACACCGCTATCTGTATAAACATGGAAATATGTACACCAACATCTGTATAAACATGGAAATATCTACACCGGTATCTAAATAAATGTGGAAATATCTACACCACTATCTCTATCAACATGGAAATATCTACACTGCCATGTGTATAAACAAGGAAATATCTACACCGTCATCTGTATAAACATGGAAATATCTACACTATTATCTGTATAAACATGGAAATATCTACACCACCATCTCAATAAACATGGAAATATCTACACTGCCATCTGTATACATATGGAAATATCTACACAGCCATCGGTGTAAACATGGAAACATCTATACCGCTATCTCTATACACATGCAAATGTCTACACCGCTTTCTGTATAAACATGGAAATATCTACATGGCTATCTCTATAAACATGGAAATGTCTACACCGCCATCTGTATAAACATGGAAATATCTACATAGTCATTTTTATAAACTTGGAAATATCTACACCGCTATCTGTATAAAGATGGAAATATCTACACAGCTATTTCTATGAACATGGAAATGTCTACACCGCACTCTGTATAAACATGGAAATATCTACATGTCTATCTCTATAAACATGGAAATACCTACACCGCCATCTGCATAAACTTGGAAATACCTACAAGGCTTCTCTATAAACATGGAAATATCTACACCACCATCAGTATAAACATGGAAATATCAACACTGTCATCTGTATAAACATGTAAATATCTACACAGCCATCTCTAAATACGTGGAAATATCTACACCGCTAATTGTATAAACATGGAAATATCTAAACCACAATCTGCATAAACATGGAAATATCTACACCGCCATGTTTATAAACATGGAAATATCTACACCGTCATCTGCATAAACATGGAAATATAACACCGCTATCTGTATAAACATGGAAATATCTACACTGTCATCTGTATAAACATGGAAATATAACACCGCTATCTGTATAAACATGGAAATATCTACACCACTATGTCCATAAACATGGAATTATCTACACCGCCATCTCTGTAAACATGGAATTATCTACACCGCTATCTCTATAAACATGGAAATATCTACAGCGCCATCTATATAAACATGAAAATATCTACACTGCCACCTCCATTAACATGGAACTATCTACACGGCCATCTGCATAAACATGGAAACATCTACGCTGCCATCTGTATAAAGATGTAAATATCTACCCTGCGAGCTGTATAAACATGGTAATACCTACACCCCTATCTGCATAAACATGGAAATTTCTACAATGCTATCTCTAAAAACATGGAAATATATACACTGCCATCTCTATAAACATGGAAATACCTTCACGGCCATATACATAAACAAGGAAATAACTACACCGCCATCAGTATAAACATGGAAATATGTACACCGCCATCTGTGTAAACATGGAAATATCTACACGACTGTGTGTATAAACATGGAAATATCTACACCGATATCTGTATAAAGATGGAAATGTCTACACATCAATCTGTGCAAAGATGGAAATATCTACACTACTATCTCTGTAAACATGGAAATATCTACACCGCCATCTGTAAAAACGTGGAAATATGAACACAGTCATCTGTATAAACATGTAAATATATACACCTCCATCAGTATAAACATGAAAATATCTACACCGCTGTCTCTATAAACATGGAAATACCTACACCGCTATCTGTGTAAACATGGAAAATCTACACCGCTATCTGTATAAACATGGAAATATCTACACCGCTATATGTATAAACTTGGAAATATCTCCACCGCTATCTGTATAAACATGGAAATATCTATACAGCTATCTGTTAAATATGGAAATATCTACACCGCCATCTCTATAAACATGGAAATATCTACACTGCTATCTGTATAATCATGGAAATATCTACACAATCATGTGTACAAACATGGAAACGTCTACACCTCCATCTATATAAACATGGACATATCTACACTGCCATCTGTATAAACATGGAAATATCTACACAGCCATCTGTATAAACATGGAAATACCTACTCCACTATCTCTATAAACATTGAAATACCTACACCGCTGTCTGTATAAACATGGAAATATCTACACCGCCATCTCTATAAACAAGGAAATGTCTACAACGCCATTCTCATGAACATGGAAATATCTACACCGCTATCTGTATAAACATGGAAATATGTAAAGTGCTATTTGTATAAACATTGAAATATCTACACTGCCACCTGTGGAAAGATGGAAATATCTACACCACGATCTGTATAAACATGGAAATATCTACACCACGATGTGAATAAACAAGGAAATATCTCCACCACTGTCTGTATAAACATGGAAATGCGAACACCGCTATCTGTATAAACATGGAATTATCTATACCGCTGTCTGTATAAACATGGAAATAACTACTCCGCTATCTCTATAAACATGGAAATATATACAAAACTATTAGTGTAAACATGGAAATATCTACACCGCCATCTCCATAAGTATGGAAAAATCTACACCGCTATCTCTATAAACCTGGAAATCTCTACACTGCTATGTGTATAAACGTGGAAATATCTACAACGCTATCTGTGTAAACATGGAAATATCTACACAGCTATCTGTGTAAACTTGGAAATATCTACACCGCAATCTGTGTAAAGATGGAAAGATATACACCGCAATCTGTTCAAAGATGGAAATATCTACACTGCTATCTCTGTAAACATGGAATTATCTACACCACTATCTGTATAAACATGGAAATATCTACACTGCGATCTGTATAAACATGTAAATATCTACACCGGCATCCCTGTAAACATGAAATTATCTACACCGACATCTGTATAAACATGGAAATACCTACACAGTCATCTGTATAAACATGGAAATATCTATATCACCATCTGTATAAACATGGAAATATCTACACTGCCATCTGTATAAACATGGAAATATCTTCACAGACATCTGTATAAACATTTAAATATCTCCATCGCTATCTATATAAACATGGAAATACTTACACCGTTATCTGTATAAACATGGAATTATCTACACCGCTCTCCCAATAATCTTGGAAATACCAACACCGCTATCCATTTAAATATGGAATTATCTACACCGCTATCTGTATAAACCTGGAAAGAACTACACCGATATCACTATAAACATGGAAATACCTACACCGCTATCTCTATAAACATGCAAATATCTACAACTCCATCTCTACAAACTAGGAAATATCTACACCGCCATCTGCATAAACATGGAAATATTTACACCGCCATCTGTATAAACATGGAAATATCTACACAGCTATCTGTATAAACATGGAAATATCTGCAACACTATCTGTGTAAACATGGAAATATCTACATCGCTATCTGTGTAAACATGGAAATGTCTACTCTGCTATCTGTATAAAGATGGAAATATCTTCACCGCTATCTGTATAAACATGGAAATGTCAACATCGCTATCTGTACAAACATGAAAATATCTACACCGCTATCAGTAAAAACATGGAAATATCTACACCGCCAACTCCATAACTATGGAAATATCTACACCGCTATCTCTATAAACCTGGAAATATCTACACTTCTATGTGTATAAACGTGGAAATATCTACAACGCTCTCTGTGTAAACACGGAAATATCTACACAGCTATCTGTGTAAACTTGGAAATATCTACACAGCAATCTGTGTAAAGATGTAAAGATATACATCGCAATCTGTTCAAAGATGGAAATATCTACACCGCTAACTCTGTAAACACGGAATTATCTACAACACTAACAGTATAAACATGGAAATATCTACACCGCTATCTGAATAAATATGGAAATATCTACACCGCTATCTCTATAAACATGGAAATATTTACAACACTATCTGTGTAAACATGGAAATAACTACACAGCTATCTGTTTAAACTTGGAAATATCTACACCGCTATCTGTGTAAAGATGGAAATATCAACACCGCAATCTGTGCAAAGATGGAAATATCTACAACGCTATCTCTGTAAACATGGAAATATCTACACTGCTATCTATATAAACATGGAAATGACTATGCCGCTATCTGTATAAACATGGAAATATCTACACCGCCATCTATATAAACATGGAAATATCTACACCGGGATCTTTATAAACATGGAAATATCTAAACCGCTATCTGTGTAAATATGGAAATATCTACACCGCTATCTCCATAAAGATGGAAATATCTACACTGCTATCTGTATAAACATGGAAATTTTTCACCGTTATCTCTATAAACATGGAAATATCTACATTGCCATCTGTAGAAACATACAAATATCTACAAAGTCATGTGTATAAACATGGAAATATCTACACCACCATCTCTATAAACATTGAAATATCTACACTGCCATGTGTATACACATGGAAATATCTACAAGTCCATCTATATGAACATGGAAATATCTCCACCGCTATCTCTATAAACATGGAAATATCTACACCTCCATCTGCATAAAGGTGGAAATATCTACATTGCCATGTATACACATGGAAATAACTACACAGCCATCTGTATAAACATGGAAATATCTACACCGCTACCTCTATAAACATGGAAATACCTACAAAGCAATCTGTATAAACATGGAAATATCTACATCGCTCTCTGTATAAACATGGAAATATCACCACCGCTCTCTGTTTATATACGGAAATATCTACACTGCTATCTGTATAAAAATGGAAATATCTACACAGTCAACTGTATATACATGGAAATATCTACACCACCACCTCTATAAACATTGAAATATCTACACTGCCATCTGTAAACATGGAAATATCTACACAGTCATCTGTATATACATGGAAATATGTAATCCACCATCTCTATAAACATGGAAATATCTACACTGCCGTCTGTATACACATGGAAATGTCTACAGCGCCATCAGTATAAACATGGAAACATCTGCATCGCTATCTCTATATACATGGAAATACCTACACTGACATCTCTATAAACATGGAAATACCTACACCGCGAGCTGTATAAACATGGAAATATCTACAACGCTATCTGTATATACATGGACATACCAACACCACTATCTCTATAAACGTGGAAATATCTACACCGCTATCTGTATAAATATGGAAATATCAATACCGCTATATCTATAAACATGGAAATACCTACACCGCCATCTTTACGAACATGGAAATATCTACACCGCTATCTCTATAAACATAAAAATGTCTTCACCGCTATCTGTAAAATCATGGAATTATCTACATGGCCATCTGTATAAACATGGAAATATCTACGCCGCCATCTGTATAAACATGGAAATACCTACACAGTTATCTGTATGAACATGGAAATATCTACACAACTATCTGTATAAACATGGAAATATCTACACTGCCATCTTTATAAACATGGAATTATCTACAAAGACATCTATATAAACATGGAAATATCTACACCGCTATCTGTATAAACGTAGAAATAGCCACACCGCTATCTGTATAAACATGGAAATATCTACACTGCCATCTGAATAAACATGGAAATATTTACACCGCTATCAGTGTAAATATGGAAATATATACACCGCTATCTCTATAAACATGGAAATATCTACACCGCCATCTGTATAAACATGGAAATATATACACAGTCATCTGTATAAACATGGAAATATCTGCACCAGCATCTCTATAAACCTGGAAATATCTAGACTGCCATCTGTATAAACGTGGAAATATCTACACAGCCATCTGTACAAAGATGGAAATACCTACAACGCTTTCTCTATACACATGGAAATAATTACACAGCTATCTCTATAAACATGGAAATATCTACACCGCCATCTATATAAGCTGGGAAATATCTACACCACCATCTTTATAAACATGAAAATATCTACACCTCTATCTGTATAAACACGGAAATATCTACACCGCCATCTCCATAAACATGGAACTATCTTCTCCACCATCTGTGTAAAAATGGAAATATCTTTACCGCTATCTCTATAAACATGGAAATATCTACACTGCGATCTGCATAAAGATGTAAATATCTACACCGCGAGCTGTATAAACATGAAAATCTCTACACCGCTATCTGTACAAACATGGAAATATTTACACCATTATGTCTATAATCATTGAAATACCTACACCGCCATCTCTATAAACGTGGAATTATCTGCACCTGTATCTCTATAAACATAGAAATATCTACACAGCCATCTGTATAAACATGGAAATAGCTACGCCGCCATCTGTATAAACTTAGAAATATTTACTCTGCCATCTGTGGATAGATGGAAATGTCTACACCGTGATCTTTATAAACATGGAAATATCTACACAGCTATCTGTGTAAACATGGAAATATCTACACTGCCGTCTGTATAAACATGGAAACATCTACACCAGGATCTGTATAAAAATGGAAATATCTACACAGCTATCTGTATAAACATGGAAATAACTACTCCATTTTCTGTATAAACATGCAAAGACCTACACCGCGATCTGTATAAATTTGGAAATATCTACACCGCTATCTCTATAAACATGGAAATGTCTACACCGCTATGTGTATAAACATGGAAATATCTACACGGCTAAGTCTATAAATATGGAAATATCTAAACTGCCTTCTGTATAAACATGGAAATAACTACACAGTCATCTGTATAAACTTGGAAATATCTACACCGCCATCTGTGAAAACATGGAAATATCTACACCGCCATCTGTATAAATATGGAAATATCTTCACCGCCATCTGTATAAACATGGAAATATCTCCACCGCTATCTGTATAAACATGGAAATATCCAGACAGCTATCTGTGTAAACATGGGAATATCTCCACCGCTATGTGTTAACATGGAAATATCTGAACCGCGATCTCTATAAAAATGGAAATATCAACACCGCCATCTGTATAAACATGGAAATATCTACAAAGCTATCAGTGTAAACATGGAAATATCCAGACAGCTATCTGTGTAAACATGGGAATATCTACACCGCTATCTATGTAAAGATGGAGATACCTACACCGCAATATGTGAAAAAATGGAAATATCTACACCGCTATCCGTATAAAGATGTAAATATCTGCAATGCTCTCTGCATAAACACGGAAATATTTACACCACCATCTGTGAAATCATGGAAATATTTACACAGTAATCTGTATAAACAAGGAAATATCTACAACTCTATCTCTGTAAACATGGAAATATCTACACGGCTATCTGCTTAAACATGTAAATACCTACACTTCCATCTGTATAAAGATGGAAATATCTACACCTTGAGCTGTATAAACAGGGAAATATCTACAACGTTATCCGTATAAACATGGATATACCAACACCAATATCTCTATAAACGTGGAAATATCTACACGGCTATCTGTATAAACATGGAAATATCTACACTTCTATTTCTATAAACATGGAAATACGTACACCGCCATCTTTATACACATGGAAATATCTACACTGCTGTCTCTATAAACATAGAAATATCTACACCGCCATCTCCATAAACATGGAAATATCTACACCGCCATCTTCATAAACATGGAAATATCTACACCGCCATCTGAATAAACATTAAAATATCTGCACCGCCATCTGTATAAACATACAAATATCTACACTGTCATCTCTAAAAACATGGAAATACCTACACAGTTATCTGTATAAACATGGAAACATCTACACCACTATCTGTGTAAACATGGAAATATCTACACCGCAATCTGTGTAAAAAAGGAAATAACTACACCGCTATCTTTGTAAAGATGGAAATATCTACATCGCAATCTGTGCAAAGATGGAAATAACTAAACCGCAATCTGTGTAAACATGGTAATATCTACACTGCTGTCTCTATAAACATGGAAATATCCACACCGCTATCTGTATATAAATGGAAAAATCTACACCGCCATCTGTAAAAACATGGAAACATCTACACCGCAATCTGTATAAACATGGAAATACCTACACAATCATCTGTATAAACATGGTGACATCTACACAGATATCTGTGTAAACATGGAAATATCTACACCGCTATTTGTGTAAAGATGGAAATAACTGCATCGCAATCTGTGCAAAGATGGAAATATTTACACAGCTATCTCTATAAACATGGAAATATCTGCACCGTTATCTGCATAAACATGGAAATATCTACACAGTCATCTGTATATACATGGAAATATCTACATCACGATCTCTATAAACATGGAAATATCTACACTGCCATGTGTATACTCATGGAAATATCTACACAGCCAGCAGTATAAACTTGGAAACATCTGCACCGCTATCTGAATACACATGGAAATACCTACACCGATATCTCTATAAACATGGAAAGATATAAACTGCTATCTGTATAAACATGGAAATATCTACACCGCTATCTGCATAAACATGGAAATACCTACACTGCCATCTGTATAAAGATGGAAATACCTGCACCGCGAGCAGAATAAACATGGAAATGTCTACACCACTATGTGTATAAACATGGAAATATAAACACCACCATCTGTATAGGCATGGAAATATCTACACGGCTATCTGAATAAACATGGATATATCTACTCCACTATCTTTATAAACATGGAAATACCTACACCACCATCTCTATAAACATGAAATTATCTACACCGCTATCTCTATAAACATAGAAATATCTACACCGCCATCTCTATAAACATGGAAATATCTACACCGCCGTCTGCATAAACATGGAAATATCTACACCGCGATCTGTATAAGCATGGAAATATCTACACCTCTACCTGTATAAACATGCAAATATCTACACCACTATCTGTATAAACATGGAAATATCTACACCGCTATCTGTATACACGTGGAAATATCTACACCGCCATCTGTATAAACAGGGAAATGTCTCCACGGCCATCTGTATAAACATGGAAAGATCTCCACCGCTATCTGTATAAACATGGAAATATCTACAACGCTAACTGTATAAACATGGAAATATCTACAACACTATCTGTGTAATCATGGAAATATCTACTCAGCTATCTGTGTAAAGATGGAAATAGGTACACCGCTATCTGTGTAAAGATGGAAATATCTACACCGCAATCTGTGCAAATATGGAATTATCTACACCGCCATTTCTGTAAACATGGAGATATCTACACCGCTATCTGTATAAACATGGAAATATCTACACCACTATCTGTATAAACATAAAAATATCTACACCACTCTCAGTATAAACATGGAAATATCTACACCATCTGTACACACATGGAAATATCTACACCGCCATCTGAATAAGCATGGAAATATCTACACCGCTATCTGTATAAATATGGAAATATCTACACCGCTATCTCCATAAACATGGAAATATCTACAGCACGATCTGTATAAACGTGGAAATATGTCCACCGCTATCTGTATAAACATGGAAACATCTACACCGCTATCTGTATAAACATGGAAATATCTACACCGCTGTCTGTATAAACATGGAAATATCTACAACACTATCTGTATAAACATGGAAATAACTACGCTGCTATCTGCATAAAAATGGAAACATATAAACCACGATCTGTATAAAAATGGAAATATCTACACCGCCATCTGTATGAACATGAAAATATCTGCACCGCCATCTGTATAAACGTAGAAATATCTACACTGTCATCTGTATAAACATGGAAATACCTACACAGTTATCTGTATAAACATGGAAATGTCTACACCACTATCTGTGTAAACCTGGAAATATCTAAACTGCATTCGGTGTAAACATGGAAATATCTACGCCGCTATCTTTGTAAAGATGGAAATATCTACACCGCAATCTGTGCAAAGATGGAAATATCTAAGCCGCTATCTGTGTAAACATGGCAATATCTACACCACTGTCTGTATAAACATTGAAATATCCACACCGTTATCTGTATATACATGGAAATATCTACACAGCCATCTGTAAAAACATAGAAATATCTACACCGCAATCTGTATAAACATGGAAATACCTACACAATCATCTGTATAAACATGGTGACATCTACACAGCTATCTGTATAGTCATGGAAATATTTACACTGCTATCAGTATAAACATGCAAATATCTACAACGCTATCTGTGTAAACATGGAAATGTCTACAGAGCTATCTGTGTAAACATGGAAATATCTATACCGCTATTTGTGTAAAGATGGAAATATCTGCACAGCAATCTGTGCAAACATGGAAATATTTACACCGCTGTCTCTATAAACATGGAAATATCTGCACCGGTATCTGTATAAACATGGAAATATCTACACCACTATCTCTATAAACATGGAAATATCTACACCGCTATCTCTATAAAAAGGAAATATCTACACAGTGATCTGTATAAACATGGAAATATTTACATTGCTATCTGTATAAACATAGAAATATCTACACCGCCATCTGTATAAACATGGAAATATCTACACTGCTATCTCTATAAACATGGAAATATCTACAATGCATTCTGTAAAAACATGGAAATACCTATAAAGTCATCTGTATAAACATGGAAATATCTACACCACCATCTGTATAAACATGGAAATATCTACAATGCCAACTGTATACACGTGGAAATACCTACACGGCAATCTGTGTATAGATGGAAACATCAACACCGCCCTCTGTACAAACATGGAAATACCTACACCGCTATCTGTATAAACATGGAAATATCTACACTGCGGTCTGTATAAACATGGAAATTTCTACACTGGCATCTGTATAAACATGGAAATATCTACACAACGATCTGTATAAACATGGAAATATTTACACCGCTATCTGTATAAACATGGAAATATCTACACCGCTATCTCTATAAACATGGAAATATCTACAAAGCCATCTGTATAAACATGGATATACGAACACAGTCATGAGTAGGAAAATGGAAATATCTAAACCGCGATCTGTATAAACATGGAAATATCTACAGCGCGATCTGTATAAACATGTAAATATCTACACCGCTTTCTCTATAAAGATGGAAATATCTACACAGCTATCTCTATAAACATGTAAATATCTACACCGCAATCTGTATAAACATTGAAATACCTACAAAGTCATCCGTATAAACATGGAAATATCTACACAGCCTTCTGTATAAACATGGAAACATCTACACACCCGTCTGTATATACATGGAAATATCTACACCGCTATCTGTATAAACATGGAAATAAATAAATCGCTGTTTGTATAAACAAGGAAATATCTACACCACCATCTGTTTAAACATGGAAATATCTACACAGACATCTGTTTATACATGGAAATATCTACACCGCTATCGGTATAAACATGATAATAACTACACCGCTATCTGTATAAATGTGGAAATATTTGCACCGCTATCCCTATAAACATGGTAATATCAACACCGCGATCTGTATAAACATGGAAATATCTACACCATGATCTGTATACACATGGAAATATCTACACCGCCATCTGTATAAACATGGAAATATCTACACCGTGATCTGTGTAATCATGGAAATATCTACACCGCCATCTCTATCAACATGGAAATATCTACACCCCTATCTGTATAAACATGGAAATATCCACACCGCTATCTCTATAAATTTGGAAAAATCAACAAGGCAATCGCTAGGAACATGGAAATATCTACACCGCCATCTCTATAAACATGGGAATATTTACACCGCGATCAGTATAAGCATGGAAATAGCTACACCGCTATCTGTATAAACATGGAAATATCTCCACTGCTATCTCTATAAACATCGAAATATCTACACCGCCATCTGTATAAACATGGAAAAACTTTCAAAGTTATCTGTATAAACATGGAAATATCTACACCGCTATCTGTATAAACATGGAAATATCTACACAGCCATTTGTATATACATGGAAATATCTACCCCGCTATCTATATAAACATGGAAATAACTACACCGCTATCTGTATAAGCATGGAAATATCTACACGGCCATCTACATATCCATGGAAATATCTGCCCCGCCATCTGTATAAACATGGAAATATCTACACGGTCATCTGTGTAGAGATGGAAATTTCAACACCACCATCTGTACAAACATGGAAATATCTACACCGCAGTCTGTATAAACATGGAAATAGCTAAACAGTTATCTGTATAAACATGGAAATATCTTCACCGCTATCTCTATAAACATGGAAATAACTACACCGTGATCTGTACAAACATGGAAATATCTACACCGTCATCTATATAAATATCGAAATATCTACACCGCTATCTCTATAAACATGGAAATACCAACACTGCCATCTGTATATACATGGAAATATCTACACTGCTATCTCTATAAACACGGAAATATCTACAATGCCGTCTGTAAAAACATGGAAATACCTGTACAGTCATATGTATAAACATGGAAATATCTACAATGCCATCTGTATACACATGGAAATACCTACACGGCAATCTGTGTATAGATGGAAACGTCAACACCGCCATCTGTACAGACATGGAAATATCTACACCACTATCTGTATAAACATGGAAATATCTACACTGTGGTCTGTATAAACATGGAAATTTCTACACAGGTATCTGTATAAACATGGAAATATCTACACCACTATCTGTATAAACATGGAAATATTTACACCGCTATCTGCATAAACATGGAAATATCTCCATAGCTATCTCTATAGAAAAGGAAGTATCTACAAAGCCATCTGAATAAGCATGGAAATACCTACACAGTCATGTGTAGGAACATGGAAAAATCTACAATGTCATCTGTATAAACATGGAAATATCTACACAGCCCTCTGTATAAATATGGAAATATCTGCATAGGCATCTCTATAAACATGGAAATATCTGCACCGCTATCTGTATAAACATGGAAATACCTACACCGCTGTCTCTATAAACATGGAAATATATACACCGCTATGTGTATAAACATGGAAATATCTCCACTGCTGTCTGTATAAACACGGAATTATCTCCACCGTTTTCTCTATAAACATGGAAATATCTACAGCGCCATGTCTATAAACATTGAAATAACTACACTGCCATCTGTAAAAACATGGAAATATCTACACAGTCATGTGAATAAACATGGAAATATCTACACCACCACCTGTATAAACATGGAAATAGCTACAATACCAACTGTATACACATGGAATTATCTACACAGACATCTGTACAAATATGGAAATATCTACACCGCCATCTGTATAAACATGGAAATATCTACACTGCCATCTGTAGAAAGATGGAAATATCTACACCGCTATCTGTACAAATATGGAAATATCTACACCGCCAACTCTATAAACATGAAAATATCTACACTGCCATCTCCATAAAGATGGAAGTATCTACTCCGCCATGTGTATAAACACGGAAAGATCTACACCACCATCTGTGTAAACATGGAAATATCTACACTGCCATCTCTATAAACATGAAAATATCTGCACTGCCATCTGTAAAAACATGGAAATACCTATACAGTCATCTGTATGAACATGGAAATATCTACACAGCCATCTGTATAAACATGTAAATATCTACACTGCTATGTATATAAACATGGAAATATCTACACCGCTATGTATATAAACATGGAAATACCTGGAAATATCTGCACCGCTATCTCCATAAACATGGAAATATCTACACCGCTATCTGTATAACATGGAAATAACTACACCGCTATTTGTATAAACAAGGAAACATCTACATCACCATCTGTTAAAACATGGAAATATATACACAGACATCTGTTTATACATGGAAATATCTACACCGCTATCTGTATAAACCTGCTAATAACAACACCGCTATCTGTATAAATGTGGAAATATTTGCACTGCTATCCCTATAAACATGGTAGTATCAACACCGCGATCTGTATAAACATGAAAATATCTACACCATGATCTGTATAAACATGGAAATATCTACACCGTGATCTCTATAAACATGGAAATATCTACACCGCCATCTCTATAAACATGGAAATATCTACACCCCTATCTGTATAAACATGGAAATATCCTCACTGCTATCTCTATAAACATGGAAAAATCAACACCGCTATCTCTATGAACATGGAAATATCTACACCGAAATCTCTATAAACATGGAAATATCTACACCGCGATCAGTATAAGCATGGAAATATCTACACCGCTATCTGTATAAACATGGAAATGTCTCCATTGCTATCTCTATAAACATCGAAATATCTACACCGCCATCTGTATAAACATGGAAATACTTACAAAGTTATCTGTATAAACATGGAAATATCTACACCGCCATCAGTATAAACATGGAAATATCTACACAGCCATGTGTATATACATGGAAATATCTACACCGCTATCTATATAAACATGGAAATAACTACACTGCTATCTGTATAAACATGGAAATATCTCCACTGCTATCTCTATAAACATCGAAATATCTACACCGCCATCTGTATAAACATGGAAATACTTACAAAGTTATCTGTACAAACATGGAAATATCTACACCGCCATCTGCATAAACATGTTAATACTTACAAAGTTATCTGTACATACATGGAAATATCTACACCGCTCTCTATATAAACATGGAAATAAGTACAGTGCTATCTGTATATACATGGAAATATCTACACCACCATCTACATATCCATAGAAATATCTGTGCCGCCATCTGTATAAACATGGAAATATCTACTCGTTCATCTGTGTATAGATGGAAATATCAACACCGCCATCTGTACAAACATGGACATATCTGCACCGCTATCTGTATAAACATGGAAATATCTACACCGCGGTCTATACAAACATGGAAATATCTACACCGCTATTGTATAAACATGGAAATACCTACACCGCTATCTCTATAAACATGGAAATATCTACACCGTTATCTGTATAAAAATGGAAATATTTACACCGCTATCTGTATAAACATGGAAATTTCTACACCGTTATCTGTATAAATATGGAAATATCTACACCGCTATCTCTATAAACATGGAAATATCTACACCGCCATCTGTATAAACATGGAAATACCTATACAGTCATCTGTGTAAACATGGAAATATCTACTCCACCATCTGTATAAACATGGAAATATCTACAATGCCATCTGTATACACATGGAAATACCTACACGGCAATCTGTGTATAGATGGAAACATCAACACCGCCATCTGTACAAACATGGAAATATCTACACTGCTATCTCTATAATCATGGAAATATATACACTGCGGTCTGTATAAACATGGAAATATCTACACCGGTATCTGTATAAACATGGAAATATCTACAGCATGATCTGTATAAACATGGAAATATATACACCGCAATCTGTATAAACATGGAAATATCTGCACCGCTATCTCTATAAACATGGAAATATCCACAAAGACATCTGCATAAACATGGAAATAACTACACAGTCATGTGTAGGAACATTTAAATATGTACACTGCCATCTGTATAAACATAGAAATATCTACCCAGCCCTCTGTATAAATATGGAAATATATGCATAGGCATCTGTGTAAACATGGAAATATCTGCACCGCTATCTGTATAAACATGGAAATACATACACCGCTGTCTCTATAAACTTGGAAATATGTACACCGCTATGTGTATAAACATGGAAATATCTCCACTGCTGTCTGTATAAACATGGAAATATCTACACCGCGATCTGTATAAACATCGAAATATCTACACCGCTATCTGTATAAACATGGAAATATCTACACAGCTATCTCTACAAACATGGAAATACCTACACCGCCATCTGTACAAACATGGAAATACCTACAAAGTCATCTGTATAAACATGGAAATATCTACACAGCCATCTGTATAAACATGGAAATATCTACACAGCCATCTGTATATACATGGAAATAACTACACCGCTATCTGTGTAAACATGGAAATAACTACACCGCTATTTGTATAAACAAGGAAATATCTACATCACCATCTGTTAAAACATGGAAATATATAGATAGACATCTGTTTATACATGGAAATATCTACACCGCTATCTGTATAAACCTGCTAATAACTACACCGCTATCTGTATAAATATGGAAATATTTGCACTGCTATCCCTATAAACATGGTAATATCAATACTGCGATCTGTATAAACATGGAAATATCTACACCATGATCTGTATAAACATGGAAATATCTACACCGCCATCTGTATAAACATGGAAATATCTACACAGCCATGTGTACATACATGGAAATATCTACACCGCTCTCTATATAAACATGGAAATAAGTACAGCGCTATCTGTATATACATGGAAATATCCACACCACCATCTACATATCCATAGAAATATCTGTACCGCCATCTGTATAAACATGGAAATATCTACACGTTCATCTGTATATAGATGGAAATATCAACACCGCCATCTCTACAAACATGGAAATATCTGCACCGCTATCTGTATAAACATGGAAATATCTACACCGCGGTCTGTATAAACATGGAAATATCTTCACCGCTATTGTATAAACATGGAAAAACCTCCACCGCTATCTCTATAAACATGGAAATATCTACACCGTTATCTGAATAAAATTGGAAATATTTACACCGCTATCTGTATAAACATGGGAATTTCTACAGCGTTATCTGTATAAATATGGAAATATCTACACCGCTATCTCTATAAACTTGGAAATATCTACACCGCCATCTGTATAAACATGGAAATACCTATACAGTCATCTGTGTAAACATGGAAATATCTACTCCACCATCTGTATAAACATGGAAATATCTTCAATGCCATCTGTATCCACATGGAAATACCTACACGGCAATCTGTGTATAGATGGAAACATCAACACCGCCATCTGTACAAACATGGAAATATCT
Organism: Pan troglodytes; assembly: GCF_028858775.2. Taxonomy (NCBI): domain Eukaryota; kingdom Metazoa; phylum Chordata; class Mammalia; order Primates; family Hominidae; genus Pan; species Pan troglodytes. Next base: position 1,260,467 of record NC_072411.2, read on the forward strand.
ACCCTGCTATCTCTATAAACATGGAATTATATACACTGCGGTCTGTATAAACATGGAAATATCTAAACTGGTATCTGTATAAACATGGAAATATCTACACCATGATCTGTATAAACATGGAAATATCTACACCATGATCTGTATAAACATGGAAATATCTACACCGTGATCTGTATAAACATGGAAATATCTACAACGCCATCTCTATCAACATGGAAATATCTACACCCCTATCTGTATAAACATGGAAATATCCTCACAGCTATCTCTATAAACATAGAAAAATCAACACCGCTATCTCTATGAACATGGAAATATCTACACCGCCATCTCTATAAACATGGAAATATCTACACCGCAATCAGTATAAACATGGAAATATCTACACCGCTATCTATATAAACATGGAAATAACTACACCGCTATCTGTATAAACATGGAAATATCTCCACTGCTATCTCTATAAACATCGAAATATCTACACCGCCATCTGTATAAACATGGAAATACTTACAAAGTTATTTGTACAAACATGGAAATATCTACACCGCCATCTGTATAAACATGTTAATACTTACAAAGTTATCTGTACATACATGGAAATATCTACACCGCTCTCTATATAAACATGGAAATAAGTACAGCGCTATCTGTATATACATGGAAATATCTACACCACCATCTACATATCCATAGAAATATCTGTGCCGCCATCTGTATAAACATGGAAATATCTACACGTTCATCTGTGTATAGATGGAAATATCAACACTGCCATCTGTACAAACATGGAAATATCTGCACCGCTATCTGTATAAACATGGAAATATCTACACCGCGGTCTATATAAACATGGAAATATCTACACCGCTATTGTATAAACATGGAAAAACCTACACCGCTATCTCTATAAACATGGAAATATCTACACAGTTATCTGTATAAAAATGGAAATATTTACACCGCTATCTCTATAAACTTGGAAATATCTACACCGCCATCTGTATAAACATGGAAATACCTGTACAGTCATCTGTGTAAACATGGAAATTTCTACTCCACCATCTGTATAAACATGGAAATATCTACACCGCCATCAGTATAAACATGGAAATATCTACACAGCCATGTGTATATACATGGAAATATGTACACCGCTATATATATAAACATGGAAATAACTACACCGCTATCTGTATAAACATGGAAATATCTCTACTGCTATCTCTATAAACATCAAAATATCTACACCGCCATCTGTATAAACATGGAAATACTTACAAAGTTGTCTGTACAAACATGGAAATATCTACACCGCCATCTGTATAAACATGTTAATACTTACAAAGTTATCTGTATATACATGGAAATATCTACACCGCTCTCTATATAAACATGGAAATAAGTACAGCGCTATCTGTATATACATGGAAATATCTACAGCACCATCTACATATCCATAGAAATATCTGTGCCACCATCTGTATAAACATGGAAATATCTACACAGCTATCTCTACAAACATGGAAATACCTACACCGCCATCTGTACAAACATGGAAATACCTACAAAGTCATCTGTATAAACATGGAAATATCTACACAGCCATCTGTAGAAACATGGAAATATCTACACAGCCATCTGTATATACATGGAAATATCTACACCGCTATCTGTATAAACATGGAAATAACTACACCGCTATTTGTATAAACAAGGAAATATCTACATCACCATCTGTTAAAACATGGAAATATATACACAGACATCTGTTTATACATGGAAATATCTACACTGCTATCTGTATAAACCTGCTAATAACTACACCGCTATCTGTATAAATGTGGAAATATTTGCACTGCTATCCCTATAAACATGCTAATATCAACACCGCGATCTGTGTAAACATGGAAATATCTACACCATGATCTGTATAAACATGGAAATATCTACACCGTGATCTGTATAAACATGGAAATACCTACACCGCCATCTCTATAAACATGGAAATATCTACACCCCTATCTGTATAAACATGGAAATATCCTCACAGCTATCTCAATAAACATAGAAAAATCAACACCGCTATCTCTATGAACATGGAAATATCTACACCGCCATCTCTATAAACATGGAAATATCTACACCGCGATCAGTATAAGCATGGAAATATCTACACCACTATCTGTATAAACATGGAAATATCTCCACTGCTATCTCTATAAACATCGAAATATCTCCACCGCCATCTGTATAAACATGGAAATACTTAAAAAGTTATCTGTATAAACATGGAAATATCTACACCGCCATCAGTATAAGCTTGGAAATATCTACACAGCCATGTGTATATACATGGAAATATCTACACCGCTATCTATATAAACATGGAAATAACTACACCGCTATCTGTATAAACATGGAAATATCTCCACTGCTATCTCTACAAACATCGAAATATCTACACCTCCATCTGTATAAACTTGAAAATACTTACAAAGATATCTGTATAAATATGGAAATATCTACACCGCCATCTGTATAAACATGGAAATATCTACACAGCCATGTGTACATACATGGAAATATCTACACCGCTCTCTATATAAACATGGAAATAAGTACAGCGCTATCTGTATATACATGGAAATATCCACACCACCATCTACATTTCCATAGAAATATCTGTGCCGCCATCTGTATAAACATGGAAATATCTACACGTTCATCTGTGTATAGACGGAAATATCAACACCGCCATCTGTACAAACATGGAAATATCTGCACCGCTATCTGTATAAACATGGAAATATCTACACCGCGGTCTATATAAACATGGAAATATCTACACCGCTATTGTATAAACATGGAAATACCTACACTGCTATCTCTATAAACATGGAAATACCTACACTGTTATCTGTATAAAAATGGAAATATTTACACCGCTATCTGTATAAACATGGAAATTTCTCCACCGTTATCTGTATAAACATGGAAATACCTATACAGTCATCTGTGTAAACATGGAAATATCTACTCCACCATCTGTATAAACATGGAAATATCTACAGTGCCATCTGTATACACATGGAAATACCTACACGGCAATCTGTGTATAGATGGAAATATCAACACCGCCATCTGTACAAACATGGAAATATCTACACTGCTATCTCTATAAACATGGTAATATATACACTGCGGTCTGTATAAACATGGAAATATCTACACCGCGGTCTGTATAAACATGGAAATATCTACACCGCTATTGTATAAACATGGAAATACCTCCACCGCTACCTCTATAAACATGGAAATATCTACACCGTTATCTGTATAAAAATGGAAATATTTACACCGCTATCTGTATAAACATGGAAATTTCTAGAGCGTTATCTGTATAAATATGGAAATATCTACACCGCTATCTCTATAAACTTGGAAATATCTACACCGCCATCTGTATAAACATGGAAATACCTATACAGTCATCTGTGTAAACATGGAAATATCTACTCCACCATCTGTATAAACATGGAAATATCTACAGTGCCATCTGTATACACATGGAAATACCTACACGGCAATCTGTGTATAGATGGAAACATCAACACCGCCATCTGTACAAACATGGAAATATCTACCCTGCTATCTCTATAAACATGGAATTATATACACTGCGGTCTGTATAAACATGGAAATATCTACACTGGTATCTGTATAAACATGGAAATATCTACACCATGATCTGTATAAACATGGAAACATATACACCGCTATCTGTATAAACATGGAAATATCTACCCTGCTATCTCTATAAACATGGAATTATATACACTGCGGTCTGTATAAACATGGAAAAAACTTCACCGGTATCTGTATAAACATGGAAATATCTACACCATGATCTGTATAAACATGGAAACATATACACCGCTATCTGTATAAACATGGAAATATCTGCACCGCTATCTCTATAAACATGGAAATATCCACAACGACATCTGCATAAACATGGAAATAATTACACAGTCATGTGTAGGAACATTTAAATATCTACACTGCCATCTGTATAACCATAGAAATATCTACACAGCCCTCTGTATAAATATGGAAATATCTGCATAGGCATCTGTGTAAACATGGAAATATCTGCACTGCTATCTATATAAACATGGAAATACATACACCGCTGTCTCTATAAACATGGAAATATGTACACCGCTATGTGTATAAACATGGAAATATCTCCACTGCTGTCTGTATAAACATGGAAATATCTACATCGTGATCTCTATAAACATCGAAATATCTACACCGCTATCTGTATAAACATGGAAATATCTACACAGCTATCTCTACAAACATGGAAATACCTACACCGCCATCTGTACAAACATGGAAATACTTACAAAGTCATCTGCATAAACATGGAAATATCTACAGAGCCATCTGTATAAACATGGAAATACCTACAAAGTCATCTGTATAAACATGGAAATAACTACACCGCTATCTGTATAAACATGGAAATAACTACACCGCTATTTGTATAAACAAGGAAATATCTACATCACCAACTGTTAAAACATGGAAATATATACATAGACATCTGTTTATACATGGAAATATCTACACCGATATCTGTATAAACCTGCTAATAACTACACCGCTATCTGTATACATGTGGAAATATTTGCACTGCTATCCCTATAAACATGGTAATATCAACACCGCGATCTGTATAAACATGGAAATATCTACACCGCCATCTGTATAAACATGGAAATACTTACAAAGTTATCTGTATAAACATGGAAATATCTACACCGCCATCAGTATAAACATGGAAATATCTACACAGCCATGTGTATATACATGGAAATATCTACACCACTATCTATATAAACATGGAAATAACTATACCGCTATATGTATAAACATGGAAATATCTCCACTGCTATCTCTATAAACATCGAAATATCTACACTGCCTTCTGTATAAACATGGAAATACTTACAAAGTTATCTGTACAAACATGGAAATATCTACACCGCCATCTGTATAAACATGTTAATACTTACAAAGTTATCTGTACATACATGGAAATATCTACACCGCTATCTGTATAAACATGGAAATATCTACACCACCATCTGCATGTCCATGGAAATATCTACGCCGCCATCTGTATAAACATGGAAATATCTATACGGCCATCTGCATATAGATGGAAATATCAACACCGCCATCTGAACAAACATGGAAATATCTACACCGCTATCTCTATAAACATGGAAATATCTGCACTGCCATCTGTAAAAACATGGATATTACTATACAGTCATCTGTATAAACATGGAAATAACTACAATGCCATCTGTATACACATGGAAATATCTACACAGCCATCTGTATAAACATGTAAATATCTACACTGCTATCTGTATAAACATGGAAATATCTACACCGCAATCTCAATAAACATGAAAATATCTACACTGTCATCTCCATAAACATGGAACTAACTACTCTGTCATCTGTATAAACATGGAAACATCTACACCGCCATCTGTGTGAATAAGGAAATATATACAATGCCATCTGTATAAAGATATAAATATCTGCACCGCGAACTGAATAAACATGGAAATATCTACATCGCTATCTGTATACACGTGGAAATACCAACACCGCTATCGGTATAAACATGGAAATATCTACAAAACCATCTATATAAACATGGAAATATCTACACCGCTATGTCTATAAACATGGAAATACCTACACCGCTATCTGTATAAACATTGAAATATCTACACCGCTATCTGTATCAACATGGAAATATCTACACCGCGATCTGTATAAACATCGAAATATCTACACCGCCATCTGTATAAACATGGAAATACTTACAAAGTTATCTGTATAAACATGGAAATATCTACACCGCCATCAGTATAAACATGGAAATATCTACACAGCCATGTGTATATACATGGAAATATCTACACCGCTATCTATATAAACATGGAAATAACTACACCGCTATCTGTATAAACATGGAAATATCTCCACTGATATCTCTAAAAACATCGAAATATCTACACCGCCATCTGTATAAACATGGAAATACTTACAAAGTTATCTGTATAAACATGGAAATATCTATACCGCCATCTGTATAAACATGGAAATATCTACACAGCCATGTGTACATACATGAAAATATCTACACCGCTCACTATATACACATGGAAATAAGTACAGCGCTATCTGTATATACATGGAAATATCTACACCACCATCTACATATCCATAAAAATATCTGTGCCGCCATCTGTATAAACATGAAAATATCTACACGTTCATCTGTGTATAGATGGAAATATCAACAACACCATCTGTACAAACATGGAAATATCTGCACCGCTATCTGTATAAACATGGAAATATCTACACCGCGGTCTGTATAAACATGGAAATATCTACACCGCTATTGTAGAAACATGGAAATACCTACACCGCTTTCTCTATAAACATGGAAATATCTACACCGTTATCTGTATAAAAATGGAAATATTTACACCGCTATCTGTATAAACATGGAAATTTCTACACCGTTATCTGTATAAATATGGAAATATCTACACCGCTATCTCTATAAACATGGAAATATCTACACCGCCATCTGTATAAACATGGAAATACCTGTACAGTCATCTGTGTAAACATGGAAATATCTACAGCACCATCTGTATAATCATGGAAATATCTACAATGCCATCTGTATACACATGGAAATACCTACACGGCAATCTGTGTATAGATGGAAACAACAACACTGCCATCTGTACAAACATGGAAATATCTACACAGCTATCTCTATAAACATGGAAATATCTACACTGCGGTCTCTATAAACATGGAAATATCTACACCGTTATCTGTATAAACATGGAAAATCTACACCACGATCTGTATAAACATGGAAATATATACACCGCTATCTGTATAAACATGGAAATATCTACACCGCTATCTCTATAAACATGGAAATATCTAAAAAGACATCTGTATAAACATGGAAATACCTACACAGTCATGTGTAGGAACATTTAAATATCTACACTGCCATCTGTATAAACATAGAAATATCTACATAGCCCTCTGTATAAATATGGAAATATCTGCATAGGCATCTGTATAAAAATGGAAATATCTGCACTGCTATCTGTATAAACATGGAAATACCTACACCGCTGTCTCTATAAACATGGAAATATGTACACCGCTATGTGTATAAACATGAAAATATCTCCACTGCTCTCTGTATAAACAAGGAAATATCTCCACCGTTATCTGTATAAACATGGAAATATCTACAGAGCCATCTCTATAAACATTGAAATATCTACACTGCCATCTGTAAAAACATGGAAATATCTACACAGTCATCTGAATAAACATGGAAATATCTACACCCCCATCTGTAGAAAAATGGAAATACCTACAATACCATCTCTATACACATGGAAATATCTACACAGACATCTGTATAAATATGGAAATATCTACATGGCCATCTGTACAAACATGGAAATATCAGCACTGCCATATGTAGAAAGATGAAAATGTCTACACCACTTTCTCTATAAATATGGAAATATCTACACCGCCATCTCTAGAAACATGAAAATATCTACACTGCCATCTCCATAAAGATGGAAGTATCTACTCCGCCATGTGTATAAACACGGAAATATCTACACCACCATCTGTGTAAACATGGAAATATCTACACCACTATCTGTAGAAACATGGAAATATCTACACAGCCACCTGCATGTCCATGGACGTATCTATGCCGCCATCTGTATAAACATGGAAATATCTACACGGCCATCTGTGTATAGATGGAAATATCAACACCGCCATATGTACAAACATGGAAATATCTACAACGCTATCTCTATAAACATGGAAATATCTGCACTGCCATCTGTAATAACATGGAAATACCTACACAGTCATCTGTATAAACATGGAAATATCTACAATGCCATCTGTATACACATGGAAATATCTACACAGCCATCTGTATAAACATGTAAATAACTACACTGCTATCTCTATAAACATGGAAATATCTACACCGCCATCTCTATAAACATGAAAATATCTACACTGCCATCGCCATAAACGTGGAAATAACTACTCCGCCATCTGTATAAACATGGAAACATCTACACCGCCATCTGTGTAAATAAGGAAATATCTAGAATGCCATCTGTATAAAGATATAAATACCTGCACCGCGAGCTGTATAAACATGGAAATTTCTACATCGCTATCTATATAAACGTGGAAATAGCAACACCGCTATCGGTATAAACATGGAAATAACTACAACGCCATCTATATAAACATGGAAATATCTACAACGCTATGTCTATAAACATGGAAATAGCTACACCGCTATCTCTATAAACATGGAAATATCTACACCGCTATCTGTATAAACATGGAAATATCTACACCGCTATCTGTATAAACATGGAAATATCTACACCATGATCTGTATAAACATGGAAATATCTACACCGCGATCTGTATAAACATGGAAATATCTACAGCGTGATCTGTATAAACATGGAAATATCTACACCACCGTCTCTATAAACATGGAAATATCTACACCCTTATCTGTATAAACATGGAAATATCCACACAGGTATCTCTATAAACATGGAAAATCAACACCGCTGTCTCCATGAAGATGGAAATATCTACACCGCCATCTCTATAAACATGGAAATATCTACACCGCGATCAGTATAAACATGGAAATATCTACACCGCTATCTGTATAAACATGGAAATATCTCCACTGCTATCTCTATAAACATCGAAATATCTACACCGCCATCTGTATAAATATGGAAATACTTACAAAGTTATCTGTATAAACATGTAAATGTCTACACCGCCATCTGTATAAACATGGAAATACCTACACAGCCATGTGTATATACATGGAAATACCTACACCGCTATCTATATAAACATAGAAATAACTACACCGCTATCTGTATAAACATGGAAATATATCCACTGCTATCTCTATAAACATCAGAATATCTACACCGCCATCTGTATAAACATGGAAATATCTACACCGCTATCTGTATAAACATGGAAATAACTACACCGCTATTTGTATAAACAAGGAAATATCTACACCGTGATCTGTATAAACATGGAAATATCTACACCGCTATTTGTATAAACAAGGAAATATCTACACCGCCATCTGAACAAACATGGAAATATCTGCACCGCTGTCTGTATAAACATGGAAATATCTACACCGCGGTCTGTATAAACATGGAAATATCTACACCGCTATCTCTATAAACATGGAAATATCTACACCGTGATCTGTATAAACAAGGAAATATTTACACCGCTATCTGTGTAAACATGGAAATATCTACAGCGCTATCTCTATAAACATGGAAATATCTACACCGTGATCTGTATAAACATGGAAATATTTACACCGCTATCTGTGTAAACATGGAAATATCTACACCACCATCTACATATCCATGGAAATATCTGCGCCATCTGTATAAACATCGAAATATCTACACGGTCATCTGTGTATAGATGGAAATATCAACACCGCCATCTGTACAAACATGGAAATATCTGCACCGCTATCTGTATAAATATGGAAATATCTACACCGCGGTCTATAAAAACATGAAAATATCTAAACCGCTCTCTGTATTAACATGGAAATATCTACACAGCTATCTCTATAAACATGGAAATACCTACACCGCCATCTGTATAAACATGGAAATACCTACAAAGTCAGCTGTATAAACATGGAAATACCTACAAAGACATCTGTATAAACATGGAAATATCTACTCAGCCATCTGTATATACATGGAAATATCTACACCGCTATCTGTATAAACATGGAAATACCTACAATACCATCTGTATACACATGGAAATATCTACACAGACATCTGTATAAATATGGAAATATCTACACCGCCATGTGTATAAACATGGAAATATCTGCACTGTCATCTGTAGAAACATGGAAATATCTACACCGCTATCTTTATAAATATGGAAATATCTACACCGCCATCTCTATAAACATGAAAATATCTACACTGCCATCTCCATAAAGATGGAAGTATCTACTCCGCCATGTGTATAAACACGGAAATATCTACACCACCATCTGTGTAAACATGGAAATATCTACACCGCTGTCTGTATAAACATGGAAATATCTACACTGCCATCTGCATGTCCATGGAAATATCTCTGCCGCCATCTGTATAAACATGGAAATACCTACACGGCCATCTGTGTACAGATGGAAATATCAACACCGCCATCTGTACAAACATGGAAATTTCTACACCGCTATCTCTATAAACATGGAAATATCTGCTCTGCCATCTGTAAAAACTTGGAAATACCTATACAGTCATCTGTATAAACTTGGAAATATCTACAATGCCCTGTGTATACACATGGAAATACCTACACAGCCATCTGTATAAACATGTAAATATCTACACTGCTATCTCTATAAACATGGAAATATCTACACTGCCATCTCTATAAACATGAAAATATCTACACTGCCATCTCCATAAGCATGGAACTAACTACTCCGCCATCTGTATAAACATGGAAACATCTACACCGCCATCTGTGTGAATAAGGAAATATCTACAATGCCATCTGTATAAAGATGTAAATATCTGCACCGCGAGCTGTATAAACATGGAAATATCTACATCGCTATCTGTATAAACGTGGAAATATCTACACTGCCATCTGTAGAAAGATGGAAATATCTACACTGCCATCTCCATAAAGATGGAAGTATCTACTCCGCCATGTGTATAAACACGGAAATATCTACACCACCATCTGTGTAAACATGGAAATATCTACACCGCTGTCTGTATAAACATGGAAATATCTACACCGCCATCTGCATGTTCATGGAAATATCTACGCCACCATCTGTATAAACATGGAAATATCTACACGGCCATCTGTGTATAGATGGAAATATCAACACCGCCATCTGTGCAAACATGGAAATATCTACACCGCTATCTCTATAAACATGGAAATATCTGCTCTGCCATCTGTAAATACATGGAAATACCTATACAGTCATCTGTATAAACATGGAAATACCTACCATGCCATCTGTATACACATGGAAATACCTACACAGCCATCTGTATAAACATGTAATATCTACACTGCTATCTGTATAAACAAGGAAATATCTACACCGCCATCTCTATAAACATGAAAATATCTACACTGCCATCTCCATAAACATGGAACTAACTACTCCGCCATCTGTATAAACATGGAAACATCTACACCGCCATCTGTGTGAATAAGGATATATCTACAATGCCATCGGTATAAAGATATAAATATCTGCACCGCGAGCTGTATAAACATGGAAATATGTACATCGCTATCTGTATAAACGTGGAAATATCAACACCGCTATCAGTATAAACATGGAAATATCTACAACGCCATCTATATAAACATGGAAATATCTACACCGCTATGTCTGTAAACATGGAAATACCTACACCGGTATGTCTATAAACATGGAAATACCTACACCGCTATCTCTATAAACATGGAAATATCTACAGCGCTATCTGTATAAACATGGAAATATCTACACCAAGATCTGTATAAACATGGAAATATTTACACCGCTATCTGTATAAACATGGAAAGACCTGCACCGCTATCTGTATAAACATGGAAATATCTACACCTCTATCTGTATAAACATGGAAATATCTTCACCTCGATCTGTATAAACATGGAAATACCTTCACCACGATCTGTATAAACATGGAAATATCTACACCGCTATCTGTATAAACATGGTAATATCTACACCACCATCTATATAAACATGGAAATATCTACACCGCCATCTGTATAAACATGGAAATATCTGCAATGCCATCTGTAGAAAGATGGAAATGTCTACACCGCAATCTGTGTAAACATGGAAATATCTACACAGATATCTGTAAAAACATGGAAATATCTACAACGACATCTGTATAAACATGGAAATATCTACACCGCGATCTGTATAAGCATGGAAATATCTACAGCGCCATCTCTATAAACATTGAAATATCTACACTGCCAGCTGTAAAAACATGGAAATATCTACACAGTCATCTGAATAAACATGGAAATATCTACACCACCATCTGTATAAACATGGAAATACCTACCATACCATCAGTATACACATGGAAATATCTACACAGACATCTTTATAAATATGGAAATATCTACACAGACATCTGTATAAACATGGAAATATCTACACTGCCATCTGTAGAGAGATGGAAATATCTACACTGCCATCTGTAGAAAGATGGAAATATCTATACCGCTATCTGTATAAATATGGAAATATCTACACCGCCATCTCTATAAACATGAAAATATCTACACTGCCATCTCCATAAAGATGGAAGTATCTACTCCGCCTTGTGTATAAACACGGGAATATCTACACCACCATCTGTGTAAACATGGAAATATCTACACCGCTGTCTGTATAAACATGGAAATATCTATACGGCCATCTGTGTATAGATGGAAATATCAACACCGCCATCTTTACAAACATGGAAATATCTACACCGCTATCTCTATAAACATGGAAATATCTGCTCTGCCATCTGTAAAAACATGGAAATACCTATACAGTCATCTGTATAAACATGGAAATATCTACAATGCCATCTGTATACACATGGAAATATCTACACAGCCATCTGTATAAACATGTAAATATCTACACTGCTATCTCTATAAACATGGAAATATCTACAACGCCATCTCTATAAACATGAAAATATCTACACTGCCATCTCCATAAACATGGAACTAACTACTCCGCCATCTGTATAAACATGTAAATATCTACACTGCTATCTCTATAAACATGGAAATATCTACAACGCCATCTCTATGAACATGAAAATATCTACACTGCCATCTCCATAAACATGGAACTAACTACTCCGCCATCTGTATAAACATGGAAACATCTACACCGCCATCTGTGTGAATAAGGAAATATCTACAATGCCTTCTGTATAAAGATATGAATAGCTGCACCGCGAGCTGTATAAACATGGAAATATCTACATCGCTATCTGTATAAACGTGGAAATATCAACACCGTTATCGGTATAAACATGGAAATATCTACAACGCCATCTATATAAACATGGAAATATCTACACCGCTATGTCTATAAATATGGAAATACCTACACAGCTATCTCTATAAACATGGAAATATCTACACCGCTATATGTATAAACATGGAAAAATCTACACCGCTATCTGTATAAACATGGAAATATCTACACCGCGATCTGTATAAACATGGAAATATCTACACCGCGATCTGTATAAACATGGAAATATCTTCACCTCGATCTGTATAAACATGGAAATACCTTCACCACGATCTGTATAAACATGGAAATATCTACACCGCTATCTGTATAAACATGGTAATATCTACACCGCCATCTATATAAACATGGAAATATCTACACCGCCATCTGTATAAACATGGAAATATCTACAATGCCATCTGTAGAAAGATGGAAATATCTACACAGCAATCTGTGTAAACATGGAAATATCTACTCCGATATTTGTAAAAACATGGAAATATCTACACCGCCATCTGTATAAACATGGAAATATCTTCACCGCGATCTGTATAAACATGGAAATATCTACAGCGTCATCTCTATAAACATTGAAATATCTACACTGCCATCTGTAAAAACATGGAAATATCTACACAGTCATCTGAATAAACATGGAAATATCTACACCACCATCTGTATAAACATGGAAATACCTAAAATACCATCAGTATGCACATGGAAATATCTACACAGACATCTGTATAAATATGGAAATATCTATACCGCCATCTGTATAAACATGGAAATATCTACACTGCCATCTGTAGAAAGATGGAAATATCTACACCGCTATCTCTATAAACATGGAAATATCTACACCGCCATCTCTATAAACATGAAAATATCTACACTGCCATCTCCATAAAGATGGAAGTATCTACTCCGCCTTGTGTATAAACACGGGAATATCTACACCACCATCTGTGTAAACATGGAAATATCTACACCGCTGTCTGTATAAACATGGAAATATCTACACGGCCATCTGTGTATAGATGGAAATATCAACACCGCCATCTTTACAAACATGGAAATATCTACACCGCTATCTCTATAAACATGGAAATATCTGCTCTGCCATCTGTAAAAACATGGAAATACCTATACAGTCATCTGTATAAACATGGAAATATCTACAATGCCATCTGTATACACATGGAAATATCTACACAGCCATCTGTATAAACATGTAAATATCTACACTGCTATCTCTATAAACATGGAAATATCTACAACGCCATCTCTATAAACATGAAAATATCTACACTGCCATCTCCATAAACATGGAACTAACTACTCCGCCATCTGTATAAACATGTAAATATCTACACTGCTATCTCTATAAACATGGAAATATCTACAACGCCATCTCTATGAACATGAAAATATCTACACTGCCATCTCCATAAACATGGAACTAACTACTCCGCCATCTGTATAAACATGGAAACATCTACACCGCCATCTGTGTGAATAAGGAAATATCTACAATGCCTTCTGTATAAAGATATGAATAGCTGCACCGCGAGCTGTATAAACATGGAAATATCTACATCGCTATCTGTATAAACGTGGAAATATCAACACCGTTATCGGTATAAACATGGAAATATCTACAACGCCATCTATATAAACATGGAAATATCTACACCGCTATGTCTATAAATATGGAAATACCTACACAGCTATCTCTATAAACATGGAAATATCTACACCGCTATATGTATAAACATGGAAAAATCTACACCGCTATCTGTATAAACATGGAAATATCTACACCGCGATCTGTATAAACATGGAAATATCTACACCGCGATCTGTATAAACATGGAAATATCTTCACCTCGATCTGTATAAACATGGAAATACCTTCACCACGATCTGTATAAACATGGAAATATCTACACCGCTATCTGTATAAACATGGTAATATCTACACCGCCATCTATATAAACATGGAAATATCTACACCGCCATCTGTATAAACATGGAAATATCTACAATGCCATCTGTAGAAAGATGGAAATATCTACACAGCAATCTGGGTAAACATGGAAATATCTACTCCGATATTTGTAAAAACATGGAAATATCTACACCGCCATCTGTATAAACATGGAAATATCTTCACCGCGATCTGTATAAACATGGAAATATCTACAGCGTCATCTCTATAAACATTGAAATATCTACACTGCCGTCTGTAAAAACATGGAAATATCTACACAGTCATCTGAATAAACATGGAAATATCTACACCACCATCTGTATAAACATGGAAATACCTAAAATACCATCAGTATGCACATGGAAATATCTACACAGACATCTGTATAAATATGGAAATATCTATACCGCCATCTGTATAAACATGGAAATATCTACACTGCCATCTGTAGAAAGATGGAAATATCTACACCGCTATCTCTATAAACATGGAAATATCTACAACGCCATCTCTATAAACATGAAAATATCTACACTGCCATCTCCATAAACATGGAAATAACTACTCCGCCATCTGTATAAACATGGAAACATCTACACCGCCATCTGTGTGAATAAGGAAATATCTACAATTCCATCTGTATAAAGATATAAATATCTGCACCGCGAGCTGCATAAACATGGAAATATCTACATCGCTATCTGTATAAACGTGGAAATATCAACACCGCTATCGGTATAAACATGGAAATATCTACAAGACCATCTGTATAAACATGGAAATATCTACAAGGCCATCTGTATAAACATGGAAATATCTACACCGCTATGTCTATAAACATGGAAATACCTACACAGCTATCTCTATAAACACGGAAATATCTACACCGCTATCTGTATAAACATGGAAATATCTACACTGCTATCTGTATAAACATGGAAATATCTACACTGCGATCTGTATAAACATGGAAATATGTACACCGCGATCTGTATAAACATGGAAATATCTTCACCTCGATCTGCATATACATGGAAATATCTTCACCACGATCTGTGTAAACATGGAAATATCTACACCGCTATCTGTATAAACATGGTAATATCTACACCACCATCTATATAAACATGGAAATATCTACACCGCGATCTGTATAAGCATGGAAATATCTACAGCGCCATCTCTATAAACATTGAAATATCTACACTGCCAGCTGTAAAAACATGGAAATATCAACACAGTCATCTGAATAAACATGGAAATATCTACACAATCATCTGTATAAACATGGAAATACCTACAATACCATCAGTATACACATGGAAATATCTAAGAAGACATCTGTATAAATATGGAAATATCTACACAGACATCTGTAGAAATACGGAAATATCTACACCGCTATCTGTATAAACATGGAAATATCTACATCGCGGTCTGTATAAACATGGAAATATCTACACCGCAATCTCTATAAACATGGAAATATCTTCACCTCGATCTGTATAAACATGGAAATATCTTCACCACGACCTGCATAAACATGGAAATATCTACACCGCTATCTGTATAAACATGGTAATATCTACACCACCATCTATATAAACATGGAAATATCTACACCGCCATCTGTATAAACATGGAAATTTCTACAATGCCATCTGTAGAAAGATGGAAATATCTACACTGCAATCTGTGTAAACATTTAAATACCTACACCGATATCTGTAAAAACATGGAAATATCTACACCGCCATCTGTATAAACATGGAACTATCTACACCATGATCTGTATAAACATGGAAATATCTACAGCGCCATCTCTATAAACATTGAAATATCTACACTGCCATCTGTAAAAACATGGAAATATCTACAGAGTCATCTGAAAAAACATGGAAATATCTACACCACCATCTGTATAAACATGGAAATACCTACAATACCATCAGTATACACAAGGAAATATCTACACAGACATCTGTATAAATATGGAAATATCTACACAGACATCTTTATAAATATGGAAATATCTACACCGCCATCTGTATAAACATGGAAATATCTACACTGCCATCTGTAGAAAGATGGAAATATCTACACCGCTATGTCTATAAATATGGAAATATCTACACCGCCATCTCTACAAACATGAAAATATCTACACTGCCATCTCCATAAAGGTGGAGTTATCTACTCCGCCATGTGTATAAACACGGAAATATCTACACCACCATCTGTGTAAACATGGAAATCTCTACACCGCTGTCTGTATAAACATGGAAATATCTACACCGCCATCTGCATGTCCATGGAAATATCTACACCGCCATCTGTAAAAACATGGAAATATCTACACGGCCTTCTGTGTATAGATGGAAATATCAACACCGCCATCTGTACAAACATGGAAATATCTACACTGCTATCTCTATAAACATGGAAATATCTGCTCTGCCATCTGTAAAAACATGGATATACCTATACAGTCATCTGTATAAACACGGAAATATCTACAATGCCATCTGTATACACATGGAAATATCTACACAGCCATTTGTATAAACATGTAAATATCTACACTGCTATCTCTATAAACATGGAAACATCTACAACGCCATCTCTATAAACATTAAAATATCTACACTGCCATCTCCATAAACATGGAACTAACTAATCCGCCATCTGTATAAACATGGAAACATCTACACCGCCATCTGTGTGAGTAAGGAAATATCTACAATGCCATCTGTATAAAGATATAAATATCTGCACCGTGAGCTGTGTAAACATGGAAATATCTTCATCGCTATTTGTATAAACGTGGAAATATCAACACCGCTATCGGTATAAAGATGGAAAAATCTACAACGCCATCTATATAAACATGGAAATATCTACACCACTATGTCTATAAACATCGAAATACCTACACCGCAATCTCTATAAACATGGAAATATCTACACCGCTCTCTGTATAAACATGGAAATATCTATACCGCTATATGTATAAACACGGAAATATCTACACCGCGATCTGTATAAACATGGAAATATCTACACCGCCATCTGTATAAATATGGAAATACTTACAAAGTTATCTGTATAAACATGTAAATGTCTACACCGCCATCTGTATAAACATGGAAATACCTACACAGCCATGTGTATATACATGGAAATACCTACACCGCTATCTATATAAACATAGAAATAACTACACCGCTATCTGTATAAACATGGAAATATATCCACTGCTATCTCTATAAACATCAGAATATCTACACCGCCATCTGTATAAACATGGAAATATCTACACCGCTATCTGTATAAACATGGAAATAACTACACCGCTATTTGTATAAACAAGGAAATATCTACACCGTGATCTGTATAAACATGGAAATATCTACACCGCTATTTGTATAAACAAGGAAATATCTACACCGCCATCTGAACAAACATGGAAATATCTGCACCGCTGTCTGTATAAACATGGAAATATCTACACCGCGGTCTGTATAAACATGGAAATATCTACACCGCTATCTCTATAAACATGGAAATATCTACACCGTGATCTGTATAAACAAGGAAATATTTACACCGCTATCTGTGTAAACATGGAAATATCTACACCGCTATCTCTATAAACATGGAAATATCTACACCGTGATCTGTATAAACATGGAAATATTTACACCGCTATCTGTGTAAACATGGAAATATCTACACCACCATCTACATATCCATGGAAATATCTGCGCCATCTGTATAAACATCGAAATATCTACACGGTCATCTGTGTATAGATGGAAATATCAACACCGCCATCTGTACAAACATGGAAATATCTGCACTGCTATCTGTATAAATATGGAAATATCTACACCGCGGTCTATAAAAACATGAAAATATCTAAACCGCTCTCTGTATTAACATGGAAATATCTACACAGCTATCTCTATAAACATGGAAATACCTACACCGCCATCTGTATAAACATGGAAATACCTACAAAGTCAGCTGTATAAACATGGAAATACCTACAAAGACATCTGTATAAACATGGAAATATCTACTCAGCCATCTGTATATACATGGAAATATCTACACCGCTATCTGTATAAACATGGAAATACCTACAATACCATCTGTATACACATGGAAATATCTACACAGACATCTGTATAAATATGGAAATATCTACACCGCCATGTGTATAAACATGGAAATATCTGCACTGTCATCTGTAGAAACATGGAAATATCTACACCGCTATCTTTATAAATATGGAAATATCTACACCGCCATCTCTATAAACATGAAAATATCTACACTGCCATCTCCATAAAGATGGAAGTATCTACTCCGCCATGTGTATAAACACGGAAATATCTACACCACCATCTGTGTAAACATGGAAATATCTACACCGCTGTCTGTATAAACATGGAAATATCTACACTGCCATCTGCATGTCCATGGAAATATCTCTGCCGCCATCTGTATAAACATGGAAATACCTACACGGCCATCTGTGTACAGATGGAAATATCAACACCGCCATCTGTACAAACATGGAAATTTCTACACCGCTATCTCTATAAACATGGAAATATCTGCTCTGCCATCTGTAAAAACTTGGAAATACCTATACAGTCATCTGTATAAACTTGGAAATATCTACAATGCCCTGTGTATACACATGGAAATACCTACACAGCCATCTGTATAAACATGTAAATATCTACACTGCTATCTCTATAAACATGGAAATATCTACACTGCCATCTCTATAAACATGAAAATATCTACACTGCCATCTCCATAAGCATGGAACTAACTACTCCGCCATCTGTATAAACATGGAAACATCTACACCGCCATCTGTGTGAATAAGGAAATATCTACAATGCCATCTGTATAAAGATGTAAATATCTGCACCGCGAGCTGTATAAACATGGAAATATCTACATCGCTATCTGTATAAACGTGGAAATATCTACACTGCCATCTGTAGAAAGATGGAAATATCTACACTGCCATCTCCATAAAGATGGAAGTATCTACTCCGCCATGTGTATAAACACGGAAATATCTACACCACCATCTGTGTAAACATGGAAATATCTACACCGCTGTCTGTATAAACATGGAAATATCTACACCGCCATCTGCATGTTCATGGAAATATCTACGCCACCATCTGTATAAACATGGAAATATCTACACGGCCATCTGTGTATAGATGGAAATATCAACACCGCCATCTGTGCAAACATGGAAATATCTACACCGCTATCTCTATAAACATGGAAATATCTGCTCTGCCATCTGTAAATACATGGAAATACCTATACAGTCATCTGTATAAACATGGAAATACCTACCATGCCATCTGTATACACATGGAAATACCTACACAGCCATCTGTATAAACATGTAATATCTACACTGCTATCTGTATAAACATGGAAATATCTACACCGCCATCTCTATAAACATGAAAATATCTACACTGCCATCTCCATAAACATGGAACTAACTACTCCGCCATCTGTATAAACATGGAAACATCTACACCGCCATCTGTGTGAATAAGGATATATCTACAATGCCATCGGTATAAAGATATAAATATCTGCACCGCGAGCTGTATAAACATGGAAATATGTACATCGCTATCTGTATAAACGTGGAAATATCAACACCGCTATCAGTATAAACATGGAAATATCTACAACGCCATCTATATAAACATGGAAATATCTACACCGCTATGTCTGTAAACATGGAAATACCTACACCGGTATGTCTATAAACATGGAAATACCTACACCGCTATCTCTATAAACATGGAAATATCTACAGCGCTATCTGTATAAACATGGAAATATCTACACCAAGATCTGTATAAACATGGAAATATTTACACCGCTATCTGTATAAACATGGAAAGACCTGCACCGCTATCTGTATAAACATGGAAATATCTACACCGCTATGTCTATAAATATGGAAATACCTACACAGCTATCTCTATAAACATGGAAATATCTACACCGCTATATGTATAAACATGGAAAAATCTACACCGCTATCTGTATAAACATGGAAATATCTACACCGCGATCTGTATAAACATGGAAATATCTACACCGCGATCTGTATAAACATGGAAATATCTTCACCTCGATCTGTATAAACATGGAAATACCTTCACCACGATCTGTATAAACATGGAAATATCTACACCGCTATCTGTATAAACATGGTAATATCTACACCGCCATCTATATAAACATGGAAATATCTACACCGCCATCTGTATAAACATGGAAATATCTACAATGCCATCTGTAGAAAGATGGAAATATCTACACAGCAATCTGTGTAAACATGGAAATATCTACTCCGATATTTGTAAAAACATGGAAATATCTACACCGCCATCTGTATAAACATGGAAATATCTTCACCGCGATCTGTATAAACATGGAAATATCTACAGCGTCATCTCTATAAACATTGAAATATCTACACTGCCATCTGTAAAAACATGGAAATATCTACACAGTCATCTGAATAAACATGGAAATATCTACACCACCATCTGTATAAACATGGAAATACCTAAAATACCATCAGTATGCACATGGAAATATCTACACAGACATCTGTATAAATATGGAAATATCTATACCGCCATCTGTATAAACATGGAAATATCTACACTGCCATCTGTAGAAAGATGGAAATATCTACACCGCTATCTCTATAAACATGGAAATATCTACAACGCCATCTCTATAAACATGAAAATATCTACACTGCCATCTCCATAAACATGGAAATAACTACTCCGCCATCTGTATAAACATGGAAACATCTACACCGCCATCTGTGTGAATAAGGAAATATCTACAATTCCATCTGTATAAAGATATAAATATCTGCACCGCGAGCTGCATAAACATGGAAATATCTACATCGCTATCTGTATAAACGTGGAAATATCAACACCGCTATCGGTATAAACATGGAAATATCTACAAGGCCATCTGTATAAACATGGAAATATCTACAAGGCCATCTGTATAAACATGGAAATATCTACACCGCTATGTCTATAAACATGGAAATACCTACACAGCTATCTCTATAAACACGGAAATATCTACACTGCTATCTGTATAAACATGGAAATATCTACACTGCTATCTGTATAAACATGGAAATATCTACACTGCGATCTGTATAAACATGGAAATATGTACACCGCGATCTGTATAAACATGGAAATATCTTCACCTCGATCTGCATATACATGGAAATATCTTCACCACGATCTGTGTAAACATGGAAATATCTACACCGCTATCTGTATAAACATGGTAATATCTACACCACCATCTATATAAACATGGAAATATCTACACCGCGATCTGTATAAGCATGGAAATATCTACAGCGCCATCTCTATAAACATTGAAATATCTACACTGCCAGCTGTAAAAACATGGAAATATCAACACAGTCATCTGAATAAACATGGAAATATCTACACAATCATCTGTATAAACATGGAAATACCTACAATACCATCAGTATACACATGGAAATATCTAAGAAGACATCTGTATAAATATGGAAATATCTACACAGACATCTGTAGAAATACGGAAATATCTACACCGCTATCTGTATAAACATGGAAATATCTACATCGCGGTCTGTATAAACATGGAAATATCTACACCGCAATCTCTATAAACATGGAAATATCTTCACCTCGATCTGTATAAACATGGAAATATCTTCACCACGACCTGCATAAACATGGAAATATCTACACCGCTATCTGTATAAACATGGTAATATCTACACCACCATCTATATAAACATGGAAATATCTACACCGCCATCTGTATAAACATGGAAATTTCTACAATGCCATCTGTAGAAAGATGGAAATATCTACACTGCAATCTGTGTAAACATTTAAATACCTACACCGATATCTGTAAAAACATGGAAATATCTACACCGCCATCTGTATAAACATGGAACTATCTACACCATGATCTGTATAAACATGGAAATATCTACAGCGCCATCTCTATAAACATTGAAATATCTACACTGCCATCTGTAAAAACATGGAAATATCTACAGAGTCATCTGAAAAAACATGGAAATATCTACACCACCATCTGTATAAACATGGAAATACCTACAATACCATCAGTATACACAAGGAAATATCTACACAGACATCTGTATAAATATGGAAATATCTACACAGACATCTTTATAAATATGGAAATATCTACACCGCCATCTGTATAAACATGGAAATATCTACACTGCCATCTGTAGAAAGATGGAAATATCTACACCGCTATGTCTATAAATATGGAAATATCTACACCGCCATCTCTACAAACATGAAAATATCTACACTGCCATCTCCATAAAGGTGGAGTTATCTACTCCGCCATGTGTATAAACACGGAAATATCTACACCACCATCTGTGTAAACATGGAAATCTCTACACCGCTGTCTGTATAAACATGGAAATATCTACACCGCCATCTGCATGTCCATGGAAATATCTACACCGCCATCTGTAAAAACATGGAAATATCTACACGGCCTTCTGTGTATAGATGGAAATATCAACACCGCCATCTGTACAAACATGGAAATATCTACACCGCTATCTCAATAAACATGGAAATATCTGCTCTGCCATCTGTAAAAACATGGATATACCTATACAGTCATCTGTATAAACACGGAAATATCTACAATGCCATCTGTATACACATGGAAATATCTACACAGCCATCTGTATAAACATGTAAATATCTACACTGCTATCTCTATAAACATGGAAACATCTACAACGCCATCTCTATAAACATTAAAATATCTACACTGCCATCTCCATAAACATGGAACTAACTAATCCGCCATCTGTATAAACATGGAAACATCTACACCGCCATCTGTGTGAGTAAGGAAATATCTACAATGCCATCTGTATAAAGATATAAATATCTGCACCGTGAGCTGTGTAAACATGGAAATATCTTCATCGCTATTTGTATAAACGTGGAAATATCAACACCGCTATCGGTATAAAGATGGAAAAATCTACAACGCCATCTATATAAACATGGAAATATCTACACCACTATGTCTATAAACATCGAAATACCTACACCGCAATCTCTATAAACATGGAAATATCTACACCGCTCTCTGTATAAACATGGAAATATCTATACCGCTATATGTATAAACACGGAAATATCTACACCGCGATCTGTATAAACATGGAAATATCTACACCGCCATCTGTATAAATATGGAAATACTTACAAAGTTATCTGTATAAACATGTAAATGTCTACACCGCCATCTGTATAAACATGGAAATACCTACACAGCCATGTGTATATACATGGAAATACCTACACCGCTATCTATATAAACATAGAAATAACTACACCGCTATCTGTATAAACATGGAAATATATCCACTGCTATCTCTATAAACATCAGAATATCTACACCGCCATCTGTATAAACATGGAAATATCTACACCGCTATCTGTATAAACATGGAAATAACTACACCGCTATTTGTATAAACAAGGAAATATCTACACCGTGATCTGTATAAACATGGAAATATCTACACCGCTATTTGTATAAACAAGGAAATATCTACACCGCCATCTGAACAAACATGGAAATATCTGCACCGCTGTCTGTATAAACATGGAAATATCTACACCGCGGTCTGTATAAACATGGAAATATCTACACCGCTATCTCTATAAACATGGAAATATCTACACCGTGATCTGTATAAACAAGGAAATATTTACACCGCTATCTGTGTAAACATGGAAATATCTACACCGCTATCTCTATAAACATGGAAATATCTACACCGTGATCTGTATAAACATGGAAATATTTACACCGCTATCTGTGTAAACATGGAAATATCTACACCACCATCTACATATCCATGGAAATATCTGCGCCATCTGTATAAACATCGAAATATCTACACGGTCATCTGTGTATAGATGGAAATATCAACACCGCCATCTGTACAAACATGGAAATATCTGCACCGCTATCTGTATAAATATGGAAATATCTACACCGCGGTCTATAAAAACATGAAAATATCTAAACCGCTCTCTGTATTAACATGGAAATATCTACACAGCTATCTCTATAAACATGGAAATACCTACACCGCCATCTGTATAAACATGGAAATACCTACAAAGTCAGCTGTATAAACATGGAAATACCTACAAAGACATCTGTATAAACATGGAAATATCTACTCAGCCATCTGTATATACATGGAAATATCTACACCGCTATCTGTATAAACATGGAAATACCTACAATACCATCTGTATACACATGGAAATATCTACACAGACATCTGTATAAATATGGAAATATCTACACCGCCATGTGTATAAACATGGAAATATCTGCACTGTCATCTGTAGAAACATGGAAATATCTACACCGCTATCTTTATAAATATGGAAATATCTACACCGCCATCTCTATAAACATGAAAATATCTACACTGCCATCTCCATAAAGATGGAAGTATCTACTCCGCCATGTGTATAAACACGGAAATATCTACACCACCATCTGTGTAAACATGGAAATATCTACACCGCTGTCTGTATAAACATGGAAATATCTACACTGCCATCTGCATGTCCATGGAAATATCTCTGCCGCCATCTGTATAAACATGGAAATACCTACACGGCCATCTGTGTACAGATGGAAATATCAACACCGCCATCTGTACAAACATGGAAATTTCTACACCGCTATCTCTATAAACATGGAAATATCTGCTCTGCCATCTGTAAAAACTTGGAAATACCTATACAGTCATCTGTATAAACTTGGAAATATCTACAATGCCCTGTGTATACACATGGAAATACCTACACAGCCATCTGTATAAACATGTAAATATCTACACTGCTATCTCTATAAACATGGAAATATCTACACTGCCATCTCTATAAACATGAAAATATCTACACTGCCATCTCCATAAGCATGGAACTAACTACTCCGCCATCTGTATAAACATGGAAACATCTACACCGCCATCTGTGTGAATAAGGAAATATCTACAATGCCATCTGTATAAAGATGTAAATATCTGCACCGCGAGCTGTATAAACATGGAAATATCTACATCGCTATCTGTATAAACGTGGAAATATCTACACTGCCATCTGTAGAAAGATGGAAATATCTACACTGCCATCTCCATAAAGATGGAAGTATCTACTCCGCCATGTGTATAAACACGGAAATATCTACACCACCATCTGTGTAAACATGGAAATATCTACACCGCTGTCTGTATAAACATGGAAATATCTACACCGCCATCTGCATGTTCATGGAAATATCTACGCCACCATCTGTATAAACATGGAAATATCTACACGGCCATCTGTGTATAGATGGAAATATCAACACCGCCATCTGTGCAAACATGGAAATATCTACACCGCTATCTCTATAAACATGGAAATATCTGCTCTGCCATCTGTAAATACATGGAAATACCTATACAGTCATCTGTATAAACATGGAAATACCTACCATGCCATCTGTATACACATGGAAATACCTACACAGCCATCTGTATAAACATGTAATATCTACACTGCTATCTGTATAAACATGGAAATATCTACACCGCCATCTCTATAAACATGAAAATATCTACACTGCCATCTCCATAAACATGGAACTAACTACTCCGCCATCTGTATAAACATGGAAACATCTACACCGCCATCTGTGTGAATAAGGATATATCTACAATGCCATCGGTATAAAGATATAAATATCTGCACCGCGAGCTGTATAAACATGGAAATATGTACATCGCTATCTGTATAAACGTGGAAATATCAACACCGCTATCAGTATAAACATGGAAATATCTACAACGCCATCTATATAAACATGGAAATATCTACACCGCTATGTCTGTAAACATGGAAATACCTACACCGGTATGTCTATAAACATGGAAATACCTACACCGCTATCTCTATAAACATGGAAATATCTACAGCGCTATCTGTATAAACATGGAAATATCTACACCAAGATCTGTATAAACATGGAAATATTTACACCGCTATCTGTATAAACATGGAAAGACCTGCACCGCTATCTGTATAAACATGGAAATATCTACACCTCTATCTGTATAAACATGGAAATATCTTCACCTCGATCTGTATAAACATGGAAATACCTTCACCACGATCTGTATAAACATGGAAATATCTACACCGCTATCTGTATAAACATGGTAATATCTACACCACCATCTATATAAACATGGAAATATCTACACCGCCATCTGTATAAACATGGAAATATCTGCAATGCCATCTGTAGAAAGATGGAAATGTCTACACCGCAATCTGTGTAAACATGGAAATATCTACACAGATATCTGTAAAAACATGGAAATATCTACAACGACATCTGTATAAACATGGAAATATCTACACCGCGATCTGTATAAGCATGGAAATATCTACAGCGCCATCTCTATAAACATTGAAATATCTACACTGCCAGCTGTAAAAACATGGAAATATCTACACAGTCATCTGAATAAACATGGAAATATCTACACCACCATCTGTATAAACATGGAAATACCTACCATACCATCAGTATACACATGGAAATATCTACACAGACATCTGTATAAATATGGAAATATCTACACAGACATCTGTATAAACATGGAAATATCTACACTGCCATCTGTAGAGAGATGGAAATATCTACACTGCCATCTGTAGAAAGATGGAAATATCTATACCGCTATCTGTATAAATATGGAAATATCTACACCGCCATCTCTATAAACATGAAAATATCTACACTGCCATCTCCATAAAGATGGAAGTATCTACTCCGCCTTGTGTATAAACACGGGAATATCTACACCACCATCTGTGTAAACATGGAAATATCTACACCGCTGTCTGTATAAACATGGAAATATCTACACGGCCATCTGTGTATAGATGGAAATATCAACACCGCCATCTTTACAAACATGGAAATATCTACACCGCTATCTCTATAAACATGGAAATATCTGCTCTGCCATCTGTAAAAACATGGAAATACCTATACAGTCATCTGTATAAACATGGAAATATCTACAATGCCATCTGTATACACATGGAAATATCTACACAGCCATCTGTATAAACATGTAAATATCTACACTGCTATCTCTATAAACATGGAAATATCTACAACGCCATCTCTATAAACATGAAAATATCTACACTGCCATCTCCATAAACATGGAACTAACTACTCCGCCATCTGTATAAACATGTAAATATCTACACTGCTATCTCTATAAACATGGAAATATCTACAACGCCATCTCTATGAACATGAAAATATCTACACTGCCATCTCCATAAACATGGAACTAACTACTCCGCCATCTGTATAAACATGGAAACATCTACACCGCCATCTGTGTGAATAAGGAAATATCTACAATGCCTTCTGTATAAAGATATGAATAGCTGCACCGCGAGCTGTATAAACATGGAAATATCTACATCGCTATCTGTATAAACGTGGAAATATCAACACCGTTATCGGTATAAACATGGAAATATCTACAACGCCATCTATATAAACATGGAAATATCTACACCGCTATGTCTATAAATATGGAAATACCTACACAGCTATCTCTATAAACATGGAAATATCTACACCGCTATATGTATAAACATGGAAAAATCTACACCGCTATCTGTATAAACATGGAAATATCTACACCGCGATCTGTATAAACATGGAAATATCTACACCGCGATCTGTATAAACATGGAAATATCTTCACCTCGATCTGTATAAACATGGAAATACCTTCACCACGATCTGTATAAACATGGAAATATCTACACCGCTATCTGTATAAACATGGTAATATCTACACCGCCATCTATATAAACATGGAAATATCTACAATGCCATTTGTAGAAAGACGGAAATATCTGCACCGCAATCTGTGTAAACATGGAAATATCTACACCGATATTTGTAGAAACATGGAAATATCTACACCGCCATTTGTATAAACATGGAAATATCTACACCGCGATCTGTATAAACATGGAAATATCTACAGCGCCATCTCTATAAACATTGAAATATCTACACTGCCATCTGTAAAAACCTGGAAATATGTACACAGTCATCTGAATAAACATGGAAATATCTACACCACCATCTGTATAAACATGGAAATACCTTCAATACCATCAGTATACACATGGAAATATCTACACAGACGTCTGTATAAATATGGAAATATCTACTCCGCCATCTGTATAAACATGGAAATATCTATAATGCCATCTGTAGAAAGATGGAAATATCTACACCGCAATCTGTGTAAACATGGAAATATCTACACAGATATCTGTAAAAACATGGAAATATCTACACCGGCAGCTGTATAAACATGGAAATATCTACACCGCGATCTGTATAAGCATGGAAATATCTACAGCGCCATCTCTATAAACATTGAAATATCTACACTGCCAGCTGTAAAAACATGGAAATATCTACACAGTCATCTAAATAAACATGGAAATATCTACACCACCATCTGTATAAACATGGAAATACCTACAATACCATCAGTATACACATGGAAATATCTACACAGACATCTGTATAAATATGGAAATATCTACACAGACATCTGTATAAACATGGAAATATCTACACTGCCATCTGTAGAAAGATGGAAATATCTACACTGCCATCTGTAGAAAGATGGAAATATCTACACAGCTATCTTTATAAATATGGAAATATCTACACCGCCATCTCTATAAACATGAAAATATCTACACTGCCATCTCCATAAAGATGGAAGTATCTACTCCGCCTTGTGTATAAACACGGAAATATCTACACCACCATCTGTGTAAACATGGAAATATCTACACCGCTGTCTGTATAAACATGGAAATATCTACACCGCCATCTGCATGTCCATGGAAATATCTACGCCGCCATCTGCATAAACATGGAAATATCTACACGGCCATCTGTGTATAGATGGAAATATCAACTCCGCCATCTGTACAAACATGGAAATATCTACAGCGCTATCCCTATAAACATGGAAATATCTGCTCTGCCATCTGTAAAAACATGGAAATACCTATACAGTCATCTATATAAACATGGAAATATCTACAATGCCATCTGTACACACATGGAAATATCTACACAGCCATCTGTATAAACATGTAAATATCTACACTGCTATCTCTATAAACATGGAAATATCTATAACGCCATCTCTATAAACATTAAAATATCTACACTGTCATCTCCATAAACATGGAACTAACTACTCCGCCATCTGTATAAACATGGAAACATCTACACCGCCATCTGAGTGAATAAGGAAATATCTACAATGCCATCTGTATAAAGATATAAATATCTACACCGCAAGCTGTATAAACATGGAAATATCTGCATTGCTATCTGTATAAACGTGGAAATATCAACACCGCTATCGGTGTAAAGATGGAAATATCTACAACGCCATCTATATAAACATGGAAATATCTACACCGCGATCTGTATAAACATGGAAATATCTTCACCTCGATCTGTATAAACATGGAAATATCTTCAGCACGATCTGTATAAACATGGAAATATCTACACCGCTATCTGCATAAACATGGTAATATCTACACCACCATGTATATAAACATGGCAATATCTACACCGCCATCTGTATAAACATGGAAATATCTACAATGCCATCTGTAGAAAGATGGAAATATCTACACCGCAATTTGGGTAACATGGAAATATCTACACCGATATCTGTAAAAACATGGAAATATCTACAACACCATCTGTATAAACATGGAAATATCTACACCGCGATCTGTATAAACATGGAAATATCTACAGCGCCATCTCTATAAACATTGAAATATCTACACTGCCATCTGTAGAAAGATGGAAATATCAACACTGCTATCTCTATAAATATGGAAATATCTACACCGCCATCTCTATAAACATGAAAATATGTACACTGCCATCTCCATAAAGATGGAAGTATCTACTCCGCCTTGTGTATAAACACGGAAATATCTACACCACCATCTGTGTAAACATGGAAATATCTACACCGATATTTGTAAAAACATGGAAATATCTACAACGCCATCTGTATAAACATGGAAATATCTACACCGCGATCTGTATAAACATGGAAATATCTACAGCGCCATCTCTATAAACATTGAAATATCTACACTGCCATCTGTAAAAGCATGTAAATATCTACACAGTCATCTGAATAAACATGGAAATATCTACACCACCATCTGTATAAACATGGAAATACCTACAATACCATCAGTATGCACATGGAAATATCTACACAGACAGCAGTATAAATATGGAAATATCTACACCGCCATCTGTATAAACATGGAAATATCTACACTGCCATCTGTAGAAAGATGGAAATATCTACACCGCTATCTCTATAAATATGGAAATATCTACACCACCATCTCTATAAACATGAAAATATCTACACTGCCATCTCCTTAAAGATGGAAGTATCTACTCCGCCATGTGTATATACCGGAAATATATACACCACCATATGTGTAAACATGGAAATATATACACCGCTGTCTGTATAAACATGGAAATATCTACGCCGCCATCTGCATGACCATGGAATTATCTATGCCGCCATCTGTATAAACATGGAAATATGTACACGGCCATCTGTGTATAGATGGAAATATCAACACCGCCATCTGTACAAACATGGAAATATCTACACCGCTCTCTCTATAAACATGGAAATATCTGCTCTGTCATCTGTACAAACATGGAAATATGTATACAGTCATCTGTATAAACATGGAAATATATACAATGCCATCTGTATACACATGGAAATATCTGCACCGCCATCTCTATAAACATGAAAATATCTACACTGCCATCTCCATAAACATGGAACTAACTAGTCCGCCATCTGTATAAACATGGAAACATCTACACCGCCATCTGTGTGAATAAGGAAATATCTACAATGCCATCTGTATAAAGATATAAATATCTGCACCGCGAGCCGTATAAACATGGAAATATCTACATCGCTATCTGTATAAACGTGGAAATAACAACACCGTTATCGGTATAAACATGGAAATATCTACAACGCCATCTATATAAACATGGAAATATCTACACCACTATGTCTATAAATATGGAAATACCTACACCGCTATCTCTATAAACATAGAAATATCTACACCGCTATCTGTATAAACATGGAAATACCACACCGATTTCTGTATAAACATGGAAATATCTACACTGCGATCTGTATAAACATGGAAATATCTTAACCACGATCTGTATAAACATGGAAATATCTACACCGCTATCTGTATAAACATGGTAATATCTACACCACCGTCTATATAAACATGGAAATATCTACACCGCCATCTGTATAAACTTGGAAATATCTACTATGCCATCTGTAGAAAGATGGAAATATCTACGCCGCAATCTGTGTAAACATGGAAATATCTACACCGATATCTGTAAAAACATGGAAATATCTACACAGCCATCTGTATAAACATGGAAATATCTACACCGCGATCTGTATAAACATGGAAATATCTTAACCAAGATCTGTATAAACATGGAAATATCTACACCGCTATCTGTATAAACATGGTAATATCTACACCACCGTCTGTATAAAAATGGAAATATCTACACCGCCATCTGTATAAACATGGAAATATCTACACTGCCATCTGTAGAAAGATGGAAATATCTACACCGCTATCTCTATAAATATGTAAATGTCAACACCGCCATCTCTATAAACATGAAAATATCTACACTGCCATCTCCATAAAGATGGAAGTATCTACTCCGCCATGTGCATAAACACGGAAATATCTACACCACCATCTGTGTAAACATGGAAATATCTACACCGCTGTCTGTATAAACATGGAAATATCTACACCGCCATCTGCATGTCCATGGAAATATCCACACCGCCATCTGTATAAACATGGAAATATCTACACGGCCATCTGTGTATAGATGGAAATATCAACACCGCCATCTTTACAAACAAGAAAATTTCTACACCGCTATCTCTATAAACATTGAAATATCTACACCGCCTTCTCTATAAACAGGAAAATATCTACACTGCCATCTCCAAAAAGCATGGAACTAACTAATCTGCCATCTGTATAAACATGGAAACATCTACACCTCCATCTGTGTGAATAAGGAAATATCTACAATGCCATCTGTATAAAGATATAAATATCTGCACCGCGAGCTCTATAAACATGGAAATATCTACATCGCTATCTATATAAACGTAGAAATATCAACACCGCTATCGGTATAAACTTGGAAATATCTACAACGCCATCTATATAAACATGGAAATATCTACACCGCTATGTCTATAAACATGGAAATACCTACACCGCTATCTCCATAAACCTGGAAATATCTACACCGCTATCTGTATAAACATGGAAATATCTACAACGCTATCTGTATAAACATGGAAATATCTACACCGCTATGTCTATAACTATGGAAATACCTACACCGCTATCTCTATAAACATGGAAATATCTACACCGCTATCTGTATAAACATGGAAATATCCACACCGATTTCTGTATAAACATGGAAATATCTACACCGCGTTCTGTATAAACATCGAAATATCTACACCGCCATCTGTATAAACATGGAAATATCTTCACCTCGATCTGTATAAACATGGAAATATCTTCACCACGATCTGTATAAACATGGAAATATCTACACCGCTCTCTGTATAAACATGGTAATATCTACACCACCATCTATATAAACATGGAAATATCTACACTGCCATCTGTATAAACATGGAAATATCTACAATGCCATCTGTAGAAAGAAGGAAATATCTACACCGCAATCTGTGTAAACATGGAAATATCTACACAGATATCTGTAAAAACATGGAAATATCCACAGCGCCATCTGTATAAACATGGAAATATCTACACCGCGATCTGTATAAGCATGGAAATATCTACAGCGCCATCTCTATAAACATTGAAATATCTAAACTGCCATCTGTAAAAACATGGAAATATCTACACAGTCATCTGAATAAACATGGAAATGTCTACACCACCATCTGTATAAACATGGAAATACCTACAATACCATCAGTATACACATGGAAATATCTACACAGACATCTGTATAAATATGGAAATATCTACACAGACGTCTGTATAAATACGGAAATATCTACACCGCCATCTGTAGAAAGATGGAAATATCTACACTGCCATCTGTAGAAAGATGGAAATATGTACACCGCTATCTCTATAAATATGGAAATATCTACACCGCCATCTCTATAAATATGAAAATATCTACACTGCCATCTCCATAAAGATGGAAGTATCTACTCCGCCTTGTGTATAAACACGGAAATATCTACACCACCGTCTGTGTAAACATGGAAATATCTACACCGCTGTCTGTATAAACATGGAAATATCTACACCGCCATCTGCATGTCCATGGAAATATCTACGCCGCCATCTGTATAATAATGGAAATATCTACACGGCCATCTGTGTATAGATGGAAATATCAACACCGCCATCTGTACAAACATGGAAATATCTACACCGTTTCTCTATAAACATGGCAATATCTGCTCTGCCATCTGTAAAAACATGGAAATACCTATACAGTCATCTGTATAAACATGGAAATATCTACAATGCCATCTGTATACACATGGAAATATCTACACAGCCATCTGTATAAACATGTAAATATTTACACTGCTATCTCTATAAACATGGAAATATCTACACCGCCATCTCTATAAACATGAAATTATCTACACTGCCATCTCCATAAACATGGAACTAACTACTCCGCCATCTGTATAAACATGGAAACATCTACACCGCCATCTGTGTGAATAAGGAAATATCTACAATGCCATCTGTACAAAGATATAAATATCTGCACCGCGAGCTGTATAAACATGGAAATATCTACATCGCTATCTGTATAAACGTGGAAATATCAACACTGCTATCGGTATAAACATGGAAATATCTACAAAGCCATCTATATAAACATGGAAACATCTACACCGCTATGTCTATAAACATGGAAATACCTACACCGCAATCTCTATAAACATGGAAATATCTACACCGCTATCTGTATAAACATGGAAATATCTACACCGCTATCTGAATAAACATAGAAATATCTACACCGCGATCTGTATAAACATGGAAATATCTTAACCACGATCTGTATAAACATGGAAATATCTACACCGCTATCTGTATAAACATGGTAATATCTACACCACCATCTATATAAACATGGAAATATCTACACCGCCATCTGTATAAACTTGAAAATATCTACTATGCCATCTGTAGAAAGATGGAAATATCTACACTGCAATCTGTGTAAACATGGAAATATCTACACCAATATCTGTAAAAACATGGAAATATCTACACCGCGTTCTGTATAAACATGGAAATATCTACAGCGCCATCTCTATAAACATTGAAATATCTACACTGCCATCTGTAAAAACATGGAAATATCTACACAGTCATCTGAATAAACATGGATATATCTACACCACCATCTGTATAAACATGGAAATACCTACAATACCATCAGTATACCCATGGAAATATCTACACAGACATGTGTATAAAAATGGAAATATCAACACCACCATCTGTATAAACATGGAAATATCTACAATGCCCTCTGTAGAAAGATGGAATTATCTACACCGCTATCTCTATAAATATGGAAATATCTACACCGCCATCTGTATAAACATGAAAATATCTACACTGCCATCTCCATAAAGATGGAAGTATCTACACCACCATGTGTATAAACACGGAAATATCCACACGGCCATCTGTGTATAGATGGAAATATCAACACCGCCATCTGTACAAACATGGAAATATCTACACCGCTATCTCTATAAACATGGAAATAACTGCTCTGCCATCTGTAAAAACATGGAAATATCTATACAGTCATCTGTATAAACATTGAAATATCTACAATGCCATCTGTATACACATGGAAATATCTACACAGCCATCTGTATAAACATGTAAATATCTACACTGCTATCTCTATAAACATGGAAATATCTACACCGCCATCTCTATAAACATGGAAATACCTACAATACCATCAGTATACACATGGAAATATCTACACAGACATCTGTATAAATATGGAAATATCTACACCGCCATCTGTATAAACATGGAAATATCTACACTGCCATCTGTATACACATGGAAATATCTACACAGCCATCTGTATAAACATGTAAATATCTACACTGCTATCTCTATAAACGTGGAAATTTCTACACCGCCATCTCTATAAACATGAAAATATCTACACTGCCATCTCCATAAACATGGAACTAACTACTCCGCCATCTGTATAAACATGGAAACATCTACACCGCCATCTGTGTGAATAAGGAAATATCTACAATGCCAACTGTATAAAGATATAAATATCTGCACCGCGAGCTCTATAAACATGGAAATATCTACATAGCTATCTGTACAAACGTGGAAATACCAACACCGCTATCGGTATAAACATGGAAATATCTACAACGCCATCTATATAAACATGGAAATATCTACAAAGCTATGTCTATAAACATGGAAATACCTACACCGCTATCTCTATAAACATGGAAATATCTACACCGCTATCTGTATAAACATGGAAATATCTACACAGCTATCAGTATAAACATGGAAATATCTACACCGCCATCTGTATAAACATGGAAATATCTACACCGCTATCTGTATAAACATGGTAATATCTACACCACCATCTGTATAAACATGGAAATAACTACACCGCCATCTGTATAAACATGGAAATATCTACAATGCCATCTGTAGAAAAATGGAAATATCTACACCGCAATCTGTGTAAACATGGAAATATCTACACCGCCATCTGTATAAACATGGAAATATCTACACCGTGATCTGTATAAACATGGAAATATATTCACCTCGATCTGTATAAACATGGAAGTATCTTCACCGCGATCCATGGAAATATCTACACCGCTATCTGTATAAACATGGTAATATCTACACCATCATCTATATAAACATGGAAATATCTTCACCGCCATCTGTATAAACATGGAAATATCTACAATGCCATCTGTAGAAAGATGGAAATATCTACACCGCAATCTGTGTAATCATGGAAATATCTACACCGATATCTGTAAAAACATGGAAATATCTACACCGCCATCTGTATGAACATGGAAATATCTACACCGCGTTCTGTATAAACATGGAAATATCTACAGCGCCATCTCTATAAACATTGAAATATCTACACTGCCATCTGTTAAAACATGGAAATATCTACACAGTCATCCGAATAAACATGGAAATATCTACACCACCATCTGTATAAACATGGAAATACCTACAATACCATCAGTATACCCATGGAAATATCTACACAGACATCTGTATAAATATGGAAATATCTACACCACCATCTGTATAAACATGGATATATCTACACTTCCCTCTGTAGAAAGATGGAAGTA
Source organism: Pan troglodytes (assembly GCF_028858775.2). NCBI lineage: Eukaryota > Metazoa > Chordata > Mammalia > Primates > Hominidae > Pan > Pan troglodytes. The sequence goes on from NC_072411.2 coordinate 1,298,675, forward strand.
TCTACACCGCTATCTCTATAAATATGGAAATATCTACACCGCCATCTCTATAAACATGAAAATATCTACACTGCCATCTCCATAAAGATGGAAGTATCTACACCGCCATATGTATAAACACGGAAATATCTACACCACCATCTGTGAAAACATGGAAATATCAACACCGCTGTCTGTATAAGCATGGAAATATCCACACGGCCATCTGTGTATAGATGGAAATATCAACACCGCCATCTGTAAAAACATGGAAATATCTACCCCGCTATCTCTATAAACATGGAAATATCTGTTCTGCCATCTGTAAAAACATGGAAATACCTATACAGTCATCTGTATAAACATGGAAATATCTACAATGCCATCTGTATACACATGGAAATATCTACACAGCCATCTGTATACACATGGAAATATCTACACTGCTATCTCTATAAACATGGAAATATCTACACCGCCATCTCTATAAACATGGAAATACCTACAATACCATCAGTATACACATGGAAATATCTACACAGACATCTGTATAAATATGGAAATATCTACACCGCCATCTGTATAAACATGGGAATATCTACACTGCCATCTGTATACACATGGAAATATCTACACAGCCATCTGTATAAACATGTAAATATCTACACTGCTATCTCTATAAACGTGGAACTTTCTACACCGCCATCTCTATAAACATGAGAATATCTACACTGCCATCTCCATAAACATGGAACTAACTACTCCGCCATCTGTATAAACATGGAAACATCTACACCGCCATCTGGGTGAATAAGGAAATATCTACAATGCCAACTGTATAAAGATATAAATATCTGCACCGCGAGCTGTATAAACATGGAAATATCTACATCGCTATCTGTACAAACGTGGAAATACCAACACCGCTATCGATATAAACATGGAAATATCTACAACGCCATCTGTATAAACATGGAAATATCTACAATGCTATGTGTATAAACATGGAAATACCTACACCGCTATCTCTATAAACATGGAAATATCTACACCGCTATCTGTATAAACATGGAAATATCTACACAGCTATCAGTATAAACATGGAAATATCTACACCGCCATCTGTATAAACATGGAAATACCTACACCGCTATCTGTATAAACATGGTAATATCTACACCACCATCTGTATAAACATGGAAATAACTACACCGCCATCTGTATAAACATGGAAATATCTACAATGCCATTTGTAGAAAAATGGAAATATCTACACCGCAATCTGTGTAAACATGGAAATATCTACACCGCCATCTGTATAAACATGGAAATATCTCCACCACGATCTGTATAAACATGGAAATATATACCCCGCTATCTGTATAAACATGGTAACATCTACACCACCATCCATATAAACATGGAAATATCTACACCGCCATCTGTATAAAGATGGAAATCTCTACACCGCAATCTGTATAAATATGGAAATAACTACACCGCTATCTCTATAGACATGGAAATATCTACACCGCTATCTGTATAAAAATGGAAATATCTACACTGCCATCTGTATAAAGACGGAAATATCTACACCGCAAGCTTTATAAACATGGAAATATCTACACCGCCATCTGTATAAACATGGAAATATCTACACCACGATCAGTATCAACATGGAAATATCTACACCGGTATCTGTATAAACATGGAAATATCTACACCACGATCTGTATAAACATGGAAATATTTACACCGCTATCTGTATAAACATGGAAATATCTGCACCGCTATCTGTAAAAACATGGAAATATCTGCACCGCTATCTCTATAAACTTGGAAATATCTACAAAGCCATCTGTATAAACATGGAAATACCTACACAGTCATGTGTAGGTACATGGAAATATCTACACTGCCATCTGTATAAACATGGAAATATTTACACCGCCCTCTGTATAAATATGGAAATATCTGCATAGGCATCTGTATAAACATGGAAATATCTGAACCGCTATCTGTATAAACATGGAAATACCAACACCGCTGTCTCTATAAACATGGAAATATGTACACCGCTATGTGTATAAACATGGAAATATCTCCACTGCTGTCTGTATAAACATGGAAATATCTACACTGCGATCTGTATAAACATGGAAATATCTACACCGCTATCTGTATAAACATGGAAATATCTACACAGCTATCTCTACAAACATGGAAATACCTACACCGCCATCTGTATAAACATGGAAATACCTACAAAGTCATCTGTATAAACATGGAAATATCTACACAGCCATCTGTTTAAACATGGAAGTATCTACACAGCCATCTGTATATACATGGAAATATCTACACCGCTATCTGTATAAACATGCAAATAACTACACCGCTATTTGTATAAACAAGGAAATGTCTACACCGCCATCTGTTTAAACATGGAAATATATACACAGACATCTGTTTATACATGGAAATATCTACAACGCTATCTGTATAAACATGCTAATAACTACACCGCTATCTGTATAAATGTGGAAATATTTGCACCGCCATCTCTATAAACATGGTAATATCAACACCGCGATCTGTATAAACATGGAAAAATCTACACCACGATCTGTATAAACCTGGAAATATCTACACCGCGATCTGCATAAATATCGAAATATCTACACCGTGATCTGTATAAACATGGAAATGTCTACAATGCCATGTGTATAAACATGGAAATATCTACCCCCCTATCTGTATAAACATGGAAATATCCACACAGCTATCTCTATAAACATGGAAAAATCAACACCGCTATCTCTATGAACATGGAAATATCTACACCGCCATCACTATAAACATGGAAATATCTACACCGTGATCAGTATAAACATGGAAATATCTACACTGCCATCTGTATAAACTTGGAGATATCTACACTGACATCTGTAGAAAAATGGAAATGTCTACAAAGCGATCTGTATAAACATGGGAATTTCTACACAGCTACCTGTATAAACATGGAAATATCTACACCGCTATCTGTATAAGCATGGAAATATCTTCACAGCCATGTGTATATACATGGAAATATCTACACCGCTATCTATATAAACATGGATATAACTACACCGCTATTTGAATAAACATGGAAATATCTCCACTGCTATCTCTATAAACATCGAAATATCTACACCGTCATCTGTATAAACATGGAAATACTTACAAAGTTATCTATATAAACAAGGAAATATCTACACCGCCATCTGTATAAACATGGAAACATCTACACAGCCATGCGTATATACATGGAAATATCTACCCCGCTATCTGTATAAACTTGGAAATATCTACACAGCTATCTCTATAAACATGGAAATGTCTACACCGCAATCTGTATAAACATGGAAATACCTACAAACACATCTGTATAAACATGGAAATATCTACACAGCCATCTGTATAAACATGGAAATATCTACACAGCCGTCTGTATATACATGAAAATATCTACTCCGCTATCTGTATAAACATGGAAATAAATACACCGCTATTTGTATAAACTAGGAAATATCTACACTACCATCTGTTTAAACATGGAAATATCTACACAGACATCTGTTTATATATGGAAATATCTACACCGCTATCTGTATAAACATGTTAATAACTAAACCGCTATCTGTATAAATGTGGAAATATTTGCACCGCTATCCCTATAAACATGGTAATTTCAACACCGCGATCTGTATAAACATGGTAATATCTACACCAAGATCTGTATAAACATGGAAATATCTACAACGCGTTGTGTATAAACATGGAAATATCTACACCGCCATCTCTATCACCATGTAAATATCTACACCCCTATCTGTATAAACATGGATATATCCACACCGCTATCTCTATGAACATGGAAAAATCAACACCGCTATCTCTATGAACATGGAAATATCTACACCGCCATCTCTATAAACATGGGAATATCTACACCGCGATCAGTATAAACATGGAAATATCTACACCGCTATCTGTATAAACATGGAAATATCTCCACTGCTATCTCTATAAACATCGAAATATCTACACCTCCATCTGTATAAACATGGAAAAACTTACAAAGCTATCTATATAAACATGGAAATAACAACACCGCTATCTGTATAAACATGGAAATACCTACAGCGCCATCTACATATCCATGGAAATATCTGCGCCGCCATCTGTACAAACATGGAAATATCTACACGGTCATCTGTGTAGAGATGGAAATATCAACACCGCCATCTGTGCAAACATGAGAATATTTGCACCGCTATCTGTATAAACATGGAAATATCTACACCGCGGTCTGTATAAACATGGAAATATCTAAACCGCTATCTGTATAAACAAGGAAATGTCTACACCTCTATCTCTATAAACATGGAAATATCTACACCGTGATCTGTATAAACATGGAAATATTTACACTGCTATCTGTATAAACATGGAAATATCAACACCGTTATCTGTATAAATATGGAAATACCTACACCGCTATTTCTATACACATGGAAATATCTACACCGCCATCTGTATAAACATTTCAATATCTACACAGCCATGTGTATATACATGGAAATATCTACACCGCTATCTATATAAACATGGAAATAGCTGCACCGCTATCCGTATAAACATGGAAATATCTACAGCGCCATCTACATATCCATGGAAATATCTGCGCCGCCATCTGTATAAACATGGAAATATCTACACGGTCATCTGTGTAGAGATGGAAGTATCATCACCGCCATCTGTACAAACATGGAAATATTTGCACCGCTATCTGTATAAACCTGGAAATATCTACACCGCTATCTCTATAAACATGGAAATATCTGCACCGTCATCTGTATTAACATGGAAATATCTACACAGTCATCTGTATAAACCTGGAAATATCTACACTGTCATCTATTTAAACATGGAAATATCTACAGAGAACTCTGTATAAACATGGAAATATCTGCACAGCCATCTGTGTAAACATGGAAATATCTACGCCGCTATCTGTATAAACATGGAAATGTCTACACCGCTATGTGTATTAACGTGGAAATATCTCCATTGCTATCTGTATAAACATGGACATATCTCCACCGCAATCTGTAAAAACATGAAAATATCTACACCGCTATCTCTATAAACATGGAAATATCTACAATGCCAGCTGTACAAACATGGAAATACCTACAGTGTTATCTGTAGAAACATGGAAATATCTACACCGCTATCTCTATAAACATGGAAATAACTACATCGCTATCTCTATAAACATGGAGATATCTACACCACTATCTCCATCAACATGGAAATATATACACCGCCATCTCTTTAAACATGGAGATATCTACAACGCCATCTACATAAACAAGAAAATACCTACACTGCCATCTATATAAACATTGAAATATCTACAGCGCCATCTCTATAAACATGGAAATATCTACACTGCCATTTGTAGAAAGATGGAAATATCTACACCGCCATCTGTACAAAAGTAGAAATATCTTCACCGCTATCTGTATATACATGGAAATATCTACACAGCAATCTCTATAAACATGGAAATATCTACACCGCTATCTGTATAATTATGAAATATCTAAACTGCTATCTCTATAAAAATGGGAATATCTACACTGCTATCTATATAAACATGGAAATATCCTCACTGCTATCTCTATGAACATGGATATATCTCCATCGCTATCTAAATAAACATGGAAATATATACACTGCCATCTCTATAAACATGGAATTATCTACATCGCCATCTGTATAAACATTGTAATATCTACAATGCTATCTGTATAAACATGGAAATATCTACACCCCTATCTGTATAAACATGGAAATATCCACACCGCTATCCCTACAAACATGGAAAAATCAACACCGCTATCTCTAGGAACATGGAAATATCTACACTGCCATCTTTATAAACATGGGAATATCTACACCGCAATCAGTATAAACATGGAAATATCTACACCGCTATCTGTATAAACATGGAAATATCTCCACTGCTATCTCTATAAACATCGAAATATCTACACCGCCATCTGTATAAACACAGAAAAACTTACAAAGTTATCTGTATAAACATGGAAATATCTACAGAGCCATGTGTATATACATGGAAATATCTACACCGCTATCTATATAAACATGGAAATATCTACACCGCTATCTGTATAAACAAGGGAATATCTACACCGCCATATGTAGAAACATGGAAATATCTACACCGCCATCTGTATAAACATGGAAATACCTACACCGCTATCTGTAGAAATATGGAAATATGTACACCTCTATCCCTATAAACATGGAAATACCAACACCGCTTTCTCTATAAACATGGAAATATGTACATCGCAATCTCTATAAACATGGAATTATCTACACCGCCATCTCTATAAACATGAAAATATCTACACCGCCATCTTCAGAAACATGGCTGTACCTACACCTCCATCTGTATAAAGATGGAAATATGTACACCACTATCTTTATCAACATGGAAAAATCTTCACTGCCATCTGTATAAAGATGGAAATATCTGCACTGCGAGTTGTATAATCATGGAAATATCTACACCGCTATCTCTATAAACATGGAAATACCTACAACGCCATCTCTATAAACATGGAAATATCTACACCGCTATCTGTATAAAAATGGAAATATCTACACCGCTATCTGTATAAACCTGGAAAGATCTTCACAGCTATCTGTATAAATATGGAAATATCTACAATGCTGTCTCTATAAATATGGAAATGTCTACACCGCTATCTGTATAAACATGGAAATATCTACATCGTTATCTCTATAAACATGAAAATATCTACACTGACATATGTATAAACATGGCAATAACTTCACAGTCATTTGTATAAACATGGAAATGCCTCCACCAACATCTGTATAAACATGGAAATATCTACATGGAAAGCTGTATAAACATGGAAATATCTACACAGTCATCTCTATAAACATGGAAATATCTATACCGCTATCTGTATAAGCATGGAAATACCCACACCGCTATCTGTATAAACATGGAAATAGCCACACCGCTATCTGTATAAACATGGAAATGTCTGCACCGCTATCTGTATAAAGATGGAAATATCTACAAAGCAATCTCTATAAATATGGAAATACCTATACCGCTACCTCTATAGACATGTATATATCTACACGGCTATCTGTATAAACATGGAAATACCTACACTGCCATCTGTATAAAGATGGAAATATCTATACCGCGAGCTTTATAAACATTGAAATATCTACACCGCTATCTGTATAAACATGGAAATAGCAACACCGTTATCTGTATAAACATGGAAATATCTACACCGCTATCTCTATAAACATGAAAATACTTACACCACCATCTCTATGAGCATGGAAATATTTACACCGCTATCTCTAAAGACATAGAAATAACTACACAGCCATCCCTATAAACATGGAAATATCTACACCGCCATCTGCATAAACCTGGAAATAACGACACAGACATCTGTATAAACATGGAAATATCTACACTGCCATCTGTATAAACTTCGAAATATCTACAGTGACATCTGTAGAAAGATGGAAATGTCTACAAAGCGATCTGTATAAACATGGGAATTTCTACACCGCTACCTGTATAAACAAGGAAATATCTACACCTCTATCTGTATCAACATGGAAATAACTACACTGCAATCTGTATAAACATGGAAATATCTACAATGCTATCTCTGTAAACATGGAAATACCTACACAGCTATTTGTGTAAACTTGGAAATATCTACACCGCTATCTGTGTAAATTTTGCAATATTGACACCGCAATCTGTGCAAAGATGGAAATATCTACACCGCTATCTCTGTCAACAAGGAAATATCTACACCGCTATCTGTATAAACATGGAAATATCTACACTGCCATCTGTATAAACATGGAAATATCTACAGCGCCATCTGTATAAACGTGGAAATATCTACACTGCCATCTGTACAAACATGGAAATATCTACACAGCCATCTGTATAAACATGGAAATATCTACACGGCTATCTCTATAAACAAGGAAATAGCTACACCGCTATCTGTATCAACATGGAAATATCTACATCGCTATCTGTATAAACAGGAAAATATCTCCATCGCTATCTGTATAAACATGGAAATATCTACACCGCTACCTGTATAAACATGGAAATATATACAATGCTATCTGTGTAAACATGGAAATATCTACACAGCTATCTGTGTAAACTTGGAAATATCTACCCAGCTATCTGTGTAAAAATGGAAATATCAACACAGCAATCTGTGCAAAAATGGAAATATCTACACCGCTAGCTCCGTAAACATGGAAATATTTACACCGCTATCTGTATAAACATGGAAATATCAATACCGCAGTCTCCATAAACATGGAAATATCTCCACCGCTATCTGTATAAACATTAAAATACCTACACCGCTATCTGAATAATCATGGACATATCTACACCGCAATCTGTATGAACATGTAAATATCTATCACTCTATGTGTGTAAACATGGAAATATCTACACCGTGGTCTGCATAACCATGTTAATATCTACACCACTATCTGTATAAACATGTAAATATCTACACCACGATCTGTATAAACCTGGAAATATCTACACCGCTATCTGTATAAACATGGAAATATCTTCACCGCTATCTGTGCAAACATGAGTATATCTACACCGCCATCTCTATAAACATGGAAATATCTACCCTGCCATCTCTATAAAGATGGAAATATCTACACCGCGAGCTGTATAAACATGGAAATATCTACAACGCTAGTTGTATAAACATGGAAATACCAACACCGCTATCTGTATAAACATGGAAATACCTACACTGCTATCTGTATAAACATGGAAATATCTACACAACTATCTCTATAAACATGGAAATACCTACAACGCCATCTCTATACACATTGAAATAACTACACCGCTATCTCTATAAACATAGAAATAGCTACACTGCCATCTCTATAAACATGGAAATATCTACACTGCCATCTGCATGAACATGGAAATATCTACACCGCTTTCTGTATAAACATGGAAATATCTACACTGTCATCTGTATAAACATGAAAATACCTAAACTGCCATCTGTGGAAAGATGGAAATATCTACACCACGAACTGTATAAATATGAAAATATCTACACTGCTATCTGTGTAAAGATGGAAATATATACACCGCAATCTGTGCAAAGATGGAAATATCTACACCGCTATCTCTGTAAACATGGAAATATCTACACCAATATCTGTATAAACATGGAAATATCTACATCGCTATCTGTATAATCATGGATTTATCTACACCGTTATCTGTATAAATATGGAAATATCTGCACTGCTTTCTGTAAAAATATTTAAATATCTACACCGCCATTTGAGTAAACATACAAATATGTACAGAGTCATCTGTATACACATGGAAATATCTACACAGCCATCTGTATAAACATGGATGTATCTACACAACTATCTGTATAAACAAGGAAATACCTACAGCGCTATCTCTATAAACATGGAAATATCAACACCACAATCTCTACAAACATGGAAATATCTACACCGCCATCTATATAAACATGAAAATATCTACACCGCCATCTCCATAAACATGGAACTATCTACACCGCCATCTGTATAAGCACGGAAATATTTACACCGCTATCTGTATAAAGATGGAAATATCTACACCGCTATCTTTATAAACATGGAAAAATCTACACAGCCATCTGTATAAACATGGAAATATCTACACTGCTTTCTCTACAAACATGGAAATATCTACACCGTTATCTGTATAAACATGGAAATATCTACATCGCTATCTGTATAAGCAGGGAAATATCTCCACCGCTATCTGTATAAACATGGAAATATCTGCACCGCTATCTGTATAAACGTGGAAATATCTACACCGGTATCTGTATAAACGTGGAAATATCTACAACGCTATCTGTGTAAACATGGAAATATCTACACAGCTATCTGTGTAAACTTGGAAAGATCTACACAGGTTTCTGTGTAAAAATGGACATATCTACACAGCAATCTGTGCAAAGAGGGAAATATCTACACCGCTTTCTCTGAAAACATGGAAATATCTACACCGCTATCTGTATAAACATGGAAATATCTAGACCGTTATCTGTATAAACAAGGAAATATCTACACCGCCATCTGTAGAAACATGGAAATATCTTCACCGCCATCTGTATAAACATGGAAATATCTGCACCGCTGTCTTTATAAACATGGAAATATCTGCAACTCTGTGTAAACATAGAAATATCTACATGGCTATTTGTGTAAACATGGAAATATCTGCACCACTATCTGTATAAAGATGGAAATATCTACACCACTATCTGTAAAACGTGGAAATATCTACACCGCTCTCTGTATAAACCTGGAAATATCTACACCAATATCTGTATAAACAAGGAAATATCTACACTGCCATCTGTATAAACATGGAAATACCTACACCATTATCTGTATAAATATGGAAATATCCACACCGCTATCTCTATAAACATGGAAATACCTACACCGATTTCTCTATAAACATGGAAATATCTACACTGCAATCTCTATATACATGGAAATATCTACACCGCAATCTCTATAAACATGAAAATATCTACACCGCCATCTTCAGAAACATGGATGTATCTACACCACCATCTGTATAAACATGGAAATATCTACACCACTATCTGTATATACATGGAAATATCTTCACTGCCATCATATAAACATGGAAATATCTACACCGCCATCTGTATAAAGACGGAAATATCTACACCACAATCTGTATATATATGGAAATACCTACACTGCTACCTCTATAGACATGTAAATATCTACACCGCTATCTGTATAAACATGGAAATATCTACACTGCCATCTGTATAAAGATGGAAATATCTACACCGCAATCTGTATAAATATGGAAATACCTACACTGCTACCTCTATAGACATGTAAATATCTACACCGCTATCTGTATAAACATGGAAATATCTACACTGCCATCTGTATAAAGATGGAAATATCTACACCGTGAGCTGTATAAGCATGGAAATATCTTCAATGCTATCTCTGTAAACATGGAAATATCTACACAGCTATCTGTGTAAAATTGGAAATATCTACAACGCTATCTGTGTAAATTTGGCAATATTTATAATGCAATCTGTGCAAAGATGGAAATATATACACCGCTATCTCTGTAAACATGGAAATATCTACACCGCTATCTGTATAAAGATGGAAATATCTACACTGCCATCTGTATAAACATGGAAATATCTACACCGCTATCTATATAAACATGGAAATATATACAATGCTATCTGTGTAAACATGGAAATAACTACACAGCTATCTGTGTAAACTTGAAAATATCTACCCAGCTATCTGTGTAAAAATGGAAATAACTACAGAGCAATCTGTGCAAAGATGGAAATATCTACACCGCTATATCTGTAAACATGGAAATATCTACACCGCAATCTGTATAAACATGCAAGTATCTATACCGCAGTCTCTATATCATGGAAATATCTCCACCGCTATCTGTATAAACTTGAAAATATCTACACCGCTATCTGTATAATCATGGACATATCTACACCGCAATGTGTATAAACATGGAAATATTTACCACGCTATGTGTGTAAACATGGAAATATCTACACAGCTATCTGTGTAAACTTGGAAATATCTACACAGCTATCTGCGTAAACATGGAAATATCTACATGGCAATCTGTGCAAAAATGGAAATATCTACACCGCTATCTCTGTAAACATGGAAATATCTACACCGCTACCTGTATAAACATGGAAACACCTACACCGCTGTCTGTATAAACAAGGAAGTATCTACACCGCCATCTGTGAAACATGGAAATATCTACGCCACCATCAGTATAAACATGGAAATATCTACACGGCCATCTGTGTATAGATGGAAATATCAACACCGCCATCTGTACAAACATGGAAATATCAACACCGCCATCTCTATAAACATGGAAATATCTACACAGCCATCTGTATGAACATGTAAATAACTACACAGCTATCTCTATAAACATGGAAATATCTACAACGCCATCTGTATAAAGATGGAAATATCTACACGGCAATTGGTGTACAGATGGAAATATCAACACCGCAATCTGTACAAACATGGAAATATCTACACCGCTATCTGTATAAACATAGAAATACCTAAACTGCAGTCTGTATAAACATGGAAATATCTACACCACTATCTGTATAAATATGAAAATATTTACACCGCTATCTCAATAAACATGGAAATATCTACACCGCTATCTCTATAAACATGGAAATATCTACACCGCCATCTGTATTAACATGGAAATATCTACACAGTCATCTGTATATAACTGGAAATATGTACACTGTCATCTATATAAACATGGAAATATCTACAGAGAACTGTGTTTAAACATGGAAATATCGTCACAGCCATCTGTATAAACATGGAAATATCTACACCGCTCTATGTATAAACATGGAAATATCTACACCGCTATGTGTATTAATGTGGAAATATCTCCATTGTTATCTATATAAACATGGACATATCTCCACCGCAATCTGTATAAACATGAAAATATCTACACCGCTATCTCTATAAACATGGAAATATCTATACTGACATCTGTACAAACATGGAAATATCTACACAGTCATCTGTAGAAATATGGAAATATCTACACCGCTCTCTCTATAAACATGGAAATAACTACACCGCTATCTCTATAAACATGGAAATATCTATACCGCTATCTCCATAAACATGGAAATATATACACCGCCATCTCTTTAAACATGGAGATATCTACAACGCCATCTACATAAACAAGAAAATATCTTCATTGCCATCTATATAAACATGGAAATATCTACACCGCTATCTCTATAAACATGGAAATATCTACAATGCCATTTGTAGAAAGATGGAAATATCTACTCCGCCATCTGTATAAACGTGGAAATATCTATACCGCTATCTGTATAAACATGGAAATATCTACACCACAATCTGTATAAACATGGAAATATCTACACCGCTATCTGTATAAATATGAAATATCAAAACCGCTATTCCAATAAAAATGGAAATATCTACACTGCTATCTGTAAAAACATGGAAATATCCTCACTGCTATCTCTATGAACATGGATATATCTACACCGCCATCTCTATGAACATGGAAATATCTAAACCGCCATCTCTATAAACATGGAAGTATCTACACCGCCATCTGTATAAACATGAAAATATCTACACGGCTATCTGTATAAACATGGAAATATCTACACCGCTATCTGTATAAACATGGAAATATCTACACAGCGATCTGTATAAACATGGAAATATCTACACCGCGATCTGTATAAACATGGAAATATCTTCACCACGATCTGTATAAACATGGAAATATCTACACCGCTATCTGTATATACATGGTAGTATCTACACCACCATCTATATAAACATGGAAATATCTACAATGCCTTCTGAATAAACATGGAAATATCTACAATGCCATCTGTAGAAAGATGGAAATATCTACACCGCAATCTGTGTAAACATGGAAATATCTGCACCAATGTCTGTAAAAACATGGAAATATCAACACTGCCCTCTGTATAAACATGGAAATATCTACACAGCCATCTGTATAAACATGGAAATATCTACACAGCCATCTGTATATACATAGAAATATCTATACCGTTATCTGTATAAACAAGGAAATAACTACACCGCTATTTGTATAAAGAAGGAAATTTCTACACTGCTATCTGTTTAAATATGGAAATATATACAGAGGCATCTGTTTATACATGGAAATATCTACACCGCTATCTATATAAACATGCAAATAACTACACAGCTATCTGTATAAATTTGGAAATATTTGCACCACTATCCCTACAAACATGGTAATATCAACACCGCGATTTGTATAAACATGAAAATATCTACACCATGATCTGTATAAACATGGAAATATCTACACCGCGATCTCAATAAACATGGAAATATCTACCCCGTGATCTGTATAAACATGGAAATATCTACACCGCCATCTCTATAAACATGGAAATATCTACACCCCTATCTGTATAAACGTAGAAATATCCACACAGCTATCTCTATAAACATGGAAAAATCAACACCGCTATCTCTATGAACATGGAAATATCTACACCGCCAACTCTATAAACATGGAAATATCTACACCGTGATCAGTATAAACATGGAAATATCTACACCGCTATCTGTATAAACATGGAAATATCTCCACTGTTATCTCTATTAACATCGAAATATCTACACCGCCATTTGTATAAACATGGAAATACTTACAAAGTTATCTGTATAAACATGGAAATATCTAAACCGCCATCTGTATAAACATGGAAATATCTACAAAGCCATGTGTATATACATGGAAATATCTACACCGCTATCTATATAAACATGGAAATAACTACACCGCTATTTGTATAAACATGGAAATATCTCCACTGCTATCTCTATAAACATCGAATTATCTACACCGCCATCTGTATAAACATGGAAATACTTACAAAATTATCTGTATAAACATGGAAATATCTACACCGCCATCTGTATAAACATGGTAATAACTACACAGCCATGTGTACATACATGGAAATATCTAAACCGCTCTCTATATAAACATGGAAATAACTACACCGCTATCTGTATATACATGGAAATATCTACACCGCCATCTATATATCCATAGAAATATCTGCGCCGCCATCTGTATAAACATGGAAATATCTAGAATGCCATCTGTATACACATGGAAATACCTACACTGCAATCTGTGTATAGATGGAAACATCAACACCCCCATCTGTACAAACATGGAAATATCTACACTGCCATCTGTATAAACATAGAAATACCTACACAGCCCTCTGTATAAATATGGAAATATCTGCATATGCATCTGTATAAACATGGAAATATCTGCACCGCTATCTGTATAAACATGGAAATACCTACACCGCTGTCTCTATAAAAATGGAAATATGTACACCGCTATGTGTATAAACATGGAAATATATCCACTGTCTGTATAAACATGGAAATATCTCCACCGTTATCTGTATAAACATGGAAATATCTACAGCGCCATCTCTATAAAGATTGAAATATCTACACTGCCATCTGTAAAAACACGGAAATGTCTACACAGTCATCTGAATAAACATGGAAATATCTACACCACCATCTGTATAAACATGGAAATAGCTACAATACCATCTGTATACACATGGAAATATCTACACGGACATCTGTAAAAATATGGAAATATCTACACCGCCATCTGTATAAACATGGAAATATCTACACTGCCATCTGTAGAAAGATGGAAACATCTACACCGCTATCTCTATAAATATGGAAATATCTACACCGCCATCTCTATAAAGATGAAAATATCTGCACTGCCATCTCCATAAAGATGGAAGTATCTCCTCCGCCATGTGTATAAACACGGAAATATCTACACCACCATCTGTGTAAACATGGAAATATCTACACCGCTATCTGTATAAACATGGAGATAACTACACCGCCATCTGCATGTCCATGGAAATATCTACGCCGCCATCTGTATAAACATGGAAATATCTACACGGCCATCTGTGTATAGATGGAAATATCAACACCGCCATCTGTACAAACATGGAAATATCTACACCGCCATCTCTATAAACATGGAAATATCTACACAGCCATCTGTATGAACATGTATATATCTACACTGCTATCTCTATAAACAGGGAAATATCTACACCGCCATCTCTATAAACAGGAAAATATCTACACTGCCATCTCCATAAACATGGAAATAACTACTTCGCCATCTGTATAAACATGGAAACACCTACACCGCCATCTGTGTGAATAAGGAAATATCTACAATGCCATCTGTATAAAGATATAAATATCTGCACCGCGAGCTGTATAAACATGGAAATATCTGCACCGCTATCTGTATAAACATGGAAATACCTACACCGCTGTCTCTATAAACATGGAAATATGTACACCGCTATGTGTATAAACATGGAAATATCTTCACTTCTGTCTGTATAAACATGGAAATATCTCCACCGTTATCTGTATAAACATGGAAATATCTACAGCGCCATTTCTATAAACATTGAAATATCTACACTGCCATCTGTAAAAAGATGGAAATATCTACACAGTCATCTGAATAAACATGGAAATATCTACACCACCATCTGTATAAACATGGAAATAGCTACAATACCATCTGTATACACATGGAAATATCTACACAGACATCTGTATAAATATGGAAATATCTACACAGACATCTGTATAAATATGGAAATATCTACACCACCATCTGTTTAAGCATGGAAATATCTACACAGACATCTGTTTATACCTGGAAATATCTACACCGCTATCTGTATAGACATGCTAATAACTACACCGCTATCTGTATAAATGTGGAAATATTTGCACCGCAATCCCTATAAACATGGTAATATCAACAACGCGATCTGTATAAAAATGGAAATATCTACACAATGATCTGTATAAACATGGAAATATCTACACCGCCATCTGTATAAACATGGAAACATCTACACAGCCATGTGTACATACCTGGAAATATCTACACCGCTCTCTATATAAACATGGAAATAACTACACCGCTATCTGCATATTCATGGAAATATCTACACTGCCATCTACATATGCATAGAAATATCTGCCCTGCCATCTGTATAAACATGGAAATATCTACACGGTCATCTGTGTATACATGGAAATATCAACACCGCCATCTGTACAAACATGGAAATATCTGCACCGCCATCTGTACAAACATGGAAATATCTAATCTGCTATCTGTATAAACATAGAAATACCTACACTGCAGTCTGTATAAACATGGAAATATCTACACCGGTATCTGTATAAACATGGAAATATCTACACCACGATCTGTATAAACATTTAAATATATACACCGCTATCTGTATAAACATGGAAATATCTGCACCGCTATATGTATAAACATGGAAATATCTACAAAGCCATCTGTATAAACATGGAAATGCCTACACCGCTGTCTCTATAAACATGGAAATATATACACCGCTATGTGTATAAACATGGAAATATCTCCACTGCTGTCTGTATAAACATGGAAATATCTCCACCGTTATCTGTATAAACATGGAAATATCTACAGCGCCATCTATATAAACATTGAAATATCTACACTGCCATCTGTAGAAACATGGAAATATCTACACAGTTATCTGAATAAACATGGAAATATCTACATCGCTATCTGTATAAACGTGGAAATACCAACACCACTATCGGTATAAACATGGAAATACCTACAACACCATCTATATAAACATGGAAATATCTACACCGCTATGTCTATAAACATGGAAATACCTACACCGCTATCTCTATAAACATGGAAATATCTACAAAGTCATCTGTATAAACATGGAAATGCCTACACCGCTGTCTCTATAAACATGGAAATATATACACCGCTATGTGTATAAACATGGAAATATCTCCACTGATGTCTGTGTAAACATGGAAATATCTCCACCGTTATCTGTATAAACATGGAAATATCTACACAGTCATCTGAATAAACATGGAAATATCTACACCACCATCTGTATAATCATGGAAATAGCTACAATACCATCTGTATACACATGGATATATCTACACAGACATCTGTATAAATATGGAAATATCTACACCACAATCTGTATAAACATGGAAATATCTACACTGCCATCTGGAGAAAGATGGAAATATCTACACCGCTATCTCTATAAATATGGAAATATCTACACCGCCATCTCTATGAACATGAAAATATCTACACTGCCATCTCCATAAAGATGGAAGTATCTACTCCGCCATGTGTATAAACAAGGAAATATCTACACCACCATCTGTGTAAACATGGAAATACCTGCACCGCTATCTGTATAAACATGGAAATAACTACACCGCCATCTGCATGTCCTTGGAAATATCTACGCTGCCATCTGAATAAACATGGAAATATCTACACGGCCATCTGTCTATAGCTGGAAATATCAACACCGCCATCTGTACAAACATGGAAATATCTACACCGCTATCTCTATAGACATGGAAATACCTGCACCGCCATCTGTAAAAACATGGAAATACCTATACAGTCATCTGTATAAACATGGAAATATCTACAATGCCATCAGTAGAAAGATGGAAATATCTACACCGCAATCAGTGAAAACATGGAAATATCTACACCGATATCTGTATAAACATGGAAATATCTACACCGCGATCTGTATAAACATGGAAATATCTACACAGTTATCTCTATAAACATGGAAATATCTACACCGCCATCTGTATAAACATGGAAATACCTACAAAGTCATCTGTATAAACATGGAAATATCTACACAGCCATCTGTATAAACATGGAAATATCTACACAGCCATCTGTATATACATGGAAATAACTACACCACTATCTGTATAAACATGGAAATAACTACACCGCTATTTGTATAAACAAGGAAATATCTACACTGTGATCTGTATAAACATGGAAATATCTACACCGCCATCTCTATAAACAGGGAAATATCTACACCCCTATCTGTATAAACATGGAAATATCCACACCGCTATCTCTATAAACATGGAAAAATCAACACCGCTATCTCTATGAACATGGAAATATCTACACCGCCATCTCTATAAACATGGAAATGTCTACACCACGATCAGTATAAACATGGAAATATCTACACCGCTATCTGTATAAACATGGAAATATCTCCACTGCTATCTCTATAAACATCGAAATATCTACACCGCCATCAGTATAAACATGGAAATACTTACAAAGTTATCTGTATAAACATGGAAATATCTACACCGCCATCTGTATAAACAGGGAAATATCTACACAGCCATGTTTACATACATGGAAATATCTACACCGCTATCCATATAAACATGGAAATAACTGCACCGCTATCTGTATAAACATGGAAATATCTACACCGCCATCTACATATCCATGGAAATATCTGTGCCGCCATCTGTATAAACATGGAAATATCTACACGGTCATCTGTGTATAGATGGAAATATCAACACCGCCATCTGTACAAACATGGAAATATTTGCACCGCTATCTGTATAAACATGGAAATATCTACACCGCGGTCTGTATAAACATGGAAATATCAACACCGCTATCGGTATAAACATGGAAATATCTACACCGCTATCTCTATAAACATGGAAATATCTACACCGTGATTTGTATAAACATGGAAATATTTACACCGCTATCTGTATAAACATGGAAACTTCTACACCGTTATCTGTATAAATATGGAAATATCTACACCGCTATCTCAATAAACTTGGAAATATCTACACCACCATCTGTATAAACATGGAAATACCTATACAGTCATCTGTGTAAACATGGAAATATCTACACCACCATCTGTATAAACATGGAAATATCTACAATGCCATCTGTATACACATGGAAATACCTACACGGCAATCAGTGTATAGATGGAAACATCAACACCGCCATCTGTACAAACATGGAAATATCTACACTGCTATCTCTATAAACATGGAAATATCTACACTGCGGTCTCTATAAACATGGAAATATCTACACCATGATCTGTATAAACATGAATATATATACACCGCTATCTGTATAAACATGGAAATATCTGCACCGCTATCTCTATAAACATGGAAATAACTACAAAGACATCTGCATAAACTTGGAAATACCTACACAGTCATGTGTAGGAACATATAAATATCTACACTGCCATCTGTAGAAATATAGAAATATCTACACAGCCCTCTGTATAAATATGGAAATATCTGCATAGGCATCTGTGTAAACATGGAAATATCTGCAACGCTATCTGTATAAACATGGAAATACCTACACCGCTGTCTCTATAAACATGGAAATATGTACACCGCTATGTGTATAAACATGGAAATATCTCCACTGCTCTCTGTATAAACATGGAAATATCTACACCGCCATCTCTATAAACATGGAAATGTCTACACCACGATCAGTATAAACATGGAAATATCTACACCCCTATCTGTATAAACATGGAAATATCTCCACTGCTATCTCTATAAACATCGTAATATCTACACCGCCATCTGTATAAACATGGAAATACTTACAAAGTTATCTGTATAAACATGGAAATATCTACACCGCCATCTGTATAAACATGGAAATATCTACACAGCCATGTTTACATACATGGAAATATCTACACCGCTATCCATATAAACATGGAAATAACTGCACCGCTATCTGTATAAACATGGAAATATCTACACCGCCATCTACATATCCATGGAAATATCTGCGCCGCCATCTGTATAAACATGGAAATATCTACAAGGTCATCTGTGTATAGATGGAAATATCAACACCGACATCTGTACAAACATGGAAATATCTGAACCGCTATCTGTATAAACATGGAAATATCTACACCGCGGTCTGTATAAACATGGAAATATCAACACCGCTATCGGTATAAACATGGAAATATCTACACCGCTATCTCTATAAACATGGAAATATCTACACAGTGATTTGTATAAACATGGAAATATTTACACCGCTATCTGTATAAACATGGAAACTTCTACACCGTCATCTGTATGAATATGGAAATATCTACACCGCTATCTCAATTAACTTGGAAATATCTACACCACCATCTGTATAAACATGGAAATACCTATACAGTCATCTGTGTAAACATGGAAATATCTACACCACCATCTGTATAAACATGGAAATATCTACAATGCCATCTGTATACACATGGAAATACCTACACGGCAATCAGTGTATAGATGGAAACATCAACACCGCCATCTGTACAAACATGGAAATATCTACACTGCTATCTCTATAAACATGGAAATATCTACACTGCGGTCTCTATAAACATGGAAATATCTACACCGGTATCTGTATAAACATGGAAATATCTACACCATGATCTGTATAAACATGGAAATATATACACCGCTATCTGTATAAACATGGAAATATCTGCACCGCTATATCTATGAACACGGAAATAACTACAAAGACATCTGTATAAACATGGAAATACCTACACAGTCATGTGTAGGAACATTTAAATATCTACACTGCCATCTGTATAAATATAGAAATATCTACACAGCTCTCTGTATAAATATGGAAATATGTGCATAGGCATCTGTGTAAACATGGAAATAACTGCACCGCTATCTGTATAAACATGGAAATACCTACACCGCTGTCTCTATAAACATGGAAATATGTACACCGCTATGTGTATAAACATGGAAACATCTCCACTGCTCTATGTATAAACATGGAAATATCTCCACCGTTATCTGTACAAACATGGAAATATCAACAGCGCCATCTATATAAACATTGAAATATCTACACTGCCATCTGTAAAAACATGGAAATATCTACACAGTCATCTGAATAAACATGGAAATATCTACACCACCATCTGTATAAACATGGAAATAGCCACAATACCATCTGTATACACATGGAAATATCTACACAGACATCTATATAAACATGGAAATATCTACACTGCCATCTGTAGAAAGATGGAAATATCTACACCGCTATCTCTATAACTATGGAAATATCTACACCGCCATCTCTATGAACATGAAAATATCTACACTGCCATCTCCATAAAGATGGAAGTATCTACTCCGCCATGTGTATAAACACGGAAATATCTACACCACCATCTGTGTAAACATGGAAATACCTACACCGCTATCTGTATAAACATGGAAATAACTACACCGCCATCTGCATGTCCTTGGAAATATCTACGCCGCCATCTGAATAAACATGGAAATATCTACACGGCCATCTGTGTATAGATGGAAATATCAACACCGCCAACTGTACAAACATGGAAATATCTACACCGCTATCTCTATAGACATGGAAATCTCTGCCCCGCCATCTGTAAAAACATGGAAATACCTATACAGTCATCTGTATAAACATGGAAATATCTACAATGCCATCTGTAGAAAGATGGAAATATCTACACCGCAATCTGTGTAAACATGGAAATCTCTACACCGATATCTGTAAAAACATGGAAATATCTACACCGTGATCTGTATAAACATGGAAATTTCGACACCGTGATCTGTATAAACATGGAAATATCTACACCGCGATCTGTATAAACATGGAAATATCTACACCGCTATCTGTATAAACATGGAAATATCTACACTGTTATCTCTATAAACATGGAAATATCTACACCGCCATCTGTATAAACATGGAAATACCTACAAAGTCATCTGTATAAACATGGAAATATCTACACAGCCATCTGTATAAACATGGAAATATCTACACAGCCATCTGTATATACATGGAAATATCTACACCACTATCTGTATAAACATGGAAATACCTACAAAGTCATCTGAATAAACATGGAAATACCTACAAAGTCATCTATATAAACATGGAAATATCTACACAGCCATCTGTATAAACATGGAAATATCTGCACAGCCCTCTGTATAAATATGGAAATATCTGCATAGGCATCTGTATAAACATGGAAATATCCACACCGCTATCTCTATAAACATGAAAAAATCAACACCGCTATCTCTATGAACATGCAAATATCTACACCGCCATCTCTATAAACATGGAAATGTCTACACCACGATCAGTATAAACATGGAAATATCTACACCGCTATCTGTATAAACATGGAAATAGCTCCACTGCTATCTCTATAAACATCGAAATATCTACACCGCCATCTGTATAAACATGGACATCCTTGCAAAGTTATCTGAATAAACATGGAAATATCTACACCGCCATCTGTATAAACATGGAAATATCTACACAGCCATGTGTACATACATGGAAATATCTACACCGCTATCTATATAAACATGGAAATAACTACACCGCTATCTGTATAAACATGGAAATATCTACACCGCCATCTATATATCCATGGAAATATCTGCACCGCCATCTCTATAAACATGGAAATATCTACAAGGTCATCTGTGTATAGATGGAAATATCAACACCGCCATCTGTATAAACATGGAAATATCTGCACCGCTATCTGTATAAACATGGAAATATCTACACTGCGGTCAGTATAAACATGGAAATATCAACACCGCTATTGGTATAAACATGGAAATATCTACACCGCTATCTCTATAAACATGGAAAAATCTACACCGTGATCTGTATTAACATGGAAATATTTACACCGCTATCTGTATAAACATGGAAACTTCTACACCGTTATCTGTATAAATATGGAAATATCTACAGCGCTATCTCAATAAACTTGGAAATATCTACACCGCCATCTGTATAAACATGGAAATAGCTATACAGTCATCTGTATAAACATGAAAATATCTACACCACCATCTGTATAAACATGGAAATATCTACAATGCCATCTGTATACACATGGAAATACCTACACGGCAATCAGTGTATAGATGGAAACATCAACACCGCCATCTGTACAAACATGGAAATATCTACACTGCTATCTCTATAAACATGGAAATATCTACACTGCAGTCTCTATAAACATGGAAATATCTACACCGGTATCTGTATAAACATGGAAATATCTACACCATGATCTGTATAAACATGGAAATATATACACCGCTATCTGTATAAACATGGAAATATCTGCACCGCTATATCTATGAACACGGAAATAACTACAAAGACATCTGTATAAACATGGAAATACCTACACAGTCATGTGTAGGAACATTTAAATATCTACACTGCCATCTGTATAAATATAGAAATATCTACACAGCTCTCTGTATAAATATGGAAATATGTGCATAGGCATCTGTGTAAACATGGAAATAACTGCACCGCTATCTGTATAAACATGGAAATACCTACACCGCTGTCTCTATAAACATGGAAATATGTACACCGTTATGTGTATAAACATGGAAACATCTCCACTGCTCTCTGTATAAACATGGAAATATCTCCACCGTTATCTGTACAAACATGGAAATATCAACAGCGCCATCTATATAAACATTGAAATATCTACACTGCCATCTTTAAAAACATGGAAATATCTACACAGTCATCTGAATAAACATGGAAATATCTACACCACCATCTGTATAAACATGGAAATAGCTACAATACCATCTGTATACACATGGATATATCTACACAGACATCTGTATAAATATGGAAATATCTACACGGCAATCTGTATAAACATGGAAATATCTACACTGCCATCTGTAGAAAAATGGAAATATCTACACCGCTATCTCTATAAATATAGAAATATCTACACCGCCATCTCTATGAACATGAAAATATCTACACTGCCATCTCCATAAAGATGGAAGTATCTACTCCGCCATGTGTATAAACACGGAAATATCTACACCACCATCTGTGTAAACATGGAAATACCTACACCGCTATCTGTATGAACATGGAAATAACTACACGGCCATCTGCATGTCCTTGGAAATATCTACGCCGCCATCTGAATAAACATGGAAATATCAACACGGCCATCTGTGTATAGCTGGAAATATCAACACCGCCATCTGTACAAACATGGAAATATCTACACCGCTATCTCTATAGACATGGAAATATCTGCACCGCCATCTGTAAAAACATGGAAATACCTATACAGTCATCTGTATAAACATGGAAATATCTACAATGCCATCTGTAGAAAGATGGAAATATCTACACCGCAATCTGTGTAAACATGGAAATATCTACACCGATATCTGTAAAAACATGGAAATATCTACACCGCTATCTGTATAAACATGGAAATATCGACACCGCGATCTGTATAAACATGGAAATATCTACACCGCGATCTGTATAAACATGGAAATATCTACACCGCGATCTGTATAAACGTGGAAATATCTACACAGTTATCTCTATAAACATGGAAATATCTACACCGCCATCTGTATAAACATGGAAATATCTACAAAGTCATTTGTATAAACATGGAAATATCTACACAGCCATCTGTATATACATGGAAATATCTACACCACTATCTTTATAAACATGGAAATAACTACACTGCTATTTGTATAAACAAGGAAATATCTACACCGTGATCTGTATAAACATGGAAATATCTACACCGCAATCTCTATAAACAAGGAAATATCTACACCCCTATCTGTATAAACATGGAAATATCCACACCGCTATCTCTATAAACATGGAAAAATCAACTCCGCTATCTCTATGAACATGGAAATATCTACACCGCCATCTCTATAAACATGGAAATGTCTACACCACGATCAGTATAAACATGGAAATATCTACACCGCTATTTGTATAAACATGGAAATATCTCCACTGCTATCTCTATAAACATCGAAATATCTACACCGCCATCTGTATAAACATGGACATACTTACAAATTTATCTGTATAAACATGGAAATATCTACACCGCCATCTGTATAAACATGGAAATAACTACATAGCCATGTGTACATACATGGAAATATCTACACCGCTATCTATATAAACATGGAAATAACGACACCGCTATCTGTATAAACATGGAAATATCTACACCGCCATCTACATATCCATGGAAATATCTGCGCCGCCATCTGTATTAACATGGAAATATCTACACGGTCATCTGTGTATAGATGGAAATATCAACACCGCCATCTGTACAAACATGGAAATATATCCACTGCTCTCTTTATAAACATGGAAATATCTCCACCGTTATCTGTATAAACATGGAAATATCAACAGCGCCATCTATATAAACATTGAAATATCTACACTGCCATCTTTAAAAACATGGAAATATCTACACCGTGATCTGTATAAACATGGAAATATCTACACCACCATCTGTATAAACATGGAAATAGCTACAATACCATCTGTATACACATGGAAATATCTACACCGACATCTCTATAAATATGGAAATATCTACACGGCCATCTGTATAAACATGGAAATATCTACACTGCCATCTGTAGAAAGATGGAAATATCTACACCGCTATCTCTATAAATATGGAAATATCTACACCGCCATCTCTATGAACATGAAAATATCAACACTGCCATCTCCATAAAGATGGAAGTATCTACTCCGCCATGTGTATAAACACGGAAATATCTACACCACCATCTGTGTAAACATGGAAATACCTACACCGCTATCTGTTTAAACATGGATATAACTGCACCGCCATCTGCATGTCCTTGGAAATATCTATGCCGCCATCTGAATAAACATGGAAATATCTACACGGCCATCTGTGTATAGCTGGAAATATCAACAGCGCCATCTGTACAAACATGGAAATATCTACACCGCTATCTCTATAGACATGGAAATATCTGCACCGCCATCTGTAAAAACATGGAAATACCTATACAGTCATCTGTATAAACAAGGAAATATCCACAATGCCATCTGTAGAAAGATGGAAATACCTACACCGCATTCTGTGTTAACATGGAAATATCTACACCGCGATCTGTATAAACATGGAAATATCTACACCGCGATCTGTATAAACATGGAAATATCTACACCGCGATCTGTATAAACATGGAAATATCTACACCGCGATCTGTATAAACATGGAAATATCTACACAGTTATCTCTATAAACATGGAAATATCTACACCGCCATCTGTATAAACATGGAAATACCTACAAAGTCATCTGTATAAACATGGAAATATCTACACAGCCATCTGTATAAACATGGAAATATCTACACAGCCATCTGTATATACATGGAAATATCTACACCTCTATCTGTATAAACATGGAAATAACTACACCGCTATTTGTATAAACAAGGAAATATCTACACTGTGATCTGTATAAGCATGGAAATATCTACACCGCCATCTCTATAAACAGGGAAATATCTACAACCCTATCTGTATAAACATGGAAATATCCACACCGCTATCTCTATAAACATGGAAAAATCAACACCACTATCTCTATGAACATGGAAATATCTACACCGCCATGTCTATAAACATGGAAATGTCTACACTACGATCAGTATAAACATGGAAATATCTACAACGCTATCTGTATAAACATGGAAATATCTCCACTGCTATCTCTATAAACATCGAAATATCTACACCACCATCAGTATAAACATGGAAATACTTACAAAGTTATCTGTATAAACATGGAAATATCTACACCGCCATCTGTATAAACATGGAAATATCTACACAGCCATGTGTACACACATGGAAATATCTACACCGCTATCTATATAAACATGGAAATAACTACACCGCTATCTGTATAAACATGGAAATATCTACACCGCCATCTACATATCCATGGAAATATCTGCGCCACCATCTGTATGAACATGGAAATATCTACACGGTCATCTGTGTATAGATGAAAATATCAACACCGCCATCTGTACAAACATGGAAATATCTGCACCGCTATCTGTATAAACATGGAAATATCTAAACCGTGATCTCTATAAACATGGAAATATCTAAACCGCCATCTGTATAAACATGGAAATACCAACAAAGTCATCTGTATAAACATGGAAATATCTACACAGCCATCTGTATAAACATGGAAATATCTACACAGCCATCTGTATATACATGGAAATATCTACACCACTATCTGTATAAACATGGAAGTAAATACACCGCTATTTGTATAAACAAGGAAATATCTACACCGTGATCTGTATAAACATGGAAATATCTACACCGCCATCTCTATAAACAGGGAAATATCTACACCCCTTTCTGTATAAACATGGAAATATCCACACCGCTCTCTCTATAAACATGGAAAAATCAACACCGCTATCTCTATGTACATTGAAATATCTACACCGCCATCTCTATAAACATGGAAATGTCTACACCACGATCAGTATAAACATGGAAATATCTACACCGCTATCTGTATAAACATGGAGATATCGCCACTGATATATCTATAAACATCGAAATATCTACACCGCCATCTGTATAAACATGGAAATACTTACAAAGTCATCTGTATAAACATGGAAATATCTACACAGCTATCTGTATAAACATGGAAATATCTACAAAGCCATCTGTATATACATGGAAATATCTACACCACTATCTGTATAAACATGGAAATAACTACACCGCTATTTGTATAAACAAGGATATATCTACACCGTGATCTGTATAAACATGGAAATATCTACACCGCGATCTCTATAAACAGGGAAATATCTACACCCCTATCTGTATAAACATGGAAATATCCACAACGCTATCTCTATAAACATGGAAAAATCAACACCGCTACCTCTATGAACATGGAAATATCTACACCGCCATCTCTATAAACAGGGAAATGTCTACACCACGATCAGTATAAACATGGAAATATCTCCACTGCTATCTCTATAAACATCGAAATATCTACACCGCCATCTGTATAAACATGGAAATACTTACAAAGTTATCTGTATAAACATGGAAATATGTACACCGCCATCTGTATAAACATGGAAATATCTACACAGCCATGTGTACACACATGGAAATATCTACACCGCTATCTATATAAACATGGAAATAACTACACCGCTATCTGTATAAACATGGAAATATCTACACCGCCATCTACATATCCATGGAAGTATCTGCGCCGCCATCTGTATGAACATGGAAATATCTACACGGTCATCTGTGTATAGATGAAAATATCAACACCGCCATCTGTACAAACATGGAAATATCTGCACCGCTATCTGTATAAACATGGAAATATCTAAACCGTGATCTCTATAAACATGGAAATACCTACACCGTGATCTGTATAAACATGGAAATATTTACACCGCTATCTGTATAAACATGGAAACTTCTACACCATTATCTGTATTAATATGGAAATATCTACACCGCCATCTCAATAAACTTGGAAATATCTACACTGCCATCTGTAAAAACATGGAAATACCTATACAGTCATCTGTGTAAACATGGAAATATCTACACCACCATCTGTATAAACATGGAAATATCTACAATGCCATCTGTATACACATGGAAATACCTACACGGCAATCAGTGTATAGATGGAAACATCAACACCGCCATCTGTACAAACATGGAAATATCTACACTGTGGTCTCTATAAACATGGAAATATCTACACCATGATCTGTATAAACATGGAAATATATACACCGCTATCTGTATAGACATGGAAATATCTGCACCGCTATCTCTATAAACATGGAAATAACTACAAAGACATCTGTATAAACATGGAAATACCTACACAGTCATGTGTAGGAACATTTAAATATCTACACTGCCATCTGTATAAATATAGAAATATCTACACAGCCCTCTGTATAAATATGGAAATATCTGCATAGGCATCTGTGTAAACATGGAAATATCTGCACCGCTATCTGTATAAACATGGAAATACCTACACCGCTGTCTCTATAAACATGGAAATATGTACACCGCTATGTGTATAACATGGAAATAGCTCCACTGCTCTCTGTATAAACATGGAAATATCTCCACCGTTATCTGTATAAACATGGAAATATCAACAGCGCCATCTATATAAACATTGAAATATCTACACTGCCATCTGTAAAAACATGGAAATATCTACACAGTCATCTGAATAAACATGGAAATATCTACACCACCATCTGTATAAACATGGAAATAGCCACAATACCATCTGTATACACATGGAAATATCTACACAGACATCTATATAAACATGGAAATATCTACACTGCCATCTGTAGAAAGATGGAAATATCTACACCGCTATCTCTATAACTATGGAAATATCTACACCGCCATCTCTATGAACATGAAAATATCTACACTGCCATCTCCATAAAGATGGAAGTATCTACTCCGCCATGTGTATAAACACGGAAATATCTACACCACCATCTGTGTAAACATGGAAATACCTACACCGCTATCTGT
Organism: Pan troglodytes; assembly: GCF_028858775.2. Classification (NCBI taxonomy): domain Eukaryota; kingdom Metazoa; phylum Chordata; class Mammalia; order Primates; family Hominidae; genus Pan; species Pan troglodytes. The sequence goes on from NC_072411.2 coordinate 1,329,078, forward strand.
ATAAACATGGAAATAACTACACCGCAATCTGCATGTCCTTGGAAATATCTACGCCGCCATCTGAATAAACATGGAAATATCTACACGGCCATCTGTGTATAGATGGAAATATCAACACCGCCAACTGTACAAACATGGAAATATCTACACCGCTATCTCTATAGACATGGAAATCTCTGCACCGCCATCTGTAAAAACATGGAAATACCTATACAGTCATCTGTATAAACATGGAAATATCTACAATGCCATCTGTAGAAAGATGGAAATATCTACACCGCAATCTGTGTAAACATGGAAATCTCTACACCGATATCTGTAAAAACATGGAAATATCTACACCGCGATCTGTATAAACATGGAAATATCGACACCGTGATCTGTATAAACATGGAAATATCTACACCGCGATCTGTATAAACATGGAAATATCTACACCGCTATCTGTATAAACATGGAAATATCTAAACTATTATCTCTATAAACATGGAAATATCTACACCGCCATCTGTATAAACATGGAAATACCTACAAAGTCATCTGTATAAACATGGAAATATCTACACAGCCATCTGTATAAACATGGAAATATCTACACAGCCGTCTGTATATACATGGAAATATCTACACCACTATCTGTATAAACATGGAAATACCTACAAAGTCATCTGAATAAACATGGAAATACCTACAAAGTCATCTGTATAAACATGGAAATATCTACACAGCCATCTGTATAAACATGGAAATATCTACACAGCCCTCTGTATAAATATGGAAATATCTGCATTGGCATCTGTATAAACATGGAAATATCCACACCGCTATCTCTATAAACATGAAAAAATCAACACCGCTATCTCTATGAACATGGAAATATCTACACCGCCATCTCTATAAACATGGAAATGTCTACACCACGATCAGTATAAACATGGAAATATCTACACCGCTATCTGTATAAACATGGAGATATCGCCACTGATATATCTATAAACATCGAAATATCTACACCGCCATCTGTATAAACATGGAAATACTTACAAAGTCATCTGTATAAACATGGAAATATCTACACAGCTATCTGTATAAACATGGAAATATCTACAAAGCCATCTGTATATACATGGAAATATCTACACCACTATCTGTATAAACATGGAAATAACTACACCGCTATTTGTATAAACAAGGATATATCTACACCGTGATCTGTATAAACATGGAAATATCTACACCGCCATCTCTATAAACAGGGAAATATCTACACCCCTATCTGTATAAACATGGAAATATCCACACCGCTATCTCTATAAACATGGAAAAATCAACACCGCTACCTCTATGAACATGGAAATATCTACACCGCCATCTCTATAAACATGGAAATGTCTACACCACGATCAGTATAAACATGGAAATATCTCCACTGCTATCTCTATAAACATCGAAATATCTACTCCGCCATCTGTATAAACATGGAAATACTTACAAAGTTATCTGTATAAACATGGAAATATGTACACCGCCATCTGTATAAACATGGAAATATCTACACAGCCATGTGTACACACATGGAAATATCTACACCGCTATCTATATAAACATGGAAATAACTACACCGCTATCTGTATAAACATGGAAATATCTACACCGCCATCTACATATCCATGGAAGTATCTGCGCCGCCATCTGTATGAACATGGAAATATCTACACGGTCATCTGTGTATAGATGAAAATATCAACACCGCCATCTGTACAAACATGGAAATATCTGCACCGCTATCTGTATAAACATGGAAATATCTAAACCGTGATCTCTATAAACATGGAAATATCTACACCGTGATCTGTATAAACATGGAAATATTTACACCGCTATCTGTATAAACATGGAAACTTCTACACCATTATCTGTATTAATATGGAAATATCTACACCGCCATCTCAATAAACTTGGAAATATCTACACCGCCATCTGTAAAAACATGGAAATACCTATACAGTCATCTGTGTAAACATGGAAATATCTACACCACCATCTGTAAACATGGAAATATCTACAATGCCATCTGTATACACATGGAAATACCTACACGGCAATCAGTGTATAGATGGAAACATCAACACCGCCGTCTGTACAAACATGGAAATATCTACACTGTGGTCTCTATAAACATGGAAATATCTACACCATGATCTGTATAAACATGGAAATATATACACCGCTATCTGTATAGACATGGAAATATCTGCACCGCTATCTCTATAAACATGGAAATAACTACAAAGACATCTGTATAAACATGGAAATACCTACACAGTCATGTGTAGGAACATTTAAATATCTACACTGCCATCTGTATAAATATAGAAATGTCTACACAGCCCTCTGTATAAATATGGAAATATCTGCATAGGCATCTGTGTAAACATGGAAATATCTGCACCGCTATCTGTATAAACATGGAAATACCTACACCGCTGTCTCTATAAACATGGAAATATGTACACCGCTATGTGTATAACATGGAAATAGCTCCACTGCTCTCTGTATAAACATGGAAATAACTCCACCGTTATCTGTATAAACATGGAAATATCTCCACCGTTATCTGTATAAGCATGGAAATATCAACAGCGCCATCTATATAAACATTGAAATATCTACACTGCCATCTGTAAAAACATGGAAATATCTACACAGTCATCTGAATAAACATGGAAATATCTACACCACCATCTGTATAAACATGGAAATAGCCACAATACCATCTGTATACACATGGAAATATCTACACAGACATCTATATAAACATGGAAATATCTACACTGCCATCTGTAGAAAGATGGAAATATCTACACCGCTATCTCTATAAATATGGAAATATCTACACCGCCATCTCTATGAACATGAAAATATCTACACTGCCATCTCCATAAAGATGGAAGTATCTACTCCGCCATGTGTATAAACACGGAAATATCTACACCACCATCTGTGTAAACATGGAAATACCTACACCGCTATCTGTATAAACATGGAAATAACTACACCGCCATCTGCATGTCCTTGGAAATATCTACGCCGCCATCTGAATAAACATGGAAATATCTACACGGCCATCTGTGTATAGATGGAAATATCAACACCGCCAACTGTATAAACATGGAAATATCTACACCGCTATCTCTATAGACATGGAAATCTCTGCACCGCCATCTGTAAAAACATGGAAATACCTATACAGTCATCTGTATAAACATGGAAATATCTACAATGCCATCTGTAGAAAGATGGAAATATCTACACCGCAATCTGTGTAAACATGGAAATCTCTACACCGATATCTGTAAAAACATGGAAATATCTACACCGCGATCTGTATAAACATGGAAATATCGACACCGTGATCTGTATAAACATGGAAATATCTACACCGCGATCTGTATAAACATGGAAATATCTACACCGCTATCTGTATAAACATGGAAATATCTACACTGTTATCTCTATAAACATGGAAATATCTACACCGCCATCTGTATAAACATGGAAATACCTACAAAGTCATCTGTATAAACATGGAAATATCTACACAGCCATCTGTATAAACATGGAAATATCTACACAGCCATCTGTATATACATGGAAATATCTACACCACTATCTGTATAAACATGGAAATACCTACAAAGTCATCTGAATAAACATGGAAATACCTACAAAGTCATCTGTATAAACATGGAAATATCTACACAGCCATCTGTATAAACATGGAAATATCTACACAGCCCTATGTATAAATATGGAAATATCTGCATTGGCATCTGTATAAACATGGAAATATCCACACCGCTATCTCTATAAACATGAAAAAATCAACACCGCTATCTCTATGAACATGGAAATATCTACACCGCCATCTCTATAAACATGGAAATGTCTACACCACGATCAGTATAAACATGGAAATATCTACACCGCTATCTGTATAAACATGGAAATAGCTCCACTGCTATCTCTATAAACATCGAAATATCTACACCGCCATCTGTATAAACATGGACATACTTGCAAAGTTATCTGAATAAACATGGAAATATCTACACCGCCATCTGTATAAACATGGAAATATCTACACAGCCATCTGTACATACATGGAAATATCTACACCGCTATCTATATAAACATGGAAATAACTACACCGCTATCTGTATAAACATGGAAATATCTACACCGCCATCTACATATCCATGGAAATATCTGCACCGCCATCTGTATAAACATGGAAATATCTACAAGGTCATCTGTGTATAGATGGAAATATCAACACCGCCATCTGTATAAACATGGAAATATCTGCACCGCTATCTGTATAAACATGGAAATATCTACACTGCGGTCAGTATAAACATGGAAATATCAACACCGCTATTGGTATAAACATGGAAATATCTACACCGCTATCTCTATAAACATGGAAATATCTACACCGTGATCTGTATTAACATGGAAATATTTACACCGCTATCTGTATAAACATGGAAACTTCTACACCGTTATCTGTATAAATATGGAAATATCTACAGCGCTATCTCAATAAACTTGGAAATATCTACACCGCCATCTGTATAAACATGGAAATAGCTATACAGTCATCTGTGTAAACATGGAAATATCTACACCACCATCTGTATAAACATGGAAATATCTACAATGCCATCTGTATACACATGGAAATACCTACACGGCAATCAGTGTATAGATGGAAACATCAACACCGCCATCTGTACAAACATGGAAATATCTACACTGCTATCTCTATAAACATGGAAATATCTACACTGCGGTCTCTATAAACATGGAAATATCTACACCGGTATCTGTATAAACATGGAAATATCTACACCATGATCTGTATAAACATGGAAATATATACACCGCTATCTGTATAAACATGGAAATATCTGCACCGCTATATCTATGAACACGGAAATAACTACAAAGACATCTGTATAAACATGGAAATACCTACACAGTCATGTGTAGGAACATTTAAATATCTACACTGCCATCTGTATAAATATAGAAATATCTACACAGCTCTCTGTATAAATATGGAAATATGTGCATAGGCATCTGTGTAAACATGGAAATAACTGCACCGCTATCTGTATAAACATGGAAATACCTACACCGCTGTCTCTATAAACATGGAAATATGTACACCGCTATGTGTATAAACATGGAAACATCTCCACTGCTCTCTGTATAAACAAGGAAATATCTCCACCGTTATCTGTACAAACATGGAAATATCAACAGCGCCATCTATATAAACATTGAAATATCTACACTGCCATCTGTAAAAACATGGAAATATCTACACAGTCATCTGAATAAACATGGAAATATCTACACCACCATCTGTATAAACATGGAAATAGCTACAATACCATCTGTATACACATGGAAATATCTACACAGACATCTGTATAAATATGGAAATATCTACACGGCCATCTGTATAAACATGGAAATATCTACACTGCCATCTGTAGAAAGATGGAAATATCTACACCGCTATCTCTATAAATATGGAAATATCTACACCGCCAACTCTATGAACATGAAAATATCTACACTGCCATCTCCATAAAGATGGAAGTATCTACTCCGCCATGTGTATAAACACGGAAATATCTACACCACCATCTGTGTAAACATGGAAATACCTACACCGCTATCTGTATGAACATGGAAATAACTACACCGCCATCTGCATGTCCTTGGAAATATCTACGCCGCCATCTGAATAAACATGGAAATATCAACACGGCCATCTGTGTATAGCTGGAAATATCAACACCGCCATCTGTACAAACATGGAAATATCTACACCGCTATCTCTATAGACATGGAAATATCTGCACCGCCATCTGTAAAAACATGGAAATACCTATACAGTCATCTGTATAAACATGGAAATATCTGCAATGCCACCTGTAGAAAGATGGAAATATCTACACCGCAATCTGTGTAAACATGGAAATATCTACACCGATATCTGTAAAAACAGGGAAATATCTACACCGCTATCTGTATAAACATGGAAATATCTACACCGTGATCTGTATAAACATGGAATTATCTACACCGCGATCTGTATAAACATGGAAATATCTACACCGCTATCTGTATAAACATGGAAATATCTACACAGTTATCTCTATAAACAAGGAAATATCTACACCGCAATCTGTATAAACATGGAAGTACCTACGAAGTCATCTGTAGAAACATGGAAATATCTACACAGCCCTCTATATAAACATGGAAATATCTACACAGCCATCTGCATATACATGGAAATATCTACACCACTATCTGTATAAACATGTAAATAACTACACCGCTATTTGTATAAACAAGGAAATATCTACACCGTGATCTGTATAAACATGGAAATATCTACACCGCCATCTCTATAAACAGGGAAATATCTACACCCCTATCTGTATAAACATGGAAATATCCACACCGCTATCACTATAAACATGGAAAAATCAACACCGCTATCTCTATGAACATGGAAATATCTACACCGCCATCTCTATAAACATGGAAATGTCTACACCACGATTAGTATAAACATGGAAATATCTACACCGCTATCCGTATAAACATGGAAATATCTCCACTGCTATCTCTATAAACATCGAAATATCTACACCGCCATCTGTATAAACATGGAAATATCTACACCGTGTTCTGTATAAACATGGAAATATCTACACCGCTATCTCTAAAAACATGGAAATATCTACACAGTTATCTCTATAAACATGGAAATATCTACACCGCCATCTCTATAAACATGGAAATACCTACAAAGTCATCTGTATACACATGGAAATATCTACACAGCCATCTGTATAAACATGTAAATATCTACACTGCTATCTCTATAAACATGGAAATATCTACACCACCATCTCTATAAACATGAAAATATCTACACTGCCATCTCCATTAACGTGGAACTAACTACACCGCCATCTGTATAAACATGGAAACATCTACACCGCCATCAGTGTGAATAAGGAAATATCTACAATGCCATGTGTATAAAGATACAAATATCTGCACCGCGAGCTGTATAAACATGGAAATATCTGCATCGCTATCTGTATAAATGTGGAAATACCAACACCGCTATCGGTATAAACATGGAAATATCTACAACGCCATCTATATAAACATGGAAATATCTTCACCGCTATGTCTATAAACATGGAAATACCTACACCACTATCTCTATAAACATGGTAATACCTACAACGCTATCTGTATAAACATGGAAATATCTAAACCACTATCTGTATAAACATGGAAATATCTACACCGCGATCTGTATAAACATGGAAATATCTACACCGCGATCTGAATAAACATGGAAATATCTTCACCACGATCTGTATAAACATGGAAATATGTATACAGCTATCTGTATAAACATGGTAATATCTACACCACCATCTATATAAACATGGAAATATCTACACCGCCATCTGTATAAACATGGAAATATCTACAATGCCATCTGTAGAAAGTTGGAAATATCTACACCGCAATCTGTGTAAACATGGAAATATCCACACCGATATCTGTAAAAACATGGAAATATCTACACCGCTATCTGTATAAACTTGGAAATATATACACCGTGATCTGTATAAACATGGAAATATCTACATCGCTATCTGTATAAACATGGAAATATCTACACCGCTATCTGTATAAACATGGAAATATCTACACAGTTATCTCTATAAACATGGAAATATCTACACCGCCATCAGTATAAACATGGAAATACCTACAAAATCATCTGTATAAACATGGAAATATCTACACAACCATCTGTATAAACAGGGAAATATCTACATAGCCATCTGTATATACATTGAAATACCTACACCGCTATCTGTATAAACATGGAAATAACTACACCGCTATTTGTATAAACAAGGAAATATCTACACCGTGAGCTGTATAAACATGGAAATATCTACATCGCCATCTCTATATACACGGAAATATCTACACCCCTATCTGTATAAACATGGAAATATCCACACTGCTATCTCTATAAACATGGAAAAATCAACAACGCTATCTTTATGAACATGGAAATATCTACACCGCCATGTCTATAAACATGGAAATGTCTATACCACGATCAGTATAAACATGGAAATATCTACAACGCTATCTGTATAAACATGGAAATATCTCCACTGCTATCTCTATAAACATCGAAATATCAACACCGCAATCTGTATAAACATGGAACTACTTACAAAGTTATCTGTATAAACATGGAAATATCTACACCGCCATCTGAATAAACATGGAAATATCTACACAGCCATGTGTATATACTTGGAAATAACTACACCGCTATCTATATAAACATGGAAATAACTACACCGCTATCTGTATAAACATGGAAATATCTACACCGCCATCTACATATCGATGGAAATATCAGCGCCGCCATCTGCATAAACATGGAAATATCTACACGGACATCTGTGTATAGATGGAAATATCAACACAGCCATCTGTACAAACACGGAAATATCTGCACCGCAATCTGTACAAACATGGAAATATCTACACCGCGGACTGTATAAACATGGAAATATCTATACCGCTATCTGTATAAACATGGAAATATCTACACTGCTATCTCTATAAACATGGAAATATCTACACCGCCATCAGTATAAACATGGAAATACCTACAAAATCATCTGTATAAACATGGAAATATCTACACAACCATCTGTATAAACAGGGAAATATCTACACAGCCATCTGTATATACATGGAAATATCTACACCGCTATCTGTATAAACATGGAAATAACTACACCGCTATTTGTATAAACAAGGAAATATCTACACCGTGAGCTGTATAAACATGGAAATATCTACATCGCCATCTCTATAAACACGGAAATATCTACACCCCTATCTGTATAAACATGGAAATATCCACACTGCTATCTCTATAAACATGGAAAAATCAACAACGCTATCTCTATGAACAAGGAAATATCTACACCGCCATCTCTATAAACATGGAAATATCTATACCACGATCAGTATAAACATGGAAATATCTACAACGCTATCTGTATAAACATGGAAATATCTCCACTGCTATCTCTATAAACATCGAAATATCAACACCGCAATCTGTATACACATGGAACTACTTACAAAGTTATCTGTATAAACATGGAAATATCTACACCGCCATCTGAATAAACATGGAAATATTTACACAGCCATGTGTATATACTTGGAAATATCTACACCGCTATCTATATAAACATGGAAATAACTACACCGCTATCTGTATAAACATGGAAATATCTACACCGCCATCTACATATTGATGGAAATATCAGTGCCGCCATCTGCATAAACATGGAAATATCTACACGGACATCTGTGTATAGATGGAAATATCAACACAGCCATCTGTACAAACACGGAAATATCTGCACCGCAATCTGTACAAACATGGAAATATCTACACCGCGGACTGTATAAACATGGAAATATCTAAACCGCTATCTGTATAAACATGGAAATATCTACACTGCTATCTCTATAAACATGGAAATATCTACACTGTGGTCTGTATAAACATGGAAATATTTACACCGCTATCTGTAAAAACATGGAAATATCTACACCACCATCTGTATAAACATGGAAATATCTACAATGCCATCTGTATACACATGGAAATACCTACACGGCAATCTGTGTATAGATGGAAACATCAACACCGCCATCTGTACAGACATGGAAATATCTACACCGCTATCTGTAAAAACATGGAAATATCTACACGGGTATCTGTATAAACATGGAAATATCTACACCGCGATCTGTATAAACATGGAAATATTTACACCGCTATCTGTATAAACATGGAAATATCTGCACCGCTATCTCTATAAACATGGAAATATCTACAAAGCCATCTGTATAAACATGGAAATACCTACACAGTCATGTGTATAAACATGGAAATATCTACACTGCTATCTGCATAAACATGGAAATATCTACACCGCTATCTGTATAAATATGAAATATCTAAACCGCTATCTCTATAAAAATGGAAATATCTACACTGCTATCTGCATAAACATGGAAATATCCTCACTGCTATCTCTATGAACATGGATATATCTACACCGCAATCTCTATAAACATGGCAATATCTACACCGCCATCTCTATAAACATGGAAATATCTACAGCGCTATCTGTATAAACATGGAAATATCTACAGCGCTATCTGTATAAACATGGAAATATCTACACCGCTATCTGTATAAACATGGAAATATCTACACTGCGATCTGCATAAACATGGAAATATCTACACCGCGATCTTTATAAACATGGAAATACCTGCACCACGATCTGTATAAACATGGAAATATCTACACCGCTATCTGTATAAACATGGAATTATCTACACAGCTATCTCTATAAACATGGAAATATCTACACCGCCTTCTGTTTAAACATGGAAATACCTACAAAGTCATCTGTATAAACATGGAAATATCTACAAAGCCATCTGTATAAACATGGAAATAAGTACACAGTCATCTGAATGAACATGGAAATATCTACACCACCATCTGTATAAACATGGAAATACCTACAATACCATCTGTATACACATGGAAATATCTACACAGACATCTGTATAAATATGGAAATATCTACACTGCCATCTGTATAAAAATGGAAATACCTACACTGCCATCTGTAGAAAGATGGAAATATCTACACCGCTATCTCTATAAATAGGGAAATATCTACACCGCCATCTCTATAAACATGAAAATATCTACACTGCCATCTCCATAAAGATGGAAGTATCTACTCCGCCATGTGTATAAACATGGAAATATCTACACCACCATCTGTGAAAACATGGAAATATCTACACCGCTATCTGTATTAACATGGAAATATCTCCACCGCCATCTGCATGTCCATGGAAATCTCTACGCTGCCATGTGTATAAACATGTAAGTATCTACACGGCCATCTGTGTATAGATGGAAATATCAACACCGCCATCTGTACAAACATGGAAGTATCTACACCGCTATCTCTATAAACATGGAAATATCTGCCCTGCCATCTGTAAAAACATGGAAATACCTATACAGTCATCTGTATAAACATGGAAATATCTACAATGCCATCTGTATACACATGGAAATATCTACACAGCCATCTGTATAAACATGTAAATATCTACACTGCTATATCTATAAACATGGAAATATCTACACCGCCATCTCTATAAACATGAAAATATCTACACTGCCATCTGCATAAACATGGAACTAACTACTCCGCCATCTGTATAAACATGGAAACATCTACACCGCCATCTGTGTGAATAAGGAAATATCTACAATGCCATCTGTATAAAGATATAAATATCTGCACCGCGAGCAGTATAAACATGGAAATATCTACATCGCTACCTGTATAAACGTGGAAATACCACCACCGTTATCGGTATGAACATGGAAATATGTACAACGCCATCTATATAAACATGGAAATATCTACACCGCTATGTCTATAAACATGGAAATGCCTACACCGCTATCTCAATAAACATGGAAATATCTACACCGCTATCTGTATAAACATGGAAATATCTAGACCGCTATCTGTATAAACATGGAAATATCTAAACCGCGATCTGTATAAACATGGAAATATCTACACCGCGATCTGTATAAACATGGAAATATGTTCAACACGATCTGTATAAACATGGAAATATCTACACCGCTATCTGTATAAACATGGTAATATCTACACCACCATCTATATAAACATGGAAATATCTACACCGCCATCAGTATAAACATGGAAATTTCTACAATGGCATCCGTAGAAAGATGGAAATACATACACCGCAATCTGTGTAAACATGGAAATATCTACACCGCTATCTGTATAAACATGGCAATATCTACACCGCGATCTGCATAAATATGGAAATATCTACAGCGCCATCTCTATAAACATTGAAATATCTACACTGCCATCTGTAAAAACATGGAAATATCTACACAGTCATCTGTATAAACATGGAAATATCTACACCACCATCTGTATAAACATGGAAATATCTACAATACCATCTGTATACTCATGGAAATAACTACACAGACATCTGTATAAATATGGAAATATCTACATCGCCATCTGTATAAACATGGAAATATCTACACTGCCATCTGTAGAAAGATGGAAATATCTAACCGCTATCTCTATAAATAGGGAAATATCTACACCGTCATCTCTATAAACATGAAAGTATCTACACTGCCATCTCCATTAAGATGGAAGTATCTACTCCGCCATGTGTATAAACACGGAAATATCTACACCACCATGTGTGAAAACATGGAAATATCTGTGCCGCTATCTGTATAAACATGGAAACATCTCCACCGCCATCTGCATGTCCATGGAAATCTCTACGCTGCCATCTGTATAAACATGGAAGTATCTACACGGCCAAATGTGTATAGATGGAAATATCAACACCGCCATCTGTACAAACATGGAAATATCTACACCACTATCTCTATAAACGTGGAAATATCTGCACTGCCATCTGTAAAAACATGCAAATACCTATACAGTCATCTGTAAAAACATGGAAATATCTACAATGCCATCTGTATACACATGGAATTATCTACACAGCCATCTGTATAAACATGTAAATATCTACACTGCTATCTCTATAAACATGGAAATATCTACACCGCCATCTCTATAAACATGAAAATATCTACACTGCCATCTGCATAAACATGGAACTAACTACTCCGCCATCTGTATAAACATGGAAACATCTACACCGCCATCTGTGTGAATTAGGAAATACCTACAATGCCATCTGTATAAAGATATAAATATCTGCACCGTGAGCTGTATAAACATGGAAATACCTACATCGCTATCTGTATAAACGTGGAAATACCAACACCGCTATCGGTATAAACATGGAAATATCTACACCGCTATCTGTATTAACATGGAAATATCTACACCGCCATCTGCATGTCCATGGAAATATCTACGCGGCCATCTGTATAAACATGGAAGTATCTACACGGCCATATGTGTATATACGGAAATATCAACACTGCCATCTGTACAAACATTGAAATATCTACACCGCTATCTCTATGAACATGGAAATATCTGCACAGCCATCTGTAAAAACGTGGAAATACCTATAGAGTCATCTGAATAAAAATGGAAATATCTACAATACCATCTGTATACACATGGAAATATCTACACAGCCATCTGTATAAACATGTAAATATGTACATTGCTATATCTATAAACATGGAAATACCTACACCGCCATCTCTATAAACATGAAAATATCTACACTGCCATCTCCATAAATATGGAACTAACTACTCCGCCATCTGTATAAACATGGAAACATCTACACCGCCATCTGTGTGAATAAGGAAATGTCTACAATGCCATCTCTATAAAGATATAAATATCTGCACCGCAAGCTGTATAACATGGAAATATCTACATCGCTATCTGTATAAACGTGGAAATACCATCACCATTATCGGTATAAACATGGAAATATCTACAACGCCATCTATATAAACATGGAAATATTTAGACCGCTATGTCTATAAACATGGAAGTACCTACACCGCTATCTCAATAAAGATGGAAATATCTACACCGCTATCTGTATAAACATGGAAATATTTACACCGCTATCTGTATAAATATGGAAATATCTACACCGCGATCTGTAAAAACCTGGAAATATCTACACCGCCATCTCTATAAACATGGAAATATCTACACCGCGATATGTATAAACATGGAAATATCTACAGCGCCATCTCTATAAACATTGAAATATGTGCACTGCCATCTGTAAAAACATGGAAATATCTTCAAAGTCATCTGAATAAACATGGAAATATCTACACCACCATCTGTATAAACATGGAAATACCTACAATACCATCTGTATACACATGGAAATACCTTCACAGACATCTGTATAAATATGGAAATATCTACACCGTCATCTGTATAATCATGGAAATATCTACACTGCCATTTGTAGAAAGATGGAATTATCTACACCGCTATCTCTATAAATATGGAAATATCTACAGCACCATCTCTATAAACATGAAAATATCTACACTGCCATCTCCATAAAGATGGAAGTATCTACTCCGCCATGTGTATAAACACGGAAATAATTACACCACCATCTGTGAAAACATGGAAATATCTACACCGCTATCTGTATAAACATGGAAATATCTACACCGCCATCTGCATGTCCATGGAAATATCTACGCTGCCATCTGTATAAACATGGAAATATCTACACGGCCATTTGTGTATAGATGGAAATATCAACACCGCCATCTGTACAAACATGGAAATATATACAGTGCTATCTCTATAAACATGGAAATATCTGCACTGCCATCTGTAAAAACATGGAATTACCTATACAGTCATCTGTATAAACATGGAAATATCTACAATGCCATCTGTATACACATGGAAATATCTACACAGATATCTGTATAAACATGTAAATATCTACACTGCTATCTCTATAAACATGGAAATATCTACACTGCCATCTCTATAAACATGAAAATATCTACACTGCCATCTCCATAAACACGGAACTAACTACTCTGCCATCTGTATCAACATGGAAACCTCTACACCGCCTTCAGTGTGAATAAGGAAATATCTACAATGCCATCTGTATAAAGATATAAATGCCTGCACCGCGATCTGTAGAAACATGGAAATATCTACACCGCTATCTGTATAAACATGGAAATATCTACACCGCGATCTGTATAAACATGGAAATATCTACACCGCGATCTATATAAACATGGAAATATCTTCACCACGATCTGTATAAACATGGAAATATCTACACCGCTATCTGTACAAACATGGTAATATCTACACCACCATCTATATAAACATGGAAATATCTACACCGCCATCTGTATAAACATGGAAATATCTACAATGCCATCTGTAGAAAGATGGAAATATCTACACCGCACTCTGTGTAAACATGGAAATATCTACACCAATATCTGTAAAAACATGGAAATATCTACACCGCAATCTGTATAAACATGGAAATATCTACACCGCGATCTATATAAACATGGAAATATCTACAGCGCCATCTCTATAAACATTGAAATATCTACACTGTCATCTGTAAAAACATGGAAATATCTACACAGTCATCAGAATAAACATGGAAATATCTACACCACCATCTGTATAAACACGGAAATACCTAAAATACCATCTGTATACACATGGAAATATCTACACAGACAGCTGCATAAATATGGAAATATCTACACCGCCATCTGTAGAAAGATGGAAATATCTACACCGCTATCTCTATAATATGGAAATATCTACACCGCCATCTCTATAAACATGAAAATAACTACACTGCCATCTCCATAAAGATGGAATTATCTACTACGCCATGTGTATAAACACGGAAATATCTACACCACCATCTGTGATAACATGGAAATATCTATACCGCTATCTGAATAAACATGGAAATATCTACACTGCCATCTGCTTGTCCATGGAAATATCTACGCCGCCATCTGTATAAACATGGAAATATGTACATGGGCATCTATGTATAGATGGAAATATCAACACCACCATCTGTACAAACATGGAAATATCTACAGCGCTATCTCTATATACATGGAAATATCTGCACTGCCATCTGTAAAAACATGGAAATACCTATACAGTCATCTGTATAAAAATGGAAATATCTACAATGCCATCTGTATACACATGGAAATATCTACACAGCCATCTGTATAAACATGTAAATATCTACACTGCTATCTCTATAAACATGGAAATATCTACACCACCATCTCTATAAACATGAAAATATCTACACTGCCATCTCCATTAACGTGGAACTAACTACACCGCCATCTGTATAAACATGGAAACATCTACACCGCCATCAGTGTGAATAAGGAAATATCTACAATGCCATGTGTATAAAGATACAAATATCTGCACCGCGAGCTGTATAAACATGGAAATATCTGCATCGCTATCTGTATAAATGTGGAAATACCAACACCGCTATCGGTATAAACATGGAAATATCTACAACGCCATCTATATAAACATGGAAATATCTTCACCGCTATGTCTATAAACATGGAAATACCTACACCACTATCTCTATAAACATGGTAATACCTACAACGCTATCTGTATAAACATGGAAATATCTAAACCACTATCTGTATAAACATGGAAATATCTACACCGCGATCTGTATAAACATTGAAATATCTACACCGCGATCTGAATAAACATGGAAATATCTTCACCACGATCTGTATAAACATGGAAATATGTATACCGCTATCTGTATAAACATGGTAATATCTACACAACCATCTATATAAACATGGAAATATCTACACCCCCATCTGTATAAACATGGAAATATCTACAATGCCATCTATAGAAAGTTGGAAATATCTACACCGCAATCTGTGTAAACATGGAAATATCCACACCGATATCTGTAAAAACATGGAAATATCTACACCGCTATCTGTATAAACTTGGAAATATCTACACCGTGATCTGTATAAACATGGAAATATCTACACCGCGATCTGTATAAACATGGAAATATCTACACCGCTATCTGTATAAACATGGAAATATCTACACAGCTATCTCTATAAACATGGAAATATCTACACCGCCATCAGTATAAACATGGAAATACCTACAAAATCATCTGTATAAACATGGAAATATCTACACAACCATCTGTATAAACAGGGAAATATCCACACAGCCATCTGTATATACATGGAAATATCTACACCGCTATCTGTATAAACATGGAAATAACTACACCGCTATTTGTATAAACAAGGAAATATCTACACCGTGAGCTGTATAAACATGGAAATATCTACATCGCCATCTCTATATACACGGAAATATCTACACCCCTATCTGTATAAACATGGAAATATCCACACTGCTATCTCTATAAACATGGAAAAATCAACAACGCTATCTCTATGAACAAGGAAATATCTACACCGCCATCTCTATAAACATGGAAATATCTATACCACGATCAGTATAAACATGGAAATATCTACAACGCTATCTGTATAAACATGGAAATATCTCCACTGCTATCTCTATAAACATCGAAATATCAACACCGCAATCTGTATAAACATGGAACTACTTACAAAGTTATCTGTATAAACGTGGAAATATCTACACCGCCATCTGAATAAACATGGAAATATCTACACAGCCATGTGTATATACTTGGAAATATCTACACCGCTATCTATATAAACATGGAAATAACTACACCGCTATCTGTATAAACATGGAAATATCTACACCGCCATCTACATATCGATGGAAATATCAGCGCCGCCATCTGCATAAACATGGAAATATCTACACGGACATCTGTGTATAGATGGAAATATCAACACAGCCATCTGTACAAACACGGAAATATCTGCACCGCAATCTGTACAAACATGGAAATATCTACACCGCGGACTGTATAAACATGGAAATATCTATACCGCTATCTGTATAAACATGGAAATATCTACACTGCTATCTCTATAAACATGGAAATATCTACACCGCCATCAGTATAAACATGGAAATACCTACAAAATCATCTGTATAAACATGGAAATATCTACACAACCATCTGTATAAACAGGGAAATATCTACACAGCCATCTGTATATACATGGAAATATCTACACCGCTATCTGTATAAACATGGAAATAACTACACCGCTATTTGTATAAACAAGGAAATATCTACACCGTGAGCTGTATAAACATGGAAATATCTACATCACCATCTCTATAAACATGGAAATATCTACACCCCTATCTGTATAAACATGGAAATATCCACACTTCTATCTCTATAAACATGGAAAAATCAACGCTATCTCTATGAACAAGGAAATATCTACACCGCCATCTCTATAAACATGGAAATATCTATACCACGATCAGTATAAACATGGAAATATCTACAACGCTATCTGTATAAACATGGAAATATCTCCACTGCTATCTCTATAAACATCGAAATATCAACACCGCAATCTGTATAAACATGGAACTACTTACAAAGTTATCTGTATAAACATGGAAATATCTACACCGCCATCTGAATAAACATGGAAATATCTACACAGCCATGTGTATATACTTGGAAATATCTACACCGCTATCTATATAAACATGGAAATAACTACACCGCTATCTGTATAAACATGGAAATATCTACACCGCCATCTACATATTGATGGAAATATCAGTGCCGCCATCTGCATAAACATGGAAATATCTACACGGACATCTGTGTATAGATGGAAATATCAACACAGCCATCTGTACAAACACGGAAATATCTGCACCGCAATCTGTACAAACATGGAAATATCTACACCGCGGACTGTATAAACATGGAAATATCTAAACCGCTATCTGTATAAACATGGAAATATCTACACTGCTATCTCTATAAACATGGAAATATCTACACTGTTGTCTGTATAAACATGGAAATATTTACACCGCTATCTGTAAAAACATGGAAATATCTACACCACCATCTGTATAAACATGGAAATATCTACAATGCCATCTGTATACACATGGAAATACCTACACGGCAATCTGTGTATAGATGGAAACATCAACACCGCCATCTGTACAGACATGGAAATATCTACACCGCTATCTGTAAAAACATGGAAATATCTACACGGGTATCTGTATAAACATGGAAATATCTACACCGCGATCTGTATAAACATGGAAATATTTACACCGCTATCTGTATAAACATGGAAATATCTGCACCGCTATCTCTATAAACATGGAAATATCTACAAAGCCATCTGTATAAACATGGAAATACCTACACAGTCATGTGTATAAACATGGAAATATCTACACTGCTATCTGCATAAACATGGAAATATCTACACCGCTATCTGTATAAATATGAAATATCTAAACCGCTATCTCTATAAAAATGGAAATATCTACACTGCTATCTGCATAAACATGGAAATATCCTCACTGCTATCTCTATGAACATGGATATATCTACACCGCTATCTCTATAAACATGGAAATATCTACACCGCCATCTCTATAAACATGGAAATATCTACAGCACTATCTGTATAAACATGGAAATATCTACAGCGCTATCTGTATAAACATGGAAATATCTACACCGCTATCTGTATAAACATGGAAATATCTACACTGTGATCTGCATAAACATGGAAATATCTACACCGCGATCTTTATAAACATGGAAATACCTGCACCACGATCTGTATAAACATGGAAATATCTACACCGCTATCTGTATAAACATGGAATTATCTACACAGCTATCTCTATAAACATGGAAATATCTACACCGCCTTCTGTTTAAACATGGAAATACCTACAAAGTCATCTGTATAAACATGGAAATATCTACAAAGCCATCTGTATAAACATGGAAATAAGTACACAGTCATCTGAATGAACATGGAAATATCTACACCACCATCTGTATAAACATGGAAATACCTACAATACCATCTGTATACACATGGAAATATCTACACAGACATCTGTATAAATATGGAAATATCTACACTGCCATCTGTATAAACGTGGAAATATCTACACTGCCATCTGTACAAAGATGGAAATATCTACACCGCTATCTCAATAAAAATGGAAATATCTACACCGCCATCTCTATAAACAAGAAAATATCTACACTGCCATCTCCATAAAGATGGAAATATCTGCTCCGCCATGTGTACAAACACGGAAATATCTACACCACCATCTGTGTAAACATGGAAATATCTACACCGCTATCTGTATAAACATGGAAATATCTACACCGCCATCTGCATGTCCATGGAAATATCTACGCCGCCATCTGTATAAACATGGAAATATCTACACAGTCATCTGTGTATAGATGGAAAGATCAACACCGACATCTGTAAAACATGGGAATATCTACACCGCTTTCTCAATGAACATGGAAATATGTGCACTGCCATCTGTAAAAACATGGAAATACCTATACAGTCATCTGTATAAACATGGAAATATCTACAATGCCATCTGTATACACATGGAAATATCTACACAGCCATCTGTATAAACATGTAAATATCTTCACTGCTATGTCTATAAACATGGAAACATCTAAACCGCCATCTCTATAAACATGAAAATATCTACACTGCCATCTCCATAAATATGGAACTAACTACTCCGACATCTGTATAAACATGGAATCATCCTCACCGCCATCTGTGGGAATAAGGAAATATCTACAATGCCATCAGTATAAAGATATAAATATCTGCACCGCGAGCAGTATAAACATGGAAATATCTACATCGCTATCTGTATAAATGTGGAAATTCCAACACCGCTATCGGTATAAACATGGAAATATCTACAACGCCATCTATATAAACATGGAAATATCTACACCGCTTTGTCTATAAACACGGAAACACCTACACCGCTATCTCTACAAACATGGAAATATCTACACCGCTATCTTTACAAACATGGAAATATCTACACCGCGATCTGTATAAACATGGAAATATCTACACCGCGATCTGTATAAACATGGAAATATCTACACCGCGATCTGTATAAACATGGAAATATCTTCACCACGATCTGCATAAACATGGAAATATCTACACCGCCATCTGTATAAACATGGAAATATCTACAATGCCATCTGTAGAAAGATGGAAATATCTACACCGCAATCTGTGTAAACATGGACATATCTACACCGATATCTGTAAAAACATGGAAATATCTACACCGCGATCTGTATCAACATGGAAATATCTACACCACGATGTGTATAAACATGGAAATATCTACACCGCGATCTGTATAAACATGGAAATATCTACACTGCTATCTCTATAAACATTGAAATGTCTACACCGCCATCTGTATAAACATGAAAATACCTACAAAGTCTTCTGTATAAACATGGAAATATCTACAAAGCCATCTGTATAAACATGGAAATATCTACACAGCCATCTGTATATACATGGAAATATTTACACCGCTCTCAGTATAAACATGGAAATTTCTTCACAGTAATCTGTATAAATATGGAAATATCTACACCGCTATCTCTATAAACATAAAGATATCTACACAGCCATCTGTATAAACATGGAAATACCTATACAGTCATCTTTGTAAACATGGAAATATGTACACCACCATCAGTATAAACATGGAAATATCTACAATGCCATCTGTATACACATGGAAATACCTACACGGCAATCTGCGAATAGATGGAAACATCAACACCGCCATCTGTACAAACTTGGAAATATCTGCACTGCTATCTCTATAAACATGGAAATATCTACACTGCGGTCGGTATAAACATGGAAATATCTACACCGGTATCTGTATAAACATGGAAATATCTACACCACGATCTGTATAAACATGGAAATATATACACCACTATCTGTATAAACATGGAAATATCTCCACCATTATCTGTATAAAAATGGAAATATCTACAGCGCCATCTCTACAAACATTGAAATATCTACACTGCCATCTGTAAAAACATGGAAATATCTTCACAGTCATCTGAATAAACATGGAAATATCTACATCACCATCTGTATAAACATGGAAATATCTACACCGCCATCTGTATAAACATGGAAATATCTACATCGCTATCTGTATAAATGTGGAAATACCAACACCGCTATTGGTATAAACATGGAAATATCTACAACGCCATCTATATAAACATGGAAATATCAACACCGCTATGTCTATAAACATGAAAATATATACACCGCTATCTCTACAAACATGGAAATATCTCCACCGCTATCTGTATAAACATGGAAATATCTACACCGCTATCTGTATAAACATGGAAATATCTACACCGCGATCTATATAAACATGGAAATATCTACACCGCGATCTGTATAAACATGAAAATATCTTCACCACGATCTGTATAAACATGGAAATATCTACACCGCCATCTGTATAAACATGGTAATATCTACATCACCATCTATATAAACATGGAAATATCTACACCGCCATCTGTATAAACATGGAAATATCTACAATACCATCTGTATAAACATGGAAATATCTACACTGCTATCTGTATAAACATGGAAATATCTACACAGCTGTCTCTACAAACATGGAAATACCTACACCGCCATCTGTATAAACATGGAAATACCTACAAAGTCATCTGTATAAACATGGAAATATCTACAAAGCCATCTCTATAAACATGGAAATATCTACACAGCCATCTGTATATACATGGAAATATCTACACCGCTATCTGTATAAACATGGAAATAACTACACCGCTATTTGTATAAACAAGGAAATATCTACACCGTGATCTGTATATACATGGAAATATTTACACCGCTATCCGTATAAACATGGAAATTTCTACACAGTAATCTTTATAAATATGGAAATATCTACACCGCTATCTCTATAAACATGGAAATATCTACACCACGATCAGTATAAACATGGGAATATCTACACCGCTATCTGTATAAAAATGGAAATATCTCCACTGCTATCTCTATAAATATCGAAATATCAACACCACAATCTGTATAAACATGGAAATACTTACAAAGTTATCTGTATAAACATGGAAATATCTATATCGCCATCTGTATAAACATGGAAATATCTACACAGCCATGTGTACATACATGGAAATATCTACACCGCTATCTATATAAACATGGAAATAACTACACCGCTATCTGTATAAACATGGAAATATCTACACCGCCATCTACATATCGACGGAAATATCAGCGCTGCCATCTGCATAAACATGGAAATATCTACACGGTCATCTGTGTATAGATGGAAAAATCAACACAGCCATCTGTACAAACATGGAAATATCTGCAACGCAATCTGTACAAATATGGAAATATCTACACCGTGGTATGTATAAACATGGAAATATCTAAACCGCTATCTGCATAAACATGGAAATATCTACACTGCTATCTCTATAAACATGGGGATATCTACACCGTGATCTGTATAAACATGGAAATACACCGTTATCTGTATAAACATGGAAGTATCTACACCGTTATCTGTATAATCATGGAAATACCTACAACGCCATCTGTAGAAACATGGAAATATCTACACCACCATCTCTATAAACATGGAAATATCTACAATGCCATCTGTATACACATGGAAATACCTACACGGCAATCTGTGTATACATGGAAACATCAACACCGCCATCTGTACAGACATGGAAATATCTACACGGCTATCTGTATAAACATGGAAATATCTACACCGGTATCTGCATAAACATTGAAATATCTACACCACGATCTGTATAAACATGGAAATATTTACACCGCTATCTGTATAAACATGGAAATATCTGCACCGCTATCTCTATAAACATGGAAATATCTACAAAGCCAACTGTATAAACATGGAAATACCTACACCGCTATCTGTATAAATATGAAATATCTAAACCGCTATCTCTATATAAATGGAAATATCTACACTGCTATCTGTATAAACATGGAAATAACCTCACTGCTATCTCTATGAATATGGATATATCTACACCGCTATCTCTATAAACATGGAAATATCTACACTGCCATCTCTATAAACGTGGAAATATCTACACCGCCATCTGTATAAACATGGAAATATCTACAGCGCTATCTGTGTAAACATGAAAATATCTACATCGCTATCTGTATAAACATAGAAATAACTACACTGCGATCTGCATAAACATGGAAATATCTACACCCCGATCTTTATAAACATGGAAATATCTGCACCGCGATCTGAATAAACATGGAAATATCTACACCGCTATTTCTATAAACATGGAAATATCTACACCATGATCTGTATAAACATGGAAATATTTACACCGCTATCTGTATCAACATGGAAATTTCTACACCGTTATCTGTATAAATATGGAAATATCTACACCGCTATCTCTATGAACATGAAAATATCTACAATGCTATCTCTATATACATGGAAATATCTACACCTCCATCTCTATAACCATGCAAATATCTACACGGCCATCTTCAGAAACATGGATGTATCTACACCGCCATCTGTATAAACATGGAAATATCTACACCACTATCTGTATAAATATGGAAATATCTTCACTGCCATCTGTATAAACATGGAAATATCTACACCGCCATCTGTATATAGATGGAAATATCTACACCGCAATCTGTATAAATATGGAAATAACTACACCGCTATCTCTATAGACATGGAAATATCTACACTGCTATCTGTATAAACATGGAAATATCTACACTGCCATCTGTATAAAGATGGAAATATCTACACCGCGAGCTGTATAAACATGGAAATATCTATACCAATATTTCTATAAACAAGGAAATATCTATACCGCCATCTGTTTAAACATGGAAATATATACACAGACATCTGTTTATACATGGAAATATCTACACTGCCATCTGTATAAACATGGAAATATCTACACAGTCATCTGAATAAACATGGAAATATCTACACCACCACCTGTATAAACATGGAAATAGCTACAATACCAACTGTATACACATGGAATTATCTACACAGACATCTGTACAAATATGGAAATATCTACACCACCATCTGTATAAACATGGAAATATCTACACTGCCATCTGTAGAAAGATGGAAATATCTACACCGCTATCTGTACAAATATGGAAATATCTACACCGCCAACTCTATAAACATGAAAATATCTACACTGCCATCTCCATAAAGATGGAAGTATCTACTCCGCCATGTGTATAAACATGGAAATATCTACACCACCAACTGTGTAAACATGGAAATATCTACACCGCAATCTGCATTAACATGGTAATATCTACACCGCCATCTGCATATCCATGGAAATATCTACGCCGCCATCTGTATAAACATGGGAATATCTACACGGCCATCTGTGTATAGATGGAAATTTCAACACCGCCATATGTACAAACATGGAACTATCTACACCGCTATCTCTATAAACATGGAAATATCTACACCACCATCTCTATAAACATGAAAATATCTGCACTGCCATCTGAAAAAACATGGAAATACCTATAGAGTCATCTGTATGAACATGGAAATATCTACACAGCCATCTGTATAAGCATGTAAATATCTACACTGCTATGTATATAAACATGGAAATATCTACACCACTATGTATATAAACATGGAAATACCTGGAAATATCTGCACCGCTATCTCCATAAACATGGAAATATCTACAAAGACATCTGCATAAACATGGAAATAACTACACAGTCATGTGTAGGAACATTTAAATAACTACACTGCCATCTGTATAAACATAGAAATATCTACACAGCCCTCTGTATAAATATGGAAATATCTGCATAAGCATCTGTGTAAACATGGAAATATCTGCACCGCTATCTGTATAAACATGGAAATACATTCACCGCTGTCTCTATAAACATGGAAATATGTACACCGCTATGTGTATAAACATGGAAATATCTCCACTGCTGTCTGTATAAACATGGAAATATCTACACCGAGATCTGTATAAACATCGAAATATCTACACCGCTATCTGTATAAACATGGAAATATCTACACAGCTATCTCTACAAACATGGAAATACCTACACCGCCATCTGTACAAACATGGAAATACCTACAAAGTCATCTGTATAAACATGGAAATATCTACACAGACATCTGTAGAAACATGGAAATATCTACACAGCCATCTGTATTTACATGGAAATATCTACACCGCTATCTGTATAAACATGGAAATAACTACACCGCTATTTGTATAAACAAGGAAATATCTACATCACCATCTGTTAAAACATGGAAATATATACACAGACATCTGTCTATACATGGAAATATCTACACCGCTATCTGTATAAACCTGCTGATAACTACACCGCTATCTGTATAAATGTGGAAATATTTGCACTGCTATCCCTATAAACATGGTAGTATCAACACCGCGAACTGTATAAACATGGAAATATTTACACCATGATCTGTATAAACATGGAAATAGCTACACCGTGATCTGTATAAACATGGAAATATCTACACCGCCATCTCTATAAACATGGAAATACCTGAACGATAATCTGTATAAACATGGAAATATCTACACAACTATCTGTATAAACATGGAAATATCTACACTGTCATCTATATAAACATGGAAATATCTACAGAGAACTCTGTATAAACATGGAAATATCTACACCACCATCTGTGTAAACATGGAAATATCTACACCGCTGTCTGTATAAACATGGAAATATCTACACCGCCATCTGCATGTCCATGGAAATATCTACGCCGCCATCTGTATAATAATGGAAATATCTACACGGCCATCTGTGTATAGATGGAAATATCAACACCGCCATCTGTACAAACATGGAAATATCTACACCGCTATCTCTATAAACATGGAAATATATGCTCTGCCATCTGTAAAAACATGGAAATACCTATACAGTCATCTGTATAAACATGGAAATATCTACAATGCCATTTGTATACACATGGAAATATCTACACAGCCATCTGTATAAACATGTAAATATTTACACTGCTATCTCTATAAACATGGAAATATCTACACCGCCATCTCTATAAACATGAAATTATCTACCCTGCCATCTCCATAAACATGGAACTAACTACTCCGCCATCTGTATAAACATGGAAACATCTACACCGCCATCTGTGTGAATCAGGAAATATCTACAATGCCATCTGTACAAAGATATAAATATCTGCACCGCGAGCTGTATAAACATGGAAATAACTACATCGCTATCTGTATAAACGTGGAAATATCCACACCGCTATCAGTATAAACATGGAAATATCTACAACGCCATCTATATAAAGATGGAAATATCTACACCGCTATGTCTATAAACACGGAAATACCTACACCGCAATCTCTATAAACATGGAAATATCTACACCGCTATCTGTATAAACATGGAAATATCTACACCGCTATCTGAATAAACATAGAAATATCTACACCGCGATCTGTATAAACATGGAAATATCTTAACCACGATCTGTATAAACATGGAAATATCTACACCGCTTTCTGTATAAACATGGTAATATCTACACCACCATGTATATAAACTTGGAAATATCTACACCGCCATCTGTATAAACATGGAAATATCTACAATGCCATCTGTAGAAAGATGGAAATATCTACACCGCAATCTGTGTAAACATGGAAATATCTACACCGATATTTGTAAAAACATGGAAATATCTACAACGCCATCTGTATAAACATGGAAATATCTACACCGCGATCTGTATAAACATGGAAATATCTACAGCGCCATCTCTATAAACATTGAAATATCTACACCCCCATCTGTAAAAACATGGAAATATCTACACAGTCATCTGAATAAACATGGAAGTATCTACACCACCATCTGTATAAACATGGAAATACCTACAATACCATCAGTATACACATGGAAATATCTACACAGACAGCAGTATAAATATGGAAATATCTACACCGCCATCTGTATAAACATGGAAATATCTACACTGCCATCTGTAGAAAGATGGAAATATCTACACCGCTATCTCTATAAATATGGAAATATCTACACCACCATCTCTATAAACAAGAAAATATCTACACTGCCATCTCCTAAAAGATGGAAGTATCTATTCCGCCATGTGTATAAACCGGAAATATCTACACCACCATATGTGTAAACATGGAAATATATACACCGCTGTCTGTATAAACATGGAAATATCTACACCGCCATCTGCATGTCCATGGAAATATCTACGCTGCCATCTGTATAAACATGGAAATATCTACACGGCCATCTGTGTACAAATGGAAATATCAACACCGCCATCTCTACAATCATGGAAATATGTACACCGCTATTTCTATTAACATGGAAATATCTGCACTGCCATTTGTAAAAACATGGAAATACCTATACAGTCATCTGTATAAACATGGAAATATCTACAAAGCCATCTGTATACACATGGAAATATCTACACAGCCATCTGTATAAACATGTAGATATCTACACTGCTATCTCTATAAACATGGAAATATCTACACCGCCATCTCTATAAACATGAAAATATCTACACTGCCATCTCCATAAACATGGAACTAACTACTCCGCCATCTGTATAAACATGGAAACATCTACACCGCCATCTGTGTGAATAAGGATATATCTACAATGCCATCTGTATAAAGATATAAATAGCTGCACCGCGAGCTGTATAAACGTGGAAATATCTACATCGCAATCTGTATAAACGTGGAAATATCAACATCGCTATCGGTACAAACATGGAAATATCTACAACGCCATCTGTATAAACATGGAAATATATACACCGCTATGTCTATAAATATGGAAATACCTACACCGCTATCTCTATAAACATGGAAATATCTACACCGCTAGCTGTATAAACATGGAAATATCCACACCGCTTTCTGTATAAACATGGAAATATCTACACTGCGATCTGTATAAACATGGAAATATCTACACCGCGATCTTTATAAACATGGAAATATTTTCACCTCGATCTGTATAAACATGGAAATACCTTCACCACGATCTGTATAAACATGGAAATATCTACACCGCTATCTGTATAAACATGGTAATATCTACACCACCATATATATAAACATGGAAATATCTACTCCGCCATCTGTATAAACATGGAAATATCTACAATGCCATCTGTAGAAAGATGGAAATATCTACACCGCAATCTGTGTAAACATGGAAATATCTACACCGCCATCTCTATAAACATGAAAGTATCTACACTGCCATCTCCATAAACATGGAAATAACTACTCCGCCATCTGTATAAACATGGAAACATCTTCACCGCCATCTGTGTGAATAAGGAAATATCTACAATGCCATCTGTATAAAGATATAAATATCTGCACCGCGAGCTGTATAAACATGGAAATATCTACATAGCTATCTGTATAAACGTGGAAATACCAACAACGCTATCGGAATAAACATGGAAATATCTACAACGCCATCTATATAAACATGGAAATATCTGCACCGCTATCTCTATAAACATGGAAATATCTACACCGCCATCTCTATAAACGTGAAAATATCTACACTGCCATCTCCATAAACATGGAATTAACTACTCCGCCATCAGTATAAACATGGAAATATCTACACCGCCATCTGTGTGAATAAGGAAATATCTACAATGCCATCTGTATAAAGACATAAATATCTGCACCGCGAGCTATATAAACATGGAAATATCTACAACGATATCTGTATAAACGTGGAAATATCAACACCTCTATCGGTATAAACATGGAAATATCTACAACGCCATCTATATAAACATGGAAATATCTACACCGCTATGTCTGTAAACATGGAAATACCTACACCGCTATCTCTATAAACATGGAAATA
Source organism: Pan troglodytes (assembly GCF_028858775.2). NCBI lineage: Eukaryota > Metazoa > Chordata > Mammalia > Primates > Hominidae > Pan > Pan troglodytes. The sequence goes on from NC_072411.2 coordinate 1,359,037, forward strand.
TCTACACCGCTATCTGTATAAACATGGAAATATCCACACCGCTATCTGTATAAACATGGATATATCTACACCGCGATCTGTATAAACATGGAAATATCTACACCGCGATCTGTATAAACATGTTAATATCTTCACCTCGATCTGTATAAACATGGAAATATCTTCACCACGATCTGTATAAACATGTAAATATCTACACCGCTATCTGTATAAACATGGTAATGCCTACACCACCATCTATATAAACAGGGAAATATCTACACCGCCATCTGTATAAACATGGAAATATCTACACTGCCATCTGTAGAAAGATGGAAATATCTACACCGATATGTCTATAAGTATGGAAATATCTATACCACCATCCCTATAAACATGAAAATATCTACAATGCCTTCTCCTTAAAGATGGAAGTATCTACTCTGCCATGTGTATAAACCGGAAATATCTACACCACATGTGTAAACATGGAAATATATACACCGCTGTCTGTATAAACATGGAAATATCTACACCGCCATCTGCATGACCATGGAATTATCTATGCCGCCATCTGTATAAACATGGAAATATGTACACGGCCATCTGTGTATAGATGGAAATATCAACACCGCCGTCTGTACAAACATGGAAATATCTACACCGCTATCTCTATAAACATGGAAATATCTGCTCTGCCATCTGTAAAAACATGGAAATATCTATACAGTCATCTGTATAAACATGGAAATATATACAATGCCATCTGTATACACATGGAAATATCTACACCGCCATCTCTATAAACATGAAAATATCTACACTGCCATCTCCATAAACATGGAACTAACTACTCCGCCATCTGTATAAACATGGAAACATCTACACCGCCATCTGTGTGAATAAGGAAATATCTACAATGACATCTGTATAAAGATATAAATATCTGCACCGCGAGCCGTATAAACATGGAAATATCTACATCGCTATCTGTATAAACGTGGAAATATCAACACCGTTATCGGTATAAACATGGAAATATCTACAACGCCATCTATATAAACATGGAAATATCTACACCGCTATGTCTATAAATATGGAAATACCTACACCGCTATCTCTATAAACATGGAAATATCTACACCGCTATCTGTATAAACATGGAAATATCCACACCGATTTCTGTGTAAACATGGAAATATCTACACCGCGATCTGTATAAACATGGAAATATCTACACCGCGATCTGTATAAACATGGAAATATCTTCACCTCGATCTGTATAAACATGGAAATATCTTCACCACGATCTGTATAAACATGGAAATATCTACACCGCTATCTGTATAAACATGGTAATATCTACACCACCATCTATATAAACATGGAAATATCTACACCGCCATCTGTATAAACATGGAAATATCTACAATGCCATCTGTAGAAAGATGGAAATATCTACACCGCAATCTGTGTAAACATGGAAATATCTACACAGATATCTGTAAAAACATGGAAATATCCACACCGCCATCTGTACAAACATGGAAATATCTACACCGCCATCTGTATAAGCATGGAAATATCTACAGCGACATCTCTATAAACATTGAAATATCTAAACTTCCATCTGTAAAAACATGGAAATATCTACACAGTCATCGGAATAAACATGGAAATATCTACACCACCATCTGTATAAACATGGAAATACCTACAATACCATCAGTATACACATGGAAATATCTACACAGAGATCTGTATAAATATGGAAATATCTACACAGACATCTGTATAAATACGGAAATATCTACACCGCCATCTGTATAAACATGGAAATACCTACACTGCCATCTGTAGAAAGATGGAAATATCTACACCGCTATCTCAATAAATATGGAAATATCTACACCGCCATCTCTATAAATATAAAAATATCTACACTGCCATCTCCATAAAGATGGAAGTATCTACTCCGCCTTGTGTATAAACACGGAAATATCCTCACCACCATCTGTGTAAACATGGAAATATCTACACCGCTGTCTGTATAAACATGGAAATATCTACACCGCCATCTGCATGTACATGGAAATATCTACGCCGCCATCTGTATAATAATGGAAATATCTACACGGCCATCTGTGTATAGATGGAAATATCAACACCGCCATCTGTACAAACATGGAAATATCTACACCGCTATCTCTATAAACATGGAAATATCTGCTCTGCCATCTGTTAAAACATGGAAATACCTATACAGTCATCTGTATAAACATGGAAATATCTACAATGCCATCTGTATACACATGGAAATAAATACACAGCCATCTGTATAAACATGTAAATATTTACACTGCTATCTCTATAAACATGGAAATATCTACACCGCCATCTCTATAAACATGAAATTATCTACACTGCCATCTCCATAAAGATGGAACTAACTACTCCGCCATCTGTATAAACATGGAAACATCTACACCACCATCTGTGTGAATCAGGAAATATCTACAATGCCATCTGTACAAAGATATAAATATCTGCACCGCGAGCTGTATAAACATGGAAATATCTACATCGCTATCTGTATAAACGTGGAAATATCAACACCGCTATCGGTATAAACATGGAAATATCTACAACGCCATCTATATAAAGATGGAAATATCTACATCGCTATGTCTATAAACATGGAAATACCTACACCGCAATCTCTATAAACATGGAAATATCTACACCGCTATCTGTATAAACATGGAAATATCTACACCGCTATCTGAATAAACATAGAAATATCTACACCGCGATCTGTATAAACATGGAAATATCTTAACCACGATCTGTATAAACATGGAAATATCTACACCGCTATCTGTATAAACATGGTAATATCTACACCACCATCTATATAAACTTGGAAATATCCACACCGCCATCTGTATAAACATGGAAATATCTACAATGCCATCTGTAGAAAGATGGAAATATCTACACCGCAATCTGTGTAAACATGGAAATATCTACACCGATATTTGTAAAAACATGGAAATATCTACAACGCCATCTGTATAAACATGGAAATATCTACACCGCGATCTGTATAAACATGGAAATATCTACAGCGCCATCTCTATAAACATTGAAATATCTACACCCCCATCTGTAAAAACATGGAAATATCTACACAGTCATCTGAATAAACATGGAAGTATCTACACCACCATCTGTATAAACATGGAAATACCTACAATACCATCAGTATACACATGGAAATATCTACACAGACAGCAGTATAAATATGGAAATATCTTCACCGCCATCTGTATAAACATGGAAATATCTACACGGCCATCTGTGTATAGATGGAAATATCAACACCGCCTTCTGTACAAACATGGAAATATCTACAGCGCTACCTCTATAAACATGGAAATATCTGCACTGCCATCTGTAAAAACATGGAAATACCTATACAGTCATCTGTATAAACATGGAAATATCTACAATGCCATCTGTATACCCATGGAAATATCTACACAGCCATCTGTATAAGCATGTAAATATCTACACTGCTATCTCTATAAACATGGAAATATCTACACCACCATTTCTATAAACATAAAAATATCTACATTGCCATGTCCATAAACATGGAACTAACTACTCCACCATCTGTATAAACAAGGAAACATCTACACCGCCATCAGTGTGAATAAGGAAATATCTACAATGCCATCTGTATAAAGATATAATATCTGCACCGCGAGCTGCATAAACATGGAAATATCTACAGCGCTATCAGTATAAACGTGGAAATACCAACACCGCTATCTGTATAAACATGGAAATATCTTCAACGCCATCTATATAAACATGGAAATACCTACACCGCTATGACTATAAACATGGAAATCCCTACACCGCTATGTCTATAAACATGGAAATATCTACACCGCTATCTGTATAAACATGGGAATATCTACACCGCTATCTGTATAAACATGGAAATATCTACACGGCGTTCTCTAGAAATATGGAAATATCTTCACCGCGGTCTGTATAAACATGGAAATATCTTCACCACGATCTGTATAAACATGGAAATATATACACCGCTGTCTGTATAAACATGGTAATATCTACACCACCATCCATATAAACATGGAAATATATACACCGCCATCTGTATAAACATGGAAATATCTACAATGCCATCTGTAGAAAGATGGAAATATCTACACCGCAATCTGTGTAAACATGGAAATATCTACACCGATATCTGTAAAAACATGGAAATATCTACACCGCTATCTGCATAAACATGGAAATCTCTACACCGCGATCTGTATAAACATGGAAATATCTACAGCGCCATCTCTATAAACATTGAAATATCTACACTGCCATCTGTAAAAAGATGGAAATATCTACACAGTCATCTGAATAAACATGGAAATATCTACACCACCATCTGTATAAACATGGAAATACCTACAATACCATCTGTATACACATGGAAATACCTACACAGACATTTGTATAAATATGGAAATATCTGCACCGCCATCTGTATAAACATGGAAATATCTACACTGCCATCTGTAGAAAGATGGAAATATGTACACCGCTATCTCTATAAATATGGAAATATCTACACCGCCATCTCTATAAACATGAAAATATCTACACTGCCATCTCCATAAAGATGGAAGTATCTACTCCGCCATGTGTATAAACACGGAAATATCTACACCACCATCTGTGTAAACATGGAAATATCTACACCGCCATCTGCATGTCCATGGAAATATCTACGCCGCCATCTGTATAAACATGGAAATATCTACACGGCCATCTGTGTATAGATGGAAATATCAACACCGCCATCTGTACAAACATGGAAATATCTACACCGCTATCTCTATAAACATGGAAATATCTGCACTGCCATCTGTAAAAACATGGAAATACCTATACAGTCATCTGTATAAACATGGAAATATCTACAATGCCATCTGTATACACATGGAAATATCTTCACAGCCATCTGAATAAACATGTATATATCTACACTGCTATCTCTATAAACATGGAAATATCTACACCGCCATCTCTATAAACATGAAAATATCTACACTGTCATTTCCATAAACATTGAACTAACTACTCCGCCATCTGTATAAACAAGGAAACATCTACACCGCCATCAGTGTGAATAAGGAAATATCTACAATGCCATCTGTATAAAGATATATATATCTGCACCGCCAGCTGTATAAACATGGAAATATATACATCGCTATCAGTATAGACGTGGAAATACCAACACCGCTATCGGTATAAGCATGGAAATATCTACAACGCCATCTATATAAACATGGAAATATCTACACCGCTATGACTATAAACATGGAAATACCTACACCGCTATGTCTATAAACATGGAAATACCTACACCGCTATGTCTATAAACATGGAAATATCTACACCGCTATCTGGATAAACGGGAATATCTACACCGCTATCTGTATAAACATGGAAATATCTACACCGCGATCTCTATAAACATGGAAATATCTACACCGCGATCTGTATAAACATGGAAATATCTTCACCACGATCTGTATAAACATGGAATTATATACACCGCTATCTGTATAAACATGGTAATATCTACACCACCATCCATATAAATATGGAAATATCTACACCGCCATCTATATAAACATGGAAATATCTACAATGCCATCTGTAGAAAGATGGAAATATCTACACCGCAATCTGTGTAAACATGGAAATATCTACACCGATATCTGTAAAAACATGGAAATATCTACACCGCTATCTGTATAAACATGGAAATCTCTACACCGCGATCTGTATAAACATGGAAATATCTACAGCGCCATCTCTATAAACATTGAAATATCTACACTGCCATCGGTTAAAACATGGAAATATCTACACAGTCATCTGAATAAACAGGGAAATATCTACACCACCATCTGTATAAACATGGAAATAACTACAATACCATCTGTATACACATGGAAATACCTACACAGACATTTGTATAAATATGGAAATATCTACACCGCCATCTGTATACCCATGGAAATATCTACACAGCCATCTGTATAAGCATGTAAATATCTACACTGCTATCTCTATAAACATGGAAATATCTACACCACCATTTCTATAAACATAAAAATATCTACATTGCCATGTCCATAAACATGGAACTAACTACTCCGCCATCTGTATAAACAAGGAAACATCTACACCGCCATCAGTGTGAATAAGGAAATATCTACAATGCCATCTGAATAAAAATATAATATCTGCACCGCGAGTTGCATAAACATGGAAATATCTACAGCGCTATCAGTATAAACGTGGAAATACCAACACCGCTATCGGTATAAACATGGAAATACCTTCATCGCCATCTATATAAATATGGAAATATCTACACCGCTATGACTATAAACATGGAAATACCCACACCGCTATGTCTATAAACATGGAAACATCTACACCGCTATCTGTATAAACATGGGAAGATCTACACCGCTATCTGTATAAACATGGAAATATCTACACGGCGTTCTCTATAAATATGGAAATATCTTCACCGCGATCTGTATAAACATGGAAATATCTTCACCACGATCTGTATAAACATGGAAATATATACACCGCTATCTGTATAAACATGGTAATATCGACCCCACCATCCATATAAACATGGAAATATATACACCGCCATCTGTATAAACATGGAAATATCTACAATGCCATCTGTAGAAAGATGGAAATATCTTCACCGCAATCTGTGTAAACATGGAAATATCTACTCCGATATCTGTAAAAACATGGAAATATCTACACTGCTATCTGCATAAACATGGAAATCTCTACACCGCGATCTGTATAAACATGGAAATATCTACAGCTCCATCTCTATAAACATTGAAATATCTACACTGCCATCTGTAAAAACATGGAAATAACTAAACAGTCATCTGAATTAACATGGAAATATCTACACCACCATCTGTATAAACATGGAAATACTTACAATACAATCTGTATACACATGGAAATATCTACACAGACATCTGTATAAATATGGAAATATGTACACCGCCATCTGTATAAACATGGAAATATCTACACTGCCATCTGTAGAAAGATATAAATATCTGCACCGCGAGCTGTATAAACATGGAAATACCTACATCGCTATCTGTATAAACGTGGAAATACCAACACTGCTATCGGTATAAACATGGAAATACCTACAACGCCATCTATATAAACATGGAAATATCTACACCGCTATGTCTATAAACATGGAAATTCCTACACCGCTATCTCTATAAGCATGGAAATATCCACACCGCCATCTGCATATCCATGGAAATATGTACAGCGCCATCTATATAAAGATGGAAATATCTACACGGCAATCTGTGTACAGATGGAAATATCAACACCGCCATCTGTACAAACATGGAAATATCTCCACTGCTATCTCTATAAACATCGAAATATCTACACCGTGATCAGTATAAACATGGAAATACTTACAAAGTTATCTGTATAAACATGGAAATATCTACACCGGCATCTGTATAAACATGGAAATATCTACACAGCCATGTGTACATACATGGAAATATCTACACCGCTCTCTATATAAACATGGAAATAACTACACCACTATCTGTATATACATGGAAATATCTACACCGCCATCTACATATCCATAGAAATATCTGCGCCGCCATCTGTATAAACATGGAAATATCTACACGGTCATCTGTGTATAGATGGAAATATCAACACCGCCATCTGTACAAACATGGAAATATCTGCACCCCTTTCTGTATAGACATGGAAATATCTACACCGCGGTCTGTATAAACATGGAAATATCTACAACGCTATCTGTATAAACATGGAAATATATACTCCGCTATCTCTATAAACATGGATATATCTACACCGTGATCTGTATAAACATGGAAATATTTACACCGATATCTGTATAAACATGGAAATTTCTACACCGTTATCTGTATAAATATGGAAATATCTACACCGCTATCTCTATAAACATGGAAATATGTGCAACGCCATCTGTATAAACATGGAAATACCTATACAGTCATCTGTGTAAACATGGAAATATCTACACCACCATCTGTATAAACATGGAAATATCTACAATGCCATCTGTATACACATGGAAATACCTACACGGCAATCTGTGTATAGATGGAAACATCATCACCGTCATGTGTACAAACACGGAAATATCTACATTGCTATCTCTATAAACATGGAAATATCTACACCGCTATCTGTATAAACATGGAAATACCTACACCGCTATCTGTATAAACATGGAAATATCTACAACGCTATCTGTGTAAACATGGAAATATCTACAACGCCATCTGTGTAAACATGGAAATATCTACACAGCTATCTTTGTAAACTCGGAAATATCTACACCACTATCTGTGTAAAGATGGAAATACCTACACCGCAATCTGTGCAAAGATGGAAATATCTACACCGCTATCTCAGTAAACACGGAAATATCAACACCACCATCTGCATAAACATGGAAATATCTACACCGCCATCTGTATAAACATGGAAATATCTACACCGCTATCTGTATTAGCATGGAAATACCTACACCGCTATCCGTATAAACATGAAAATATCAACACCGCTATCCGTATAAACATGGAAATATCTACACCGCTATCACTATAAACATGGAAATTCCTACACCGCTATCACTATAAACATGGAAATATCTACACCGCTATATGTATTAATATGGAAATATCTACACCGCTATCTCTAAAAACATGGAAATATCTACACCACTATCTGTATAAACATGGAAATGTCTACACCGCTATCTCAATAAACATGGAAATATCTACACCGCCATCTGTGTAAACATGGAAATATCTACACCGCTACCTGTATTAAAATGGAAATATCTACACTGCTCTCTTTAAAAACGTGGAAATATCTACACCGCTATCTGTATAAACATGGAAATATCTACACCGCCATCTCTATAAACGTGGAGGTATCTACACCGCCATCTTTAAAAACATGGAAATATGTACATACTCATCTGTATTAACATGGAAATATCTACACTATCATCTGTAGAAACATGGAAATATCTACACTGCCAGGAGCTCAAGAGCAGCCTGGGCAATACAGCAAGGCCTCATCTCTACAAAAAAATTAGAAATATTAGCTGGCCATGGTCGTGTGCACCTGTAGTCCCAGCTTCTGAGGAGGCTGAGGTGGGAGGATCTACGGAGCCCAGGATTTTAAGGCTGCAGTGAGTTTGGATAACGACTGCACTCCAACCTGGATGACAGAACAACAACCTGTTTCAAAAAAGAAAAAAGAAAAAAAAACCTAAAAACTAAAAACTTGATGTAGTTTGCTAGTAACTAAACAGCAAATTAATTGTAACATGCTTACATATCAACGATGTCTTTCTTCTTTGATCATAAACCTGCTCACTAAGAAGCTGCTGAAGTCCATGGTAGTGACAGGTACATGTCTGCATCCTTGTCCTGACCTGCATCTTCTTTGATTGTCCCCATCTGTGTCTCCGACTGGCACTGCCGAACCGTCTTGCTACCTGATCAATGTTGTACTGAACCGGACTGCTAACTGATCAATGTTGTCGAGCTCACTGCACAAAGCTGTTCTTACAAGGTAGATTTCTGCCTGGAATAGCCATACTTACACTGTTTATATTCCTTACTCCTGACCCATCCAACGCAGCACAAGTTCTATTTATTGCCATAGAAACATAGGTCATTTGGAAACCCCTCCTTCATTTCTATGGAATGTTCAAACATTTCTGACATTTTGGACTCTGTTCTAGCCTCTTGTTAAATATATCCAGAAAAGAGACAAAGCTTTATGGGGGGGCTGTATGCACACATATGCTATAGAATAAGCTATCTAAATGCTTAGAAATACTTTCCATCTGTCACCGCACCTTAATAGGTACACAGAAATTAAGTATGCGTATATCTGTCTGTATAGATACGTATAAATATATATCCCCAAAACAAAAACTCATTCTCTTACTTATACATAGGTAGAATATAGGTGAATATACATATACATTTATAGGTAGAACAAAAAAACCCTCAGCCTCTTTAGGGCCATGTGTTTTCTCTGAGTAATTGTCACAATTAATTATAATACATGTGTATGCCTTTTTAGATAAATTTCATCAGACCAGTTTCTGTCTGGTTGGAAAATAATAACTGCCTATTTGCTAAGTGCCCCTGCCCCCATACTATGTTCCAGTGAACTAAAGACCTCTGGCAATCATAGATTTACAACTCAGCAAGATTAAACAATTTATTGTTATTTATGACATCCAAGCTGTATCTTCTGTATTATATTCCACATTAGCATCTATCACCTTACATTTGGGAGATCCTGTCCAAAAAATGATTGTGCCTCCTAACCAAACATTCAGCAGGGCTGCAGGAACAGGCCCCCTGAACAAACATCCTGCCAAAGTACTTTAAAGCACCGTGAGCTCCCACAGCTGTGCATTTTCAGATGACTCAGCAGATTAGCGTGGAGTCTCTTAGCCTGTGCTTGGTCTGTTCCTTTCAGTGATCTCTCACATGGCCCAGTCCATTCGGTTTCAAAATCCTCATGAAATGAGCAGATTATGATCTGGCTTCAGTAGAGGGCCATGGGATGGGCATGGAGGGGAGAGGGTTTGCTCTTAACACAGCCTGAGCCTCAGAAAGGTTTCAGATGGAAAAGCATGGCACTGACTCAGCTCATGCTTAACAGGAAATAATGCACAGACCACACCAAAAAAGCCCTTTATGTTGTGTGAAAGTCTATGCCGGAGCAGCTGCTGCCACCTCATGTACTGTGATACAGTGTGCATGTGTGTGTTTGTGTGTGCATGAGTGTGAGTATGCACACAAATGTGTGCTGGGAGGGGGAGGAGATCACACCTTCCACAGTCGCCACCTCAGCCTTAGCTAGCAGCGTGGAGAATTGCCAAAAGTCAACAGGAAGCTGCACCAAAGCAACTGTGATCACCACATCAGCAGGCGCTTTCTGGTTAGTAAAGCTACTGGGACTGAAAAACACACACGATCTCGTCCTTCTTTTATTTTAATCAGAGCAAACTATTTTTATAATAATTGTGTTATATGAATAAATAATTCATAATGCTGTAACCCATTATCACATTCAATCCTCCCAACAACCCTAGAAGATATGTAGACAAGTATTATTACTTTCCCTATTTTTATAAATGAGGAAATAAACCCCAGGAGGCTAGGCGACTTCCCCACGGTCATAGAAGTTGCAAACAGTAGTATCATGATTCAAATCCAAAGCTTCTCCTTTTGTCTTTATCATTTTAATTTTGAAGGTAATGCATATGGATGTATGATCTTTTAAATCCAGAGATGTATATGGAATAGATAGGAAAAGGGACTCTCCTTCCACATTATACACCCCCTCCACCCAAGCTATATACACTGTTGACTAGAGTATGTCCTTTCAATCCTATTTTCTATGCCTACATTATATACAGAAAAGCAGGATTACGTTACACACAATATTCCAGTCATTGCTGTTTTTCACCAACAAGCTATCATTCACATCTTTTTCATACTACATATAAATTTATATCCTTTATTTTAGTGGTGTATATTGTGCAGTTGTGTCATAAATTATGTACCTGTTCTCTGTTGAACATATAGATTTTTTCTGAGTTTTTCCTTAGCAAAATGCTGCAGTGAGTACCCTTGTACACAGATGTTTGTACATTTGTTCTAGAAAAATCTACAGTAAAGATTCTTAGATTAAGAGATTCCCAGGTTATTAGAAAACTACTCTATTAATTTAGATATATACTTCCAAATTGCCTGACCAAAAAGTTATGTCAATTTAACTTCTATGAACAGTATACAAACATGACAATTTTCCATCACCTACACCAACTCTGGGTAATTTCATCTTTTTTACAAGTTGATGGATTGTTTTCATTTATATTTCTCTGGTTATTAATAAGGTTGGCCACCTGTTCATGTGTTATTATTGATGATATTTGCATTGAATTGTTTGAATTTTCTTGATTTCAAAAAACGTTTTACATGTCATAGATATTAAATATTTGTTGTAAAACTCTCCTTCCAGTATTGTGTATGTGTTTGGTCAAGTAGAATAAACTCTCGTCCTCTGATTTCAGATTCCTTTCTCTTTCCATTAGAAATCCCTAAATGTAAAACTACATATTGATAGCTAAAAACCAGGATGTTTACTAGAGAAAAAGAATACAAAGGCAATAATTAAATATTATATTTATACAAAATACCTACTAGTACAAACTTAAAAAGAGAAAGTAAAAGTCAAATGCTTCTACGACTTCAGACTAAGAAAAAGAACTTTTGAGGTTGAATGTTCCTGAAATTTTTCTTTTCATACAACTACGGACATGACTTCAAAAGTTGATGTGACTAAAAAATGTAAGATATGAAAGATATTTGAAGACTCAGAGAAGGTGGATTTTCATTTTAACAAGTCACATATATATTCTAGATATCCTCTTATTCGTAACTAAGAGAGTCAAATCAGATGAAAGAATCTAAAAATTTCCCTTTGACTGTGTTAAGTAGAAGTAGTAGAGGCATATTGGCCAAATCTTGAGTGTTTGCAAATTGACTCTTAAGGCTATAGGCTGGCACAGGTCATTGAAGCCCTAGCTTTTTATCTTTAATTTTAAAATCCCCAAACAATTTATACTAATTTTTCTTGTCCATTATTTCCAAATAATCTTGTTTAAAGGTTATTACAGTGCTTGCTCATGTTACTGTTGTCTAACAGAAGGGTATCCGGGGCCTTAAAACTGAGAGGGTTAGGATTAATGATTCCAATACCTATGCTTGGACATCTCCAAAAGTGGGCTCCAACTTCTTGTCCTCAAGTCTGTATAGAAACTAGCAAACTTCCAGAGTTCACAAAAGGCTCAAAGAGAACAGATGTTTTATAGAAAATTCTTAGAGCAAGTTTCACGCATAATGTTGCTGATGCGTGTCTGCCTTTTCAATAAACATCACTATGCTTTATCACAAGATTTAATAAAGCAGCTTAGTTAAAAATGCCATCTGGGTCTCTGGACACATTAAACAAAGCTTAAAATAACCACCCCAGCAACTGGGAGGACCCAGCTGTTCTCATAATCTGTCCCACTCCTTTTACTTCCCCATAAAAAGAGGGAATGAAGACCACAGACTAAAAGCATCCAGAAGGAACTGACACAAACAGGGAGATAGATGGAGCCAAGGGCTCCTGTAAGTTTGCTATTGCTCACATAATAGATTTGCTAATTCCACAACCTGCGGATGGTGATTAAGAACGGGAAGCAGAAAGAGGGAAGAGAGAATCATAGAAGGGCTCATTCAAGTTTTCTAATGTATCACAAACCTGTCCTCCCTAATGTCTGGATCATAGCAGCCCATTCCATTCACCTATTCTCTAGTGAACTCCAATAGAAAATACAAAGCCATCACCACCCAGTTCTTTCTCCCTTCTAGAGATGAGATATTAGCCACCCAATCCCAGATTCTCAGATCCATTCCAGGAAAGAAGCCCTAGGTATTGAAGCACAGCTTTCCCTCCCTCCCTTCTTTCTTCCACCCCAAGATTTGTTCCCCAGATAGTTCTAGTAAATGCAAAACCAAGTATATTCTCATTCTTTAGAGCAACCAGCTTTTCATGGCCAACTGGAATCAAACACAACCTGCACAAACATCTATCTGGAGGACACTCCCAAGGCTCCTACTGAGCCAGCCTTCTGCATACCACTGCATTTCAGCTTCCTAGTTCACAAGACACAGAGATATTCTTGAATTCTGCAAGGTGCACTGTGTGTTAATATCTTGGCTGCTCATCATGTGGCCAATAAAGGGCATGACTAGTCAACAAATAAATTTTCTCTTGGCTAAAACTTGCAACAAAACTGTAAGCTGTTTACCAAGGGGCCCACTACAGGTTATATTCAATATATACAGTCAAATCCTAACTATCTGAGATATATTCAGTTGGCCATACACCTTTATATTTCAGTAAAAGGTCTTTACATTTCCCAGTGCTATCGATGTTACAAAGTGCTTTCATATGCAGTGCTTCATCTGATTTCCAGGATAATTAAATGATCCTGTCATACCTGATTTTTAGATGAGGAAACAAGTGGTTTCTGGGTATTTCAAGAGGCTAACGCATCTGCCCTCCAACTTGTATGTGAAAACCAAAAACAAAATTCCAAGGCCCTTCAACCATCTGAATGGACTTTGACTCTTTTGGTCAATATATGGCAGAGCTAGGAAAAGAAGGTGAGTCTTCCAGCTGCTGATACAGGGTTTTTTTCTGCCATACTCCTTTACCTCCAAGGCTAAAGTCAAAAGAGGGTGTGGTTATCACATGAAAAAATCTGGTTTGGATTTCCCAAATGTGTATGTAGTATTTGGGGATTTACCTTAATTTAACCTACAGTTCTTTTGGGTTGTAACAGTCTGACTCCATTTTTGAAAACAAAACAAAATCGATTTTAAATGCTGAATTATAGATCTTTGCTGTCCAGTATGGTAGCTACTAACCACTTATGGTTATTTGCATTTCTATTTTAATTAATTAAAATTCAGTAAAATGCAAAATTCAGTTCTTCAGTTGCTCTAGCCACATTTCAAGTGTTACAGTAGTCACATATGGCTAGTGGCTGGGACAATGCAGATTATAGAACAGTTCCATCATCAAAGAAACTTCTATTGAACAGTGCTATTATATAATGTCATCTCCAGAGAAAGAAGACTTTAGAAAAAGTCAGAAACGGCCGGGTGCAGTGGCTCACACGTGTAATCCCAGCACTTTGGGAGGCCAAGGCAGGCAGATCCCTTGAGGTCAGGAGTTCAAGACCAGCCTGGCCAACATGGTGAAACCCCGTCTCTAGTAAAAATACAAAAAATTAGCTAGGCGTGGTGGTGCATGCCTGTAACCACAGCTACTCAGGAGGCTAAGTTGGGAGAATCACTGGAACCCAGGAGACAGAAGTTGTAGTGAGCCAAGATTGTGCCACTGCACTCTAGCCTGGGTGACAGAGCAAGACTCCATCTCAAAAAAAAAAAAAAAAGAAAAAGAAAAAGTCAGAAACATCTTGAGGCAGGCATAGTGCTGTCATCTGTCCAATATTGAAGATGATTTAAGAATAAGAAAGAAGAAGAGAACAAAGAAGAGAAAAAGAAGTTGCCTTAGGTGTACCTACCCAGAAAAGGACAAGGGCATTCCTGTAGTCATTGTGTTGTATTTTAGCTCTTAAACTTTTTAAGAGATTAGAATAATTTGACACATAGAAGATCTAAAACACTGAAGAGGCTCTGAAGCAGATAAAAGTAGAAAGAAAATAAAAAACTAATTAGTTACAAACTAAGCTTAACCACAATTCGTTTAAACGATACTATTTACTCTTCACATGATTGGTTTTTCTTTTGCTTTATAGTATGACATAGTTTATATCTTTAAAGGGGAATTAAAATATTTCTGGGAATTTTTAAAAGTAAGTTCACACAGCCACAAAAAAACTACAGAAACAGATAAAACCTATCTTCTCATTTATTCCCTAATCCATTCAAATTAAATATAAAAATCCAAGCAGCCACAGTGATATTCAAAAAAGCAAAAGTGAGACAAAACAAAATTCATTTGTCACCTGTGGAGGTAGTTAGCTCACCTAATCTTCACTCCAAACACCAGTAATTTTTAAAAGACAGAAATAAACATATGTTCTGCCTTCCCGGAAGGAACTATGTTTCAGGGTAGCCAAATAACCCAGTTGTGAAGAAAATGGTCTGCTTATAGAAAAATGCCAGCTAAAACATGTAGATAGAATTAGAGAATTAGAAATTCACCATTTTGAAACCCCTAATGAAATAATCAACTCAAGCAAGGATCATTAATAAATGCTAAAACAATCAAGTAACTATTGATACAGAATATAACTGAATATACACATGGTACAAAGTTCACGTCACAGACTACTGGCTTGACCCAAGGGGGAATATAGCAGAGGAGATAGGCAGTGATCACCCTAACCTTGCGATCATCTCACCATCACTAATGATGGGATGTGAATACACATTATTGCCTATGAAATAGTCTTTAAAAAAGAAGTTGAACCTGAATCTAACTAAACCTTGCAATGGGCTGAACGTGTATGTCTTCCCCAAATTAATATGTTGACATCCTAACCCCAAAGGTGCTGGTATTAAAAGGTGGGGCCTTTAGGGGGTCATTAGATCATAAGGACAGAGGCTTCATGATTGGAATTAGTGCCCTTATAAAAGAGGCCCCAGAGAGCTAGCTAGTCTCTCCCACTATGTGAGGGCCCAGCAAGAAGGCCAATCTATGAACCAGAAAGTTGGTCCTAACCAGATATCAAAACCACATGCTCCTTGATTTTAAACTTGCTAGCCTCTAGGACTGTGAGAAATAAATTTCTGTTCTTTATAAGTCATCCAGTTTTTGGTATTTTGTTATAGCAGGCCTAAAAGCCTTTAGAACTAACTTCCAGTTAACCAGGAAAAAACAGAGTGAAAAGTTAAATGACACCATAAAAAGCAACCAGAAAATTCCAGAAGGGGAAATATTCTACAGGACAACTGACTAGTTTTTCAACAAGTCAATTTCACTAAATAAATACATAAACAAAGAGTATGTGTATTTTCCAGGTTAAAAAAGTCTTGAGCTAAATAATCAAATGCAATGTGTATCCCTTGATTAGAAGAAACTAATTTGAACAAACCAGCCACAAAAGATATTTCAGGGAGACCAAGCTGGAAGGATCACTTGAGGCCAGGAGTTTGAGACCAGCCTGGGCAACGTAGTAAGACCTCCATCTCTACAAAAACAATAAATTAGCTGGGCATGGTGGTGTGCACCTCTAGTCCTAGCTACTCAGGAAGCTGAGGCAGGAAGATCACTTGAGCCCAGGAGTTTGAGGCTGCAATGAGCTATGATTGTTTCACTGCACTTCAGGCTGTGTGAAAGAGCAAGTCTTTGTCTCAAAAAATAAAAGGACATTTCATAATAATTGAGGAAATCTGAATGTGGACTGGGTAATAAATGATATAAAAAAGCCATTTTTTATTTTGTTTGAAAAGATGATTTTGTAACTATACAGGAAAATGTTCTTAATTTTTTAGAAATCTGTACTAAAGAATTTAGGGGTAAAATATCATTTTCTTTAATATACTTTCAAACACAAGCAAAAAATAGTCATGACACAAATATAGCAAAATGTTTACAATCTATGTTCTATGCTTGCCTGTGAGTGCCATTAATCTCATCTCTCTGCTTTTCTGAAAGTTTGAACATTTCAAAGTTTTATAATAAATTTTTTTACATCCCATAATTTTATAATAATTTTTTTAAAGTTTGAAGCAAATCAACAACTATAGCTTCAAAAATATCCTGACCCACAATAAACATTGAACAGGGTATATTTCTCCCATTTCCTAAAAAAGTTGGCCCAGGAAGGAGTATGAGAGCTGCCATAGCTCTCCCAAGGCTCATTATTCTCCATCACTCCATGGGAAATCCCAAAATAAATTTTTAAAAAAGTTGTTTAAATTTATAATGTTTTTGATTCTATAATAATTTTATAATAAAATAATTGTAAAATGTTTTTGATTTTATAATTTATAAAAATTTTTATACATGTTTATGTTTGAAATGTCTATTTCAAACTTTATGAGATATTAAAATATAAGTAATATAGTTCATCATTTTAGAAATGCCATGCTTTTCTTCTCCAGCAATTACATAATCAAAGAGTAACCGTAGTTTTTCCTAGAACATTGCTTTGTAGGCTGGGCATGGTGGTTCATGACACTTTAGGAGGCCAAGGCAGGCAGATCTCTTGAGATCAGGAGTTTGAGACTAGACTGGGCAACAGAGAGAAACCCTATGAGTAGTAAAAACACAAAAATCAGCTGTGCGTAGTGTTGTGCACCTATAGCCCCAGCTACTCAGGAGGCTGAGGTGGGAAGATCACCTGAATCTGGGGAGGTCAAGGCTACAGTGAGCCAAGACTGTACCATTGCTCTCCAGCCTGGGCAACAAAGTGAGACCCTGTGTCAAAAAAAAAATGAAATTTAATTGAAAAAAAGAAAATTGCTTTGTAAAATTAATTTTTCAATCAAAACCAAGATTTTTCAGATATAGAGAATGCAGCCCACTGGTCAGATTTGTCAGTTCAAAGAGAAAAAATTCTAGTTTCCTATTTTTCTAGCCTGCTTATGATTATCCAATAGGATATCAAAAAAGACCAAAGCCTTTGGGATCCATGTTCAGTATTCCTGAGTCTAACTCAGGATGCCAAATCAGGAGACAAGCACACTCTCATCAATTTTCAATCATTCGAGACCAATTTTGCTTATAATTATCCAGTTCTTTTAGACCACCTTTCTCCTGAAGCCAGCCTTATGGCTATTCACTTCACTTTAGCATAAGCCCCCAAGAAGGTGAACAAAATGAGGAAACGATTGGTTAAAGTTGGCATTTGAAATTCTGAAACATGTCCACCATTCCCTTCACCCATGCCCGCCCCTCTTAGAAGTAGTACTTTCAGATTATTTAAGAGTCAATGCTTCTATGTGGATTTTGTCATCTGTCCTTTATAACAGCTAGTAGGTTTAATTTGACTCTATTTTCAGCATATATTGACCTATGCTAATTATCTGTTAAAATAAATTCCACTCTTAGAGTTAATAAAGTGTGTGTGTCATGGAAGACCCATTGAAGTAAGAAGCTGAGGAGCCCTTATGGTAAAGTGGGACAAGAAATAATAAGACATAATAATTTTCCCATGCAAATCAACAACCGTAGCTTCAAAAATATCTTGACCCACAACAAGTATTGGACAGGCCATGTTTCTCTCACTCCCTAAAAAATTGGCTCGGGAAGGAGTATGAGAGCTCCCATAGCTCTCCCAAGGCTCATTATTCTCCATCACTCCACAGGAACAGCCTGTCAGAGAAGAGTGAAAGACCATTTGTCAACCTCTCTTCAACTCCCTGATTCTAGCCAAACTTCATCAATCTCAAGTGAGGAGCCAGAGAGAAATCAAACCCCATATATCCAGCATCATTGTCTACTGGAGTCAAAAATCACAATTCCACTACCCACCCCAACACCATTGGCCCTGTTTCTCCCAATTGCTTTTTATTGTGTTTTTTAAAAAATCCTCTTTCCCTATCTCTGCAACACCGAGAAGGAGGAATTATAGTAGATAAATATGAAGCATGGAGATCCTTTAAAAATGTTTTTAATAATAAATGAGAAAATGAAAAGGAGAGGGTTGGGAAGGAAGGAGGGAATTCAAATGCCAGGGAATTGTGCAGTTTCGCTTTTAAAGATGTTAACACTCATTTATACATCTGCAAGACACTCCCCTTAAAGAAAAGTTCTATGAGTGTGGGTCTGGTTGCATGAATAAGGATAAAATTACTTTTTTAGACGATGTTTCCCACATATCATTCAGAGACCCCTGAAGTTAGGTATCCCTCTTGTAGATGTCCTTGAGATGCTGCTGGACCTGGGAAAGAGGAAACTGGGATACGGGTCTATGCCAAAAGGTGCTTCTAGTTATAGGACAGAGAGGAATGGGGCAGAGGGAGAAAAACCCGAAGTCTGAGAATCTGGATTGCAGAAGACTACCGAGGTCGTGGGAGAAGGGAGAGAAAACAAGGATGAAAAGCGAAAGGGGAAGAGGCATGAAATGTTGTCAAATGTCAAAAGGCATTTGGAGAGAAGTTGGGAATTGCATTAAGAAAACCACTGCAAATCTCGTTTCAGACCATTTAGAGATATGCCCCCTGGGAACTGCGAGCTCAGGCTGTTTAGCATCAAACAAATGGATCCACTCCATCCCTACCCTAATTAAATAAATCATTCAGTAATTCCACTGGGTTAAAGAACCAAAATATTAAAAACCTTCAGGGCCTACTCTTGCCAAATATGTCAGGGATCGTGTGTGTGTGTGTGTGTGTGTGTGTGTGTGTGTGTGTGTGTGTGTGTTCTGAGACACCACTACTGTTAAACAGGCAGAGCTAAGACTTAGGGGACTGGCAGATTATTGCAAAAAGGGCACGGGGCAGAGGGACTCTGTTGTGAGCCTGGGAAAGAAGTTTGTGTGGGGACTGTGGGCAGTGAACGCGTTGGGAACAATATGGAAAACTGGGAGCTGCCTTGGAATCTACAGGGCCGGGTAAGAGAATGTCCGAAAGAAAAATGAGCAGGTGCGGGATGTGTGCAGAGTCGGAGAAGAGTCCAGGGCACCCGGAGTGGCTCCAGGAACGACGGACACCCCTCAAGGCTTTTGGGGGCGGTGGGTACTAATAGAACCCAGTGTCCGGGGTGCGCCGGGGAGGCTGCAAGCACGGTGGGAGTGGGGCGCTGGAGGGTGAGGACGCGGGAGTGAGGAAGCAAAGCCTGGGCCGGGCAGGGGCCTCCCAGCTGGGCCTGGAGGCAGCAGGGGGACAAGGGCTAGGAGAGGGCATGGCGGCAGCGTGGCAGGAAGCGATGGGCATCTGGACACTCACCCCGTTGGCCGCGGCCATCTGCCCCACGATCTCGATGGCCGTCCTGCTAAAGTACCTGCCGTCGCTGCCCACCACCGTGGTGCAGCCCCGACGGTCACACAGGTCAATGGACGATAGCACGCTCTGGATGAATTTGGGCAGGTAGTTGTGCTGGCCCTCGAAGAGGCCGGTAGGTCGCCGCAGAACCCCGCCGCTGGCCCGCCGCGAGTCCTCGTAGGGCACGGTGGGCACTGTCAGCACCGGGATGGGGCTCCCCTCCGTGGTGCCTCCTGGCCGGTCCTGCTGTGGCTCCCGGGGCCGGAGGGAATCTGCAGCCTGCCGGGGGCCTCCACCAGCCTGGCCGCGTGCCGGGACTCCGCCTCGCACCCGGGCCCCCTCTCCGGCAGTTCGGCACCCTGCGCCCTGCGCCCGCCCGCCTGGGGACCGCCCGCCCCTCCTCTCCACGCGGCCGCTCGCTGACTCCCTCGGCGGAGATTGCTTCTGCCTTCCTGTAAAGTTTTCTCCCGCCCACCTTCTCCGCTGCCAGACCGCCCGAGGTGTCCTCAGTTTCTCCCCAAGTTGGACTCACTTTCGGGGTGTCCCAAAAGCCTGATTCCAGGGCCTGCTAGCCCGACCCCGGTGACGCTTGCACCCGCGCCTGGCCCCAGCCTTCACGCGCGATCGCCGCCCTCCGGGGCACACCCTCCGCCAGAAAACAGCCGGCGGGCGGCGAGACTTTGGGCAGAGTCCGGGTTCCTCTCCGGCGCCAGGCCCGTCTCCCTGTCTCCCTGGGAGTGCGCAGCCTACACGCACCAGTTTCTCTTTAGAACAAGCATGGGGAGGGATTTGGGAGGGGGCTGAAACCTTTTGCCATCAGCGAACAGCCTCAGCCAAAAATAACCCTGGAAAGGCGAGCTAAGAATGGTTATCTCCTGCCAGCGCTGAAATCGGAGGCTTGGTGCTGCGTGTGGGGTGTGTGTGTGTGTGTATGTGTGTGTGTACCCTCCCACCCCGACCATTTGTTGAAGGGAATCACCACTGTCAGATTTCAATCCAACAGGACCCACTCGAGCCATCCACACTTTCCCCAGCCTCCTCCAAAACAGCACACTTTCCAGTATGGACAATTCTTTTTTTTTTTTTTTTTCACTTGTTTGTTTGTTTTGGTGGTTGCAACAGCAGCAACACAGACGACACATATTTCCCTATTCTTCTCGCCCTTCTCACCCTCCCTACCCAGCTCCTGCCTTAGAAACAGGCTTGGCCTACACTGTATCTGTCCACACTGCCTGAACTCTTCCCTGAATTAATCGTTTTCAATAGGAGGGGGCTAAATCCCTTATTAATGCCCTACCAGGAGTGAATGAATAAAGCCAAGTTAAAGGGGAACTGGGTACCACATACTGTGCTAGGTTCCTTTGCATGTATCCTTTCATTCTGCTGGAGCTAAAGATGTTCTGCCTCCTCTCCATAAAACGCACCCAAACTCCAAAACCAGGAAATTCTCCATAGAAAATAGGAGTGAAGAGAGAAAAGACTAACAGGATAAACCCCAAAGCAGGAAGAAAGTTTTGTCTCCCATTTCGCTCAAGGAATTTTTGGACCCACCAAGGCTACTGTCCTGAAAGATCCTGCTGCTTCTCCTTCCCCAAATATTGTCCACTTCCTGAGAGTAAGGCTGACTTGCCACAGGCTTATAAAGTGTTTGGTCACAGTAAGACAACTGTGAGTAATAACACACATTGTATACTGTTTTGCAATTGATAAAAGGCTTTGCATCTGTTTTTTCTTTGGAGGCTGAAGAAAAGAAGAATGGTATTCACGCAGTTCCCATTTTACAGATGAAAACAAGAGGACTTTTTCTGTGAAGTCAGGAAAGTGGTTACAGTGGTACTTTCCGCCTGTCCAAATTATGTATTGCCCCTCCCCTTTCTATTAATAACATTGAAGTGTGATGGGACAACCACTGAAGCCGTCAGTTGAAACCTGCTGGGACTTTTTAGCCATTCTCTTCAACATAAAGAATGGGTGTTTTTGGAGGGGGTGAGAGGAATGGGGAAATGTTGTCAAAGAGTACAATGTTTTAGTTGAGACTGGAAGAATACATTTTGTTGAGATCTACAGCACAGCATGGTGACTGTAGTTAACAATGAAGTATTGTGTATTTCAAAATTGCTAAGACAATAAATTTCAAATGTTCTCACCACAAAAAAGATAGGTTTTGAGGTGATGAATCTATTAATTTTCTGGATTTAATTATTCCACAATGTATACATATATCATAACATCACATTATACCTCCGTAAATACATACAATTTTAATTTGTCAATTAACATTTTTTTAAAAGAATAGTGTGGCCAGTTGGGGAGGTAGTTTTTTTTTTTTTTCTCTAGTCTCTACTCAGTCTCCAAGATCCCATTCCCCATAAAGTTCCTGTCACCCAGGTGGAGTGCAGTGGCACAATCATGGCTCACTGCACCCTCTCCCTCTTGGGCTCAAGCGATCCTCCCGCCTACAGGTACATGCCACCACGCCCAGCTAATTTTTGTAGTTTTTGTAGACATGGGGTTTCACCATGTTGCCTAGGCTGCTCTCGAACTCCTCAGCTCAATCAATCTGCCCACTTTAGCCTCCCACAGTGCTGGGATTACAGGTGGGAGCCACCAAGCCCAACCCATAAAGTTCCTAACTTTTTATCTCCCTGGGAGTGCACAGCCTACACACACCAGTTTCTCTTTAGAACATACTTAAGAGTCTTGGCTTAGCATCCAACAGACAGAACTTTAACACTTCTACGGATCTGTGCACCTGTCTATGGTGTGGGGTTTTTAAGATCTCTTTCTAATGACACTTTATTTTGCAAAGCAGGACAGTTTCATTCCCAGAAGAGCAGGTATGGTAAATCCTTTGTTCCAGTAACGAAGACAATGATCCAAACCCTAAGCCTCAGAGAAGCCCAGAAACCCTCCAGGCCTCCATTTCTCTGCTCCTAGCACCTGCCTCTCTCTTGACATCAACATCATTCTCCCCTCTCACAGCCCAGCTCCTTCCACAGACCCAGGGATTAGGCACCAGCACCTCAGACTAGATTTTAGAGAATTACCATTCAAGAGGCAATCCTCTTCCCTTGGTTCCAATTTCAAGGTTCTCAAAGACTGGAACAGGGCTAGTTTGAGGCAATGTGCCCCATCGCATAGCCAGAAAGAACCTTACAGTGAAAAGGAAAACAATTCTTCCAAAGTAAGGGGGTGCTGATCCCAGAGGGAGGACAGATGGGCAACCAAACAGTAACCGGGCCACCACATGCTTCACACTCACTGATCAAGGATTTCTAAAACCACTTTTCTTTTCTCTGAATTTACATAGGACTTTGTATCACTCATAAAGGAATGTCTTATAGGCTAATAACACCTTTCTATTCATGCTTATACTTAACATTTAGGCTAGGATAATTTCCTAACCTCAGTGTCCTCACTATAAGATGGGAATTATTATAATCCCTACCTCATAAATTGTTGGGAGGAGTAAAGTGCCTGACTAATAGAAGGGCATTCAATAAATGTTAGCTATTCATGGTGTCATCATCATTATATTTACCATTATTACTAATCTCCTGTCTTGCAAGAATTACAGTTTATATTTTTGTAGACCATCACTGTAGCTAAAGGGTCTTTGGGCCATAGGTGATATTCCATAAAGGTTGGTTAAATTGATCTGTGGTTTTTGACTATGGAAACTCAGAACTCCCTCAAAATGTACAAAACAGATTTACCTGCTAAATAAATCTCTTCAAAGCTGACCCCAGGTTTAATTGAATTAATTCCAATGAATTTGTCACAATGATGGAGAAAGGAAACTTAGAGGGCCCCACAGTTGTTTGCTGGTAAAATGAGAAGTTTGGATTAGATCAATGTTTCCCAAAATATTTTCCTCAGAATGTTAGTGCCCCTCGAATCCTGCACAAAGCAAGAGTTTCATGACCAAGTAGCTTCTAAAACTCCTGTACACTCTACTCCCATTCTTCACAATGCACACTTTCATATTAAAAGTTCTGAGAGGTCCTCAACAGAAGACATCAGTTAACTTTTTTTTTTTTTTTTT
Organism: Pan troglodytes; assembly: GCF_028858775.2. Classification (NCBI taxonomy): domain Eukaryota; kingdom Metazoa; phylum Chordata; class Mammalia; order Primates; family Hominidae; genus Pan; species Pan troglodytes. The sequence continues at coordinate 1,383,808 of NC_072411.2, forward strand.
AAGACAGATTCTCACTCTGTCACCCAGGCTGGAGTACAGTGGCCACCACTCCTGGCCTAAAATTTTTTTAACCTGGTGCTTCCCAATCTAAACTCACAGGGACCAGTTTTCTTAATGAAAGAGAATCAGACTAGCTTGTAACCATAGCTGGTGACACTCCCCTGCCCCATTCCTTGTATGTCCTCAGTGGACTAGGTCAGGAATAAATAAATTTTCCTGATTCTCAAGGGCTGGTCACTCCTTTGCACTGAGCTCAAAGCTTCTCTGTAGCATGGGTCACAATGAATGGTAGCCCTGATAGCCTAGAGTAGCCTTTCAGCCTTCTCTGAGCCTCTAAAGACTGAGGATCCTTGGCATGAAATGGAGCAACTGATATACCCTTGCTTCCCCTGGGGACTCTCTTGCTCTCAAAAAGGCATCAGCCATCATCTCCATCTAGAGAATATACTAGCTGACTCAGCTTGACCAGCCTGTACCAAAATGAGAATCTGGGTAAAATAAGCATTGAAACACTTCATTCCTTGTAGATTCACAAAACATATTAGCATATTAAAGACTATGAAGTTCTGCAGGAAAAAAAAAAAAACCTATTTAACTTTAATCCAACATTGCCAAGTTTTATTTGACCATGGAAGATTTTTCCAAAACACTTACAAACAGATCAAGGACATTAATCTTTCATGAAACACTAGATCCCCAGGGTCCTCTCCAGCTACATCATTCTGTGATTTTCTTTTTTATTTATGATGCATTAAAAGATTAATCTCTATCAGACTTCCATTTAGAAATTCACCAGAATGTGCAAAGGCAGCAGGTAAAATTGCTGAAGGGTATTATAAAAATACCCTCCAGTGATTTTTGAAACTTAAACTGAAATATTTATATAACTATATATTTCAGGTTGTATATTATATATATATGTATATACACACATATATATGTGTGTATATATATTGGTGTATGTATATCTATATCTATGTATATATGGCATTATATCCATTTTACAGATGCAGAAACTGAGCTTTAGAGGGGGTGAGCAATTGGTCCAAAGCCACACAGCACACAGGTAGTCATTGATAAAGGTAAAAACAAGAGTTGAAGCCTGAGGTGTAAGGACACAGAGACAAGTACACAAATGTGTACAAGTTACACATATGACACGTGCCTTTAACATGAATTTCTTGAACATTCATTTAGAGGCCTTACAATGAAGACATCAGAGTGGCAGCAAGTTCTGTTGGAATCAGGGGAGCGTGTTCTTCTATAATCCCCTGGCTAACAGGAAAGCACACTGATTTGGCCCATGGTAGTTATACACTCCCATTGAGTCAGGGGCCACTTCTATGCACACAGGAGGTGCTAAAAATATGCTGTTGACTCATTGCCACTAAGAGCAGAAGAAATGCCAAAAGTATAGGACAAGAGGCAGAAAAGCACACGGAAAAATGTCGTAGGGCAGTCCTCTGAGGAAGTGTTAGATCCCTTTGAAATCTGTCCAAACACTTTCTTGTGCTGGGGAAAGTCAATTACATATTTCAAGCAAACCCACATGTCATACGAGTATCTTGTACGTGTTTGTGTACTCGTGTCTGTGAACTTACATCTCAGACTTCAACTTCTCCCTCCCCACCCTTATCAATGACTGCCTGCATGGCCTTGGGCAAGTTGCTTTCCCTCTTCAAAGCTCAGTTTCTGCATCTATAAAATGGACATAATGCTACCTACCTCATGGGGTTAGTGATCACATTTAAGGAGCTAATATGTGGAAATTGCTTACACAGTACCTATCACATAATAAGGGTTTAATAAGTGTTTGATGTAATTGTTTTGATTATTACTACTATTACTAAAATAATAATTACTACAATAATAATGATTCTTATTCTCTATATTAGTATTATCTTTGAAAATGGGCATGGATTATGTCTATGTAACACTTTTGGCACAATATCTAGCATTATATCACACACAAATTAGAGAATTCATGTTATTAAGGATGAAAAAATATTTTTACTGACCCTTCAATTCTTCGTAAGTAACTGCAAAAGAAGCCATTATCCCAACACATGAAATAAAAAAGAAAAAATTCAGTTCCTCTGGAGTTTGTTTTTGGAGGTAGCCACAGGATACCTAAATTTTTTTTCTTTTCAGAGAGACTGAGGGGCTCACTAGGTTGACCAGGCTGGTCTTGAACTCCTGGTCTCAAGCCATCCTCCCACCTCAGCCTCCCAAAGTGCTGGGATTACATGCATGAGCCACCACATCCAGCCTACCTAAAATATTGAATGCTGTTAATAAATCTCCTGAGGCCAGCATAAGAAGGTGATGGGCAAAACTAATGCAGGTATGTTTTTCTGGCTTTTTCATGTATTGGGCCAAACTTTGAAAAGCACTTACTATTAATGGCTAACTTGCAAAATTTGTGATTTATTAAAAGCAGATTTTAATTGTTTTACCTAAAAATAATAGGCCTCTGATCTGCCAAAGATGAAGATTTAATTTCTAGGTGTTCCCCACAATACCTAGAAACATCAGTGGAATCGATTATTAAACACTTTAGAACTATTCTCATCAAAGTTCTTTAATATATAATACAGCAAAAGAAAAGTTTCTTTTCTAAAGGCTTCTCTATACTTTTTTAATAGTTGAATTTCATTTCTGAAGGCTCCTAAAAAGAATATAATTTAGATCTTTATTAAAGAGGAAATATATTTTCCATGTTTAATTTAAATGACATTCCATCAGTCATTTGCAATCTTAGCCTACACAGAATTTTTTTTTTGGTAGTTTTTATGTTTGGCTTTAGGAGGGGATTCCCAATAATCTCTATATAAATATTTCTAATCTCTATATAAATATTTTAACATTTCAGTGTAAATTAGTTTTTTAAGACTATTTTATCCAGAAAAATAATGAATTTGCATGGCTGAGGGTGAAATAATATGTTACCAGGACCCCTCAGCTTTGGGGGTTGTGAGTAGATCCCATCTTCATGTTCCTCCAGCCCAGCCCAAGCCTGGCTCTGGTCCTCCTCCCCCATTTGCCAGGAACCACCATCCCCAGGGATTCTATGTGCCCTGCCTGACCAGTGTTCTCCATCAGAGTTTACCAATCTTTTGTTCATTCCCTCAGAGCACAGCTAAGCAAGAGTACACTAATTTGAAAATTAACTCAAGCAAATAGAGGAACAATATCCCCAACACATTGCATTTTAACATAGGGTTTCCTGGACACACTGTTTCAACCCAAGAGTTGGGCTAATAGTAGGAGTTCCATCTGCTAAAATACGGCTGTCAGCTTCAGAGGGAAATTCATGAACGTCTTCGTAGTTTGTTTTTACGTTTCACTTGGCACTGTTTCTAAAATTTCCTCTGAAGCCAAAAAATAAGTTATTTCCCAGCACACTGGGCACTTTTCATTTATCATTGGATTGATTTTTGTAACTTGCAGTAGGAGCTGAAATCGACCAGGGGGTTCTTATCCAACAGACAGCAGCAAAACTCTTTGTGTATCTGCGTTCCTTTCAACAAGCGTGACTTCCTCAATGGCATCATTCGTGAGCGTAACACAGAGCTCAGCAATAACGTTTCTTCACTAACCTTACCAGGTATCCAACATAGGATGTTACTTCCTTTCACTGTTTTCCGACTCCTGGCAGATATTAATCATTGGGATTTGGGAACAAGGAAATAGAATTTCTGAGAATGCTTGGGAATTCCCAAATTCATATGATTTTCATAACACTTCACTTACAAGTTTTTGAAAAATAATAAGTGACTATAATAACAAGCAAATAGTCGTTTTTTTCTGTAACAGGATTATATGAAAAGTTTTAGTAGTCTTCTGTTTTAAAGAGATATGATAACAAATGATGATTTCTTATTATTAGGAGCCAACATATTGTAACAAGATTATAAAATCCAATAGCATTAATAGAGAAAACATTAAAAAGAAATGAATGTTATCCCAAAATAAATGCTAAAGAAAAGTCCTTTAAAGATTGAAAGGTAACACCACAAATACTTAATGCTTTAATCGTTGTTTACATGACATTGTTATACAAGGCATCAATCATCCCCTCCAATACCATTTAAATAACATAACATTCTGATCTCCTGGCAAGATGAATAGCACTAGAAAGAAGCAACTGTCAAAATTGCGGATTTAAGGGTATATTTTGTTTCTAAAACTTGGCATTTCTTAGAAAACTTCTCATAGGATTTGTAAAACATATACTATGCCTAGGAACACATTAATATTTATTTGCAGAAATGGTTCACTGTTAGCAGTGGACAAGGCCATGAACACACACTTGTAACACAGCAACAGATACAAGAAAGTCTGACTGAGGCTCCTTTACTGCTCCTGTCCTGTTCCCCTTAACTTTCATCTCCACATGTCAGTGCTTCCTCATCTTGCTTGACTTGAAGTCAGTGCATTTCTTCAAGCCAGTAAGTTCTCTACACTGACTATTAAGCTGTAATTTTCACAGGAAAATTAGAATGTTCCTTCCCATTTTCCTAATTTCTCAACTGATTTTTCTCAGAATTCAGAATCCATAAATATTGAAATGCCAGGAGAGAATTTCCAAATGGAAATGCTGTTCCCTTCGTCCATTTTCAGAAGAAACCGTAGGATAGTGTTATCCTTCTCTTCTCCAATTTTTTTTTTCCTGCAAACTTATGGTTATCACCTCTTTAAGTGAGTAGCTCACAATTTTGCCTCCCCTGCAAATGGTCCCAAAACAGTGAAGTGGGTCCTCTTTAGCTGTGTCTTTAGTACATAATCCTGCATTTCTGACCATATGCAGGGAGTGTGACCCAGGGAAGGATCCCTGACTCAATGGGATTTCTCTTGCTGTCTCTAGAATTTGAACACCGGAACCCAGACGTACAGAGGCTGGGAGCCATCGTGGTGTGCTATATTGATGACGGCAGCAGTGGGTGGTGTGGGGGCAGTTAATTGACAGCTACCTGTTGCTGACATCCCAGGAACTGCCTGAACCTCCTCTTTCCCAGTCATAAGATATCTAAGATTCTGCAGTATTCTTCATTAAATCCTAGCATGGTTTAAGCTAGCCAGAATTAGGTTCTGTTGCTTTCAATCAACAGAACCTTAGCTAATACATTGTTATTTCCTGGTCTTTGTTCCTTTAATTTTCCAGGAAAAGAAGGGAAAATGGCTTACTGGTTTTAAAAAGAGACAAGGGACAACATACCATTTATGCAAAATTTAGAAGCACTCAAAGGAAACTCTGGAAAGTTCCTGAGACATATATAGGTAGGATCAGCATAAAACTTGAACAGTGTATCTAGATCATGGTTGCCATGGTTGCCTTGACACAATGAACATCTGTATCAAGATCATATTTTCTTGGTGGGACAGAGAGAAGCACAAGGCGGGACTCACATTTACAGTAATCCTTGTTTTCCAGGAACCATACAACCCAGTTTGTCCAGAGCTGTTCATCTTAAGTTTGTTATCCCACCATAATTATAAATAGAACCTCCTTTTTCTCTCAAGAATATCCCACTTTGGATGATAATTTCTGTGACTACCCATTAACAATATTTAATAACTATAGAAAACTGCTTCTCTATATTTTTTGTATGTTTGAAACATTTTATAACAAAAATATCTTTAAAGTTATCACCTACACAGAATATAGCTGCCAAATGCTCCTACTCTGCTATTCTAACCATGAATCCCTCTGGGGCCCCTTCCTCCTACGGCGCTTGTGAGGATGAAATGAAATAAGCTCTATGAAGTGCCCAACAGTGACCAACACTGAATAAAATACAGCCACCATAGGAGGCCTTCCCTTATGTTCACCAAACTCCTGATAAGTTATTCGGTGATGTTTTAATCTTAGTATTTTATGTAGATTATACATTCATCTGATTCAAAATGCAAAAGGTACAAAAGCGTATACAGTTAAAAGTTTCCCAACCCACTACCATTTATCTCCCTGGAGGCAACTGTTTCCAGATTTTTGAATATCCTTAAAGAATATCATATGTATGGAAAAGAAAGATTATATATTTATATGCATCTGTGTATGCATTTTCCTATGAGAGGCTCACAAAGTCTCCTTGAAGAGATATCATTATTACAAATACCCCTCAATTTACGATGGGGTTATATTCCAATAAACTTATGAAAATATTGTAAGCTGAAAATGCATTTAATACACTTAACCTACTAAACATCATAGCTTAGCTCGGCCTACCTTAAACACTCACATTAACCTACAGTTAGGCAAAATCATCTAACAGAAAGCCCATTTTATAATAAAGTGGGCTTTGAATATCTCATGTAATATAATGAATACTGTACTGAAAGTGGAAAACAGAATGGTTGTATGAGTACTCAAAGTACAGCTTCTGCTGAATGTGTATTGCTTTCAAACTATCTTAAAGTTGAAAAATCGTAAGTCAAAATATTCTAAGTCAGGGATTGTTTGTACTTCTACTTTACGTGATGAAATTGAGCCTTGAAAAGATTAAGTGACTCGCCCAAGGTCACACTGGCAGTTAAATAGTGAAACTTGGATCCAAATTGTTCAGTCACTACATGTATTGTCTTGAAATTTGAAAAAGAGGAAGAGGAATTAAACTACTAAATTGAAGGACTATTTTAGGCATAGAAGAAGCAGATGCCTTCATGTCCAAGTGATTGTGAAAAGCCCACTTGCCCCAAAATGTGTCTCCTGGTCATATGAAATTCCACCATTTCAGATTTTTACCTGGGGATTTAGAGTAATCTGCTGTTTTCCTAGAGCTCCCCTAAAATAGAAATAGAAAATTTTGGAAGGCTAAATATATGCTAACATTGGAAAACTCATTTTCTCCCCTTCGTAAGGCAAGGTACTGAAGGAGGGGGCCCTACGGGCCGTGCAGGGACATCCTGGAGGCATGGGGAGAAGAAACTGAAAGGCAAGTTTGTATGGAACAAAGAATACCGATCTCAGGATTCTCCCTTGAACCTGCCCTAACTTTGTTCAAATAGACTTAGCCACTGACCTGCTGTCAAAAGACCACAGCCAATCTGACTTGTTTTCAATATAATGATGAATATTGATTTGGTCCCTTCATCCAACATTCTCAGCTGGATCTTTTTTGACCAAGGATATACATTACTAGGTGAGTACAGGCAGTTAATTCTTCCACACGGGACTTCGGAGTTTCTGAGTTAACCAGAATCACCCACCTTAACATCTGCCAGTTTATACCCCAAGTCCTGACCAGTGCCCCCTACCTGCTATGCCTCATGTTTTCAATAGAGCATAAAATCAGAAATGAAAGATGAAACATCATAGCCAATATCACAGAAATACAAAGGATCCTAAGAAACTGCTAGGTATAATTACACACTAACTAATTGGATCATCTAGAAGAAATGGATAAATTCCCAGACACATAAAACCTACCAAGATTGACTCATGAAGAAATTTAAAAATCTGAACAGACTAATAGCAAGCAAGGAGGTTGAATCCGTAAGAAAATGTCTCCTATCAATGAAAAACCCAAAACCAGATGGCTTCCCAGATTAATTCTACCAAATATTTTAAGAAGAACTAAAACCAGTCCTTCTCAAACTCTTCCAAAAAGCTGAAGTGGAGGGAATACTTCCAAACTCATCTTACAGGGCCAGCATTACCCTGATTCCAAAGCCAGACAAGAACACTACAAGAAAGGAAAATGACAGGCCAATATCCTTGATCTACATAGATGCAAAAATCCTCAACAAAATCCTAGCAAACCAAATTCAATAGCACATTGAAAGAATCATTCACCATGATCATGTCATGGTTCAACATAAGCAAATCAATACATATAATATACCATATTAGAAAAATAAAGGATAGAAACTATATGGCCATCACAATAGATATAGAAAAAGTTTTTGACAAAATTCGAAACCCTTTCATGGTGAAAAAAAAAAACACCCAACAGATCACGTATTGAGGGACTGTATCCCAACAAAATAAAGGCCATATATGACAAACCCATAGCTAACACCATGATCAATGGTGAAAAGTTGAAACTTTTCCTCTACCATCAGGAACAAGACAAGAATGCCCACAGACACCACTTCTCAGGGTAATTAGGCAAAAGAAAGAAATAAAAGGCATCCTAATAGGAAAGGAAGAAGTGAAACTGTCTCTACTGACGGCATGATCTTGTTATATATAGAAAACCCTACAAACTTCACTAAAAAAAGGTTAGAACTCAACACAAAGAAGGGAACAATAGACACTGGGGGACTCCAAAGGTGGGCGGGAAGGATGGTGGGAGCAAGGGTTGAAAAACTACCTATCGATTCCTATGCTCACTGCTTGGGTGGTGGGATCATTAGAAGCCCAAACCTCAGCACCATGCAATATACCTGTTTAAGAAACCTGTATATCCACCCTCCTGACTCTAAAATGAAACATACAATATTTAAAAAACAAAAACAAATAAATAAAATTTGAAAACTGTTAGAACTGAACTGATAGGTGAAATCAGTAAAGTTGTAGGATACAAAATCAACAGATAGAGCCTTGAACACAGCAACATCCAGCTGTCTGACACGAAAGTCTCAGGGGCAAGAAAACCTCTATATGAACTCAGAAACAATGAGCTAAGTTGTGTTTATGACTGAAAGGATGTTAAGAACTTCATTCATGTTACATCAGAGCCAACAGAAAGAACCAACAAGAAACCTGTACCCAACAAACAGAAATGACAAGATGAAGGGAAAGCAGAGGTAAGGGCTTACCTTAGAAAGGGCAAGTGATTAGCTCAATATGCAATACAATGTTTGCTCCTGAGCCAAAAATTTGTACAATAATTTGGACATTACTTGCACAACCAGAGAAATCAGCCACTCATTAGGAAAATGTGTTTCTGTATAAGTCTTAGGACTCAGCTATCTATAATAACATGAAAAGACAATATTTTCATCCAAAATGAGTATTTTTGTTTGTCTTGGCTTGTTATTCTAACGTCAACAGCCTCTAAATAAACTGTTGAAGTACATTATATAACCACCTCTTTCTCCATCTTTCCCATTGCTCCCATAGGGTTTCAGTTGTGCAATTTCACCATTAGCAAAGCTTTTTGCTGTAATCTGGCTTTTCAAAGGGAGAGTATCCAGAAACAGAAGATGCTGATCTGGGAGGCTCTTCCTAATAGAACTGCTGCTTCAGTTTAACTTGAAAAAGCCCACACCCAGTTCCTAATGACAAACATCTGAACACCGGGTCTTCCCCTGAGCAAGACCATGCTATGCCTCCTGCTCGATCTGTTCTATAAGCAACCCACAGATTGCTCCCTGTGAAGAGGAGCCTGCAAGGGGAGCAGCATTCCACCAGACCCTGATTTAGCAAGATATTTCCATATCATTCCCCCAACCAGCTGGAAGTCCTCCACTGCTCTTGTGTAAAAGTCTAACTCATCTCACTGAATTTCCTGATTTAAAAGTCTAATTCATTTCACCAAAAGTGTGACAGAAGGAAACCAAGTACACCATCTCTCTCTTACCAAACCAAAGCTATTGCATGTGCATTCTGGGGGGAAAACATGGTCCAAATATGTTATGGAGGGGGTGCCAGCCCAGTGTCATCCTCTTACTATTGCCATAGGATCTTGGCTGATGGCATCAGAGGAAAAACAAGTTTATCGATTACTTTCAACCATTAAGCTCACTCCTCCATGAAAAATATGTCACAAGTCCAATGTCTCTTATTAAAATAAGCACTGCAAAATATAAAGGAGTCACAGTTTTAAAATGGGACACACGTTCTCTAAGCGGTGAACCACGTTAGAGGTGCACTGTTTACATTGTATAAAGTCCCCTGGAGCCAGGGTTAGGAAGCGCATCTGTTCTTTGATGTTCTGGAATGAAGGAGAAAGGAAAATGTGCTGCCAGAAGTGAGTGGGAAGGAGCCCATGAGATAAAGGAAGTAAATCCATTTGCTGATTGCAATAATAATGGTAATACACGAAGCTATACATACATACATTCATACATACATACATACATACATACATACATGCAAACTTTCACATTTTTTAAAAAAAAGAACTTAAGGCTTCCACTCATGTAATCAGCCCTTATGAACTCTCCTGATTAGCTGCAAGGAAAATCTTCCTTTCTCCTCTTTCTTGCACCATCCTGGGCTCCCTTTTTTTTTTTTTTAACTTATAAACGAACAGCTCATATTCTGAAGTTTGTAGTCCCCTCCCGCCCCCTCTCTCTCTATACGGCTCATTTACATTGGCAGCTGTCGTGCTGCTGGGCATCCTCAAACCCACAAGTTTCCCTTTAATGTTTGAGTAGACAAACATGATCATGCACTAGGCATCACTGTGCCACTCAAAATGCTTTTTTGTTTTTTTTATTGCATCTGAGAGAAATCTCAAGGTTGCAAACCTGGAGTCAGAATTGTCTCCATGTGTCTCAGTGGGAAGAGTATCGTGTGAAGGAACAAGTTGATTCTACTAATCAAAAGGAATTTTTTTTGATATCAGGTCATCCTCCGAATGAATTTATATTACCGAGTGGAGGGTCACATGAAGAAAATGGTCAAACAGCACCACCTAGAGCAAGAGCTGAGAAGTGCAGCGGAGCCGGGCTGTGTCAGGAAAGAAAAGCAAGCTGGGGCCTGGCTCAGCGCTCTCCCCTCTGCTCCTGTCTGCATGGAAAGATTAGGATGACAGTGGCAGGAAGCCTGTGCACCTAGTATGCATCACTTGAAGGGAACACACAGATTCCAGTAAACAGTTGGAAGGAAATGTTAATACCAGGCTCTGCTAAACAATATCAAATGAGTCCTAGATGAGGCAAGCGACTTTCATCAAAGTTTCCTGATACCTGAAAAGACAGCCCAGGGGATCCTGCGCTACATGTGGTGTATGTAAATTAAGCGGGTTTTTTTCCCCTTTGTAATCAAGGCTCATACACAAACAAAATCACACTTTAGAAATGGCCTATTTCAACTTGTAACTAGCTTGCTTTCAGGGGCTCCAGGTCAAAATGAAATAGAGCACAAAGACATTTCTCCTTAGGGATCATACACAAATTCACTCTGTCCGTTTCTTTCCCACATGGAGCAACAAAGCCGTCAGACCTCTCCATCCACCCATCGGGTCCTTCCTGATTAAAGTGAGATAAATCACAGCCCTCTCTCTCCAGATGGCAGGCGACAAGAGGGGGATGCTTGCCTCAAGAAGTCCTCCCCATCCCTCTGCATTCATGCAAGCCCGAGCGGAGAGATGCAAGAAATTACGGATGCATTTTAATTCCCCAGACCCTGCAATTAAAAATGGAAATTTTTTGGCCACGCCTGTTGGCTCACGCCTGTAATCCCAGCACTTTCAGAGGCCGAGGTCGGCAGATCACCTGGGGTCAGGAGTTCGAGACCAGCCTGGCCAACATGGTGAAACCCTGTCTCTACTAAAAATACAAAAATTAGCTAGGAATGGTGGTGGGCGCCTGTAGTCCCAGCTACTCGGGAGGATGAGGCAGGAGAATCACTTGAACCCGGGAGGCAAAGTTTGCAGTGAGCCAAGATCGCACCACTGCACTCCACTCTGGGTGACAAAGCAAGACTTCATCTCAAAAAATGTTTTTAAAAAATGGAAGTGTTGTTCTTTCATTTGTAAATGTGTTTTGGTAAAAGAGGGGCAGTTTAAGCAACCCTTTCTATTGTCTACATTGTTAAAATTCATCCGACATGGACTCTTGACTCTGTTTTGCCTGGGCAGACCCAATTCAAGCATTTACAACAGCTATAACCTCCTCAAATCCAAAAGAGGAATCAGCATTATTGCTAAGTTCAAATAAGGTCTTGTTTTATTTCATTTTTATTTTTGAATGCAGCCATTCCTCCAGGTGCTGTCATCAGGTAAGATTGTCAGTCCTGATTAGGTAAAGGTATTATTACAAAATGCAATTCTTAAAAATTCAGTGTCTAACTACACTTTTAATAAGCCTTTCCCCCTCCCCTATGTATTCTCCCTTAGACACCCCTTCTCAAATTTAAAATCACAGAAACTAAAATATGATGCCTAAAGAGAGCCTAGCGACTGCCCAGTCCTCTAATTTGATGAGTGGGAGTACTGAAGCCCAGAGGAGGTCAAGTAATTTGTTCCCAATGTCTTAGATAAGAAGAAAATGACCAGCTGGGAAATCCCACTCATGTCAAGGCAGAGGCACAGGGCCACAGACTGTGGTTGAATTGTGCCACACTCCTACATCCTTCTTTAGGAATCACAGAACATTCCTGTGTTGAGTCGGAGTCACTGACTTCCTTTTCAGGCTGATTGAGTTCTGTCCTTACAGGCTGCGACAAGAAGTTTTGGTATTATGCTACACCAAGACCATTTATCTAGTTCAAGAAATGCACAGTCCTTAGAGCCCAGCAACTTTCCCCATGTCCAGTAAATGTAGCTTCTCCATTAGAAGCTGTCAGAATGGAGCCTTCTGGCTCATCTTGATTTTGATTTGTGCAAGAATGAATGGTTGTGCTAAGACAGCTTTCCTAGCTGATAGAGAGTGAACCTTTTTTCTCATAATCTATAAAAAAATTAAATTAGAACTTTTTTCTCATAATCTGTGAAAAAATATTAAATTAAATCTGGCTCGTCTTGATTTTGATTTGTGCAAGAATGAATGGTTGTGCTAAGACAGCTTTCCTAGCTGATAGTGAGCAAAACTTTTTTCTCATAATCTATAAAAAATATTAAATTAGAAGCATAGAGTTTATTTCATGACTTTTATCTTCCTGCAATTTTCTTGTGGGCATAAATGATTTGTTTTTATCCTGCCTGCCCCCCAATCCCTTTTCCAAGAGACTAAAAGAGTATCTAGTGCAAAGTGGAGACTCAAATATTTTTTAATAAACAGTGATCCCAGCCACCCAGTGCATGTTGCCAAATGCCAACCCCATAAATAATCAAACACATCATCTCATTCAGCCAATCAAAATCAAGTGCTACCTATTTTTTTAAGTTTTCATAGCCCTTGGGCATCTGCTTTCTCAGCATTTCCCAAACTTGAGTCATTCTCATCCTGCCTTCCTAATTTTGATCTGTCAATTACCTCTACTATTATTTATTTCATATATTTTTAAATAGACCCACTTTTGAAACTTAAATACACGCCTTTTAAAAGGAAGCTTTCTTACTACTATACATCAAAAGCCATTATTACTTGTTCTAAGTACTCATAACAAGATGGTCACAACTATTAAAATTTACTAATGTGCATCCACATACTCTCTAAATTCATGGAGCATCTGCACACACTTTAAGAAACAATTCTGCATTACTCACTCAATTTTCTTGACATCCTTCTGAGGCAGGACAAACCTTGGGCCCAAAGAATTGAGGTAGGAGTCCAAGCAAGTTGCCAGCCACATAAAGGCAAACCTTGGCTCGGAAGTCAGGACTACCAGCCCCTAGGTTATGGTTCATGCTCTTTCCTCTGCTCTCCAGAACCTCCTATCTCCAAGTGTAGTTAGCAGCCCAGATGCAGCAGCATCCTCTAGAGACTTGTTAAAAATGCAGAAGCTCAGGCTCCACCCCAGGCCTATGCAGACTGAATCTGCATTTTAACAAGGTCCAGGTAATTCACGTGCACATTAAGTTTGAAAAGGCCTGGTCTAGATCAGCGGTTCTCTAACTTAGCAGCACATTAGAACCATCTGTAGAGACATTAAAAATACCAGTGCCTGGGCTTCACCTCCCAGAGAATCTGACTTAAGTGTCTGGGGTTTGCCCTGAGTCTAGGTATTTTTAAAAACTCCTCAGCTTATACAAAGCTGGCAGGGCCGGGCACAGTGGCTCATGCCTATAATCCCAGCAGTTCGTGAGGCCAAAGTGGGCAGATTGCTTGAGTCCAGGAGTTTGAGATTAGCCTGGGCTAAAACCCCATCCCTACAAAAAAAAAAAATACAAAAAGTAGTTGGGCATGGTGGTGGCACATACCTGTAGTCCCGGCTACTCAGGAGGCTGAGTCCTCACTTCAACCCAGGAAGTCACGGTCTGGTCAACAGAGCAAGACCCTGTACCAAAACAAAGAAACAAGTAAACAAAAAAAGCTAGCAGCTTACCAGCTAGGGAGGCCTGTAGAGCCAAGTTTTCCAAATGGGGCTACATTAGTTGTTCCAGAACTTTAGCTGCATCAAAACCACCTGGATGGCTTGTTCAGCTACAGAGGGTCTGGCCATGCCCCTAGAGTTTCCAGCTGAGGGTCTGGAATGAGGCCCGATGATTTGCATTTCTAACAATCTCCAGGTGATGCTGATGCTGTGGGTCCAGGGACCACATTTTGAGAATCTATGCTAAATGAATCGGAGAAGACCAAAGCTCAAACTTATTCCAAGAACTTTTCAAGGCCCACCTGCAAGTTGTAGTGGAAGTAAGCATCTAAGGGTGCAAAAAAGTTTCACTGTAGACTAAGGCCTTTTACCTGAGCTCTCAAATGTTCACATTTCTCTTATCAACCTAAATAACAAACAGAGAGAGGCTCTCCACAAGAAAAAGATATTCGTTTGGAAACAGAGCCTTGCAATAGAAACAGGCAAGCCAGAGTAAACTATATGCATATTCACGGAGGTAAAGGAAGACAAAAGAAAAAATGAGGAAGATTATATGATCATTTGGAAATGATTATCCTTGGCTACAAAGATCAATAACAAAGGTGATGCCAGGCCCAGGTTGGACAGGCAGTTGTTGGGCAAATATCCTTCAGAAGCATTGTTGTGTGCAAAGTTGCAATGGGCTTTGTGCAAGATTGTGTTTTTTGCAGTCTTCTGTGATAAGTTTTTGTTATCAGGCATACAAGCCCAAGAATCCTTTATTGCATGGCCTTCCCTGGCTCTATTTGTCAGGGTTTTGGTTAGGGGAGGGGTATTTTTAACACTCTCAATGTAAAAAATGCCATAAGGTAGGTACCCCAATTGCTTGTTTCGTCTTCATAAAATAACTTTTCCACCCGAACAAAGTCTACACATAAATTGTAAAAATACACTGGCATGCAGTCCCTGGAAAAGTCTGGAGTCATTCTCGGGGTTCCCACCCAGGTGGGCAAGCGTAGCCACCACAGATAAACACAAAGTAGGGGTCCCTGCTGGGGTTCAGCAGCAGGCAGTGGCCCTGGTTCTGATATTTGGCTGAAAACACAGCTCCTCTTTGTCACCCTCAGGACATTTCAGCTATTTCCTAGATAATAATCTCACTTCACCCTGTACAAAACAGGCACATGATCATGTCACTCTGACCTGGTTTGAGTCCAAGGAGAATTTTGTTTTTAAAATAATTTAGGTTAGTATTTAAAATATGAACTTTGGGCCAGGAGTGGTGGCCCATGCCTATAATCCCAGCACTTCGTGAGGCCAAAGTGGGCAGATTGCTTGAGTCCAGGAGTTTGAGACTAGCCTGGGCTAAAACCCCATCCCTACAAAAAAAAAAAATACAAAAAGTAGTTGGGCATGGTGGTGGCACATACCTGTAGTCCCGGCTACTCAGGAGGCTGAGTCCTCACTTCAACCCAGGAGGTCACGGTCTGGTCAACAGAGCAAGACCCTGTATCAAAACAAAGAAACAAACAAACAAAAAATGCTAGCAGCTTATCAGCTAGGGAGGCCTGTAGAGGCAAGTTTTCCAAATGGGGCTACATTAGTTGTTCCAAAACTTTAGCTGCATCAAAACCACCTGGATGGCTTGTTCAGCTACAGAGGGTCTGGCCATGCCCCTAGAGTTTCCAGCTGAGGGTGTGGAATGAGGCCCGATGATTTGCATTTCTAACAATCTCCAGGTGATGCTGATGCTGTGGGTCCAGGGACCACATTTTGAGAATCTATGCTAAATGAATCGGAGAAGACCAAAGCTCAAACTTATTCCAAGAACTTTTCAAGGCCCACCTGCACGTTGTAGTGGAAGTAAGCATCTAAGGGTGCAAAAAAGTTTAACTGTAGACTAAGGCCTTTTACCTGAGCTCTCAAATGTTCACATTTCTCTTATCAACCTAAATAACAAACAGAGAGAGGCTCTCCACAAGAAAAAGATATTCGTTTGGAAACAGAGCCTTGCAATAGAAACAGGCAAGCCAGAGTAAACTATATGCATATTCACGGAGGTAAAGGAAGACAAAAGAAAAAATGAGGAAGATTATATGATCATTTGGAAATGACTATCCTTGGCTACAAAGATCAATAACAAAGGTGATGCCAGGCACAGGTTGGACAGGCAGTTGTTGGGCAAATATCCTTCAAAAGCATTGTGTGCAAAGTTGCAATGGGCTTTGTGCAAGATTGGGTTTTTTGCAGTCTTCTGTGATAAGTTTTTGTTATCAGGCATACAAGCCCAAGAATCCTTTATTGCATGGCCTTTTCTGGCTCTATATGTCAGGGTTTTGGTTAGGGTAGGGGTATTTTTAACACTCTCAATGTAAAAAATGACATAAGGTAGGAACCCCAATGACTTGTTTGGTCTTCATAAAATAACTTTTCATAAAATCTCAGTAAACGTGGAAATATCTACACCGCTATCTCTGTAAATGTGTAAACATTTACAACGCTATCTGTATAAACATGGAACTATTTACACCGCCGTCTCTATAAACATGGAAATTTCTACACTGCTATCTCTATAAACATGGAAATATCTACACCACTATCTCTATAAACATGGAAATATCTACACCGCTATCTGTATAAACATGGAAATATCTAAACTGCTGTCTCTATAAACATAGAAATATCTACAACTCTATCTGTATAAACATGGAAATATCTACACCACTGTCTCTATAAACATGGAAATATCTACAATGCTATCTCTATAAACACGCAAATATCTACAACACTGTCTCTATAACCATGGAAATATCTACACCGCTATCTCTATGAACATGGAAATATCTACATCGCTGTCTCTAGAAACATGGAAATATCTACACTGCTATCTTTATAAACGTGGAAATATATACACCGCTATCTCTAAAAACATGGAAATATCTACACTGCTATCTCTATAAACGTGGGAACATCTACACCGCTAACTCTATAAACCTGGAAATATCTACACCGCTATAAGCATAAATGTGGAAATATCTACACCGCTATCTGTATAAACATGGAAATATCTACACCACTATCTCTATAAACATGGAAATACTTACACCTCTATCTGTATAAACATGGAAATATTTACAAAGCTATCTCTATAAACATGGAAATATCTACACCGCTATCTCTATAAACATGGAAATATCTACACCACTATCTGTAAAACATGGAAATATCTACACGGCTGTCTGTATAAACATGGAAATATATACACGGCTATCTGTTTAAACATGGAAATATCTACACCACTGACTGTATAAACATGGAAATATCTACACTGCTATCTGTATAAACATTGAAATATCTACACCGCTGTCTCTATAAACATGGAAATATCTACACCACTATCTGTAGAAACATGGAAATATCTACACCGCTATCTCTATAAACCTAGAAATATCTACACCGTTATCTGTATTAACGTGGAAATACCTACACCGCTATCTGTATAGACGTGGAAATATCTACATCGCTATGTCTACAAACGTGGAAATATCTACAACGCTATCTGTATAAACATGGAAATATCTACACCGGTATGTGTATAAACGTGGAAATATCTGCACCGCTATGTGTATAAACTTGGAAATTTATACACCGCAATCTGTATAAAAGTGGAAATATCTTCACCGCTATCTGTATAAACGTGGAAATATCTACACCGCTATCTCTATGAACGGGGAAATATCTACACTGCTATCTGTATAAACGTGGGAATATCTACACCGCTATCCCTATAAACGTGTAAACATTTACACGGCTATCTGTATAAACATGGAAATATTTACACCGCTATCTCTAAAAACATGGAAATATCTACACCGCTATGTCTATAAACATGAAAATATTTACACCGCTATCTGTATAATCATGGAAATATGTACACCGCTATCTGTAGAAACTTGGAAATATTTACACCGCTATGTCTATAAAAATGGAAATATCTACACCGCTATCTCCATAAACATGAAAATACCTACACTGTTGTTTGTATGAACATGAAAATATCTACACCGCTATCTCTATAAACATAGAAATATCTACATTGCTGTCTGTATAAACATGGAAATATCTACAAAGCTATCTGTATAAACATGGAAATATCTACACCGCTATCTGTATAAACATGGAAATATCTACACGGAACGCTGTATAAACATAGAAATATCTAGATAGTCATCTCTATAAACATGGAAATATCTATACCGCTATCTGTATAAACATGGAAATACCCACACCGCTATCTGTATAAACATGGATATACCCACACCGCCATCTGTATAAAGATGGAAATATCTGCACCGCTATCTTTATAAACATGGAAATATCTGCAACTCTATCAGTGTAAACATAGAAATATCTACACGGCTATTTGTGTAAACATGGAAATATCTGCACCGCTATCTGTATAAAGATGGAAATATCTACACCACTATCTGTAAAACGTGGAAATATCTACACCGCTCTCTGTATAAACCTGGAAATATCTACACCGATATCTGTATAAACATGGAAATATCTATACCGCTATCTGTATAAACAAGGAAATATCTACAACGCCATCTGTATAAACATGGAAATACCTACACCGCTATGTGAATAAATATGGAAATATTCACACCGCTATCTCTATAAACATGGAAATAACTACACCGCTTTCTCTATAAACATGGAAATAACTACACTGCAATCTCTATATACATGGAAATATCTACACCGCCATCTGTAGAAAGATGGAAATATGTACACCGCTATCTCTATAAATATGGAAATATCTACACCGCCATCTCTATAAACATGAAAATATCTACACTGCCATCTCCATAAAGATGGAAGTATCTACTCCGCCATGTGTATAAACACGGAAATATCTACACCACCATCTGTGTAACCATGGAAATATCTACACCGCTATCTGTATAAACATGGAAATATCTACACGGCCATCTGCATGTCCATGGAAATATCTACGCCGCCATCTGTATAAACAGGGAAATATCTACACGGCCATGTGTGTATAGATGGAAATATCAACACCACCATCTGTACAAACATGGAAATATCTACATCGCTATCTCTATAAACATGGAAATATCTGCACTGCCATCTGTAAAAACATGGAAATACCTATACAGTCATCTGTATAAACATGGAAATATCTACATTGCCATCTGTATACACATGGAGATATCTACACAGCCATCTGTATAAACATGTAAATATTTACACTGCTATCTCTATAAACATGGAAATATCTACACCACCATCTCTACAAACATGAAAATATCTACACTGCCATCTCCATAAACATGGAACTAACTACTCCGCCATCTGTATAAACATGGAAACATCTACACCGCCATCAGTGTAAATAAGGAAATATCTACAATGCCATCTGTATAAAGATATAAATAACTGCACAGTGAGCTGTATAAACATGGAAATATCTACATCGCTATCTGTATAAACGTGGAAATACAAACACCGCTATCGGTATAAACATGGAAATATCTACAACGCCATCAATATAAACATGGAAATATCTACACCGCTATGTCTATAAACATGGAAATACCTACACCGTTATCTCTATAAACATGGAAATATCTACACCGCTATCTGTATAAACATGGAAATATCTACACCGCTATCTGTGTAAACATGGAAATATCTACACCGCGATCTGTGTAATCATGGAAATATCTCCAACGTGATGTGTATAAACATGGAAATACCTTCACCACGATCTGTATAAACATGCAAATATCTACACCGCTATCTGTATAAACATGGTAATATCTACACCACCATCTATAAAAACATGGAAATATCTACACCGCCATCTGTATAAACATGGAAATATCTACAATGCCATCTGTAGAAATATGGAAATATCTACACCGCAATCTGTGTAAACATGGAAATATCTACACCGATATCTGTAAAAACATGGAAATATCTACACCGCTATCTGTATAAACATGGAAATATCTACGCCGCGATCTGTATAAACATTGAAATATCTACACCGCAATCTGTATAAACATGGAAATATCTACACCGCTATCTGTATAAACATGGAAATATCTACACAGCTATCTCTATAAACATGGAAATATCTACACCGCCATCTGTATAAACATGGAAATACCTACAAAGTCATCTGTATAAACATGGAAATATCTACACAGCCATCTGTATAAACATGGAAATATCTACACAGCCATCTGTATATACATGGAAATATTTACACCGCTATCTGTATAAACATGGAATTAACTACACCGCTATTTGTATAAACAAGGAAATATGTACACCGTGATCTGTATAAACATGGAAATATCTACACCGCCATCTCTATAAACATGGAAATATCTAAACGCCTATCTGTATAAACATGGAAATATCCACACCGCTATCTCTATAAACATGGAAAAATCAACACCGCTATCACTATGAACATGGAAATATCTACACCGCCATCTCTATAACATGGAAATATCTACACCAGGATCAGTATAAACATGGAAATATCTACACCGCTATCTGTATAAACATGGAAATACTTACAAAGTTATCTGTATAAACATGGAAATACCTACACCGCCATCTGTATAAACATGGAAATATCTACACAGCCATGTGTATATGCATGGAAATATCTACACTGCTATCTATATAAACCTGGAAATAACTACCCCGCAATCT
Organism: Pan troglodytes; assembly: GCF_028858775.2. Classification (NCBI taxonomy): domain Eukaryota; kingdom Metazoa; phylum Chordata; class Mammalia; order Primates; family Hominidae; genus Pan; species Pan troglodytes. The sequence continues at coordinate 1,404,635 of NC_072411.2, forward strand.
GTATAAATATGGAATTATCTACACCGCAATCTCTATAAACATGGAAATATCTACACCGCCATCTGTATAAACATGGAAATACCTATACAGTCATCTGTGTAAACATGGAAATATCTACACCACCATCTGTATAAACACGGAAATACCTACAATGCCATCTGTATACACATGGAAATACCTACAAGGCAATCTGTGTATAGATGGAAACATTAACACCGCCATCTGTACAAACATGGAAATATCTACACTGCTATCTCTATAAACATGGAAATATCTACACTGCGGTCTGTATAAACATGGAAATATCTACACCGGTATCTGTATAAACATGGAAATATCTACACCACGATCTGTATAAACATGGAAATATATACACCGCTGTCTGTATAAACATGGAAATTTCTGCACTGCTATCTCTATAAACATGGAAATATCTACAAAGCCATCTGTATAAACATGGAAATACCTACACAGTCATGTGTAGGAACATTTAAATATCTACACTGCCATCTGTATAAATATAGAAATATCTACACAGCCCTCTGTATAAATATGGAAATATCTGCATAGGCATCTGTATAAACATGGAAATATCTGCACCGCTATCTGTATAAACATGGAAATACCTACACCGCTGTCTCTATAAACATGGAAATATGTACACCGCTATGTGCATAAAGATGGAAATATCTCCAATGCTGTCTGTATAAACATGGAAATATCTCCACCGTTATCTGTATAAACATGGAAATATCTACAGCGCCATCTCTATAAACATTGAAATATCTACACTGCCATCTGTTTGAATAAGGAAATATCTACAATGCCATCTCTATAAAGATATAAATATCTGCAGCGCGAGCTGTAAAAACATGGAAATATCTACATCGCTATCTGTATAAACGTGGAAACACCAACACCGCTATCGGTATAAACATGGAAATATCTACTACGCCATCTATATAAACATGGAAATATCTACACCGCTATGTCTATAAACATGGAAATATCTACACCGCTATCTGTATAAACATGGAAATACCTACAACGCTATCTGTATAAACATGGAAATACCTACACAGCTATCTGTATAAACATGGAAATATCTACACCACGATCTGTATAAACATGGAAATATCTACACCGCGATCTGTATAAACATGGAAATATCTACAACGCTATCTGTATAAACATGGAAATATCTACAAAGCTATCTCTATAAACATGGAAATATCTACACCGCCATCTGTATAAACTTGGAAATAATTACAAAGTTATCTGTATAAACATGGAAATATCTACACCGCCGTCTGTATAAACATGGAAATATCTACACAGCCATCTGTATATACATGGAAATATCCACACCACTATCTGTATAAACATGGAAATAACTACACCGCTATTTGTATAAACAAGGAAATATCTACACCGTGATCTGTATAAACATGGAAATCTCTTCACCGCCATCTCTATAAACATGGAAATATCTACACCCCTATCAGTATAAACATGGAAATATCCACACCGCTATCTCTATAAACATGGAAAAATAAACACCGCTATCTCTATGAACATGGAAATATCTACACCGCCATCTCTATAAACATGGAAATATCTACACCACGATCAGTATAAACACGGAAATATCTACACCACTATCTGTATAAACATGGAAATATCTCCACTGCTATCTCTATAAACATCGAAATATCTACACCGCCATATGTATAAACTTGGAAATACTTACAAAATTATCTGTATAAACATGGAAATATCTACACCGCCATCTCTATAAACATGGAAATATCTACACAGCGTTGTGTATATACATGGAAATACCTATACCGCTATCTATATAAACATGGAAACAACTACACCGCTATGTGTATAAACAAGGAAATATCTACACCGCCATCCACATATCCATGGAAATATCCGCGCCGCCATCTGTATAAACATGGAAATATCTACATGGTCATCTGTGTATAGATGGAAATATCAACACCGCCATCTGTACAAACATGGAAATATCTGCACCTCTATCTGTATAAACATGGAAATATCTCCACCGCGGTCTGTATAAACATGGAAATATCTACACCGCTATTTGTATAAACATGGAAATATCTACACCGATATCTCTATAAACATGGAAATATCTACACCGTGATCTGTATAAACATGGAAATATTTACACCGCTATCTCTATAAACATGGAAATTTCTACACCATTATCTGTATAAATATGAAATTATCGACACCGCTATCTCTATAAACATGGAAATATCTACAACGCCATCTGTATAAACATGGAAATACCTATACAGTCATCTGTGTAAACATGGAAATATCTACACCACCATATGTATAAACATGGAAATATCTACAATGCCATTTGTATACACATGGAAATACCTACAAGGCAATCTGTGTACAGATGGAAACATTCACACCGCCATCTGTACAAACATGGAAATATCTACACTGCTATCTCAATAAACATGGAAATATCTACACTGCGGTCTGTATAAACATGGAAATATCTACACCGGTATCTGTATAAACATGGAAATATCTACACCACGATCTGTATAAGCATGGAAATGTATACACAGCTATGTGTATAAACATGGAAATTTCTGCACTGCTATCTCTATAAACATGGAAATATCTACAAAACCATCTGTATAAACATGGAAATACCTACACAGTCATGTGTAGGAACATGGAAATATCTACACTGCCATCTGTATAAACTTAGAAATATCTACACAGCCCTCTGTATAAATATGGAAATATCTGCATAGGCATCTGTATAAACATGGAAATATCTGCACCGCTATCTTTAAAAACATGGAAAGACCTACACCGCTGTCTCTATAAACATGGAAATATGTACACCGCTATGTGTATAAACATGGAAATATCTCCACTGCTGTCTGTATAAACATGGAAATATGTCCACCGTTATCTGTATAAACATAGAAATATCTACAGCGCCATCTCTATATACATTGAAATATCTACACTGCCAACTCTAAAAACATGGAAATATCTCCACAGTCATCTGAATAAACATGGAAATATCTACAGCGCCATCTCTATAAACATTGAAATATCTACACAGCCATCTCTAAAAACATGGAAATATCTACACAGTCATCTGAATAAACATGGAAATATCTTCACCACCATCTGTATAAACATGGAAATAGCTACAATACCATCTGTATACAGATGGAAATATCTACACAGACATCTGTATAAATATGGAAATATCTACACTGCCAGCTGTATAAACATGGAAATATCTACACTGCCATCTCCATAAAGATGGAATTATCTACTCCGCCATGTGTATAAACACGGAAATGTCTACACCACCATCTGTGTAAACATGGAAATATCTACACCGCTCTCTGTATAAACATGGAAATATGTACACCGCCATCTGCATGTCCATGAAAATATCTACGCCGCCATCTGCATAAACATGGAAATATCTACATGGCCATCTGTGTATAGATGGAAATATCAACACCGCCATCTGTACAAACATGGAAATATCTACACCGCTATCTCTATAAACATGGAAATATCTGCACTGCCATCTGTAAAAACATGGAAATACCTATACAGTCATCTGTATAAACATGGAAATATCTGTAATGCCATCTGTATACACATGGAAATATCTACACAGCCATCTGTATAAACATGTAAATATCCACAAGGCTATCTCTATAAACATGGAAATATCTACACCGCCATCTCTAAATACATGAAAATATCTACACTGCCATCTCCATAAACATGGAACTAACTACTCCACCATCTGTAAAACATGGAAACATCTACACCGCCATCTATGTGAATAAGGAAATATCTACAATGCCATCTCTATAAAGATATAAATATCTGAACCGCGAGCTGTATAAACATGGAAATATCTACATCGCTATCTTTATAAACGTGGAAACACCAACACCGCTATCGGTATAAACATGGAAATATCTACAACGCCGTCTATATAAACATGGAAATATCTACCCCTCTATGTCTATAAACATGGAAATATCAACACCGCTATCTGTATAAACATGGAAATATCTACACCGCTATCTGTATAAACATGGAAATACCTACACCGCTATCTGTATAAACACGGAAATATCTACGCCACGATCTGTATAAACATGGAAATATCTACACCGCGATCTGTATAAACATGGAAATATCTAAACCGCTATCTGTATAAACATGGAAATATCTACACAGCTATCTCTATAAACATGGAAATATCTATACTGCCATCTGTACAAACATGGAGATACCTACAGTCATCTGTATAAACATGGAAATATCAACAAAGCCATCTGTATAAAAATGGAAATATCTACACAGCCATCTGTATATACATGGAAATATCCACAGGGCTATCTGTATAACCATGGAAATAACTACACAGCTATTTGTATAAACAAGGAAATATCTACACCGTGATCTGTATAAACATGGAAATATCTTCACCGCCATCTCTATAAACATGGAAATATCTACAACCCTATCTGTATATACATGGAAATATCCACTCCGCTATCTCTATAAACATGGAAAAATAAACACCGCTATTTCTATGAACATGGAAATATCTACACCGCCATCTCTATAAACATGGAAATATCTACACCACGATCAGTATAAACATGGAAATATCTACACCTCTATCTGTATAAACATGGAAATATCTCCACTGCTATCTCTATAAACATCGAAATATCTACACCACCATCTGTATAAACATGGAAATACTTACAAAGTTACCTGTATAAACTTGGAAATATCTAAACCGCCATCTGTATAAACACGGAAATATCTACACAGCCATGTGTATATACATGGAAATATCTACACCGCTATCTATAGAAACATGGAAACAACTACACCGCTATGTGTATAAACATGGAAATATCTACACCGCCATCTACATATCCATGGAAATATGTGCGCCGCCATCTGTATAAACATGGAAATATCTACACGGTCATCTGTGTATAGATGGAAATATCAACACCGCCATCTGTACAAACATGGAAATATCTGCACCGCAAACTGTATAAACATGGAAATATCTACACCGCGGTCTGTATAAACATGGAAATATCTACACCTCCATCTGTATAAACATAGAAATATGTATAAACATGGAAATATCTACACAGCCATCTGTATAAAAATGGAAATATCTACACCGCTTTCTCTAGAAACATGGAAATACCTACACCGCAATCGGAATAAACTTGGAAATATCTACACCGCCGTCTGTAAAAACATGAAAATATCTACACAGTCATCTGTATAAACATGGAAATATCTACACCTCCATCGATATAAACGTGCAAATATCTACACTGCCATCTCTATACACATGGAAATATCTACACTGCCATCTACATAAACATGGAAATATCTACACGGCTATCTGTATTAACATGGAAATACCTACACCGCTATCTGTGTAAATACGGAAATATCAACACCGCTATCTGTATATACATGGAAATATCTTCAATGCCATCTGTATAACCATGGAAACATCTACACTGCCATCTGTATGAACATGGAAATATCTACACCGCTATCTGTATAAACATGGAAATAGCCACACCGCTATCTGTATAAATATGGAAATATCTACACCGCCATCTGTAAAAACATGGAAATATCTACACAATCATCTGTATAAACATGGAAATATCTACATCTCCGTCTGTATGAACATGGAAATACCTTCAATGCCATCTGTATAAACGTGGAAATATCTACACTGCCATCTGTATAAACATGGAAATATCTACACAGCTATCTATATAAACAAGGAAATACCTACACCGCAATCTGTATATACATGGAAATATCTACACCGTTATCTGTATAAACGTGAAATATCTACACCGCTATCTGTATAAATATGGAAATATCTACACCGATATCTATATAAATATGGAAATATCTACACCGCTATCTCTATATACATGGAATTGTCTACACCGCTATCTGTATAAACATGGAAATAACTACACCGCCATCTGTATAAATTTGCAAATATCTACACCGCAATCTTTATAAACATGGAAATAACTACAATGCTATCTGTATAAACATGTAAATATCTACACCGCTATCTGTATAAACTTGGAAATATCTACACTGCCATCTGCATAAAGATGGAAATATCTACATCGTTATATGTATAAACATGGATATATCTCCACCGCGATCTCTATAAACATGGATATATCTACACCACTATCTTTATAAACATGGAAATATCTACACCGCTCTCTGTATAAACATGGAAATATGTACACCGCTATCTTTATAAACATGGAAATATCTACACCGCTATCTTTAGAAATATGGAAATATCTGTACCGCTACCTCTATAAACATGGAAATGTTTACACCGCTATCTGCATAAACATGGAAATACCTAAATGGCTATCTCTATAAACTTGGAAATATCTACACAGCTATCTATATAAACAAGGAAATAACTACACCGCAATCTGTATAAACATGGAAATATCTACACCGCTATCTGTATAAAAATGGATATATCAACACCGCTATCTCTATAAACATAGAAATGTCTACACAGCTATCTGTATAAACATGGAAATATCTACATGGCTATGTCTATAAACATGGAAATATCTACAACGCCATCTGTATAAACATGGAAATACCTACACATTCATCTGTATAAACACTGATATATCTACACTGCTATCTCCATAAACATGGAAATAACTACACCGCAATTTGTATAAACATGAAAATATCTACACTGCTATCAGTATAAACATGGAAATATCTACACCACTATCTGTAAAAACATGGAAATATATACACTGCCATCTGTATAAATATGGAAATAGCCATACCGCTATCTGTGTAATCATGGAAATATCTACACCAACATCTGAATAAACATGGAAACATCTACACAGCTATCTGTAGAAATATGGAAATAACTACACCGCTATCTGTATAAATATGGAAATATCTACAGCGCTATCTCTATAAACATGGAAATTTCTACACCGCTATCTGTATAAACATGGAGATATCTACACGGTTATCTATGTAAACGTGGAAATATTTAAAGTGCCTTCTGTATAAACATGGAAATAACTACAGAATCATCTGTATAAACATGCTAATATCTACACCACCGTCTGTATAAACATGGAAATATCTACACTGCCATCTGTATAAATATGGAAATATCTACAAAGCCATCTATATAAAAATGGAAATATCTACACCGCTTTCTGTATGAACATGGAAATAGCCACACCGAAATCTGTAAACATGGAAATATCTACACCGCCATCTGTAAAAACATGGAAATATCTAAACGGTCATCTGTATAAACATGGAAATATCCACACTGCCATCTGTATACACATGGAAATGTACACAGCACTATCTGAATAAACATGGAAAAATCTACATCGCTATCTGTATAAACATGGAAATATCTCCACCGCTATCTGTATGAACATGGAAATATCTACACGGCTATCAGTATAAATATGGAAGTATCTACAACGCCATCTCTATAAACATGGAAATATCTACACCGCCATCTGTATAAACATGGAAATATCTACACCCCCATCTGTATAAACATGGAAATATCTACACCGCCATCTGTATAAATATAGAAATATCTACACCGATACCTGTATAAACATGGAGATATCCACACTATCTGTGTAAACATGGGAATACCTTCACAGTTATCTGTGTAAACATTGAAATATGTACTCCGCTATCTGTGTAAAGATGGAAATATCTTCACCGCAATATGAGCAAATATGGAAATATCTACACCGCTATCTCTGTAAACATGGAAATACCTACACAGCTATCTGTATAAACATGGAAATATCTACACTGCTGTGTGTATAAACATGGAAATACCTGCACTGCTATATGCATACACATGGAATTATCTACATCGCTATATCTATAAACATAGAAATACCTTAAACGCCATCTCTATAAACATGGGAATATCTACACAGCCATCAGCATAAACAAGGAAATAACTACACCGTCATCTGTATAAACATGGAAATATCTACACCGCCATCTCTATAAACATAGAAACATCTACACTCTCATCTGTAAAAGATGGAAATATCTGCACCGAGATCTTCATAAGCATGGAAATAGCAACACCGCTATCTGTATGAACATGGAAATATCTACAACGCTATCTGTATAAACATGGAAATATCTACACTGCTATCTCTATAAACTTGGAAATATCTACACCGCCATCTATATAAACATGCAAATAACTACACAGTCATCTGTGTAAACATGGAAATATCTACACCACCATCTCTGTACACATGGAAATATCTACACAGCTATCTGTATAAACGTGAAAATACCAACACCACTATCTGTATAAACATGGAAATATCTACAGTGCCATCTGTTTAAAGATGGAAGTATCTACACCGCGAGCTGTATAAACATGGAAATATCTACACCGCTATCTGTATAAACATGGAAATACCAACACCGCTATCTGTATGAACATGGAAATATCTACAACGCTATCTGTATAAACATGGAAATATCTACACTGCTATCTCTATAAACTTGGAAATATCTACACCGCCAACTATATAAACATGCAAATATCTACACAGTCATCTGTTTAAACATGGAAATATCTACAGCATCATCTCTGTACACATGGAAATAGCTACACAGCTATCTGTATAAACGTGAAAATACCAACACCACTATCTGTATAAACATGGAAATATCTACAGTGCCATCTGTTTAAAGATGGAAGTATCTACACCGCGAGCTGTATAAACATGGAAATATCTACACCGCTATCTGTATAAACATGGAAATACCAACACCGCTATCTGCATGAACATGGAAATATCTACACCGCTATCTGTATAAACATGGAAGTATCTACACTGTTATCTCTATAAACTTGGAAATATCTACACTGCCAACTATATAAACATGCAAATAACTACACAGTCATCTGTGTAAACATGGAAATATCTACACCACCATCTCTATACACATGGAAATATCTACACAGCTATCTGTATAAACATGGAGATATCTACACCGCTATCTCTATAAACATGGAAATACCAACACCGCTATCTCTATATACATGGAAATATCTGCACCACAATCTCTATAAACATGGAAATATCTACACCGCCATGTCTATAAACATGAAAATATCTACACCGCCATCTCCAGAAACATGGAACTATCTACACAGCCATCTGTATAAACATGGAAATGTTTAAACCACAATCTGTATAAACATGGAAATATCTACATTCCCATGTGTATAAAGATGGAAATATCTACAACGCGAGCTGTATAAACATGGAAATATCTACACCGCTATCTGTATAAACATGGAAATAACAACACCGTTATCTGTATAAACATAGAAATATCTCCACCGCTACCTGTATAAAGATGGAAATATCTACAACGCTATCTGTGTAAACATGGAAATATCTTCACAGCTATCGGTGTAAACTTGGAAATATCTACAAAGCTATCTGTGCAAAGATGGAAATATCTACACCGCTATCTCTGTAAACATGGAAATATCTACACCGCTATCTGTATAAACATGGAAATAACTACACCGCTATCTGTATAAACATGGAAATACCAACACCGCTATCTGTATAAACATGTAAATATCTACAGCGCTATCTGTATAAATACGGAAATATCTTCACCGCTATCTCTATAAACATGGAAATACCTACACCGTCATCTCTATACACATGGAAATATCTACACCGCTATCTCTATAAACATAGAAATATCTACACGGCCACCTCTATAAACATGGAAATATCTACACCGCCATCTGCATGAACATGGAAATATCTCCACCGCTATCTATATAAACATGGAAATATCTACAACGCTATATGTATAAACATGGAAATACCTACACAGCTATCTGTGTAAACTTGGAAATATCTACATAGCTATCTGTGTAAAAATGGAAATATCTACACCACAATCTGTGGAAAGATGCAAATATTTACACCGTTATCTCTGTAAACATGGAAATATCTGCACCACTATCTGCATAAACATGGAAATATCTACACTGCCATCTGTATAAAGTTGGAAATATCTACACCGCGAGCTGTATAAACTTGGAAATATCTACACCACTATCTGTATAAACATGGAAATATCAACACTGCTATCTGTATAAACATGGAAATACTTACACCGCTATTTGTATAATCATGGAAATACCTACACCGCCATCTGTATAAACATGGAAATATCTACACCGCTATCTGTATAAACATGGAAATATCTACACCACCATATCTATAAACATGGAAATATCTAAATTGCCATCTGTATACACATGGAAATATCTACAAAGCCATGTGTAGAAACGTGGAAGTATCTACACCGCTATCCCTATAAACATGGAGATACCTACACTGCCATCCCTATAAACATGGAAATATCTACACCGCAATCTCTATAAACATGGAAATATCTACAGCGCCATCTCTATAACCATGGAAATATCTACACCGCTACCTGTATAAACATTTAAATATCTACAACTCTATCTGTGTAAACATGGAAATATCTACACAGCTATCTGTGTAGACTTGGAAATATCTACATAGCTATCTGTGTAAAGACGGAAATATCTACACCACAATCTGTGGAAAGATGCAAATATGTACACCGCTATCTCTGTAAACATGGAAATATCTGCACCACTAACTGCATAAACATGGAAATGTCTACACCGCCATCTGTATAAAGAGGGAAATATCTACACCGCGAGCTGTATAAATTTGGAAATATCTACACCACTCTCTGTAAAAACATGGAAATACCAACACCGCTATATGTATAAACATGGAAATATCAACAATGCTATCTGTGTAATCATGGAAATACCTACACAGCTATCTGTGTAAACTTGGAAATTTCTACACAGCTATCTGTGTAAAGATGGAAATATCCACACCGCAATCTGTGCAAAGATGGAAATATCTACACCGCTATCTGTGTAAACATGGAAATATCTACTCTGCTATCTGCGTAAACATATAAATATCTGCACCGCTATCTGTATAACGTGGCAATATCTACACCGCAATGTGTATAAACGTGGAAGTATCTACACCGCTATCTGTATAAACGTGGAAATATCTACAATGCTATCTGCATAAACGTGGAAATATCTACATCGAAATCGGTATAAACGTGCAAATATCTCCACTGCTATCTGTATAAACATGGACATATCTACACTGCTATCTGTATGAACATGGAAATATCTACAATGCTATCTGTATAAACATGGAAATATCTACACTGTTACCTCTATAAACATGGAAATATCTACACCGCCATCTGTATAAACATGCAAACATCTACACAGTCATCTGTATAAACATGGAAATATCGACACCACCATATCTATAAACATGGAAATATCTAAATTGCCATCTGTATTCACATGGAAATATCTACAAAGCCATCTGTAGAAACGTGGAAGTATCTACACCGCTATCCCTATAAACATGGAGATAACTACACTGCCATCCCTATAAACATGGAAATATCTACACCGCAATCTCTATAAACATGGAAATATCTACAGCGCCATCTCTATAACCATGGAAATATCTACACCGCTACCTGTATAAACATTTAAATATCTACAACTCTATCTGTGTAAACATGGAAATATCTACACAGCTATCTGTGTAGACTTGGAAATATCTACATAGCTATCTGTGTAAAGATGGAAATATCTTCACCACAATCTGTGGAAAGATGCAAATATCTACACCGCTATCTCTGTACACATGGAAATATCTGCACCACTATCTGCATAAACATGGAAATGTCTACACCGCCATCTGTATAAAGAGGGAAATATCTACAACGCGAGTTCTATACATTTGGAAATATCTACAACACTCTCTGTAAAAACATGGAAATACCAACACCGCTATCTGTATAAACATGGAAATATCAACAATGCTATCAGTGTAATCATGGAAATACCTACACAGCTATCTGTGTAAACTTGGAAATTTCTACACAGCTATCTGTGAAAAGATGGAAATATCCACACCGCAATCTGTGCAAAAATCGAAATATCTACACAGCTATCTCTGTAAACATGGAAATATCTTCACCGCTATCTGCATAAACATGTAAATATCTACACCGCTATCTGTAAAACGTGGAAATATCTACACCACTATCTGTATAAACATGGAAATATCTACACTGCCGTCTGTAAACATGGAAATATCTACACAGCTGTCTCCATAAACATGGAAATATCTGCACTGCAATCTGTATAAACATGGAAATATCTGCACTTCCATCTGTATAAACATAGAAATATCTACACTGCCATCTGTATACACATGGAAATACCTACACAGCTATCAGTATAAGCATGGAAATATGTATACCGCTATCTCTATAAACATGGAATAAGATACACCGCAATCTGTATAAACATGGAAATATCTACACCGTTCTCTGTATAAACATGGAAATATCTACACCGCTATCTCTATAAACATGGAAATATCTACACCGCTATCTTTATAAACATGGAAATATCTACAATGCTATCTGTATAAACATGGACATATCTACAACAATATCTGTGTAAACATGGAAATATCTACACAGCTGTCTGTGTAGACATGGAAATATGTACAACGCTATCTGTGTAAACATGAATATATGTTCACCCCAATTTGTGCAAATATCAAAATATCTACACCGCTATCTCTGTAAACATGGAAATATCTACACCGTTATCTATACAAACATGGAAATATCTACACCGCTATCTGTATAAACATGGAAATATCTTCACCACGATCTGTAAAAACATGGAAATGTCTACACCGCTATCTGTATAAACATGGATATATGTACACCACTATCTGCATAAACATGGAAATATCTACACCGCTATCTCTATAAAAGTTGAAATAGCTACAACGCTATCTGTATAAACATGGAAACATCTACATCAATATCTGTGTAAACATGGAAATATCTACACCGCTATCTGTATAAACATGGAAATATCTACAACAATATCTGTGTAAACATGGAAATACCTACACAGCTCTCTGTGTAAACATGCAAATATGTACACCGCTTTGTGTGAAAAATGAAAACATGTACACGACAATCTGTGCAAATATCAAAATATCTACACCGCTATCTCCGTAAACATGGAAATATCTACCCCGTTATGTGTATAAACATGGAAATATCTACACCGCTATCTGTATAATCATGGAAATATCTACACCACGATCTGTAAAAACATGGAAATGTCTACACCGCTATCTGTATATACATGGAAATATGTACACCGCTATCTGTATAAACTTGGAAATATCTACTATGCTATCTCTATAAATATTGAAATACCTGCAACGCTATCTCCATAAACATGGAAATGCCTACAGCGCTATCTTTATAAACATGGAAATATATACATGGCAATCTCTATAAACATGGAAATATCTACACCGCCATCTGTATAAGCATGGAAATACCTACGCTGTCATCTGTATAAACATGGAAACATCTACACCACTATCTGTAGAAACATGGAAATATCGACACTGCTATCCCTATATACATGGAAATACCTGCACCGCCATCTGTAAAAACATGGAAATACCTTCACAGTCATCTGTATAAACTTGGAAATATCTACACCACCCTCAGTATAAACATGGAAATATCTACACTGCCATCTGTATACACATGGAAATATCTGCACAGCCATCTGTATAAACATGGAAATATATACACTGCTATCTCTATAAACATGGAAATATTTACACGGACATCTGCATAAACATGGAAATATCTACACCACCATCTGTATAAACATGGAAATATCTACACCGCTATCTGTATAAATATGGAAATATCTACACCGCTATCTCTGTAAACATGGAAATGTCTACACCGCTATCTCTATAAACATGGAAATATCTACAAGGCTATCTCTATAAACATGGAAATATCTACACCACCATCTGTATAAACATGGAAATAACTACACAGTCATCTGTATAAACATGGAAATTTCTACACCACTATCTCTATAAACGTGGAAATATCTACACTGCCATCTGTATAAACATGGAAATATCTACAGAGCCATCTCTATCAACATGCAAATATTTACATCGCTATCTGTATAAACATGGAAATAGCCACACCGCTATCTGTATAAACATGGAAATATCTACACAGCTGTCTGTGTAAACATGCAAATATGTACACCGCTATCTTTGTGAAGATGGAAATATCCACACCGCAATCTGTGCAAATATGGAAATACCTACACCTCTATCTCTGTAAACATGGAAATATCTACACCGCTATCTATATAAACATGGAAATATCTACACCACTATCTGTATAAACATGGAAATATCTACACCGTGACCTGTATAAACGTGGATATATCTACAACGCTATCTGTATAAACTTGGAAATATCTACACTGCTATCTGTAAAATAAGGAAATATCTACACTGCTATCTTCATAAACATGGAAATATCTGCACCGCCATCTGTATATACATGGAAATACCTACACAGTCGTCTGTATAAACATGGAAATATCTATACCACTATCTGTATAAACATGGAAATATCTACACTGCATGTGTATAAACATGGAAACATCTACACAGCCATCTCTATAAACTTGGAAATATCTACACCGCTATCTCTATAAACACGGAAATAGCCACACCGCTATCTGTATAAACATGGAAATATCTACACCGCCATCTGTAAAAACATGGAAATATATACACAGTCATCAATATAAACATGGAAAAATTTACGCCGCTATCTCTATAAACATGGAAATACCTTTACCGCTATCTGTATAAACATGGAAATATCTACACCACGATCTCTATAAATATGCAAATATCTACATCGCCATCTGTATATACATGGAAATAACTACACAGTCGTCTGTATAAACATGGAAATATCTATACCACTATCTGTATAAACATGGAAATATCTACACTGCCATCTGTATAAACATGGAAATATCTACGCAGCCATCTCTAAAAACATGGAAATATCAACACTGCTATCTCTATAAACACGGAAGTAGCCACACCGCTATATGTATAAACATGGAAATATCTACACCGCCATCTGTAAAAACATGGAAATACCTACACCGCCATCTGTAAAAACAAGGAAATATCTACACATTCGTCTCTATAAACATGAAAATATCTACACCGCTATCTCTATAAACATGGAAATACCTATACCGCTATCTGTATAAATATGGAAATATCTACACCGCTATCTGCATGAACATGGAAATACCTACACTGCCGTCTGTATAAGGATGGAAATATCTACACCACGAGCAGTATAAATATGGAAATATCTACACCGCTATCTCTATCAACATAGAAATATCTACACCACCATCTCTATGAACATGGAAATATCTACACCGCCATCTGCATAAACATGGTAATATCTACACCGCCATCTGTATAAACATGGAAATATCTACATGGCTATCTCTATAAACGTGGAAATATCTACATCGCCATCTGTATAAACATGGAAATAACTACACAGTCATCTGTATAAACATGGAAGTACCGACACTGCCATCTGTATAAATATGGAAATGTCTACACAGCCATATCTATAAACATGGAAATATCTACATCGCTATCTGTATAAACATGGAAATAACCACACCGGTATCTTTATAAACAAGGAAATATCTACACCGCTATCTGTATAAACATGCAAAAATCTACAACGCTATGTTTATAAACATGGAAATATCTACACCGCAATCTGTATAAACATGGAAATATCTACAACACTATCTGTGTCAACATGAAAATATCTACACAGCTGTCTGTGTAAACATGCAAATATGTACACCGCTATCTGAGTGAAGATGGAAACATCTACACCGCAATCTGTGCAAATAAGGAAATATCTACACCTCTATCTCTGTAAACATGGAAATATCTACACCGCAATCTGTATAAACATGGAAATATCTACACCACTCTCTGTATAAACATGGAAATTCCTACACCACGATCTGTATAAACACGGATATATCTACACTGCTATCTGTATAAACATGGAAATATCTACACCACTATCTGTATAAATATGGAAATAACTACACTGCTATCTTTATAAACATGGAAATATCTACACCGCCATCTGCATATACATGGAAATACCTACACAGTCGTCTGTATAAACATGGAAATATCTATACCACTCTCTGTATAAACAAGGAAATATCTACACTGCCATCTGTATAAACCTGGATATATCTACACAGCCATCTCTACAAACATGGAAATATCCACACCGCTATCTCTATAAACTTGGAAATAGCCACACCGCTATCTGTATAAACATGGAAATATTTACACTGCGATCTGTAAAAACATGGAAATATCTACACTGCTATCTGTATAAATATGGAAATATCTACACCGCTATCTCTATAAACATGGAAATGACTACACCGCTATCTGCAAAAACATGGAAATACCTACACTGCCATCTGTATAAACATGGAAATATCTACACAGCCATCTCTATAAACATGGAAATACCTACACAGCTATCTCTATAAACATGGAAATAGCCACACCGCTATCAGTATCAACATGGAAATATCTACACAGCTATCTGTATAAATATGGAAATATCTACACCGCTATCTTTATAAACATGGAAATATCTACACTGCCATCTGTATATACAGGGAAATGCCTACACAGTCATCTGTATAAATATGGAAATATCTATACCACTATCTGTATAAACATGGAAATATCTACACTGCCATCTGAATAAACATGGAAATATCTACTCAGCCATCTCTATAAACATGGAAATATCTACACCGCTATCTCTATAAACATGGAAATACCTACACCGCTATCTGTATAAACATGGCAATATCTACACCGCTATCTGCATGAACATGGAAATAACTACACTGCCATGTGTATAAAGATGGAAATATCTACACCGCAAGCAGTATAAGTATGGAAGTATCTACACCGCTATCTCAATAAACATAGAAATATCTACTCTGCCATCTCTATAAACATAGAAATTTCTACCCCGCATCTGCATAAACATGGAAATATCTACACCGCCATCTGCATAAACATGGAATATCTACACGGCGATCTGTGTAAAAATGGAAATATCTACACCGCCATCTGTATAAACGTAGAAATATCTACACTGCCATCTGTAGAAAGATGGAAATATCTACACCGTGATCTGAATAAACATGGAGATATCTACGCTTCTTCCTGTATAAACATGGAGATATCTACACCGCTATCTGAATAAATATGGAAATATCCACACCGCTATCTGTATAAACATGGAAATGTCTACACGGCTATCTGTATAAACATGGAAATATCTACATGGCTATCTATATGAACTTGGAAATATCTACACTGCATTCTGTATATACATGGAAATACCTACACAGTCTTCTGTATAAACATGGAAATATCTACACCACTATCTGTATAAACATGGAAATATCTACACTGCCATCTGTATAAACATGGAATTATCCTCACAGCCATCTCTATAAACATGGAAATATCTACACCGCTATAACTATAAACAAGAAAATATCGACACCGATATCTGTATAAACATGGAAATATCTTCACTGCCATCTGAACACACATGGAAAAGACTACACAGTAATCTGTATAAACATGGAAATATCTACACCGCTATCTCTATAAACATGGAAATATCTACACCGCTATCTGCATAAACATGGAAATACCTACACTGACATCTCTATAAAGATGGAAATACCTACACCGGGAGCTGCATAAACATGGAAATATCTACAACGCTATCTGTATATACATGGAAATACCAACACCACTATCTCTATAAACGTGGAAATATCTACACCGCTATCTGTATAAATGTGGAAATATCTATACCGCTATCTCTATAAACATGGAAATACGTACACTGCCATCTTTATGAACATGGAAATATCTACACCGCTATCTCTATAAACATGAAAATGTCTTCACCACTATCTGTAAAAACATGGAATTATCTACAAAGACATCTGTATAAATATGGAAATATCTACACCGCTATCTGTATAAACATAGAAATAGCCACACCGCTATCTGTATAAACATGGAAATATCTACACTGACATCTGAATAAACATGGAAATATTTACACCGCTATCAGTGTAAATATGGAAATATATACACCGCTATCTCTACAAACATGGAAATATCTACACCGCCATCTGTATAAACATGGAAATATCTACACAGTCATCTGTATAAACATAGAAATATCTGCACCAGCATCTCTATAAACGTGGAAATATCTAGACTGCCATCTGTATAAACGTGGACATATCTACACAGCCATCTGTATAAAGATGGAAATACCTACACCGCTTTCTCTATACACATGGAAATAATTACACAGCTATCTCTATAAACATGGAAATATCTACACCGCCATCTATATTAGCCTGGAAATATCTACACCGCCATCTCCATAAACATGGAACTATCTACTCCACCATCTGTGTAAAAATGGAAATATCTTAACCGCTATCTCTATAAACATGGAAATATCTACACTGCCATCTGCATAAAGATGAAAATATCTACACCACGAGCTGTATAAACATGGAAATCTGTACACCGCTATCCGTATAAACATGGAAATATCTACACTATTATGTCTATAAACATAGAAATATCTACACAGCCATCTGTATAAACTTATAAATATCTACACTGCCATCTGTGGATAGATGGAAATGTCTACACCGCGATCTGTATAAACATGGAAATATCTACACAGCTATCTGTGTAAACATAGAAATATCTACACCGCTATCTGTATAAACATGGAAACATCTACACCACGATCTGTATAAAAATGGAAATATCTACACCGCCATCTCTATAAACATGGAAATAACTCCACCGCTATCTGTATAAACATGGAAATATCTCCACCGCTATCTGTATAAACATGGAAATAACTGCACCACGATCTCTATAAAAATGGAAATATCTACACTGCTATCTGTATAAACATGGAAATATCTACAAACCTATCAGTGTAAACATGGAAATATCCAGGCAGCTATCTGTGTAAACATGGAAATATCTACACCGCTATCTATGTAAAGATGGAAATACCTACACCGCTATTTGTGCAAAAATGGAAATATCTACACCGGTACCTCTATAAAGATGTAAATATCTGCATTGCTCTCTGTATAAACATGGAAATATCTACACCACCATCTGTGAAAACATGGAAATATTTACACAGTCATCTGTATAAACATGGAAATATCTACAACTCCCTCTGTATAAACATGGAAATATCAACACGGCTATCTGCATAAACATGTAAATACCTACACTTCCATCTGTATAAAGATGGAAATATCTACACCGCAAACTGTATAAACTTGGAAATATCTACAACGCTATTTCTATAAACATAGAAATACGTACACTGCCATCTTTATACACATGGAAATATCTATACCGCTATCTCTATAAACATAGAAATATCTACACCGCCATCTCCAAAAACATGGAAATATCTACACCGCCATCTGCATAAACATGGAAATGTCTACACCGCCATCTCTATAAACATGAAAATATCTGCACCGCCATCTGTATAAACATACAATTATCTACACTGCCATCTGTATAAACATGGAAACACCTACACAGTTATCTGTATAAACATGGAAACATCTACAACACTATCTGTGTGAACAGGGAAATATCTACACCGCAATCTGTGTAAAAAAGGAAATATCTACACCGCTATCTTTGTAAAGATGGAAATATCTACATTGCAATCTGTGCAAAGATGGAAATAACTAAACCGCTATCTGTGTAAACTTGGTAATATCTACACCGCTGTCTTTGTAAACATGGAAATATCCACACCGCTATCTTTATATACATGGTAAAATCTACACCGCCATCTGTAAAAACATGGAAATATCTACACCGCAATCTGTATAAACATGGAAATATCTACACCGACATCTCTATAAACATGGAAATATCTCCACCGCTATCTGTATAAACATGGAAACATCTACACCGCTATCTGTATAAACATGGAAATATCTACAACAGTATCTGTGTAAACATGTAAATATCTACGCCGATATCTGTATAAACATGGAAACATATACACCGCGATCTGTATAAAAATGGAAATATCTACACCGCCATCTGTATAAACATGAAAATATCTGCACCGCCATCTGTATAAACATAGAAATATCTACACTGTCTTCTGTATAAACATGGTAATAACTACACAGTTATCTGTATAAACATGGAAATATCTACACCACTATCTGTGTAAACATGGAAATATCTATACCGCAATCTGTGTAAACATGGAAATATCTACACAATCATCAGTATAAACATGGTGACATCTACACAGCTATCTGTGTAAACATGAAAATATCTACACTGCTATTTGTGTAAAGATGGCAATATCTGCACTGCAATCTGTGCAAACATGGAAATATTTACACCGGTATCTCTATAAACATGGAAATATCTGCACCGTTATCTGTATAAACATGGAAATATCTACACAGTCATCTGTATATACATGGAAATATCTACACCACCATCTCTATAAACATGGAAATATCAACACTGCCTTGTGTATATACATGGAAATATCTACACAGCCATCAGTATAAACTTGGAAACATCTGCACCGTTATCTGAATACACATGGAAATACTACACCGCCATCTCTATAAAAATGGAAACATATACACTGCTATCTGTATAAACATGGAAATATCTACACCGCTATCTGCATAAAAATGGAAATACCTACACTGCCATCTGTATAAACGTGGAAATACCTGCACCGCGAGCAGAATAAACATTGAAATGTCTACACCGCTATATGTATAAACATGGAAATATCAACACCACTATCTGTATAGCATGGAAATATCTACACTGCTATCTGAATAAACATGGAAATATCGACTCCACTATGTTTATAAACATGGAAATAACTACACCACCATCCCTATATACATGGAATTATCTACACCGCTATCTCTATAAACATAGAAATATCTACACCTCCACCTGTATACACATGGAAATATCTACACTACCATCCGTATACAGATGGAAATATCTACACCGCCATCTGTATAAACATGGAATTATCTACACTGCTATCTCTATAAACATGGAAATACCTATACCGCAATCGGTATAAACATGGAAATATCTACACCGCTATCTGAATAAACATCGAAATATATACACCACGATTTGTATAAGCTTGGAAATATCTACGCCGCCATCTGTATAAACATGGAAAGATCTCCACCGCTATCTGTATAAACATGGAAATATCTACAACGCTATCTGTATAAACATGGAAACATCTACAACATTATATATGTAAACATGGAAATATCTACACGGCTATCTGTGTAAACATGGAAACATGTACACCGCTATCTGTGTAAAGATGGAAATATCTACTCCGCAATCTGTGCAAATATGGATTTATCTACACGGCCATCTCTGTAAACATGGAGATATCTACACCGCTATCTGTATAAACATGGAAATATCTACACCACTATCTGTATAAACATAGAAATATCTACACCACAGTCAGTATAAACATGAAAATATCTGCACCATCTGTATAAACATGGAAATATCTACACCGCCATCTGAATAAACATGGAAATATCTACACCGCTATCTGTATAAATATGGAAATATCTACACCGCTATCTCCATAAACATGGAAATATCTACACCACGATCTGTACATACATGGAAATATCTCCACCGCTATCTGTATAAACGTGGAAACATCTACACCGCTATCTGTATAAACATGGAAATATCTACAACACTATCTGTGTAAACATGTAAATATCTACGCCGCTATTTGTATAAACATGGAAACATATACACCGCGATCTGTATAGAAATGGAAATATCTACACCGCAATCTGTATAAACATGAAAATATTTGCACCGCCATCTGTATAAACATAGAAATATCTGCACTGTCTTCTGTATAAACATGGTAATACCTACAGAGTTATCTGTATAAACATGGAAATATCTACACCACTATCTGTGTAAACATGGAAATATCTACACCGCAGTCTGTGTAAACATGCAAATATCTACACCGCTATCTTTGTAAAGATGGAAATATCTACAACGCAATCTGTGCAAAGATGGAAATATCTAAACCGCTATCTGTGTAAACATGGTAATATCTACACCACTGTCTGTATAAACATGGAAATATCCACACCGCTCTCTGTATATACATGGAAATATCTACACAGCCATCTGTAAAAACATGGAAATATCTACAACGCAATCTGTATAAACATGGAAATATCTACACTGCCATGTGTATAAACATGGAAATATCTACACAGCCATCAGTATAAACTTGGAAACACCTGCACCGCTATCTGAATTCACAAGGAAATACCTACACCGTTATCTCTATAAACATGGAAAGATCTAAACTGCTATCTGTATAAACATGGAAATAACTATGCCGCTATCTGCATAAACATGGAAATACCTACACTGCCATCTGTTTAAACATGGAAATACCTGCACCACAAGCTGAATAAACATGGAAATGTCTACACCGCTATGTGTATAAACATGGAAATATCAACACCACTATCTGTATAAGCATGGAAATATGTACACCGCTATCTGAATAAACATGGAAATACCTACACCACCATCTCTATAAACATGGAATTATGTACACCGCTATCTCTATAAACATAGAAATATCTACACCGCCATCTCTATAAACATGGAAATATCTACAGAGCCATCTGCATAAACATGGAAATATTTACACCGCGATATGTATAAACATGGAAACATCTACACCGCTACCTTTATAAACATGGAAATATCTACACTGCTGTCTGTATAAACATGGAAATATCTACAACACTATCTGTGTAAACATGGAAATATCTACACAGCTCTCTGTGTAAACATGGAAATATCTACACCGCTATCTGCATAAACATGGAAAAACCTACAATGACATCTGTATAAACATGGAAATGTCTACACCGCGAGCTGAATAAACATTAAAATGTCTACACCGCTATGTGTAAACATGGAAATATCAACACAACTATCTGTATAAACATAGAAATATCTACATCGCTATCTGAATAAACATGGAAATATCTACACCACTATTTCTATAAACATGGAAATACCTACCCCACCATCTCTATAAACATGGAATTATCTACACTGCTATCTCTATAAACATAGAAATATCTACACCGCCATCTCTATATACATGGAAATATCTACAGCGCCATCTGCATAAACATGGAAATATCTACACCACGATCTGTATAAACATGGAAATATCTACACCTCTACCTGTATAAACATGGAAATATCTACACTGCTATCTGTATAAACTAGGAAATATCTACACCGCCATCTGTATAAAGATGGAAATATCTCCACAGCCATCTATATAAACATGGTAAGACCTCCACAGTCATCTGTATAAACATGGAAATATCTACAACACTTTCTGTATAAACATGGAAATATCTACAACACTATCTTTGTAAACATGGAAATATCTACACAGCTATCTGTGCAAACATGGAAATAGGTACACCGCTATCTGTGTAAAGATGGAAATATCTACACCACAATCTGTATAAACGTGGAAATATCTACACCACTATCAGTATAAACATAGAAATATCTACACCACCATCTGTATAAACATGGAAATATCTACAACACCATCTGAATAAACCTGGAAATATCTACACCGCTATCTGTATAAATATGGAAATATCTACACCGCTGTCTCCATAAACATGGAAATATCTACACTACGATCTGTATAAACATGGAAATATCTCCACCGCTATCTGTATAAACATGGAAACATCTACACCGCAATCTTTATAAACATGGAAATATCTACACCGCAATCTGTATAAACATGGAAATATATACACCGCCATCTCTATAAACATGAAAATATCTACACAGCCATCTCCATAAACATGGAACAAGCTACACTGCCATCTGTGGAAACATGGAAATTTGTACACTGCTATCTGTATAAACATGGAATTACCAACACCACTATCTGTATAAACATGCAAATATCTACACCACAATCTCTATAAACATGGAAATACCTACACTGCCATCTCTATAAACATGGAATTATCTACAACGCTATCTCTACAAACCTTAAAATATCTACACCGCCATCTCTATGAACATTTAAATATCTACACCGCCATCAGCATAAACATGGAAATATCTACACCGTCATCTGAATAAACATGGAAATCTCTACACCGCTATCTGTATAAACATGGAATTATCTACACCGCTATCTCTATATACATGGAAATACCTATACCGCTATCTGTATAAACATGGAAATATCTACCCCACTATATGTATAAACATGGAAATATCTACACCGCTATCTGTATAAACCTGGAAATATCTGCATCGATATCTGTATAAACATGGAAATGTCTACACCGCTATCTCTATAAACATGGAATTATCTACACCGCTATTTTTATAACCATGGAAATATCTACACCGCAATCTGTATAAACATGGAAAATCTACACCGCTATCTGTATAAACATTGAAATATCTACATGGCTAACTCTATAAACATGGAAATATCTCCACTGGTATCTGTATAAACATGGAAACATCTAAGCCATTATCTGTATAAACATGGAAATATGTACACCGCTATCTGTATAAACATGGAAATATCTACAATTCTATCTGTGTAAATATGGAAATATCTACACCAATATCACTATAAACATGGAAATGGCAACACCGCTATCTGTATAAACATGGAAATATCTTCATGTCTATCTCTATAAACATGGAAATATTTACAACGCCGTCTGTATAAACATGGAAATACCTACACAGTCATCTGTATAAACATGGAAATATCTACACCACTATCTGTATAAACATGGAAATATCTACACTACCATCTGTATAAACATGGAAATATCTACACAGCCATCTCTACAAACATGGAAATATCTACACTGCTATCTGTATAAACATGGAAATAGCCACACCGCTATCTGTATAAACAGGGAAATATTTACACCGCCATCTGTAAAAACATGAAAATACCTACACAGTCATCTGTATAAACTTGGAAATATCTACAACTACATTTGTAGAAACCTGGAAATATCTACACTGCCATCTCTATACACATGGAAATAACTACAACTCTATCTCTATTAACATGGAAATACCTACACAGCTATCTGTATAAACCTGGAAATATCTACACCGCTATCTGTAGAAACATGGAAATATCTACACCGCAATCTGTATAAACTTGGAAACTTCTATACCTCCATCTGTATAAACATGGAAATACCTACACTGCCATCTGTATACCAACGGAAATCTCTACAATGCCATGTGTATAAACATGGAAATATCTACACCGTTATCTCTATAAACATGGAAATTCCTTCACCGGTATCTGTATAAACATGGAAGTATCTACGTGGCTATCTGTATAAACGTGGAAATATCTACAACGCCATCTGTATAAACGTGGAAATACATACACAGTCATCTGTATAAACATGGAAATATCTACACTACTATCTGTATAAACATGGAAATATCTACACCGCCATCTGTATAAACATGGAAATATCTCCACCGCTCTCTGTATAAACATGGAAATATCTACATCGCTATCGTTATAAACATGGAAATACCTACACCGCTATCTTTATAAACATGGAAATATCTACACCGCCATCTGTATAAACATGGAAATACATACACAGTCATTTGTATAAACATGGAAATATCTACACCGCCATCTGTATAAACATGGAAATATATACACAGTCATTTGTATAAACATGGAAATATCTACACTACTATCTGTATAAACCTGGAAATATCTACAACTCTATCTGTGTAAACATGGAAATATCTAAACAGCTATCTGTGTAAACATGGCAATATCTACACCGCTATCTCTGTAAAGATGGAAATATCTACACCGCAATCTATGCAAAGATGGAAATATCTACAACGCTATCTCTATAAACATGGAATTATATGCAACGCTCTCTGTATAAACATGGAAATATCTACACCGCTATCTGTATAATCATGGAAATATCTACAATGCTATCTCTATAAATATGGAAATATCTACACCGCCATCTGTATAAAGATGGAAATATCTACACCGCGAGCTATATAAACATGGAAATATCTACACCGCTCTCTGTATAAACATGGAAATAGCAACACCACTATCTGTATAAAAATGGAAATATCTACACCGCTATCTATATAAACATGGAAATATCTACACCACTATCTCTATAAACATGGAAATACCTACACCGCCATCTCTATAAACATGGAATTATCTACACCGCTATCTCTATAAACTTAGAAATATGTACACTGCCATCTCTATAAACATGAAAATATCTACACAGCCATCAGCATAAACATGGAAATAACTAAACCGCCGTCTGTATAAATATGGAATTATCTACACAGCCAACTCTATAAACATAGAAATATCTACACTGCCATCAGTAGAAAGATGGAAATATCTTCACCGAGATCTGCATATACATGGAAATATCTACACCTCTACCTGTATAAACATGGAAATATCTACACCGCTATCTGCATAAACATGGAAATACCTACACTGCCATCTGTAGAAACATGGAAATACCTGCACCGAGAGCAGAATAAACATGGAAATGTCTACACCGCTACGTGTGTAAACATGGAAATATCAACACCATTATCTGTATAAGCATGGAAATATCTACACCGCTATCTGAATAAACTTGGAAATATCTACACCACTATCCTTATAAACATGAAAATACCTACACCACCATCTCTATAAACTTGGAATTATCTACACCGCTATCTCCATAAACATAGAAATATCTACACCGCCATCTCTATAAACATAGAAATATCTACACCGCCATCTCTATAAACATGGAAATATCTACACCGCCGTCTCAATAAACATGGAAACATCTACACCACTATCTGTGTAAACATGGAAATATCTACACTGCTATCTGTGTAAACATGAAAATATCTACACAGCTAACTTTGTAAAGATGGAAATATCTACACCGCAATCTGTGCAAAGATGGAAATATCTAAACCGCTATCTGTGTAAACATGGTAATATCTACACGGCTGACTGTAAAAACATGGAAATATCCACACCGCTATCGGTATATACATGGAAATATCTACACCGCCATCTGTAAAAACATGGAAATATCTACACCGCAGTCTGTATAAACATGGAAATACCTACACAGTCATCTGTATAAACATGGTAACATCTACACAGCTATCTGTATAGTCATGGAAATATCTACACCGCTATCAGTATAAACATGGAAATATCTACAACGCTATCTGTGTAAACATCGAAATGTCTACACAGCTATCTGTGTAAACATGGAAATATCTACATCGCTATTTGTGTAAAGACAGAAATATCTGCACCGCAATCTGTGCAAACATGGAAATATTTACACCGCTATCTCTATAAACATGGAGATATCTAAACCGCTATCTGTATAAACATGGAAATATCTACACCACTATCTGTATAAACGTGGAAATATCTACACCACTATCAGTATAAACATAGAAATATCTACACCACCATCTGTATAAACATGGAAATATCTACAACATCATCTGAATAAACATGGAAATATCTACACCGCTATTTGTATAAATATGGAAATATCTACACCGCTATCTCCATAAACATGGAAATATCTACACCACGATCTGTATAAACATGGAAATATCTCCACCGATAGCTTTGTAAACATGGAAACATCTACACCACAATCTCTATAAACATGGAAATACCTACACCGCCATCTCTATAAACATGGAATTATCTACAACGCTATCTCTACAAACCTTGAAATATCTACACCGCCATCTCCATGAATATTTAAATATCTACACCGTCATCAGCATAAACATGGAAATAACTTCACCGCCTTTTGTATAAACATGGAAATATCTCCACCGCTATCTGTATAAACATGGAAATATCTGCAACACAATCTTTATAAACATGGAAATATCTATACTGCAATATGTATAAACATGGAAATATCTACAAAACTATCTGTGTTAATATGGAAATGTCTACACCACTATCTGTGGAAACATGGAAATATGTACACCACTATCTGTGTAAAGATGGAAATATCTACATGGCTATCTGTGCAAATATGGAAATATCTACACCTCTATCTCTATAAACATGGAAATATCTACACCGTTATCTGTATAAATATGGAAATATCTACACCACGATCTCTATAAACATGGAAATAGCCACACCGCTATCTGCATAAACATGGAAATATCTACACCGCCATCTGCAAAAACATGGAAATATCTACACCGCTATATGTATAAACATGGCAATTACACCGCTACCAGTATAAAAATGGAAGTATCTACACCGCCATCTGAATAAAGATGGAAAATTTTACACCGCTATCTCTATAAACATGGAAATATCTACACCATTATCTGCACAAACATGGAAATACCAACAGTGCCATCTGTATAAACATGGAAATATCTTCACAGTCATCTGTATAAACATGCAAATATCTACACCTCCATCTCTATACACATGGAAATATCTACACCGCCATCTGTATAAACTTGTAATTATCTACACCGCTATATCTATAAACATGGAAATACCTATAAACATGGAAATATCTACATGGCTATCTCTATAAACATGGAAATATCTACACTGTCATCTGTATAAACATGGAAATACATACACATCCATCTGTATAAACATGGAAATATCTACACTGCCATCTGTATATACAAGGAAATATGTACACTGCCGTTTGTATGAACACGGAAATATCTACACCGCTATCTCTATAAATATGGAAATACCTACACCGCCATCTGTATAAACATGGAAATATCTACACCGCTATCTGTGTAAAGATGGAAACATCTACACCGCTATCTTTATAAACATAGAAATACTTGCACTACTATTTCTATAAACATTTAAATATCTACAACACTATCTGTGTAAACATGGAAATATCTACACCGCTATCCATGTAAACATCGAAATATGTACACCGCTATCTGTGTAAAGATGGAAATATCTACACCGCAATATGTGCAAAGATGGAAATATCTACACCACTATCTCTGTAAACATGGAAATATCTTCACTGCTATCTCTATAAACATGAAAATATCTACACTGCTGTCTGTATAAACATGGAAATATCTACACCACGATCTGTATAAACATGGAAATATCTACACCGCTATCTGTATAAACATGGAAATATCTACAACACTATCTGTGTTAACACGGAAATAAATACACCGCTATCTCTGTAAACATGGAAATATGTACACAGCTATCTGTATAAACATGGAAATATCTGCAACACTATCTGTATAAACACGGAAATATCTCCACCGCTATCTATATAAACATGGAAATATCTACACCGCTCTCTGTATAAACATGGAAATATCTACACCGTTACCTCTATAAATATGGAAATATCTACATCACGATCTCTATAATCATTGAAGTAGCCACACCGTTATCTGCATAAACATGGAAATATCTACACCGCCATTTGTAAAAATATGGAAATATCTACACCGCTATCTGTATAAACATGGAAATTACACCGCTACCAGTATAAAAATGGAAGTATACACACCGCCATCTGAATAAACGTGGAAATCTTTTACACCGCTATCTGTATAAACATGGAAATATCTACACCATTATCTGCACAAACCTGGAAACATCAACCCTGCCATCTGCATAAACTTGGAAATATCTAAACCGCCGTCTGTAAAAACATGGAAATATCTACACTGTCATCTGTATAAACATGGAAATACCTACACCTCCATCTGCATAAGCATGGAAATATCTACACTGCCATTTGTATAAAGATGGAAATATCTACAGAGCCATCTCTGTAAACATTGAAATATCTACATTGCTACCTGTATAAACATAGAAATAGCCACACCGCTATCTATATAAACATGGAAACATCTAAACAGCCATTTGTAAAAACATGAAAATTTCTACACATTCATCTGTATAAACATGGAAATGTCTATACCTCCATCAGTATAAACATGGAAATATCTCCACCAGTATCTGTAAAAGCATGGAAATATCTCCACCGCTATCTGTATAAACATGGAAGTACCTACACCACTATCTGTATAAACATGGAAATATATACAACAATATCTGTGTAAACATGGAAATGTCTACACAGATATCTGTGTAAACATGGAAAAATGTACATCGCTATCTGTGTAAAGATGGAAATATCTAGACCGCAATCTGTGCAAATATGAAAATATCTACACCGCTATCTCTGTAAACATGGAAATATCTACACCGCTATCTGTGTAAACATGGAAGTATCTACACCGCTATCTGTATAAACATGGAAATATCTACACCGCTATCTATATAAACATGGAAATATCTCCACGGCTTACTGTATAAACATCTAAATATCTGCATCGCTATCTGTATAAACATGGAAATATCTCCAACACTATCTGTATAAACATGGAAATATCTACACCGCTATCTGTATAAACCTGGAAATATCTACAATACTATCTGTGTAAACATGGAAATATCTAAACAGCTATCTGTGTAAACATGGCAATATCTACACCGCTATCTCTGTAAAGATGGAAATATCTACACTGCAATCTGTGCAAAGATGGAAATATCTACAACGCTATCTGTATAAACATGGAATTATTTGAACCGCTATCTGTATAAACATGGAAATATCTACACCGCTATCTGTATAATCATGGAGATATCTACAAGGCTATCTCTATAAATATGGAAATATCTACACCGCTATCTGTATAAAGATGGAAATATCTACACCACGAGCTGTATAAACATGGAAATATCTACACCGCTATCTGTATAAACATGGAAATAGCAACACCACTATCTGTATAAAAATGGAAATATCTACACCGCTATCTGTATAAACATGAAAATATCTACACCACTATCTCTATAAACATGGAAATACCTACACTGTCATCCCTATAAACATGGAATTATCGACACTGCTATCTCTATAAACTTATAAATATGTACACTGCCATCTCTATAAACATGAAAATATCTACACCTCCATCAGCATAAACATAGAAATAACTGCACCGCCGTCTGTATAAATATGGAATTAATTACACCGCCATCTCTATAAACATACAAATATCTACACTGCCATCTGTAGAAAGATGGAAATATCTTCACCGAGATCTGCATAAACATGGAAATATGTACACCTCTACCTGTATAAAGATGGAAATATCTACACCGCTATCTGTATAAATATGGAAATATCTACACAGCTATCTCTATGAACATGGAAATGTCTACACCGCTATCTGTATAAACACGTTAATATCTCCATTGCTATCTCAATAAACATAGAAATATCTACACCGCCATCTGTATAAACATGGAAATACCTACACAGTCATCTGTATAAACATGGAAATATCTACACCACTATCTGTATAAACATGGAATATTTACACGGCCATCGGTGTAAACACGGAAATATCTGCACAGCCATCTCTATAAACATGGAAACATCTACACTGCTATCTGTATAGACATGGAAAAAGCCACACCGCTCCTTGTATAAACATGGAAATATCTACACCGCCATCTGTAAAAACATGGAAATATCTACACTGTCATCTGCATAAACATGGAAATATCTACACCTCCATCTGTATAAACATGGAAATATCTACACTGCCATCTGTATAGACATGGAAATATGTACACTGCCATCTGTATAAACATGGAAATATCTACACTGCTATCTCTATAAACATGGAAATACCTACACCGCCATCTGTATAAACATGGAAATATCTACACCGCTATCTGTAAAAAGATGGAAACATCTACACCGCTATTTTTATAAACATAGAAATATCTACACCGCTATCTGTATAAACATGTAAATATATACAACACTATCTGTGCAAACATCGAAATATCTACACCGCTATCAGTGTAAACATGGTAATATGTACACCGCTATCTGTGTAAAGATGGAAATATCTACACCGCAATCTGTGCAAAGATGGAAATATCTACACCGCTATCTCTGTAAACATGGAAATACCTACACTGCCATCTGTATAAACTTGTATATATCTACACAGCCATCTCTATAAACATGGAAATATCTCCACTGCCATCTCTATGCACATGGAAATATCTACACTGACATCTGTATAAACATGGAAATATCTACACCGCTATCTGTAGAAACATAGAAATCTCAACACCGCTATCTGTATAAATATGGAAATATCTACACCGCTATGTCTAAAAACATGGAATTGTCTACACCATTATCTGTATAAACATAGAAATATCTACACAGTCATCTGTACAAACATGGAAATATCTACAACTCCATCTGTATAAACATAGAAATATGTATAAACATGGAAATATCTACACAGCCATCTGTATAAACATGGAAATATTTACACCGCTATCTCTATAAACATGGAAATACCTACACCGCAATCTGAATAAACATGTAAATATCTACACCGCCATCTGTAAAAACATGAAAATATCTACACAGTCATCTGTATAAACATGGAAATATCTACACCTCCTTTGTTATAAATATGCAAATATCTACACTGCCATCTGTATACACATGGAAATAACTACACTGCCATCTGCATAAACATGGAAATATCTACACCGCAATCTGTATATACATGGAAATATCTACACCGTTATCTGTATAAATATGGAATATCTACACCGCTATCTGTATAAATATGGAAATATCTACACCGCTATCTGTATAAATATGGAACTATCTACACCACTATCTCTATATACATGGAATTGTCTACACCGCTATCTGTATAAACATGGAAATAACTACACCGCCATGTGTATAAATCTGCAAATATCTACACCGCAATCTGTATAAACATGGAAATAAGTACACTGCTATCTGTATAAACATGGAAATATCTACACCACTATCTGTATAAACTTGGAAATATCTACACAGCCATCTGCATAAAGATGGAAATATCTCCACCCCTATCTGTAAAAACATGGAATTATCTACCTCGATATCTGTATAAACATGGAAATATCTACATCGCTATATGTATAAACATGGATATATCTCCACCGCTATCTCTATAAACATGGATATATCTACACCACTATCTTTATAAACATGGAAATATATACACTGCCATCTGTATAAACATGGAAATAGCCACACCGCTATCTGTGTAATCGTGGAAATATCTACACCAACATCTGAATAAACATGGAAACATCTACACAGCTATCTGTACAAATATGGAAATAACAACAACGCTATCTGTATAAATATGGAAATATCTACAGCGCTATCTCTATAAACATGGAAATTTCTACATCGCAATCTGTATAAACATGGAGATATCTACACGGTTATATATGTAAACATGGAAATACCTAAAGTGCCTTCTGAATAAACATGGAAATAACTACAGAGTCATCCGTATAAACATGGTAATATATACAACACCGTATGTATAAACATGGAAATATCTACACTGCCATCTGTATAAACATGGAAATATCTACAAAGGCATCTATATAAAAATGGAAATATCTACACCGCTTTCTGTATGAACATGGAAATAGCCACACCGAAATCTGTATAAACATAGAAATATCTACACCGCCATCTGTAAAAACATGGAAATATCTAAACTGTCATCTGTATAAACATGGAAATAACCACACTGCCATCTGTATACATATGGAAATGTACACAGCAATATCTGTATAAACATAGGAAAATCTACATCGCTATCTGTATAAACATGGAAATATCTCCACCGCTATCTATTTGAACATGGAAATATCTACACTGCCATCTGTATAAACATGGAAATATCTTCACCGCTATCAGTATAAATATGGAACTATCTACACCGCCATCTCTATAAATATAGAAATATCTACACTGCTACCTGTATAAACATGGAAATATCTACAACACTATCTGTGTAAACATGGGAATAACTTCACAGTTATCTGTGTAAACATGGAAATACGTACACCGCTGTCTGTGTAAAGATGGAAATAACTTCTCCGCAATATGCGCAAATATGGAAATATCGACACCGCTTTCTCTGTAAACATGGGAATATCTATACCGCTATCTGTATATACATGGAAATATCTACACTGCTGTCTGTATAAACATGGAAATACCTACATCGCTATGTGTATAAACCTGGAATTATCTACAATGCTATCTCTATAAACATAGAAATATCTAAAACGACATCTGTATAAACATGGAAATATCTACACCGCCATCAGCATAAACATGGAAATAACATCACCGTCATCTGTGTAAACATGGAAATATCTACACTGCCATCTCTATAAACATAGAAACATCTACACTGTCATCTGTAGAAAGATGGAAATATCTGCACCGAGATCCTCATAAACATGGAAATATCCACACCTCTACCTGTATAAACATGGAAATATCTTCACCACTATCTGCATAAACATATATATATCTACACCGCTATCTGTATAACGTGGAAATATCTACACCACAATCTGTATAAACGTGGAAGTATCTACACCGCTATCTGTATAAACGTGGAAATATCTACAATGCTATCTGCATAAACGTGGAAATATCTACACCGTTTTCTGTATAAATATGGAAATACCTAAACCGCTATCTCTATAAACATGGAAATATCTACACCGCCATCTGTATAAACATGGAAATATCTACACTGCTATCTGTATAAACATGGAAATATCTACAACGCCATCTGTAAAAACATGGAAATATTTAAAATGTCATCTGTATAAACATGGAAATAACCACACTGCCATCTGTATACATATGGAAATGTACACAGCAATATCTGTATAAACATGGGAAAATCTACATCGCTATCTGTATAAACATGGAAATATCTCCACCGCTATCTATTTGAACATGGAAATATCTACACCGCCATCTGTATAAACATGTAAATATCTTCACCGCTATCAGTATAAATATGGAACTATCTACAACGCCATCTCTATAAACATGGAAATATCTACACCGCCATCCGTATAAACATGGAAATATCTACACCGCCATCTCTATAAATATAGAAATATCTACACCGCTACCTGTATAAACATGGAAATATCTACAACACTATTTGTGGAAACAAAGGAATAACTTCACAGTTATCTGTGTAAACATGGAAATACGTACACCACTGTCTGTGTAAAGATGGAAATAACTTCTCCGCAATATGCCCAAATATGGAAATATCGACACCGCTATCTCTGTAAACATGGGAATATCTACACCGCTATCTGTATAAACGTGGAAATACCAACAACGCTATCGGTATAAACATGGAAATATCTACAATGCCATCTATATAAACATGGAAATATCTACACCGCTATGTCAGTAAACATGGAAATACCTACAACGCAATCTCTATAAACATGGAAATATCTACACCGAATTCTGTATAAACATGGAAATATCTACACCGCTATCTGTATAAACATGGAAATATCTACACCGCTATCTGTATATATATGAAATATCTAAACTGCTATCTCTATAAAAATGGAAATATCTACACTGCTATCTGTATAAACATGGAAATATCCTCACTGCTATCTCTATGAACATGGATATATCTACACCACCGTCTCTATAAACATGGAAATATCTACACCGCGATCTCTATAAACATGGAAATATCTACACCGTGATCTGTATAAACATGGAAATATCTACACCGCCATCTGTATAAACATGGAAATAACTACACAGTCATGTGTAGGGACATGGATGTATCCACACCACCGTTTGAATAAAGATGGAAGTATCTACAAAGTTATCTGTATAAACATGGAAATATCTACACAGTGATCTATATAAACATGGAAATATGTACAGCACTCTCTGAATAAAGATGGAAATATCTACACCGCTATCTGTAAAAACATGGAAATATATACAGCACTATCTGTATAAATATGGAAGTATTTACACCGCTATCTCAATAAACATGGAAATATCTACACCGCTATCTGTATAAGTGTGGAAATATCTACACCGCTATCTGTGTAAACATGGAAATATCTACACCGCTATCTCTATAAACATGGAAGTATCTACACCGTGATCTGTATAAACATGGAAATATTTACACCGCTATCTGTATAAACATGGAATTATCTACACCGCTATCTACACATCCATAGAAGTACCTGTGCCGCCATCTGTATAAACATGGAAATATCTACACGGTCATCTGTGCATAGATGGAAATATCAACACCGCCATCTGTACAAACATGGAAATATCTGCACCGATATCTGTATAAACATGGAAATATCTACACCGCAGTCTGTATAAACATGGAAATATTTACATATCAATCTGTATAAACATGGAGATATCTGCACCGCTCTCTCTATAAACATGGACATACCTACACCGTGATCTGTATAAACATGGAAATATTTACACGGCTATCTGTAAAAACATGAAAATATCTACACCGTTATCTGTATAAATATGGAAATATCTACACCGCTATCTCTATAAACATGGAAATATCTACACCGCCATCTGTATAAACATGGAAATATCTACACTGCTATCTCTATAAACATGGAAATATCTACAATGCCATCTGTAAAAACATGGAAATACCTATACAGTCATCTGTATAAACGTGGAAATATCTACACCACCATCTGTATAAACATGGAAATATCTACAATGCCATCTGTATACACATGGAAATACCTACACAGCAATCTGTGTATAGATGGAAACATCAACACCGCCATCTGTACAAACATGGAAATATCTACACCGCTATCTCTATAAACATGGAAATACCTACAATGCGGTCCGTATAAACATGTAAATATCTACACCGGTATCTGCATAAACAAGGAAATATCTACACCACGATCTGTATAAACATGGAAATATTTACACCGCTATCTGTATAAACATGGAAATATCTGCACTGCTATCTCTATAAACATGGAAATATCTACAAAGCGATCTGTATAAACATGGAAATACCTATACAGTCATGTGTATAAACATGGAAATATCTACACCGCAATCTGTATAAAAATGGAAATATCTACACTGCTATCTGTATAAACATGGATATATCCTCACTGCTATCTCTATGAACATGGATATATCTACACCGCTATCTCTATAAACATGGAAATATCTACACCACCATCTCTATAAACTTGGAAATATCTACACCGCCATCTGTATAAACATGGAAATATCTACAGCGCTATCTGTACAAACATGGAAATGTCTACACCGCTATCTGTATAAACATGGAAATATCTACACTGTGATCTGTATAAACATGGAAATATCTACACCGCTATCTCTATAAACATGGAAGTATCTACACCGTGATCTGTACAAACATGTAAATATTTACACCGCTATCTGTATAAACATGGAATTATCTACACCGCTATCTACACATCCATAGAAGTACCTGTGCCGCCATCTGTATAAACATGGAAATATCTACACGGTCATCTGTGCATAGATGGAAATATCAACACCGCCATCTGTACAAACATGGAAATATCTGCACCGATATCTGTATAAACATGGAAATATCTACACCGCAGTGTGTATAAACATGGAAATATTTACACATCAATCTGTATAAACATGGAGATATCTGCACCGCTCTCTCTATAAACATGGACATACCTACACCGTGATCTGTATAAACATGGAAATATTTACACGGCTATCTGTATAAACATGGAAATATCTACACCGTTATCTGTATAAATATGGAAATATCTACACCGCTATCTCTATAAACATGGAAATATCTACACCGCCATCTGTATAAACATGGAAATATCTACACTGCTATCTCTATAAACATGGAAATATCTACAATGCCATCTGTAAAAACATGGAAATACCTATACAGTCATCTGTATAAACATGGAAATATCTACACCACCATCTGTATAAACATGGAAATATCTACAATGCCATCTGTATACACATGGAAATACCTACACAGCAATCTGTGTATAGATGGAAACATCAACACCGCCATCTGTACAAACATGGAAATATCTACACCGCTATCTCTATAAACATGGAAATACCTACAATGCGGTCCGTATAAACATGTAAATATCTACACCGGTATCTGTATAAACAAGGAAATATCTACACCACGATCTGTATAAACATGGAAATATTTACACCGCTATCTGTATAAACATGGAAATATCTGCACTGCTATCTCTATAAACATGGAAATATCTACAAAGCGATCTGTATAAACATGGAAATACCTATACAGTCATGTGTATAAACATGGAAATATCTACACCGCAATCTGTATAAAAATGGAAATATCTACACTGCTCTCTGTATAAACATGGATATATCCTCACTGCTATCTCTATGAACATGGATATATCTACACCGCTATCTCTATAAACATGGAAATATCTACACCGCCATCTCTATAAACTTGGAAATATCTACACCGCCATCTGTATAAACATGGAAATATCTACAGCGCTATCTGTACAAACATGGGAATGTCTACACCGCTATCTGTATAAACATGGAAATATCTAAACCGCGATCTGTATAAACATGGAAATATCTACACCGCGATCTGTATAAACATGGAAATATCTACACCGTGATCTGTATAAACATGGAAATATCTACACCGCTATGTGTATAAACATGGAAATATCTGCACCGCTATCTGTATAAACATGGAAATATCTACACAGCTATCTCTATAAACATGGAAATGTCTACACCACCATCTGTATAAACATGGAAATACATATAAAGTCGTCTGTATAAACATGGAAGTATCTACACAGCCATCTGTATTAACATGGAAATATCTACACAGCCATCTGTATATACATGGAAATATCTACACAGCTATCTGCATAAACATGGAAATAACTACACCGCTATTTGTATAAACAAGGAAATATCTAGACTGCCATCTGTTTAAACATGGAAATATATACACACACTTCTGTTTATACATGGAAATATCTACACCACTATCTGTATAAACATGCTATTAACTACACCGCTATCTGTATAAATGTGGAAATATTTGCACCGCTATCCCTATAAACATGGTAATATCAACACCGCTATCTGTGTAAACATGGAAATATCTACACC
Source organism: Pan troglodytes (assembly GCF_028858775.2). Taxonomy (NCBI): domain Eukaryota; kingdom Metazoa; phylum Chordata; class Mammalia; order Primates; family Hominidae; genus Pan; species Pan troglodytes. The sequence goes on from NC_072411.2 coordinate 1,444,422, forward strand.
ATGATCTGTATAAACATGGAAACATCTACAACGTGATCTGTATAAACATGGAAAAATCAACACTGCTATCTCTATGAACATGGAAATATCTACACCGCCATCTCTATAAACATGGAAATATCTACACCGCGATCAGTATAAACATGGAAATATCTACACCGCTACCTGTATAAACATGGAAATATCTGCACTGCTATCTCTATAAACATCGTAATATCTACACCGCCATCTGTATAACATGGAAATACTTACAAAGTTATCTGTATAAACATGGAAATATCTACACCGCCATCTGTATAAACATGGAAATATCAACACAGCCATGTGTATATACATGGAAATACCTACACCGCTATCTATATAAACATGGAAAAAACTACACCGCTTTCTCTATAAACATGGAAATCTTTACAGCGCCGTCTACATATCCATAGAAATACCTGCGCCGCCATCTGTATAAACATGGAAATATCTACATCGCTATCTGTATAAACATGGAAATATCTACACCGCTATCTCTATAAACATGGAAATAACTACACCGTGATCTGTATAAACATGGAAATATTTACACGGCTATCTGTATAAACATGGAAATATCTACACCGTTATCTGTATAAACATGGAAATATCTACAAAGCCATCGGTATAAACATGGAAATACCTACACAGTCATGTGTACAAACATGGAAATATCTACACCGCAATCTGTATAAACATGGAAATATCTACACCGCTATCTGTATAAATATGAAATATCTAAACTGCTATCTCTATAAAAATAGAAATATCTACACTGCTATCTGTATAAACATGGAAATATCCTCACTGTTATCTCTATGAACCTGGATATATCTACACCGCTGTCTCTATAAACAGGGAAATAACAACACCGCCATCTCTATAAACATGGAAATATCTACACCGCGATCTGTATAAACATGGAAATATCTACACCGCCATCTGTATAAACATGGAAATAACTACACAGTCATGTGTAGGGACATGGATGTATCCACACCACCATTTGTATAAAGATGGAAATATCTACAAAGTTATGTGTATAAACATGGAAATATCTACACAGTGATCTGTATAAACATGGAAATATGTACAGCACTCTCTGAATAAAGTTGGAAATATCTACACCGCTATCTGTAAAAACATGGAAATATATACAGCACTATCTGTATAAATATGGAAATATTTACACCGCTATCTCAATAAACATGGGAATATCTACACCGCTATCTGTATAAGTGTGGAAATATCTACACCGCTATCTGTATAAACATGGAAATATCTACACCACGATATGTATAAACATGGAAATATCTACATCGCAATCTGTATAAACATGGAAATATCTACAGCGCCATCTCTATAAACATTGAAATATCTACACTGCCATCTGTAAAAACATGGAAATATCTACACAGTCATCTGAATAAACATGTAAATATCTACACCACCATCTGTATAAACATGGAAATACCTACAATACCATCTGTATACACATGGAAATATCTACACAGACATCTGTATAAATATGGAAATATCTACACCGCCATCTGTATAAACATGGAAATATCTACACTGCCATCTGTAGAAAGATGGAAATATCTACACCGCTATCTCTATAAATATGGAAATATCTACACCGCCATCTCTATAAACATGAAAATATCTACACCACGTTCAGTATAAACATGGAAATATGTACACCGCTATCTGTATAAACATGGAAATATCTCCACTGCTATCTCTATAAACATCGAAATATCTACACCGCCATCTGTCTAAACATGGAAATACTTACAAAGTTATCTGTATAAACATGGAAATATCTACACCGCCATCTGTATAAACATGGAAATATCTACACAGCCATGTGTATATACATGGAAATATCTACACCGTTATATATAAAAACATGGAAATAACTACACCGCTATCTGTATAAACAGGGAAATATCTACACCGCCATCTACATATCCATGGAAATATCTGCACCGCCATCTGTATAAACATGGAAATATCTACACGGTCATCTGTGTATAGATGGAAATATCAACACCGCCATCTGTACAAACATGGAAATATCTGTACCGCTATCTGTATAAACATGGAAATATCTACACCGCGGTCTGTATAAACATGGAAATATCTACAGCGCTATCTGTATGAACATGGAAATATCTACACCGCTATCTCTATAAACATGGAAATATCTACACCGTGATCTGTATAAACATGGAAATATCTACACCGCGATCTGTATAAACATGGAAATATCTACACCGTGATCTGTATAAAGATGGAAATATCTCCACTGCTATCTCTTTAAACATCGAAATATCTACAACACCATCTGTATAAACATGGAAATACTTACCAATTTATCTGTATTAACATGGAAATATCTACACCGCCATCTGTATAAACTTGGAAATATCTACACAGCCATGTGTATATAAATAGAAATATCTGCAACGCTATCTATATAAACATGGAAATAACTACACCACTATTTGCATAAACATGGAAATATCTCCACTGCTATCTCTATAAACATCGAGATGTCTACACTGCTATCTGTTTAAACATGGAAATACTTACAAACTTATCTGTAAACATGGAAATATCTACACCGCCATCTGTATAAACATGGAAATATCTACACAGCCATGTGTACATACATGGAAATAACTGCACCGCTATCTGTATAAACATAGAAATATCTACACCGCCATCTATATATCCATAGAAATATCTGTGCCGCCATCTGTATAAACATGGAAATATCTACACGGTCATCTGCGTATAGATGGAAATATCAACACCGCCATCTGTACAAACATGGAAATATCTGCACCGCTATCTGTATAAACTTGGAAATATCTACACCGCGGTCTGTATAAACATGGAAGTATCTACACCGCTATCTCTATAAACATGGAAATATCTACAAAGCCATCGGTATAAACATGGAAATACCTACACAGTCATGTGTAGGAACATGGAAATATCTACACTGCCTTCTGTATAAACATAGAAATATCTACAGAGCCCTCTGAATAAATATGGAAATATCTGCATAGGCATCTGTATAAACATGGAAATATCTGCACCGCTATTGTTATAAACATGGAAATACCTACACCGCTGTCTCTATATACATGGAAATATGTACACCGCTATATGTATAAACATTGAAATATCTCCACTGCTGTCTGTATAAACATGGAAATATCTCCACCGTTATCTGTATATACATGGAAATATCTACAGCGCCATCTCTATAAACATTGAAATATCTACACTGCCATCTGTAAAAACATGGAAATATCTACACAGTCATCTGAATAAACATGGAAATACCTACACCACCATCTGTATAAACATGGAAATATCTACAGAGACATCTGTATACACATGGATATACCTACACGGCAATCTGTGTATAGATGGAAACATCAACACCGCCATCTGTACAAACATGGAATTATCAACACCGCTATCTCTATAAACATTGAAATATCTACACTGCGATCTGTATAAACATGGAAATATCTACTCCGCTATCTGTATAAATATGGAAATATCTACAACGCTATCTCTATAAACATGGAAATGTCAACACCGCTATCTGTATAAACCTGGACATATCTACATGGCTATCCCTAAAAACATGGAAATATCTTCACCGCCTTCTGTATAAACATGGAAATATCTACACTTCCATGTGTATAAACATAGAAATAACTAAACCGCTATCTCTATAAACATTGAAATATCATCACTTTCTTCTGGATATACATGGAAATACCTACAGAGTCAAGTGTGTAAACATGGAAATATGTACACAGCCATCTCTATAAAGATGGAAATACCTACACCGCTATTTCTATAAACATGAAAATAGCCACCGCGCAATCTGTATAAACATGGAAATATCTACACTGCCATCTGTATAAACATGGAAATATCTACACTGCCATCTGTATACACATGGAAATATATACAAAGTCATCTGTATAAACATTGAAATATCTCCACCGCTATCTGTCTAAACATCGAAATATCTCCACAGCTATCTGTATAAACATGGAAATATCTACACCGCTATCTGTATAAACATGGAAATGTCTACACCGCTATCTGTATAAACATGGATATATCTACTACGCTATCTGTATAAACATGGAAATATTTACATCGCTATCTGCATAAACATGGAAATATTTCCACCGCAATCTGTTTAAACATAGAAATATCAACACAGTATCTTTATAAACATGAAAATACCTACACCGCAATCTGCGTAAACATGGATATATCTACACCGGTATCTGTATAAACATGGAAATATCTACACCACTATCTGTATAAACATGGAAATATCTACACCGCGATCTCTATAAACATGGAAATATCTTCATCGCTATCTGTATAAACGTGGAAATATGTACACTGCAATCTGTGCAAATTTGGAAACATCTACACCTCTATCTCTGTAAGTATGGAAATATCTACACCGATATCTGTATAAACATGGAAATATCTACACCGCTATCTGTATAAACATTGAAATATATACACCACGATCTGTATAAACATGGATACATCTACACCGCCATCTGTATAAACATGGAAAAATCTACACCGCTATCTCTATAAACATGGAAATGTCTACACCGCTGTCTGTATAAACATGGAAATATCTTCATGGCTATCTCAGTAAACATGGAAATATCTACACCACCATATGTATAAACATGGAAATACCTACACATTCATCTTTATAAACATGGAAATATCTACCCCACTATATGTATAAACATGGAAATATCTACACTGAAATCTGTATAAACATGGAAATAACTACGCAGCCATCTCTATAAACATGGAAATATCTACATCGCTATCTGTATAAACATGGAAATATCCACACCGCTATCTGCGGAACATGGAAATATTTACACCGCCATCTGTAAAAAACATGGAAATATCTACACAGTCATCTGTATAAACATGGAAATATCTACACCCCCATCTGTAAAAACATGGAAATATCTACACCGCTATCTCTACAAACATGGAAATACCTGAACCGCTATCTGTATAAACACGGAAATATCGACACGGCTATCTGTATAAACTTGGAAATATCTACACTGCCATCTCTATAAACATGCAAATATGTCCACCGCTATCTGTATAAACTTGAAAATATCTCCACCGCTATCGGTATAAACATGGAAATATCTACACCTCTATCTGTATAAACATGGAAATATCTAGACCGCTATCTGTATAAACATTCAAATATCTACATTGCTATCTGTATAAATATGGAAATATCTCCACAGCTATCTCTATAAACATGGAAATATCTACACCGCTATCTGTATAAACATGGAAATATCTACACCGCTATCTGCATAAACATGCAAATATCTACAGCGCTATCTGTATAAACATGGAAATATCTCCACCGCTATCTGTATAAACATGGAAATATCTACACCGCTATATTTATAAACCTCGAAATATCTACACTGCAATCTCTATAAACATGGAAATATCTACAACACTATCTATGTAAACATGGAAATAACTACACAGCTGTCTGTGTTAACATGGTAATATGTACACCGCAATGTGTTTGAAGATGGATATATCTACATCTCTGTCTGTGTAAACATGGAAATATCTACACCACTATCTGTATAAACATGGAAATATCTACACCGCTATCTGCATAAACATGGAAATATCTACACCACAGTCTGTATAAACATGGATATATCTACACCGCTGTCCGTATAAACATGGAAATATCTACACTGCTATCAGTATAAACATGGAGATGTCTACTCTGCTATCTATATAAATATGGAAATATCTACACCGCTATCTCTATAAACATGGAAATGTCAACACCTCTATCTGTATATACATGGAAATATCTACATGGCTATCACTGAAAACATAGAAATATCTTCACCGTATACAGATCTACAACGCTATCTGTATGAACATGGAAATAGCTACACCGCGATCTCTATAAACATGGATATGTCTACACCGCTATCTTTATAAACATGGAAACATCTACACCACCATCTGTATAAACGTGGAAATATCTACACTGCCATCTGTATAAACATGGAAATATCTACACCGCCATCTGTACACTCATGGAAATATCTAAATAGCCATCTGTATAAACATTCAAATATCTACACCGCTATCTTTATAAACATGGAAATGTCTACATCGCTATCTGTATAAACAGGGAAATATCTCCACCGCTATCTGTATAAACATGGAAATATCTACACCGCTATCTGTATAAACATGGAAATATCTACACCGCTATCTGTATTAACTTGGAAATATCTACAACGCTATCTGTGTAAACATGGAAATATCTACACAGCTATCTGTGTAAACTTGGAAATATCTACACAGCTATCTGTGTAAAAATGGAAATATCTACACAGCCATCTGTGCAAAGATTGAAATATCTACACTGATATCTCTGTAAACATGGAAATATCTACACCGCTATCTGTATAAACACGGAAATATCTATACTGCTGTCTCTATAAACATGGAAATATCTCCACCGCTATCTGTATAAACATGAAAATATCTACACCGCTATCTGTATAAACTTGGATATATCTACACCGCCGTCTGTATAAACATGGAAATATCCACAACGCTATGTGTGTAAACATGGAAATATCTACACAACTATCTGTGTAAACTTGGAAATATCTACACAGATATTTGCATAAACATGGAAATATCTACACGGAAATCTGTGCAAAGATGGAAATAACTACACCGCTATCTCTGTAAAAATGGAAACATCTACACTGCTACCTGTATAAACATGACAATATCTACACCGCTGTCTGTATAAACAAGGAAATATCTACACCGCCATCTGTAGAAACATGGAAATATCTACACCACTATCTGTATAAATATGGAAATATCTACACCGCTATTTCTATAAACATGGAAATACCTACGCCACTTTCTCTATAAACATGGAAATATCTACACTGAAATCTCTATATACATGGAAATATCTACACCGCTATCTCTATAAACATGAAAATATCTATACAGCTATCTTTATAAACTTGGAAATATCTACACAGATATCTGCGTAAACGTGGAAATATCTACACGGCAATCTGTGCAAAGATGGAAATAACTACACCGCTATCTCTGCAAAAATGGAAATATCTACACCGCCATCTGTATAAACATGGAAATATCTACACCACTATCTGTATAAACATAGAAATATCTCCACCGTTATCTCTGTAAACATGGAAATATCTTCAACGCTATCTGTATAAACGTGGAAATATCTACATGGCTCTCTGTATAAACGTGGAAATACCTTCAACGCTATCTCTATAAACCTAGAAATATCTACACCGCTATATGTATCAACATGGAAATAACTACACCGATATCTGTATAAACATGGAAATATCTACAATGCTATCTCTGTAAACATGGAAATATCTACACAGCTATCTGCATAAACTTGGAAATATCTACACCGCTATCTGTGTAAAGTTGTCAATATCTACACCGCAATCTGTGCAATGATGGAAATATCTACTCCGCTATCTCTGTAAACAAGGAAATATCTACTCCGCTATCTGTATAAACATGGAAATATCTCCACTGCTGTCTGTATAAACATGGAATTATCTCCACCGTTATCTGTTTAAACAAGGAAATATCTACAGCGCCTTCTCTATTAACTTTGACATATCTACACTGCCATCTGTTAAAACATGGTAATATCTACACAGTCATCTGAATAAACATGGAAAATCTACACCGCTATCTCCATAAACATGGAAACACCTACACCGCTATCTCTATAAACATGGAAATATGCACACCACCATCAGTATAAACATGGAAATTCTTACAAAGTTATCTGTATAAACATGGAAATATCTACACCGCCATCTGTATAAACATGGAGATACCTACTCAGCCATCTGTATATACATGGAAATATCTACACCGCCATCTGCATATCCATGGAAATATCGATGCCGCCATCTGTATAAACTTGGAAATATCTACACGGCTATCTGTGTATAGATGGAAATATCAACATGGCCATCTGTACAAACATGGAAATATCTACACCGCTATCTCTATAAACATGTGAGTATCTACACCACCATCTGTAGAAACATGGAAATATCTACAATGCCATCTGTATACACATGGAAATATCTACAGAGCCATCTGTATAAACATGTAAATATCTACACTGCTATCTCTATAAACATGGAAATATCTACACCGCAATCTCTATAAACATGAAAATATATACACAGCCATCTCCATAAACATGGAACTATCTACTCCGCCATCTGTATAAACATGGAAACACCTACACCGCCATCTGTGTGAATAAGGAAATATCTACAATGCCATCTGTATAAATATATAAATATCTGCACCACAAGCTGTATAAACATGGAAATATCTACATCGCTATCTGTATAAACGTGGAAATACCAACACCGCTATCTGTATAAACATGGAAATATCTACAACGCCATCTACATAAACATGGAAATATCTACACCGCTATGTCTATAAACATGGAAATATCTACACCGCTATCTCTATAAACATGGAAATATCTACACCGCCATCTGCATATCCATGGAAATATCTGCAATGCCATCTGTATAAAGATGGAAATATGTACACGGCAATCTGTGTACAGATAAAAATATCAACACCGCCATCTGTACAAACTTGGAAATATCTACTCCGCCATCTGTATAAACATAGAAATATCTACACTGCAGTCTGTTTAAACATGGAAATATCTACACTGGTATCTGTATAAACATGGAAATATCTACACCACTATCTGTATAAACATGGAAATATTTACACCGCTATCTGTATAAACTTGGAAATATCTACACTACTATCTTTGTAAGTATGGAAATATATACACTGCCGTCTCTATAAACATGGAAATAACTACACAGTCATGTGTAGGAACATGGAAATATCTACACCACCGTTTGTATAAAGATGGAAATATCTACAACGTTATCTGTATAAACATGGAAATATGTACACAGCCCTCTGTATAAATATGGAAGTATCTGCATAGGCATCTTTTTAAACATGGAAATATCTACACGGATATCTGTATAAACATGGAAATATCTGCAACAATATCTTTGTAAACATGGAAATATCTACATCGCTATCTGTGTAAACATGGATATATCTACTATGATATCTGTATAAAGATGGAAATATGTTCACCGCTATCTGTATAAAGATGGAAATGTCAACATCGCTATCTGTATAAACATGGAAATATCTACACTGCTATCTGTAAAAACATGGAAATATCTACACCGCTATCTGAATAAATATGGAAATATCTACACCGCTATCTCTATAAACAAGGAAATATCTACAACACTATCTTTGTAAACATGGAAATAACTACACAGCTATCTGTGTAAACTTGGAAATATCTACACTGCTATCTGTGTAAAGATGGAAATATCAACATCGAAATCTGTGCAAAGATGGAAATATCTACACCGCTTTCTCTGTAAAAATGGAAATATCTACACCGCTATCTGTATAAACATGGAAATATCTACGCTGCTATCTGTATAAACATGGAAATATCTACACCGCCATCTATATAAACATGGAAATATCTACACCGGGATCTTTATAAATATGGAAGTATCTAAACCGCTATCTGTGTAAATATGGAAATATCTACACCGCTATCTCCATAAACATTGAAATATCTACACTGCTATCTGTATAAAAATGGAAATTCTTCACCGTTATCTCTATAAACATGGGAATATCTACACAGCCATCTGTATAAACATGGAAATATCTCCACCGCTATCTCTATAAACATGGAAATATCTACACCTCCATCTGCATAAACATGGAAATATCTACACTGCCAGGTAAACACATGGAAATATCTACACAGCCATCTGTATAAACATGGAAATATCTACACCGCTACCTCTATAAACATGGAAATACCTACAAAGCAATCTGTATAAACATGGAAATATCTACATCGCTCTCTGTATAAACATGGAAATATCACCACCGCTATCTGTTTATATATGGAAATATCTACACCGCTATCTGTATAAAAATGGAAATATCTACACAGTCAACTGTATATACATGGAAATATCTACACCACCATCTCTGTAAACATGGAAATATCTACACTGCCATCTGTAAACATGGAAATATCTACAGAGTCATCTGTATATACATGGAAATATTTACACCACCATCTCTATAAACATGGAAATATCTACACCGCTACCTCTATAAACATGGAAATACCTACAAAGTAATCTGTATAAACATGGAAATATCTACATCGCTCTCTGTATAAACATGGAAATATCACCACCGCTATCTGTTTATATATGGAAATATCTACACCGCTATCTGTATAAAAATGGAAATATCTACACAGTCAACTGTATATACATGGAAATATCTACACCACCATCTCTGTAAACATGGAAATATCTACACTGCCATCTGTAAACATGGAAATATCTACAGAGTCATCTGTATATACATGGAAATATTTACACCACCATCTCTATAAACATGAAAATATCTACACTGCCATGTGTATACACATGGAAATATCTACAAAGCCATCAGTATAAACTTGGAAACATCTTCACCGCTATCTGAATACACACGGAATTACCTACTCCGCTTTCTCTATAAACATGGAAAGATCTAAACTTCTATATGGAAATAACTACGGAGATATCTGCATAAACATGGAAATACCTACACTGCCATCTGTATAAACATGGAAATACCTTCACCGCATACTGTATAAACATGGAAATGTCTAGACCGCTATGTCTATAAACATGGAAATATCAACACCACTCTCTGTATAAGCATGAAAATATGTACACCGCTATCTGTATAAACATGGAAATATCTACACTGCTGTCTGTATAAATATGGAAATATCTACAACACTATCTGTGTCAACATGGAAATATCTACAGAGCTATCTGTGTAAACATGGAAATATCTACACCGCTATCTCTATAAACATGGAAACATATACACCACGATCTGTATAAAAATGCAAATATCTACACCGCTCTCTGTATAAACATGGAAATATCTACACCGCTATCTGCATAAACATGGAAAAACCTACAATGACATCTCTATATACATGGAAATATCTACACCGCCATCTGCATAAACATGGAAATATCTACACCACGATCTGTATAAACATGGAAATATGTACACCTCTACCTGTATAAACACGCAAATATCTACACCGCTATCTGTATAAACATGGAAATATCTACACTGCTATCTGTATAAACTTGGAAATATCTACACCGCCATCTGTATAAAGATGGAAATATCTCCACGGTCATCTGTATAAACATGGAAAGATCTCCACCGCTATCTGTATAAACATGGAAAGATCTACAAGACTATCTGTATAAACATGGAAATATCTACAACACTATCTGTGAAAACATGGAAATATCTACACCGCTATTTTTATAAACATGGAAATATCTACACCACCATCTGTATAAACATGGAAACATATCTACCGCTATCTGTATAAACATGGAAATATCTACATCGCTATCTGTATAAACATGGAAATATCTCGACCGCTATCTGCATAAACTTGGAAATATCTGCACCGCAATCTTTATAAACATGGAAATATCTATACCGCAATCTGTATAAACATGGAAATATCTACAAAACTATCAGTGTTAACATGGAAATATCTACACCGTTATCTGTGGAAACATGGAAATATGTACACCGCTATCTGTGTAAAGATGGAAATATCTACACCGCTATCTGTGCAAATATGGAATTATCTACACCGCTATCTCTATAAACATGGAAATATCTACACCGTTATCTGTATAAATATGGAAGTATCTATACCACGATCTCTATAAACATGGAAATAGCCACACCGCTATCTGCATATAAATGGAAATATCTTCACCGCCATCTGTAAAAACATGGAAATATCTACACCGCTATCTGTATAAACATGGAAATTACACCGCTACCAGTATAAAAATGGAAGTATTTACACCACCATCTGAATAAAGATGGAAATACTTTACACCGCTATCTGTATAAACATGGAAATATCTACACCATTATCTGCAAAAACATGGAAATACCAACCCTGCCATCTGTATAAACATGGTAATATCTACACCGCCATCTGTAAAAACATGGAAATATCTACACTGTCATCTGTATAAACATGGAAATAACTACTCATCCATCTGTATAAACATGGAAATATCTACACTGCCATCTGTATACTCAAGGAAATATGTACACTGCCATCTGTTTGAACACGGAAATATCTACACTGCTATCTCTATAAATATGGAAATACCTACACCGCCATCTGTATAAACATGGAAATATCTACACCGCTATCTGTATAAAGATGGAAACATCTACACCGCTATTTTTATAAACATAGAAATATCTGCACTACTATCTCTATAAACATGGAAATATCTACAACACTATCTGTGTAAAGATGGAAATATCTACACGGCAATCTGTGCAAAGATGGAAATATCTACACCGCTATCTCTGTAAACATGGAAATATCTACACTGCTATCTCTATAAACATGAAAATATCTACACTGCTGTCTGTATAAACATGGAAATATCTACACCACGATCTGTATAAACATGGAAATATCTACACCGCTATCTGTAAAAACATGGAAATATCTACAACACTGTGTGTGTTAACACGGAAATAAATACACCGCTATCTGTGTAAACATGGAAATATATACACAGCTATCTCTATAAACATGGAAATATCTGCAACACTCTCTGTATAAACACGGAAATATCTCCACCGCTATCTGTATAAACATGGAAATATCTACATTGCTATATTTATAAACATGGAAATGTCTACAACGCTATCTGTATAAACATGGAAATATCTGCAACACTATCTGTATAAACATGGAAATATCTACACCGCTATCTGTATAAACATGGAAATATCTACACCACGGTCTGTATAAACATGGAAATACCTTCACCGCTATCTGTATAGACATGGAAACATCTACACCGCAATCTGCATAAACATGGAAATATCTACACCGCTGTCTGTATAAACCTGGAAATATCTACAACGCTATCTAAGTAAACATAGAAATATCTAAACAGCTATCTGTGTAAACATGGCGATATCTACACCGCTATCTCTGTAAAGATGGAAATATCTACACCGCAATCTTTGCAAAGATGGAAATATCTACAACGCTATCTCTATAAACATGTAATTATATGCACCGCTCTCTGTATAAACATGGAAATATCTACACCGCTATCTGAATAAACATGGAAATATATACACCACGTTTTGTATAAACATGCAAATATCTCCACCGCTATCTGTATAAACATGGAAATATCTCCAGTGCTATCTGCATACTCATGGAAATATGTACACCGCTATCTGTATAAACATGGAAATATCCACCCCACTATCTGTATAAACATGGAAATATCTACACCGCTATCTGTATATACCTGGAAATATCTGCATCGCTATCTGTATAAACATGGAAATGTCTACACCGCTATCTCTATAAACATGGAAATATTTACACGGCTATCTTTATAAACATGGAAATATCTACACCACAATCTGTATAAACATGGAAAATCTACACCGCTATCTCTATAAACATGGAAATATCTACATGGCTATCTCTATAAACATGGAAATACCTACACGACCATCTGTATAAACATGGAAATATATCCACCGCTATCTGTATAAACATGGAAATATCTACATCGCTATGTGTATAAACATGGAAATATCTCCAGCGCTATCTGTATAAACATGGAAATATCTGCACCGCAATCTTTATAAACATGGAAATATCTATACCGCAATCTGCATAAACATGGAAATATCTGCAAAACTATCTGTGTTAACATGGAAATATCTTCACCGCTATCTGTGTAAACATGGAAATATGTACACCGCTATCTGTGTTATGATGGAAATATCTTCACCGCGAGCTGTATAAACATGGAAATATCTACACCGCTATCCGTATAAACATGGACATAACAACACCACTATCCCTATAAACATGGAACTATCTACACCACTATCTGTATAAACATGGAAATATCTGCACCGCTATTTCTATAAACATGGAAATATCTACACTGCCATCTTTATACACAGGGAAATATCTATACAGCTATCTCTATAAACATAGAAATATCTACACCGCCATCTCCACAAACATGGAAATATCTACACCGCCATCTGCATAAACATGGAAATAGCCTCACCGGCTTCTGTATAAACATGGAAATATCGGCACCGCCATCTGTATAAACATAGAAATGTCTACACTGCCATCTGTATAAACATGGAAATACCTTCACAGTTATCTGTATAAACATGGAAACAGCTACACAACTATCTGTGTAAACATGGAAATATCTACACTGCTATCTCTGCAAACATGGAAATATCTACACCGCTATCTTTGTAAAGATGGAAATATCTACACCGCAATCTGTGCAAAGATGGTTATATCTATACCGCTATCTGTGTAAACATGGTTATATCTACACCGCTGGCTGTAAAAACATGGAAATATCCACACCGCTATCGGTATATACATGGAAATATCTACACCACCATCTTTAAAACATGGAAATACCTACACAGTCATCTGTATAAACATGGAAATACCTACACAGTCATCTGTATAAACATGGTAACATCTACACAACTATCTGTATAGTCATGGAAATATCTACACTGCTATCAGTATAAACATGGAAATATCTACAACGCTATCTGTGTAAACATGGAAATGACTACACATCTATCTGTGTAAACATGGAAATATCTACACCGCTCTTTGTGTAAAGACAGAAATATATGCACCGCAATCTGTGCGAACATGGAAATATTTACACCGCTATCTCTATAAACATGGAAATATCTGCACCGCAATCTCTATAAACATGGAAATATCTACACCGCTATCTCTGTAAACATGGAAATATCTACACCGCCATCTGTATAAACATGGATATATCTACACTGTCTTCTGTATATACATGGAAATATCTTCACCACCATCTCTATAATCATGGAAATATCTACACTGCCATGTGTATACACATGGAAATATCTACACAGCCATCAGTATAAACTTGGAAACATCTGCACCGCTTTCTGAATACACATGGAAATACCTACACCACTATCTCTATAAACATGGAAAGATCTACACTGCTATCTGTTTAAACATGGAAATATCTACACCGCTATCTGCATACACATGGAAATACCTACACTGCCATCTGTATAAACATGGAAATATCTAGACCGTGAGCTGAATAAACATGGAAATGTCGACACCGCTATATGTATAAACATGGAAATATCAACACCGCTATCTGTTTAAACATGGAAATATCTACACCGCTATCAGAATAAACATGGAAATATCTACACCACTATCTATATAAACATGGAAATACGTACACCACCATCTCTATAAACATGGAATTATCTACACCGCTATCTCTATAAACATAGAAATATCTACACCGCCATCTCTATAAACATGGAAATATCTACACTGCCATCTGCATAAACATGGAAATATCTACACCGCAATCGGTATAAACATGGAAATATCTACACCTCTACCTGTATAAACATGCAAATATCTACACCTCTATCTGTATAAACATGGAAATATCTACACCGCTATCTGCATAAACTT
Source organism: Pan troglodytes (assembly GCF_028858775.2). Taxonomy (NCBI): domain Eukaryota; kingdom Metazoa; phylum Chordata; class Mammalia; order Primates; family Hominidae; genus Pan; species Pan troglodytes. The sequence continues at coordinate 1,460,365 of NC_072411.2, forward strand.
GGAAATATCTACACCGCCATCTGTATAAAGATGGAAATATCTCCACAGCCATCTGTATGAACATGGAAAGATCTCCACCGCCATATGCATAAACATGGAAATATCTACACCTATATCGGTATAAACATGGAAATATCTACACCGCTATCTGAATAAACATGGAAATATATACACCACGATTTGTATAAACATTGAAATATCTCCACCGCTATCTGTATAAACGTGGAAATATCTCCACTGCTATCTGCATACTCATGGAAATATGTACACCGCTATCTGTATAAACATGGAAATATCCACCCCACTATCTGTATAAACATGGAAATATCTACACCGCTGTCTGTATAAACCTGGAAATATCTGCATCGCTATCTGTATAAACATGGAAATGTCTACAACGCTATCTCTATAAACATGGAAATATTTACACGGCAATCTTTATAAACATGGAAATATCTACACCGCAATCTGTATGAACATGTAAAATCTACACCGCTATCTCTATAAACATGGAAATATCTACATGGCTATCTCTATAAACATGGAAATACCTACACCACCATCTGTATAAACAAGGAAATATATCCACCGCTATCTGTATGAACATGGAAATATCTACATCGCTATGTGTATAAACATGGAAATATCTCCAGCGCTATCTGTATAAACATGGAAATATCTGCACCGCAATCTTTATAAACATGGAAATATCTATACCGCAATCTGCATAAACATGGAAATATCTACAAAACTATCTGTGTTAACATGGAAATATCTACACCGCTATCTGTGTAAACATGGAAATATGTACACCGCTATCTGTGTTATGATGGAAATATCTACACCGCGAGCTGTATAAACATGGAAATATCTACACCGCTATCCGTATAAACATGGACATAACAACACCACTATCCCTATAAACATGGAACTATCTACACCACTATCTGTAGAAACATGGAAATATCTTCACCGCTATTTCTATAAACATGGAAATACCTACACCGCCATCTTTATACACATGGAAATATCTACACAGCTATCTCTATAAACATAGAAATATCTACACCGCCATCTCCACAAACATGGAAATATCTACACCGCCATCTGCATAAACATGAAAATATCCTCACCGGCTTCTGTATAAACATGGAAATATCTGCACCGCCATCTGTATAAACATAGAAATGTCTACACTGCCATCTGTATAAACATGGAAATACCTTCACAGTTATCTGTATAAACATGGAAACAGCTACACCACTATCTGTGTAAACATGGAAATATCTACACTGCTATCTCTGTAAACATGGAAATACCTACACCGCTATCTTTGTAAAGATGGAAATATCTACACTGCAATCTGTGCAAAGATGGATATATCTATACCGCTATCTGTGTAAACATGGTAATATCTACACCGCTGACTGTAAAAACATGGAAATATCCACACCGCTATCGGTATATACATGGCAATATCTACACTGCCATCTGTAAAAACATGGAATTATCTACACCGCAGCCTGTATAAGCATGGAAATACCTACACAGTCATCTGTATAAACATGGTAACATCTACACAGCTATCTGTATAGTCATGGAAATATCTACACTGCTATCAGTATAAACATGGAAATATCTACAACGCTATCTGTGTAAACATGGAAATGACTACACAGCTATCTGTGTAAACATGGAAATATCTACACCGCTATTTGTGTAAAGACAGAAATATATGCACCGCAATCTGTGCCAACATGGAAATATTTACAGCGCTATCTCTATAAACATGGAAATATCTGCACCGCTATCTCTATAAACATGGAAATAACTACACCGCCATCTGTAAAAACATGAAAATTTCTACTCAGTCATCTGTATAAACATGGAAATGTCTATACCTCCATCTGTATATACATGGAAATATCTCCACCAGTATCAGTAAAAACATGGAAATATGTCGACCGCTATCTGTATAAACCTGGAAATATCTACAACGCTGTCTGTGTAAACATGGAAATACCTAAACAGCTATCTGTGTAAACATGGCAATATCTACACCGCTATCTCCATAAAGATGGAAATATCTACACCGCAATCTGTGCAAAGATGGAAATATCTACAACGCTATCTCAATAAACATGGAATTTTATGCACCGCTATCTGTATAAACATGGAAATACCTACACCGCTATCTGTATAATCATGGAAATATCTACAAGGCTATCTCTATAAATATTGAAATATCTACACCACCATCTGTATAAAGATGGAAATATCTACACCGCGAGCTGTATAAACATGGAAATATCAACACCAATGTCTGTATACGCATGGAAATATCTACACCACTATCTGAATAAACTTAGAAATATCTACACCACTATCTTTATATACAAGGAAATACCTACACCACCATCACTATAAACATGGAATTATCTGCAAAGCTATCTCTATAAACATAGAAATATCTACACCGCCATCTCTATAAACATGGAAATATCTACACCGCCATCTGCATAAACATGGAAATATGTACACCGCGATCTGTATAATCATGGAAATATCTACAACTCTACCTGTATAAACATGCAAATATCTACACAAATATCTGTATAAACATGGAAATATCTGCACCGCTATCTGTATAAACTTGGAAATATCTACACCGCCATCTGTATAAACAGGGAAATATGTCCATGGCCATCTGTATAAACATGGAAAGATCTCCACCGCTATCTGTATAAACGAGGAAATATCTACAACGCTATCTCTATAAACATGGAAATATCTACAACACTATCTGTATAAACATGGAAATATCTACACAGCTATCTGTGCAAACATGGAAATATGTACGCTGCTATCTGTGTATAGATGGAAATATCTACACCGCAAGCTGTATAAACATGGAAATATCTACACCGCTATCCGTATAAACATGGATATAGCAACACCACTATCCCTATAAACATGGAACTATCTACACCACTATCTGTATAAACATGCAAATATCTGCACCGCGAGCAGAATAAACATGGAAATGTCTACACCGCTATGTGTATAAACATGGAAATATCAATACCACTATCTGTATAAGCATGGAAATATCTACACCGCTATCTGAATAAACTTAGAATTATCTACACCACTATCTTTATATACATGGAAATACCTACACCACCATCTCTATAAACATGGAATTATCTGCAACGCTATCTCTGTAAACATAGAAATATCTACACCACCATCTCTATAAACATGGAAATATATACACCGCCGTCTGCATAAACATGGAAATATGTACACCGCGATCTGTATAAACATGGAAATATCTACAACTCTACCTGTATAAACATGCAAATAACTACACCAATATCTGTATAAACATGGAAATATCTACACCGATATCTGTATAAACTTGGAAATATCTACACCGCCATCTGTATAAAGAGGGAAATATCTCCATGGCCATCTGTATAAACATGGAAAGATCTCCAACGCTATCTGTATAAACGTGGAAATATCTACAACGCTATCTCTATAAACATGGAAATATCTACAACACTATCTGTGTAAACATGGAAATATCTACACAGCTATTTGTGTAAACATGGAAATATGTATACCGCTATCTGTGTAAAGATGGAAATATCTACACCGCGAGCTGTATAAACATGGAAATATCTACACCGCTATCCGTATAAACATGGACATAGCAACACCACTATCCCTATAAACATGGAACTATCTACACCACTATCTGTATAAACATGGAAATATCTGCACCGCTATTTCTATAAACATGGAAATACCTACACCGCCATCTTTATACACATGGAAATATCTTCACAGGTATCTCTATAAACGTAGAAATATCTCCACCGCCATCTCCACAAACATGGAAATATCTACACCGCCATCTGCATAAACATGGAAATATCTTCACCGGCTTCTGTATAAACATGGAAATATCTGCACCGCCATCTGTATAAACAGAGAAATGTCTACACTGCCATCTGTATAAACATGGGAATACCTACACAGTTATCTGTATAAACATGGAAACAGCTACACCACTATCTGTGTAAACATGGAAATATCTACACTGCTATCTGTGTAAACATGGAAATATCTACACCGCTATCTTTGTAAAGATGGAAATATCTACACCGCAATCTGTGCAAAGATGGATATATCTATACCGCTATCTGTGTAAACATGGAAATATTTACCCCACTATCTGTATAAACATGGAAATATCTATACTGCAGTCTGTATAAATATGGAAATATCTACACCACTATCTCTATAAAGTTGGAAATGTCTTCACCGCCATCTGTATAAACATGGAAATATCTACACCGCTATCTGCATAAACATGTAAATATCTACAACACTATCTGTGTAAACATCAAAATATCTACACCGCTATCAGTGTAAACATGGTAATATCTACACCGCTCTCTGTATAAACTTTGAAATATCTACACCTCCATCTGTATAAACATGGAAATACCTACACTGCCATTTGTATACACATGGAAATATCTACAATGCCATGTGTGTAAACATGGAAATATCTACACCATTATCTCTGTAAACATGGAAATTCTTACACCGTTATCTGTATAAACATGGAAGTAACTACATGGCTATCTGTATAAACATGGAAATATCTACAACGCCATCTGTATAAACATGGAAGTACATACAAAGTCATCTGTATAAAAATGGAAATATCTACACCACTATCTCTATAAACATGGAAATATCTCCACTGCCATCTGTATAAACATGGAAATATCTACACAGCCATCTCTATAAACATGGAAATATCTACACTGCTATCTGTATAACGTGGAAATATCTACACCACAATCTGTATAAACATGCAAACATCTAAAAAGTCATCTGTATAAACATGGAAATATCTACACCACCATATCTATAAACATGGAAATATCTAAATTGCCATCTGTATACACATGAAAATATATACAAAGCCATCTGTAGAAACGTGGAAGTATCTACAACGCTATCTCTAAAAACATGGAAATACCTACACCGCCATCCCTATAAACATGGAAATATCTACACCGCAATGTCTATAAAAATGGAAATATCTACACCGCCATCTCTTTAACCATGGAAATATCTACACCGCTATCTGTATAAACATGGAAATATCTGCAACTCTATCTGTGTAAACATGGAAATATCTACACAGCTATTTGTGTAAACTTTGAAATATCTACATATCTATCTGTGTATAGATGGAAATATCTACACCACAATCTGTGGAAAGATGCAAATATCTACACCGCTATCTCTGTAAACATGGAAATATCTGCACCACTATCTGCATAAACACGGAAATGTCTGCACCGCCATCTGTATAAAGATGGAAATATCTACACCGCGAGCTGTATAAACTTGGAAATATCTACACCGCTCTCTGTAAAAACATGGAAATACCAACACCGCTATCTGTATAAACATGGAAATATCTACAATGCTATCTGTGTAAACATGGAAATACCTACACAGCTATCTGTGTAAACTTGGAAATTTCCACACAGCTATCTGTGTAAAGACGGAAATATCCACACCTCATTTTGTGCAAAGATGGAAATATCTACATCGCGATCTCTGTAAACATGGATCTATCTTCACCGCTATCTGCATAAACATGTAAATATCTACACTGCTATCTGTAAAATGTGGAAATATCTACACCACTATCTGTATAAACATGGAAATATCTACACTGCCATCTGTATAAACATGCAAATATCTACACAGCTGTCTCCATAAACATGGAAATATCTACACTGCTATCTGTATAAACATGGAAATATCTGCACTTCCATCTCTATAAACGTGGAAATATCTACACTGCCATCTGTATACATATGGAAATAGCTACACAGCTATCTGTATAAGCATGGAAATATCTACAACGCTATCTCTATAAACATGGAATTAGCTACACCGCAATCTGTATAAACATGGAAATATCTACACCGTTCTCTGTATAAACATGGAAATATCTACACCGCTATCTGTATAAACATGGAAATATCTACACAGCTATCTTTATAAACATGGAAATATCTAAACCGCTATCTGTATAAACATGGACATATCTACAATATCTGTGTAAACATGGAAATATCTACACCGCTATCTTTATAAATATTGAAATACCTACAACGCTATCTCTATAAACATGGAAATGCCTACACCGCTATCTTTATAAACATGGAAATATCCACATGGTTAACTCCATAAACATGGAAATATCTACACCACCACCTGTATAAACATGGAAATACCTACACAGTCATCTGTATAAACATGGAAACATCTACACCACTATCTGTATAAAGACGGAAGTATCTACACCGCGAGCTGTATAAACATGGAAATATCTACACCGCTATCTGTATAAACATGGAAACAACAACATCGCTATCTGCATGAACATGGAAATATCTACACAGCTATCTGTGTAAACTTCGAAATATCTACACAGCTATCTGTCCAAAGATGGAAATATCTACACCGCTATCTCTGTAAACATGGAAATATCTACACCGCTATCTGTAAAAACATGGAAATATCTACACCGCTATGTGTATAAACATCGAAATACCAACACCGCTATCTGTATAAACATGGAAATATCTACACTGCTATCTGTATAAATACGGGAATATCTTCACCACTATCTCTATAAACATGGAAATACCTACACCGCCATCTTTATACACATGGAAATATCTACACCGCCATCTGCATGAACATGGAAATATCTACAACGCTATCATTATAAACATGGAAATATCTCCACAGCTATCTGTGTAAACTTGGAAATATATACATAGCTATCTGTGTAAAGATGGAAATATCTACACCGCAATCTGTGCAAAGATGGAAATATCTACACCGCTATCTGTGTAAACATGGAAATATCTACAGCGCTATCTGCATAAACATATAAACATCTACACCGCTATCTGTATAACGTGGAAATATCTACACCACAATCTGTATAAACGTGGAAGTATCTACACTGCTATCTGTGTAAACGTGGAAATATCTACAATGCTATCTGCATAAACGTGGAAATATCTACATCGACATCGGTATAAACGTGGAAATATCTCCACCGCTATCTGTATAAACATGGACATATCTACACTGCTATCTGTATGAACATGGAAATATCTACAACGGTATCTGTATAAACATGGAAATATCTACACTGTTATCTCTATAAACGTGGAAATATCTACACCGCCATCTGTATATACATGCAAACATCTACACAGTCATCTGTATTAACATGGAAATATCTACACCACCATATCTATAAACATGGAAATATCTAAATTGCCATCTGTATACACATTTAAATATCTACAAAGCCATCTGTAGAAACGTGGAAGTATCTACACAGCTATCTCTATAAACATGGAAATAAGTACAACTCTATCTGTGTAAAGATGGAAATATCTACACAGCTATCTGTGTAAACTTAGAAATATCTACACCGCTATCTGTGTAAAGATGGAAATATCTACAACGGTATCTCTGTAAACATGGAAATATCTACACCGCCAACTGTATAAACATGGAAATATCTACAATAGATCTGTATAAACATGGAAATATCTAAACCGCTGTCTGAATAAATATGGAAATATCTACACCACTCTCTCTACAAACATGGAAAAATCTACACCACCATCTCTATAAACATGGAAATATATACACTGCCATCTGTATACACATGGAAATATCTACACAGCCATCTGTATAAACATGGAAATATCTACACTGCTTCTGTATAAACATGGAAATATCTACACTGCTATCTGTCTAAATATTGAAATATGTACAGCACTCTCTGTATAAAGATAGAAATATCTACATCACTATCTGTATAAACCTGGAAACATCTACACATCTATTTGTATAAATATGGAAATATTTACAGCGCTATCTCTATAAACATGGAAATATCTACACCGCTATCTCTACAAACATGGAAATATCTACACCGCTATCTCTATAAACATGCAAATATCTACAACGCTATCTGTATAAATATGTAAATATCTACACCGCTATGTCTATAAACATGGAAATATCTACACCGCTATCTTTATATACATGGAAATATCTACACGGCTATCTCTATAAACGTGGAAATATCTACACCGCCATCTGTAAAAACAAGGAAATATCTACACAGTCATATGTATAAACTTGGAAATATCTACACCACCATCTGTATAAACATGGAAATATCTACACTGCCATCAGTATACACAAGGAAATATCTACACAGCCATCCCTATAAACATGGAAATATCTTCACCGCTATCTCTATAAACATGGAAATACCCACACCGCTATCTGTATGAACATGGAAATATCTACATCGCTATCTCTATAAACATGGAAATATCTACACAGCCAACTGTATAAACGTGAAAATATCTACACTGCAATCTCTATAAACATGGAACTAACTACACAGCCATCTGAATAAACAAGGAAATATCTACACTGCCATCTGTATAAACATGAATATATCAACACCGCTATCTGTATAAACATGGAATTAACTACACAGCCTTCTGTATAAACATGGAAATATCTACAACGCTATCTGTGTAAAATGGAAATATCTAAACCGAAATCTGTGCAAAGATGGAAATATTTACACCGATATCTCTGTAAACATGGAAATATGTACACAGCTATCTATATAAATATGGAAATATTTACACTGCTATCTCTATAAACATGGAAATATCTACACCTCTCTATAAATATGGAAAATCTACAACAGTATCTGTGTAAACATGTAAATATCTACACAGCTATATATGTAACCGTGGAAATATCTACACCGCTGTCTGTGTAAAGATGGAAATATCTACACTGCAATCTGTGCAAAGATGGAAATATCTACACCGCTATCTCTGTAAACATGGAAATATCCACACCGCTATCTGTATAAACTTGGAAATATCTACACCGCTATCTCTAAAACCATGGAAATATCTACACCACCATCTGTATAAACATGGAAATATCTACAACGGGATCTGTATAAACATGGAAATATCTAAACCGTTATTTGTATAAATATGGAAAAATCTTCACCACTATCTCTATAAACATGGAAATATATACACTGCCATCTGTATTCATACGGAAATATCTACACAGCCATCTCTATCAACATGGAAATATCTACACTGCTATCTCTATGAACATGGAAATACCTACATGGCTATCTCTATAAACATGGTAATATCTACACCACAATCTCTATAAACAAGAAAATATCTACACCGCCATCTCCATAATCATGGAAATAACTACACCACCATCTGTATAAACGTGGAAATATCTACACCGCTTTCTGTATAAACATGGAAACATCTACACTGCCATCTGTATAAAGATGGAAATATCTATACCGCGAGCTGAATAAACATGGAAATATCTAAAACGCTATCTGTATAAACATAGAAATACAAACTCCGCTATCTGTAAAAACGTGGCAATATCTACACCGCTGTCTGTATAAACATAGAGAGCTACACCACTATCTCTATAAACATGGAAATACCTACAGCGCCATCTCTATAAACATGGAAATATCTACACCACTATCTGTATAAACATGGAAATATCTACACCGCTATCTGTATAAATATGGAAATATCTACACCGCTATCTTTATAAACATGGAAATGTCTACACTGCCATCTGTATAAACATGGAAATATCTAAACCGATATCTCTATAAACATGAAAATATCTACACCAACATCTTTATAAACATGGAAATATCTACACCGAGTTCTGCATAAACATGGAAATAACTACACTGCCGTCTGTATAAACATGGAAATACGTACACAGCCATCTCTATGAACAAGGAAATATCTACACCGCTAAGTGTATAAAAATGGAAATATTTACACCGCTATGTGTATAAACATGGAAACATCTACACCACTATCTCTATAAACATGGAAATATAAACACTGCTATCCGTATAAATATGAAAATATCTACCCTGCTCCCTGTATAAACATGGAAATATCTACACCGCTATCTGTTTAAAACGGAAATATCTACAACCTTATCTGTGTAAACATAGAAATATCTACACTGCTATCTCTATAAAGATGGAAATATCTACACCACTGTCTGTATAATCGTGGAAATATCTACACCGCTATCTGTATAAACGTGGAAATATCTACACCGCTATTGGTATCAACGTGGAAATATCTACAGCGCTATCTGTATAAACATGGAAATATTTGCAATGCTATCTGTGTAAACTTGCAAATATCTACACAGCTATCAGTGTAAATTTGGAAATATCTACACCGCTATCTGTGTAAAGATGGAAATATCTACACAGCAATCCGTGCAAAGATGGAAATATCTACACCGCTATCTGTACAAACATGGAAATATCTTCACCGTTATCTGTATAAATATGGAAATGTCTACACCACTATCTGTATAAACTTGGAAATATCTACACAGTCATTTTTATAAACATGGACATATCTTCACTGCTATATGTATGAAGATGGAAATGTCTGCACCGCTATCTCTATGAACATGGAAATGTCTACACCACTCTCTGTATAAACATTGAAATATCTACATGGCTATCTTTATAAACATGGAAATATCTACACGGCCATCTGCATAAACTTTAAATACCTACAAAGTCTTCTCTATAAACATGAAAATACCTACACGACCATCTGTATAAACATGGAAATATCTACACTGTCATCTGTATAAACATGGAAATAACTACAAAGCCTTCTCTAAATACATGGAAATATCTACACCGCTATCTGTATGAACATGGAAATATCTACACGGCTATCTGTATAAACATGGAAAAATCTACACCGCCATGTGTATAAACATTGAAATATCTACATCGTCATCTGTATAAACATGGAAATATAACACCGCTATCTGTATAAACATGGAAATATCTACACCGTCATCTGTATAAACATGGAAATATAACACCGCTATCTGTGTAAACATGGCAATATCTACACCGCTATCTCTATAAACTTGGAAATGTCTGCACCGCTATCTGTATAAACTTGGAAATATCTACACTACTATCTCTATAAACATGGAAATATCTACACCACCATCTGTATAAACATGGAAATATCAACAGAGTCATCTGTATAAACATGGAAATATGTACACCACCATCTCTATAAACATGGAAATATCTACACTGCCATCTGTATACACATGGAAATATCTACACAGCCATCAGTATAAACATGGAAACATCTCCACCGCTATCTGTATAAACATGGAACTATCTACACCACTATCTGTATAAACATGGAAATAACTACAACGCTATCTGTGTAAACATGGAAATATCTACACCGCAATCTGTTCAAGGTTGGAAATATCTACACCGCTATCTCTGTAAACATGGAAATATCTACACCGCCATCTGCATGTCCATGGAAATAACTACGCCGCCATCTGTGTAAACATGGAAATATCTACACGGCCATCTGTGTATACATGGAAATATCAACACCGCCATCTGTACAGACATGGAAATATCTACACCGCTATCTTTACAAAACATGGAAATATCTACATCGCTATCTGTATAAACAGGGAAATATCTCCACCACTATCTGTGTAAACATGGAAATATCTACACCGCTATCTGTATATACATGGAAATATCTACACCGCTATCTGTATAAACAAGGAAGTATCTACACCGCCATATTTAGAAACATGTAAATATCTAAACCGCCATCTGTATAAACATGGAAATACCTACACCGCTACCTGTATAAATATGGAAATGTCTACACCGCTATCTCTATAAACAAGGAAATACCTACACCACTTGCACTATAAACATGGAAATATCTACACCGCAATCTCTGTAAACATGGAAATAACTACACCGACATCTATGTAAACATGAAAATCTCTACACTGCCATATTAAGAAACATGGCTGTATCTACACCGCCATCTGTATAAACATGGAAATATCTACACCACTATCTGTATAAAGATGGAAATATTTAAACCGCTATCTCTATAAACATGGAAATATCTACACCGCTATCTCTATAAACATGGAAATATCTACACCGCCATCTGTATTAACATGGAAATATCTACACAGTCATCTGTATAAACCTGGAAATATCTACACTGTCATCTATATAAACATGGAAATATCTACAGAGAACTCTGTATAAACATGGAAATGTCGGCACAGCCATCTGTATAAACATGGAATTATCTACACCGCAATCTGTATAAGCATGGAAATATCTACAACGCTATGTGTGTAAACATGGAAATATCTACACAGCTATCTGTGTAAACTTGGAAATACCTACACAGCTATCTGCGTAAACATGGAAATATCTACACGGCAATCTGTATATACATGGAAATATCTACACCGCCATCTCTATAAACATGAAAATATCTACACCGCCATCTTCAGAAACATGGATGTATCTACACTGCCATCTGTATAAACTTGGAAATATCTACAACACTATCTGTACAAACATGGAAATATCTTCACTTCTATCTGTACAAACATGGAAATATCTACACCACCATCTGTATAAAGATGGAAATATCTACACCGCAATCTGTATAAGTATGGAAATACCTACACCGCTATCTCTATAGACATGGAAATGTCTACACCGCTATCTGTATAAACATGGAAATATCTCCACTCCCTTCTGTATAAAGATGGAAATATCTACACCGCGAGCTGTATAAACATGGAAATATCTACAACGCTCTCTGTATAAACATGGAAGTAGCAACACCGCTATCTGTATAAACATGGAAATATCTACACCGCTATCTCTATAAACATGAAAATACTTACACCACCATCTCTATAAACATGGAAATATTTACACCGCTATCTCTGTAAACATAGAAATAACTACACTGCCATCTCTATAAACATGGAAATATCTACACCGCCATCTGCATAAACATGGAAATATATACACAGACATTTGTATATACTTGGAAATATCTACACTGACATCTGTAATAAGATGGAAATATCTACAATGCGATCTGTATACACATGGGAATTTCTACACAACTACCTGGATAAACATGGAAATATCTACACCGCAATCTGTATCAAGATGGAAATAACTACACCGCAATCTGTATAAACATGGAAATATCTACACCACAATCTGTGCAAAGATGGAAATATCTACACCGCAGTCTCTATAAACATGGAAATATCTACACCGCTATCTGTATAAACCTGAAAATATCTACACCGCTATCTGTACCAACATGTAAATAACTACACCGCTATCTGTATAAACATTGAAATATCTACAATGATATCTCTGTAAACATGGAAATATCGACACAGGTATCTGTGTAAACTTGGAAATATCTACACCGCTATCTGTGTAAAGTTTGCAATGTCTACACCGCAATCTGTGCAAAGATGGAAATATCTTTACCGCTAAATCTGTAATCATGGAAATATCTACAGCGCTATATGTATATATTTGGAAATATCTACACTGCCATCTGTATACACATGGAAATATCTACACAGCCATCTGTATAAACATGGAAATATCTACACCGCAATCTGTATAAACATGAAAATATCTACAACGCTATGTGTGTAAACATGGAAATATCTTCACAGCTATCTGTGTAAACTTGGAAATATCTACACAGCTATCTGCGTAAACATTGAAATATCTACACGGCAATCTGTACAAAGATGGAAATAACTACACCGCTATCTCTGTAAACATGGAAATATCTACACCGCTACCTGTTTAAACATGGATATATCTACACCGCTGTCTGTATAAACACGGAAATATCTATACCGCCATCTGTAGAAACATGGAAATATCTAAACCGCAATCTGTATAAACATGGAAATACCTACACCGCTATCTGAATAAATATGGAAATATCTACAACGCCATCTGCATGTCCATGGAAATATCTGCGCCACCATCTGTATAAACATGGAAATATCTACACGGCCATCTGTGTATAGATGGAAATATCAACACCGTCATCTGTACAAACATGGAAATATCTACACCGCTATCTCTATAGACATGGAAATATCTGCACTGCCATCTTTAAAAACATGGAAATACCTATACAGTCATCTGTATAAACATGGAAATATCTACAATGCCATCTGTATACACATGGAAATATCTACACAGCCATCTGTATAAACATGTAAATATCTACACTGCTATCTCTATAAACATGGAAATATCTACACCGCCATCTCTATAAACATGAAAATATCTACACTGCAATCTCCATAAACATGGAACTAACTACTCCGCCATCTGTATAAACATGGAAACATCTACACCGCCATCTGTGTGAATAAGGAAGTATCTACAATGCCAACTGTATAAAGATATAAATATCTGCACCGCGAGCTCTATAAACATGGAAATATCTACATCGCTATCTGTATAAACGTGGAAATACCAACACCGCTATCGGTATAAACATGGAAATATCTACAATGCCATCTATATAAAGATGGAAATATCTACACCGCTATGTCTATAAACATGGAAATACCTACACCGCTGTCTCTATAAACATGGAAATATCTACACCGCTATCTGTATAAACATGGAAATATCTACACCGCTACCTGTATAAACATGGAAATATCTAAACCGCGATCTGTATAAACATGGAAATATCTACACCGCGATCTGTATAAACATGGAAATATCTTCACCACGATCTGTATAAACATGGAAATATATACACCGCTATCTGTATAAACATGGTAATATCTACACCACCATCTATATAAACATGGAAATATCCACAACGCCGTTTGTATAAACATGGAAATACCTACAATGACATCTGTAGAAAGATGGAAATATGTACACCGCAATCTGTGTAAACATGGAAATATCTACACCGATATCTGAAAAAACATGGAAATATCTACACCGCTATCTGTATAAACCTGCAAATAACTACACCGCTATTTGTATAAACAAGGAAATATCTACACGGTGATCTGTATAAACATGGAAATATCTACACCGCCATCTCTATAAACATGGAAATATCTACATCCCTATCTGTATAAACATGGAAATATCCACACCGCTATCTCCATAAACATGGAAAAATCAACACCGCTATCTCTATGAACATGGAAATATCTACACCGCCATCTCTATTAACTTGGAAATATCTACACCACAATCAGTATAAACATGGAAATATCTACACCGCCATCTGTATAAACATGGAAATATCTACACAGCCATGTGTACATACATGGAAATATCTACACCGCTATCTATATAAACATGGAAATAACTACACCGCTATCTGTATAAACATGGAAATATCTACACCGCCATCTACATATCCATGGAAATATCTGCGCCGCCATCTGTATAAACATGGAAATATCTACATGGTCGTCTGTGTATAGATGCAAATATCAACACCGCCATCTGTACAAACATGGAAATATCTGCACCGCTATCTGTATAAACATGGAAATATCTACACCGCGGTCTGTATAAACATGGAAATATCTACACTGCTATCTGTATAAACATGGAAATATCTACACCGCTATCTCTATAAACGTGGAAATATCTACACCGCTATCTGTATAAACATAGAAATATCTACACCGCTATCTCTATAAACTTGGAAATATCTACACCGCGATCTGTATAAACATGGAAATATCTACACCACGATCTGTATAAACATGGAAATATCTACACCGCTATCTGTATAAACATGGAAATATCTACACAGCTATCTCTATAAACATGGAAATATCTACAAAGTCATCTGTATAAACATGGAAATATCTACAAAGCCATCTGTATAAACATGGAAATATCTACACAGCCATCTGTATATACATGGAAATATCTACACCGCTATCTGTATAAACATGGAAAAACTACACCGCTATTTGTATAAACAAGGAAATATCTACACCGTGATCTGTATAAACATGGAAATATTTACACCACTATCTGTATAAACATGGAAATTTCTACACCGTTATCTGTATAAATATGGAAATATCTACACCGCTATCTCTATAAACATGGAAATATCTACAGCGCCATCTGTATAAACATGGAAATACCTATACAGTCACCTGTGTAAGCATGGAAATATCTACACCACCATCTGTATAAAAATGGAAATATCTACAATGCCATCTGAATACACATGGAAATACCTGCACGGCAATCTGTGTATAGATGGAAACATCAACGCCGCCATCTGTACAAACTTGGAAATATCTACACTGCTATCTCTATAAACATGGAAATATCTGCGCCACCATCTGTATAAACATGGAAATATCTACACCGGTATCTGTATAAACATGGAAATATCTACACCACGATTTGTATAAACATGGAAATATATACACCGCTATCTGTATAAACATGGAAATATCTGCACCGCTATCTCTGTAGACATGCAAATATCTACAAATCCATTTGTATAAACATGGAAATGCCTGCACAATCATGTGTAGGAACATGGAAATATCTACACTGCCATCTGTATAAACATAGAAATATCTACACAGCCCTCTGTATCAATATGGAGATATCTGCATAGGCATCTGTATAAACATGGAAATATCTGCACCGCTATCTGTATAAACATGGAAATGCCTACACCGCTGTCTCTATAAATATGGAAATATGTACACCGCTATGTGTATAAACATGGAAATATCTCCACTGCTGTCTGTATAAACATGGAAATATCTACAGCGCCATCTCTATAAACATTGAAATATCTACACTGCCATCTGTAAAAACATGTAAATATCTACACAGTCATCTGAATAAACATGGAAAAACTACACCGCTATTTGTATAAACAAGGAAATATCTACACCGTGATCTGTATAAACATGGAAATATTTACACCGCTATCTGTATAAACATGGAAATTTCTACACCGTTATCTGTATAAATATGGAAATATCTACACCGCTATCTCTATAAACATGGAAATATCTACAGCGCCATCTGTATAAACATGGAAATACCTATACAGTCACCTGTGTAAGCATGGAAATATCTACACCACCATCTGTATAAAAATGGAAATATCTACAATGCCATCTGAATACACATGGAAATACCTGCACGGCAATCTGTGTATAGATGGAAACATCAACGCCGCCATCTGTACAAACTTGGAAATATCTACACTGCTATCTCTATAAACATGGAAATATCTACACTGCGGTCTGTATAAACACGGAAATATCTACACCGGTATCTGTATAAACATGGAAATATCTACACCACGATTTGTATAAACATGGAAATATATACACCGCTATCTGTATAAACATGGAAATATCTGCACCGCTATCTCTGTAGACATGCAAATATCTACAAAGCCATTTGTATAAACATGGAAATGCCTACACAATCATGTGTAGGAACATGGAAATATCTACACTGCCATCTGTATAAACATAGAAATATCTACACAGCCCTCTGTATGAATATGGAGATATCTGCATAGGCATCTGTATAAACATGGAAATATCTGCACCGCTATCTGTATAAACATGGAAATACCTACACCGCTGTCTCTATAAATATGGAAATATGTACACCGCTATGTGTATAAACATGGAAATATCTCCACTGCTGTCTGTATAAACATGGAAATATCTACAGCGCCATCTCTATAAACATTGAAATATCTACACTGCCATCTGTAAAAACATGTAAATATCTACACAGTCATCTGAATAAACATGGAAATATCTACACCACCATCTGTATAAACATGGAAATATCTACACTGCCTTCTGTGGAAAGATGGAAATATCTACACCGCTATCTCTATAAATATTGAAATATCTACACCACCATCACTATAAACATGAAAATATCTACACTGCCATCTCCATAAAGATG
Organism: Pan troglodytes; assembly: GCF_028858775.2. NCBI lineage: Eukaryota > Metazoa > Chordata > Mammalia > Primates > Hominidae > Pan > Pan troglodytes. The sequence goes on from NC_072411.2 coordinate 1,478,456, forward strand.
GAATTATCTACTCCGCCATGTGTATAAACACGGAAATATCTACACCACCATCTGTGAAAACATGGAAATATCTACACCGCTATCTGTATAAACATGGAAATATCTACACCGCCATCTGCATGTCCATGGAAATATTTACGCCACCATCTGTACAAACATGGAAATATCTACACGGCCATCTGTGTATAGATGGATATATCAATACCGCCATCCGTACAAACATGGAAATATCTACACCGCTATCTCTATAAACATGGAATTATCTGCACTGCCATCTGTAAAAACATGGAAATACCTATACAGTCATCTGTATAAACATGGAAATATCTACAATGCCATTTGTATACACATTGAAATATCTACACAGCCATCTGTATAAACATGTAAATATCTACACTGCTATCTCTATAAACATGGAAATATCTACACCGCCATCTCTATAAACATGAAAATATCTACACTGCCATCTCCATAAACATGGAACTAACTACTCCGCCATCTGTATAAACATGGAAACATCTACAACGCCATCAGTGTGAATAAGGAAATATCTACAATGCCATGTGTATAAAGATATAAATATCTGCACCGCGAGCTGTATAAACATGAAAATATCTACATCGATATCTGTATAAACGTGGAATTACCAACAACGCTGTCGGTAAAACATGGAAATATCTACAACGCCATCTATATAAACATGGAAATATCTACACCGCTATGTCTATAAACATGGAAATACCTACACCGCTATCTCTATAAACATGGAAATATCTACACCGCTATCTGTATAAACATGGAAATAACTACAACGCTATCTGTATAAACATGGAAATATCTACACCGCGATCTGCATAAACATGGAAATATCTATACCGCGATCTGTGTAAACATGGAAATATCTTCACCACGATCTGTATAAACATGGAAATAACTACACAGCTATCTGTATAAACATGGTAATATCTATAATGCCATCTGTAGAAAGATGGAAATATCTACACCGCAATCTGTGTAAACGTGGAAATATCTACACCGATATCTGTAAAAACATGGAAATATCTACACCGCTATCTGTATAAACATGGAAATATCTACACCGCGATCTGTATAAACATGGAAATATCTTCAGCGACATCTCCATAAACATTGAAATATCTACACTGCCATCTGTAAAAACATGGAAATATCTACACAGTCATCTGAATAAACATGGAAATATCTACACCACCATCTGTATAAATATGGAAATACCTACAATACCATCTGTATACACATGGAAATATCTACACAGCCATCTATATATACATGGAAATATCTACAGCGCTATCTGTATAAACATGGAAATAACTACACCGCTATCTGTAAAAACAAGGAAATATCTGCACCGTGATCTGTATAAACGTGGAAATATTTACACCGCTATCTGTATAAACGTGGAAATTTCTACACCGTTATCTGTATAAATATGGAAATATCTATACCGCTATTTGTATAAACAAGGAAATATCTACACCGTGATGTGTATAAACATGGAAATATTTACACCGCTCTCTGTATAAACATGGAAATTTCTACACCGTTATCTGTATAAATATGGAAATATCTACAACGCTATCTCTATAAACATGGAAATATCTACACCGCCATTTGTATAAACATGGAAATAACTATACAGTCATCTGTGTAATCATGGAAATATCTACACCACCATCTGTATAAACATGTAAATATCTACAATGCTATCTCTATAAACATGGAAATATCTACACCGCCATCTCTATAAACATGAAAATATCTACACTGCCATCTCCATATACATGGAACTAACTACTCCGCCATCTGTATAAACATGCAAACGACTACAACGCCATTTGTGTGAATAAGGAAATACCTACAATGCCATCTGTATAAAGATATAAATATCTGCACCGCGAGCTGTATAAACATGGAAATATCTACATCGCAATCTGCATAAACGTGGAAATACCAACACCGCTATCGGTATAAACATGGAAATATCTACGCCATCTATATAAACATGGAAATATCTACACCGCTATGTCTATAAACATGGAAATATTTACACCGCTATCTCTATAAATATGGAAATATCCACACCGCCATCTGCATATCCATGGAAATATCTACAACGCCATCTGTATAAAGATGGAAATATCTACACGGCAATCTGTGTACAGATGAAAATATCAACACCGCCATCTGTACAAACATGGAAATATCTACACCGCTATCTGTATAAACATAGAAATACCTACACTGCAGTCTGTATAAACATGGAAATATCTACACCGGTATCTGTAAAAACCTGGAAATATCTACACTGCTATCTCTATAAATATGGAAATATCTAAACCGCCATCTGTATAAACATGGAAATAACTACACAGTCATGTGTAGGGACTTGGAAATATGTACACCACCGTTTGTATAAAGATGGACATATCTACAACGTTATCTTTATAAACATGGAAATATCTACACAGTGATCTGTATAAACATGGAAATATGTACAGCACTCTCTGAATAAAGATGGAAATATCTACACCGCTATCTGTAAAAACATGGAAATATCTACACCACTATCTGTAAAAATATGGAAATATTTGCACCGCTATCTCAATAAACATGGATATATCTACACCGCTATCTGTATAAACATGGAAATAACTACACCGCTATCTGTATAAACATGGAAATATCTACACCACGATCTGTATAAACATGGAAATATCTACACCGCGATCTGTATAAACATGGAAATATCTTCACCACGATCTGTATAAACATGGAAATATCTACACCGCTATCTGTATAAACATGGTAATATCTACACCACCATCTATATAAACATGGAAATATCTACACAACCATCTGTATAAACATGGAAATATCTACAATGCCATCTGTAGAAAGATGGAAATATATACACCGCAATCTGTGTAAACATGGAAATATCTACACCAATATCTGTAAAAACATGGAAATATCTACACCGCCATCTCCATAAGGATGGAAGTATCTACTCCGCCATGTGTATAAACACGGAAATATATACACCACCATCTGTGAAAACCTGGAAATATCTACACCGCTATCTGTATAAACATGGAAATATCTACACTGCCATCTGCATGTCCATGGAAATATCTACGCCGCCATCTGTATAAACATGGAAATATCTACACGGCCATCTCTGTATAGATGGATATATCAACACCGCCATCTGTAAAAACATGGAAATATCTACACCGCTATCTCTATAAACATGGAAATATCTGCACTGCCATCTGGAAAAACATGGAAATACCTATACAGTCATCTGTATAAACATGGAAATATCTACAATGCCATCTGTATACACATGGAAATATCTACACAGCCATCTGTATAAACATGTAAATATCTACACTGCTATCTCTGTAAACATGGAAATATCTACACTGTCATCTCTATAAACATGAAAGTATCTACAGTGCCATCTCCATAAACATGGAAATAACTACTCCGCCATCTGTATAAACATGGAAACATCTACACCGCCATCAGTGTGAATAAGGAAATATATACAATGCCATCTGTATAAAGTTATAAATATCTGCACCGGGAGCTGTATAAACATGGAAATATCTACATCGCTATCTCTATAAACGTCGAAATACCAACACCGCTATCTGTATAAATATGGAAATAACTACAACGCCATCTATATAAACATGGAAATATCTACACCGCTATGTGTATAAACATGGAAATACCTACACCGCTATCCCTATAAACATGGAAATATCTACACCGCTATCTGTATAAACATGGAAATATCTACACCGCTATATGTATAAACATGGAAATATCTACATCGCGATCTGTATAACCATGGAAATATCTACACTGTGATCTGTATAAACATGGAAATATCTACACCGCTATCTGTATAAATATGGAAATATCTACACAGCTATCTCTATAAACATGGAAATAACTACACCGCCATCTGTATAAACATGGAAATATCTACACAGCTATCTCTATAAAAATGGACATATCTACACCGCCCTCTGTATGAACATGGAAATACCTACAAAGTCATCTGTATAAACATGGAAATATCTGCAAAGCCATCTGTATAAACATGGGAATATCTACACAGTCATCTGTATATACATGGAAATAACTACACCGCTATCTGTATAAACATGGAAATAACTACACCGCTATTTGTATAAACAAGGAAATATCTACACCGTGATCTGTATAATCATGGAAGTATTTACACCGCTATCTGTATAAACATGGAAATTTCTACACCGTTATCTGTATAAATATGGAAATATCTACACCGCTATCTCTATAAACATGGAAATATCTACACCGCCATCTGTATAAACATGGAAATACCTATACAGTCATCTGTGTAAACATGGAAATATCTACAAGACCATCTGTATAAACATGGAAATATCTACAATGCCATCTGTATACACATGGAAATTCCTACACGGCAATCTGTGTATAGATGGAAACATCAACACCGCCATCTGTACAAACTTGGAAATATCTACACTGCTATCTCTATAAACATGGAAATATCTACACTGCGGTCTGTATAAACATGGAAATATCTACACCGGTATCTGTATAATCATGGAAATATCTACACCACGATCTGTATAAACATGGAAATATATACACCGCTATCTGTATAAACATGGAAATATCTGCACCACTATCTCTATAGACATGGAAATATCTACAAAGCCACCTGTATAAACATGAAAATAGCCACACAGTCATGTGTAGGAACATGCAAATGTCTACACTGCCATCTGTATAAACATAGAAATAACTACACAGCCCTCTGTATAAATATGGAGATATCTGCATAGGCATCTGTATAAACATGGAAATATCTGCACCGCTATCTGTATAAACATGGAAATAACTACACCGCTGTCTCTATAAACATGGAAATATGTACACCGCTATGTGTATAAACATGGAAATATCTCCACTGCTGTCTGTATAAACATGGAAATATCTCCACCGTTACCTGTATAAACATGGAAATATCTACAGCGCCATCTCTATAAACATTGAAATATCTACACTGCCATCTGTAAAAACATGGAAATATCTACACAGTCATCTGAATAAACATGGAAATATCTACAGCACCATCTGTATAAACATGGAAATACCTACAATCCCATCTGTATAAACATGGAAATACCTACAATCCCATCTGTATACACATGGAAATATCTACACAGACATCTGTATAAATATGGAAATATCTACAATGTCATCTGTATACACTAGGAAATATCTACACAGCCATCTGTGTAAACATGTAAATATCTACACTGCTATCTCTATAAACATGGAAATATCCACACCGCCATCTCTATAAACATGAAAATATCTACACTGCCATTTCCATAAACATGGAACTAACTACTCAGCCATCTGTATAAACATGGAAACATCTACAACGCCATCAGTGTGAATAAGGAAATATCTACAAGGCCATCTGTATAAAGATATAAATATCTGCACCGCGAGCTGTATAAACATGGAAATATCTACATCGCTATATGTATAAACGTGGAATTACCAATACCGCTGTCGGTAAAACATGGAAATATCTACAACGCCATCTATATAAAGATGGAAATATCTACACCGCTATGTCTATAAACATGGAAATACCTACACCACTATCTCTATAAACATGGAAATATCTACACCGCTATCTGTATAAACATGGAAATATCTACACCGCGATCTGTATAAACATGGAAATATCTACACCGCGATCTGTATAAACATGGAAATATCAACACCGCGATCTGTATAAACATGGAAATATCTACACCGCGATCTGTATAAACATGGAAATATCTTCACCACGATCTGTATAAACATGGAAATATCTACACCGCTATCTGTATAAACATGGTAATATCTACACCACCATCTATATAAACATGGAAATATCTACACCGCCATCTGTATAAACATGGAAATATCTACAATGCCATCTGTAGAAAGATGGAATATCTACACCGCAATCTGTGTAAACATGGAAATATCTGCACCAATATCTGTAAAAACATGGAAATATCTACACCGCTATCTGTATAAACATGGAAATATCTACACCGTGATCTGCATAAACATGGAAATATTTACACCGCTATCTGTATAAACATGGAAATTTCTACACCGTTATGTGTATAAATATGGAAATCTCTACACTGCTATCTCTATAAACATCTAAATATCTACACCGCAATCTGTATAAACATGGAAATACCTATACAGTCATCTGTGTAAACATGGAAATATCTACAATGCCATCTGTAAACACATGGAAATATCTACACGGCCATCTGTGTATAGATGGAAACATCAACACCGCCATCTGTACAAACTTGGAAATACCAACACTGCTATCTCTATAAACATGGAAATATCTACACTGCGGTCTCTATAAACATGGAAATATCTACACCGCTATCTGTATAAACATGGAAATATCTACACCACGATCTGTATAAACATGGAAATATATACACCGCTATCTGTATAAACATGGAAATATCTGCACCGCCATCTCTATAGACATAGAAATATCTACAAAGCCATCTGCATAAACATGGAAATACCTACACAGTCATGTGTAGGAACATGGAAATATCTACACTGATATCTGTATAAACATAGAAATATCTACACAGCCCTCTGTATAAATATGGAGTTATCTGCATAGGCATCTGTATAATCATGGAAATATCTGCACCGCTATCTGTATAAACATGGAAATACTTACACCGCTGTCTCTATAAACATGGAAATATGTACACCGGTATGTGTATAAACATTGAAATATCTCCACTACTGTCTGTATAAACATGGAAATAACTCCACGGTTATCTGTATAAACATGGAAATATCTACACTGCCATCTCCATAAAGATGGAAGTATCTACTCCGACATGTGTATAAACACGGAAATATCTACACCACCATCTGTGAAAACATGGAGATATCTACAGCGCTATCTGTATAAACATGGAAATATCTACACCGCCATCTGCATGTCCATGGAAATATCTACGCCGCCATCTGTATAAACATGGAAATATCTACACGGCCATCTGTGCATAGATGGAATTATCAACACTGCCATCTGTACAAACATGGAAATATCTACAGCGCTATCTCTATAAACATGGATATATCTGCATTTCCATCAGTAAAAACATGGAAATACCTATATAGTCATCTGTATAAACATGGAAATATCTACAATGCCATCTGTATACACCTGCAAATATCTACACAGACATCTGTATAAACATATAAATATCCACACTGCTATCTCTATAAACATGGAAATATCTACACCGCCATCTCTATAAACATGAAAATATCTACACTGCCATCTACATAAACATGGAACTAACTACTCCGCCATCTGTATAACATGGAAACATCTACACCTCCATCTGTGTGAATAAGGAAATATCTACAATGCCATCTGTATAAAGATATAAATATCTGCACCGCGAGCTGCATAAACATGGAAATATCTACATCGCTATCTGTATAAACGTGGAAATACGAACATCGCTATCGGTATAAACATGGAAATATCTACAAAGCCATCTATATAAACATGGAAATATCTACAACGCTATGTCTATAAACATGGAAATACCTACACCGCAATCTCTATAAACATGGAAATATCTACAAAGCCATCTGTATAAACATGGAAATACCTACACAGTCATGTGTAGGAACATGGAAATATCTACATTGCCATCTGTATAAACATGGAAATATCTACACAGCCCTCTGTATAAATATGGCCATATCTGCATAGGCATCTGTATAAACATGGAAATATCTGCACCGCTATCTGTATAAACATGGAAATACCTACACCGCTGTCTCTATAAACATGGAAATATGTACACCGCTATGTGTATAAACCTGAAAATATCTACACCGCTATCTGTATAAACATGGAAATATCTACACAGCTATCTCTATAAACATGGAAATGTCTACACCGCCATCTGTATAAACATGGAAATACGTACAAAGTCATCTGTATAAACATGGAAATATCTACACAGCCATCTGTATAAACATGGAAGTATCTACACGGCCATCTGTATATACATGGAAATATCGACAACGCTATCTGTATAAACGGAAATAACTACACCGCTATTTGTATAAACAAGGAAATAGCTACACCGTGATCTGTATAAACATGGAAATATCTACACCGCCATCTCTATAAACACGGAAATATCTGCACCCCTATCTGTATAAACATGGAAATATTCACACCGCTATATCTACAAACATGGAAAATTCAACACCGCTATCTCCATGAACATGAAAGTATCTACACCGCCATCTCTATAAACATGGAAATATCTACACCACGATCAGTATAAACATGGAAATATCTACACCGCTATCTGTATAAACATGGAAATATCTCCACTGCTATCTCTATAAACATCGAAATATCTACACCGCCATCTGTATAAACATGGAAATACTTACAAATTTATCTGCATAAACATGGAAATATCTACATCGCCTTCTGTATAAACATGGAAATATCTACACAACCATGTGTATATACTTGGAAATATCGACACCGCTATCTATATAAACATGGAAATAACTACACCGCTATCTGTATAAACATGGAAATATCTACACCGCCATCTACATATCAATGGAAATTTCTGTGCGGCCATCTGTATGAACATGGAAATATCTACACGGTCATCTGTGTATAGATGGAAATATCAACACCGCCATCTGTACCAACATGGAAATATCTGCACCGCAATCTGTATAAACATGGAAATAGCTACACCGCGGTCTGTATAAACTTGGAAATATCTAAACCTCTATCTGTATAAACATGGAAATATCTACACCGCTATCTCTATAAACATGGAAATATCTACACCGTGATTTGTATAAACATAGATATATTTACACCACTATCTGTATAAACATGGAAATATCTACACCGTTATCTGTATAAGCATGGAAATACCTACAATGCCATCTGTAGAAACATGGAAATATCTACACCACCGTCTGTATAAACATGGAAATATCTACAATGCCATCTGTATACACATGGAAATACCTACACGGCAATCTGTGTATAGATGGAAACATCAACACCGTCATCTGTACAGACATGGAAATATCTACACCGCTATCTGTATAAACATGGAAATATCTACACTGCGGTCTGTATAAACATGGAAATATCTACACCAGTATCTGTATAAACATGGAAATATCTACACCACGATCTGTATAAAACATGGAAATATTTACACCGCTATCTGTATACACATGGAAATATCTACACCGCTATCTCTATAAACAAGGAAATACCTGCAAAGCCATCTGTATAAACATGGAAATAACTACACAGTCATGTGTAGGAACATGGAAATATCTACACTGCCATCTGTATAAACATGGAAATATCTACACAGCCCTCTGTATAAATATGGAAATATCTGCATAGGCATCTGTATAAACATGGAAATATCCGCACCGCTATCTGTATAAACATGGATATACCTACACTGCTGTCTCCATAAACATGGAAATATGTACACCGCTATGTGTATAAACATGGTAATATCTCCACTGCTGTCTGTATAAACATGCAAATATCTCCACCTTTATCTGTATAAACATGGAAATATTTACAGCCCCATCTCTATAAACATTGAAATATCTACACTGCCATCTGTAAAAACATGGAAATATCTACACAGTCATCCGAATAAACATGGAAATATCTACACCACCATCTGTATAAACATGGAAATACATACATTACCATCTGTATACACATGGAAATATCTACACAGACATCTGTATAAATATGGAAATATCTACACCGCCATCTTTATAAATATGAAAATATCTACACCGCGATCAGTATATACATGGAAATATCTACACCGCTCTCTGTATAAACATGGGAATATCTCCACGGCTATCTCTATAAACATCGAAATATCTACACCGCCATCTGTATAAACATGGAAACACTTACAAAGTTATCTGTATAAACATGGAAATACCTACTCCGCCATCTGTATAAACATGGAAATATCTACACAGCCATGTGTGTATACAAGGAAATATCTACACCGCTATCTATATAAACATGGAAATAACTACACCGCTTTCGGTATAAACATGGAAATATCTACACCGCCATCTACAAATCCATAGAAATATCTGAGCCGCCATCTGTATAAACATGGAAATATCTACACGGTCATCTGTGTAGAGATGGAAATATCAACACCGCCATCTGTACAAACATGGAAATATCTGCACCGCTATCTGTATAAACATGGAAATATCTACACAGCCATGTATGTATACAAGGAAATATCTACACCGCTATCTATATAAACATAGAAATAACTACACCGCTATTTGTATAAACAAGGAAATATCTACACCGCCTTCTGTTGAAACATGGAAATATATACACAGACTTCTGTTTATACATGGAAATATCTACACTGCTATCTGTATAAACATGCTAATAAATACACCGCTATCTGTATAAATGTGGAAATATTTGCACCGCTATCCCAATAAACATGGTGATAACAACACCGCGATCTGTATAAACATGGAAATATCTACACCATGATCTGTATAAACATGGAAACATCTACACCGTGATCTGTATAAACATGGAAATATCTACACCGCCATCACTATAAACATGGAAATATCTACACCGCCATCTGTATAAACATGGAAATACCTACAAAGTCATCTGCATAAACATGGATATATCTACACAGCCATCTGTATAAACATGGAAGTATCTACAGAGCCATCTGTATATACATGGAAATATCTACACCGCTATCTGTATAAACATGGAAATAACTACACCGCTATTTGTATAAAGAAGGAAATATCTACACCGCCATCTGTTTAAACATGGAAATGTATACACAGACATCTGTTTATACATGGAAATATCTACACTGCTATCTGTATAAACATGCTAATAACTACACCGCTATCTGTATAAATGTGGAAATATTTGCACCGCTATCCGTATAAACATTTTAATATCAAAACCGCGATCTGTATAAACATGGAAATATCTACACCATGATCTGTATAAACATGGAAATATCTTCACTGCGATCTGTATAAACATGGAGATATCTACACCGTGATCTGTATAAACATGGAAATATCTACACCGCCATTTCTATAAACATGGAAATATCTACACCCCTATCTGTATAAACATGGAAATATCCACACAGCTATCTCTATAAACATGGAAAAATCAAAACCGCTATCTCTATGAACTTGGAAATATCTACACCGCCATCTCTATAAACATGGAAGTATCTACACCGTGATCAGTATAAACATGGGAATATCTACACCGCTATCTGTATAAACATGGAAATATCTCCACTGCTATCTCTATAAACATCGAAATATCTACACCGCCATCTGTATAAACATTGAAATACTTACAAATTTATCTGTATAAACATGGAAATACCTACACTACCATCTGTATAAACATGGAAATAACTAAACATCCATGTGTATATACATAGAAATATCTACACCGCTATCTATATAAACATGGAAATTGCTACACCGCTATTTGTATAAACATGGAAATATCTCCACTCCTATATGTATAAACATCGAAATATCTACACCGCCATCTGTATAAACATGGAAATACTTACAAAGTTATCTGTATAAACATGGAAATATCTACACCGCCATCTGTATAAACATGGAAACATCTACACAGCCATGTGTACATACATGGTAATATCTACACCGCTCTCTATATAAACATGGAAATAACTGCACCGCTATCTGTATGTACATGGAAATATCTACACCGCCATCTACATATCCAAAGAAATATCTGCGCCGCCATCTGTATAAACATGGAAATATCTACACGGTCATCTGTGTATAGATGGAAATATCAACACCACCATCTGTACAAACATGGAAATATCTGCACCGCTATCTGTATAAACATGGAAATATCTACACTGCGGTCTGTATAAACATGGAAATATCTACAACGCTATCTGTATAAACATGGAAATATATACAGCGCTATCTCTGTAAACATGGAAATATCAACACCGCGGTCTGTATAAACATGGAAATATCTACACCGGTATCTGTATAAACATGGAAATATCTACACCACGATCTGTATAAACATGGAAATATATACACCGCTATCTGTATAAACATGGAAATATCTGCACCGCTATCTCTATAAACATGGAAACTTCTACAAAGCCATCTGTATAAACATAGAAATATCTACACAGCCCTCTGTATAAATATGGACATATCTGCATAAGCATCTGTATAAACATGGAAATATCTGCACCGCTATCTGCATAAACATGGAAATACCTACACCGCTGTCTCTATAAACATGGAAATATGTACACCACGATCTGTATAAAGATGGAAATATATACACCGCTATCGGTATAAACATGGAAATATCTGCACCGCTATCTCTATAAACATGGAAATATCTACAAAGCCATCTGTATAAACATGGAAATACCTACACAGTCCTGTGTAGGAACATGGAAATATCTACAGTGCCATCTGTATAAATATGGAGAAATCTGCATAGGCATCTGTGTAAACATGGAAATATCTGCACCGCTATCTGTATAAACATGGAAATACCTACACCGCTGTATCTATAAACATGGAAATATGTACACCGCTATGTGTATAAACGTGGAAATACCTCCACTGCTGTCTGTAAAAACATGGAAATATCTCCACCGTTATCTCTTTAAACATGGAAATATCTACAGCGCCATCTCTATAAACATTGAAATATCTACACTGCCATCTGTAAAAACATGGAAATATCTACACAGTCATCTGAATAAACATGGAAATATCTACACCACCATCTGTATAAACATGGAAATACCTACAATACCATCTGTAAACACATGGAAATATCTACACAGACATCTGTATAAATATGGAAATATCTACACGGCCATCTGTATAAACATGGAAATATCTACACTGCCATCTGTATATACATGGAAATATCTATACCGCTATCTGTGTAAACATGGAAATAACCACACCACTATTTTTATAAACAAGGAAATATCTACACCGTGATCTGTATAAACATGGAAATATCTTCACCGCCATCTCTACAAACATGTAAATATCTACACCCCTATCTGTATAAACATGGAAATATCCACACAGCTATCTCTATAAACACGGAAAAATCAACACCGCTATCTCTATGAACATGGAAATATCTACACCACCATCTCTATAACATGGAAATATCTACACAGCCATGTGTATATACTTGGAAATATCTACACCGCTATCTATATAAACATGGAAATAACTACACAGCTATCTGTATAAACATGGAAATATCTACACCGCCATCTACATATTCATGGAAATATCTGCGCCGCCATCTGTATAAACATGGAAATATCTACACGGTCATCTGTGTATGGCTGGAAATATCAACACCGCCATCTGTAGAAAGATGGAAATATCTGTACCGCTATCTGTATGAACATGGAAATATCTACACCGTGGTCTGTATAAATATGGAAATAACTACACCGCTATCTCTATGAACATGGAAATATCTACACCGCCATCTCTATAACATGGAAATATCTACACCACGATCAGTATAAACATAGAAATATCTACACCGCCATCTGTTTAAACATGGAAATATATACACAGTCATCTGTTCATATATGGAAATATCTACACCACTATCTGTATAAACATGATAATAACTACACCGCTATCTGTATAAATGTGGAAATATTTGCACCGCTATCCCTATAAACATGGTAATATCAACACCGAGATCTGTATAAACATGGAAATACCTACACCATGATCTGTATAAACATGGAAATATATACAGCGTGGTCTGTATAAACATGGAAATATCTACACCACTATCTCTATAAACATGGAAATATATACAAAGCCATCTGTATAAACATGGAAATACCTACACAGTCATGTGTAGGAATATTTAAATATCTACACTGCCATGTGTATAAACATAGAAATATCTACACAGCCCTCTGTATAAATATGGAAATATCTGCATATGCATCTGTATAAACATGGAAATATCTACACCGCTATCTGTATAAACATAGAAATACCTACACCGCTGTCTCTCTAAACATGGAAATATGTACACCGCTATGTGTATAACATGGAAATATCTCCACTGCGGTCTGTATAAACATGGAAATGTCTCCACCGTTATCTGTATAAACATGGAAATATCTACAGCACCATCTCTGTAAACATTGTAATATCTACACTGCCATCTGTAAAAACATGGAAATATCTACACAGTCATCTGAATAAACATGGAAATATCTACACCACCATCTGTATAATCATGGAAATAGCTACAATACCATCTGTATACACATGGAAATATCTACACAGACATCTGTATAAATATGGAAATATCTACACCACCATCTGTATAAACATGGAAATATCTACACTGCCATCTGGAGAAAGATGGAAATATCCACACTGCTATCTCTATAAATATGGAAATATCAACACCGCCATCTCTATAAACATGAAAATATCTACACTGCCATCTCCATAAAGATGGAAGTATCTACTCCGCCATGTGTATAAACACGGAAATATCTACACCACCATCTGTGTAAACATGTAAATATCTACACCGCTATCTGTATAAACATGGAAATAACTACACCGCCATCTGCATGTCCATGGAAATATCTACGCCGCCATCTGTATAAACATGGAAATATCTACACGGCCATCTGTATATAGATGGAAATATCAACACCGCCATCTGTACAAACATGGAAATATGTACACCGCTATCTCTATAAACATGGAAATATCTGCACTGCCATCTGTAAAAACATGGAAATACCTATACAGTCATCTGTATAAACATGGAAATATCTACAATGCCATCTGTATACACATGGAAATATCTACACAGCCATCTGTATAAACATGTAAATATCTACACTGCTATCTCTGTAAACATGGAAATATCTACACCGCCATCTCTATAAACATGAAAATATCCACACTGCCATCTTCATAAACAAGGAACTAACTACTCCGCCATCTGTATAAACATGGAAACATCTACACCGCCATCTGTGTGAATAAGGAAATATCTACAATGCCATCTGTATAAAGATATAAATATCTGCACCGCGAGCTGTATAAACATGGAAATATCTACATCGCTATTTGTATAAACGTGGAAATACCAACACTGCTATTGGTATAAACATGGAAATACCTACAACGCCATCTATATAAACATGGAAATATCTACACCGCTATGTCTATAAACATGGAAATTCCTACACCGCTATCTCTATAAACATGGAAATATCCACACCGCCATCTGCATATCCATGGAAATATGTACAACGCCATCTATATAAAGATGGAAATATCTACACGGCAATCTGTGTACAGATGGAAATATCAACACCGCCATCTGTACAAACATGGAAATATCTACACCGCTATCTGTATAAACATGGAAATATCTACACCGTGATCTGTATAAACATGGAAATATCTCCACTGCTATCTCTATAAACATCGAAATATCTACACCGTGATCAGTATAAACATGGAAATACTTACAAAGTTATCTGTATAAACATGGAAATATCTACACCGGCATCTGTATAAACATGGAAATATCTGCACTGCTATCTCTATAAACATGGAAATATCTACAAAGTCATCTGTATAAACATGGAAATGCCTACACCGCTGTCTCTATAAACATGGAAATATATACACCGCTATGTGTATAAACATGGAAATATCTCCACTGCTGTCTGTGTAAACATGGAATTATCTCCACCGTTATCTGTATAAACATGGATATATCTACACAGTCATCTGAATAAACATGGAAATATCTACACCACCATCTGTATAATCATGGAAATAGCTACAATACCATCTGTATACACATGGAAATATCTACACAGACATCTGTATAAATATGGAAATATCTACACCACCATCTGTATAAACATGGAAATATCTACAATGCCATCTGGAGAAAGATGGAAATATCTACACCGCTATCTCTATAAATATGGAAATATCTACACCGCCATCTCTATAAACATGAAAATATCTACACTGCCATCTCCATAAAGATGGAAGTATCTACTCCGCCATGTGTATAAACACGGAAATATCTACACCACCATCTGTGTAAACATGTAAATATCTACACCGCTATCTGTATAAACATGGAAATAACTACACCGCCATCTGCATGTCCATGGAAATATCTACGCAGCCATCTGTATAAACATGGAAATATCTACACGGCCATCTGTATATAGATGGAAACATCAACACCGCCATCTGTACAAACATGGAAATATGTACACCGCTATCTCTATAAACATGGAAATATCTGCACTGCCATCTGTAAAAACATGGAAATACCTATACAGTCATCTGTATAAACATGGAAATATCTACAATGCCATCTGTATACACATGGAAATATCTACACAGCCATCTGTATGAACATGTAAATATCTACACTGCTATCTCTATAAACATGGAAATAGCTACACCGCCATCTCTATAAACATGAAAATATCTACACTGCCATCTCCATAAACATGGAACTAACTACTCCGCCGTCTGTATAAACATGGAAACATCTACACCGCCATCTGTGTGAATAAGGAAATATCTACAATGCCATCTGTATAAAGATATAAATATCTGCACCGCGAGCTGTATAAACATGGAAATATCTACATCGCTATCTGTATAAACGTGGAAATACCAACACTGCTATCGGTATAAACATGGAAATACCTACAACGCCATCTATATAAACATGGAAATATCTACACCGCTATGTCTATAAACATGGAAATTCCTACACCGCTATCTCTATAAACATGGAAATATCCACACCGCCATCTGCATATCCATGGAAATATGTACAATGCCATCTATATAAAGATGGAAATATCTACACGGCAATCTGTGTACAGATGGAAATATCAACACCGCCATCTGTACAAACATGGAAATATCTACACCGCTATCTGTATGAACATGGAAATATCTACACCGTGATCTGTATAAACATGGAAATATCTCCACTGCTATCTCTATAAACATCGAAATATCTACACCGTGATCAGTATAAACATGGAAATACTTACAAAGTTATCTGTATAAACATGGAAATATCTACCCCGGCATCTGTATAAACATGGAAATATCTACACAGCCATGTGTACATACATGGAAATATCTACACCGCTCTCTATATAAACATGGAAATAACTACACCACTATCTGTATATACATGGAAATATCTACACCGCCATCTACATATCCATAGAAATATCTGCGCCGCCATCTGTATAAACATGGAAATATCTACACGGTCATCTGTGTATAGATGGAAATATCAACACCGCCATCTGTACAAACATGGAAATATCTGCACCGCTTTCTGTATAAACATGGAAATATCTACACCGCGGTCTGTATAAACATGGAAATATCTACAACGCTATCTGTATAAACATGGAAATATATACTCCGCTATCTCTATAAACATGGATATATCTACACCGTGATCTGTATAAACATGGAAATATTTACACCGATATCTGTATAAACATGGAAATTTCTACACCGTTGTCTGTATAAATATGGAAATATCTACACCGCTATCTCTATAAACATGGAAATATGTGCAACGCCATCTGTATAAACATGGAAATACCTATACAGTCATCTGTGCAAACATGGAAATATCTACACCACCATCTGTATAAACATGGAAATATCTACAATGCCATCTGTATACACATGGAAATACCTACACGGCAATCTGTGTATAGATGGAAACATCATCACCGTCATGTGTACAAACACGGAAATATCTACATTGCTATCTCTATAAACATGGAAATATCTACACCGCTATCTGTATAAACATGGAAATACCTACACCGCTGTCTGTATAAACATGGAAATATCTACAACGCTATCTGTGTAAACATGGAAATATCTACAACGCCATCTGTGTAAACATGGAAATATCTACACAGCTATCTTTGTAAACTCGGAAATATCTACACCACTATCTGTGTAAAGATGGAAATACCTACACCGCAATCTGTGCAAAGATGGAAATATCTACACCGCTATCTCAGTAAACACGGAAATATCAACACCACCATCTGCATAAACATGGAAATATCTACACCGCCATCTGTATAAACATGGAAATATCTACACAGCCATCTGTATAAACATGGAAATATCTACACCGCTATCTGTATTAGCATGGAAATACCTACACCGCTATCCGTATAAACATGAAAATATCAACACCGCTATCCGTATAAACATGGAAATATCTACACCGCTATCCGTATAAACATGGAAATATCTACACCGCTATCACTATAAACATGGAAATTCCTACACCGCTATCACTATAAACATGGAAATATCTACGCCGCTATATGTATTAATATGGAAATATCTACACCGCTATCTCTAAAAACATGGAAATATCTACACCACTATCTGTATAAACATGGAAATGTCTACACCGCTATCTCAATAAACATGGAAATATCTACACCGCCATCTGTGTAAACATGGAAATATCTACACCGCTACCTGTATTAAAATGGAAATATCTACACTGCTCTCTTTAAAAACGTGGAAATATCTACACCGCTATCTGTATAAACATGGAAATATCTACACCGCCATCTCTATAAACGTGGAAGTATCTACACCGCCATCTTTAAAAACATGGAATTATCTACATACTCATCTGTATTAACATGGAAATATCTACACTATCATCTGTAGAAACATGGAAATATCTACACTGCCAGGAGCTCAAGAGCAGCCTGGGCAATACAGCAAGGCCTCATCTCTACAAAAAAATTAGAAATATTAGCTGGCCATGGTCGTGTGCACCTGTAGTCCCAGCTTCTTAGGAGGCTGAGGTGGGAGGATCTACGGAGCCCAGGATTTTAAGGCTGCACTGAGCTTGGATAACGACTGCACTCCAACCTGGATGACAGAACAACAACCTGTTTCAAAAAAGAAAAAAGAAAAAAAAACCTAAAAACTAAAACCTTGATGTAGTTTGCTAGTAACTAAACAGCAAATTAATTGTAACATGCTTACATATCAACGATGTCTTTGTTCTTTGATCATAAACCTGCTCACTAAGAAGCTGCTGAAGTCCATGGTAGTGACAGGTACATGTCTGCATCCTTGTCCTGACCTGAATCTTCTTTGATTGTCCCCATCTGTGTCTCCGACTGGCACTGCCGAACCGTCTTGCTACCTGATCAATGTTGTACTGAACCGGACTGCTAACTGATCAATGTTGTCGAGCTCACTGCACAAAGCTGTTCTTACAAGGTAGATTTCTGCCTGGAATAGCCATACTTACACTGTTTATATTCCTTACTCCTGACCCATCCAACGCAGCACAAGTTCTATTTATTGCCATAGAAACATAGGTCATTTGGAAACACCTCCTTCATTTCTATGGAATGTTCAAACATTTCTGACATTTTGGACTCTGTTCTAGCCTCTTGTTAAATATATCCAGAAAAGAGACAAAGCTTTATGGGGGGGCTATATGCACACATATGCTATAGAATAAGCTATCTAAATGCTTAGAAATACTTTCCATCTGTCACCGCACCTTAATAGGTACACAGAAATTAAGTATGCGTATATCTGTCTGTATAGATATGTATAAATATATATCCCCAAAACAAAAACTCATTCTCTTACTTATACATAGGTAGAATATAGGTGAATATACATATACATTTATAGGTAGAACAAAAAAACCCTCAGCCTCTTTAGGGCCATGTGTTTTCTCTGAGTAATTGTCACAATTAATTAAAATACATGTGTATGCCTTTTTAGATAAATTTCATCAGACCAGTTTCTGTCTGGTTGGAAAATAATAACTGCCTATTTGCTAAGTGCCCCTGCCCCCATACTATGTTCCAGTGAACTAAAGACCTCTGGCAATCATAGATTTACAACTCAGCAAGATTAAACAATTTATTGTTATTTATGACATCCAAGCTGTATCTTCTGTATTATATTCCACATTAGCATCTATCACCTTACATTTGGGAGATCCTGTCCAAAAAATGATTGTGCCTCCTAACCAAACATTCAGCAGGGCTGCAGGAACAGGCCCCCTGAACAAACATCCTGCCAAAGTACTTTAAAGCACCGTGAGCTCCCACAGCTGTGCATTTTCAGATGACTCAGCAGATTAGCGTGGAGTCTCTTAGCCTGTGCTTGGTCTGTTCCTTTCAGTGATCTCTCACATGGCCCAGTCCATTCGGTTTCAAAATCCTCATGAAATGAGCAGATTATGATCTGGCTTCAGTAGAGGGCCATGGGATGGGCATGGAGGGGAGAGGGTTTGCTCTTAACACAGCCTGAGCCTCAGAAAGGTTTCAGATGGAAAAGCATGGCACTGACTCAGCTCATGCTTAACAGGAAATAATGCACAGACCACACCAAAAAAGCCCTTTATGTTGTGTGAAAGTCTATGCCGGAGCAGCTGCTGCCACCTCATGTACTGTGATACAGTGTGCATGTGTGTGTTTGTGTGTGCATGAGTGTGAGTATGCACACAAATGTGTGCTGGGAGGGGGAGGAGATCACACCTTCCACAGTCGCCACCTCAGCCTTAGCTAGCAGCGTGGAGAATTGCCAAAAGTCAACAGGAAGCTGCACCAAAGCAACTGTGATCACCACATCAGCAGGCGCTTTCTGGTTAGTAAAGCTACTGGGACTGAAAAACACACACGATCTCGTCCTTCTTTTATTTTAATCAGAGCAAAATATTTTTATAATAATTGTGTTATATGAATAAATAATTCATAATGCTGTAACCCATTATCACATTCAATCCTCCCAACAACCCTAGAAGATATGTAGACAAGTATTATTACTTTCCCTATTTTTATAAATGAGGAAATAAACCCCAGGAGGCTAGGCGACTTCCCCACGGTCATAGAAGTTGCAAACAGTAGTATCATGATTCAAATCCAAAGCTTCTCCTTTTGTCTTTATCATTTTAATTTTGAAGGTAATGCATATGGATGTATGATCTTTTAAATCCAGAGATGTATATGGAATAGATAGGAAAAGGGACTCTCCTTCCACATTATACACCCCCTCCACCCAAGCTATATACACTGTTGACTAGAGTATGTCCTTTCAATCCTATTTTCTATGCCTACATTATATACAGAAAAGCAGGATTACGTTACACACAATATTCCAGTCATTGCTGTTTTTCACCAACAAGCTATCATTCACATCTTTTTCATACTACATATAAATTTATATCCTTTATTTTAGTGGTGTATATTGTGCAGTTGTGTCATAAATTATGTACCTGTTCTCTGTTGAACATATAGATTTTTTCTGAGTTTTTCCTTAGCAAAATGCTGCAGTGAGTACCCTTGTACACAGATGTTTGTACATTTGTTCTAGAAAAATCTACAGTAAAGATTCTTAGATTAAGAGATTCCCAGGTTATTAGAAAACTACTCTATTAATTTAGATATATACTTCCAAATTGCCTGACCAAAAAGTTATGTCAATTTAACTTCTATGAACAGTATACAAACATGACAATTTTCCATCACCTACACCAACTCTGGGTAATTTCATCTTTTTTACAAGTTGATGGATTGTTTTCATTTATATTTCTCTGGTTATTAATAAGGTTGGCCACCTGTTCATGTGTTATTATTGATGATATTTGCATTGAATTGTTTGAATTTTCTTGATTTCAAAAAACGTTTTACATGTCATAGATATTAAATATTTGTTGTAAAACTCTCCTTCCAGTATTGTGTATGTGTTTGGTCAAGTAGAATAAACTCTCGTCCTCTGATTTCAGATTCCTTTCTCTTTCCATTAGAAATCCCTAAATGTAAAACTACATATTGATAGCTAAAAACCAGGATGTTTACTAGAGAAAAAGAATACAAAGGCAATAATTAAATATTATATTTATACAAAATACCTACTAGTACAAACTTAAAAAGAGAAAGTAAAAGTCAAATGCTTCTACGACTTCAGACTAAGAAAAAGAACTTTTGAGGTTGAATGTTCCTGAAATTTTTCTTTTCATACAACTACGGACATGACTTCAAAAGTTGATGTGACTAAAAAATGTAAGATATGAAAGATATTTGAAGACTCAGAGAAGGTGGATTTTCATTTTAACAAGTCACATATATATTCTAGATATCCTCTTATTCGTAACTAAGAGAGTCAAATCAGATGAAAGAATCTAAAAATTTCCCTTTGACTGTGTTAAGTAGAAGTAGTAGAGGCATATTGGCCAAATCTTGAGTGTTTGCAAATTGACTCTTAAGGCTATAGGCTGGCACAGGTCATTGAAGCCCTAGCTTTTTATCTTTAATTTTAAAATCCCCAAACAATTTATACTAATTTTTCTTGTCCATTATTTCCAAATAATCTTGTTTAAAGGTTATTACAGTGCTTGCTCATGTTACTGTTGTCTAACAGAAGGGTATCCGGGGCCTTAAAACTGAGAGGGTTAGGATTAATGATTCCAATACCTATGCTTGGACATCTCCAAAAGTGGGTTCCAACTTCTTGTCCTCAAGTCTGTATAGAAACTAGCAAACTTCCAGAGTTCACAAAAGGCTCAAAGAGAACAGATGTTTTATAGAAAATTCTTAGAGCAAGTTTCACGCATAATGTTGCTGATGCGTGTCTGCCTTTTCAATAAACATCACTATGCTTTATCACAAGATTTAATAAAGCAGCTTAGTTAAAAATGCCATCTGGGTCTCTGGACACATTAAACAAAGCTTAAAATAACCACCCCAGCAACTGGGAGGACCCTGCTGTTCTCATAATCTGTCCCACTCCTTTTACTTCCCCAGAAAAAGAGTGAATGAAGACCACAGACTAAAAGCATCCAGAAGGAACTGACACAAACAGGGAGATAGATGGAGCCAAGGGCTCCTGTAAGTTTGCTATTGCTCACATAATAGATTTGCTAATTCCACAACCTGCGGATGGTGATTAAGAACGGGAAGCAGAAAGAGGGAAGAGAGAATCATAGAAGGGCTCATTCAAGTTTTCTAATGTATCACAAACCTGTCCTCCCTAATGTCTGGATCATAGCAGCCCATTCCATTCACCTATTCTCTAGTGAACTCCAATAGAAAATACAAAGCCATCACCACCCAGTTCTTTCTCCCTTCTAGAGATGAGATATTAGCCACCCAATCCCAGATTCTCAGATCCATTCCAGGAAAGAAGCCCTAGGTATTGAAGCACAGCTTTCCCTCCCTCCCTTCTTTCTTCCACCCCAAGATTTGTTCCCCAGATAGTTCTAGTAAATGCAAAACCAAGTATATTCTCATTCTTTAGAGCAACCAGCTTTTCATGGCCAACTGGAATCAAACACAACCTGCACAAACATCTATCTGGAGGACACTCCCAAGGCTCCTACTGAGCCAGCCTTCTGCATACCACTGCATTTCAGCTTCCTAGTTCACAAGACACAGAGATATTCTTGAATTCTGCAAGGTGCACTGTGTGTTAATATCTTGGCTGCTCATCATGTGGCCAATAAAGGGCATGACTAGTCAACAAATAAATTTTCTCTTGGCTAAAACTTGCAACAAAACTGTAAGCTGTTTACCAAGGGGCCCACTACAGGTTATATTCAATATATACAGTCAAATCCTAACTATCTGAGATATATTCAGTTGGCCATACACCTTTATATTTCAGTAAAAGGTCTTTACATTTCCCAGTGCTATCGATGTTACAAAGTGCTTTCATATGCAGTGCTTCATCTGATTTCCAGGATAATTAAATGATCCTGTCATACCTGATTTTTAGATGAGGAAACAAGTGGTTTCTGGGTATTTCAAGAGGCTAACGCATCTGCCCTCCAACTTGTATGTGAAAACCAAAAACAAAATTCCAAGGCCCTTCAACCATCTGAATGGACTTTGACTCTTTTGGTCAATATATGGCAGAGCTAGGAAAAGAAGGTGAGTCTTCCAGCTGCTGATACAGGGTTTTTTCTGCCATACTCCATTACCTCCAAGGCTAAAGTCAAAAGAGGGTGTGGTTATCACATGAAAAAATCTGGTTTGGATTTCCCAAATGTGTATGTAGTATTTGGGGATTTACCTTAATTTAACCTACAGTTCTTTTGGGTTGTAACAGTCTGACTCCATTTTTGAAAACAAAACAAAATCGATTTTAAATGCTGAATTATAGATCTTTGCTGTCCAGTATGGTAGCTACTAACCACTTATGGTTATTTGCATTTCTATTTTAATTAATTAAAATTCAGTAAAATGCAAAATTCAGTTCTTCAGTTGCTCTAGCCACATTTCAAGTGTTACAGTAGTCACATATGGCTAGTGGCTGGGACAATGCAGATTATAGAACAGTTCCATCATCAAAGAAACTTCTATTGAACAGTGCTATTATATAATGTCATCTCCAGAGAAAGAAGACTTTAGAAAAAGTCAGAAACGGCCGGGTGCAGTGGCTCACACGTGTAATCCCAGCACTTTGGGAGGCCAAGGCAGGCAGATCCCTTGAGGTCAGGAGTTCAAGACCAGCCTGGCCAACATGGTGAAACCCCGTCTCTAGTAAAAATACAAAAAATTAGCTAGGCGTGGTGGTGCATGCCTGTAACCACAGCTACTCAGGAAGCTAAGTTGGGAGAATCACTGGAACCCAGGAGACAGAAGTTGTAGTGAGCCAAGATTGTGCCACTGCACTCTAGCCTGGGTGACAGAGCAAGACTCCATCTCAAAAAAAAAAAAAAAAAAAGAAAAAGAAAAAGTCAGAAACATCTTGAGGCAGGCATAGTGCTGTCATCTGTCCAATATTGAAGATGATTTAAGAATAAGAAAGAAGAAGAGAACAAAGAAGAGAAAAAGAAGTTGCCTTAGGTGTACCTACCCAGAAAAGGACAAGGGCATTCCTGTAGTCATTGTGTTGTATTTTAGCTCTTAAACTTTTTAAGAGATTAGAATAATTTGACACATAGAAGATCTAAAACACTGAAGAGGCTCTGAAGCAGATAAAAGTAGAAAGAAAATAAAAAATTAATTAGTTACAAACTAAGCTTAACCACAATTCGTTTAAACGATACTATTTACTCTTCACATGATTGGTTTTTCTTTTGCTTTATAGTATGACATAGTTTATATCTTTAAAGGGGAATTAAAATATTTCTGGGAATTTTTAAAAGTAAGTTCACACAGCCACATAAAAACTACAGAAACAGAAAAAACCTATCTTCTCATTTATTCCCTAATCCATTCAAATTAAATATAAAAATCCAAGCAGCCACAGTGATATTCAAAAAAGCAAAAGTGAGACAAAACAAAATTCATTTGTCACCTGTGGAGGTAGTTAGCTCACCTAATCTTCACTCCAAACACCAGTAATTTTTAAAAGACAGAAATAAACATATGTTCTGCCTTCCCGGAAGGAACTATGTTTCAGGGTAGCCAAATAACCCAGTTGTGAAGAAAATGGTCTGCTTACAGAAAAATGCCAGCTAAAACATGTAGATAGAATTAGAGAATTAGAAATTCACCATTTTGAAACCCCTAATGAAATAATCAACTCAAGCAAGGATCATTAATAAATGCTAAAACAATCAAGTAACTATTGATACAGAATATAACTGAATATACACATGGTACAAAGTTCACATCACAGACTACTGGCTTGACCCAAGGGGGAATATAGCAGAGGAGATAGGCAGTGATCACCCTAACCTTGCGATCATCTCACCATCACTAATGATGGGATGTGAATACACATTATTGCCTATGAAAGAGTCTTTAAAAAAAGAAGTTGAACCTGAATCTAACTAAACCTTGCAATGGGCTGAACGTGTATGTCTTCCCCAAATTAATATGTTGACATCCTAACCCCAAAGGTGCTGGTATTAAAAGGTGGGGCCTTTAGGGGGTCATTAGATCATAAGGACAGAGGCTTCATGATTGGAATTAGTGCCCTTATAAAAGAGGCCCCAGAGAGCTAGCTAGTCTCTCCCACTATGTGAGGGCCCAGCAAGAAGGCCAATCTATGAACCAGAAAGTTGGTCCTAACCAGATATCAAAACCACATGCTCCTTGATTTTAAACTTGCTAGCCTCTAGGACTGTGAGAAATAAATTTCTGTTCTTTATAAGTCATCCAGTTTTTGGTATTTTGTTATAGCAGGCCTAAAAGCCTTTAGAACTAACTTCCAGTTAACCAGGAAAAAACAGAGTGAAAAGTTAAATGACACCATAAAAAGCAACCAGAAAATTCCAGAAGGGGAAATATTCTACAGGACAACTGACTAGTTTTTCAACAAGTCAATTTCACTAAATAAATACATAAACAAAGAGTATGTGTATTTTCCAGGTTAAAAAAGTCTTGAGCTAAATAATCAAATGCAATGTGTATCCCTTGATTAGAAGAAACTAATTTGAACAAACCAGCCACAAAAGATATTTCAGGGAGACCAAGCTGGAAGGATCACTTGAGGCCAGGAGTTTGAGACCAGCCTGGGCAACGTAGTAAGACCTCCATCTCTACAAAAACAATAAATTAGCTGGGCATGGTGGTGTGCACCTCTAGTCCTAGCTACTCAGGAAGCTGAGGCAGGAAGATCACTTGAGCCCAGGAGTTTGAGGCTGCAATGAGCTATGATTGTTTCACTGCACTTCAGGCTGTGTGAAAGAGCAAGTCTTTGTCTCAAAAAATGAAAGGACATTTCATAATAATTGAGGAAATCTGAATGTGGACTGGGTAATAAATGATATAAAAAAGCCATTTTTTATTTTGTTTGAAAAGATGATTTTGTAACTATACAGGAAAATGTTCTTATTTTTTTAGAAATCTGTACTAAAGAATTTAGGGGTAAAATATCATTTTCTTTAATATACTTTCAAACACAAGCAAAAAATAGTCATGACACAAATATAGCAAAATGTTTACAATCTATGTTCTATGCTTGCCTGTGAGTGCCATTAATCTCATCTCTCTGCTTTTCTGAAAGTTTGAACATTTCAAAGTTTTATAATAAATTTTTTTACATCCCATAATTTTATAATAATTTTTTTAAAGTTTGAAGCAAATCAACAACTATAGCTTCAAAAATATCCTGACCCACAATAAACATTGAACAGGGTATATTTCTCCCATTTCCTAAAAAAGTTGGCCCAGGAAGGAGTATGAGAGCTGCCATAGCTCTCCCAAGGCTCATTATTCTCCATCACTCCATGGGAAATCCCAAAATAAATTTTTAAAAAAGTTGTTTAAATTTATAATGTTTTTGATTCTATAATAATTTTATAATAAAATAATTGTAAAATGTTTTTGATTTTATAATTTATAAAAATTTTTATACATGTTTATGTTTGAAATGTCTATTTCAAACTTTATGAGATATTAAAATATAAGTAATATAGTTCATCATTTTAGAAATGCCATGCTTTTCTTCTCCAGCAATTACATAATCAAAGAGTAACCGTAGTTTTTCCTAGAACATTGCTTTGTAGGCTGGGCATGGTGGTTCATGACACTTTAGGAGGCCAAGGCAGGCAGATCTCTTGAGATCAGGAGTTTGAGACTAGACTGGGCAACAGAGAGAAACCCTATGAGTAGTAAAAACACAAAAATCAGCTGTGCGTAGTGTTGTGCACCTATAGCCCCAGCTACTCAGGAGGCTGAGGTGGGAAGATCACCTGAATCTGGGGAGGTCAAGGCTACAGTGAGCCAAGACTGTACCATTGCTCTCCAGCCTGGGCAACAAAGTGAGACCCTGTGTCAAAAAAAAAATGAAATTTAATTGAAAAAAAAAAATTGCTTTGTAAAATTAATTTTTCAATCAAAACCAAGATTTTTCAGATATAGAGAATGCAGCCCACTGGTCAGATTTGTCAGTTCAAAGAGAAAAAATTCTAGTTTCCTATTTTTCTAGCCTGCTTATGATTATCCAATAGGATATCAAAAAAGACCAAAGCCTTTGGGATCCATGTTCAGTATTCCTGAGTCTAACTCAGGATGCCAAATCAGGAGACAAGCACACTCTCATCAATTTTCAATCATTCGAGACCAATTTTGCTTATAATTATCCAGTTCTTTTAGACCACCTTTCTCCTGAAGCCAGCCTTATGGCTATTCACTTCACTTTAGCATAAGCCCCCAAGAAGGTGAACAAAATGAGGAAACGATTGGTTAAAGTTGGCATTTGAAATTCTGAAACATGTCCACCATTCCCTTCACCCATGCCCGCCCCTCTTAGAAGTAGTACTTTCAGATTATTTAAGAGTCAATGCTTCTATGTGGATTTTGTCATCTGTCCTTTATAACAGCTAGTAGGTTTAATTTGACTCTATTTTCAGCATATATTGACCTATGCTAATTATCTGTTAAAATAAATTCCACTCTTAGAGTTAATAAAGTGTGTGTGTCATGGAAGACCCATTGAAGTAAGAAGCTGAGGAGCCCTTATGGTAAAGTGGGACAAGAAATAATAAGACATAATAATTTTCCCATGCAAATCAACAACCGTAGCTTCAAAAATATCTTGACCCACAACAAGTATTGGACAGGCCATGTTTCTCTCACTCCCTAAAAAATTGGCTCGGGAAGGAGTATGAGAGCTCCCATAGCTCTCCCAAGGCTCATTATTCTCCATCACTCCACAGGAACAGCCTGTCAGAGAAGAGTGAAAGACCATTTGTCAACCTCTCTTCAACTCCCTGATTCTAGCCAAACTTCATCAATCTCAAGTGAGGAGCCAGAGAGAAATCAAACCCCATATATCCAGCATCATTGTCTACTGGAGTCAAAAATCACAATTCCACTACCCACCCCAACACCATTGGCCCTGTTTCTCCCAATTGCTTTTTATTGTGTTTTTTAAAAAATCCTCTTTCCCTATCTCTGCAACACCGAGAAGGAGGAATTATAGTAGATAAATATGAAGCATGGAGATCCTTTAAAAATGTTTTTAATAATAAATGAGAAAATGAAAAGGAGAGGGTTGGGAAGGAAGGAGGGAATTCAAATGCCAGGGAATTGTGCAGTTTCGCTTTTAAAGATGTTAACACTCATTTATACATCTGCAAGACACTCCCCTTAAAGAAAAGTTCTATGAGTGTGGGTCTGGTTGCATGAATAAGGATAAAATTACTTTTTTAGACGATGTTTCCCACATATCATTCAGAGACCCCTGAAGTTAGGTATCCCTCTTGTAGATGTCCTTGAGATGCTGCTGGACCTGGGAAAGAGGAAACTGGGATACGGGTCTATGCCAAAAGGTGCTTCTAGTTATAGGACAGAGAGGAATGGGGCAGAGGGAGAAAAACCCGAAGTCTGAGAATCTGGATTGCAGAAGACTACCGAGGTCGTGGGAGAAGGGAGAGAAAACAAGGATGAAAAGCGAAAGGGGAAGAGGCATGAAATGTTGTCAAATGTCAAAAGGCATTTGGAGAGAAGTTGGGAATTGCATTAAGAAAACCACTGCAAATCTCGTTTCAGACCATTTAGAGATATGCCCCCTGGGAACTGCGAGCTCAGGCTGTTTAGCATCAAACAAATGGATCCACTCCATCCCTACCCTAATTAAATAAATCATTCAGTAATTCCACTGGGTTAAAGAACCAAAATATTAAAAACCTTCAGGGCCTACTCTTGCCAAATATGTCAGGGATCGTGTGTGTGTGTGTGTGTGTGTGTGTGTGTGTGTGTGTGTGTTCTGAGACACCACTACTGTTAAACAGGCAGAGCTAAGACTTAGGGGACTGGCAGATTATTGCAAAAAGGGCACGGGGCAGAGGGACTCTGTTGTGAGCCTGGGAAAGAAGTTTGTGTGGGGACTGTGGGCAGTGAACGCGTTGGGAACAATATGGAAAACTGGGAGCTGCCTTGGAATCTACAGGGCCGGGTAAGAGAATGTCCGAAAGAAAAATGAGCAGGTGCGGGATGTGTGCAGAGTCGGAGAAGAGTCCAGGGCACCCGGAGTGGCTCCAGGAACGACGGACACCCCTCAAGGCTTTTGGGGGCGGTGGGTACTAATAGAACCCAGTGTCCGGGGTGCGCCGGGGAGGCTGCAAGCACGGTGGGAGTGGGGCGCTGGAGGGTGAGGACGCGGGAGTGAGGAAGCAAAGCCTGGGCCGGGCAGGGGCCTCCCAGCTGGGCCTGGAGGCAGCAGGGGGACAAGGGCTAGGAGAGGGCATGGCGGCAGCGTGGCAGGAAGCGATGGGCATCTGGACACTCACCCCGTTGGCCGCGGCCATCTGCCCCACGATCTCGATGGCCGTCCTGCTAAAGTACCTGCCGTCGCTGCCCACCACCGTGGTGCAGCCCCGACGGTCACGCAGGTCAATGGACGATAGCACGCTCTGGATGAATTTGGGCAGGTAGTTGTGCTGGCCCTCGAAGAGGCCGGTAGGTCGCCGCAGAACCCCGCCGCTGGCCCGCCGCGAGTCCTCGTAGGGCACGGTGGGCACTGTCAGCACCGGGATGGGGCTCCCCTCCGTGGTGCCTCCTGGCCGGTCCTGCTGTGGCTCCCGGGGCCGGAGGGAATCTGCAGCCTGCCGGGGGCCTCCACCAGCCTGGCCGCGTGCCGGGACTCCGCCTCGCACCCGGGCCCCCTCTCCGGCAGTTCGGCACCCTGCGCCCTGCGCCCGCCCGCCTGGGGACCGCCCGCCCCTCCTCTCCACGCGGCCGCTCGCTGACTCCCTCGGCGGAGATTGCTTCTGCCTTCCTGTAAAGTTTTCTCCCGCCCACCTTCTCCGCTGCCAGACCGCCCGAGGTGTCCTCAGTTTCTCCCCAAGTTGGACTCACTTTCGGGGTGTCCCAAAAGCCTGATTCCAGGGCCTGCTAGCCCGACCCCGGTGACGCTTGCACCCGCGCCTGGCCCCAGCCTTCACGCGCGATCGCCGCCCTCCGGGGCACACCCTCCGCCAGAAAACAGCCGGCGGGCGGCGAGACTTTGGGCAGAGTCCGGGTTCCTCTCCGGCGCCAGGCCCGTCTCCCTGTCTCCCTGGGAGTGCGCAGCCTACACGCACCAGTTTCTCTTTAGAACAAGCATGGGGAGGGATTTGGGAGGGGGCTGAAACCTTTTGCCATCAGCGAACAGCCTCAGCCAAAAATAACCCTGGAAAGGCGAGCTAAGAATGGTTATCTCCTGCCAGCGCTGAAATCGGAGGCTTGGTGCTGCGTGTGGGGTGTGTGTGTGTGTGTATGTGTGTGTGTACCCTCCCACCCCGACCATTTGTTGAAGGGAATCACCACTGTCAGATTTCAATCCAACAGGACCCACTCGAGCCATCCACACTTTCCCCAGCCTCCTCCAAAACAGCACACTTTCCAGTATGGACAATTCTTTTTTTTTTTTTTTTTCACTTGTTTGTTTGTTTTGGTGGTTGCAACAGCAGCAACACAGACGACACATATTTCCCTATTCTTCTCGCCCTTCTCACCCTCCCTACCCAGCTCCTGCCTTAGAAACAGGCTTGGCCTACACTGTATCTGTCCACACTGCCTGAACTCTTCCCTGAATTAATCGTTTTCAATAGGAGGGGGCTAAATCCCTTATTAATGCCCTACCAGGAGTGAATGAATAAAGCCAAGTTAAAGGGGAACTGGGTACCACATACTGTGCTAGGTTCCTTTGCATGTATCCTTTCATTCTGCTGGAGCTAAAGATGTTCTGCCTCCTCTCCATAAAACGCACCCAAACTCCAAAACCAGGAAATTCTCCATAGAAAATAGGAGTGAAGAGAGAAAAGACTAACAGGATAAACCCCAAAGCAGGAAGAAAGTTTTGTCTCCCATTTCGCTCAAGGAATTTTTGGACCCACCAAGGCTACTGTCCTGAAAGATCCTGCTGCTTCTCCTTCCCCAAATATTGTCCACTTCCTGAGAGTAAGGCTGACTTGCCACAGGCTTATAAAGTGTTTGGTCACAGTAAGACAACTGTGAGTAATAACACACATTGTATACTGTTTTGCAATTGATAAAAGGCTTTGCATCTGTTTTTTCTTTGGAGGCTGAAGAAAAGAAGAATGGTATTCACGCAGTTCCCATTTTACAGATGAAAACAAGAGGACTTTTTCTGTGAAGTCAGGAAAGTGGTTACAGTGGTACTTTCCGCCTGTCCAAATTATGTATTGCCCCTCCCCTTTCTATTAATAACATTGAAGTGTGATGGGACAACCACTGAAGCCGTCAGTTGAAACCTGCTGGGACTTTTTAGCCATTCTCTTCAACATAAAGAATGGGTGTTTTTGGAGGGGGTGAGAGGAATGGGGAAATGTTGTCAAAGAGTACAATGTTTTAGTTGAGACTGGAAGAATACATTTTGTTGAGATCTACAGCACAGCATGGTGACTGTAGTTTACAATGAAGTATTGTGTATTTCAAAATTGCTAAGACAATAAATTTCAAATGTTCTCACCACAAAAAAGATAGGTTTTGAGGTGATGAATCTATTAATTTTCTGGATTTAATTATTCCACAATGTATACATATATCATAACATCACATTATACCTCCGTAAATACATACAATTTTAATTTGTCAATTAACATTTTTTTAAAAGAATAGTGTGGCCAGTTGGGGAGGTAGTTTTTTTTTTTTTTTTCTCTAGTCTCTACTCAGTCTCCAAGATCCCATTCCCCATAAAGTTCCTGTCACCCAGGTGGAGTGCAGTGGCACAATCATGGCTCACTGCACCCTCTCCCTCTTGGGCTCAAGCGATCCTCCCGCCTACAGGTACATGCCACCACGCCCAGCTAATTTTTGTAGTTTTTGTAGACATGGGGTTTCACCATGTTGCCTAGGCTGCTCTCGAACTCCTCAGCTCAATCAATCTGCCCACTTTAGCCTCCCACAGTGCTGGGATTACAGGTGGGAGCCACCAAGCCCAACCCATAAAGTTCCTAACTTTTTATCTCCCTGGGAGTGCACAGCCTACACACACCAGTTTCTCTTTAGAACATACTTAAGAGTCTTGGCTTAGCATCCAACAGACAGAACTTTAACACTTCTACGGATCTGTGCACCTGTCTATGCTGTGGGGTTTTTAAGATCTCTTTCTAATGACACTTTATTTTGCAAAGCAGGACAGTTTCATTCCCAGAAGAGCAGGTATGGTAAATCCTTTGTTCCAGTAACGAAGACAATGATCCAAACCCTAAGCCTCAGAGAAGCCCAGAATCCCTCCAGGCCTCCATTTCTCTGCTCCTAGCACCTGCCTCTCTCTTGACATCAACATCATTCTCCCCTCTCACAGCCCAGCTCCTTCCACAGACCCAGGGATTAGGCACCAGCACCTCAGACTAGATTTTAGAGAATTACCATTCAAGAGGCAATCCTCTTCCCTTGGTTCCAATTTCAAGGTTCTCAAAGACTGGAACAGGGCTAGTTTGAGGCAATGTGCCCCATCGCATAGCCAGAAAGAACCTTACAGTGAAAAGGAAAACAATTCTTCCAAAGTAAGGGGGTGCTGATTCCAGAGGGAGGACAGATGGGCAACCAAACAGTAACCGGGCCACCACATGCTTCACACTCACTGATCAAGGATTTCTAAAACCACTTTTCTTTTCTCTGAATTTACATAGGACTTTGTATCACTCATAAAGGAATGTCTTATAGGCTAATAACACCTTTCTATTCATGCTTATACTTAACATTTAGGCTAGGATAATTTCCTAACCTCAGTGTCCTCACTATAAGATGGGAATTATTATAATCCCTACCTCATAAAGTGTTGGGAGGAGTAAAGTGCCTGACTAATAGAAAGGCATTCAATAAATGTTAGCTATTCATGGTGTCATCATCATTATATTTACCATTATTACTAATCTCCTGTATTGCAAGAATTACAGTTTATATTTTTGTAGACCATCACTGTAGCTAAAGGGTCTTTGGGCCATAGGTGATATTCCATAAAGGTTGGTTAAATTGATCTGTGGTTTTTGACTATGGAAACTCAGAACTCCCTCAAAATGTACAAAACAGATTTACCTGCTAAATAAATCTCTTCAAAGCTGACCCCAGGTTTAATTGAATTAATTCCAATGAATTTGTCACAATGATGGAGAAAGGAAACTTAGAGGGCCCCACAGTTGTTTGCTGGTAAAATGAGAAGTTTGGATTAGATCAATGTTTCCCAAAATATTTTCCTCAGAATGTTAGTGCCCCTCGAATCCTGCACAAAGCAAGAGTTTCATGACCAAGTAGCTTCTAAAACTCCTGTACACTCTACTCCCATTCTTCACAATGCACACTTTCATATTAAAAGTTCTGAGAGGTCCTCAACAGAAGACATCACTTAACTTTTTTTTTTTTTTTTTTAAGACAGATTCTCACTCTGTCACCCAGGCTGGAGTACAGTGGCCACCACTCCTGGCCTAAAATTTTTTTAACCTGGTGCTTCCCAATCTAAACTCACAGGGACCAGTTTTCTTAATGAAAGAGAATCAGACTAGCTTGTAACCATAGCTGGTGACACTCCCCTGCCCCATTCCTTGTATGTCCTCAGTGGACTAGGTCAGGAATAAATAAATTTTCCTGATTCTCAAGGGCTGGTCACTCCTTTGCACTGAGCTCAAAGCTTCTCTGTAGCATGGGTCACAATGAATGGTAGCCCTGATAGCCTAGAGTAGCCTTTCAGCCTTCTCTGAGCCTCTAAAGACTGAGGATCCTTGGCATGAAATGGAGCAACTGATATACCCTTGCTTCCCCTGGGGACTCTCTTGCTCTCAAAAAGGCATCAGCCATCATCTCCATCTAGAGAATATACTAGCTGACTCAGCTTGACCAGCCTGTACCAAAATGAGAATCTGGGTAAAATAAGCATTGAAACACTTCATTCCTTGTAGATTCACAAAACATATTAGCATATTAAAGACTATGAAGTTCTGCAGGAAAAAAAAAAAAACCTATTTAACTTTAATCCAACATTGCCAAGTTTTATTTGACCATGGAAGATTTTTCCAAAACACTTACAAACAGATCAAGGACATTAATCTTTCATGAAACACTAGATCCCCAGGGTCCTCTCCAGCTACATCATTCTGTGATTTTCTTTTTTATTTATGATGCATTAAAAGATTAATCTCTATCAGACTTCCATTTAGAAATTCACCAGAATGTGCAAAGGCAGCAGGTAAAATTGCTGAAGGGTATTATAAAAATACCCTCCAGTGATTTTTGAAACTTAAACTGAAATATTTATATAACTATATATTTCAGTTTGTATATTATATATATATGTATATACACACATATATATGTATGTATATACACACATATATATGTGTGTATATATATGTATACACACATATATATGTGTGTATATATATTGGTGTATGTATATCTATATCTATGTATATATGGCATTATATCCATTTTACAGATGCAGAAACTGAGCTTTAGAGGGGGTGAGCAATTGGTCCAAAGCCACACAGCACACAGGTAGTCATTGATAAAGGTAAAAACAAGAGTTGAAGCCTGAGGTGTAAGGACACAGAGACAAGTACACAAATGTGTACAAGTTACACATATGACACGTGCCTTTAACATGAATTTCTTGAACATTCATTTAGAGGCCTTACAATGAAGACATCAGAGTGGCAGCAAGTTCTGTTGGAATCAGGGGAGCGTGTTCTTCTATAATCCCCTGGCTAACAGGAAAGCACACTGATTTGGCCCATGGTAGTTATACACTCCCATTGAGTCAGGGGCCACTTCTATGCACACAGGAGGTGCTAAAAATACGCTGTTGACTCATTGCCTCTAACAGCAGAAGAAATGCCAAAAGTATAGGACAAGAGGCAGAAAAGCACACGGAAAAATGTCGTAGGGCAGTCCTCTGAGGAAGTGTTAGATCCCTTTGAAATCTGTCCAAACACTTTCTTGTGCTGGGGAAAGTCAATTACATATTTCAAGCAACCCCACATGTCATACGAGTATCTTGTACGTGTTTGTGTACTCGTGTCTGTGAACTTACATCTCAGACTTCAACTTCTCGCTCCCCACCCTTATCAATGACTGCCTGCATGGCCTTGGGCAAGTTGCTTTCCCTCTTCAAAGCTCAGTTTCTGCATCTATAAAATGGACATAATGCTACCTACCTCATGGGGTTAGTGATCACATTTAAGGAGCTAATATGTGGAAATTGCTTACACAGTACCTATCACATAATAAGGGTTTAATAAGTGTTTGATGTAATTGTTTTGATTATTACTACTATTACTAAAATAATAATTACTACAATAATAATGATTCTTATTCTCTATATTAGTATTATCTTTGAAAATGGGCATGGATTATGTCTATGTAACACTTTTGGCACAATATCTAGCATTATATCACACACAAATTAGAGAATTCATGTTATTAAGGATGAAAAAATATTTTTACTGACCCTTCAATTCTTCGTAAGTAACTGCAAAAGAAGCCATTGTCCCAACACATGAAATAAAAAAAAAAATTCAGTTCCTCTGGAGTTTGTTTTTGGAGGTAGCCACAGGATACCTAATATTTTTTTTCTTTTCAGAGAGACCGAGGGGCTCACTAGGTTGACCAGGCTGGTCTTGAACTCCTGGTCTCAAGCCATCCTCCCACCTCAGCCTCCCAAAGTGCTGGGATTACATGCATGAGCCACCACATCCAGCCTACCTAAAATATTGAATGCTGTTAATAAATCTCCTGAGGCCAGCATAAGAAGGTGATGGGCAAAACTAATGCAGGTATGTTTTTCTGGCTTTTTCATGTATTGGGCCAAACTTTGAAAAGCACTTACTATTAATGGCTAACTTGCAAAATTTGTGATTTATTAAAAGCAGATTTTAATTGTTTTACCTAAAAATAATAGGCCTCTGATCTGCCAAAGATGAAGATTTAATTTCTAGGTGTTCCCCACAATACCTAGAAACATCAGTGGAATCGAGTATTAAACACTTTAGAACTATTCTCATCAAAGTTCTTTAATATATAATACAGCAAAAGAAAAGTTTCTTTTCTAAAGGCTTCTCTATACTTTTTTTAATAGTTGAATTTCATTTCTGAAGGCTCCTAAAAAGAATAGAATTTAGATCTTTATTAAAGAGGAAATATATTTTCCATGTTTAATTTAAATGACATTCCATCAGTCATTTGCAATCTTAGCCTACACGGAATTTCTTTTTTTGGTAGTTTTTATGTTTGGGCTTTAGGAGGGGATTCCCAATAATCTCTATATAAATATTTCTAATCTCTATATAAATATTTTAACATTTCAATGTAAATTAGTTTTTTAAAGCTATTTTATCCATAAAAATGATAAATTTGCATGGCTGAGGGTGAAATAATGTGTTACCAGGACCCCTCAGTTTTGGGGGTTGTGAGTAGATCCCATCTTCATGTTCCTCCAGCCCAGCCCAAGCCTGGCTCAGGGCCTCCTCCCCCATTTGCCAGGAACCACCATCCCCAGGGATTCTATGTGCCCTGCCTGACCAGTGTTCTCCATCAGAGTTTACCAAACTTTTGTTCATTCCCTCAGAGCACAGCTAAGCAAGAGTACACTAATTTGAAAATTAACTCAAGCAAATAGAGGAACAATATCCCCAACACATTGCATTTTAACATAGGGTTTCCTGGACACACTGTTTCAACCCAAGAGTTGGGCTAATAGTAGGAGTTCCATCTGCTAAAATACGGCTGTCAGCTTCAGAGGGAAATTCATGAACGTCTTCGTAGTTTGTTTTTACGTTTCACTTGGCACTGTTTCTAAAATTTCCTCTGAAGCCAAAAAATAAGTTATTTCCCAGCACACTGGGCACTTTTCATTTATCATTGGATTGATTTTTGTAACTTGCAGTAGGAGCTGAAATCGACCAGGGGGTTCTTATCCAACAGACAGCAGCAAAACTCTTTGTGTATCTGCGTTCCTTTCAACAAGCGTGACTTCCTCAATGGCATCATTCGTGAGCGTAACACAGAGCTCAGCAATAACGTTTCTTCACTAACCCTACCAGGTATCCAACATAGGATGTTACTTCCTTTCACTGTTTTCCGACTCCTGGCAGATATTAATCATTGGGATTTGGGAACAAGGAAATAGAATTTCTGAGAATGCTTGGGAATTCCCAAATTCATATGATTTTCATAACACTTCACTTACAAGTTTTTGAAAAATAATAAGTGACTATAATAACAAGCAAATAGTCGTTTTTTTCTGTAACAGGATTATATGAAAAGTTTTAGTAGTCTTCTGTTTTTAAAAGATATGATAACAAATGATGATTTCTTATTATTAGGAGCCAACATATTGTAACAAGATTATAAAATCCAATAGCATTAATAGAGAAAACATTAAAAAGAAATGAATATTATCACAAAATAAATGCTAAAGAAAAGTCCTTTAAAGATTGAAAGGTAACACCACAAATACTTAAAGCTTTAATCGTTGTTTACATGACATTGTTAAACAAGGCATCAATCATCCCCTCCAATACCATTTAAATAACATAACATTCTGATCTCCTGGCAAGATGAATAGCACTAGAAAAAGCAACTGTCAAAATTGCCGATTTAAGGGCATATTTTGTTTCTAAAACTTGGCATTTCTTAGAAAACCTCTCATAGGATTTGTAAAACATATACTATGCCTAGGAACACATTAATATTTATTTGCAGAAATGGTTCACTGTTAGCAGTGGACAAGGCCATGAACACACACTTGTAACACAGCAACAGATACAAGAAAGTCTGACTGAGGCTCCTTTACTGCTCCTGTCCTGTTCACCTTAACTTTCATCTCCACATGTCAGGGCTTCCTCATCTTGCTTGACTTGAAGTCAGTGCATTTCTTCAAGCCAGTAAGTTCTCTATACTGACTATTAAGCTGTAATTTTCACAGGAAAATTAGAATGTTCCTTCCCATTTTCCTAATTTCTCAACTGATTTTTCTCAGAATTCAGAATCCATAAATATTGAAATGCCAGGAGAGAATTTCCAAATGGAAATGCTGTTCCCTTCGTCCATTTTCAGAAGAAACCATAGGATAGTGTTATCCTTCTCTTCTCCAATTTTTTTTCCTGCAAACTTATGGTTATCACCTCTTTAAGTGAGTAGCTCATAATTTTGCCTCCCCTGCAAATGGTCCCAAAACAGTGAAGTGGGTCCTCTTTAGCTGTGTCTTTAGTACATAATCCTGCATTTCTGACCATATGCAGGGAGTGTGACCCAGGGAAGGATCCCTGACTCAATGGGATTTCTCTTGCTGTCTCTAGAATTTGAACACTGGAACCCAGACGTACAGAGGCTGGGAGCCATCGTGGTGTGCTATATTGATGACGGCAGCAGTGGGTGGTGTGGGGGCAGTTAATTGACAGCTACCTGTTGCTGACATCCCAGGAACTGCCTGAACCTCCTCTTTCCCAGTCATAAGATATCTAAGATTCTGCAGTATTCTTCATTAAATCCTAGCATGGTTTAAGCTAGCCAGAATTAGGTTCTGTTGCTTTCAATCAACAGAACCTTAACTAATACGTTGTTATTTCCTGGTCTTTGTTCCTTTAATTTTCCAGGAAAAGAAGGGAAAATGGCTTATTGGTTTTAAAAAGAGAAAAGGGACAACATACCATTTATGCAAAATTTAGAAGCACTCAAAGGAAACTCTGGAAATTTCCTGAGACATACATAGGTAGGATCAGCATAAAACTTGAACAGTGTATCTAGATCATGGTTGCCATGGTTGCCTTGACACAATGAACATCTGTATCAAGATCATATTTTCTTGGTGGAACAGAGAGAAGCACAAGGCAGGACTCACATTTACAGTAATCCTTGTTTTCCAGGAACCATACAACCCAGTTTGTCCAGAGCTGTTCATCTTAAGTTTGTTATCCCACCATAATTATAAATAGAACCTCGTTTTTCTCTCAAGAATATCCCACTTTGGATGATAATTTCTGTGACTACCCATTAACAATATTTAATAACTATAGAAAACTGCTTCTCTATATTTTTTGTATGTTTGAAACATTTTATAACAAAAATATCT
This sequence comes from Pan troglodytes, assembly GCF_028858775.2. Lineage (NCBI taxonomy): Eukaryota > Metazoa > Chordata > Mammalia > Primates > Hominidae > Pan > Pan troglodytes. Next base: position 1,518,812 of record NC_072411.2, read on the forward strand.
TTAAAGTTATCACCTACACAGAATATAGCTGCCAAATGCTCCTACTCTGCTATTCTAACCATGAATCCCTCTGGGGCCCCTTCCTCCTACGGCGCTTGTGAGGATGAAATGAAATAAGCTCTATGAAGTGCCCAACAGTGACCAACACTGAATAAAATACAGCCACCATAGGTGGCCTTCCCTTAAGTTCACCAAACTCCTGATAAGTTATTCGGTGATGTTTTAATCTTAATATTTTATGTAGATTATACATTCATCTGATTCAAAATGCAAAAGGTACAAAAGCGTATACAGTTAAAAGTTTCCCAACCCACTACCATTTATCTCCCTGGAGGCAACTGTTTCCAGATTTTTGAATATCCTTAAAGAATATCATATGTATGGAAAAGAAAGATTATATATTTATATGCATCTGTGTATGCATTTTCCTATGAGAGGCTCACAAAGTCTCCTTGAAGAGATATCATTATTACAAATACCCCTCAATTTACAATAGGGTTATATTCCAATAAACTTATGAAAATATTGTAAGCTGAAAATGCATTTAATACACTTAACCTACTAAACATCATAGCTTAGCTCGGCCTACCTTAAACACTCACATTAACCTACAGTTAGGCAAAATCATCTAACAGAAAGCCCATTTTATAATAAAGTGGGCTTTGAATATCTCATGTAATATAATGAATACTGTACTGAAAGTGGAAAACAGAATGGTTGTATGAGTACTCAAAGTACAGCTTCTGCTGAATGTGTATTGCTTTCAAACTATCTTAAAGTTGAAAAATCGTAAGTCAAAATATTCTAAGTCAGGGATTGTTTGTACTTCTACTTTACATGATGAAATTGAGCCTTGAAAAGATTAAGTGACTCGCCCAAGGTCACACTGGCAGTTAAATAGTGAAACTTGGATCCAAATTGTTCAGTCACTACATGTATTGTCTTGAAATTTGAAAAAGTGGAAGAGGAATTAAACTACTAAATTGAAGGACTATTTTAGGCATAGAAGAAGCAGATGCCTTCATGTCCAAGTGATTGTGAAAAGCCCACTTGCCCCAAAATATGTCTCCTGGTCATATGAAATTCCACCATTTCAGATTTTTACCTGGGGATTTAGAGTAATCTGCTGTTTTCCTAGAGCTCCCCTAAAATAGAAATAGAAAATTTTGGAAGGCTAAATATATGCTAACATTGGAAAACTGATTTTCTCCCCTTCGTAAGGCAAGGTACTGAAGGAGGGGGCCCTACGGGCCGTGCAGGGACATCCTGGAGGCATGGGGAGAAGAAACTGAAAGGCAAGTTTGTATGGAACAAAGAATACCGATCTCAGGATTCTCCCTTGAACCTGCCCTAACTTTGTTCAAATAGACTTAGCCACTGACCTGCTGTCAAAAGACCACAGCCATTTTATAATAAAGTGGGCTTTGAATATCTCATGTAATATAATGAATACTGTACTGAAAGTGGAAAACAGAATGGTTGTATGAGTACTCAAAGTACAGCTTCTGCTGAATGTGTATTGCTTTCAAACTATCTTAAAGTTGAAAAATCGTAAGTCAAAATATTCTAAGTCAGGGATTGTTTGTACTTCTACTTTACATGATGAAATTGAGCCTTGAAAAGATTAAGTGACTCGCCCAAGGTCACACTGGCAGTTAAATAGTGAAACTTGGATCCAAATTGTTCAGTCACTACATGTATTGTCTTGAAATTTGAAAAAGTGGAAGAGGAATTAAACTACTAAATTGAAGGACTATTTTAGGCATAGAAGAAGCAGATGCCTTCGTGTCCAAGTGATTGTGAAAAGCCCACTTGCCCCAAAATATGTCTCCTGGTCATATGAAATTCCACCATTTCAGATTTTTACCTGGGGATTTAGAGTAATCTGCTGTTTTCCTAGAGCTCCCCTAAAATAGAAATAGAAAATTTTGGAAGGCTAAATATATGCTAACATTGGAAAACTCATTTTCTCCCCTTCGTAAGGCAAGGTACTGAAGGAGGGGGCCCTACGGGCCGTGCAGGGACATCCTGGAGGCATGGGGAGAAGAAACTGAAAGGCAAGTTTGTATGGAACAAAGAATACCGATCTCAGGATTCTCCCTTGAACCTGCCCTAACTTTGTTCAAATAGACTTAGCCACTGACCTGCTGTCAAAAGACCACAGCCAATCTGACTTGTTTTCAATATAATGATGAATATTGATTTGGTCCCTTCATCCAACATTCTCAGCTGGATCTTTTTTGACCAAGGATATACATTACTAGGTGAGTACAGGCAGTTAATTCTTCCACACGGGACTTCGGAGTTTCCGAGTTAACCAGAATCACCCACCTTAACATCTGCCAGTTTATACCCCAAGTCCTGACCAGTGCCCCCTACCTGCTATGCCTTATGTTTTCAATAGAGCATAAAATCAGAAATGAAAGATGAAACATCATAGCCAATATCACAGAAATACAAAGGATCCTAAGAAACTGCTAGCTATAATTACACACTAACTAATTGGATCATCTAGAAGAAATGGATAAATTCCCAGACACATAAAACCTACCAAGATTGACTCATGAAGAAATTTAAAAATCTGAACAGACTAATAGCAAGCAAGGAGGTTGAATCAGTAAGAAAATGTCTCCTATCAATGAAAAACCCAAAACCAGATGGCTTCCCAGATTAATTCTACCAAATATTTTAAGAAGAACTAATACCAGTCCTTCTCAAACTCTTCCAAAAAGCTGAAGTGGAGGGAATACTTCCAAACTCATCTTACAGGGCCAGCATTACCCTGATTCCAAAGCCAGACAAGAACACTACAAGAAAGGAAAATGACAGGCCAATATCCTTGATCTACATAGATGCAAAAATCCTCAACAAAATCCTAGCAAACCAAATTCAATAGCACATTGAAAGAATCATTCACCATGATCATGTCATGGTTCAACATAAGCAAATCAATACATATAATATACCATATTAGAAAAATAAAGGATAGAAACTATCTGGCCATCACAATAGATATAGAAAAAGCTTTTGACAAAATTCGAAACCCTTTCATGGTGAAAAAAAAAAACACCCAACAGATCACGTATTGAGGGACTGTATCCCAACAAAATAAAGGCCATATATGACAAGCCGAAAGCTAACACTATGATCAATGGTGAAAAGTTGAAACTTTTCCTCTACCATCAGGAACAAGACAAGGATGCCCACAGACACCACTTCTCAGGGCAATTAGGCAAAAGAAAGAAATAAAAGGCATCTTAATAGGAAAGGAAGAAGTGAAACTGTCTCTACTGACGGCATGATCTTGTTATATATAGAAAACCCTACAAACTTCACTAAAAAAAGGTTAGAACTCAACACAAAGAAGGGAACAATAGACACTGGGGGACTCCAAAGGTGGGAGGGAAGGATGGTGGGAGCAAGGGTTGAAAACCTACCTATCGATTACTATGCTCACTGCTTGGGTGGTGGGATCATTAGAAGCCCAAACCTCAGCACCATGCAATATACCTGTTTAAGAAACCTGTACATCTACGCTCCTGACTCTAAAATGAAACATGCAATATTTAAAAAACAAAAACAAATAAATAAAATTTGAAAACTGTTAGAACTGAACTGATAGGTGATATCAGTAAAGTTGTAGGATACAAAATCAACATATAGAGCCTTGAACACAGCACATTCCAGCTGTCTGACACGAAAGTCTCAGGGGCAAGAAAACCTCTATATGAACTCAGAAACAATGAGCTAAGTTGTGTTTATGTCTGAAAGGATGTTAAGAACTTCATTCATGTTACATCAGAGCCAACAGAAAGAACCAACAGGAAACCTGTACCCAACAAACAGAAATGACAAGATGAAGGGAAAGCAGAGGTAAGGGCTTACCTTAGAAAGGGCAAGTGATTAGCTCAATATACAATACAATGTTTGCTCCTGAGCCAAAAATTTGTACAATAATTTGGATATTACTTGCACAACCAGAAAAATCAGCCACTCATTAGGAAAATGTGTTTCTGTAGAAGTCTTAGGACTCAGCTATCTATAATAACATGAAAAGACAATATTTTCATCCAAAATGAGTATTTTTGTTTGTCTTGGCTTGTTATTCTAACGTCAACAGCCTCTAAATAAACTGTTGAAGTACATGATATAACCACCTCTTTCTCCATCTTTCCCATTGCTCCCATAGGGTTTCAGTTGTGCAATTTCACCATTAGCAAAGCTTTTTGCTGAAATCTGGCTTTTCAAAGGGAGAGTATCCAGAAACAGAAGATGCTGATCTGGGAGGCTCTTCCTAATAGAACTGCTGCTTCAGTTTAACTTGAAAAAGCCCACACCCAGTTCCTAATGACAAACATCTGAACACCGGGTCTTCCCCTGAGCAAGACCATGCTATGCCTCCTGCTCGCTCTGTTCTATAAGCAACCCACAGATTGCTCCCTGTGAAGAGGAGCCTGCCAGGGGAGCAGCATTCCACCAGACCCTGATTTAGCAAGATATTTCCGTATCATTCCCCCAACCAGCTGGAAGTCCTCCACTGCTCTTGTGTAAAAATCTAACTCATCTCACTGAATTTCCTGATTTAAAAGTCTAATTCATTTCACCAAAAGTGTGACAGAAGGAAACCAAGTACACCATCTCTCTCTTACCAAACCAAAGCTATTGCATGTGCATTCTGGGGGGAAAACATGGTCCAAATATGTTATGGAGGGGGTGCCAGCCCAGTGTCATCCTCTTACTATTGCCATAGGATCTTGGCTGATGGCATCAGAGGAAAAACAAGTTTATCGATTACTTTCAACCATTAAGCTCACTCCTCCATGAAAAATATGTCACAAGTCCAATGTCTCTTATTAAAATAAGCACTGCAAAATATAAAGGAGTCACAGTTTTAAAATGGGACACACGTTCTCTAAGCGGTGAACCACGTTAGAGGTGCACTGTTTACAATGTATAAAGTCCCCTGGAGCCAGGGTTAGGAAGCGCATCTGTTCTTTGATGTTCTGGGATGAAGGAGAAAGGAAAATGTGCTGCCAGAAGTGAGTGGGAAGGAGCCCATGAGATAAAGGAAGTAAATCCATTTGCTGATTGCAATAATAATGGTAATACACGAAGCTATACATACATACATACATACATACATACATACATACATGCAAACTTTCACATTTTTTAAAAAAAAGAACTTAAGGCTTCCACTCATGTAATCAGCCCTTATGAACTCTCCTGATTAGCTGCAAGGAAAATCTTCCTTTCTCCTCTTTCTTGCACCATCCTGGGCTCCCTTTTGACTTTTTTTTTTTTAACTTATAAACGAACAGCTCATATTCTGAAGTTTGTAGTCCCCTCCCGCCCCCTCTCTCTCTATACGGCTCATTTACATTGGCAGCTGTCGTGCTGCTGGGCATCCTCAAACCCACAAGTTTCCCTTTAATGTTTGAGCAGACAAACATGATCATGCACTAGGCATCACTGTGCCACTCAAAATGCTTTTTTGTTTTTTTTATTGCATCTGAGAGAAATCTCAAGGTTGCAAACCTGGAGTCAGAATTGTCTCCATGTGTCTCAGTGGGAAGAGTATCGTGTGAAGGAACAAGTTGATTCTACTAATCAAAGGGAATTTTTTTTGATATCAAGTCATCCTCCGAATCAATTTATATTACCGAGTGGAGGGTCACATGAAGAAAATGGTCAAACAGCACCACCTAGAGCAAGAGCTGAGAAGTGCAGCGGAGCCGGGCTGTGTCAGGAAAGAAAAGCAAGCTGGGGCCTGGCTCAGCGCTCTCCCCTCTGCTCCTGTCTGCATGGAAAGATTAGGATGACAGTGGCAGGAAGCCTGTGCACCTAGTATGCATCACTTGAAGGGAACACACAGATTCTAGTAAACAGTTGGAAGGAAATGTTAATACCAGGCTCTGCTAAACAATATCAAATGAGTCCTAGATGAGGCAAGCGACTTTCATCAAAGTTTCCTGATACCTGAAAAGACAGCCCAGGGGATCCTGCGCTACATGTGGTGTATGTAAATTAAGCGGGTTTTTTTCCCCTTTGTAATCAAGGATCATACACAAACAAAATCACACTTTAGAAACGGCCTATTTCAACTTGTAACTAGCTTGCTTTCAGGGGCTCCAGGTCAAAATGAAATAGAGCACAAAGACGCTTTCTCCTTAGGGATCATACACAAATTCACTCTGTCCGTTTCTTTCCCACATAGAGCAACAAAGCCGTCAGACTTCTCCATCCACCCATCGGGTCCTTCCTGATTAAAGTGAGATAAATCACAGCCCTCTCTCTCCAGATGGCAGGCGACAAGAGGGGGATGCTTGCCTCAAGAAGTCCTCCCCATCCCTCTGCATTCATGCAAGCCCGAGCGGAGAGATGCAAGAAATTACGGATGCATTTTAATTCCCCAGACCCTGCAATTAAAAATGGAAATTTTTTGGCCACGCCTGTTGGCTCACGCCTGTAATCCCAGCACTTTCAGAGGCCGAGGTCGGCAGATCACCTGGGGTCAGGAGTTCGAGACCAGCCTGGCCAACATGGTGAAACCCTGTCTTTACTAAAAATACAAAAATTAGCTAGGAATGGTGGTGGGCGCCTGTAGTCCCAGCTACTCGGGAGGATGAGGCAGGAGAATCACTTGAACCCAGGAGGCAAAGTTTGCAGTGAGCCAAGATCGCACCACTGCACTCCACTCTGGGTGACAAAGCAAGACTTCATCTCAAAAAATGTTTTTAATAAATGGAAGTGTTGTTCTTTCATTTGTAAATGTGTTTTGGTAAAAGAGGGGCAGTTTAAGCAACCCTTTCTATTGTCTACATTGTTAAAATTCATCCGACATGGACTCTTGACTCTGTTTTGCCTGGGCAGACCCAATTCAAGCATTTACAACAGCTATAACCTCCTCAAATCAAAAAGAGGAATCAGCATTATTGCTAAGTTCAAATAAGGTCTTGTTTTATTTCATTTTTATTTTTGAATGCAGCCATTCCTCCATGTGCGGTCATCAGGTAAGATTGTCAGTCCTGATTAGGTAAAGGTATTATTACAAAATGCAATTCTTAAAAATTCAGTGTCTAACTACACTTTTACTAAGCCTTTCCCCCTCCCCTATGTATTCTCCCTGAGACACCCTTCTCAAATTTAAAATCACAGAAACTAAAATATGATGCCTAAAGAGAGCCTAGCGACTGCCCAGTCCTCTAATTTGATGAGTGGGAGTACTGAAGCCCAGAGGAGGTCAAGTAATTTCTTCCCAATGTCTTAGATAAGAAGAAAATGACCAGCTGGGAAATCCCACTCATGTCAAGGCAGAGGCACAGGGCCACAGACTGTGGTTGAATTGTGCCACACTCCTACATCCTTCTTTAGGAATCACAGAACATTCCTGTGTTGAGTCGGAGTCACTGACTTCCTTTTCAGGCTGATTGAGTTCTGTCCTTACAGGCTGCGACAAGAAGTTTTGGTATTATGCTACACCAAGACCATTTATCTAGTTCAAGAAATGCACAGTCCTTAGAGCCCAGCAACTTTCCCCATGTCCAGTAAATGTAGCTTCTCCATTAGAAGCTGTCAGAATGGAGCCTTCTGGCTCATCTTGATTTTGATTTGTGCAAGAATGAATGGTTGTGCTAAGACAGCTTTCCTAGCTGATAGAGAGCGAAACTTTTTTCTCATAATCTATAAAAAAATTAAATTAGAACTTTTTTCTCATAATCTGTGAAAAAATATTAAATTAAATCTGGCTCGTCGTGATTTTGATTTGTGCAAGAATGAATGGTTGTGCTAAGACAGCTTTCCTAGCTGATAGTGAGCAAAACTTTTTTCTCATAATCTATAAAAAATATTAAATTAGAAGCATAGAGTTTATTTCATGACTTTTATCTTCCTGCAATTTTCTTGTGGGCATAAATGATTTGTTTTTATCCTGCCTGCCCCCCAATCCCTTTTCCAAGAGACTAAAAGAGTATCTAGTGCAAAGTGGAGACTCAAATATTTTTTAATAAACAGTGATCCCAGCCACCCAGTGCATGTTGCCAAATGCCAACCCCATAAATAATCAAACACATCATCTCATTCAGCCAATCAAAATCAAGTGCTACCTATTTTTTTAAGTTTTCATAGCCCTTGGGCATCTGCTTTCTCAGCATTTCCCAAACTTGAGTCATTCTCATCCTGCCTTCCTAATTTTGATCTGTCAATTACCTCTACTATTATTTATTTCATATATTTTTAAATAGACCCACTTTTGAAACTTAAATACATGCCTTTTAAAAGGAAGCTTTCTTACTACTATACATCAAAAGCCATTATAACTTGTTCTAAGTACTCATAACAAGATGGTCACAACTATTAAAATTTACTAATGTGCATCCACATACTCTCTAAATTCATGGAGCATCTGCACACACTTTAAGAAACAATTCTGCATTACTCACTCAATTTTCTTGACATCCTTCTGAGGCAGGACAAACCTTGGGCCCAAAGAATTGAGGTAGGAGTCCAAGCAAGTTGCCAGCCACATAAAGGCAAACCTTGGCTCGGAAGTCAAGACTACCAGCCCCTAGGTTATGGTTCATGCTCTTTCCTCTGCTCTCCAGAACCTCCTATCTCCAAGTGTAGTTAGCAGCCCAGATGCAGCAGCATCCTCTAGAGACTTGTTAAAAATGCAGAAGCTCAGGCTCCACCCCAGGCCTATGCAGACTGAATCTGCATTTTAACAAGGTCCAGGTAATTCACGTGCACATTAAGTTTGAAAAGGCCTGGTCTAGATCAGCGGTTCTCTAACTTAGCAGCACATTAGAACCATCTGTAGAGACTTTAAAAATACCAGTGCCTGGGCTTCACCTCCCAGAGAATCTGACTTAAGTGTCTGGGGTTTGCCCTGAGTCTAGGTATTTTTAAAAACTCCTCAGCTTATACAAAGCTGGCAGGGCCGGGCACAGTGGCTCATGCCTATAATCCCAGCAGTTCGTGAGGCCAAAGTGGGCAGATTGCTTGAGTCCAGGAGTTTGAGATTAGCCTGGGCTAAAATCCCATCCCTACAAAAAAAAAAATATACAAAAAGTAGTTGGGCATGGTGGTGGCACATACCTGTAGTCCCGGCTACTCAGGAGGCTGAGTCCTCACTTCAACCCAGGAGGTCACGGTCTGGTCAACAGAGCAAGACCCTGTATCAAAACAAACAAACAAGCAAACAAAAAATGCTAGCAGCTTACCAGCTAGGGAGGCCTGTAGAGCCAAGTTTTCCAAATGGGGCTACATTAGTTGTTCCAGAACTTTAGCTGCATCAAAACCACCTGGATGGCTTGTTCAGCTACAGAGGGTCTGGCCATGCCCCTAGAGTTTCCAGCTGAGGGTCTGGAATGAGGCCCGATGATTTGCATTTCTAACAATCTCCAGGTGATGCTGATGCTGTGGGTCCAGGGACCACATTTTGAGAATCTATGCTAAATGAATCGGGGAAGACCAAAGCTCAAACTTATTCCAAGAACTTTTCAAGGCCCACCTGCAAGTTGTAGTGGAAGTAAGCATCTAAGGGTGCAAAAAAGTTTCACTGTAGACTAAGGCCTTTTACCTGAGCTCTCAAATGTTCACATTTCTCTTATCAACCTAAATAACAAACAGAGAGAGGCTCTCCACAAGAAAAAGATATTCGTTTGGAAACAGAGCCTTGCAATAGAAACAGGCAAGCCAGAGTAAACTATATGCATATTCACGGAGGTAAAGGAAGACAAAAGAAAAAATGAGGAAGATTATATGATCATTTGGAAATGACTATCCTTGGCTACAAAGATCAATAACAAAGGTGATGCCAGGCACAGGTTGGACAGGCAGTTGTTGGGCAAATATCCTTCAGAAGCACTGTTGTGTGCAAAGTTGCAATGGGCTTTGTGCAAGATTGTGTTTTTTGCAGTCTTCTGTGATAAGTTTTTGTTATCAGGCATACAAGCCCAAGAATCCTTTTTTGCATGGCCTTCCCTGGCTCTATTTGTCAGGGTTTTGGTTAGGGGAGGGGTATTTTTAACACTCTCAATGTAAAAAATGCCATAAGGTAGGTACCCCAATTGCTTGTTTCGTCTTCATAAAATAACTTTTCCACCCGAACAAAGTCTACACATAAATTGTAAAAATACCCTGGCATGCAGTCCCTGGAAAAGTCTGGAGTCATTCTCGGGGTTCCCACCCAGGTGGGCAAGCGTAGCCACCACAGATAAACACAAAGTAGGGTTCCCCGCTGGGGTTCAGCGGCAGGCAGTGGCCCTGGTTCTGATATTTGGCTGAAAACACAGCTCCTCTTTGTCACCCTCAGGACATTTCAGCTATTTCCTAGATAATAATCTCACTTCACCCTGCACAAAACAGGCACATGATCATGTCACTCTGACCTGGTTTGAGTCCAAGGAGAATTTTGTTTTTAAAATAATTTAGGTTAGTAGTTAAAATATGAACTTTGGGCCAGGAGTGGTGGCCCATGCCTATAATCCCAGCACTTCGTGAGGCCAAAGTGGGCAGATTGCTTGAGTCCAGGAGTTTGAGACTAGCCTGGGCTAAAACCCCATCCTTACAAAAAAAAAAATACAAAAAGTAGTTGGGCATGGTGGTGGCACATACCTGTAGTCCCGGCTACTCAGGAGGCTGAGTCTTCGCTTGAACCCAGGAGGTCACGGTCTGGTCAACAGAGCAAGACCCTGTATCAAAACAAAGAAACAAACAAACAAAAAATGCTAGCAGCTTACCAGCTAGGGAGGCCTTTAGAGCCAAGTTTTCCAAATGGGGCTACATTAGTTGTTCCAAAACTTTAGCTGCATCAAAACCACCTGGATGGCTTGTTCAGCTACAGAGGGTCTGGCCATGCCCCTAGAGTTTCCAGCTGAGGGTCTGGAATGAGGCCCGATGATTTGCATTTCTAACAATCTCCAGGTGATGCTGATGCTGTGGGTCCAGGGACCACATTTTGAGAATCTATGCTAAATGAATCGGAGAAGACCAAAGCTCAAACTTATTCCAATAACTTTTCAAGGCCCACCTGCAAGTTGTAGTGGAAGTAAGCATCTAAGGGTGCAAAAAAGTTTCACTGTAGACTAAGGCCTTTTACCTGAGCTCTCAAATGTTCACATTTCTCTTATCAACCTAAATAACAAACAGAGAGAGGCTCTCCACAAGAAAAAGATATTCGTTTGGAAACAGAGCCTTGCAATAGAAACAGGCAAGCCAGAGTAAACTATATGCATATTCACGGAGGTAAAGGAAGACAAAAGAAAAAATGAGGAAGATTATATGATCATTTGGAAATGACTATCCTTGGCTACAAAGATCAATAACAAAGGTGATGCCAGGCCCAGGTTGGACAGGCAGTTGTTGGGCAAATATCCTTCAAAAGCATTGTTGTGTGCAAAGTTGCAATGGGCTTTGTGCAAGATTGTGTTTTTTGCAGTCTTCTGTGATAAGTTTTTGTTATCAGGCATACAAGCCCAAGAATCCTTTATTGCATGGCCTTTCCTGGCTCTATAAGTCAGGGTTTTGGTTAGGGTAGGGGTATTTTTAACACTCTCAATGTAAAAAATGACATAAGGTAGGTACCCCAATGACTTGTTTGGTCTTCATAAAATAACTTTTCATAAAATCTCTGTAAACGTGGAAATATCTACACCGCTATCTCTGTAAATGTGTAAACATTTACAACGCTATCTGTATAAACATGGAACTATTTACAGAGCCGTCTCTACAAAAATGGAAATATCTACACCGCTATCTCTATAAACACGGAAATATCTACAACGCTATCTGTATAAACATGGAAATATCTACATTGCTGTCTCTATAAACATGGAAATATCTACACCGCTATCTGTATAAACACGGAAATATCTACACAACTGTCTCTAAAAACATGGAAATATCTACAATGCTATCTCTATAAACACGCAAATATCTACATCACTGTCTCTATAAACATGGAAATATCTACACCGCTATCTCTATGAACATGGAAATATCTACACTGCTGTCTCTAGAAACATGGAAATATCTACACCGCTATCTCTATAAACGTGGAAATATATACACCGCTATCTCTAAAAACATGGAAATATCTACACCGCTATCTCTATAAACGTGGGAACATCTACACCGCTAACTCTATAAACCTGGAAATATCTACAGCGCAATAAGTATAAATGTGGAAATATCAACACCGCTATCTGTATAAACATGGAAATATCTACACCGCTATCTCTATAAACGTGGAAATACTTACACCGCTATCTGTATAAACATGGAAATATTTACAAAGTTATCTCTATAAACATGGAAATATCTACACCACTATCTCTATAAACATGGAAATATCTACACCTCTATCTGTAAAACATGGAAATATCTACACCGCTGTCTGTATAAACATGGAAATATATACACGGCTATCTGTTAAAACATGGAAATATCTACACCACTGACTGTATAAACATGGAAATATCTACACCGCTATCTGTATAAACATGGAAAAATCTACACCGCTGTCTCTATAAACGTGGGAATATCTACACCGCTATCTGTAGAAACATGGAAATACCTACACTGCTGTCTCTATAAACCTGGAAATATCTACACCGTTATCTGTATTAACGTAGAAATACCTACACCGCTATCTGTATAGACGTGGAAATATCTACATCGCTATCTCTACAAACGTGGAAAAATCTACACCGTTATCTGTATAAACATGGAAATATCTACACCGGTATGTGTATAAACATGGAAATATCTGCACCGCTATGTGTATAAACTTGGAAATTTCTACACCGCCATCTGTATAAAAGTGGAAATAACTTCACCGCTATCTGTATAAACGTGGAAATATCTACACCGCTATCTCTATAAACGGGGAAATATCTACTCCGCTATCTGTATAAACGTGGGAATATCTACACCGCTATCCCTATAAACGTGGAAACATTTACACGGCTATCTGTATAAACATGGAAATATTTACACCGCTATCTCTAAAAACATGGAAATATCTACACCGCTATGTCTATAAACATGAAAATATTTACACCGCTATCTGTATAATCATGGAAATATTTACACCGCTATCTGTAAAAACTTGGAAATATTTACACCGCTATGTCTATAAAAATGGAAATATCTACACAGCTGTCTCCATAAACATGAAAATATCTACACTGTTGTTCGTATGAACATGAAAATATCTACACCGCTATCTCTATAAACATAGAAATATCTACATTGCTGTCTGTATAAACATGCAAATACATACACAGTTATCTGTATAAACATGGAAATATCTACACCGCTATCTGTATAAACATGGAAATATCTACACGGAAAGCTGTATAAACATGGAAATATCTAGACAGTCATCTCTATAAACATGGAAATATCTATGCCGCTAACTGTAAAACATGGAAATACCCTCACCGCTATCTGCATAAACATGGATATACCCACACCGCTATCTGTATAAAGATGGAAATATCTGCACCGCTCTCTTTATAAACATGGAAATATCTGCAACTCTATTTGTGTAAACATAGAAATATCTACACGGCTATTTGTTTAAACATAGAAATATCTGCACCGCTATCTGTCTAAAGATGGAAATATCTACACCACTATCTTTAAAACTTGGAAATATCTACACCGCTCTCTGTATAAACCTGGAAATAACTACACCGCCATCTCTGTAAACTTGGAGATATCTACACTGCTACCTGTATAAACATGGAAATATCTACACCGCTGTCTGTATAAACAAGGAAATATCTACACCGACATCTGTAGAAACATGGAAATATCTACACCGCAATCTGTATAAACATGGAAATACCTACACTGCTATCTGTATAAATATGTAAATATCTACAGCGATATCCCTATAAACATGGAAATACCTACACCGCTTTCTCCATAAATATGAAAATATCTACAATGCTATCTCTATATACATGGAAATATCTATACCTCCATCTCTATAAACATGAAAATATCTACACCGCCATCTTCAGAAAAATGGATGTATCTACACCGCTATCTCTACAAACATGGAAATATCTACACCACTATCTGTATAAACATGGAAATATCTACACCGCCATCTGTATAAAGATGGAAATATCTACACCGCAATCTGTATAAATATGGAAAAAACTACACCGCTATCTCTATAGACAAGGAAATAACTACACCGCTATCTGTATAAACATGGAAATATCTACACTGCCATCTGTATAAAGATGGAAATATCTTCACCGCGAGCTGTATAAACATAGAAATATCTACACCGCTATCTGTATAAACATAGAAATACCAACACCGCTATCTGTATAAATATGGAAATATCTACACCGCTATCTCTATAAACATGAAAATAGTTAGACCACCATCTCCATAAACATGGAAATATCTACACCGCTATATTCATAAACATGGAATTATCTACACAGACATCTGTATAAACATGGAAATATCTACACCGCCATCTCTATAAACATGAAAATATCTACACCGCCATCTTCAGAAACATGGATGTATCTACACAGCCATCTGTATAAACATGGAAATATCTACACCACTATCTGTATAAACATGGAAATATCTACACTGCCTTCTGTATAAACACGGAAATATCTACACAGCCATCTGTATAAAGATGGAAATATCTGCATAGGCATCTGTATAAACATAGAAATATCTGCACCGCTATCTGTATAAACATGGAAATACCTACACCGCTGTCTCTATAAACATGCAAATATGTACATCTCTATGTGTATAAACATGGAAGTATCTCCACTGCTGTCTGTATAAACATGGAAATATCTCCACCTTTATCTGTATAAACATGGAAATATCTGCAGCGCCATCTCTATATACATTGAAATATCTACACTGCCATCTGTAAAAACATGGAAATATCTACACAGTCATCTTAATAAACATGGAAATATCTACAACACCATCTGTATAAACATGGAAATACCTACAATACCATCTGTATACACATGGAAATATCTACACAGACATCTGTATAAATATGGAAATATCTACACCGCCATCTGTAGAAAGATGGAAATATCTTCACTGCCATCTGTATAAACATGGAAATATCTACACCGCCATCTGTATAAAGATGGAAATATCTACACCGCAATCTGTATAAATATGGAAATACCTACACCGCTATCTCTATAGACATGGAAATATCTACACCGCTATCTGTATAAACATGGAAATATCTACACTGCCATCTGTATAAAGATGGAAATATCTACACCGCGAGCTGTATAAACATGGAAATGTCTACACCGCTATCTGTATAAACATGGAAATACCAACACCATTATCTGTATAAACATGGAAATATCTACAGCGCTATCTCTATAAACATGAAAATACTTACACCACCATCTCTATAACCATGGAGATATTTACACCGCTATCTCTATAAACATAGAAATAACTACACCGCCATCTCTGTAAACATGGAAATATCTACACCGCCATCTGCATAAACATGGAAATATCTACACAGACATCTGTATAAACATGGAAATATCTACCCTGCCATCTGTATAAACTTGGAAATATCTACACTGACATCTGTAGAAAGATGGATATGTCTACAAAGCGATCTGTATAAACATTGGAATTTCTACACCGCTACTTGTATAAACATGGAAATATCTACACCGCTATCAGTATCAACATGGAAATAACTACACCGCAATCTCTATAAACATGGAAATATCTACAATGCTATCTCTGTAAACATGGAAATATCTACACAGCTATCTGTGCAAACTTGGAAATATCTACACCGCTCTCTGTGTAAGTTTGGCAATACCTACACCGCAATCTGTGCAAAGATGGAAAAACCTACACCGCTATCTCTATAAACATGGAAATATCTACACCGATATCTGTATAAACATGGAAATATCTACACTGCCATCTGTATAAACATGGAAATACCTACACCGCTTTCTCTATAAACATGAAAATATCTACATTGCTATCTCTATATACATCGAAATATCTACACCTCCATCTCTATAAACATGAAAATATCTACACCGCCATATTCAGAAACATAGATGTATCTACACCGCCATCTGTATAAACATGGAAATATCTACACCGCCATCTGTATAAACATGGAAATATCTACACCGCCATCTGCATAAACATGGAAATATCTACACAGACATCTGTATAAACATGGAAATATCTACACTGCCGTCTGCATAAACTTGCAAATATCTACACTGACATCTGTAGAAAGATGGAAATGTCTACAAAGCGATCTGAATAAACATGGGAATTTCTACACCACTACCTGTATAAACATGGAAATATCTGCACCGCTATCTGTTTCAACATGGAAATAACTACACCGCAATCTGTATAAACATGGAAATATCTACAATGCTATCTCTGTAAACATGGAAATATCTACACAGCTATCTGTTTAAACTTGGAAATATCTACACCGCTATCTGTGTAAACTTGGAAATATCTACACCACTATCTGAGTAAATTTGGCAATACTTACACCGCAATCTGTGCAAAGATGGAAATATCTACACCGCTATCTCTGTAAACATGGAAATATCTACACCGCTATCTGTGTAAACATGGAAATATCTACACTGCCATCTGTATAATCATGGAAATATCTACAGCGCCATCTCTATAAACATGGAAATATCTACACCGGTATCTGTATAAACATGGAAATATCTACATCGCTATCTGTATAAACAGGGAAATATCTCCACCGCGATCTGTATAAACATGGAAATATCTACACCGCTATCTGTATAAACATGGAAATATCTACACCGCTATCTGTATAAACATGGAAATATATAAAATGCTATCTTTGTAAACATGGAAATATCAACACAGCTATCTGGGTAAACTTGGAAATATCTACCCAGCTATCTGTGTAAAAATGGAAATATCTACACAGCAATCTGTGCAAAGATGGAAATATCTACACCGCTATCTCTGTAAACATGGAAATATCTCCACCGCTATCCGTATAAACATGAAAATATCTACACTGCTATCTGTATAGTCATGGACATATCTGCACCGCAATTTGTATAAACATGGAAATATCTACCACGCTATGTGTGTAAACCTGGAAATATGTACACAGTTATCTGTGTAAACTTGGAAATATCTACACAGCTATCTGCATAAACATGGAAGTATCTACACGGCAATCTGTGCAAAGATGGAAATATCTACATCGCTATCTCTGTAAACATGGAAATATCTACACCGCTACCTGTATAAACATGGAAATATCTACACCACTGTCTGTATAAACAAGGAAATATCTACACCGCCATCTGTAGAAACATGGAAATATCTACACCGCAATCTGTATAAACATGGAAATACCTACACCGCTATCTGTATAAATATGGAAATATCTACACCGCTATCTCTATAAACATGGAAATACCTACACCGCTTTCTCTATAAACATGAAAATACCTACACTGCTATCTCTATATACATGGAAATATCTACACCTCCATCTCTATAAACATGAAAATATCTACACCGCCATCTTCAGAAACATGGATGTGTCTACACTGCTATCTGTATAAACATGGAAATATCTACACCACTATCTGTATAAATATGGAAATATCTTCACTGCCATCTGTATAAACATGGAAATATCTACACCGCCATCTGTATAAAGATGGAAATATCTACACCGCAATCTGTATAATATGGAAATAAATACACCGCTATCTCTATAGACAAGGAAACAACTACACCGCTATCTGTATAAACAAGGAAATATCAACACTGCCATCTGTATACAGATGGAAATATCTACACCGCGAGCTGTATAAACATTGAAATATCTACCCCGCTATCTGTATAAACATGGAAATACCAACACCGCTATCTGTATAAATATGGAAATATCTACACCGCTATCTCTATAAACATGAAAATACTTACACCACCATCTCTATAAATATGGAAATATTTACACCGCTATCTCTATAAACTTAGAAATAACTAGACAGCCATCTCTATAAACATGGAAATATCTACACCGCTATCTGCATAAACATGGAAGTATCTACACAGACATCTGTATAAACATGGAAATATCTATACCGCCATCTGTATAAACATGAAAATATCTACACCGCCATCTTCAGAAACATGGATGTATCTACACCGCCATCTGTAGAAACATAGAAATATCTACACCAGTATCTGTATAAACATGGAAATAACTTCACTGCCATCTGTATAAACATGGAAATATCTACATCGCTCTCTGTGTAAACATGGAAATATCACCACCGCTATCTGTTTAAATATGGAAATAACTACACCGCTATCTGTATAAAAATGGAAATATCTACACAGTCAACTGTATATACATGGAAATATCTACACCACAATCTCTATAGACATGGAAAAAACTACACTGCCAACTGTATAAACATGGAAATATCTGTGCAATCATCTGTATATAGATGGAAATATCTACACCACCTTCTCTATAAACATGGAAATATCTACACTGCCGTCTGTATACACATGGAAATGTCTACAGAGCCATCAGTATAAACATGGAAACATCTGCACCGCTATCTCTATACACATGGAAATACCTACACTGCAATCTGTATAAACATGCAAATATGTACACCACAAACTCTATAAACATGCAAATATCTACACCGCCATCTCTGTAAACATGAAAATATCTACACCGCCATCTCCATAAACATGGAACTATCTTCACCACTATCTGTATAAACGTGGAAATATCTACACCACGATCTGTATAAACATGGAAATATCTACAAGTCTCTCTGTATAAACATGGAAATAAATACACCGCTATCTCTATAAACATGGAAATATCTACACCGCTATCTGTATAACCATGCAAATATCTACACTGCTATCTTTATAAACATGGAAATATCTACACCGCTATCTGTATAAACATGCAAATATCTACAACGCTATCTGTATAAACATGGAAATATCTCCACCGCTATCGGTATAAACATGGAAATATCTTCATTGCTATCTTTATAAACATGGAAATATCTACACCGCAATCTCTATAAACATGGAAATACCTACAACACTATCTGTGTAAATAAGGAAATATCTACACAGCTGTCTGTGTAAACATGGAAATATGTACAGCGCAATCTGTGTGAGGACGGAATATCTACACCGCAATCTGTGCAAATATGGAAATATCTACACCTCTATCTCTGTAAACATGGAAATATCTACACCACAATCTGTATAAATATGGAAATATCTACACCACTATCTGTATAAACATGGAAATATCTACTCCGCTATCTGTATAAATATGGAAATATCTACACCGCTATCTCTATAAACATGGAAATGTCTACACCGCCTTCTGTATAAACATGAAAATATCTACACTGCCATCTGTATAAACACGGGAATAACTACAACACTATCTCTATAAACATGGAAATATCTACACTGCCATCTGTATATGCATGGAAATAGCTACACAGTCATCTCTATAAACATGGAAACATCTACACCACTATCTGTATAAACGTGGAAATATCTACACTGCTATCTGTTTGAACATGGAAGTATCTACGCAGCCATCTCTATAAACATGGAAATATCTACAACGCTACCTCTATAAACATGGAAATAGCCACACCTATATCTGCATAAACATGGAAATATCTACACTGCCATCTGTATACACATGGAAATATCTACACAGTCATCTGTAAAAAGATGGAAATATCTACACCGTTATCTGTATAAACATGGAAATATCAACACCGCTATCTGTATAAAGGTGGAAATATCTACACAGCAATCTGCAGAAATATGGAAATATCTACACATCTATCTCTGTAAATATGGAAATATCTACTCCGCTATCTATATAAACATGGAAATATTTACACCGCTGTCTGTATAAACATGGAAATATCTACACCATGATCTGTATAAACATGGATATATCTACACCGCTATCTGTATAAACATGGAAACATCTACACCGCTATCTGCATTAACATGGAAATATCTACACCGCTATCTGTATAAATATGGAAATATCTACACCGCTATCTCTATAAACATGGAAATGTCTACAACGCTATCTGTATAAACATGGAAATATCTACATGGCTATTTCTATAAATATGGAGATACCTACACCGCCATCTGTATAAACATGGAAATTCCTTCACAGTCATCTGTATAAACATAGAAATATCCACACCACCATCTGTATAAACACGGAAATATCTACACTGCCATCTGTATAAACATGGAAATATGTACATAGCCATCTCTGTAAACATGGAAATATCTACATCACTATCTGAATAAACATGGAAATAGCTAAACCGCTATCTGTATACACATGGAAATATCTACACCGCCATCTGTAAAAATATGGAAATATCTCCACAGTCATCTGTAGAAACATGGAAATAACTACACCGCCATATGTATACACATGGAAATATCTCCACCGCTATCTGTATAAACTTTGAAATATCTACACCACTATCTGTATAAACATGGAAATAACTCCTCCATTATCTGTATCAATATGGAAATATCTACACCGCTATCTCTATAAACATGGAAATGTCTACACCGCTCTCTGTATAAACATGGAAATATCTACACCGCCATCTGAATAAACATACAAATATCTACAGCGCTATTTCTATAAATATGGAAGTATCTACACCGCTATCTGTGTAAACATGGAAATATCTACAACACTATCTCTATAAACATGGAAATATCTACGTCGCTATCTGCATATACTTGAAAATATCTACACCGCCATCTCTATAAACATTGAAATATCTCCACCGCTATCTGTATAAACATGGAAATATCTCCAACGCTCTCTGTATAAACATGGAAATATCTACACCGCTATCTGTATAAACATGGAAATATCTACACCGCTATCTGTATAAACATCGAAATATCTACACCGCTATCTGTATAAACATGCAAATATCTACAACGCTATCTGTATAAACATGGAAATATCTCCACCGCTATCTGTATAAACATGCAAATATCTTCAGTGCTATCTTTATAAACATGGAAATATCTACACCGCAATCTCTATAAACATGGAAATACCTACAACACTATCTGTGTAACCAAGGAAATATCTACACAGCTGTCTGTGTAAACATGGAAATATGTACACCGCAATCTGTGTGAGGATGGTAATATCTACACCGCAATCTGTGCAAATATGGAAATATCTACACCTCTATCTCTGTAAACTTGGAAATATCTACACCACAATCTGTATAAACATGGAAATATCTACACCACTATCTGTATAAACATGGAAATATCTACTCCACTATCTGTATAAACATGGAAATAACTCCTCCGTTATCTGTATCAATATGGAAATATCTACACCGCTCTCTCTATAAACATGGAAATGTCTACACCGCTCTCTGTATAAACATGGAAATATCTACACCGCCATCTGAATAAACATACAAATATCTGCACCGCTATTTCTATAAATATGGAAGTATCTACACCGCTATCTCTGTAAACACGGAAATATATACACCGCTACCTGTATAAACATGGAAATATCTACACCACTATCTCTAAAAACATGGAAATATCTACGCCGCTATCTGCATATACTTGAAAATATCTACACCACCATCTCTATAAACATTGAAATATCTCCACCGCTATCTGTATAAACATGGAAATATCTCCACCGCTCTCTGTATAAACATGGAAATATCTACACCGCTATCTGTATAAACATGGAAATATCTACACCGCTATCTGTATAAACATGGAAATATCTACACCGCTATCTGTATAAACATGGAAATATCTACACCGCTATCTGTATAAACATGCAAATATCTACAACGCTATCTGTATAAACATGGAAATATCTCCACCGCTATCTGTATAAACATGGAAATATCTTCATCGCTATCTTTATAAACATGGAAATATCTACACCGCAATCTCTATAAACATGGAAATACCTACAACACTATCTGTGTAAACAAGGAAATATCTACACAGCTGTCTGTGTAAACATGGAAATATGTACACCGCGTTCTGTGTGAGGATGGAAATATCTACACCGCAATCTGTGCAAATATGGAAATATCTACACCTCTATCTCTGTAAACATGGAAATATCTACACCACAATCTGTATAAACATGGAAATATCTACACCACTATATGTATAAACATGGAAATATCTACTCCACTATCTGTATAAATATGGAAATATCTACACCGCTATCTCTATAAACATGGAAATGTCTACACCGCCTTCTGTATAAACATGAAAATATCTACACTGCAATCTGTGTAAACACGGAAATAACTACACCGCTATCTCCATAAACATGGAAATATCTACACCGCTACCTCTATAAACATGTTCATATCTACACCGCTATCTCTATAAACGTGGAAATATCTACACCTCTACCTGCATAAACTTGGAAATATCCACACCAACATCTCTAGAAACATGGAAATATCTCCACCGCTATCTCTATAAACATGGAAATATCTCCACCACTCTCTATATAAACATGGAGATATCTACAACGCTGTCTGTATAAACATGGAAATATCTTCACCGCTATCTGTATAAACATGGAAATATCTACACCGCTATCTTTATAAACATGTAACTATCTACACCGCAATCTGTATAAACATGGAAATATCTACAACACTATCTGTGTAAACATGGAAATATTTACACAGCTGTCTGTTTAAACATGGAAATATGTGCACTGCAATCTGTGTGAAGATGGAAATATCTACACCGCAATCTTTGCAAATATGGAAATATCTACACCTCTATCTCTGTAAACATGGAAATATCTACACCACTCTCTGTATAAACATGGAAATTTCTACACCGCTATCTGTATAAACATGGAAATATCAACACCACAATCTGTATAAACATGGATATATCTACACAGCTATCTGTATAAACATGGAAATATCTACACCAATATCTGTATAAACATGTATATATCTACACAGCTATCTGTATAAACATGGAAATATCTACACCAATATCTGTATAAACATGGAAATATCTACTCCGCTATCTGTATAAATATGGAAATATCTACACCACTATCTCTATATACATGGAAATGACTACACCGGTATCTGTATAAACATGGAAATATCTACATGGCCATCTCCATAAACATGGAACTATCTACACTGACATCTGTATAAACATGGAAATACCTACACCACTATCTGAATAAACATGGAAATATCAACACCACTGTCATTATAAACATGGAAATACCTACACCACCATCTCTATACACATGGAAATATTTACACCGCTATCTCTCTAAACATAGAAATATCAACACCGCCATCTCTGTAAACATGGAAATATCTACACCGCCTTCTGAATGAACATGGAAATATCAACACCGCCATCTGTATAAACATGGAAATATCTAAACTGCCATCTCAGGAAAATGGAAATATTTACACCACGATCTGTATAAACATGGAAATATGAACATCGCTACCTCTATAAAAATGGAAATATCTACACGGCTCTCTGTATAAACATAGAAACATCTACAACACGATCTCTATAAACAAGGAAATTTCTCCACCGCTATCTGTATAAACATGGAAATATCTACATCACCATTTGTATAAACATGGAAATATCTACACAGTCATCTCTATAAAAATGGAAATATCTACACCACCATCTCTATAAACATGAAAATACCTACACCGCCATCTCCATAAACATGGAAAAATCTACACCGCTGTCTATATAAACATGGAAATCACAACACAGCTATCTGTATAAACATGGAAATACCTAAACCACTATCTCTATAAACATGGAAATATCTATAATGATATCTGTGTAAACATGGAAATATCTACAACGCTATCTGAATAAACATGGAAATATCCACACCGCAATCAGTTCAAGGATGTAAATATCTACACCGCTATCTGTGTAAACATGGTAATACCTACACCGCTATCTGTATAAACATGGAAATATCTACACTAATATCTGTATAAACATGGAAATATCTACACCGCCATCTCTATACACATTTAAATACCTACACCGCTGTCTCTATAAACATAGAAATATCTACACCACCATCTCTGTAAACATGGAAATATCTAAACTGCCATCTGAGGATAATGGAAATATCTACACAACGATCTGTATAAACATGGATATATGTACACTGCTACCTGTATAAACATGGAACTATCTACACTGCTATCTGTATAAACATGGAAATATCTACACAACTATCTCTATAAACATGGAAATAACTACACCGCCATCTCTATAAACATAGAAATATCTACACCGCTATCTCTATAAACATAGAAATATCTACACCGCCATCTCTATAAACATGGAAATATCTACACCGCAATCTCTATAAACATGGATATATCTACACGGCCATGTATATAAACATGAAAATATCTACACCGCCATCTCCATAAACATGGAAATATCTACACCGCCATCTGTATAAACATGGAAACATCTACATCGCTATCTGTATAAAGATGGAAATATCTACACCGCTATCTCTATAAACATGGAAATATCTACACCACTATTTGTATAAAGTTGGAAATATCTACACCGCTATCTGTATAAACATGGAGATAACTTCACCGCCATCTGTATAAACATGGAAATACCTACACAGTCATCTGTATAAACATGGAAATATCTACACCGCCATCTCTATAAACATGAAAACGTCTACACCGCCATCTTCAGAAACATGGATGTATCTACACCGTCATCTGTAAAATCATGGAAATATCTACACCACTATCTGTATAAACATGGAAATATCTTCACTGCTATCTGTATAAACATGGAAATATCTACACCGCCATCTGTATAAAGATGGAAATATCTACACCGTAATCTGTATAAATTTGGAAATACCTACACCGCTATCTCTATAGACATGGAAATATCTACACCGCTACCTGTAAAAACATGGAAATATCTACACTGCCATCTGTATAAAGATGGAAATATCTACACCGCGACCTGTATAAACATGGAAATATCTACAACGCTATCTGTATAAACTTGGAAATACCAACACCGCTATCTGTATAAACATGGAAATATCTACACCGCTATCTCTATAAACATGAGTATACTTACACCACGATCTCTATAAACATGGAAATATTTACACCGCTATCTCTATAAACATAGAACTAACTACACCGCCATCTCTATAAACATGGAAATATCTACACAGCCGTCTGCCTAAACTTGGAAATATCTACACAGACATCTGTATAAACATGGAAATATCTACACCGCCATCTCTATAAACATGAAAATATCTACACCGCCATCTTCTGAAACATGGATGTATCTACACCGCCATCTGTATAAACATGGAAATATCTTCAGAACAATCTGTATAAACATGGAAATATCTTCACTGCCATCTGTATAAACATGGAAATATCTACACCGCCATCTGTATAAAGATGGAATTACCTACACCGCAATCTGTATAAATATGGAAATACCTACACCGCTATCTCTGTAGACATGGAAATATCTACACCGCTATCTGTATAAACATGGAAATATCTACACTGCCATCTGTATAAAGATGGAAATATCTACACCGCGAGCTGTATAAACCTGGAAATATCTACACGGCTATCTGTATAAACTTGAAAATAGTTACAACACCATCTCCGTAAACATGGAAATATTTACACCGCTTTCAATATAAACATAGAAATAACTACACAGCCACCTCTATAAACATGGAAATATCTACACCGCCATCTGCATAAACATTGAAATATCTAAACAGACATCTGTAGAAAGATGGAAATGTCTACAAAGCGATTTGTATAATCATGGGAATTTCTACACCGCTACCTGTATAAACGTGGAAATATCTACATCGCTATCGATATAAACATGAAAATATCTACACCGACATCTGTATAAACATGGAAATACCAACACAGTCATCTGTATAAACATGGAAATATCTACATCACCATCTGTATAAACATGCAAATATCTACACGGAAATCTGTATAAACATGGAAATATCTAGACAGTCATCTCTATAAACATGGAAATATCTACACTGCTATCTGTGTAAACATGGAAAAACCGACACCGCTATCTGTATAACATGGAAATATCTGCAACGCTATCTTTTTAAACATGGAAATATCTGCAACTCTATCTGTGTAAACATCGAAATAACTACACGGCTATCTGTGTAAACATGGAAATATCCGCACCGCTATCTGTATAAAGATGGAAATATCTACACCACAATCTGAAAAAGTTGGAAATATCTACACGGCTCTCTGTATAAACGTGGAAATATCTACACCGATATCTGTATGAACATGGAAATATGTACACCGCTATCTTTATAAACAAGGAAATATCTACACCGCCATCTGTATAAACATGGAAATATCTACACCGCCATTTGTATAAACATGGAAATATCTACACTGCTATCTGTATAAATACGGAAATATCTACACCGCAATATCTATAAACATGGAAATATATAAACCACTATCTTCATAAAACTGGAAATATCTCCACCGTTATCTCTATTATCATGGAAATATCTATGCCGCCATCTGTATAAACATGCAAATACCTACACAGTCATCTGCATAAACATGGAAATATCTACACCACCATCTCTATAAACATGGAAATATCTGCACCACTATATCTATATATATGGAAATATCTACACAGCCATCTGTATGAACATGGAAATATCTTCACTGCTGTCTCTATAAACATGGAAATATCTATACCGCTATCTGTGTAAACAAGGAAATATCTACACCGCTATCTGTATAAACATAGAATTATCTCCACCGCTATCTGTATAAACATGGAAATATCTCCACCGCTATATGTATAAACATGGAAATACCTACACCTGTATCTGTATCAACATGGAAATACCTAAACCGCTATCTGTATAAACAATGAAATATCTACAACGCTATCTGTGTAAACATGGAAATATCTACACAGCTATCTGTGTAAACTTGGAAATATGTACACCGCTATCTCTGTAAACATGGAAATATCTACAACGCTATCTGTGTAAACATGGAAATATTTACAACGCTATCTGAGTAAACATGGAAATATCTACACAGCTATCTGTAAAACGTGGAAATATCTACACAGCTGTCTGTATAAACGTGGAAATATCTAAACCGCTATCTGTATAAATGTGGAAATATCTTCAATGCTATCTGTATAAACGTGGAAATATCTACATCGCTATCTGTATAAACGTGGAAACACCTTCACTTCAATCTCTATAAACCTGGAAATATCTACACCGCTATCTGTATCAACATGGAAATAACTACACCGCTATCTGTATAAACATGGAAATATCTACAATGCCATCTCTGTAAGCATGGATATACCTGCACAGCTCTCTGTGTAACTTGGAAATATCTACACCGCTATCTGTGTAAAGTTGGTAATATCTACAGCGCAAACTGTGCAAAGATGGAAATATCTACTCTGCTATCTCTGTAAACAAGGAAATATCTACTCCGCTTTCTGTATAAACATGGAAATATCTACACTGCCATCTGTCTAAACATGGAAATATCTACAGCGCCATCTGTATGAACATGGAAATATCTACAGCGCTATCTCTGTAAACATTGAAATATCTACACTGCCATCTTTAAAAATATGGAATTATCTACCCAGTTATCTGTATAAACATGGATATATCTACAACACCATCTCTATAAACATGGAAATATCTACAATGCGATCTGTATTCACATGGAAATATCTACAAAGCCATCTGTGTAAACATGGAAATATCTACACCTCTATCTCCATCAACATGGAAATACCTACACCGCTATCTCTATAAAAATGGAAATATGTACACTGCCATCTGTATAAAAATGGAAATAATTACAAAGTTATCTGTATAAACAAGGAAATATCTACACCGCCATCTGCATATCCATGGAAATATCTATGCTGCCATCTGTATAAACTTGGAAATATCTACACGGCCATCTGAGTATAGATGGAAATATCAACGCTGCCATCTGTACAAACATGGAAATACCTACACCGCTATCTCTATAAACATGTAAATATCTACACTGCCATCTGTAAAAACATGGAAGTACCTATACAGTCATCTGTATAAACATGGGAATATCTACACCACCATCTG
Source organism: Pan troglodytes (assembly GCF_028858775.2). NCBI lineage: Eukaryota > Metazoa > Chordata > Mammalia > Primates > Hominidae > Pan > Pan troglodytes. Next base: position 1,547,202 of record NC_072411.2, read on the forward strand.
TATAAACATGGAAATATCTACAATGCCATCTGTATACACATGGAAATATCTACACAGCCATCTGTATAAACATGTAAATATCTACACTTCTATCTCTATAAACATGGTAATATCTACACCGCCATCTCAATAAACATGAAAATATCTACACTGCCATCTCCATAAACATGGAACTATCTACTCCGCCATCTGTATAAACATGGAAACACCTACACCGCCATCTGTGTGAATAAGGAAATATCTACAATGCCATCTGTATAAAGATATAAATATCTGCACCGCGAGCTGTATAAACATGGAAATATCTACATCGCCATCTGTAGAAACTTGGAAATAGCAACACTGCTATCGGTATAAACATGGAAATATCTACAATGCCATTTACATAATCATGGAAATATCTACACCGCTATGTCTATAAACATGGCAATATCTACACCGCTATCTCTATAAACATGGAAATATCTACACCGCCATCTGCATATCCATGGAAATATCTGCAACTCCATCTGTATAAAGATGGAAATATCTGCACCGCTATCTCTATAAACATGGAAATATCTACACAGCCATCTGTATAAACATTTAAATATCTCCATCGCTATCTGTATAAACACGGAAATACTTACACGGCTATCTGTATAAACATGGAATTATCTACAACGCTACCCCAATAAACATGGAAATACCAACACCGCTATACATATAAACATGGAAATATCTACACCGCTACCTGTATAAACCTGGAAATAACTACACCGGTATCACTATAAACTTGGAAAAACCTACACCGCTATCTCTATAAACATGGAAATATCTACACCGCCATCTCTATGACCTAGGAAATATCTACACCGCCATCTGCATAAACATGGAAATATCTACACCGCCATCTTTATAAACATGGAAATATCTACACGGCTATCTGTATAAACATGGAAATATCTGCAACACTATCTGTGTAAACATTGAAATATCTTCATCGCTATCTGTGTAAACATGGAAATATCTACTCTGCTATCTGTTTAAAGATGCAAATATCTTCACACCTCTCTGTATAAACATGGAAATGTCAACATCGCTATCTGTATAAAGATGAAAATATCTACACCGCTATCTGTAAAAACATGGAAATATCTAAACCGCCATCTCCATAAATATGGAAATATCTACACCGCTATCTCTATAAACCTGGAAATATCTACGCTGCTATGTGTATAAACGTGGAAATATCTACAACGCTAACTCTGTAAATATGGAAATATCTACACCGCTATCTGTATAAACATGGAAATATCTACACCGCTATCTGAATAAATTTGGAAATATCTACACCGCTATCTCTATAAACATGGAAAAATCTACAACACTATCTGTGTAAACATGGAAATAACTACACAGCTATCTGTGTAAACTTGGAAATATCTACACCGCTATCTGTGTAAAGATGGAAATATCAACACCGCAATCTGTGCAAAGATGGAAATATCTACAATGCTATCTCTGTAAACATGGACATATCTGCACCGCTATCTGTATAAACATGGAAATATCTATGCCGCTATCTGTATAAACATGGTAATATCTACAACGCCGTCTGTATAAACATGGAAATATCTACACCGCTATCTGTATAAACATGGAAACATCTACACCACGATCTGTATAAAAATGGAAATATCAACACTGCTATCTGTGGAAAGATGGAAATGTCTACACCGCGATCTGTATAAACTTGGAAATATCTACACCGCTACTTGTATAAACATGGAAATATCTACACCGCTATCTGTATAAACATGGAAACATCTACACCACGATCTGTATAAAAATGGAAATATCTACACCGCTATCTCTATAAACATGGAAATGTCTACACCACTGTCTGTATAAACATGGAAATATCTACAAGGCTAACTCTATAAATATGGAAATACCTAAACCGCCTTCTGTATAAACATGGAAATAACAACACAGTCATCTGTATAAACATGGAAATATCTACAGCGCCATCTGTGAAAACATGGAAATACCTACACCGCCATCAGTATAAACATGGTAATATCTCGACCGCTATCTGTATAAACATGGAATTATCTCCACTGCTATCTGTATAAACATGGAAATATCTACACCACGATCTGTATAAACATGGAAATATCTCCACCGGTTTCTCTATAAACATGGAAACATATACACCGCTATCTGTATAAACATGGAAATATATACACCGCTATCTGTATAAACATGCAAATATCTACAACGCTATCTGTGTAAACATGTAAATATCTACTCCGCTATCTTTGTAAAGTAGGAAATATCTACACCGCAATCTGTGCAAAGATTTAAATATCTACACCGCTATCTGTGTAAACGTGGTAATATCCACACCACTCTCTGTATAAACATGGAAATATCTACACTGCTATCTGTATAAACATGGAAATATCTACACCGCCATCTGTAAAAACGTGGAAATATCTACAACACTATCTGAATAAACATGGAAATATCTACACTGCTAACACTATAAACATGGAAATATCTACTCCGGTATCTCTATGAGCATGGAAATATCTACACCGCTATCTGTATAAACAAGGAAATAACTCCACCGCTATCTGTATAAACATTGAAACACCTACACAGCTATGTCTATAAACGTGGAATTATCTACACCGATATCTGTTTAAACATGGAAATGTCTACAATGCTATCTGTGTAAACATGGAAATATCTACACCGCTATCTGTGTAAAGATGGAAATATCTGCTCCACAATCTGTGCAAATATGGAAATATATACAACGCTATCTCTATAAACATGGAAATAACTTCACCGCTATCTGTAAAAACATGGAAATATCTACACCGCTACCTCTATAATCATGGAAATGTGTACACCGCCATCTGTAGAAACATGGAAATATCTACACAGTCATCTGTATATATACGGAAATATCTACAACACCATCTCTATAGACATGGAAATATCTACACGACCATGTGTATACACGTGGAAATATCTACACAGCCAGCAGTATAAACTTGGGAATATCTGCACCGCTATCTGTATACACATGGAAATACCTACACCCCTATCTCTAAAAACATGGAAATAACTACACCGCTATCTGTATAAAAATGGAAATATCTACACCACTATCTGCATAAACATGGAAATTACTACACTGCCATCTATATAAAGATGGAAATATCTACACTGCGAGCTGTATAAACATGGAAATATCTACACAGCTATGTGTATAAACATGGAAATACCAACACCAATATCTGTATAAACCTGAAAATATCTACAGCGCTGACTGTAAACATGGAAATATCTACCCCACTATCTCTATAAACATGGAAATACCTTCACGGCCATCTTTATAAACATGGAATTATCTACACCACTATCTCTATAAACATAGAAATACCTACAACGCAATCCCAGTAAACATGGAAATATCTACACCGCCATCTGCATAAACATGTAAATATCTACACCACGATCTGTGTAAAAATGGAAATATCTACACCGCGATCTGTATAAACGTAGAAATATCTACACTGCCATCTGTAGAAAGATGGAAATATCTACACCGTGATCTGTAAAAACATGGAGATATCTACAGTTCTTCCTGTATAAACATGGAGATATCTACACCGCTATCTGAATAAATATGGAAATATCCACACCGCTATCTCTATAAACATGGAAATGTCTACACGGCTATCTGTATAAACATGGAAATATCTACATGGTTATCTGTATGAACTTGGAAATATGTACACTGCCTTCTGTATATACATGGAAATACCTACACCGTCATCTGTATAAACATGAAAATATCTACACCACTATCTGTATAAACATGGAAATATCTACACTGCCATCTGTATAAACATGGAAATATCCTCACAGCCATCTCTATAAACATGGAAATATCTACACCGCTATCCCTATAAACATGGAAATATCGACACCGATATCTGTATAAACATGGAAATATCTACACCTACATCTGTATAAACATGGAAATATCTACAATGCCATCTGAATACACATGGAAAAGACTACACAGTCATCTGTATAAACATGGAAATATCTACTCCGCTATCTCTATATACATGGAAAAACTATACCACTATCTGCGTAAACGTGGAAATATCTACACGGATATCTGCATAAACATGGAAATACATACACTGACATCTCTATAAAGATGGAAATACCTACACCGCGAGCTGTATAAACATGGAAATATCTACAACGCTATCTGTATATACATGGACATACCAACACGACTATCTCTATAAACGTGGAAATATCTACACCGCTATCTGTATAAATATGGAAATATCTATACCGCTATCTCTATAAACATGGAAATACCTACACCGTCATCTTTATGAACATGGAAATATCTACATCGCTATCTCTATAAACATGAAAATGTCTTCACCGCTATCTGTAAAAACATGGAATTATCTACATGGCCATCTCTATAAACATGGAAATATCTACGCCGCCATCTGTATAAACATGGAAATACCTACACAGTCATCTGTATGAACATGGAAATATCTACACAACTATCTGTATAAACATGGAAATATCTACACTGCCATCTGTATAAACATGGAATTATCTACAAAGACATCTGTATAAACATGGAAATATCTACACCGCCATCTGTATAAACATGGAAATATCTACACAGTCATCTGTATAAACATGGAAATATCTGCACCAGCATGTCTATAAACCTGGAAATATCTAGACTGCCATCTTTATAAACGTGGAAATATCTACACAGCCATCTGTATAAAGATGGAAATACCTACACTGCTTTCTCTATACACATGGAAATAATTACACAGCTATCTCTATAAACATGGAAATATCTATACTGCCATCTATATAAGCCTGGAAATATCTGCACCGCCATCTTTATAAACATGAAAATATCTACACCGCCATCTCCATAAACATTGAACTATCTACTCCACCATCTGTGAAAAAATGGAAATATCTTAACAGCTATCTCTATAAACATGGAAATATCTACACTGCCATCTGCATAAAGATGGAAATATCTACACCACTACCTGTATAAACATGGAAATATCTACACCACTATCTGTATAAACATGCAAATATCTACACCGCGATCTCTATAAATATGGAAATATCTACACCGCTATCTCTATAAACATGGAAATGTCTACACCGCTATGTGTATAAACATGGAAATATCTACACGGCTAAGTCTATAAATATTGAAATATCTAAGCTGCCTTCTATATAAACATGCAAATAACTACACAGTCATCTGTATAAACATGGAAATATCTGCACCGCCATCTGTGAAAACATGGAAATATCTACACCGCCATGTGTAAAAACATGGAAATATCTCCACCGCCATCTGTATAAACATGGAAATATCTCCACCGCTATCTGTATAAACATGGAAATATCTCCACCGCTGTCTGTATAAACATGGAAATATCTGCACCGCGATCTCTCTAAAAATGGAAATATCTACCCCGACATCTGTATAAACATGGAAATATCTACAGCGCCATCTGTATAAACATGGAAATATCTACACCGCCATCTGTACACACATGGAAATATCTACACAGCCATCTGTATAAACATGGAAATACCTACACTGCTATCTCTATAAACATGGAAATATCTACACCGCTATCTGTACAAACATGGAAATATCTACATCGCTATCTGTATAAACAGGGATGTATCTCCACAGCTATCTGTATAAACACGGAAATATCTATACCGCTATCTGTATAAACATGGAAATATCTACACCGCTATCTGTATAAACATGGAAATATCTACAACGCTATCTGTGTAAAAATGGAAATATCTACACAGCTATCTGTGTAAACTTGGAAATATCTACACAGCTATCTGTGTAAAAATGGAAATATCTACACAGCTATCTGTGTAAACTTGGAAATATCTACACAGCTATCTGCGTAAACATGGAAATATCTACACGGCAATCTGTGCAAAGATGGAAATAACTACACCGCTATCTCTGTAAACATGGAAATATCTACACCGCAACCTGTATAAACATGGAAATATCTACACCGCTGTCTGTACAAACAAGGAAATACCTACACTGCCATCTGTAGAAACATGGAAATATCTACACCGCAATCTGTATAAACATGGAAATACCTACACCGCTATCTGTATAAACATGGAAATATCTACACTTCTATCTCTATAAACATGGAAATATCTACACCGCCATCTCTATAAACATGGAAATATCTAAACCGCGATCAGTATAAACATGGAAATATCTACACCGCCATGTGTATAGACATGGAAATAACTGCACCCCTATCTGTATAAACATGGAAATATCCACAGCGCTATCTCTATAAACATGGAAAAATCAACACCGCTATCTCTATGAACATGGAAATATCTACACCGCCATCTCTATAAACATGGAAATATCTACACCGCGATCAGTATAAACATGGAAATATCTACAGCGCTATCTGTACAAACATGGAAATATCTCCACTGCTATCTCTTTAAACATCGAAATATCTCCACCGCCATCTGTATAAACATGGAAATACTTACAAAGTTATATGTATAAACATGGAAATATCTACACCGCCATCTGTATAAACATGGCAATATCTACACAGCCATGTGTACATACATGGATAGATCTACACCGCTCTCTATATAAACATGGAAATAACTACACCGCTTTCTCTACATACATGGAAAGAATTACACCGCCATCTACATATCCATAGAAATATCTGTGCCGCCATCTGCATAAACATGGGAATATCTACACGTTCATCTGTGCATAGATGGAAATATCAACACCGCCATCTGTACAAACATGGAAATATCTGCAACGCTATCTGTATAAACATGGAAATATTTAGACCGCGGTCTGTATAAACATGCTAATATCTTCACCGATATCTGTATAAACATGGAAATATCTACACCGCTATCTCTATAAACATGGAAATATCTACACCGTGATCTGTGTAAACATGGAAATATCTACACTGCTAACTCTATAAACATGGAAATATCTACAATGCCATCTGTAAAAACATGGAAATACCTATACAGTCATCTGTATAAACATGGAAATATCTACACCACCATCTGTATAAACATGGAAATATCTACAATGCCATCTGTATACACATGGAAATAACTACACGGCAATCTGTGTATAGATGGAAACATCAACACCGCCATCTGTACAAACATGGAAATATATACACCGCTATCTCTATAAACATGGAAATAACTACACTGCGGTCTGTATAAACATGAAAATATCCACATCGGTATCTGTATAAACATGAAAATATCTACACCACGATCTGTATAAACATGGAAATATTTACACCACTATCTGTATAAACATGGAAATATCTGCAGCGCTATCTCTGTAAACATGGAAATATCTACAAAGCCATCTGTATAAACATGGAAATACCTACACAGACATGTGTAGGAACATGGAAATATCTACACTGCCATCTGTGTAAACGTAGAAATATCTACACAGCCCTCTGTATAAATATGGAAATATCTGCATAGGCATCTGTATAAACATGGAAATATGTGCACCGCTATCTGTATAAACATGGAAGTACCTACAACGCTGTCTCTATAAACATGGAAATATGTACACCTCTATGTGTATAAACATGGAAATATCTCCACTGCTGTCTGTATAAACATGGAAATATCTACACCGCGATCTGTATAAACATGGAAATAACTACACCACTATCTGTATAAACATGGAAATATCTCCACTGCTATCTCTAAAAACATCGAAATATCTACACTGCCATCTGTATAAACATGGAAATACTTACAAAGTTATCTGTATAAACATGGAAATATCTACACCGCCATTTGTATAAACATGGAAATATCTACACAGCCATGTGTACATACATGGAAATATCTACACTGCTCTCTATATAAACACGGAAATAACTACACCACAATCTCTATATACATGGAAATATCTACATCGCCATCTACATATCCATAGAAATATCTGCGCCGCCATCTGTATAAACATGGAAATATCTATACGGTTATCTGTGTACACATGGAAATATCAACACCGCCATCTGTGCAAACATGGAAATATCTACACCGCGGTCTGTATAAACATGGAAATATCTACACCGCTATCTGTATAAACATGGAAATATCTACACCGCTGTCTCTATAAACATGGAAATATCTAAACCTTGATCTGTATTAACATGGAAATATTTACCCCGCTATCTGTATAAACATGGAAATTTCTACACCGTTATCTGTATTAATATGGAAATATCTACACCGCTATCTCTATAAACATGGAAATATCTACACCGCCATCTGTATAAACATGGAAATACCTATACAGTCATCTGTGTAAACATGGAAATATCTACACCACCATCTGTATAAACATGGAAATATCTACAATGCCATCTGTATACACATGGAAATACCTACATGGCAATCTGTGTATAGATGGAAACATCAACACCGCCATCTGTACAAACATGGAAATACCTACACTGCTATCTCTATAAACATGGAAATATCTACACTGCGGTCTGTATAAACATGGAAATATCTACACCGGTATCTGTATAAACATGGAAATATCTACTCCACGATCTGTATAAACATGGAAATATTTACACCGCTATCTGTAGAAACATGGAAACATCTGCACCGCTATCTCTATAATCATGGAAATATCTACAAAGCCATCTGTATAAACATGGAAATACCTACAGAGTCATGTGTAGGAACATGGAAATAACTACACTGCCATCTGTATAAACATGGAAATATCTACACAGCCCTCTGTATAAATATGGAAATATCTGCATAGGCATCTCTATAAACATGGAAATCTCTGCACCGCTATCTGTATAAATATGGAAATATCTACACCGCTGTCTCTATAAACATGGAAATATGTAGACCGCTATGTGTATAAACTTGGTAATATCTACAATGCCATCTGTAGAAAGATGGAAATATCTACACCGCAATCTGCGTAAACATGAAAATATCTCCACTTCTGTCTGTATAAACATGGAAATATCTACATCACTATCTGTATAAACATGGAAATATCTACACCGCTATCTGTATAAACATGGAAATACCTATACCGCGATCTGTATAAACATGGAAATACCTACACCGCCATCTGTATAAACAAGGAAATACCTACAAAGTCATCTGTATAAATATGGAAATATCTACACAGCCATCTGTATAAACATGGAAATATCTACACAGCCATCTGTATATACATGGAAATATCTACACGGCTATCTGTATAAACATGGAAATAACTACACCGCTATTTGTATAAACAAGGAAATTTCTACAGCGTGATCTGTATAAACATGGAAATATCTACACTGCCGTCTCCATAAAGATGGAAATAACTACACCGCTATTTGTATAAACAAGGATATATCTACACCGCCATTTGTTTAAACATGGAAATGTATTCACAGACATCTGTTTATACATGGAAATATCTACACCGCTATCTGCATAAACATGATAATAACTACACCGCTATCTGTAAAAATGTGGAAATATTTGCACCGCTATCCCTATAAACATGGTAATATCAACACCGCGATCTTTATAAACATGGAAAAATCTACACCATGATCTGTATATACATGGAAATATCTACACCGTGATCTGTATAAACATGGAAATATCTACACAGCTATCTCTATAAACATGGAAATATCTACACCGCCATCTGTATAAACTTGGAAATATCCACACAGCTATCTCTATAAACACGGAAAAATCAACACCGCTATCTCTATGAACATGGAAATATCTACACCGCCATCTCTATAAACATGGAAATATCTACACCACGATCAGTATAAAAATGGAAATATCTACACCGCTATCTGTATAAACATGGAAATATCTCCACTGCTATCTCTATAAACATCGAAATATCTACACCGCCATCTGTATAAACATGGAAATACTTACAAAGTTATCTGTATAAACATGGAAATATCTACACCGCCATCTGTATAAACATGGAAATATCTACAAAGCCATGTGTATATACATGGAAATATCTACACCGCTATGTATATAAACATGGAAATAACTACACCGCTATCTGTATAAACATGGAAATATCTACACCGCCATCTACATATCCATGGAAATATCTGTGCCGCCATCTGTATAAACATGGAAATATCAACACGGTCATCTGTGTATAGATGGAAATAACAACACCGCCATCTGTACAAACATGGAAATATCTTCCCCGCTATCTGCATAAACATGGAAATATCTACACCGCGGTCTGTAGAAACATGGAAATATCTACACCGCTATCTCTATAAACATGGAAATATCTACACCGCTTTCTCTATAAACATGGAAATATCTACACCGTGATCTGTATAAACATGGAAATATTTACACCGCTATCTGTATAAACATGGGAATTCCTTCACCGTTATCTGTATAAAAATGGAAATATCTACAATGCCATCTGCATACACATGGAAATACCTACACGGCAATCTGTGTATAGATGGAAACATCAACACCGCCATCTGTACAAACTTGGAAATATCTACACTGCTATCTCTATAAACATGGAAATATCTATACCGCTATCTGTATAAACATGGAAATATCTGCACCGCTATCTTTATAAACATGGAAATAACTACACCGCGGTCTGCAGAAACATGGAAATATCTACACCGCTATCTGTATAAACATGGAAATATCTACACCGCTATCTCTATAAACGTGGAAATATCTACACCGTGATCCGTATAAACACGGAAATATTTACACCGCTATCTGTATAAACATGGAAACTTCTACACCGTTATCTGTATAAATATGGAAATATCTACACCTCTATCTCTATAAACTTGGAAATATCTACACCGCCATCTCTATAAACATGGAAATAACTATACAGTCGTCTGTGTAAACATGGAAATATCTACACCACCATCTGTATAAACATGGAAATATCTACAGTGCCATCTGTATACACATGGAAATACCAACACGGCAATCTGTGTATAGATGGAAACATCAACACCGCCATCTGTACAAACATGGAAATATCTACACTGCTATCTCTATAAACATGGAAATATCTACACTGTGGTCAGTATAAACATGGAAGTATCTACACCAGTATCTGTATAAACATGGAAATATCTACACCACGATCTGTATAAACATGGAAATATATACACCGCTATCTGAATAAACATGGAAATATCTGCACCACTATCTCTATAAACATGGAAATATCTACAAAGCCATCTGTATAAACATGGAAATAGCTACACAGTCATGTGTAGGAACATGGAAAGATCTACACTGCCATCTGTATAAACATAGAAATATCTACACAGCCCTCTGTATAAGTATGGAAATATCTGCATAGGTATCTGTATAAACATGGAAATATGTGCCCTGCTGTCTGTATAAACATGGAAATACCTACACCGCTGTCTCTATAAACATGGAAATATGTACACCGCTATGTGTATAAACATGGAAATATCTCCACTGCTGTCTGTAAAAACATGGAAATATCTCCACCATTATCTGTATAAACATGGAAATATCTGTAGCGCAATCTGTATAAACATTGAAATATCTACACTGCCATCAGTAAAAACATGGAAATATCTACACAGTCATCTGAATAATCATGGAAATATCTACACCGCAATCTGTATAAACATGGAAATATCTACAGCGCTATCTTTATAAATATGAAATATCTAAACCGCTATCTCTATAAAAATGGAAATATCTACACTGCTATCTGTATAAACATGGAAATATCCTCACTGCTATCTCTATGAACATGGATATATCTACACCGCTATCTCTATAAACATGGAAATATCTACACCGCGATCTGTATAAACATGGAAATATCTACACCGCGATCTGTATAAACATGGAAATATCTACACAGCTATCTGTATAAACAGGGAAATATCTACACAGCTATCTCTATAAACATGGAAATATCTACACCGCCATCTGTATAAACATGTAAATACTTACAAAGTCATCTGTATAAACATGGAAATATCTACAGAGCCATCTGTATAAACATGGAAATATCTACACACCCATCTGTATATACATGGAAGTATCTACACCGCTATCTGAATAAACATGGAAATAACTACACCGCTATTTGTATAAACAAGGAAATATCTACACCGCCATTTGTTTAAACATGGAAATGTATACACAGACATCTGTTTATACATGGAAATATCTACACCGTTATCTGTATAAACATGAAAATAACTACACCGCTATCTGTATAAATGTGGAAATATTTGCACCGCTATCCCTATAAACATCGTAATATCAACACCGCGATCTTTATAAACATGGAAATATCTACACCATGATCTGTATAAACATGGAAATATCTACACCGTGATCTGTATAAACATGGAAATATCTACACAGCTATCTCTATAAACACGGAAAAATCAACACCGCTATCTCTATGAACATGGAAATATCTACACCGCCATCTCTATAAACATGGAAATATCTACACCACGATCAGTATAAACATGGAAATATCTACACCGCTATCTGTATAAACATGGAAATATCCCCACTGCTATCTCTATAAACATCGAAATATCTACACCGCCATCTGTATAAACATGGAAATACTTACAAAGTTATCTGTATAAACATGGAAATATCTACACCGCCATCTATATAAACATGGAATTATCTACACAGCCATGTGTATATACATGGAAATATCTACACCGCTATGTATATAAACATGGAAATAACTACACCGCTATCTGTATAAACATGGAAATATCTACGCCGCCATCTACATATCCATGGAAATATCTGCGCCGCCATCTGTAAAAACATGGAAATATCTACACGGTCATCTGTGTATAGATGGAAATATCAACACCGCCATCTGTACAAACATGGAAATATCTGCACCGCTATCTGTATAAACTTGGAAATACCTACACCGCGGTCTGTAGATACATGGAAATATCTACACCGCTATCTGTAGAAACATGGAAATATCTACACCGCTATCTGCATAAACTTGGAAATATCTACACAGCTATCTCTATCAACATGGAAATATCTACACCGCCATCTGTATAAACATGGAAATATCTACACCGCGATCTGTATAAACATGGAAATATCTACACTGCTATCTGTATAAACAAGGAAATATCTACACAGCTATCTCTATAAACATGGAAATATCTACACCGCCATCTGTATAAACATGTAAATACTTACAAAGTCATCTGTATAAACATGGAAATATCTACAGAGGCATCTGTATGAACATGGAAATATCTACACAGCCATCTGTATATACATGGAAGTATCTACACCGCTATGTGTATCAACATGGAAATAACTACACCGCTATTTGTATAAACAAGGAAATATCTACACCGCCATTTGTTTAAACATGGAAATGTATACACAGACATCTGTTTATACATGGAAATATCTACACCGCTAACTGTATAAACATGATAATAACTACACCGCTATCTGTATAAATGTGGAAATATTTGCACCGCTATCCCTATAAACATGGTAATATCAACACCGCGATCTTTATAAACATGGAAATATCTACACCATGATCTGTATAAACATGGAAATATCTACACCGTGATCTGTATAAACATGGAAATATCTACACAGCTACCTCTATAAACATGGAAATATCTACACCGCCATCGGTATAAACATGGAAATATCCACACAACTATCTCTATAAACACGGAAAAATCAACACCGCTATCTCTATGAACATGGAAATATCTACACCGCCATCTCTATGAAGATGGAAATATCTACACCACGATCAGTATAAACATGGAAATATCTACACCGCTATCTGTATAAACATGGAAATATCTCCACTGCTATCTCTATAAACATCGAAATATCTACACCGCCATCTGTATAAACATGGAAATACTTACAAAGTTATCTGTATAAACATGGAAATATCTACACCGCCATCTGTATAAACATGGAAATATCAACACAGCCATGTGTATATACATGGAAATATCTACACCGCTATGTATATAAACACGGAAATAACTACACCGCTATCTGTATAAACATGGAAATATCTACGCCGCCATCTACATATCCATGGAAATATCTGCGCCGCCATCTGTATAAACATGGAAATATCTACATGGTCATCTGTGTATAGATGGAAATATCAACACCGCCATCTGTACAAACATGGAAATATCTGCACCGCTATCTGTATAAACTTGGAAATATGTACACCGCGGTCTGTAGAAACATGGAAATATCTACACCGCTATCTGTATAAACATGGAAATATCTACACCGCTATCTGCATAAACTTGGAAATATCTACACAGCTATCTCTATCAACATGGAAATATCTACACCGCCATCTGTATAAACATGGAAATATCTACAAAGTCATCTGTATAAACATGGAAATATCTACAAAGCCATCTGTATAAACATGGAAATATCTACACTGCCATCTGTATATACATGGAAATATCTACACCGCTATCTGTATAAACATGGAAATAACTACACCGCTATTTGTATAAACAAGGAAATATCTACACCGTGATGTGGATAAACATGGAAATATTTACAACGCTATCTGTATAAACATGGAAATTTCTACACCGCCATCTGTATAAACATGGAAATACCTATACAGTCATCTGTGTTAACATGGAAATATCTACACCACCATCTGTATAAACATGGAAATATCTACAGTGCCATCTGTATACACATGGAAATACTTACACGGCAATCTGTGTATAGATGGAAACAACAACACCGCCATCTGTACAAACGTGGAAATATCTACATTGCTATCTCTATAAACATGGAAATATCTTCATTGTGGTCTGTATAAACATGGAAATATCTACACCGGTATCTGTAAAAACATGGAAATATCTACACCACGATCTGTATAAACATGGAAATATATGCAACGCAATCTGTATAAACATGGAAATATCTGCAAGGCTATCTCTATAGACATGGAAATATCTACAAAGCCATCTGTATAAACATGGGAATACCTACACAATCATGTGTAGGAACATTGAAATATCTACACTGCCATCTGTATAAACGTAGAAATATCTACACAGCCCTCTGTATAAATATGGAGATATCTGCATAGGCATCTGAATAAACATGGAAATATCTGCACCGCTATCTGTATAAACATGGAAATCCCTACACCGCTGTCTCTATAAACATGGAAATATGCACACCGCTATGTGTATAAACATGGAAATATCTCCACTGCTGTCTGTATAAACATGGAAATATCTACACCATTATCTGTTTAAACATGGAAATACCTACAGAGCCATCTCTATAAACATTGAAATATCTACACTGCCATCAGTAAAAACATGGAAATATCTACACAGTCATCTGAATAAACATGGAAATATCTACACCACCATCTGTATAAACATGGAAATACCTACAATGCCATGTGTATACACATGGAAATATCTACACAGACATCTGTATAAATATGGAAATATCTTCACGGCCATCTGTATAAACATGGAAATATCTACACTGCCATCTGTAGAAAGATGGAAATATGTACACCGCTATCTCTATAAATATGGAAATATCTACACCGCCATTTCCATACACATGAAAATATCTACACTGCCATCTCCATAAAGATGGAAGTATCTACTCCGCCATGTGTATAAACACGGAAATATCTACACCACCATCTGTGTAAACATGGAAATATCTACACCGCTATCTGTATAAACATGGAAATATCTACACCGCCATCTGCATGTCCATGGAAATATCTACACCGCCATTTGTGTAAACATGGAAATATCTGCACGGCCATCTGTTTATAGATGGAAACATCAACACCGCCACCTGTACAAACACGGAAATATCTGCACCGCTATCTGTATAAACATGGAAATATCTACACCGCTATCTGTATAAACATGGAAATATCTACACCGCTATCTCTATAAACGTGGAAATATCTACACAGCCATCTGTATAAACACGGAAATATTTTCACCGCTATCTGTATAAACATGGAAACTTCTACACCGTTATCTGTAAAAATATGCAAATATCAACACCTCTATCTCTATAAACTTGGAAATATCTACACCGCCATCTGTATAAACATGGAAATAACTATACAGTCATTTGTTAAACATGGAAATATCTACACCACCATCTGTATAAACATGGAAATATCTACAGTGCCATCTGTATACACATGGAAATACCTACACGGCAATCTGTGTATAGATGGAAACATCAACACCGCCATCTGTACAAACATGGAAATATCTACACTGCTATCTCTATAAACATGGAATTATCTACACTGCGGTCTGTATAAACATGGAAATATCTACACCAGTATCTGTATAAAAATGGAAATATCTACACCACGATCTGTATAAACATGGAAATATATACACCGCTATCTGTATAAACATGGAAATATCTGAACCACTATCTCTATAAACATGGAAATATCTACAAAGCCATCTGTATAAACATGGAAATACCTACACAGTCATGTGTAGGAATATGGAAATATCTACACTGCCATCTGTATAAACATAGAAATATCTGCACAGCCCTCTGTATAAGTATGGAAATATCTGCATAGGTATCTGTATAAACATGGAAATATGTGCACTTCTATTTGTATAAACATGGAAATACCTACACCGCTGTCTTTATAAACATGGAAATATGTACACCGCTATGTGTATAAACATGGAAATATCTCCACTGCTGTCTGTAAAAACATGGAAATATCTCCACCATTATCTGTATAAACATGGAAATATCTGCAGCGCAATCTCTATAAACACTGAAATATCTACACTGCCATCAGTAAAAACATGGAAATATCTACACAGTCATCTGAATAAACATGGAAATATCTACACCGCAATCTGTATAAACATGGAAATATCTACAGCGCTATCTGTATAAATATGAAATATCTAAACCGCTATCTCTATAAAAATGGAAATATCTACACTGCTATCTGTATAAACATGGAAATATCCTCACTGCTATCTCTATGAACATGGATATATCTACACAGCTATCTCTATAAACATGGAAATATCTACACCGCGATCTGTATAAACATGGAAATATCTACACCGCGATCTGTATAAACATGGAAATATCTACACTGCTATCTGTATAAAGAAGGAAATATCTACACAGCTATCTCTATAAACATGGAAATATCTACACCGCCATCTGTATAAACATGTAAATACTTACAAAGTCATCTGTATAAACATGGAAATATCTACAGAGGCATCTGTATGAACATGGAAATATCTACACAGCCATCTGTATATACATGGAAGTATCTACACCGCTATCTGTATCAACATGGAAATAACTACACCGCTATTTGTATAAACAAGGAAATATCTACACCGCCATTTGTTTAAACATGGAAATGTATACACAGACATCTGTTTATACATGGAAATATCTACACCGCTAACTGTATAAACATGATAATAACTACACCGCTATCTGTATAAATGTGGAAATATTTGCACCGCTATCCCTATAAACATGGTAATATCAACACCGCGATCTTTATAAACATGGAAATATCTACACCATGATCTGTATAAACATGGAAATATCTACACCGTGATCTGTATAAACATGGAAATATCTACACAGCTACCTCTATAAACATGGAAATATCTACACCGCCATCGGTATAAACATGGAAATATCCACACAACTATCTCTATAAACACGGAAAAATCAACACCGCTATCTCTATGAACATGGAAATATCTACACCGCCATCTCTATGAAGATGGAAATATCTACACCACGATCAGTATAAACATGGAAATATCTACACCGCTATCTGTATAAACATGGAAATATCTCCACTGCTATCTCTATAAACATCGAAATATCTACACCGCCATCTGTATAAACATGGAAATACTTACAAAGTTATCTGTATAAACATGGAAATATCTACAACATCATCTGTATAAACATGGAAATATCAACACAGCCATGTGTATATACATGGAAATATCTACACCGCTATGTATATAAACACGGAAATAACTACACCGCTATCTGTATAAACATGGAAATATCTACGCCGCCATCTACATATCCATGGAAATATCTGCGCCGCCATCTGTATAAACATGGAAATATCTACATGGTCATCTGTGTATAGATGGAAATATCAACACCGCCATCTGTACAAACATGGAAATATCTGCACCGCTATCTGTATAAACTTGGAAATATCTACACCGCGGTCTGTAGAAACATGGAAATATCTACACCGCTATCTGTATAAACATGGAAATATCTACACCGCTATCTGCATAAACTTGGAAATATCTACACAGCTATCTCTATCAACATGGAAATATCTACACCGCCATCTGTATAAACATGGAAATATCTACAAAGTCATCTGTATAAACATGGAAATATCTACAAAGCCATCTGTATAAACATGGAAATATCTACACTGCCATCTGTATATACATGGAAATATCTACACCGCTATCTGTATAAACATGGAAATAACTACACCGCTATTTGTATAAACAAGGAAATATCTACACCGTGATGTGGATAAACATGGAAATATTTACAACGCTATCTGTATAAACATGGAAATTTCTACACCGTTATCTGTATAAATATGGAAATGTCTACACAACTATCTCTATAAACATGGAAATATCTACACCGCCATCTGTATAAACATGGAAATACCTATACAGTCATCTGTGTAAACATGGAAATATCTACACCACCATCTGTATAAACATGGAAATATCTACAGTGCCATCTGTATACACATGGAAATACTTACACAGCAATCTGTGTATAGATGGAAACAACAACACCGCCATCTGTACAAACTTGGAAATATCTACATTGCTATCTCTATAAACATGGAAATATCTTCATTGTGGTCTGTATAAACATGGAAATATCTACACCGGTATCTGTATAAACATGGAAATATCTACACCACGATCTGTATAAACATGGAAATATATACACCGCAATCTGTATAAACATGGAAATATCTGCAAGGCTATCTCTATAGACATGGAAATATCTACAAAGCCATCTGTATAAACATGGGAATACCTACACAATCATGTGTAGGAACATTGAAATATCTACACTGCCATCTGTATAAACGTAGAAATATCTACACAGCCCTCTGTATAAATATGGAGATATCTGCATAGGCATCTGAATAAACATGGAAATATCTGCACCGCTATCTGTATAAACATGGAAATCCCTACACCGCTGTCTCTATAAACATGGAAATATGCACACCGCTATGTGTATAAACATGGAAATATCTCCACTGCTGTCTGTATAAACATGGAAATATCTACACCATTATCTGTTTAAACATGGAAATACCTACAGAGCCATCTCTATAAACATTGAAATATCTACACTGCCATCTGTAAAAACATGGAAATATCTACACAGTCATCTGAATAAACATGGAAATATCTACACCACCATCTGTATAAACATGGAAATACCTACAATGCCATGTGTATACACATGGAAATATCTACACAGACATCTGTATAAATATGGAAATATCTTCACGGCCATCTGTATAAACATGGAAATATCTACACTGCCATCTGTAGAAAGATGGAAATATGTACACCGCTATCTCTATAAATACGGAAATATCTACACCGCCATCTCCATACACATGAAAATATCTACACTGCCATCTCCATAAAGATGGAAGTATCTACTCCGCCATGTGTATAAACACGGAAATATCTACACCACCATCTGTGTAAACATGGAAATATCTACACCGCTATCTGTATAAACATGGAAATATCTACACCGCCATCTGCATGTCCATGGAAATATCTACACCGCCATTTGTGTAAACATGGAAATATCTGCACGGCCATCTGTTTATAGATGGAAACATCAACACCGCCACCTGTACAAACACGGAAATATCTGCACCGCTATCTGTATAAACATGGAAATATCTACACCGCTATCTGTATAAACATGGAAATATCTACACCGCTATCTCTATAAACGTGGAAATATCTACACAGCCATCTGTATAAACATGGAAATATCTACAGTGCCATCTGTATACACATGGAAATACCTACACGGCAATCTGTGTATAGATGGAAACATCAACACCGCCATCTGTACAAACATGGAAATATCTACACTGCTATCTCTAGAAACATGGAAATGTCTACACTGCGGTCTGTATAAAAATGGAAATATCTACGCCGGTATCTGTATAAACATGGAAATATCTACACAACGATCTGTATAAACATGGAAATATATACACCGCTATCTGTATAAACATGGAAATATCTGAACCACTATCTCTATAAACATGGAAATATCTACAAAGCCATCTGTATAAACATGGAAATAGCTACACAGTCATGTGTAGGAACATGGAAATATCTACACTGCCATCTGTATAAACATAGAAATATCTACACAGCCCTCTGTATAAGTATGGAAATATCTGCATAGGTATCTGTATAAACATGGAAATATGTGCCCTGCTGTCTGTATAAACATGGAAATGCCTACACCGCTGTCTCTATAAACATGGAAATATGTACACCGCTATGTGTATAAACATGGAAATATCTCCACTGCTGTCTGTAAAAACATGGAAATATCTCCACCATTATCTGTATAAACATGGAAATATCTGTAGCGCCATCTCTATAAACATTGAAATATCTACACTGCCATCAGTAAAAACATGGAAATATCTACACAGTCATCTGAATAAACATGGAAATATCTACACCGCAATCTGTATAAACATGGAAATATCTACAGCGCTATCTTTATAAATATGAAATATCTAAACCGCTATCTCTATAAAAATGGAAATATCTACACTGCTATCTGTATAAACATGGAAATATCCTCACTGCTATCTCTATGAACATGGATATATCTACACCGCTATCTCTATAAACATGGAAATATCTACACCGCGATCTGTATAAACATCGAAATATCTACACCGCGATCTGTATAAACATGGAAATATCTACACTGCTATCTGTATAAACAGGGAAATATCTACACAGCTATCTCTATAAACATGGAAATATCTACACCGCCATCTGTATAAACATGTAAATACTTACAAAGTCATCTGTATAAACATGGAAATATCTACAGAGCCATCTGTATAAACATGGAAATATCTACACAGCCATCTGTATATACATGGAAGTATCTACACCGCTATCTGAATAAACATGGAAATAACTACACCGCTATTTGTATAAACAAGGAAATATCTACACCGCCATTTGTTTAAACATGGAAATGTATACACAGACATCTGTTTATACATGGAAATATCTACACCGTTATCTGTATAAACATGAAAATAACTACACCGCTATCTGTATAAATGTGGAAATATTTGCACCGCTATCCCTATAAACATGGTAATAACAACACCGCGATCTTTATAAACATGGAAATATCTACACCATGATCTGTATGAACATGGAAATATCTACACCGTGATCTGTATAAACATGGAAATATCTACACAGCTATCTCTATAAACACGGAAAAATCAACACCGCTATCTCTATGAACATGGAAATATCTACACCGCCATCTCTATAAACATGGAAATATCTACACCACGATCAGTATAAACATGGAAATATCTACACCGCTATCTGTATAAACATGGAAATATCCCCACTGCTATCTCTATAAACATCGAAATATCTACACCGCCATCTGTATAAACATGGAAATACTTACAAAGTTATCTGTATAAACATGGAAATATCTACACCGCCATCTATATAAACATGGAATTATCTACACAGCCATATGTATATACATGGAAATATCTACACCGCTATGTATATAAACATGGAAATAACTACACCGCTATCTGTATAAACATGGAAATATCTACGCCGCCATCTACATATCCATGAAATATCTGCGCCGCCATCTGTATAAACATGGAAATATCTACACGGTCATCTGTGTATAGATGGAAATATCAACACCGCCATCTGTACAAACATGGAAATATCTGCACCGCTATCTGTATAAACTTTGAAATACCTACACCGCGGTCTGTAGATACATGGAAATATCTACACTGCTATCTGTAGAAACATGGAAATATCTACACCGCTATCTGCATAAACTTGGAAATATCTACACAGCTATCTCTATCAACATGGAAATATCTACACCGCCATCTGTATAAACATGGAAATATCTACAAAGTCATCTGTATAAACATGGAAATATCTACAAAGCCATCTGTATAAACATGGAAATATCTACACTGCCATCTGTATATACATGGAAATATCTACACCGCTATCTGTATAAACATGGAAATAACTACACCGCTATTTGTATAAACAAGGAAAAATCTACACCGTGATGTGTATAAACATGGAAATATTTACACCGCTATCTGTATAAACATGGAAATTTCTACACCGTTATCTTTATAAATATGGAAATATCTACACCGCTATCTCTATAAACATGGAAATATGTACACCGCCATCTGTATAAACATGGAAATACCTATACAGTCATCTGTGTAAACATGGAAATATCTACATCACCATCTGTATAAACATGAAAATAACTGCACCGCTATCTCTACAAATATGGAAATATCTACACAGCCATGTGTATATACATGGAAATATCTACACCGCTATGTATATAAACATGGAAACAACTACACAGCTATCTGTATAAACATGGAAATATCTACGCCGCCATCTACATATCCATGGAAATATCTGCGCCGCCATCTGTATAAACATGGAAATATCTACACGGTCATCTGTGTATAGATGGAAATATCAACACCGCCATCTGTACAAACATGGAAATACCTACACCGCTATCTCTATAAACATGGAAATATCTGCACTGCCATCTGTAAAAACATGGAAATACCTATACAGTCATCTTTGTAAACATGTAAATATCTACAATGCCATCTGTATACACATGGAAATATCTTCACAGCCATCTGTATAAACATGTAAATATCTACACTGCTGTCTCTATAAACATGGAAATATGTACACCGCCATCTCTATAAACATGAAAATATCTACACTGCCATCTCCGTAAACATGGAACTAACTACTCCGCCATCTGTATAAACATGGAAAGATCTACACCGCCATCTGTGTGAATAAGGAAATATCTACAATGCTATCTGTATAAAGATATAAATATCTGCACCACGAGCTGTATAAACATGGAAATATCTACATCGCTATCTGTATAAACGTGGAAATATCTACACTGCTATGTCTATAAACATGGAAATACCTACACCGCTGTCTCTATAAACATGGAAATATCCACACCGCCATCTGCATATCCATGGAAATATCTACAACGCCATCTGTATAAAGATAGAAATATCTACAAGGCAATCTGTGTACAGTTGGAAATATCAACACCGCCATCTGTACAAACATGGAAATATCTACACCGCTATCGGTATAAACATAGAAATAGCTACACTGCAGTCTGTATAAACATGAAAATATCTACACCGGTATCTGTATAAACATGGAAATATCTACACCACGATCTGTATAAACATGGAAATATTTACAACGCTATCTGTATAAACCTGGAAATATCTACACTGCTATCTCTATAAATATGGAAATATCTGCACCGCCATCTGTATAAACATGGAAATAACTACACAGTCATGTGTAGGAACATGGAAATATCTACACCACCGTTTGTATAAAGATGGAAATATCTACAACGTTATCTGTATAAACATGGAAATATCTACACAGTGATGTGTATAAACATGGAAATATGTACAGCACTCTCTGAATAAAGATGGAAATATCTATACCGCTATCTGTAAAAACATGGAAATATCTACACCACTATCTGTATAAATATGGAAAGATTTAAACCGCTATCTCAATAAACATGGAAATATCTAAACCGCTATCTCTTTAAACATGGAAATAACTACACTGCCATCTGTATTAACATGGAAGTATCTACGCAGTCATCTGTATAAACCTGGAAATATCTACACTGTCATCTATATAAACATGAAAATATCTACAGAGAACTCTGTATAAACATGGAAATATCGGCACAGCCATCTGTATAAACATGGAAATATCTACACCGCTATCTGTATAAACATGGAAATATCTACACCGCTATGTGTATTAACGTGGAAATATCTCCATTGCTATCTGTATAAACAAGGACATATCTCCACCGCAATCTGTATAAACATGAAAATATCTACAGCGCTATCTCTATAAACATGGAAATATCTACAGCGCTTCTCTATAAACATTGAAATATCTACACTGCCATCTGTAAAAACATGGAAATATCTACACAGTCATCTGAATAAACATGGAAATATCTACACCACCATCTGTATAAACATGGAAATACCTGCAATATCAACTGTATACACATGGAAATATCTACACAGACATGTGTATAAATATGGAAATATCTTCACGCCATCTGTATAAACATGGAAATATCTACACTGCCATCTGTAGAAAGATGGAAATATCTACACCGCTATCTCTATAAATATGGAAATATCTACACCGCCATCTGAATAAACATGAAAATATCTACACTGCCATCTCCATAAACATGGAAGTATCTACTCCGCCATGTGTATAAACACGGAAATGTCTACACCAACATCTGTGTAAACATGGAAATATCTACACCGCTCTCTGTATAAACATGGAAATATCTACGCCGCCATCTCTATAAACATGGAAGTATCTACACGGATATCTGTGTATAGATGGAAATTTCAACACCGCCATATGTACAAACTTGGAAATATCTACACCGTTATCTCTATAAACATGGAAATATCTACACCGCCATCTCTATAAACATGAAAATATCTGCACTGCCATTTGTAAAAACATGGAAATACCTATAAAGTCATCTGTATAAACATGGAAATATCTACAATGCAGTCTCTATACACATGGAATTATCTACTCAGCCATCTGTATAAACATGTAAATATCTACACTGCTATCTCTATAAACATGGAAACATCTACACCGCCATCTGTATAAACATGGAAACATCTACACCGCCATCTGTGTGAATTAGGAAATATCTACAATGCCATCTGTATAAAGATATAAATATCTGAACCGCGAGCTGTATAAACATGGAAATATCTACATCACTATCTGTAGAAACGTGGAAATAGCAACACCGCTATCGGTATAAACATGGAAATATCTACAACGCCATCTATATTAACATGGAAATATCTGCACTGCTATGTCTATAAACATGGAAATACCTACACCGCAATCTGTACAAACATGGAAATATCTACACCGCTATCTGTATAAATATGAAATATCTAAGCCGCTATCTCTATAAAAATGGAAATATCTACACTGCTATCTGTATAAACATGGAAATATCCTTACTGCTATCTCTATGAACATGGATATATCTACATGGCAATCTAAATAAACATGGAAATATCTACACTGCCATCTCTATAAACATGGAATTATCCACATCGCCATCTGTATAAACATGGAAATATCTACACCGCTATCTGTATAAACATGGAAATAAACAGTCCGCTATTTGTACAAACAAGGAAATATCTACACCACCATCTGTTTAAACATGGAAATATCTACACAGACATCTATTTATAGATGGAAATATCTACAGCGCTATCTGTATAAACATGTTAATAACTACACCGCTATCTGTGTAAATGTGGAAATATTTGCACCGCTATCTCTATAAACATGGTAATATCAACACCGCGATCTGTATAAACATGGAAATATCTACACCATGATCTGTATAAACGTGGAAATATCTACACCACGATCTGTATAAACTTGGAAATATCTACATCGTGATCTGTATAAACATGGAAATATCTACACTGCCATCTCTATCAACATGGAAATATCTACACCCCTATCTGTATAAACATGGAAATATCCACACCGCTATCTCTATAAACATGGAAAAATCAACACCGCTATCTCAATGAACATGGAAATATCTACACCGCCATCTGTATAAACATGGAAATATCTACACAGCCATGTGTATATACATGGAAATATCTACACCGCTATCTATATAAACATGGAAATAACTACACCGCTATGTGTATAAACATGGAAATACCTACACCGTTATCGGTATAAATATGGCAATAGCTACACCGCTATCTCTATAAACATGGAAATATCTACACCGCCATCTGTATTAACGTGGAAATGTCTACACTGCTGTCTCAATAAATATGGAAATATCTACAATGCCAACTGTAAAACATGGAAATACCTGTGCAGTCATATGTATAAAAATGAAAATATCTACACCACCATCTGTATAAACATGGAAATATCTACAATGCCATCTGTATACACATGGAAATACCTACACGGCAGTCTGTGTATAGATGGAAACATCAACACCGCCATCTGTACAAACATGGAAATATATACATGGCTTTCTGTATAAACATGGAGTTATCTACACTGTGGTCTGTATAAACATGGAAATTTCTACACCGGTATCTGTATAAACATGGAAATATCTACACCCCGATCTGTATAAACGTGGAAATATTTGCACCGCTATCTGTATAAACATGGAAATATCTCCACCGCTATCTCTATAAACATGGAAATAACTACAAAGCCATCTGTATAAACATGGAAATACCTACACAGTCATGTGTAGGAACATGGAAAAATCTACACTGCCATCTGTATAAACATGGAAATATCTACACGGCCCTCTGTATAAATATGGAAATATCTGCATAGGCATCTGTATAAACATGGAAATATCTGCACCGCTATCTGTATAAACATGGAAATACCTACACCGCTGTCTATATAAACATGGAAATATGTACACCGCTATGTGTATAAACATGGAAATAGCTCCACTGATGTCTGTATGAACATGGAAATAACTCCACCGTTATCTGTATAAACATGGAAATATCTACAGCGCCATCTATATAAACATTGAAATATCTACACTGCCATCTGTAAAAACATGGAAATATCTACACAGTCATCTGAATATACATGGAAATATCTACAAGACAATCTGTATAAACATGGAAATACCTACAATACCAACTGTATACACATGGAAATATCTACACAGACATCTGTAAATATGGAAATATCTACACCGCGATCTGCATAAACATGGAAACATCTACACTACCATGTGTAGAAACATGGAAATATCTACACCGCTATCTCTATAAATATGCAAATATCTACACCGCCTTCTCTATAAACATGAAAATATCTACACGGTCATCTCCATAAAGATGGAATTATCTACTCCGCCATGTGTATAAACACGGAAATATCTACACCACCATCTGTGTAAACATGGAAATATCTACACCGCTATCTGTATAAACATGGAAATATCTACACCGCCATCTGCATATCCATGGAAATACCTACGCCGCCATGTGTATAAACATGGAAATATCTACACGGCCATCTGGGTATAGATGGAAATATCAACACCGCCATATGTACAAACATGGAAATATCTACACCGCTATCTCTATAAACATGGAAATATCTACACCGCCATCTCTATAAACATGAAAATATCTGCACTGCCATCTGTATACACATGGAAATTTCTGCACAGCCATCTGTATAAACATGTAAATATCTACACTGCTATCTCTATAAACGTGGAAATATCTACACCGCCATCTCTATAAACATGAAAATATCTACACTGCCATCTCCATAAACATGGAAATATCTACTCCTCCATCTGTATAAACATGGAAATATCTACAACGCCGTCTATATAAACATGGAAATATCTACACCGCTATGTCGATAAACATGGAAATACCTACACCGCTATCTCTATAAACATGGAAACATCCACACCGCCATCTTCATATCCATGGAAATATCTAAAACGCCATCTGTATAAAGATGGACATATCTACACGGCAATCTGTGTACAGATGGAAATATCAACACCGCCATCTGTACAAACATGGAAATATCTACACCGCTATCTGTATAAACATAGAAATACCTACACTGCAGTCTGTATAAACATGGAAATATCTAAACCACGATCTGTATAAACATGGAAATATTTACACCGCTATCTGTATAAACCTGGAAATATCTACACTGCTATCTCTCTATATATGGAAATATCTACACCGCCATCTGTATAAACATGGAAATAACCACACAGCCTTGTGTAGGAACATGGAAATATCTACACCACCGTTTATATAAAGATGGAAATTTCTACAACGTTATCTGTAGAAACATCGAAATATCTACACAGTGATCTGTATAAACATGGAAATATGTACAGCACTCTCTGAATAAAGATGGAAATATCTGCACCGCTATCTGTAAAAACATGGAAATATCTACACCACTATCTGTATAATCATGGAAATATCTACACCGCTATCTCCATCAACATGGAAATATACACACCGCCATCTCTTTAAACATGGAGGTAGCTACTACGCCATCTACATAAACAAGAAAATATCTACACTGTCATTTATATAAACATGGAAATATCTACACCGCCATCTCTATAAACATGGAAATATCTACACTGCCATTTGTAGAAAGATGGAAATATCTACACCGCCCTCTGTATAAACGTGGAAATATCTACACCGCTATCTGTATAAACATGGGAATATCTACACCGCAATCTGTATAAACCTGGAAATATCTACACCGCTATCTGTATAAATATGAATTATCAAAACCGCTATCACTATAAACATGGAAATATCCTCACTGCTATCTCTATGAACATAGATATATCTACACCGCTATCTCAATGAACATGGAAATATCTACACCGGCATCTCTTTAAACATGGAAATATCTACACCGCCATCTGTAAAAACATGGAAATAACTACACTGCGATCTGTATAAACATGGAAATATCTACACCGTAATCTGTATAAACATGGAGATATCTTCACCACGATCTGTATAAACATGGAAATATCTACACCGCTCTCTGTATAAACATGGTAATACCTACACCACCATCTATATAAACATGGAAATATCTACACCGCTATCTGTATAAACTTGGAAATACCTACAAAGTCATCTGTATAAACATGGAAATATCTACACAGCCATCTGTCTAAACATGGAAATATCTACACAGCCATCTGTATATACATGGAAATATCTACACCGCTATCTGTATAAACATGGAAATAACTACACCGCCATTTGTATAAACAAGGAATTACCTACACCGTGATCTGTATAAACATGGAAATATCTACACCGCTATTTGTATAAACAAGGAAATATCTACACCGCTATCTGTATATACATGGAAATAAGTACACAGCTATTTGTATAAACAAGGAAATATCTACACCGTGATCTGTATAAACATGGAAATAACTACACCGCTACTTGTGTAAACAAGGAAATATCTACACCGCCATCTGTTTAAACTTGGAAATATATACACAGACCTCTTTATACATGGAAACATCTACACTGCTATCTGTATAAATATGCTAATAACTACACCGCTATCTGCATAAATGTGGAAACATTTGCACCACTATCCTTATAAACATGGTAATATCAACACCGCGATCTGTATAAAGATGGAAATATCTACAAAGCCATCTGTATAAACATGGAAATACCAACACAGTCATGTGTAGGAACATGGAAATATCTACACTGCGATCTGTATAAACATGGAAATATGTACACCGCGATCTGGATAAACATGGAAATAGCTACACCGCTATCTGTATAAACACGGAAATATCTACACAGCTATCTCTATAAACATGGAAATATCTACATCGCAATCTGTATAAACATGGAAATACCTACAAAGTCATCTGTATAAACATGGAAATATATACACAACCATCTGTATAAACATGGAAATATCTACACAGCCGTTTGTATATACATGGAAATATCTACACCGCTATCTGTATGAACATGGAAATAAATACACCGCTATTTGTACAAACAAGGAAATATCTTCAACACCATCTGTTTAAACATGGAAATATCTACACAGACATCTGTTTATAGAAGGAAATATCTACAGCGCTATCTGTATAAACATGTTAATAACTACACTGCTATCTGTATAAATGTGGAAATATTTGCACCGCTATCCCTATAAACATGGTAATATCAACACCGCGATCTGTATAAACATGGAAATATCTTCACCATGATCTGTATAAACATGGAAATATCTCCACCGCGATCTGTATAAACATGGAAATATCTACACCGTGATCTGCATAAACATGGAAATATCTACACTGCCATCTCTATCAACATGGAAATATCCACACCCCTATCTGTATCAAAATGGAAATATCCACACCGCTATCTCTATAAACATGGAAAAATCAACACCGCTATCCCTATGAACATGGAAAAATCTGCACCGCCATCTCTATAAACATGGGAATATCTACACCGCGATCAGTATAAACATGGAAATATCTACACCGCTATCTGTATAAACATGGAAATATCTACACCGCCATCTGTATAAACATGGGAATATCTACACAGCCATGTGTATATATATGGAAATATCTACACCGCTATCTATATAAACATGGAAATAACTACACCGCTATCTGTATAAACATGGAAATATCTACACCGCCATCTACATATCCATGGAAATATCTGCGCCGC
Organism: Pan troglodytes; assembly: GCF_028858775.2. NCBI lineage: Eukaryota > Metazoa > Chordata > Mammalia > Primates > Hominidae > Pan > Pan troglodytes. The sequence goes on from NC_072411.2 coordinate 1,578,283, forward strand.
CATCTGTATAAACATGGAAATATCTACACGGTCATCTGTGTATAGATGGAAATATCAACACCGCCATCTGTACAAACATGGAAATATTTGCACCGCTATCTGTATAAACATGGAAATATCTACACCGCGGTCTGTATAAACATGGAAATATCTAAAACGCTATCTGTATAAACAAGGAAATATCTTCACCGCTATCTCTATAAACATGGAAATAACTACACCGTGATCTGTATAAACATGGAAATATCTACACAGCCGTCTGTATATACATGGAAATATCTACACCGCTATCTGTATGAACATGGAAATAAATACACCGCTATTTGTATAAACAAGGAAATATCTACACCGCCTTCTGTTTAAACATGGAAATATATACACAGACATCTCTTTATACATGGAAATATCTACACCGCCATCTGTATAAACATGCTAATAACTACACAGGTATCTGTGTAAATGTGGAAATATTTGCACCGCTATCCTTATAAACATGGTAATATCAACACCGCGATCTGTATAAACATGGAAATATCTACACCATGATCTGTATAAACATGGAAATATCTACACCACGATCTGTATAAACAAGGAAATATCTACAACTTGATCTGTATAAGCATGGAAATATCTACACCCCTATCTGTATAAACATGGAAATATCCACACAGCTATCTCTATAAACATGGAAAAATCAACACCGCTATCTCTATGAACATGGAAATCTCTACTCCGCCATCTCTATAAACATGGAAATATCTACACCGTGATCAGTATAAACATGGAAATATCTACACCGCTATCTGTATAAACATGGAAATATCTCCACTGCTATCTCTATAAACATCGAAATATCTACACCGCCATCTGTATAAACTTGGAAATACTTACAAAGTTATCTGTATAAACATGGAAATATCTACACCGCCATCTGTATAAACATGGAAATATCTACACAGCTATCTCTATAAACATGGAAATATCTACACCGCAATCTGTATAACCATGGAAATAACTACAAAGTCATCTGTATAAACATGGAAATATCTACACAGCCATCTGTATATACATGGAAATATCTACACAGCCGTCTGTATATACATGGAAATACCTACACCGCTATCTGTATAAACATGGAAATAAATACACCGCTATTTGTATAAACCAGGAAATATCTACACCACCATCTGTATAAACATGGAAATATCTACACAGACATCTGTTTATACATGGAAATATCTACACCGCTATCTGTATAAACATGCTAATAACTACACCGCTATCTGTATAAATGTGGAAATATTTGCATCGCTATCCCTATAAACATGGTAATATCAACACTGCGATCTGTATAAACATGGAAGTATCTACACCATGATCTGTATAAACATGGAAATATCTACACCGTGATCTGTATAAACATGGAAATATCTACATCGCCATCTCTGTAAACATGGAAATATCCACACCCCTATCTGTATAAACATGGAAATATCCACACCACTATCTCTATAAACATGGAAAAATCAACACTGCTATCTCTATGAACATGGAAATATCTACACCGCCATCTCTATAAACATGGAAATATCTACACCGCGATCAGTATAAACATGGAAATATCTTCACCGCTATCTGTATAAACATGGAAATATCTCCACAGCTATCTCTATAAACATCGAAATATCTACACCGCCATCTCTATAAACATGGAAAAACTTACAAAGTTATCTGTATAAACCTGGAAATATCTACACCGCCATCTGTATAAACATGGAAATATCTACACAGACATGTGTATAAACATGGAAATATCTACACCGCTATCTGTATAAGCATGGAAATATCTACACCTCCATCTACATATACAAGGAAACATCTGCGCCGCCATCAATATAAACATGGAAATATACAGACGGTCATCTGTGAATAGATGGAAATATCAACACCGCCATCTGTACAAACATGAAAGTATCTGCACGGCTATCTGTATAAACATGGAAATATCTACACCGCGGTCTGTATAAACATGGAAATATCTAAACCGCTAACTGTATAAACATGGAAATATCTACACCGCTATCTATATAAACATGGAAATAACTACACCGTGATCTGTATAAACATGGAAATATCTACACCGCTATCTGAATAAACATGGAAATATCTTCACCGTGATCTGTATAAATATGGAAATATCTACACCGCTATCTCTGTAAACATGGAAATATCTACACCGCCATCTGTATAAACATGGAAATATCTACACTGATATCTCTATAAGCATGGAAATATCTACGATGCCATCTGTAAAAACATGGAAATACCTATACAGTCGTCTGTATAAACATGGAAATATCTACACCACCATCTGTATAAACTTGGAAATATCTACCATGCCATCTGTATACACATGGAAATACCTACACGGCAATCTGTGTATAGATGGAAATATCAACACCGCCATCTGTACAAACATGGAAATATCTACACCGCTATCTCTATAAACATGGAAATATCTACATTGCGGTCTGTATAAACATGGAAATATCTACACCGGTATCTGTATAAACATGGAAATATCTACACCACGATCTGTATAAACATGGAAATATTTACCCTGCTATCTGTATAAATATGGAAATATCTGCACCACTATCTCTATAAACATGGAAATATATACAAAGCCATTTGTATAAACATGGAAATACCTACACAGTCATGTGTAAAACATGGAAATATCTACACTGCCATCTGCATAAATATGGAAATATCTACACAGCCCTCTGTATAAATATGGAAATATCTGCATAGGCATCTGTATAAACATGGAAATATCTGCACCGCTATCTGTATAAACATGGAAATACCTACACCGTTGTCTCTATAAACATGGAAATATGTACATCGCTATGTGTATAAACATGGAAATATCTCCACTGCTGTCTGTATAAACATGGAAATATCTACACCGCGATCTGTATAAACATGGAAATATCTACACCGCCATCTGTATAAACATGGAAATACCTACAAAATCATCTGTATAAACATTTAAATATCTACACAGCCATCTGTATAAACATGGAAATATCTACACAGCCATCTGTATATACATGGAAATATCTACACCGCTATCTGTATAAACATGGAAATAACTACACCGCTATTTGTATAAACAAGGAAATACCTACACCGCCATCTGTTTAAACATGGAAATATATACACAGACCTCTGTTTATACATGGAAATATCTACACCGCTATCTGTATAAACATACTAATAACTACACAGCTATCTGTATAAATGTGGAAATATTTGCACCGCTATCCCTATAAACATGGTAATATCAACACCACGATCTGTATAAACATGGAAATATATACACCATGATCTGTATAAACATGGAAATATCTACACCGCGATCTGTATGAACATGGAAATATCTACACCGTGACCTGTATAAACACGGAAATATCTACACCAAGATCTGTATAAACATGGAAATATCTACACCGCCATCTCTATAAACATGGAAATATCTACACTCCTATCTGTATAAACATGGAAATATCCACACAGCTATCTCTATAAACATGGAAAAATCAACACCGCTATCTATATGAACATGGAAATATGTACCCAGCCATCTGTATAAACATGGAAATATCTACTCAGCCATGTGTATATACATGGAAATATCTACACCGCTATCTATATAAACATGGAAATATCTATACCGCAGTCTCTATAAACATGGAAATATCTCCACCGCTATCTGTATAAACATGAAAATATCTACATCGCTATCTGTATAATCATGGACATATCTACACCCTAATCTGTATAAACATGGAAATATCTATCACGCTATGTGTGTAAACATGGAAATACCTACAGCACTGTCTGTATAAACATGTTAATATCTACACCACTATCTGTATAAACATGTAAATATCTACACCACGATCTGTACAAACATGGAAATATCTACACCGCTATCTGTATAAACATGGAAATATCTTCAACGCTATCTGTGGAAACATGAAAATATCTACACCGCCATCTCTATAAACTTGGAAATATCTACACTGCCATCTCTATAAAGATGTAAATATCTACACCGCGAGCTGTATAAACATGGAAATATCTACAACGCTAGTTGTATAAACATGGAAATACCAACACCGCTATCTGTATAAACATGGAAATACCTACACCCCCACCTGTATACACATAGATATATCTTCACCGCTGTCTCTATAAACATAGAAATATTTACACCGCAATCTCTATAAACATGGAAATATCTACAACACCATCTGCATGAACATGGAAATATCTACACTGCTATCTGTATAAACATGGAAATATCTACACTGTCATCTGTATAAACTTGGAAATATCTAAACTTCCATCTGTGGAAAGATGGAAATATCTACACCACGATCTGTATAAATATGAAAATATCTACATCGCTATCTGTGTAAAGATGGAAATATCTACACCGCAATCTGTGTAAAGATGGAAATATATACACCGCTATCTCTGTAAACATGGAAATATCTACACCACTATCTGTATAACCATGGAAATATCTACATCGCTATCTGTATAAACATGGATATATCTACACCGTTATATGTATAAACACGGAAATATCTACACCGCTTTCTGTATAAATATGGAAATATCTACACCACCATTTGTGTAAACATACAAATATCTACAGAGTCATCTGCATACACATGGAAATATCTACACCACCATCTGTATAAACATGGTAATAACTACACCGCTATTTGTATAAACAAGGAAATAGCTACACCGTGATCTGTAGAAACATGGAAATATCTTCACCGCCATCTCTATAAACATGGAAATATCTACACCCCTATCTGTATAAACATGGAAATATCGACACCGCTATCTCTATAATCATGGAAAAATCAACACCGCTGTCTCTGTGAACATGGAAATATCTACACCGCCATCTCTATAAACATGGAAATATCTAAAAAGCCATGTGTATATACATGGAAATATCTACAGCGCTATCTATATAAACATGGAAATATCTACACCTCTATCTGTACAAAAATGGAAATATCTACACCGCCATCTACATATCCATGGAAATATCTGCGCCGCCATCTGTATAAACATGGAAATATCTACACGGTCATCTGTGTAGATGGAAATATCAACACCGCCATCTGTACAAACATGGAAATATCTGCACCGCAATCTGTATAAACAAGGAAATATCTACACAGCCCTCTATATAAATATGGAAATATCTGCATAGGCATCTGTGTAAACATGGAAATATCTGCACCGCTATCTGTATAAACATGGAAATACCTACACCGCTGTCTCTATAAACATGGAAATATGTACACCGCTATGTGTATAAAAATGGAAATATCTCCACTGCTCTCTGTATAAACATGGAAATATCTCCACCTTTATCTGTGTAAACATGGAAATATCTACAGCGTCATCTCTATATACATTGAAATATCTACACTGCCATCTGTAAAAACATGGAAATATCTACACAGTCATCTGAATAAACATGGAAATATCTACACCACCATCTGTATAAACATGGAAATACCTACAATACCATCTGTATACCCATGGAAATATCTACACAGACATCTGTATAAATAAGGAAATATCTACACCGCCAGCTGTATAAACTTGGAAATATCTACACTGACATCTGCAGAAAGATGGAAATATCTACACCGCTATCTCTATAAATATGGAAATATCTACACCGCCATCTCTAAAAACATGAAAATATCTACACTGCCATCTGCATAAAGAAGGAAGTATCTACTCCGCCATGTGTTTAAACACGGAAACTTCTACACCACCATCTGTGTAAACATGGAAATATCTACAGTGCTATCTGTATAAACATGGAAATATCTACACCGCTATGTCTATAAACATGGAAATACCTACACCGCTATCTCTATAAACATGGAAATATCTACACCGCTATCTGTATAAACATGGAAATATCTACACCGCTATCTGTATAAACATGGAAATATCTACACTGCGATCTGTATAAACATGGAAATATCTTCACCACGATCTGTATTTACATGGAAGTATCTACACCGCTATCTGTATAAACATGGTAATATCTACACCACCATCTATATAAACATGGAAATATGTACACCGCCATCTATATAAACATGGAAATATCTGCAATGCCATCTGTAGAAAGATGGAAATATCTACACCGCAATCTGTGTAAACATGGAAATATCTTCACCGATATCTGTAAAAACATGGAAATATCTACACCGCGATCTGTATAAACATGGAAATATCTACACCGCAATCTCTGTAAACATGGAAATATCTACACCAATATCTGTAAAAACATGGAAATATCTACACAGCGATCTGTATAAACATGGAAATATCTACACCGCGATCTGCATAATCATGGAAATATCTACACCGCGATCTGTATAAACATGGAAATATCTACACCGCTATGTGTATAAACATGGAAATATCTACACAGCTATCTCTATAAACATGGAAATATCTACACCGCCATCTGTATAAACATGGAAATACGTACAAAGTCATCTGTATAATCATGGAAATATCTACACAGCCATCTGTATAAACATAGAAATATCTACACAGCCAACTGTATATACATGGAAATATCTACACCACTATCTGTATAAACATGGAAATAACTACACCGCTATTTGTATAAACAAGCAAATATCTACACCGTGATCTGTATAAACATGGAAATATCTACACCGCTATCTCTATAAACATGGAAATATCTACACCGCCATCTGTAAAAACATGGATATACCTACACCGCCATCGGTATAAACATGGAAATACCTATACAATCATCTGTGTAAACATGGAAATATTTACACCACCATCTGTATACACATGGAAATATCTACACAGACATCTGTATAAATATGGAAATATCTACAACGCCAGTTGTATAAACATGGAAATATCTACATTGCCATCTGTAGAAAGATGGAAATATCTACACCGCTATCTGTGTAAACATGGAAATATGTACACTGACATCTCTATAAACATGAAAATATGTACACCGCTATGTTTATAAACATGGAAATACCTCCATTGCTGTCTGTATAAACATGGAAATATCCCCACCGTTATCTATTTAAACATGGAAATATCTACAGCGCCATCTCCATATACATTGAAATATCTACAATGACATCTGTAAAAACATGGAAATATCTACACAGTCATCTGAATAAACATGGTAATATCTACACCACCATCTATATAAACATGGAAATATCTACAATAGCATCTGTATACACATGGAAATATCCACACAGACATCTGTATAAATATGGAAATAACTTCACCGCCATCTGTATAAACATGGAAATATCTACCCTGCCATCTGTAGAAAGATGGAAATATCTACACCGCTATCTCTATAAATATGGAAATATCTACACCGCCATCTCTATAAACCTGAAAATATCTACACTGCCATCTCCATAAAGATGTAATATCTACTCTGTCATGTGTATATCCACGGAAATATCTACACCACTATCTGTGTAAACATGTAAATATCTACACCGCTATCTGTATAAACATGGAAATATCTACACCGCCATCTGCATGTCCATGGAAATATCTACACCGCCATCTGTATAAACATGGAAATATCTACACGGCCTTCTGTGTATAGATGGAAATATCAACACCGCCATCTGTACAAACATGGAAATATCTACACCGCTATCTCTATAAACATGGAAATATCTGCACTGCCATCTGTAAAAACATGGAAGTATCTATACAGTCATCTGTATAAACATGGAAATATCTACAATGCCATCTGTATACACATGGAAATATCTACACAGCCATCTGTATAAATATGTGAATATCTACACTGCTATCTCTATAAACATGGAAATGTCTACACCGCCTTCTCTATAAACATGAAAATATCTACACTGCCATCTCCATAACTTGGAACTAACTACTCCGCCATCTGTATAAACATGGAAACATCTACACCGCCATCTGTGTGAATAAGGAAATATCTACAATGCCATCTGTATAAAGATATAAATATCTGCACCGCGAGCTGTATAAACATGGAAATATCTACACCGCTATCTATATAAACGTGGAAATACCAACACCGCTATCGGTGTAAACATGGAAATATCTACAACGCCATCTATATAAACATGGAAATATCTACACCGCTATGTCAATAAACATGGTAATACCTACAGCGCTATCTCTATAAACATGGAAATATCTACACCGCTATCTCTATAAACATGGAAATATCTACACCGGTATCTGTATAAACATGGAAATATCTACACCGCGGTCTGTATAAACATGGAAATATCTACACTGCTATCTGTATAAACATGGAAATATCCACACCGCCATCGCTATAAACATGGAAATATCTACACCCCTATCTGTATAAACATGGAAATATCTACACCGCTATCTCTATAAACATGGAAAAATCAACACCGCTATCTCTATGAACAAGGAAATATCTATACCGCCATCTCTATAAACATGGAAATATCTACAACACGATCAGTATAAACATGGAAGTATCTACACCGCTATCTGTATAAACATGGAAATATCTCCAATGCTATCTCTATAAACATCGAAATATCTACACTGCCATCTGTATCAACATTGAAATACTTACAAAGTTATCTGTATAAACATGGAAATATCTACACCGCCATCTGTATAAACATGGAAATATCTACACAGCCATGTGTACATACATGGAAATATCTACACCGCTATCTATATAAACATGGAAATAACTTCACCGCTATCTGTATAAACATGGAAATATCTACACCGCCATCTACATATCCATGGAAATATCTGCGCCGCCATCTGTATAAACATGGAAATATCTACACGGTCATCTGTGTATACATGGAAATATGAACACCGCCATCTGTAAAAACATGGAAATATCTGCACCGCTATCTGTAAAGATGGAAATATCTACACCGCGGTCTTTATAAACATGGAAATATCTACACCGCTATCTGTATGAACATGGAAATATCTACACCGCTATCTGTATAAACATGTAAATATCTACACCGTGATCTGTATAAACATGGACATATCTACACCGCGATCTGTGTAAACATGGAAATATCTACACCGCTATTTGTATAAACATGGAGATATCTACACAGCTATCTCTAGAAACATGGAAATATCTACACCGCCATCTGTATAAACATGGAAATACCTACAAAGTCATCTGTATAAACTTGGAAATATCTACACAGCCATCTGTATAAACATGGAAATATCTACACAGCCATCTGTTTATACATGGAAATATCTACACCGCTATCTGTATAAACATGGAAATAACTACACCGCTATTTGTATAAACAAGGAAATATCTACACCGTGATATGTATAAACATGGAAATACCTTCACCGCCATCTCTATAAACATGGAAATATCTACACCGCTATCTCTATAAACACGGAAAAATCAACACCGCTATCTCTATGAACATGGAAATATCTACACCGCCGTCTATATAAACATGGAAATATCTACACCAAGATCAGTATAAACACGGAAATATCTGCACCGCTATCTGTATAAACATGGAAATATCTCCACTGCTATCTCTATAAACATCGAAATATCTACACCGCCATCTGTATAAACATGGAAATACTTACAAAGTTACCTGTATAAACATGGAAACATCTACACCGCTATTTGTATAAACAAGCAAATATCTACACCGTGATCTGTATAAACATGGAAATATCTACACCGCTATCTCTATAAACATGGAAATATCTACACCGCCATCTGTAAAAACATGGATATACCTACACCGCCATCGGTATAAACATGGAAATACCTATACAGTCATCTGTGTAAACATTGAAATATCTACACCAGCATCTGTATACACATGGAAATATCTACAATGCCATCTGTATACACATGGAAATACCTACAAGGCAATCTGTGCATAGATGGAAACATCAACACCGCCATCTGTGCAAACATGGAAATATCTACACTGCTATCTCTATGAACATGGAAATATCTACACTGCGGTCTGTATAATCATAGAAATATCTACACCGGTATCTGTATAAACATGGAAATATCTACACCATGATCTGTATAAACATGGAAATATATACACCGTTATCTGTATAAACATGGAAATATCTGCACTGCTATCTCTATAAACATGGAAATATCTACAAAGCCATTTGTATAAACATGGAAATACCTACACAGTCATGTGTAGGAACATGGAAATATCTACACTGCCATCTGTATAAACATGGAAATATCTAAAAAGCCCTCTGTATAAATATGGAAATATCTGCATAGGCATCTGTATAAACATGGAAATATCTGCACCGCTATCTGTATAAACATGGAAATACCTACACCGCTGTCTCTATAAACATGGAAATATGTACACTGCTATGTGTATAAACGTGGAAATATCTCTATTGCTGTCTGTATAAACATGGAAATATCTCCACCGTTATCTGTTTAAACATGGAAATATCTACAGCGCCATCTCTATAAACATTGAAATATCTACAATGCCATCTGTAAAAACATGGAAATATCTACACAGTCATCTGAAAAAACATGAAAATATCTACACCACCATCTGTATAAACATGGAAATACCTACAATACCATCAGTATACACAAGGAAATATCTACACAGACATCTCTATATATATGGAAATATCTACACAAACATATGCATAAATATGGAAATATCTACACCGCCATCTGTACAAACATGGAAATATCTACACTGACATCTGTAGAAAGATGGAAATATCTACACCGCTATCTCTATAAATATGGAAATATCTACACCGCCATCTCTACAAACATGAAAATATCTACACTGCAATCTCCATAAAGATGGAAGTATCTACTCCGCCATGTGTATAAACATGGAAATATCTACACCGCCATCTGTGTAAACATGGAAATATCTACACCGCTGTCTGTATAAACATGTGAATATCTACACCGCCATCTGCATGACCATGGAATTATCTACGCCGCCATCTGTATTAACATGGAAATATGTACACGGCCATCTGTGTATAGATGGAAATATCAACACCGCCATCTGTACAAACATGGAAACATCTACACCGCTATCTCTATAAACATGGAAATATCTGCTTTGCCATCTGTAAAAACATGGAAATACCTTTACAGTCATCTGTATAAACATGGAAATATCTACAATGCCATCTGTACACACATGGAAATATCTACACAGCCATCTGTATAAACATGTAAATATCTACACTGCTATCTCTATAAACATGGAAATATCTACACCGCCATCTCTATAAACATGAAAATATCTACACTGCCATCTCCATAAACATGGAACTAACTACTCCGCCATCTGTATAAACATGGAAACATCTACACCGCCATCTGTGTGAATAAGGAAATATCTACAATGCCATCTGTATAAAGATATAAATATCTGCACCGCGAGCTGTATAAACATGGGAATATCTACATCGCTATCTGTATAAACGTGGAAATATCAACACCGCTATCGTTATAAACATGGAAATATCTACAACGCCATCTGTATAAACATGGAAATATCTGCACCGCTATGTCTATAAATATGGAAATACCTACACCGCTATCTCTATAAACATGGAAATATCTACACCGCTATCTGTATAAACATGGAAATATGCACACCGCTTTCTGTATAAACATGGAAATATCTACACCGCGATCTGTATAAACATGCAAATATCTACACCGCGATCTGTATAAACATGGAAATACCTTCACCTCGATCTGTAAAAACATGGAAATATCTTCACCTCGATCTGTATAAACATGGAAATATCTTCACCACGATCTGTATAAACATGGAAATATCTACACCGCTATCTGTATAAACATGGTAATATCTACACCACCATCTATATAAACATGGAAATATCTACTCCGCCATCTGTATAAACATGGAAATATCTACAATGCCATCTGTAGAAAGATGGAAATATCTACACCGCAATCTGTGTAAACTTGGAAATATCTACACAGATATCTGCAAAAACATGGAAATATCTACACCGCCATCTGTATAAACATGGAAATATCTACACTGCCATCCCCATAAACATGGAACTAACTACTCCCCCATCTGTATAAACATGGAAACATCTACAACACCATCTGTGTGAATAAGGAAATATCTACAATGCCATCTGTATAAAGTTATAAATATCTGCAACGCGAGCTGCATAAACATGGAAATATCTACATCGCTATCTGTATAAACGTGGAAATATCAACACCGCTATCGGTATAAAGATGGAAATATCTACAATACCATCTGTATACACATGGAAATATCTACACAGACATCTGTATAAATATGGAAATATCTACACCGCCATCTGTATAAACATGGAAATATCTACACTGCCATCTGTAGAAACATGGAAATATCTACACCGCTATCTCTATAAATATGGAAATATCTACACCTCCATCTCTATGAAAAAGGAAATATCTACACCGCCATCTCTATACACATGGAAATATGTACACCACGATCAGTATAAACATGGAAATATCTACACCGACATCTGTATAAACATGGAAATATCTCCACTGCTATCTCTATAAACATCGAAATATCTACACCGCCATCTGTATAAACATGGAAATACTTACAAAGTTACCAGTATAAACATGGAAATATCTACACCGCCATCTATATAAACATGGAAATATCTAAAAAGCCATGTGTATATACATGGAAATATCTACAGCGCTATCTATATAAACATGGAAATATCTACACCTCTATCTGTACAAAAATGGAAATATCTACACCGCCATCTACATATCCATGGAAATATCTGCGCCGCCATCTGTATAAACATGGAAATATCTACACGGTCATCTGTGTAGATGGAAATATCAACACCGCCATCTGTACAAACATGGAAATATCTGCACCGCAATCTGTATAAACAAGGAAATATCTACACAGCCCTCTATATAAATATGGAAATATCTGCATAGGCATCTGTGTAAACATGGAAATATCTGCACCGCTATCTGTATAAACATGGAAATACCTACACCGCTGTCTCTATAAACATGGAAATATGTACACCGCTATGTGTATAAAAATGGAAATATCTCCACTGCTCTCTGTATAAACATGGAAATATCTCCACCTTTATCTGTGTAAACATGGAAATATCTACAGCGTCATCTCTATATACATTGAAATATCTACACTGCCATCTGTAAAAACATGGAAATATCTACACAGTCATCTGAATAAACATGGAAATATCTACACCACCATCTGTATAAACATGGAAATACCTACAATACCATCTGTATACCCATGGAAATATCTACACAGACATCTGTATAAATAAGGAAATATCTACACCGCCAGCTGTATAAACTTGGAAATATCTACACTGACATCTGCAGAAAGATGGAAATATCTACACCGCTATCTCTATAAATATGGAAATATCTACACCGCCATCTCTAAAAACATGAAAATATCTACACTGCCATCTGCATAAAGAAGGAAGTATCTACTCCGCCATGTGTATAAACACGGAAACTTCTACACCACCATCTGTGTAAACATGGAAATATCTACAGTGCTATCTGTATAAACATGGAAATATCTACACCGCTATGTCTATAAACATGGAAATACCTACACCGCTATCTCTATAAACATGGAAATATCTACACCGCTATCTGTATAAACATGGAAATATCTACACCGCTATCTGTATAAACATGGAAATATCTACACTGCGATCTGTATAAACATGGAAATATCTTCACCACGATCTGTATTTACATGGAAGTATCTACACCGCTATCTGTATAAACATGGTAATATCTACACCACCATCTATATAAACATGGAAATATGTACACCGCCATCTATATAAACATGGAAATATCTGCAATGCCATCTGTAGAAAGATGGAAATATCTACACCGCAATCTGTGTAAACATGGAAATATCTTCACCGATATCTGTAAAAACATGGAAATATCTACACCGCGATCTGTATAAACATGGAAATATCTACACCGCAATCTCTGTAAACATGGAAATATCTACACCAATATCTGTAAAAACATGGAAATATCTACACAGCGATCTGTATAAACATGGAAATATCTACACCGCGATCTGCATAATCATGGAAATATCTACACCGCGATCTGTATAAACATGGAAATATCTACACCGCTATGTGTATAAACATGGAAATATCTACACAGCTATCTCTATAAACATGGAAATATCTACACCGCCATCTGTATAAACATGGAAATACATACAAAGTCATCTGTATAATCATGGAAATATCTACACAGCCATCTGTATAAACATAGAAATATCTACACAGCCAACTGTATATACATGGAAATATCTACACCACTATCTGTATAAACATGGAAATAACTACACCGCTATTTGTATAAACAAGCAAATATCTACACCGTGATCTGTATAAACATGGAAATATCTACACCGCTATCTCTATAAACATGGAAATATCTACACCGCCATCTGTAAAAACATGGATATACCTACACCGCCATCGGTATAAACATGGAAATACCTATACAATCATCTGTGTAAACATGGAAATATTTACACCACCATCTGTATACACATGGAAATATCTACACAGACATCTGTATAAATATGGAAATATCTACAACGCCAGTTGTATAAACATGGAAATATCTACATTGCCATCTGTAGAAAGATGGAAATATCTACACCGCTATCTGTGTAAACATGGAAATATGTACACTGACATCTCTATAAACATGAAAATATGTACACCGCTATGTTTATAAACATGGAAATACCTCCATTGCTGTCTGTATAAACATGGAAATATCCCCACCGTTATCTATTTAAACATGGAAATATCTACAGCGCCATCTCCATATACATTGAAATATCTACAATGACATCTGTAAAAACATGGAAATATCTACACAGTCATCTGAATAAACATGGTAATATCTACACCACCATCTATATAAACATGGAAATATCTACAATAGCATCTGTATACACATGGAAATATCCACACAGACATCTGTATAAATATGGAAATAACTTCACCGCCATCTGTATAAACATGGAAATATCTACCCTGCCATCTGTAGAAAGATGGAAATATCTACACCGCTATCTCTATAAATATGGAAATATCTACACCGCCATCTCTATAAACCTGAAAATATCTACACTGCCATCTCCATAAAGATGTAATATCTACTCTGTCATGTGTATATCCACGGAAATATCTACACCACTATCTGTGTAAACATGTAAATATCTACACCGCTATCTGTATAAACATGGAAATATCTACACCGCCATCTGCATGTCCATGGAAATATCTACACCGCCATCTGTATAAACATGGAAATATCTACACGGCCTTCTGTGTATAGATGGAAATATCAACACCGCCATCTGTACAAACATGGAAATATCTACACCGCTATCTCTATAAACATGGAAATATCTGCACTGCCATCTGTAAAAACATGGAAGTATCTATACAGTCATCTGTATAAACATGGAAATATCTACAATGCCATCTGTATACACATGGAAATATCTACACAGCCATCTGTATAAATATGTGAATATCTACACTGCTATCTCTATAAACATGGAAATGTCTACACCGCCTTCTCTATAAACATGAAAATATCTACACTGCCATCTCCATAACTTGGAACTAACTACTCCGCCATCTGTATAAACATGGAAACATCTACACCGCCATCTGTGTGAATAAGGAAATATCTACAATGCCATCTGTATAAAGATATAAATATCTGCACCGCGAGCTGTATAAACATGGAAATATCTACACCGCTATCTATATAAACGTGGAAATACCAACACCGCTATCGGTGTAAACATGGAAATATCTACAACGCCATCTATATAAACATGGAAATATCTACACCGCTATGTCAATAAACATGGTAATACCTACAGCGCTATCTCTATAAACATGGAAATATCTACACCGCTATCTCTATAAACATGGAAATATCTACACCGGTATCTGTATAAACATGGAAATATCTACACCGCGGTCTGTATAAACATGGAAATATCTACACTGCTATCTGTATAAACATGGAAATATCTACACCGCTATCTCTATAAACATGGAAATATCTACACCGCGATCTGTATAAACATGGAAATATCTACACCGCGATCTGTATAAACATGGAAATATCTACACCGCTATCTGTATAAACACGGAAATATCTACACCACCATCTATATAAACATGGAAATATGTACACCGCCTTCTATATAAACATGGAAATATCTACAATGCCATCTGTAGAAAGATGGAAATATCTACACCGCAATCTCTGTAAACATGGAAATATCTACACCAATATCTGTAAAAACATGGAAATATCTACACAGCGATCTGTATAAACATGGAAATATCTACACCGCGATCTGCATAATCATGGAAATATCTACACCGCGATCTGCATAATCATGGAAATATCTACACCGCGATCTGTATAAACATGGAAATATCTACACCGCTATGTGTATAAACATGGAAATATCTACACAGCTATCTCTATAAACATGGAAATATCTACACCGCCATCTGTATAAACATGGAAATACGTACAAAGTCATCTGTATAATCATGGAAGTATCTACACAGCCATCTGTATAAACATAGAAATATCTACACAGCCAACTGTATATACATGGAAATATCTACACCACTATCTGTATAAACATGGAAATAACTACACCGCTATTTGTATAAACAAGCAAATATCTACACCGTGATCTGTATAAACATGGAAATATCTACACCGCTATCTCTATAAACATGGAAATATCTACACCGCCATCTGTAAAAACATGGATATACCTACACCGCCATCGGTATAAACATGGAAATACCTATACAATCATCTGTGTAAACATGGAAATATTTACACCACCATCTGTATACACATGGAAATATCTACACAGACATCTGTATAAATATGGAAATATCTACAACGCCAGTTGTATAAACATGGAAATATCTACATTGCCATCTGTAGAAAGATGGAAATATCTACACCGCTATCTGTGTAAACATGGAAATATGTACACTGACATCTCTATAAACATGAAAATATGTACACCGCTATGTTTATAAACATGGAAATACCTCCATTGCTGTCTGTATAAACATGGAAATATCCCCACCGTTATCTATTTAAACATGGAAATATCTACAGCGCCATCTCCATATACATTGAAATATCTACAATGACATCTGTAAAAACATGGAAATATCTACACAGTCATCTGAATAAACATGGTAATATCTACACCACCATCTATATAAACATGGAAATATCTACAATAGCATCTGTATACACATGGAAATATCCACACAGACATCTGTATAAATATGGAAATAACTTCACTGCCATCTGTATAAACATGGAAATATCTACCCTGCCATCTGTAGAAAGATGGAAATATCTACACCGCTATCTCTATAAATATGGAAATATCTACACCGCCATCTCTATAAACCTGAAAATATCTACACTGCCATCTCCATAAAGATGTAATATCTACTCTGTCATGTGTATATCCACGGAAATATCTACACCACTATCTGTGTAAACATGTAAATATCTACACCGCTATCTGTATAAACATGGAAATATCTACACCGCCATCTGCATGTCCATGGAAATATCTACACCGCCATCTGTATAAACATGGAAATATCTACACGGCCTTCTGTGTATAGATGGAAATATCAACACCGCCATCTGTACAAACATGGAAATATCTACACCGCTATCTCTATAAACATGGAAATATCTGCACTGCCATCTGTAAAAACATGGAAGTATCTATACAGTCATCTGTATAAACATGGAAATATCTACAATGCCATCTGTATACACATGGAAATATCTACACAGCCATCTGTATAAATATGTGAATATCTACACTGCTATCTCTATAAACATGGAAATGTCTACACCGCCTTCTCTATAAACATGAAAATATCTACACTGCCATCTCCATAACTTGGAACTAACTACTCCGCCATCTGTATAAACATGGAAACATCTACACCGCCATCTGTGTGAATAAGGAAATATCTACAATGCCATCTGTATAAAGATATAAATATCTGCACCGCGAGCTATATAAACATGGAAATATCTACACCGCTATCTATATAAACGTGGAAATACCAACACCGCTATCGGTGTAAACATGGAAATATCTACAACGCCATCTATATAAACATGGAAATATCTACACCGCTATGTCAATAAACATGGTAATACCTACAGCGCTATCTCTATAAACATGGAAATATCTACACCGCTATCTCTATAAACATGGAAATATCTACACCGGTATCTGTATAAACATGGAAATATCTACACCGCGGTCTGTATAAACATGGAAATATCTACACTGCTATCTGTATAAACATGGAAATATCTACACCGCTATCTCTATAAACATGGAAATATCTACACCGTGATCTGTATAAACATGGAAATATTTACACCGATATCTGTATAAACATGGAAATTTCTAAACCGCGATCTGTATAAACATGGAAATATCTTCACCACGATCTGTATAAACATGGAAATATCTACACCGCTATCTGTATAAACATGGTAATATCTACACCACCATCTATATAAACATGGAAATATCTACAGCGCTATCTGTATAAACATGGTAATATCTACACCAACATCTATATAAACATGGAAATGTCTACACCGCCATCTGTATAAATATGGAAATATCTACAATGCCATCTGTTTACACATGGAAATATGTACACCGCTATCTGTATAAACATGGAAATAACTACACCGCTACTTGTATAAACAAGGAAGTATCTACACCGTGATACGTATAAACATGGAAATATCTTCACCGCCATCTCTATAAACATGGAAATATCTACACCCCTATCTGTATAAACATGGAAATATCCACACCGCTATCTCTATAAACATGGAAAAATCAACACCGCTTTCTCTATGAACATGGAAATATCTACACCACCATCTCTATAAACATGGAAATATCTAAACCAAGATCAGTATAAACATGGAAATATCTGCACCGCTATATGTATAAACATGGAAATATCTCCACTGCTATCTCTATAAACTTCGAAATATCTACACCGCCATCTGTTTAAACATGGAAATACTTACAAAGTTATATGTATAAACATGAAAATATCTACACCGCCATCTGTATAAACATGGAAATATCTACACAGCCATGTGTATATACATGGAAATATCTACACCGCTATCTATATAAACATGGAAATAACTACACCGCTATCTGTATAAACATGGAAATATCTACCCGGTCTTCTGTGTATTGATGGAAATATCAACACCGCCATCTGTACAAACATGGAAATACCTGCATCGCTATCTGTATAAACATGGAAATATTTACACCGCAGTCTGTATAAATATGGAAATATCTAGACCGCTATCTGTATAAACATGGAAATATCTACACCGTGATCTGTATAAACATGGAAATATTTACACCGTTATCTGTATAAACATGGAAATTTCTACACCGTTATCTGAATAAATATGGAAATATCTACACCGCTATCTCTATAAACATGGAAATATCTACACCGCCGTCTGTATAAACATGGAAATAACTATACAGTCATCTGTGTAAACATGGAAATATCTACACCACCATCTGTATAAACATGGAAATATCTACAATGCCATCTGTATACACATGGAAATACCTAAAAGGCAATCTGTGTATAGATGGAAACATCAACACCGCCATCTGTGCAAACATGGAAATATCTACACTGCTATCTCTATAAGCATGGAAATATCTACACCGCTATCTGTATAAACATGGAAATATCTACACGGCGATCTGTATAAACATGGAAATATCTACACCGCGATCTGTATAAACATGGAAATATCTACACCGCGATCTGTATAAACATGGAAATACCTTCACCACGATCTGTATAAACATGGAAATATCTACACCGCTGTCTGTATAAACATGGTAATGTCTACACCACCATCTATATAAACATGGAAATATCTACACCACCATGTGTATAAACATGGAAATATCTACAATGCCATCTGTAGAAAGATGGAAATATCTACACCGCAATCTGTGCAAACATGGAAATATCTACACCGATATTTGTAAAAACATGGAAATATATACAACGCTATCTGTATAAACATGGAAATATCCACACCGCGATCTGTATTAACATGGAAATATCTACACCGCAATCTGTAAAACATGGAAATATCTACACCGCTATCTGTATAAACATGGAAATATCTACACAGCTATCTCTATAAACATGGAAATATCTACACCGCCATATGTATAAACATGGAAATACCTACAAAGTCATCTGTATAAACATGGAAATATCTACAAAGCACTCTGTATATACATGGAAATATCTACACCCCTATCTGTATATACATGGAAATATCTACACCGCTATCTGTATAAACATGGAAATAACTACACCACTATTTGTATAAACAAGGAAATATCTACACCGTGATCTGTATAAACATGGAAATATTTACACCGCTATCTGTATAAACATGGAAATTTCTACACTGTTATCTGTATAAATATGGAAATATCTACACCGCTATCTCTATAAACATGGAAATATCTTCACCGCCATCTGTATAAACATGGAAATACCTATACAGTCATCTGTGCAAACATGGAAATATCTACACCACCATCTGTATAAACATGGAAATATCTACAATGCCATCTGTATACACATGGAAATACCTACACGGCAATCTGTGTATAGATGGAAACATCAACACCGCCATCTGTACAAACTTGGAAATATATACACTGGTATGTCTATAAACATGGAAATATCTACACTGCGGTCTGTATAAACATGGAAATATCTACACCGGTATCTGTATAAACATGCAAATATCCACACCACGATCTGTATAAACATGGAAATATCTACACCGCGATCTGTATAATCATGGAAATATCTGCACCGCTATCTCTATAGACATGGAAATATCTAAAAAGCCATCTGTATAAACATGGAAATACCTACAAAGTCACGTGTAGGAACATGGAAATATCTACACTGCCATCTGTATAAACATACAAATATCTACACAGCCCTCTGTATAAATATGGAGATATCTGCATAGGTATCTATATAAACATGGAAATATCTACACCGCAATCTGTATAAACATGGAAATATCTACAACGCTATCTCTATAAATATGAAATATCTAAATGGCTATCTCTATAAAAATGGAAATATCTACACTGCTATCTGTATGAACATGGAAATATCCTCACTGCTATCTCTATGAACATGGATATATCTACACCGCTATCTCTATAAACATGGAAATATCTACACCGCCATCTCTATAAACATGGAAATATCTACACCGCCATCTCTATAAACATGGAAATATCTACAGCGCTATCTGTATTAACATGGAAATATCTACACCGCTATCTGTATAAACATGGAAATATCTACACCGCGATCTGTATAAACATGGAAATATCTACACCGTGATCTGTATAAACATGGAAGTATCTACACCGCGATCTGTATAAACATGGAAATATCTACACCGCGATCCATATAAACATGGAAATGTCTACACAGCGATCTGTATAAACATGGTAATATGTACACAACCATCTATATAAACATGGAAATATCTACACCACCATCTGTATAAACATGGAAATATATACAATGCCATCTGTTGAAAGTAGGAAATATCTACACCGCAATCAGTGTAAACAGGGAAATATCTACAACGATATCTGTATAAACATGGAAATATCTCCACTGCTATCTCTATAAAGACCGAAATATCTACACCGCCATCTGTGTAAACATGGAAATACTTACAAAGTTATCTGTATAAACATAGAAATATATACACCGCCATCCGTATAAACATGGAAATATCTACACAGACATGTGTACATACATGGAAATGTCTACACCGCTATCTATATAAACATGGAAATAACTACACCGCTATCTGTATAAACATGGAAATATCTACACCGCCATCTACATATCCATGGAAATATCTGCGCCGCCATCTGTATAAACATGGAATTATCTACACGGTCATCTGTGTATAGATGGAAATATCAACACCGCCATCTGTACAAACATGGAAATATCTGCACCGCTATCTGTATAAACATGGAAATATCTGCACCATGATCTGTATAAACATGGAAATATATACACCGCTATCTGTATTAACATGGAAATATCTGCACCGCTATCTCTATAAACATGGAAATATCTACAAAGACATCTGTATAAACATGGAAATAACTACACAGTCATGTGTAGGAACATTTAAATATCTACATTGCCTTCTGTATAAACATAGAAATATCTACACAGGCCTCTGTATAAATATGGAAATATCTGCATAGGCATCTGTGTAAACCTGGAAATATCTGCACCGCTATCTGTATAAACATGGAAATACCTACACTGCTGTCTCTATAAACATGGAAAGATGTCCACCGCTATGTGGATAAACATGGAAATATCTCCAATGCTCTCTGTATAAACATGGAAATACCTCCACCGTTATCTGTATAAACATGGAAATATCTACAGCGCCATCTCTATAAACATTGAAAAATCTACACTTCCATCTGTAAAAACATGGAAATATCTACACAGTCATCTGAATAAACATGGAAATATCTGCACCACCATCTGTATAAACATGGAAATACCTACAATACCATCTGTATACACATGGAAATATCTACACAGACATCTGTATAAACATGGAAATATCTACACGGCCATCTGTATAAACATGGAATTATCTACAATGCCATCTGTAGAAAGATGGAAATTTCTACACTGCAATCTCTATAAATATGGAAATATCTACACCGCCATCTCTATAAACATGAAAATATGTATACTGCCATCTCCATAAAGATGGAAGTATCGACTCCGCCATGTGTATAAACACGGAAATATCTACACCACCATCTGTGTAAACATGGAAATATCTACACCGCTAACTGTATAAACATGGAAATATCTACTCCGCAATCTGCATGTCCATGGAAATATCTATGCCGCCATCTGTTCAAACATGGAAATATCTACAAAGCTATCTCTATAAACATGGAAATATCTGCAATGCCATCTGTAAAAACATGGAAATACCTATACAGTCATCTGTATAAACATGGAAATATCTACAATGCCATCTGTATACACATGGAAATATCTACACAGCCATCTGTATAAACATGTAAATATCTACACTACTACCTCTATATACATCGAAATATCTACACCGCTATCGGTATAAACATGGAAATATCTACACCGCTATCTCTATAAACATGGAAATATCTACACCGTGATCTGTATAAACATGGAAATATTTACACCGCTATCTGTATAAACATGGAAACTTCTACACCGTTATCTGTATAAATATGGAAATATCTACAACGGTATCTCAATAAACCTGGAAATATCTACACCACCATCTGTATAAACATGGAAATACCTATACAGTCATCTGTGTAAACATGGAAATATCTACACCACCATCTGTATAAACATGGAAATATCTACAATGCCATCTGTATACACATGAAAATACCTACACGGCAATCAGTGTATAGATGGAAACATCAACAACGCCATCTGTAGAAACATGGAAATATCTACACGGCTATCTCTATAAACATGGAAATATCTACACTGCGGTCTGTATAAACATAGAAATATCTACACAACCCTCTGTATAAATATGGAGATATCTGCATAGGCGTCTGTATGAACATGGAAATATCTGCACCGCTATCTGTATAAAAATGGAAATACCTACACCGCTGTCTCTATAAACATGGAAATATGTACACCGCTATGTGTATAAACATGGAAATATCTCCACTGCTGTCTGTATAAACATGGAAATATCTCCACTGTTATCTGTATAAACATGGAAATATCTGCAGCGCCATGTCTATAAACATTGAAATATCTACACTGCCATCTCTAAAAACATGGAAATATTTACACAGTCATCTGAATAAACATGGAAATATCTACACCACCATCTGTATAAACATGGAAATACCTACAATACCATCTGTATACACATGGAAATAGCTACACAGACATCTGTATAAATATGGAAATATCTACACCGCCATCTGTATAAACATGGAAATATCTACACTGCCATCTGTAGAAAGATGGAAATATCTACACCGCTATCTCTATAAATATGGAAATATCTACACCACCATCTCTATAAACATGAAAATATCTACACTGCCATCTCCATAAAGATGGAAGTATCTACTCCGCCATGTGTATAAACACGGAAATATCTACACCACCATCTGTGTAAACATGGAAATATCTACACCGATATCTGTAAAAACATGGAAATATCTACACCGCTATCTGTATAAACTTGGAAATATCTACACCGTGATCTGTATAAACATGGAAATATCTACATCGCGATCTGTATAAACATGGAAATATCTACACCGCTATATGAATAAACATGGATATATCTACACAGCAATCTCTATAAGCATGGAAATATCTTCACCGCCATCTGAATAAACATGGAAATACCTACAAAGTCATCTGTATAAACATGGAAATATCTACACAGCCATTTGTATAAACATGGAAATATCTACACAGCCATCTGTATATACATGGAAATATCTACACCGCTATCTGTATAAACATGGAAATAACTACACCGCCATCTGCATGTCCATGGAAATATCTACGCCGCCATCTGTATAAACATGGAAATATCTACACGGCCATCTGTGTATAGATGGAAATATCAACACCGCCATCTGCACAAACATGGAAATATCTACACCGCTATCTCTATAAACATGGAAATATCTGCACTGCCATCTGTAAAAACACGGAAATAACTATAGAGTCATCTCTGTAAACATGGAAATATCTACAATGCCATCTGTATACACATGGAAATATCTACACAGCCATCTGTATAAACATGTAAATACACTGCTATCTCTATAGACATGGAAATATCTACACCGCCATCTCTATGAACATGAAAATATCTACACTGCCATCTCCATAAACATGGAACTTAGAAATCCGCCATCTGTATAAACATGGAAACATCTCCACTGCCATCTGTGTGAATCAGGAAATATCTACAATGCCATCTGTATAAAGATATAAATACCTTCACCGTGAGCTGTATAAACATAGAAATATCTACATCGCTATCTGTATAAACGTGGAAATACCAACACCGCTATCGGTATAAACGTGGAAATATCTATAATGCCAACTATATAAACATGGAAATATCTACAACGCTATGTCTATAAACATGGAAATACCTACACCGCTATCTCTATAAACATGGAAATATCCACACCGCCATCTGCATATCCATGGAAATATCTACAACGCCATCTGTATAAAGATGGAAATATCTACACGGCAATCTGTGTACAGATGGAAATATCAAAACCGCCATCTGTACAAACATGGAATTATCTACACCGCTATCTGTATAAACATAGAAATACCTACACTGCAGTCTGTATAAACATGGAAATTTCTACACCGGTATCTGTATAAACATGGAAATATCTACACCACGATCTGTATAAACATGGAAATATTTACACCGATATCTGTATAAACCTGGAAATATCTGCACTGCTATCTCTATAAATATGGAAATATCTACACCGCCATCTGTATAAACATGGAAATAACTACACAGTCATGTGTAGGAACATGGAAGTATCTACACCAACGTTTGTATAAAGATGGAAATATCTACAACGTTATCTGTATAAACATGGAAATATATACACAGTGATCTGTATAAACATGGAAATATGTACAGCACTCTCTGAATAAAGATGGAAATATCTACACTGCTATCTGTAAAAGCATGGAAATATCGACACCACTATCTGTATAAAGATAGAAATATTTACACAGCTATCTCAATAAACATGGAAATATCTACACCGCTATCTCTATAAATATGGAAATATCTACACTGCCATCTGTATTAACATGCAAATATCTACACAGTCATCTGTATAAAACTGGAAATATCTACTCTGTCATCTATATAAGCATGGAAATATCTTCAGAGAAATCTGTATAAACATGGAAATATCGGCACAGCCATCTGTATAAACATGGAAATATCTACAACGCTATCTGTATAAACATGGAAATATATACACCGCTATGTGTATTGACTTGGAAATATCTCCATTGCTATCTGAACAAACATAGACATATCTCCACCGCAATCTGTATAAACTTGAAAATATCTACACCGCTATCTCTATAAAAATGGAAATATCTGCACTGCCATCTGTAAAAACATGGAAATACCTATACAGTCATCTGAGTAAACATGGAAATATCTACAATGCCATCTGTATACACATGGAAATATCTACACAGCCATCTGTATAAGCATGTAAATATCTACACTGCTATCTCTATAAACTTGGAAATATCTACACCGCCATCTCTATTAACTTGAAAATATCTACACTACCATCTCCATAAACATGGAACTAACTACTCCGCCATCTGTATAAACATGGAAACATCTACACCGCCATCTGTGTGAATAAGGAAATATCTACAATGCCATCTGTATAAAGATATAAATATCGGCACCGCGAGCTGTATAAACATGGAAATATCTACATCGCTATCTGTATAAATTTGGAAATACCAACACCGCTATCGGTATAAACATGGAAATATCTACACCGCCATCTCTATAAACATGGAAATATCTACACCGCGATCTGTATAAACATGGAAATATCTACACCGCAATCTGTATAAACATGGAAATATCTACACAGCTATCTCTATAAACATGGAAATACCTACACCGCCATCTGTATAAAGAATGGAAATACCTACAATGTCATCTGTATAAACATGGAAATATCTACACAGCCATCTGTATAAACATGGAAATATCTACAGCGCCATCTCTATAAACACTGAAATATCTACACTGCCATGTGTAAACACTTGGAAATATCTACACAGTCATCTGAATAAACATGGAAATATCTACACCACCATCTGTATAAACATGGAAATACCTACAATACCATCTGTATACACATGGAAATATCTACACAGACATCTGTATAAATATGGAAATATCTACACCGCCATCTGTATAAACATGGAAATATCTACACTGCCATCTGTAGAAAGATGGAAATATCTACACCGCTATCTCTATAAATATGGAAATACCTACACCGCCATCTCTATAAACATGAAAATATCTACACTGCCATCTCCATAAAGATAGAAGTATCTACTCCGCCATGTGTATAAACACGGAAATATCTACACCACCATCTGTGTAAACATGGAAATATCTACACCGCCATCTGCATGTCCGTGGAAATATCTGCACCGCGAGCTGTATAAACATGGAAATATCTACATCGCTATGTCTATAAACATGGAAATACCTACACCGCTATCTCTATAAACATGGAAATATCTACACCGCTATCTGTATAAACATGGAAATATCTACACCACTGTCTGTATAAACATGGAAATATCTACACCGCGATCTGTATAAACATGGAAATATCTACACCGCGATCTTTATAACCGTGGAAATATGTTCACCCTGATCTGTATAAACATGGAAATATTTACACCGCTATCTATATAAACATGGTAATATCTACACCACCATCTATATAAACATAGAAATATCTACACCGCCATCTGTATTAACATGGAAATATCTACAATGCCATCTGTAGAAAGATGGAAATATCTACACCGCAATCTGTGTAAACATGGAAATATCTTCACCGATAGGTGTAAAAACATGGAAATATCTACACCGCTATCTGTATAAACATGGAAATATCTACACCGCGATCTGCATAAACATGGAAATATCTACACCGCGATCTGTATAAACATGGAAATATCTACACCGCTATATCTATAAACATGGAAATACCTACACCGCCATCTGTATAAACATGGAAATACCTACAAAGTCATCAGTATAAATATGGAAATATCTACACAGCCAACTGTATAAACATGGAAATATCTACACAGCCGTCTGTATATACATGCAAATATCTACACCACGATCTGCATAAACATGGAAATATATACAGCGCTATCTGTATAAACATGGAAATATCTGCACCGCTATCTCTATATACATGGAAATAGGTACAAAGCCATCTGTATAAAGATGGAAATACCTACACAGTCATGTGTAGGAACATGGAAATATCTACACTGCCATCTGTATAAACATAGAAATATCTACACAGCCCTCTGTATAAATATGGAAATATCTGCATAAGCATCTCTGTAAACATGGAAATATCTGCACCGCTATCTGTATAAACATGAAAATACCTACACCGCTGTCTCTATAAACATGGAAATATGTACACCTCTATGTGTATAAACATGGAAATATCTCCACTTCTGTCTGTATAAACATGGAAATATCTCCAACGTTATCTGTTTAAACATGGAAATATCTACAGCGCCATCTCTATAAACATTGAAATCTCTACACTGCCATCTGTAAAAACATGGAAATATCTACACAGTCATCTGAATAAACATGGAAATATCTACACCACCATCAGTATATACATGGAAATACCTACAATACCATCTGTATACACATGTAAATATCTACACAGACATATGTATAAATATGGAAATATCTACACTGCCATCTGTATAAACATGGAAATATCTACACTGCCATCTGTAGAAAGATGGAAATATGTACACCGCTATCTCTATAAATATGTAAATATCTACACCGCCATCTCTATAAACATGAAAATATCTACACTGCCATCTCCATAAAGATCGAAGTATGTACTCCGCCATGTGTATAAACACGGAAATATCTACACCACCATCTGTGTAAACATGGAAATATCTACACTGCTATCCGTACAAACATGGAAATATCTGCACCGCTATCTGTATAAACATGGAAATATCTACACCGCGGTCTGTATAAACATGGAAATATCTACACCGCTATCTGTATAAACATGGAAATATCTACACCGCTATCTCTATAAACATGGAAATATCTACACCGTGATCTGTATGAACATGGAAATATTTACACCACGATCTGTATAAACATGGAAACTTCTACACCGCTATCTGTATAAATATGGAAATATCTACACTGCTATCTCTATAAACTTGGAAATATCTACACCGCCATCTGTATAAACATGTAAATATCTACACAGACATATGTATAAATATGGAAATATCTACACTGCCATCTGTATATACATGGAAATATCTACAATGCCATCTGTATACACATGGAAATCCCTACACGGCAATCTGTGTATACATGGAAACATCAACACCGCCATCTGTACAAACATGGAAATATCTACATTGCTATGTCAATAAACATGGAAATATCTACACTGTGGTTTGTATAAACATGGAAATATCTACACCGGTATCTGTATAAACATGGAAATATCCGCACCATGATCTGTATAAACATGGAAATATATACACCGCTATCTGTATAAACATGGAAATATCTGCACCGCTATCTCTAAAAACATGGAAATAGCTACAAAGCCATCTGTATAAACATGGAAATACCTACACAGACATGTGTAGGAACATGGAAATATCTGCACTGCCATCTCTATAAACATAGAAATATCTACACAGCCCTCTCTATAAATATGGAAATATCTGCATAGCCATCTGTATAAACATGGAAATATCTGCACCGCTATCTGTATAAACATGGAAATACCTACACCGCTGTCTCTATAAACATGGAAATATGTACACTGCTATGTGTATAAACATGGAAATATCTCCACCGTTATCTGTATAAACATGGAAATATCTACAGCGCCATGTCTATAAACATTGAAATATCTACACTGCCATCTGTAAAAACATGGAAATATCTACACAGTCATCAGAATAAACATGGAAATATCTACACCGCAGTCTGTATAAACATGGAAATATCTACACCACTATCTGTATAAATATGAAATATCTAAATAGCTATCTCTATAAAAATGGAAATAACTACACTGCTATCTGTATAAACATGGAAATATCCTCACTGCTATCTCTATGAACATGGATATATCTACACCGCTATCTCTATAAACATGGAAATATGTACACCTCCATCTCTATAAACATGGAAATATCTACACCGCGATCTGTATAAACATGGAAATATCTACACCATGATCTGTATAAACATGGAAATATGTACACCGCGATCTGTATAAACATGCAAATATCTACACCATGATCTATATAAACATGGAAATATCTACACCGCCATTTCTATAAACATGGAAGTATCTACACCCCTTTCTGTATAAACATGGAAATATCCACACCGCTATCTCTATAAACATGGAAAAATCAACACCGCTATCTCTATGAACGTGGAAATATCTACACCGCCATCTCTATAACATGGAAATATCTACACCACGATCAGTATAAACAAGGAAATATCTACACCACTATCTGTATAAAAATGGAAATATCTCCACTGCTATCTCTATAAACATGGAAATATCTACACAAATCTCTCTATAAACATGTAAATATCTACACCGTCATCTGTATAAACATGGAAATATTTACACCGCTATCTGTATAAACATGGAAACTTCTACACCGTTATCTGTATAAATATGGAAATATCTACACCGCTATCTCTATAAACTTGGAAAGATCTACACTGCCATCTGTATAAACATGGAAATACCTATACAGTCATCTGTGTAAACATGGAAATATCTACACCACCATCTGTATAAACATGGAAATATCTACAATGCCATCTGTATACACATGGAAATACCCACACGGCAATCTGTGTATAGATGGAAACATCAACACCGCCATCTGTACAAACATGGAAATATCTACTCTGCTATCTCTATAAACATGGAAATATATACACTGTGGTCTGTATAAACATGGAAATATCTACACTGGTATCTGTATAAACATGGAAATATCTACACCACGATCTGTATAAACATGGAAATATATACACCGCTATCTGTATAAACATGGAAATATCTGCACCGCTATCTCTATAAACATGGAAATAGCTACAAAGCCATCTGTATAAACATGGAAATACCTACACAGACATGTGTAGGAACATGGAAATATCTGCACTGCCATCTCTATAAACATAGAAATATCTACACAGCCCTCTCTATAAATATGGAAATATCTGCATAGCCATCTGTATAAACATGGAAATATCTGCACCGCTATCTGTATAAACATGGAAATACCTACACCGCTGTCTCTATAAACATGGAAATATGTACACTGCTATGTGTATAAACATGGAAATATCTCCACCGTTATCTGTATAAACATGGAAATATCTACAGCGCCATGTCTATAAACATTGAAATATCTACACTGCCATCTGTAAAAACATGGAAATATCTACACAGTCATCAGAATAAACATGGAAATATCTACACCGCAATCTGTATAAACATGGAAATATCTACACCGCTATCTGTATAAATATGAAATATCTAAACCGCTATCTCTATAAAAATGGAAATAACTACACTGCTATCAGTATAAACATGGAAATATCCTCACTGGTATCTCTATGAACATGGATATATCTACACCGCTATCTCTATAAACATGAAAATATGTACACCACCATCTCTATAAACATGGAAATATCTACACCGCCATCTGTATAAACATGGAAATATCTACACCGCAATCTGTATAAACATGGAAATATCATCAATGTGATCTGTATAAACATGGAAATATCTACACCGGATCTGTATAAACATGGAAATATCTACACCGGGATCTGTATAAACATGGAAATATCTACACCGCTATCTGTATAAACATGGAAATATCTACACATCTATCTCCATAAACATGGAAATATCTACACCGCCATCTGTATAAACATGGAAATACCTACAAAGTCATCTGTATAAACATGGAAATATATACACAGCCATCTGTATAAACATGGAAATATCTACACAGCCATCTGTATATACATGGAAATATCTAAACCGCTATCTGTATAAACATGGAAATAACTACACCGCTATTTGTATAAACAAGGAAATATCTACACCGCCATCTGTTTAAACATGGAAATATATACACAGACATCTGTTTATGCATGGAAATACCTACACCGCTATCTGTATAAACATGATAATAACTACACCGCTATCTGTATAAATGTGGAAATATTTGCACCGCTATCCCTACAACCATGGTAATATCAACACCGCGATCTGTATAAACATGCAAATATCTACACCATGGTCTATATAAACATGGAAATATCTACACCGCCATTTCTATAAACAAGGAAGTATCTACACCCCTATCTGTATAAACATGGAAATATCCACACCGCTATCTCTATAAACATGGAAAAATCAACACCGCTATCTCTATGAACATGGAAAAATCTACACCGCCATCTCTATAACATGGAAATACTTACAAAGTTATCTGTATAAACATGGAAATATCTACACCGCCATCTGTATAAACATGGAAATATCTACACAGCCATTTGTATATACGTGGAAATATCTACACCGCTATCTATATAAACATGGAAATAACTACACCGCTGTCTCTATAAACATGGAAATATGTACACCGCTATGTGTATAAACATGGAAATATCTCCACTGCTGTCTGTATAAACTTGGAAATATCTCCACTGTTATCTGTATAAACATGGAAATATCTACAGCGCCATGTCTATAAACATTGAAATACCTACACTGCCATCTGTAAAAACATGGAAATATCCACAGAGTCTTCTGAATAAACTTGGAAATATCTACACCGCCATCTGTATAAACATGGAAATATCTACACCGCTATCTGTATAAACATGGAAATATCTTCAATGTGATCTGTATAAACATGGAAATATCTACACCGGATCTGTATAAACATGGAAATATCTACACCGGGATCTGTATAAACATGGAAATATCTACACCGCTATCTGTATAAACATGGAAATATCTACACAGCTATCTCTATAAACATGGAAATATCTACACCGCCATCTGTACAAACATCGAAATACCTACAAAGTCATCTGTATAAACATGGAAGTATATACACAGCCATCTGAATAAACATGGAAATATCTACACAGCCATCTGTGTATACATGGAAATATCTACACCGCCATCTCTATAACATTTAAATATCTTCACCACGATCAGTATAAAGATGGAAATATCTACAACGCTATCTGTATAAAAATGGAAATATCTCCAATGCTATCTCTATAAACGTCGAAATATCTACACCGCCATCTGTATAAACATGGAAATACTTACAAAGTTATCTGTATGAACATGGAAATATCTACACCGCCATCTGTATAAACATGGAAATATCTACACAGCCATGTGTATATACGTGGAAATATCTACAACGCTCTCTATATAAACATGGAAATAACTACACCGCTATCTGTATAAACATGGAAATATCTACACCGCCATCTACATATCCATGGAAATATTTGCGCCTCCATCTGTATAAACATGGAACTATCTACACGTTCATCTGTGTATAGATGGAAATATCAACACCGCCATCTGTACAAACATGGAAATATCTACACTGCTATCTCTATAAACATGGAAATATCAACACCGCCATCTTTACAAACATGGAAATATCTACACTGCTATCTCTATAAACATGGAAATATCTACACTGCGGTCTGTATAAACATGGAAATATCTACACCGGTATCTTTATAAACATGGATATATCTACACCACGATCTGTATAAACATGGAAATATATACACCGCCATCTGTATAAACATGGAAATATCTGCACCGCTATCTCTATAAACATGGAAATATCTACAAAGCCATCTGTATAAACATGGAAATACCTACACAGACATATGTAGGAATATGGAAATATCTGCACTGCCATCTGTATAAACATAGAAATATGTACACAGCCCTCTGTATAAATATGGAAATATCTGCATAGGCATCTGTATAAACATGGAAATATCTGTAACGTTATCTGTATAAACATGGAAATACCTACACCGCTGTCTGCATAAACATGGAAATATGTACAACGCTATGTGTATAAACATGGAATTATCTCCACTGCTGTCTGTATAAACATGGAAATATCTCCACCGTTATCTGTATAAACATGGAAATATCTACAGTGCCATGTCTATAAACATTGAAATATCTACACTGCCATCTGTAAAAACATGGAAATATCTACACAGTCATCTGAATAAACATGGAAATATCTACACCGCAATCTGTATAAACATGGAAATATCTACATCGCTATCTGTATAAACATGAAATATCTAATCCGCTATCTCTATAAAAATGGAAATAACTACACTGCTATCCGTATAAACATGGAAATATCCTCACTGTTCTCTATATGAACATGGATATATATACACCGCTATCTCTATAAACATGGAAATATGTACATCCCCATCTCTATAAACATGGAAATATCTACACCGCCATCTGTATAAACATGGAAATATCTACACCGCAATCTGTATAAACATGGAAATATCTTCAATGTGATCTGTATAAACATGGAAATATCTACACCGGATCTGTATAAACATGGAAATATCTACACCGGGATGTGTATAAACATGGAAATATCTACACCGCTATCTGTATAAGCATGGAAATATCTACACAGCTATCTCTATAAACATGGAAATATCTACACCACCATCTGTATAAACATGGAAATACCTACAAAGTCATCTGTATAAACATGGAAATATATACACAGCAATCTGTATAAACATGGAAATATCTACACAGCCATCTGTATATACATGGAAATATCTACACCGCTATCTGTATAAACATGGAAATAACTACACCGCTATTTGTATAAACAAGGAAATATCTACACCGCCATCTGTTTAAACATGGAAATATATACACAGACATCTGTTTATACATGGAAATACCTACACCGTTATCTGTGTAAACATGATAATAACTACACCGCTATCTGTATAAATGTGGAAATATTTGCACCGCTCTCCCTATAAACATGGTAATAGCAACACCGCGATCTGTATAAACATGGAAATATCTACACCATGATCTGTATAAACATGGAAATATCTACACCGCGATCTGTATAAACATGCAAATATCTACACCATGATCTATATAAACATGGAAATATCTACACCGCCATTTCTATAAACAAGGAAGTATCTACACCCCTATCTGTATAAACACGGAAATATCCCACCGCTATCTCTATAAACATGGAAAAATCAACACCGCTATCTCTATGAACATGGAAATATCTACACCGCCATCTCTATAACATGGAAATATCTACACCACGATCACTATAAACATGGAAATATCTACACCGCTATCTCTATAAAAATGGAAATATCTCCACTGCTATCTCTATAAACATCGAAATATCTACACTGCCATCTGTATAAACATGGAAATACTTACAAAGTTATCTGTATAAACATGGAGATATCTACACCGCCATCTGTATAAAAATGGAAATATCTACACAGCCATGTATATATACATGGAAATATCTACACCGCTATCTATATAAACATGGAAATAACTACACCGCTATCTGTATAAACATGGAAATATCTACACCGCCATCTACATATCCATGGAAATATTTACGCCGCCATCTGCATAAACATGGAACTATGTACACGGTCATCTCTGTATAGATGGAAATATCAACACCGCCATCTCTACAAACATGGAAATATATACACTGCTATCTCTATAAACATGGAAATATCTACACTGCGGTCTGTATAAACATGGAAATGTCTACACCGGTATCTGTATAAACATGGAAATATCTACACCACGATCTGTATAAACATGGAAATATATACACCGCTATCTGTATAAAGATGGAAGTATCTGCACCGCTATCTCTATAAACATGGAAATATCTACAAAGCCATCTGTATAAACGTGGAAATACCTACACAGACATGTGTAGGAACATGGAAATATCTGCACTGCCATCTGTATAAATATAGAAATATCTACACAGCCCTCTGTATAAATATGGAAATATCTGCATAGGCATCTGTGTAAACATGGAAATATCTGCACCGCTATCTGTATAAACATGGAAATACCTACACCTTGTGT
Source organism: Pan troglodytes (assembly GCF_028858775.2). Classification (NCBI taxonomy): domain Eukaryota; kingdom Metazoa; phylum Chordata; class Mammalia; order Primates; family Hominidae; genus Pan; species Pan troglodytes. Next base: position 1,614,930 of record NC_072411.2, read on the forward strand.
CTATAAACATGGAAATATGTACACCGCTATGTGTATAAACATGGAAATATCTCCACTGCTGTCTGTATAAACATGGAAATATCTCCACCGTTATCTGTATAAACATGGAAATATCTACAGCGCCATGTCTATAAACATTGAAATATCTACACTGCCATCTGTAAAAACATGGAAATATCTACAGAGTCATCTGAATAAACATGGAAATATCTACACCGCAATCTGTATAAACATGGAAATATCTACACCGCTATCTGCATAAATATGAAATATCTTAACCGCTATCTCTATAAAAATGGAAATAACTACACTGCTATCTGTATAAACCTGGAAATATCCTCATTGCTATCTCTATGAACATGGATATATCTACACCGCTATCTCTATAAACATGGAAATATGTACACCACCATCTCTATAAACATGGAAATATCTACACCGCCAGCTGTATAAACATGGAAATATCTACACCGCAATCTGTATAAACATGGAAATATCTTCAATGTGATCTGTATAAACATGGAAATATCTACACCGTATCTTTATAAACATGGAAATATCTACACCGGGATCTGTATAAACATGGAAATATCTACACCGCTATCTGTATAAACATGGAAATATCTACACAGCTATCTCTATAAACATGGAAATATCTACACCGCCATCTGTATAAACATGGAAATACCTACAAAGTCATCTGTATAAACATGGAAACATATACACAGCCATCTGTATAAACATGGAAATATCTACACAGCCATCTGTATATACATGGAAATATCTACACCGCTATCTGTATAAACAAGGAAATAACTACACCGCTATTTGTATAAACAAGGAAATATCTACACCGCCATCTGTTTAAACATGGAAATATATACACAGACATCTGTTTATACATGGAAATACCTACACCGTTATCTGTATAAACATGATAATAACTACACCGCTATCTGTATAAATGTGGAAATGTTTGCACCGCTATCCCTATAAACATGGTAATATCAACACCGCGATCTGTATGAACATGGAAATATCTACACCATGATCTGTAGAAACATGGAAATATCTACACCGCGATCTGTATAAACATGCAAATATCTACACCATGATCTATATAAACATGGAAATATCTACAGCGCCATTTCTATAAACCAGGAAGTATCTACACCCCTATCTGTATAAACATGGAAATATCCACACCGCTATCTCTATAAACATGGAAAAATCAACACCGCTATCTCTATGAACATGGAAATATCTACACCGCCGTCTCTATAACATGGAAATATCTACACCACGATCAGTATAAACATGGAAATATCTACACCGCCATCTCTATAACATGGAAATATCTACACCACGATCAGTATAAACATGGAAATATCTACACCGCTATCTGTATAAACATGGAAATATCTCCACAGCTGTCTCTATAAACATCGAAATATCTACACCGCCATCTGTATAAACATGGAAATACTTACAAAGTTATCTGTATAAACATGGAAATATCTACACTGCCATCTGTATAAACATGGAAATATCTACACAGCCATGTGTACATACATGGAAATATCTACACCGCTATCTATATAAACTTGGAAATAACTACACCGCTATCTGTATAAACATGGAAATATCTACACCGCCATCTACATATCCATGGAAATATCTGTGCCGCCATCTGTATAAACATGGAAATATCTACACGGTCATCTGTGTATAGATGGAAATATCAACACCGCCATCTGTACAAACATGGAAATATCTGCACCACTATCTGTATAAACATGGAAATATCTACACCGCGGTCTGTATAAACATGGAAATATCAACACCGCTATCGGTATAAACATGGAAATATCTACACCGCTATCTCTATAAACATGGAAATATCTACACCGTGATCTGTATAAACATGGAAATATTTACACCGCTATCTGTATAAACATGGAAACTTCTACACCGTTATCTGTATAAATATGGAAATATCTACACCGCTATCTCTATAAACATGGAAATATCTACACCGCCATCTCTATGAACATGAAAATATCTACACTGCCATCTCCATAAAGATGGAAGTATCTACTCCGCCATGCGTATAAACACGGAAATATCTACACCACCATCTGTGTAAACATGGAAATACCTACACCGCTATCTGTATAAACATGGAAATAACTACACCGCCATCTGCATGTCCTTGGAAATATCTACGCCGCCATCTGAATAAACATGGAAATATCTACACGGCCATCTGTGTATAGATGGAAATATCAACACCGCCATCTGTACAAACATGGAAATATCAACACCGCTATCTCTATAGGCATGGAAATATCTGCACCGCCATCTGTAAATACATGGAAATACCTATACAGTCATCTGTATAAACATGGAAATATCTACAATGCCATCTGTAGAAAGATGGAAATATCTACACCGCAATCTGTGTAAACATGGAAATATCTACACCGATATCTGTCAAAACATGGAAATATCTACACCGCTATCTGTATAAACATGGAAATATCTACACCGCGAACTGTATAAACATGGATATATCTACACCGCGATCTGTATAAACATGGAAATATCTACACCGTGATCTGTATAAACACGGAAATATCTACACGGTTATCTCTATAAACATTGAAATATCTACACCGCCATCTGTATAAACATGTAAATACCTCCAAAGTCATCTGTATAAACATGGAAATATCTACACAGCCATCTGTATATACATGGAAATATCTACACCACTATCTGTATAAACATGGAAATAACTACACCGCTATTTGTATAAACAAAGAAATATCTACACCGTGATCTGTATAAACATGGAAATATCTACACCGCCATCTCTATAAACAGGGAAATATCTACAGCCCTATCTGTATAAACATGGAAATATCCACACCGCTATCTCTATAAACATGGAAAAATCAACACCGCTATCTCTATGAACAGGGAAATATCAACAGCACCATCTCTATAAACATGGAAATGTCTACACCACGATCAGTATAAACAGGGAAATATCTACACCGCTGTCTGTATAAACATGGAAATATCTCCACTGCTATCTCTATAAACATCGAAATATCTACACCGCCATCTGTATAAACATGGAAATACTTACAAAGTTATCTGTATAAACATGGAAATATCTACACCGCCTTCTGTATAAACATGGAATTATCTACACAGCCATGTGTACATACATGGAAATATCTACACCGCTATCTATATAAACATGGAAATAACTACACCGCTATCTGTATAAACATGGAAATATCTACACCGCCATCTACATATCCATGGAAATATCTGCGCGGCCATCTGTATAAACATGGAAATATCTACATGGTCATCTGTGTATAGATGGGAATATCAACACCGCCATCTGTACAAACATGGAAATATCTGCACCGCTATCTCTATGAACATGGAAATAACTACAAAGACATCTGTATAAACATGTATATACCTACACAGTCATGTGTAGGAACATTTAAATATCTACACTGCCATCTGTATAAATATAGAAATACCTACACAGCCCTCTGTATAAATATGGAAATATCTGCATAGGCATCTGTGTAAACATGGAAATAACAGCACCGCTATCTGTATAAACATGGAAATACCTACACCGCTGTCTCTATAAACATGGAAATATGTACACCGCTATGTGTATAAACATGGAAATATCTCCACTGCTCTCTGTATAAACATGGAAATATCTCCACCGTTATCTGTATAAACATGGAAATATCAACAGCGCCATCTATATAAACATTGAAATATCTACACTGCCATCTGTAAAAACATGGAAATATCTACACAGCCATCTGAATAAACATGGAAATATCTACACCACCATCTGTATAAACATGGAAATAGCTACAATACCATCTCTATACACATGGAAATATCTACACAGACAGCTGTATAAATATGGAAATATCTACACGGCCATCTGTATAAACATGGAAATATCTACACTGCCATCTGTAGAAAGATGGAAATATCTACACCGCTATCTCTATAAATATGGAAATATCTACACCGCCATCTCTATGAACATGAAAATATCTACACTGCCATCTCCATAAAGATGGAAGTATCTACTCCGCCATGTGTATAAACACGGAAATATCTACACCACCATCTGTGTAAACATGGAAATACCTACACCGCTATCTGTATAAACATGGAAATGAGTACACCGCCATCTGCATGTCCTTGGAAATATCTACGCCGCCATCTGAATAAACATGGAAATATCTACACGGCCATCTGTGTATAGCTGGAAATATCAACACCGCCATCTGTACAAACATGGAAATATCTACACCGCTATCTCTATAGACATGGAAATATCTGCACCGCCATCTCTAAAAATATGGAAATACCTATACAGTCATCTGTATAAACATGGAAATATCTACAATGCCATCTGTAGAAAGATGGAAATATCTACACCGCAATCTGTGTAAACATGGAAATATCTACACCGATATCTGTATAAACATGGAAATATCTACACCACGATCTGTATAAACATGGAAATATCTACACCGCGATCTGTATAAACATGGTAATATCTACACAGTTATCTCTATAAACAAGGAAATATCTTCACCGCCATCTGTATAAACATGGAAATACCTACAAAGTCATCTGTATAAACATGGAAATATCTACACTGCCATCTGTAGAAAGATGGAAATATCTACACCGCTATCTCTATAAATATGGAAATATCTACACCGCCATCTCTATGAACATGAAAATATCTACACTGCCATCTCCATAAAGATGGAAGTATCTACTCCGCCATGCGTATAAACACGGAAATATCTACACCACCATCTGTGTAAACATGGAAATACCTACACCGCTATCTGTATAAACATGGAAATAACTACACCGCCATCTGCATGTCCTTGGAAATATCTACGCCGCCATCTGAATAAACATGGAAATATCTACACGGCCATCTGTGTATAGATGGAAATATCAACACCGCCATCTGTACAAACATGGAAATATCTACACCGCTATCTCTATAGGCATGGAAATATCTGCACCGCCATCTGTAAAAACATGGAAATACCTATACAGTCATCTGTATAAACATGGAAATATCTACAATGCCATCTGTAGAAAGATGGAAATATCTACACCGCAATCTGTGTAAACATGGAAATATCTACACCGATATATGTAAAAACATGGAAATATCTACACCGCTATCTGTATAAACATGGAAATATCTACACCGCGAACTGTATAAACATGGAAATATCTACACCGCGATCTGCATAAACATGGAAATATCTACACCGTGATCTGTATAAACACGGAAATATCTACACGGTTATCTCTATAAACATTGAAATATCTACACCGCCATCTGTATAAACATGTAAATACCTCCAAAGTCAACTGTATAAACATGGAAATATCTACACAGCCATCTCTATATACATGGAAATATCTACACCACTATCTGTATAAACATGGAAATAACTACACCGCTATTTGTATAAACAAGGAAATGTGTACACCGTGATCTGTATAAACATGGAAATATCTACACCGCCATCTCTATAAACAGGGAAATATCTACAGCCCTATCTGTATAAACATGGAAATATCCACACCGCTATCTCTATAAACATGGAAAAATCAACACCGCTATCTCTATGAACATGGAAATATCAACAGCGCCATCTCTATAAACATGGAAATGTCTACACCAAGATCAGTATAAACATGGAAATATCTACACCGCTGTCTGTATAAACATGGTAATATCTCCACTGCTATCTCTATAAACATCGAAATATCTACACCGCCGTCTGTATAAACATGGAAATACTTACAAAGTTATCTGTATAAACATGGAAATATCTACACCGCCTTCTGTATAAACATGGAAATATCTACACAGCCATGTGTACATACATGGAAATATCTACACCGCTATCTATATAAACATGGAAATAACTACACCGCTATCTGTATAAACATGGAAATATCTACACCGCCATCTACATATCCATGGAAATATCTGCGCCGCCATCTGTATAAACATGGAAATACCTACACGGTCATCTGTGTATAGATGGAAATATCAACACCGCCATCTGTACAAACATGGAAATATCTGCACCGCTATCTGTATAAACATGGAAATATCTACACCGCGGTCTGTATAAACATGGAAATATCAACACCGCTATCGGTATAAACATGGAAATATCTACACCGCTATCTCTATAAACATGGAAATATCTACACCGTGATCTGTATAAACATGGAAATATTTACACCGCTATCTGTATAAACATGGAAACTTCTACACCGTTATCTGTATAAATATGGAAATATCTACACCGCTATCTCTATAAACTTGGAAATATCTACACCGCCATCTGTATTAACATGGAAATACCTATACAGTCATCTGTGTAAACATGGAAATATCTACACCACCATCTGTATAAACATGGAAATATCTACAATGCCTTCTGTATACACATGGAAATACCTACACTGCAATCAGTGTATAGATGCATACATCAACACCGCCATCTGTACAAACATGGAAATATCGACACTGCTATCTCTATAAACATGGAAATATCTCCACTGTTCTCTGTATAAACATGGAAATATCTCCACAGGTATCTGTATAAACATGGAAATATCAACAGCGCCATCTATACAAACATTGAAATATCTACACTGCCATCTGTAAAAACATGGAAATATCTACACATTCATCTGAATAAACATGGAAATATCTACACCACCATCTGTATAAACATGGAAATAGCTACAATACTATCTGTATACACATGGAAATATCTACACCGACATCTGTATAAATATGGAAATATCTACACGGCCATCTGTATAAACATGGAAATATCTACAGTGCCATGTGTAGAAAGATGGAAATATCTACACCGCTATCTCTATAAATATGGAAATATCTACACCGCCATCTCCATGAACATGAAAATATCTACACTGCCATCTCCATAAAGATGGAAGTATCTACTCCGCCATGTGTATAAACACAGAAATATCTACACCACCATCTGTGTAAACATGGAAATACCTACACCGCTATCTGTATAAACATAGCAATAACTACACCGACATCTGCATGTCCTTGGAAATATCTACGCCGCCATCTGAATAAACATGGAAATATCTACACGGCCATCTGTGTATAGATGGAAATATCAACACCGCCATCTGTACAAACATGGAAATATCTACACCGACATCTGTATAAATATGGAAATATCTACACGGCCATCTGTATAAACATGGAAATATCTACACTGCCATCTGTAGAAGTATGGAAATATCTACACCGCTATCTCTATAAATATGGAAATATCTACACCGCCATCTCTATGAACATGAAAATATCTACACTGCCATCTCCATAGAGATGGAAGTATCTACTCCGCCATGTGTATAAACACGGAAATATCTACACCACCATCTGTGTAAACATGGAAATACCTACACCGCTATCTGTATAAACATGGAAATAACTACACCGCCATCTGCATGTCCTTGGAAATATCTACACCGCCATCTGAATAAACATGGAAATATCTACACGGCCATCTGTGTATAGCTGGAAATATCAACACCGCCATCTGTACAAACCTGGAAATATCTACACCGCTCTCTCTATAGACATGGAAATATCTGCAACGCCATCTGTAAAAACATCGAAATAGCTATACAGTCCTCTGTATAAACATGGAAATATCTACAATGCCATCTGTAGAAAGATGGAAATATCTACACCGCAATCAGTGTAACATGGAAATATCTACACCGATATCTGTATAAACATGGAAAATCTACACCGCGATCTGAATAAACATGGAAATATCTACACCGCGATCTGTATAAACATGGAAATATCTACACCGCGATCTGTATAAACATGGAAATATCTACCGAGTTATCTCTATAAATATGGAAATATCTACGCCACCATCTGTATAAACATGGAAATAACTACAAAGTCATCTGTATAAACATGGAAATATCTACACAGCCATCTGTATAAACATGGAAATATCTACACAGCCATCTGTATATACATGGAAATATCTACACCACTATCTGTATAAACATGGAAATAACTACACCGCTATTTGAATAAACAAGGAAATATCTACACTGTGATCTGTATAAACATGGAAATATCTACACCGCCATCTCTATAAACAGGGAAATATCTACACCCCTATCTGTATAAACATGGAAATATCCACACCGCTATCTCTATAAACATGGAAAAATCAACACCGCTATCTCTATGAACATGGAAATATCTACACCGCCATCTCTATAAACATGGAAATGTCTACACCATGATCAGTATAAACATGGAAATATCTACACCGCTATCTGTATAAACATGGAAATATCTACACTGCTATCTCTATAAACATCGAAATATCTACACCGCTATCTTTATAAACATGGAAATATCTCCACTGCTATCTCTATAAACATCGAAATATCTACACCGCCATCTGTATAAACATGGAAATACTTACAAAGTTATCTGTATAAACATGGAAATATCTACACCACCATCTGTATAAACATGGAAATATCTACACAGCCATGTGTACATACATGGAAATATCTACACCGCTATCTATATAAACATGGAAATAACTACACCGCTATCTGTATAAACATGGAAATATCTACACCGCCATCTACATATCCATGAAAATATCTGCGCCGCCATCTGTATAAACATGGAAATATCTACACGGTCATGTGTGTATAGATGGAAATATCAACACCGCCATCTGTACAAACATGCAAATATCTGCACCGCTATCTGTATAAACATGGAAATATCTACACCGCGGTCTGTATAAACATGGAAATATCAACACCGCTATCGGTATAAACATGGATAATCTACACCGCGATCTGAATAAACATGGAAATATCTACACCGCGATCTGTATAAACATGGAAATATCTACACCGCGATTTGTATAAACATGGAAATATCTACAGAGTTATCTCTATAAACATGGAAATATCTACGCCACCATCTGTATAAACATGGAAATAACTACAAAGTCATCTGTATAAACATGGAAATATCTACACAGCCATCTGTATAAACATGGAAATATCTACACAGCCATCTGTATATACATGGAAATATCTACAGCACTATCTGTATAAACATGGAAATAACTACACCGCTATTTGAATAAACAAGGAAATATCTACACTGTGATCTGTATAAACATGGAAATATCTACACCGCCATCTCTATAAACAGGGAAATATCTACACCCCTATCTGTATAAACATGGAAATATCCACACCGCTATCTCTATAAACATGGAAAAATCAACACCGCTATCTCTATGAACATGGAAATATCTACACCGCCATCTCTATAAACATGGAAATGTCTACACCATGATCAGTATAAACATGGAAATATCTACACCGCTATCTGTATAAACATGGAAATATCTACACTGCTATCTCTATAAACATCGAAATATCTACACCGCTATCTTTATAAACATGGAAATATCTCCACTGCTATCTCTATAAACATCGAAATATCTACACCGCCATCTGTATAAACACGGAAATACTTACAAATTTATCTGTATAAACATGGAAATATCTACACCACCATCTGTATAAACATGGAAATATCTACACAGCCATGTGTACATACATGGAAATATCTACACCGCTATCTATATAAACATGGAAATAACTACACCGCTATCTGTATAAAGATGGAAATATCTACACCGCCATCTACATATCCATGGAAATATCTGCGCCGCCATCTGTATAAACATGGAAATATCTACACGGTCATGTGTGTATAGATGGAAATATCAACACCGCCATCTGTACAAACATGCAAATATCTGCACCGCTATCTGTATAAACATGGAAATATCTACACCGCGGTCTGTATAAACATGGAAATATCAACACCGCTATCAGTATAAACATGGAAATATCTACACCGCTATCTCTATAAACATGGAAATATCTACACCGTGATCTGTATAAACATGGAAATATTTACACCGCTATCTGTATAAACATGGAAACTTCTACACAGTTATCTGTATAAATATGGAAATATCTACAACGCTATCTCAATAAACTTGGAAATATCTACACCACCATCTGTATAAACATGGAAATACCTATACAGTCATCTGTGTAAACATGGAAATATCTACACCACCATCTGTATAAACATGGAAATATCTACAATGCCATCTGTATACACATGGAAATACCTACACGGCAATCAGTGTATAGATGGAAACATCAACACCGCCATCTGTACAAACATGGAAATATCTACACTGCTATCTCTATAAACATGGAAATATCTACACTGCGGTCTCTATAAACATGGAAATATCTACACCATGATCTGTATAAACATGGAAATATATACACCGCTATCTGTATAAACCTGGAAATATCTGCACCGCTATATCTATAAACATGGAAATAACTACAAAGACATCTGTATAAACTTGGAAATACCTACACAGTCATGTGTAGGAACATTTAAATATCTACACTGCCATCTGTATAAATATAGAAATATCTACACAGCCCTCTGTATAAATATGGAAATATCTGCATAGGCATCTGTGTAAACATGGAAATATCTGCACCGCTATCTGTATAAACATGGAAATACCTACACCGCTGTCTCTATAAACATGGAAATATATACACCGCTATGTGTATAAACATGGAAATATCTCCACTGTTCTCTGTATAAACATGGAAATATCTCCACCGTTATCTGTATAAACATGGAAATATCAACAGCGCCATCTATACAAACATTGAAATATCTACACTGCCATCTGTAAAAACATGGAAATATCTACACATTCATCTGAATAAACATGGAAATATCTACACCACCATCTGTATAAACATGGAAATAGCTACAATACTATCTGTATACAAATGGAAATATCTACACCGACATCTGTATAAATATGGAAATATCTACACGGCCATCTGTATAAACATGGAAATATCTACAGTGCCATCTGTAGAAAGATGGAAATATCTACACCGCTATCTCTATAAATATGGAAATATCTACACCGCCATCTCTATGAACATGAAAATATCTACACTGCCATCTCCATAAAGATGGAAGTATCTACTCCGCCATGTGTATAAACACAGAAATATTTACACCACCATCTGTGTAAACATGGAAATAACTACACCGCTATCTGTATAAACATAGCAATAACTACACCGACATCTGCATGTCCTTGGAAATATCTACGCCGCCATCTGAATAAACATGGGAATATCTACACGGCCATCTGTGTATAGATGGAAATATCAACACCGCCATCTGTACAAACATGGAAATATCTACACCGCTATCTCTATAGACATGGAAATATCTGCACCGCCATCTGTAAACACATGGAAATACCTATACAGTCATCTGTATAAACATGGAAATATCTACAATGCCATCTGTAGAAAGATGGAAATATCTACACCGCAATCTGTGTAAACATGGAAATATCTACACCGATATCTGTAAAAACATGGAAATATCTACACCGCTATCTGTATAAACATGGAAATATCTACACCGCGATCTGTATAAACATGGAAATATCTACACCGCGATCTGCATAAACATGGAAATATCTACACCGCTATCTGTATAAACATGGAAATATCTACACAGTTATCTCTATAAACATGGAAATAGCTACACCGCCATCTGTATAAACATGGAAATACCTACAAATTCATCTGTATAAAAATGTAAATATGTACACAGCCATCTGTATAAACATGGAAATATCTACACAGCCATCTGTATAAACATCGAAATATCTACACAGCCATCTGAATATACATGGAAATAACTACACCACTATCTGTATAAACATGGAAATAACTACACCGCTATTTGTATAAACAAGGAAATATCTAAACCGTGATCTGTATAAACATGGAAATATCTACACCGCGATCTGTATAAACATGGAAATAACTACACCGCTATTTGTATAAACAAGGAAATATCTACACTGTGATCTGTATAAACATGGAAATATCTACACCGCCATCTCTATAAACAGGGAAATGTCTACACCCCTATCTGTATAAACAAGGAAATATCCACACCGCTATCTCTATAAACATGGAAAAATCAACACCGCTATCTCTATGAACATGGAAATATCTACACCGCCATCTCTATAAACATGGAAATGTCTAGACCACGATCAGTATAAACATGGAAATAACTACACCGCTATCTGTATAAACATGGAAATATCTCCACTGCTATCTCTATAAACATCGAAATATCTACACCGCCATCTGTATAAACATGGAAATACTTACAAAGTTATCTGTATAAACATGGAAATATCTACACCGCCATCTGTATAAACATGGAAATATCTACACAGCCATGTGTACATACATGGAAATATATACACCGCTATCTATATAAACATGGAAATAACTACACCGCTATCTGTATAAACATGGAAATATCTACACCGCCATCTACATATCCATGGAAATATCTGCACCGCCATCTACATATCCATGGAAATATCTGCACCGCCATCTGTATAAACATGGAAATATCTACACGGTCATCTGTGTATAGATGGAAATATCAACACCGCCATCTTTACAAACATGGAAATATTTGCACCGCTGTCTGTATAAACATGGAAATATCTACACCGTGATCTGTATAAACATGGAAATATTTACACTGCTATCTGTATAAACATGGAAACTTCTACACCGTTATCTGTATAAATATGGAAATATCTACACCGCTATCTCAATAAACTTGGAAATATCTACACCACAATCTGAATAAACATGGAAATACCTATACAGTCATCTGTGTAAACATGGAAATATCTACACCACCATCTGTATAAACATGGAAATATCTACAATGCCATCTGTATACACATGGAAATACCTACACGGCAATCAGTGTATAGATGGAAACATCAACACCGCCATCTGTACAAACATGGAAATATCTACACTGCTCTCTCTATAAACATGGAAATATCTACGCCACCATCTGTATAAACATGGAAATAACTACAAAGTCATCTGTATAAACATGGAAATATCTACACAGCCATCTGTATAAACATGGAAATATCTACACAGCCATCTGTATATACATGGAAATATCTACACCACTATCTGTATAAACATGGAAATAACTACACCGCTATTTGAATAAACAAGGAAATATCTACACTGTGATCTGTATAAACATGGAAATATCTACACCGCCATCTCTATAAACAGGGAAATATCTACACCCCTATCTGTATAAACATGGAAATATCCACACCGCTATCTCTATAAACATGGAAAAATCAACACCGCTATCTCTATGAACATGGAAATATCTACACCGCCATCTCTATAAACATGGAAATGTCTACACTATGATCAGTATAAACATGGAAATATCTACACCGCTATCTGTATAAACATGGAAATATCTACACTGCTATCTCTATAAACATCGAAATATCTACACCGCTATCTTTATAAACATGGAAATATCTCCACTGCTATCTCTATAAACATCGAAATATCTACACCGCCATCTGTATAAACATGGAAATACTTGCAAAGTTATCTGTATAAACATGGAAATATCTACATCGCCATCTGTATAAACATGGAAATATCTACACAGCCATGTGTACATACATGGAAATATCTACACCGCTATCTATATAAACATGGAAATAACTACCCCGCTATCTGTATAAACATGGAAATATCTACACCGCCATCTACATATCCATGGAAATATCTGCGCCGCCATCTCTATAAACATGGAAATATCTACACGGTCATGTGTGTATAGATGGAAATATCAACACCGCCATCTGTACAAACATGCAAATATCTGCACCGCTATCTGTATAAACATGGAAATATCTACACCGCGGTCTGTATAAACATGGAAATATCAACACCGCTATCGGTATAAACATGGAAATATCTACACCGCTATCTCTATAAACATGGAAATACCTACACCGTGATCTGTATAAACATGGAAATATCTACAATGCCATCTGTAGAAAGATGGAAATATCTACACCGCAATCTGTGTAAACATGGAAATATCTACACCGATATCTGTAAAAACATGGAAATATCTACACCGCTATCTGTATAAACATGGAAATATCTACACCGCGATCTGTATAAACATGGAAATATCTACACCGCGATCTGCATAAACATGGAAATATCTACACCGCTATCTGTATAAACATGGAAATATCTACACAGTTATCTCTATAAACATGGAAATAGCTACACCGCCATCTGTATAAACATGGAAATACCTACAAATTCATCTGTATAAAAATGTAAATATGTACACAGCCATCTGTATAAACATGGAAATATCTACACAGCCATCTGTATAAACATCGAAATATCTACACAGCCATCTGAATATACATGGAAATAACTACACCACTATCTGTATAAACATGGAAATAACTACACCGCTATTTGTATAAACAAGGAAATATCTAAACCGTGATCTGTATAAACATGGAAATATCTACACCGCGATCTGTATAAACATGGAAATAACTACACCGCTATTTGTATAAACAAGGAAATATCTACACTGTGATCTGTATAAACATGGAAATATCTACACCGCCATCTCTATAAACAGGGAAATGTCTACACCCCTATCTGTATAAACAAGGAAATATCCACACCGCTATCTCTATAAACATGGAAAAATCAACACCGCTATCTCTATGAACATGGAAATATCTACACCGCCATCTCTATAAACATGGAAATGTCTAGACCACGATCAGTATAAACATGGAAATAACTACACCGCTATCTGTATAAACATGGAAATATCTCCACTGCTATCTCTATAAACATCGAAATATCTACACCGCCATCTGTATAAACATGGAAATACTTACAAAGTTATCTGTATAAACATGGAAATATCTACACCGCCATCTGTATAAACATGGAAATATCTACACAGCCATGTGTACATACATGGAAATATATACACCGCTATCTATATAAACATGGAAATAACTACACCGCTATCTGTATAAACATGGAAATATCTACACCGCCATCTACATATCCATGGAAATATCTGCACCGCCATCTACATATCCATGGAAATATCTGCACCGCCATCTGTATAAACATGGAAATATCTACACGGTCATCTGTGTATAGATGGAAATATCAACACCGCCATCTGTACAAACATGGAAATATCTGCACCGCTATCTGTATAAACATGGAAATATCTACACCGTGATCTGTATAAACATGGAAATATTTACACTGCTATCTGTATAAACATGGAAACTTCTACACCGTTATCTGTATAAATATGGAAATATCTACACCGCTATCTCAATAAACTTGGAAATATCTACACAACAATCTGAATAAACATGGAAATACCTATACAGTCATCTGTGTAAACATGGAAATATCTACACCACCATCTGTATAAACATGGAAATATCTACAATGCCATCTGTATACACATGGAAATACCTCCACGGCAATCAGTGTATAGATGGAAACATCAACACCGCCATCTGTACAAACATGGAAATATCTACACTGCTCTCTCTATAAACATGGAAATATCTACGCCACCATCTGTATAAACATGGAAATAACTACAAAGTCATCTGTATAAACATGGAAATATCTACACAGCCATCTGTATAAACATGGAAATATCTACACAGCCATCTGTATATACATGGAAATATCTACACCACTATCTGTATAAACATGGAAATAACTACACCGCTATTTGAATAAACAAGGAAATATCTACACTGTGATCTGTATAAACATGGAAATATCTACACCGCCATCTCTATAAACAGGGAAATATCTACACCCCTATCTGTATAAACAAGGAAATATCCACACCGCTATCTCTATAAACATGGAAAAATCAACACCGCTATCTCTATGAACATGGAAATATCTACACCGCCATCTCTATAAACATGGAAATGTCTACACTATGATCAGTATAAACATGGAAATATCTACACCGCTATCTGTATAAACATGGAAATATCTACACTGCTATCTCTATAAACATCGAAATATCTACACCGCTATCTTTATAAACATGGAAATATCTCCACTGCTATCTCTATAAACATCGAAATATCTACACCGCCATCTGTATAAACATGGAAATACTTGCAAAGTTATCTGTATAAACATGGAAATATCTACATCGCCATCTGTATAAACATGGAAATATCTACACAGCCATGTGTACATACATGGAAATATCTACACCGCTATCTATATAAACATGGAAATAACTACCCCGCTATCTGTATAAACATGGAAATATCTACACCGCCATCTACATATCCATGGAAATATCTGCGCCGCCATCTCTATAAACATGGAAATATCTACACGGTCATGTGTGTATAGATGGAAATATCAACACCGCCATCTGTACAAACGTGCAAATATCTGCACCGCTATCTGTATAAACATGGAAATATCTACACCGCGGTCTGTATAAACATGGAAATATCAACACCGCTATCGGTATAAACATGGAAATATCTACACCGCTATCTCTATAAACATGGAAATATCTACACCGTGATCTGTATAAACATGGAAATATTTACACTGCTATCTGTATAAACATGGAAACTTCTACACAGTTATCTGTATAAATATGGAAATATCTACAACGCTATCTCAATAAACTTGGAAATATCTACACCACCATCTGTATAAACATGGAAATACCTATACAGTCATCTGTGTAAACATGGAAATATCTACACCACCATCTGTATAAACATGGAAATATCTACAATGCCATCTGTATACACATGGAAATACCTACACGGCCATCAGTGTATAGATGGAAACATCAACACCGCCATCTGTACAAACATGGAAATATCTACACTGCTATCTCTATAAACATGGAAATATCTACACTGCGGTCTCTATAAACATGGAAATATCTACACCATGATCTGTATAAACATGGAAATATATACACCGCTATCTGTATAAACATGGAAATATCTGCACCGCTATATCTATAAACATGGAAATAACTACAAAGACATCTGTATAAACTTGGAAATACCTACACAGTCATGTGTAGGAACATTTAAATATCTACACTGCCATCTGTATAAATATAGAAATATCTACACAGCCCTCTGTATAAATATGGAAATATCTGCATAGGCATCTGTGTAAACATGGAAATATCTGCACCGCTATCTGTATAAACATGGAAATACCTACACCGCTGTCTCTATAAACATGGAAATATATACACCGCTATGTGTATAAACATGGAAATATCTCCACTGTTCTCTGTATAAACATGGAAATATCTCCACCGTTATCTGTATAAACATGGAAATATCAACAGCGCCATCTATACAAACATTGAAATATCTACACTGCCATCTGTAAAAACATGGAAATATCTACACATTCATCTGAATAAACATGGAAATATCTACACCACCATCTGTATAAACATGGAAATAGCTACAATACTATCTGTATACACATGGAAATATCTACACCGACATCTGTATAAATATGGAAATATCTACACGGCCATCTGTATAAACATGGAAATATCTACAGTGCCATCTGTAGAAAGATGGAAATATCTACACCGCTATCTCTATAAATATGTAAATATCTACACAGCCATCTCTATGAACATGAAAATATCTACACTGCCATCTCCATAAAGATGGAAGTATCTACTCCGCCATGTGTATAAACACAGAAATATCTACACCACCATCTGTGTAAACATGGAAATACCTACACCGCTATCTGTATAAACATAGCAATAACTACACCGACATCTGCATGTCCTTGGAAATATCTACGCCGCCATCTGAATAAACATGGAAATATCTACACGGCCATCTGTGTATAGATGGAAATATCAACACCGCCATCTGTACAAACATGGAAATATCTACACCGACATCTGTATAAATATGGAAATATCTACACGGCCATCTGTATAAACATGGAAATATCTACACTGCCATCTGTAGAAAGATGGAAATATCTACACCGCTATCTCTATAAATATGGAAATATCTACACCGCCATCTGTATGAACATGAAAATATCTACACTGCCATCTCCATAAAGATGGAAGTATCTACACCGCCATGTGTATAAACACGGAAATATCTACACCACCATCTGTGTAAACATGGAAATACCTACACCGCTATCTGTATAAACATCGAAATAACTACACCGCCATCTGCATGTCCTTGGAAATATCTACGCCGCCATCTGAATAAACATGGAAATATCTACACGGCCATCTGTGTATAGCTGGAAATATCAACACCGCCATCTGTACAAACCTGGAAATATCTACACCGCTCTCTCTATAGACATGGAAATATCTGCACCGCCATCTGTAAAAACATCGAAATAACTATACAGTCATCTGTATAAACATGGAAATATCTACAATGCCATCTGTAGAAAGATGGAAATATCTACACCGCAATCAGTGTAAACATGGAAATATCTACACCGATATCTGTATAAACATGGAAAATCTACACCGCGATCTGAATAAACGTGGAAATATCTACACCGCGATCTGTATAAACATGGAAATATCTACACCGCGATCTGTATAAACATGGAAATATCTACAGAGTTATCTCTATAAACATGGAAATATCTACGCCACCATCTGTATAAACATGGAAATAACTACAAAGTCATCTGTATAAACATCGAAATATCTACACAGCCATCTGTATAAACATGGAAATATCTACACAGCCATCTGTATATACATGGAAATATCTACACCACTATCTGTATAAACATGGAAATAACTACACCGCTATTTGAATAAACAAGGAAATATCTACACTGTGATCTGTATAAACATGGAAATATCTACACCGTGATCTGTATAAACATAGAAATATTTACACTGCTATCTGTATAAACATGGAAACTTCTACACAGTTATCTGTATAAATATGGAAATATCTACAACGCTATCTCAATAAACTTGGAAATATCTACACCACCATCTGTATAAACATGGAAATACCTATACAGTCATCTGTGTAAACATGGAAATATCTACACCACCATCTGTATAAACATGGAAATATCTACAATGCCATCTGTATACACATGGAAATACCTACACGGCCATCAGTGTATAGATGGAAACATCAACACCGCCATCTGTACAAACATGGAAATATCTACACTGCTATCTCTATAAACATGGAAATATCTACACTGCGGTCTCTATAAACATGGAAATATCTACACCATGATCTGTATAAACATGGAAATATATACACCGCTATCTGTATAAACATGGAAATATCTGCACCGCTATATCTATAAACATGGAAATAACTACAAAGACATCTGTATAAACTTGGAAATACCTACACAGTCATGTGTAGGAACATTTAAATATCTACACTGCCATCTGTATAAATATAGAAATATCTACACAGCCCTCTGTATAAATATGGAAATATCTGCATAGGCATCTGTGTAAACATGGAAATATCTGCACCGCTATCTGTATAAACATGGAAATACCTACACCGCTGTCTCTATAAACATGGAAATATATACACCGCTATGTGTATAAACATGGAAATATCTCCACTGTTCTCTGTATAAACATGGAAATATCTCCACCGTTATCTGTATAAACATGGAAATATCAACAGCGCCATCTATACAAACATTGAAATATCTACACTGCCATCTGTAAAAACATGGAAATATCTACACATTCATCTGAATAAACATGGAAATATCTACACCACCATCTGTATAAACATGGAAATAGCTACAATACTATCTGTATACACATGGAAATATCTACACCGACATCTGTATAAATATGGAAATATCTACACGGCCATCTGTATAAACATGGAAATATCTACAGTGCCATCTGTAGAAAGATGGAAATATCTACACCGCTATCTCTATAAATATGTAAATATCTACACAGCCATCTCTATGAACATGAAAATATCTACACTGCCATCTCCATAAAGATGGAAGTATCTACTCCGCCATGTGTATAAACACAGAAATATCTGCACCACCATCTGTGTAAACATGGAAATACCTACACCGCTATCTGTATAAACATAGCAATAACTACACCGACATCTGCATGTCCTTGGAAATATCTACGCCGCCATCTGAATAAACATGGAAATATCTACACGGCCATCTGTGTATAGATGGAAATATCAACACCGCCATCTGTACAAACATGGAAATATCTACACCGACATCTGTATAAATATGGAAATATCTACACGGCCATCTGTATAAACATGGAAATATCTACACTGCCATCTGTAGAAAGATGGAAATATCTACACCGCTATCTCTATAAATATGGAAATATCTACACCGCCATCTGTATGAACATGAAAATATCTACACTGCCATCTCCATAAAGATGGAAGTATCTACTCCGCCATGTGTATAAACACGGAAATATCTACACCACCATCTGTGTAAACATGGAAATACCTACACCGCTATCTGTATAAACATCGAAATAACTACACCGCCATCTGCATGTCCTTGGAAATATCTACGACGCCATCTGAATAAACATGGAAATATCTACACGGCCATCTGTGTATAGCTGGAAATATCAACACCGCCATCTGTACAAACCTGGAAATATCTACACCGCTCTCTCTATAGACATGGAAATATCTGCACCGCCATCTGTAAAAACATCGAAATAACTATACAGTCATCTGTATAAACATGGAAATATCTACAATGCCATCTGTAGAAAGATGGAAATATCTACACCGCAATCAGTGTAAACATGGAAATATCTACACCGATATCTGTATAAACATGGAAAATCTACACCGCGATCTGAATAAACGTGGAAATATCTACACCGCGATCTGTATAAACATGGAAATATCTACACCGTGATCTGTATAAACATGGAAATATCTACAGAGTTATCTCTATAAACATGGAAATATCTACGCCACCATCTGTATAAACATGGAAATAACTACAAAGTCATCTGTATAAACATGGAAATATCTACACAGCCATCTGTATAAACATGGAAATATCTACACAGCCATCTGTATATACATGGAAATATCTACACCACTATCTGTATAAACATGGAAATAACTACACCGCTATTTGAATAAACAAGGAAATATCTACACTGTGATCTGTATAAACATGGAAATATCTACACCGCCATCTCTATAAACAGGGAAATATCTACACCCCTATCTGTATAAACATGGAAATATCCACACCGCTATCTCTATAAACATGGAAAAATCAACACCGCTATCTCTATGAACATGGAAATATCTACACCGCCATCTTTATAAACATGGAAATGTCTACACCATGATCAGTATAAACATGGAAATATCTACACCACTATCTGTATAAACATGGAAATAACTACACCGCTATTTGAATAAACAAGGAAATATCTACACTGTGATCTGTATAAACATGGAAATATCTACACCGCCATCTCTATAAACAGGGAAATATCTACACCCCTATCTGTATAAACATGGAAATATCCACACCGCTATCTCTATAAACATGGAAAAATCAACACCGCTATCTCTATGAACATGGAAATATCTACACCGCCATCTTTATAAACATGGAAATGTCTACACCATGATCAGTATAAACATGGAAATATCTACACCGCTATCTGTATAAACATGGAAATATCTACACTGCTATCTCTATAAACATCGAAATATCTACACCGCTATCTTTATAAACATGGAAATATCTCCACTGCTATCTCTATAAACATCGAAATATCTACACCGCCATCTGTATAAACATGGAAATACTTACAAAGTTATCTGTATAAACATGGAAATATCTACACCGCCATCTGTATAAACATGGAAATATCTACACAGCCATCTGTATAAACATGGAAATAACTACACCGCTATCTATATAAACATGGAAATAACTACACCGCTATCTGTATAAACATGGAAATATCTACACCGCCATCTACATATCCATGGAAATATCTGCGCCACCATCTGTATAAACATGGAAATATCTACACGGTCATGTGTGTATAGATGGAAATATCAACACCGCCATCTGTACAAACATGCAAATATCTGCACCGCTATCTGTATAAACATGGAAATATCTACACCGCGGTCTGTATAAACATGGAAATATCTACACCGCTATCTCTATAAACATGGAAATATCTACACCGTGATCTGTATAAACATGGAAATATTTACACCGCTATCTGTATAAACATGGAAACTTCTACACAGTTATCTGTATAAATATGGAAATATCTACAACGCTATCTCAATAAACTTGGAAATATCTACACCACCATCTGTATAAACATGGAAATACCTATACAGTCATCTGTGTAAACATGGAAATATCTACACCACCATCTGTATAAACATGGAAATATCTACAATGCCATCTGTATACACATGGAAATACATACACGGCAATCAGTGTATAGATGGAAACATCAACACCGCCATCTGTACAAACATGGAAATATCTACACTGCTATCTCTATAAACATGGAAATATCTACACTGCGATCTCTATAAACATGGAAATATCTACACCATGATCTGTATAAACATGGAAATATATACACCGCTATCTGTATAAACATGGAAATATCTGCACCGCTATATCTATAAACTTGGAAATAACTACAAAGACATCTGTATAAACTTGGAAATACCTACACAGTCATGTGTAGGAACATTTAAATATCTACACTGCCATCTGTATAAATATAGGAATATCTACACAGCCCTCTGTATAAATATGGAAATATCTGCATAGGCATCTGTGTAAACATGGAAATGTCTGCACCGCTATCTGTATAAACATGGAAATACCTACACCGCTGTCTCTATAAACATGGAAATATATACACCGCTATGTGAATAAACATGGAAATATCACCACTGTTCTCTGTATAAACATGGAAATATCTCCACCGTTATCTGTATAAACATGGAAATATCAACAGCGCCATCTATACAAACATTGAAATATCTACACTGCCATCTGTAAAAACATGGAAATATCTACACATTCATCTGAATAAACATGGAAATATCTACACCACCATCTGTATAAACATGGAAATAGCTACAATACTATCTGTATACACATGGAAATATCTACACCGACATCTGTATAAATATGGAAATATCTACACGGCCATCTGTATAAACATGGAAATATCTACAGTGCCATCTGTAGAAAGATGGAAATATCTACACCGCTATCTCTATAAATATGGAAATATCTACACCGCCATCTCTATGAACATGAAAATATCTACACTGCCATCTCCATAAAGATGGAAGTATCTACTCCGCCATGTGTATAAACACAGAAATATCTACACCACCATCTGTGTAAACATGGAAATACCTACACCGCTATCTGTATAAACATAGCAATAACTACACCGACATCTGCATGTCCTTGGAAATATCTACGCCGCCATCTGAATAAACATGGAAATATCTACACGGCCATCTGTGTATAGATGGAAATATCAACACCGCCATCTGTACAAACATGGAAATATCTACACCGCTATCTCTATAGACATGGAAATATCTGCACCGCCATCTGTAAACACATGGAAATACCTATACAGTCATCTGTATAAACATGGAAATATCTACAATGCCATCTGTAGAAAGATGGAAATATCTACACCGCAATCTGTGTAAACATGGAAATATCTACACCGATATCTGTAAAAACATGGAAATATCTACACCGCTATCTGTATAAACATGGAAATATCTACACCGCGATCTGTATAAACATGGAAATATCTACACCGCGATCTGCATAAACATGGAAATATCTACACCGCTATCTGTATAAACATGGAAATATCTACACAGTTATCTCTATAAACATGGAAATAGCTACACCGCCATCTGTATAAACATGGAAATACCTACAAATTCATCTGTATAAAAATGTAAATATGTACACAGCCATCTGTATAAACATGGAAATATCTACACAGCCATCTGTATAAACATCGAAATATCTACACAGCCATCTGAATATACATGGAAATAACTACACCACTATCTGTATAAACATGGAAATAACTACACCGCTGTCTCTATAAACATGGAAATATGTACACCGCTATGTGTATAAACATGGAAATATCTCCACTGCTCTCTGTATAAACATGGAAATATCTCCACCGTTATCTGTATAAACATGGAAATATCAACAGCGCCATCTATATAAACATTGAAATATCTACACTGCCATCTGTAAAAACATGGAAATATCTACACAGCCATCTGAATAAACATGGAAATATCTACACCACCATCTGTATAAACATGGAAATAGCTACAATACCATCTGTATACACATGGAAATATCTACACAGACAGCTGTATAAATATGGAAATATCTACACGGCCATCTGTATAAACATGGAAATATCTACACTGCCATCTGTAGAAAGATGGAAATATCTACACCGCTATCTCTATAAATATGGAAATATCTACACCGCCATCTCTATGAACATGAAAATATCTACACTGCCATCTCCATAAAGATGGAAGTATCTACTCCGCCATGTGTATAAACACGGAAATATCTACACCACCATCTGTGTAAACATGGAAATACCTACACCGCTATCTGTATAAACATGGAAATGACTACACCGCCATCTGCATGTCCTTGGAAATATCTACGCCGCCATCTGAATAAACATGGAAATATCTACACGGCCATCTGTGTATAGCTGGAAATATCAACACCGCCATCTGTACAAACATGGAAATATCTACACCGCTATCTCTATAGACATGGAAATATCTGCACCGCCATCTCTAAAAACATGGAAATACCTATACAGTCATCTGTATAAACATGGAAATATCTACAATGCCATCTGTAGAAAGATGGAAAATCTACACCGCAATCTGTGTAAACATGGAAATATCTACACCGATATCTGTATAAACATGGAAATATCTACACCACGATCTGTATAAACATGGAAATATCTACACCGTGATCTGTATAAACATGGTAATATCTACACAGTTATCTCTATAAACATGGAAATATCTTCACCGCCATCTGTATAAACATGGAAATACCTACAAAGTCATCTGTATAAACATGGAAATATCTACACTGCCATCTGTAGAAAGATGGAAATATCTACACCGCTATCTCTATAAATATGGAAATATCTACACCACTATATCAATAAACTTGGAAATATCTACACCACCATCTGTATAAACATGGAAATACCTATACAGTCATCTGTGTAAACATGGAAATATCTACACCAATATCTGTATAAACATGGAAATATCTACACAGCCATCTGTATATACATGGAAATATCTACACCACTCTCTGTATAAACATGGAAATAACTACACCGCTATTTGTATAAACAAGGAAATATCTACACTGTGATCTGTATAAACATGGAAATATCTACCCCGCCATCTCTATAAACAGGGAAATATCTACACCCCAATCTGTATAAACATGGAAATATCCACACCGCTATCTCTATAAACATGGAAAAATCAACACCGCTATCTCTATGAACATGGAAATATCTACACCGCCATCTCTATAAACATGGAAATGTCTACACCACGATCAGTATAAACATGGAAATATCTACACCGCTATCTGTATAAACATGGAAATATCTACACTGCTATCTCTATAAACATCGAAATATCTACACCGCTATCTTTATAAACATGGAAATATCTCCACTGCTAGCTCTATAAACATCGAAATATCTACACCGCCATCTGTATAAACATGGAAATACTTACAAAGTTATCTGTATAAACATGGAAATATCTACACCGCCATCTGTATAAACATGGAAATATCTACACAGCCATGTGTACATACATGGAAATATCTACACCGCTATCTATATAAACTTGGAAATAACTACACCGCTATCTGTATAAACATGGAAATATCTACACCGCCATCTACATATCCATGGAAATATCTGCGCCACCATCTGTATAAACATGGAAATATCTACACGGTCATCTGTGTATAGATGGAAATATCAACACCGCCATCTGTACAAACA
The DNA here is from genome assembly GCF_028858775.2 of Pan troglodytes. NCBI lineage: Eukaryota > Metazoa > Chordata > Mammalia > Primates > Hominidae > Pan > Pan troglodytes. The sequence goes on from NC_072411.2 coordinate 1,641,361, forward strand.
TGGAAATATCTGCACCGCTATCTGTATAAACATGGAAATATCTACACCGCGGTCTGTATAAACATGGAAATATCAACACCGCTATCGGTATAAACATGGAAATATCTACACCGCTATCTCTATAAACATGGAAATATCTACACCGTGATCTGTATAAACATGGAAATATTTACACCGCTATCTGTATAAACATGGAAACTTCTACACCGTTATCTGTATAAATATGGAAATATCTACACCGCTATCTCTATAAACATGGAAATATCTACACCGCCATCTCTATGAACATGAAAATATCTACACTGCCATCTCCATAAAGATGGAAGTATCTACTCCGCCATGCGTATAAACACGGAAATATCTACACCACCATCTGTGTAAACATGGAAATACCTACACCGCTATCTGTATAAACATGGAAATAACTACACCGCCATCTGCATGTCCTTGGAAATATCTACGCCGCCATCTGAATAAACATGGAAATATCTACACGGCCATCTGTGTATAGATGGAAATATCAACACCACCATCTGTACAAACATGGAAATATCTACACCGCTATCTCTATAGGCATGGAAATATCTGCACCGCCATCTGTAAAAACATGGAAATACCTATACAGTCATCTGTATAAACATGGAAATATCTACAATGCCATCTGTAGAAAGATGGAAATATCTACACCGCAATCTGTGTAAACATGGAAATATCTACACCGATATCTGTAAAAACATGGAAATATCTACACCGCTATCTGTATAAACATGGAAATATCTACACCGCGAACTGTATAAACATGGAAATATCTACACCGCGATCTGTATAAACATGGAAATATCTACACCGTGATCTGTATAAACACGGAAATATCTACACGGTTATCTCTATAAACATTGAAATATCTACACCGCCATCTGTATAAACATGTAAATACCTCCAAAGTCATCTGTATAAACATGGAAATATCTACACAGCCATCTGTATATACATGGAAATATCTACACCACTATCTGTATAAACATGGAAATAACTACACCGCTATTTGTATAAACAAGGAAATATCTACACCGTGATCTGTATAAACATGGAAATATCTACACCGCCATCTCTATAAACAGGGAAATATCTACAGCCCTATCTGTATAAACATGGAAATATCCACACCGCTATCTCTATAAACATGGAAAAATCAACACCGCTATCTCTATGAACATGGAAATATCAACAGCGCCATCTCTATAAACATGGAAATGTCTACACCACGATCAGTATAAACAGGGAAATATATGCACCGCTGTCTGTATAAACATGGAAATATCTCCACTGCTATCTCTATAAACATCGAAATATCTACACCGCCATCTGTATAAACATGGAAATACTTACAAAGTTATCTGTATAAACATGGAAATATCTACACCGCCTTCTGTATAAACATGGAAATATCTACACAGCCATGTGTACATACATGGAAATATCTACACCGCTATCTATATAAACATGGAAATAACTACACCGCTATCTGTATAAACATGGAAATATCTACACCGCCATCTACATATCCATGGAAATATCTGCGCCGCCATCTGTATAAACATGGAAATATCTACATGGTCATCTGTGTATAGATGGGAATATCAACACCGCCATCTGTACAAACATGGAAATATCTGCACCGCTATCTCTATGAACATGGAAATAACTACAAAGACATCTGTATAAACATGGATATACCTACACAGTCATGTGTAGGAACATTTAAATATCTACACTGCCATCTGTATAAATATAGAAATATCTACACAGCCCTCTGTATAAATATGGAAATATCTGCATAGGCATCTGTGTAAACATGGAAATAACAGCACCGCTATCTGTATAAACATGGAAATACCTACACCGCTGTCTCTATAAACATGGAAATATGTACACCGCTATGTGTATAAACATGGAAATATCTCCACTGCTCTCTGTATAAACATGGAAATAACTCCACCGTTATCTGTATAAACATGGAAATATCAACAGCGCCATCTATATAAACATTGAAATATCTACACTGCCATCTGTAAAAACATGGAAATATCTACACAGCCATCTGAATAAACATGGAAATATCTACACCACCATCTGTATAAACATGGAAATAGCTACAATACCATCTCTATACACATGGAAATATCTACACAGACAGCTGTATAAATATGGAAATATCTACACGGCCATCTGTATAAACATGGAAATATCTACACTGCCATCTGTAGAAAGATGGAAATATCTACACCGCTATCTCTATAAATATGGAAATATCTACACCGCCATCTCTATGAACATGAAAATATCTACACTGCCATCTCCATAAAGATGGAAGTATCTACTCCGCCATGTGTATAAACACGGAAATATCTACACCACCATCTGTGTAAACATGGAAATACCTACACCGCTATCTGTATAAACATGGAAATGAGTACACCGCCATCTGCATGTCCTTGGAAATATCTACGCCGCCATCTGAATAAACATGGAAATATCTACACGGCCATCTGTGTATAGCTGGAAATATCAACACCGCCATCTGTACAAACATGGAAATATCTACACCGCTATCTCTATAGACATGGAAATATCTGCACCGCCATCTCTAAAAATATGGAAATACCTATACAGTCATCTGTATAAACATGGAAATATCTACAATGCCATCTGTAGAAAGATGGAAATATCTACACCGCAATCTGTGTAAACATGGAAATATCTACACCGATATCTGTATAAACATGGAAATATCTACACCACGATCTGTATAAACATGGAAATATCTACACCGCGATCTGTATAAACATGGTAATATCTACACAGTTATCTCTATAAACAAGGAAATATCTTCACCGCCATCTGTATAAACATGGAAATACCTACAAAGTCATCTGTATAAACATGGAAATATCTACACTGCCATCTGTAGAAAGATGGAAATATCTACACCGCTATCTCTATAAATATGGAAATATCTACACCGCCATCTCTATGAACATGAAAATATCTACACTGCCATCTCCATAAAGATGGAAGTATCTACTCCGCCATGCGTATAAACACGGAAATATCTACACCACCATCTGTGTAAACATGGAAATACCTACACCGCTATCTGTATAAACATGGAAATAACTACACCGCCATCTGCATGTCCTTGGAAATATCTACGCCGCCATCTGAATAAACATGGAAATATCTACACGGCCATCTGTGTATAGATGGAAATATCAACACCGCCATCTGTACAAACATGGAAATATCTACACCGCTATCTCTATAGGCATGGAAATATCTGCACCGCCATCTGTAAAAACATGGAAATACCTATACAGTCATCTGTATAAACATGGAAATATCTACAATGCCATCTGTAGAAAGATGGAAATATCTACACCGCAATCTGTGTAAACATGGAAATATCTACACCGATATCTGTAAAAACATGGAAATATCTACACCGCTATCTGTATAAACATGGAAATATCTACACCGCGAACTGTATAAACATGGAAATATCTACACCGCGATCTGCATAAACATGGAAATATCTACACCGTGATCTGTATAAACACGGAAATATCTACACGGTTATCTCTATAAACATTGAAATATCTACACCGCCATCTGTATAAACATGTAAATACCTCCAAAGTCATCTGTATAAACATGGAAATATCTACACAGCCATCTCTATATACATGGAAATATCTACACCACTATCTGTATAAACATGGAAATAACTACACCGCTATTTGTATAAACAAGGAAATGTGTACACCGTGATCTGTATAAACATGGAAATATCTACACCGCCATCTCTATAAACAGGGAAATATCTACAGCCCTATCTGTATAAACATGGAAATATCCACACCGCTATCTCTATAAACATGGAAAAATCAACACCGCTATCTCTATGAACATGGAAATATCAACAGCGCCATCTCTATAAACATGGAAATGTCTACACCAAGATCAGTATAAACATGGAAATATCTACACCGCTGTCTGTATAAACATGGTAATATCTCCACTGCTATCTCTATAAACATCGAAATATCTACACCGCCGTCTGTATAAACATGGAAATACTTACAAAGTTATCTGTATAAACATGGAAATATCTACACCGCCTTCTGTATAAACATGGAAATATCTACACAGCCATGTGTACATACATGGAAATATCTACACCGCTATCTATATAAACATGGAAATAACTACACCGCTATCTGTATAAACATGGAAATATCTACACCGCCATCTACATATCCATGGAAATATCTGCGCCGCCATCTGTATAAACATGGAAATACCTACACGGTCATCTGTGTATAGATGGAAATATCAACACCGCCATCTGTACAAACATGGAAATATCTGCACCGCTATCTGTATAAACATGGAAATATCTACACCGCGGTCTGTATAAACATGGAAATATCAACACCGCTATCGGTATAAACATGGAAATATCTACACCGCTATCTCTATAAACATGGAAATATCTACACCGTGATCTGTATAAACATGGAAATATTTACACCGCTATCTGTATAAACATGGAAACTTCTACACCGTTATCTGTATAAATATGGAAATATCTACACCGCTATCTCTATAAACTTGGAAATATCTACACCGCCATCTGTATTAACATGGAAATACCTATACAGTCATCTGTGTAAACATGGAAATATCTACACCACCATCTGTATAAACATGGAAATATCTACAATGCCTTCTGTATACACATGGAAATACCTACACTGCAATCAGTGTATAGATGCATACATCAACACCGCCATCTGTACAAACATGGAAATATCGACACTGCTATCTCTATAAACATGGAAATATCTCCACTGTTCTCTGTATAAACATGGAAATATCTCCACAGGTATCTGTATAAACATGGAAATATCAACAGCGCCATCTATACAAACATTGAAATATCTACACTGCCATCTGTAAAAACATGGAAATATCTACACATTCATCTGAATAAACATGGAAATATCTACACCACCATCTGTATAAACATGGAAATAGCTACAATACTATCTGTATACACATGGAAATATCTACACCGACATCTGTATAAATATGGAAATATCTACACGGCCATCTGTATAAACATGGAAATATCTACAGTGCCATGTGTAGAAAGATGGAAATATCTACACCGCTATCTCTATAAATATGGAAATATCTACACCGCCATCTCCATGAACATGAAAATATCTACACTGCCATCTCCATAAAGATGGAAGTATCTACTCCGCCATGTGTATAAACACAGAAATATCTACACCACCATCTGTGTAAACATGGAAATACCTACACCGCTATCTGTATAAACATAGCAATAACTACACCGACATCTGCATGTCCTTGGAAATATCTACGCCGCCATCTGAATAAACATGGAAATATCTACACGGCCATCTGTGTACAGATGGAAATATCAACACCGCCATCTGTACAAACATGGAAATATCTACACCGACATCTGTATAAATATGGAAATATCTACACGGCCATCTGTATAAACATGGAAATATCTACACTGCCATCTGTAGAAGTATGGAAATATCTACACCGCTATCTCTATAAATATGGAAATATCTACACCGCCATCTCTATGAACATGAAAATATCTACACTGCCATCTCCATAGAGATGGAAGTATCTACTCCGCCATGTGTATAAACACGGAAATATCTACACCACCATCTGTGTAAACATGGAAATACCTACACCGCTATCTGTATAAACATGGAAATAACTACACCGCCATCTGCATGTCCTTGGAAATATCTACACCGCCATCTGAATAAACATGGAAATATCTACACGGCCATCTGTGTATAGCTGGAAATATCAACACCGCCATCTGTACAAACCTGGAAATATCTACACCGCTCTCTCTATAGACATGGAAATATCTGCACCGCCATCTGTAAAAACATCGAAATAGCTATACAGTCCTCTGTATAAACATGGAAATATCTACAATGCCATCTGTAGAAAGATGGAAATATCTACACCGCAATCAGTGTAACATGGAAATATCTACACCGATATCTGTATAAACATGGAAAATCTACACCGCGATCTGAATAAACATGGAAATATCTACACCGCGATCTGTATAAACATGGAAATATCTACACCGCGATCTGTATAAACATGGAAATATCTACCGAGTTATCTCTATAAATATGGAAATATCTACGCCACCATCTGTATAAACATGGAAATAACTACAAAGTCATCTGTATAAACATGGAAATATCTACACAGCCATCTGTATAAACATGGAAATATCTACACAGCCATCTGTATATACATGGAAATATCTACACCACTATCTGTATAAACATGGAAATAACTACACCGCTATTTGAATAAACAAGGAAATATCTACACTGTGATCTGTATAAACATGGAAATATCTACACCGCCATCTCTATAAACAGGGAAATATCTACACCCCTATCTGTATAAACATGGAAATATCCACACCGCTATCTCTATAAACATGGAAAAATCAACACCGCTATCTCTATGAACATGGAAATATCTACACCGCCATCTCTATAAACATGGAAATGTCTACACCATGATCAGTATAAACATGGAAATATCTACACCGCTATCTGTATAAACATGGAAATATCTACACTGCTATCTCTATAAACATCGAAATATCTACACCGCTATCTTTATAAACATGGAAATATCTCCACTGCTATCTCTATAAACATCGAAATATCTACACCGCCATCTGTATAAACATGGAAATACTTACAAAGTTATCTGTATAAACATGGAAATATCTACACCACCATCTGTATAAACATGGAAATATCTACACAGCCATGTGTACATACATGGAAATATCTACACCGCTATCTATATAAACATGGAAATAACTACACCGCTATCTGTATAAACATGGAAATATCTACACCGCCATCTACATATCCATGAAAATATCTGCGCCGCCATCTGTATAAACATGGAAATATCTACACGGTCATGTGTGTATAGATGGAAATATCAACACCGCCATCTGTACAAACATGCAAATATCTGCACCGCTATCTGTATAAACATGGAAATATCTACACCGCGGTCTGTATAAACATGGAAATATCAACACCGCTATCGGTATAAACATGGATAATCTACACCGCGATCTGAATAAACATGGAAATATCTACACCGCGATCTGTATAAACATGGAAATATCTACACCGCGATTTGTATAAACATGGAAATATCTACAGAGTTATCTCTATAAACATGGAAATATCTACGCCACCATCTGTATAAACATGGAAATAACTACAAAGTCATCTGTATAAACATGGAAATATCTACACAGCCATCTGTATAAACATGGAAATATCTACACAGCCATCTGTATATACATGGAAATATCTACAGCACTATCTGTATAAACATGGAAATAACTACACCGCTATTTGAATAAACAAGGAAATATCTACACTGTGATCTGTATAAACATGGAAATATCTACACCGCCATCTCTATAAACAGGGAAATATCTACACCCCTATCTGTATAAACATGGAAATATCCACACCGCTATCTCTATAAACATGGAAAAATCAACACCGCTATCTCTATGAACATGGAAATATCTACACCGCCATCTCTATAAACATGGAAATGTCTACACCATGATCAGTATAAACATGGAAATATCTACACCGCTATCTGTATAAACATGGAAATATCTACACTGCTATCTCTATAAACATCGAAATATCTACACCGCTATCTTTATAAACATGGAAATATCTCCACTGCTATCTCTATAAACATCGAAATATCTACACCGCCATCTGTATAAACACGGAAATACTTACAAATTTATCTGTATAAACATGGAAATATCTACACCACCATCTGTATAAACATGGAAATATCTACACAGCCATGTGTACATACATGGAAATATCTACACCGCTATCTATATAAACATGGAAATAACTACACCGCTATCTGTATAAAGATGGAAATATCTACACCGCCATCTACATATCCATGGAAATATCTGCGCCGCCATCTGTATAAACATGGAAATATCTACACGGTCATGTGTGTATAGATGGAAATATCAACACCGCCATCTGTACAAACATGCAAATATCTGCACCGCTATCTGTATAAACATGGAAATATCTACACCGCGGTCTGTATAAACATGGAAATATCAACACCGCTATCAGTATAAACATGGAAATATCTACACCGCTATCTCTATAAACATGGAAATATCTACACCGTGATCTGTATAAACATGGAAATATTTACACCGCTATCTGTATAAACATGGAAACTTCTACACAGTTATCTGTATAAATATGGAAATATCTACAACGCTATCTCAATAAACTTGGAAATATCTACACCACCATCTGTATAAACATGGAAATACCTATACAGTCATCTGTGTAAACATGGAAATATCTACACCACCATCTGTATAAACATGGAAATATCTACAATGCCATCTGTATACACATGGAAATACCTACACGGCAATCAGTGTATAGATGGAAACATCAACACCGCCATCTGTACAAACATGGAAATATCTACACTGCTATCTCTATAAACATGGAAATATCTACACTGCGGTCTCTATAAACATGGAAATATCTACACCATGATCTGTATAAACATGGAAATATATACACCGCTATCTGTATAAACCTGGAAATATCTGCACCGCTATATCTATAAACATGGAAATAACTACAAAGACATCTGTATAAACTTGGAAATACCTACACAGTCATGTGTAGGAACATTTAAATATCTACACTGCCATCTGTATAAATATAGAAATATCTACACAGCCCTCTGTATAAATATGGAAATATCTGCATAGGCATCTGTGTAAACATGGAAATATCTGCACCGCTATCTGTATAAACATGGAAATACCTACACCGCTGTCTCTATAAACATGGAAATATATACACCGCTATGTGTATAAACATGGAAATATCTCCACTGTTCTCTGTATAAACATGGAAATATCTCCACCGTTATCTGTATAAACATGGAAATATCAACAGCGCCATCTATACAAACATTGAAATATCTACACTGCCATCTGTAAAAACATGGAAATATCTACACATTCATCTGAATAAACATGGAAATATCTACACCACCATCTGTATAAACATGGAAATAGCTACAATACTATCTGTATACAAATGGAAATATCTACACCGACATCTGTATAAATATGGAAATATCTACACGGCCATCTGTATAAACATGGAAATATCTACAGTGCCATCTGTAGAAAGATGGAAATATCTACACCGCTATCTCTATAAATATGGAAATATCTACACCGCCATCTCTATGAACATGAAAATATCTACACTGCCATCTCCATAAAGATGGAAGTATCTACTCCGCCATGTGTATAAACACAGAAATATTTACACCACCATCTGTGTAAACATGGAAATACCTACACCGCTATCTGTATAAACATAGCAATAACTACACCGACATCTGCATGTCCTTGGAAATATCTACGCCGCCATCTGAATAAACATGGGAATATCTACACGGCCATCTGTGTATAGATGGAAATATCAACACCGCCATCTGTACAAACATGGAAATATCTACACCGCTATCTCTATAGACATGGAAATATCTGCACCGCCATCTGTAAACACATGGAAATACCTATACAGTCATCTGTATAAACATGGAAATATCTACAATGCCATCTGTAGAAAGATGGAAATATCTACACCGCAATCTGTGTAAACATGGAAATATCTACACCGATATCTGTAAAAACATGGAAATATCTACACCGCTATCTGTATAAACATGGAAATATCTACACCGCGATCTGTATAAACATGGAAATATCTACACCGCGATCTGCATAAACATGGAAATATCTACACCGCTATCTGTATAAACATGGAAATATCTACACAGTTATCTCTATAAACATGGAAATAGCTACACCGCCATCTGTATAAACATGGAAATACCTACAAATTCATCTGTATAAAAATGTAAATATGTACACAGCCATCTGTATAAACATGGAAATATCTACACAGCCATCTGTATAAACATCGAAATATCTACACAGCCATCTGAATATACATGGAAATAACTACACCACTATCTGTATAAACATGGAAATAACTACACCGCTGTCTCTATAAACATGGAAATATGTACACCGCTATGTGTATAAACATGGAAATATCTCCACTGCTCTCTGTATAAACATGGAAATATCTCCACCGTTATCTGTATAAACATGGAAATATCAACAGCGCCATCTATATAAACATTGAAATATCTACACTGCCATCTGTAAAAACATGGAAATATCTACACAGCCATCTGAATAAACATGGAAATATCTACACCACCATCTGTATAAACATGGAAATAGCTACAATACCATCTGTATACACATGGAAATATCTACACAGACAGCTGTATAAATATGGAAATATCTACACGGCCATCTGTATAAACATGGAAATATCTACACTGCCATCTGTAGAAAGATGGAAATATCTACACCGCTATCTCTATAAATATGGAAATATCTACACCGCCATCTCTATGAACATGAAAATATCTACACTGCCATCTCCATAAAGATGGAAGTATCTACACCGCCATGTGTATAAACACGGAAATATCTACACCACCATCTGTGTAAACATGGAAATACCTACACCGCTATCTGTATAAACATGGAAATGACTACACCGCCATCTGCATGTCCTTGGAAATATCTACGCCGCCATCTGAATAAACATGGAAATATCTACACGGCCATCTGTGTATAGCTGGAAATATCAACACCGCCATCTGTGCAAACAGGGAAATATCTACACCGCTATCTCTATAGACATGGAAATATCTGCACCGCCATCTCTAAAAACATGGAAATACCTATACAGTCATCTGTATAAACATGGAAATATCTACAATGCCATCTGTAGAAAGATGGAAATATCTACACCGCAATCTGTGTAAACATGGAAATATCTACACCGATATCTGTATAAACATGGAAATATCTACACCACGATCTGTATAAACATGGAAATATCTACACCGCGATCTGTATAAACATGGTAATATCTACACAGTTATCTCTATGAACATGGAAATATCTTCACCGCCATCTGTATAAACATGGAAATACCTACAAAGTCATCTGTATAAACATGGAAATATCTACACTGCCATCTGTAGAAAGATGGAAATATCTACACCGCTATCTCTATAAATATGGAAATATCTACACCGCCATCTCTATGAACATGAAAATATATACACTGCCATCTCCATAAAGATGGAAGTATCTACTCCGCAATGCGTATAAACACGGAAATATCTACACCACCATCTGTGTAAACATGGAAATACCTACACCGCTATCTGTATAAACATAGAAATAACTACACCGCCATCTGCATGTCCTTGGAAATATCTACGCCGCCATCTGAATAAACATGGAAATATCTACACGGCCATCTGTGTATAGATGGAAATATCAACACCGCCATCTGTACAAACATGGAAATATCTACACCGCTATCTCTATAGGCATGGAAATATCTGCACCGCCATATGTAAAAACATGGAAATACCTATACAGTCATCTGTATAAACATGGAAATATCTACAATGCCATCTGTAGAAAGATGGAAATATCTACACCGCAATCTGTGTAAACATGGAAATATCTACACCGATATCTGTAAAAACATGGAAATATCTACACCGCTATCTGTATAAACATGGAAATATCTACACCGCGAACTGTATAAACATAGAAATATCTACACCGCGATCTGTATAAACATGGAAATATCTACACCGCTATCTGTATAAACATGGAAATATCTACAGTTATCTCTATAAACATGGAAATATCTACACCACTATCTGTATAAACATGGAAATAACTACACCACTATTTGTATAAACAAGGAAATATCTACACCGTGATCTGTATAAACATAGAAATATCTCCACCGCCATCTCTATAAACAGGGAAATATCTACACCCCTATCTGAATAAACATGGAAATATCCACACCGCTATCTCTATAAACATGGAAAAATCAACACCGCTATCTCTATGGACATGGAAATATCTACACCGCCATCTCTATAAACGTGGAAATGTCTACACCACGATCATTATAAACATGGAAATATCTACAGCGCTATCTGTACAAACATGGAAATATCTCCACAGCTGTCTCTGTAAACATCGAAATATCTACACCGCCATCTGTATAAACATGGAAATACGTACAAAGTTATCTGTATAAACATGGAAATATCTACAACGCCATCTGTGTATAGATGGAAATATCAACACCGCCATCTGTACAAACATGGAAATATCTACACCGCTATCTCTATAGACATGCAAATATCTGCACCGCCATCTGTAAAAACATGGTAATACCTATACAGTCATCTGTATAAACATGGAAATATCTACAATGCCATCTGTAGAAAGATGGAAATATCTACACCGCAATCTGTGTAAACATGGAAATATCTACACCGATATCTGTAAAAACATGGAAATATCTACACCGCTATCTGTATAAACATGGAAATATCTACACCGCGATCTGTATAAACATGGAAATATCTACACCGCTATCTGTATAAACATCGAAATATCTACACAGTTATCTCTATAAACATGGAAATATCTACACCGCCATCTGTATAAACATGGAAATACCTACAAAGTCACCTGTATAAACATGGAAATATCTACACAGCCCTCTGTATAAACATGGAAATATCTACACAGCCATCAGTATATACATGGAAATATCTACACCACTATCTGTATAAACATGGAAATAACTACACCGCTATTTGTATAAACAAGGAAATATCTACACCATGATCTGTATAAACATGGAAATATCTGCACCGCCATCTCTATAAACAGGGAAATATCTACACCCCTATCTGTATAAACATGGAAATATCCACACCGCAATCTCTATAAACATGGAAAAATCAACACCGCTATCTCTATGAACATGGAAATATCTACACCGCCATCTCTATAAACTTGGAAATGTCTACACCACGATCAGCATAAACATGGAAATATCTACACCGCTATCTATATAAACATGGAAATATCTCCACAGCTGTCTCTATAAACATCGAAATATCTACACCGCCATCTGTATAAACATGGAAATACTTACAAAGTTATCTGTATAAACATGGAAATATCTACACCGCCATCTGTATAAACATGGAAATATCTACACAGCCATGTGTACATACATGGAAATATCTACACCGCTATCTATATACACATGGAAATAACTACACCGCTATCTGTATAAACATGGAAATATCTACACCGACATCAACATATCCATGGAAATATCTGCGGCGCCATCTGTATAAACATGGAAATATCTACACGGTCATCTGTGTATAGATGGAAATATCAACACCGCCATCTGTACAAACATGGAAATATCTGCACCGCTATCTGTATAAACATGGAAATATCTACACCGCGGTCTGTATAAACATGGAAATATCAACACCGCTATCGGTATAAACATGGAAATATCTACACCGCTATCTCCATAAACATGGAAATATCTACACCGTGATCTGTATAAACATGGAAATATTTACACCGCTATCTGTATAAACATGGAAACTTCCACACCGTAATCTGTATAAATATGGAAATATCTACACCGCTATCTCTATAAACTTGGAAATATCTACACCGCCATCTGTATAAACATGGAAATACCTACACAGCCATGTGTAGGAACATTTAAATATCTACACTGCCATCTGTATAAATATAGAAATATCTACACAGCCCTCTGTATAAATATGGAAATATCTGCATAGGCATCTGTGTAAACATGGAAATATCTGCACCGCTATCTGTATAAACGTGGAAATACCTACACCGCTGTCTCTATAAACATGGAAATATGTACACCGCTATGTGTATAAACATGGAAATATCTCCACGGCTCTCTGTATAAACATGGAAATATCTCCACCGTTATCTGTATAAACATGGAAATATCAACAGCGCCATCTATATAAACATTGAAATATCTACACTGCCATCTGTAGAAACATGGAACTATCAACACAGTCATCTGAATAAACATGGAAATATCTACACCACCATCTGTATAAACATGGAAATAGCTACAATACCATCTGTATACACATGGAAATATCTACACAGACATCTGTATAAATATGGAAATATCTACACGGCCATCTGTATAATCATGGAAATATCTACACTGCCATCTGTAGAAAGATGGAAATATCTACACCGCTATCTCTATAAATATGGAAATATCTACACCGCCATCTCTATGAACATGAAAATATCTACACTGCCATCTCCATAAAGATGGAAGTATCTACACCGCCATCTGTATAAACATGGAAATACCTACAAAGTCACCTGTATAAACATGGAAATATCTATACAGCCCTCTGTATAAACATGGAAATATCTACACAGCCATCAGTATATACATGGAAATATCTACACCACTATCTGTATAAACATGGAAATAACTACACCGCTATTTGTATAAACAAGGAAATATCTACACCATGATCTGTATAAACATGGAAATATCTGCACCGCCATCTCTATAAACAGGGAAATATCTACACCCCTATCTGTATAAACATGGAAATATCCACACCGCAATCTCTATAAACATGGAAAAATCAACACCGCTATCTCTATGAACATGGAAATATCTACACCGCCATCTCTATAAACTTGGAAATGTCTACACCACGATCAGCATAAACATGGAAATATCTACACCGCTATCTCTATAAACATGGAAATATCTCCACAGCTGTCTCTATAAACATCGAAATATCTACACCGCCATCTGTATAAACATGGAAATACTTACAAAGTTATCTGTATAAACATGGAAATATCTACACCGCCATCTGTATAAACATGGAAATATCTACACAGCCATGTGTACATACATGGAAATATCTACACCGCTATCTATATACACATGGAAATAACTACACCGCTATCTGTATAAACATGGAAATATCTACACCGACATCAACATATCCATGGAAATATCTGCGGCGCCATCTGTATAAACATGGAAATATCTACACGGTCATCTGTGTATAGATGGAAATATCAACACCGCCATCTGTACAAACATGGAAATATCTGCACCGCTATCTGTATAAACATGGAAATATCTACACCGCGGTCTGTATAAACATGGAAATATCAACACCGCTATCGGTATAAACATGGAAATATCTACACCGCTATCTCCATAAACATGGAAATATCTACACCGTGATCTGTATAAACATGGAAATATTTACACCGCTATCTGTATAAACATGGAAACTTCCACACCGTTATCTGTATAAATATGGAAATATCTACACCGCTATCTCTATAAACTTGGAAATATCTACACCGCCATCTGTATAAACATGGAAATACCTACACAGTCATGTGTAGGAACATTTAAATATCTACACTGCCATCTGTATAAATATAGAAATATCTACACAGCCCTCTGTATAAATATGGAAATATCTGCATAGGCATCTGTGTAAACATGGAAATATCTGCACCGCTATCTGTATAAACGTGGAAATACCTACACCGCTGTCTCTATAAACATGGAAATATGTACACCGCTATGTGTATAAACATGGAAATATCTCCACGGCTCTCTGTATAAACATGGAAATATCTCCACCGTTATCTGTATAAACATGGAAATATCAACAGCGCCATCTATATAAACATTGAAATATCTACACTGCCATCTGTAGAAACATGGAACTATCTACACAGTCATCTGAATAAACATGGAAATATCTACACCACCATCTGTATAAACATGGAAATAGCTACAATACCATCTGTATACACATGGAAATATCTACACAGACATCTGTATAAATATGGAAATATCTACACGGCCATCTGTATAATCATGGAAATATCTACACTGCCATCTGTAGAAAGATGGAAATATCTACACCGCTATCTCTATAAATATGGAAATATCTACACCGCCATCTCTATGAACATGAAAATATCTACACTGCCATCTCCATAAAGATGGAAGTATCTACTCCGCCATGTGTATAAACACGGAAATATCTACACCACCATCTGTGTAAACACGGAAATACCTACAGCGCTATCTGTATAAACATGGAAATAACTACACCGTCATCTGCATGTCCTTGGAAATATCTATGCCGCCATCTGAATAAACATGGAAATAACTACACCGCCATCTGTGTATAGATGGAAATATCAACACCGCCATCTGTACAAACATGGAAATATCTACACCGCTATCTCTATAGACATGCAAATATCTGCACCGCCATCTGTGAAAACATGGAAATACCTATACAGTCATCTGTATAAACATGGAAATATCTACAATGCCATCTGTAGAAAGATGGAAATATCTACACCAGAATCTGTGTAAACATGGAAATATCTACACCGATATCTGTAAAAACATGGAAATATCTACACCGCTATCTGTAAAAACATGGAAATATCTACACCGCTATCTGTATAAACATGGAAATATCTACACCGCGATCTGTATAAACATGGAAATATCTACACCGCGATCTGTATAAACATGGAAATATCTACACCGCTATCTGTATAAACATGGAAATATCTACACAGTTATCTCTATAAACATGGAAATATCTACACCGCCATCTGTATAAACATGGAAATACCTACAAAGTCATCTGTATAAACATGGAAATATCTACACAGCCCTCTGTATAAACATGGAAATATCTACACAGCCATCAGTATATACATGGAAATATCTACACCACTATCTGTATAAACATGAAAATAACTACACCGCTATTTGTATAAACAAGGAAATATCTACACCATGATCTGTGTAAACATGGAAATATCTACACCGCCATCTCTATAAACAGGGAAATATCTACACCCCTATCTGTATAAACATGGAAATATCCACACCGCTATCTCTATAAACATGGAAAAATCAACACCGCTATCTCTATGAACATGGAAATATCTACACCGCCATCTCTATAAACTTGGAAATGTCTACACCACGATCAGTATAAACATGGAAATATCTACACCGCTATCTCTATAAACATGTAAATATCTCCACAGCTGTCTCTATAAACATCGAAATATCTACACCGCCATCTGTATAAACATGGAAATACTTACAAAGTTATCTGTATAAACATGGAAATATCTACACTGCCATCTGTATAAACATGGAAATATCTACACAGCCATGTGTACATACATGGAAATATCTACACCGCTATCTATATAAACATGGAAATAACTACACCGCTATCTGTATGAACATGGAAATATCTACACCGCCATCTACATATCCATGGAAATATCTGCGCCGCCATCTGTATAAACATGGAAATATCTACACGGTCATCTGTGTATAGATGGAAATATCAACACCGCCATCTGTACAAACATGGAAATATCTGCACCGCTATCTGTATAAACATGGAAATATCTACACCGCGGTCTGTATAAACATGGAAATATCAACACCGCTATCGGTATAAACATGGAAATATCTACACCGCTATCTCCATAAACATGGAAATATCTACACCGTGATCTGTATAAACATGGAAATATTTACACCGCTATCTGTATAAACATGGAAACTTCCACACCGTTATCTGTATAAATATGGAAATATCTACACCGCTATCTCTATAAACTTGGAAATATCTACACCGCCATCTGTATAAACATGGAAATACCTACACAGTCATGTGTAGGAACATTTAAATATCTACACTGCCATCTGTATAAATATAGAAATATCTACACAGCCCTCTGTATAAATATGGAAATATCTGCATAGGCATCTGTGTAAACATGGAAATATCTGCACCGCTATCTGTATAAACGTGGAAATACCTACACCGCTGTCTCTATAAACATGGAAATATGTACACCGCTATGTGTATAAACATGGAAATATCTCCACGGCTCTCTGTATAAACATGGAAATATCTCCACCGTTATCTGTATAAACATGGAAATATCAACAGCGCCATCTATATAAACATTGAAATATCTACACTGCCATCTGTAGAAACATGGAACTATCTACACAGTCATCTGAATAAACATGGAAATATCTACACCACCATCTGTATAAACATGGAAATAGCTACAATACCATCTGTATACACATGGAAATATCTACACAGACACTGTATAAATATGGAAATATCTACACGGCCATCTGTATAATCATGGAAATATCTACACTGCCATCTGTAGAAAGATGGAAATATCTACACCGCTATCTCTATAAATATGGAAATATCTACACCGCCATCTCTATGAACATGAAAATATCTACACTGCCATCTCCATAAAGATGGAAGTATCTACTCCGCCATGTGTATAAACACGGAAATATCTACACCACCATCTGTGTAAACACGGAAATACCTACAGCGCTATCTGTATAAACATGGAAATAACTACACCGTCATCTGCATGTCCTTGGAAATATCTATGCCGCCATCTGAATAAACATGGAAATAACTACACCGCCATCTGTGTATAGATGGAAATATCAACACCGCCATCTGTACAAACATGGAAATATCTACACCGCTATCTCTATAGACATGCAAATATCTGCACCGCCATCTGTGAAAACATGGAAATACCTATACAGTCATCTGTATAAACATGGAAATATCTACAATGCCATCTGTAGAAAGATGGAAATATCTACACCAGAATCTGTGTAAACATGGAAATATCTACACCGATATCTGTAAAAACATGGAAATATCTACACCGCTATCTGTAAAAACATGGAAATATCTACACCGCTATCTGTATAAACATGGAAATATCTACACCGCGATCTGTATAAACATGGAAATATCTACACCGCGATCTGTATAAACATGGAAATATCTACACCGCTATCTGTATAAACATGGAAATATCTACACAGTTATCTCTATAAACATGGAAATATCTACACCGCCATCTGTATAAACATGGAAATACCTACAAAGTCATCTGTATAAACATGGAAATATCTACACAGCCCTCTGTATAAACATGGAAATATCTACACAGCCATCAGTATATACATGGAAATATCTACACCACTATCTGTATAAACATGAAAATAACTACACCGCTATTTGTATAAACAAGGAAATATCTACACCATGATCTGTGTAAACATGGAAATATCTACACCGCCATCTCTATAAACAGGGAAATATCTACACCCCTATCTGTATAAACATGGAAATATCCACACCGCTATCTCTATAAACATGGAAAAATCAACACCGCTATCTCTATGAACATGGAAATATCTACACCGCCATCTCTATAAACTTGGAAATGTCTACACCACGATCAGTATAAACATGGAAATATCTACACCGCTATCTCTATAAACATGTAAATATCTCCACAGCTGTCTCTATAAACATCGAAATATCTACACCGCCATCTGTATAAACATGGAAATACTTACAAAGTTATCTGTATAAACATGGAAATATCTACACTGCCATCTGTATAAACATGGAAATATCTACACAGCCATGTGTACATACATGGAAATATCTACACCGCTATCTATATAAACATGGAAATAACTACACCGCTATCTGTATGAACATGGAAATATCTACACCGCCATCTACATATCCATGGAAATATCTGCGCCGCCATCTGTATAAACATGGAAATATCTACACGGTCATCTGTGTATAGATGGAAATATCAACACCGCCATCTGTACAAACATGGAAATATCTGCACCGCTATCTGTATAAACATGGAAATATCTACACCGCGGTCTGTATAAACATGGAAATATCAACACCGCTATCGGTATAAACATGGAAATATCTACACCGCTATCTCTATAAACATGGAAATATCTGCACCGTGATCTGTATAAACATGGAAATATTTACACCACTATCTGTATAAACATGGAAACTTCCACACCGTTATCTGTATAAATATGGAAATATCTACACCGCTATCTCTATAAACTTGGAAATATCTACACCGCCATCTGTATAAACATGGAAATACCTATACAGTCATCTGTGTAAACATGGAAATATCTACACCACCATCTGTATAAACATGGAAATATCTACAATGCCATCTGTATACACATGGAAATACCTACATGGCAATCAGTGTATAGATGGAAACATCAACACCGCCATCTGTACAAACATGGAAATATCTACACTGCTATCTCTATAAACATGGAAATATCTACACTGTGGTTTGTATAAACATGGAAATATCTACACCGGTATCTGTATAAACATGGAAATATCCACACCATGATCTGTATAAACATGGAAATATATACACCGCTATCTGTATAAACATGGAAATATCTGCACCGCTATCTCTATAAACATGGAAATAACTACAAAGACATCGGTATAAACATGGAAATACCTACACAGTCATGTGTAGGAACATTTAAATATCTACACTGCCATCTGTATAAATATAGAAATATCTACACAGCCCTCTGTATAAATATGGAAATATCTGCATAAGCATCTGTGTAAACATGGAAATATCTGCACCGCTATCTGTATAAACTTGGAAATACCTACACCGCTGTCTCTATAAACATGGAAATATGTACACCGCTATGTGTATAAACATGGAAATATCTCCACGGCTCTCTGTATAAACAGGGAAATATCTCCACCGTTATCTGTATAAACATGGAAATATCAACAGCGCCATCTATATAAACATTGAAATACCTACACTGCCATCTGTAGAAACATGGAAATATCTACACAGTCATCTGAATAAACATGGAAATATCTACACCACCATCTGTATAAACATGGAAATAGCTACAATACCATCTGTATACACATGGAAATATCTACACAGACATCTGTATATATATGGAAATATCTACACGGCCATCTGTATAAACATGGAAATATCTACACTGCCATCTGTAGAAAGATGGAAATATCTACACCGCTATCTCTATAAATATGGAAATATCTACACCGCCATCTCTATGAACATGAAAATATCTACACTTCCATCTCCATAAAGATGGAAGTATCTACTCCGCCATGTGTATCAACACGGAAATATCTACACCACCATCTGTGTAAACATGGAAATACCTACAGCGCTATCTGTATAAACATGGAAATAACTACACCGCCATCTGCATGTCCTTGGAAATATCTACGCCGCCATCTGAATAAACATGGAAATAACTACACCGCCATCTGTGTATACATGGAAATATCAACACCGCCATCTGTACAAACATGGAAATATCTACACCGCTATCTCTATAGACATGCAAATATCTGCACCGCCATCTGTAAAAACATGGAAATACCTATACAGTCATCTGTATAAACATGGAAATATCTACAATGCCATCTGTAGAAAGATGGAAATATCTACACCGCAATCTGTGTAAACATGGAAATATCTACACCGATATCTGTAAAAACATGGAAATATCTACACCGCTATCTGTATAAACATGGAAATATCTACACCGCGATCTGTATAAACATGGAAATATCTACACCGCGATCTGTATAAACCTGGAAATATCTACACCGCTATCTGTATAAACATGGAAATATCTACACAGTTATCTCTATAAACATGGAAATATCTACACCGCCATCTGTATAAACATGGAAATACCTACAAAGTCATCTGTATAAACATGGAAATATCTACACAGCCCTCTGTATAAACATGGAAATATCTACACAGCCATCAGTATATACATGGAAATATCTACACCATTATCTGTATAAACAAGGAAATAACTACACCGCTATTTGTATAAACAAGGAAATATCTACACCATGATCTGTATAAACATGGAAATATCTACACCGCCATCTCTATAAACAGGGAAATATCTACACCCCTATCTGTATAAACATGGAAATATCCACACCGCTATCTCTATAAACATGGAAAAATCAACACCGCTATCTCTATGAACATGGAAATATCTTCACCGCCATCTCTATAAACTTGGAAATGTCTACACCACGATCAGTATAAACATGGAAATATCTACACCGCTATCTGTATAAACATGGAAATATCTCCACAGCTGTCTCTATAAACATCGAAATATCTACACCGCCATCTGTATAAACATGGAAATACTTACAAAGTTATCTGTATAAACATGGAAATATCTACACTGCCATCTGTATAAACATGGAAATATCTACACAGCCATGTGTACATACATGGAAATATCTACACCGCTATCTATATAAACATGGAAATAACTACACCGCTATCTGTATAAACCTGGAAATATCTACACCGCCATCTACATATCCATGGAAATATCTGCGCCGCCATCTGTATAAACATGGAAATATCTACACGGTCATCTGTGTATAGATGGAAATATCAACACCGCCATCTGTACAAACATGGAAATATCTGCAACGCTATCTGTATAAACATGGAAATATCTACACCGCGGTCTGTATAAACATGGAAATATCAACACCGCTATCGGTATAAACATGGAAATATCTACACCGCTATCTCTATAAACATGGAAATATCTACACCGTGATCTGTATAAACATGGAAATATTTACACCGCTCTCTGTATAAACATGGAAACTTCCACACCGTTATCTGTATAAATATGGAAATATCTACACCGCTATCTCTATAAACTTGGAAATATCTACACCGCCATCTGTATAAACATGGAAATACCTATACAGTCATCTGTGTAAACATGGAAATATCTACACCACCATCTGTATAAACATGGAAATATCTACAATGCCATCTGTATACACATGGAAATACCTACATGGCAATCAGTGTATAGATGGAAACATCAACACCGCCATCTGTACAAACATGGAAATATCTACACTGCTATCTCTATAAACATGGAAATATCTACACTGTGGTCTGTATAAACATGGAAATATCTACACCGGTATCTGTATAAACATGGAAATATCCACACCATGATCTGTATAAACATGGAAATATATACACCGCTACCTGTATAAACATGGAAATATCTGCACCGCTATATCTATAAACATGGAAATAACTACAAAGACATCTGTATAAACTTGGAAATACCTACACAGTCATGTGTAGGAACATTTAAATATCTACACTGCCATCTGTATAAATATAGGAATATCTACACAGCCCTCTGTATAAATATGGAAATATCTGCATAGGCATCTGTGTAAACATGGAAATGTCTGCACCGCTATCTGTATAAACATGGAAATACCTACACCGCTCTCTCTATAAACATGGAAATATATACACCGCTATGTGTATAAACATGGAAATATCACCACTGTTCTCTGTATAAACATGGAAATATCTCCACCGTTATCTGTATAAACATGGAAATATCAACAGCGCCATCTATACAAACATTGAAATATCTACACTGCCATCTGTAAAAACATGGAAATATCTACACATTCATCTGAATAAACATGGAAATATCTACACCACCATCTGTATAAACATGGAAATAGCTACAATACTATCTGTATACACATGGAAATATCTACACCGACATCTGTATAAATATGGAAATATCTACACGGCCATCTGTATAAACATGGAAATATCTACAGTGCCATGTGTAGAAAGATGGAAATATCTACACCGCTATCTCTATAAATATGGAAATATCTACACCGCCATCTCTATGAACATGAAAATATCTACACTGCCATCTCCATAAAGATGGAAGTATCTACTCCGCCATGTGTATAAACACAGAAATATCTACACCACCATCTGTGTAAACATGGAAATACCTACAACGCTATCTGTATAAACATAGCAATAACTACACCGACATCTGCATGTCCTTGGAAATATCTACGCCGCCATCTGAATAAACATGGAAATATCTACACGGCCATCTGTGTATAGATGGAAATATCAACACCGCCATCTGTACAAACATGGAAATATCTACACCGCTATCTCTATAGACATGGAAATATCTGCACCGCCATCTGTAAACACATGGAAATACCTATACAGTCATCTGTATAAACATGGAAATATCTACAATGCCATCTGTAGAAAGATGGAAATATCTACACCGCAATCTGTGTAAACATGGAAATATCTACACCGATATCTGTAAAAACATGGAAATATCTACACCGCTATCTGTATAAACATGGAAATATCTACACCGCGATCTGTATAAACATGGAAATATCTACACCGCGATCTGCATAAACATGGAAATATCTACACCGCTATCTGTATAAACATGGAAATATCTACACAGTTATCTCTATAAACATGGAAATAGCTACACCGCCATCTGTATAAACATGGAAATACCTACAAATTCATCTGTATAAAAATGTAAATATGTACACAGCCATCTGTATAAACATGGAAATATCTACACAGCCATCTGTATAAACATCGAAATATCTACACAGCCATCTGAATATACATGGAAATAACTACACCACTATCTGTATAAACATGGAAATAACTACACCGCTGTCTCTATAAACATGGAAATATGTACACCGCTATGTGTATAAACATGGAAATATCTCCACTGCTCTCTGTATAAACATGGAAATATCTCCACCGTTATCTGTATAAACATGGAAATATCAACAGCGCCATCTATATAAACATTGAAATATCTACACTGCCATCTGTAAAAACATGGAAATATCTACACAGCCATCTGAATAAACATGGAAATATCTACACCACCATCTGTATAAACATGGAAATAGCTACAATACCATCTGTATACACATGGAAATATCTACACAGACAGCTGTATAAATATGGAAATATCTACACGGCCATCTGTATAAACATGGAAATATCTACACTGCCATCTGTAGAAAGATGGAAATATCTACACCGCTATCTCTATAAATATGGAAATATCTACACCGCCATCTCTATGAACATGAAAATATCTACACTGCCATCTCCATAAAAATGGAAGTATCTACTCCGCCATGTGTATAAACACGGAAATATCTACACCACCATCTGTGTAAACATGGAAATACCTACACCGCTATCTGTATAAACATGGAAATGACTACACCGCCATCTGCATGTCCTTGGAAATATCTACGCCGCCATCTGAATAAACATGGAAATATCTACACGGCCATCTGTGTATAGCTGGAAATATCAACACCGCCATCTGTACAAACATGGAAATATCTACACCGCTATCTCTATAGACATGGAAATATCTGCACCGCCATCTCTAAAAACATGGAAATACCTATACAGTCATCTGTATAAACATGGAAATATCTACAATGCCATCTGTAGAAAGATGGAAATATCTACACCGCAATCTGTGTAAACATGGAAATATCTACACCGATATCTGTATAAACATGGAAATATCTACACCACGATCTGTATAAACATGGAAATATCTACACCGCGATCTGTATAAACATGGTAATATCTACACAGTTATCTCTATGAACATGGAAATATCTTCACCGCCATCTGTATAAACATGGAAATACCTACAAAGTCATCTGTATAAACATGGAAATATCTACACTGCCATCTGTAGAAAGATGGAAATATCTACACCGCTATCTCTATAAATATGGAAATATCTACACCGCCATCTCTATGAACATGAAAATATATACACTGCCATCTCCATAAAGATGGAAGTATCTACTCCGCAATGCGTATAAACACGGAAATATCTACACCACCATCTGTGTAAACATGGAAATACCTACACCGCTATCTGTATAAACATAGAAATAACTACACCGCCATCTGCATGTCCTTGGAAATATCTACGCCGCCATCTGAATAAACATGGAAATATCTACACGGCCATCTGTGTATAGATGGAAATATCAACACCGCCATCTGTACAAACATGGAAATATCTACACCGCTATCTCTATAGGCATGGAAATATCTGCACCGCCATATGTAAAAACATGGAAATACCTATACAGTCATCTGTATAAACATGGAAATATCTACAATGCCATCTGTAGAAAGATGGAAATATCTACACCGCAATCTGTGTAAACATGGAAATATCTACACCGATATCTGTAAAAACATGGAAATATCTACACCGCTATCTGTATAAACATGGAAATATCTACACCGCGAACTGTATAAACATGGAAATATCTACACCGCGATCTGTATAAACATGGAAATATCTACACCGCTATCTGTATAAACATGGAAATATCTACAGTTATCTCTATAAACATGGAAATATCTACACCACTATCTGTATAAACATGGAAATAACTACACCACTATTTGTATAAACAAGGAAATATCTACACCGTGATCTGTATAAACATAGAAATATCTACACCGCCATCTCTATAAACAGGGAAATATCTACACCCCTATCTGAATAAACATGGAAATATCCACACCGCTATCTCTATAAACATGGAAAAATCAACACCGCTATCTCTATGGACATGGAAATATCTACACCGCCATCTCTATAAACGTGGAAATGTCTACACCACGATCATTATAAACATGGAAATATCTACAGCGCTATCTGTACAAACATGGAAATATCTCCACAGCTGTCTCTGTAAACATCGAAATATCTACACCGCCATCTGTATAAACATGGAAATACGTACAAAGTTATCTGTATAAACATGGAAATATCTACACCGCCATCTGTGTATAGATGGAAATATCAACACCGCCATCTGTACAAACATGGAAATATCTACACCGCTATCTCTATAGACATGCAAATATCTGCACCGCCATCTGTAAAAACATGGTAATACCTATACAGTCATCTGTATAAACATGGAAATATCTACAATGCCATCTGTAGAAAGATGGAAATATCTACACCGCAATCTGTGTAAACATGGAAATATCTACACCGATATCTGTAAAAACATGGAAATATCTACACCGCTATCTGTATAAACATGGAAATATCTACACCGCGATCTGTATAAACATGGAAATATCTACACCGCTATCTGTATAAACATGGAAATATCTACACAGTTATCTCTATAAACATGGAAATATCTACACCGCCATCTGTATAAACATGGAAATACCTACAAAGTCACCTGTATAAACATGGAAATATCTACACAGCCCTCTGTATAAACATGGAAATATCTACACAGCCATCAGTATATACATGGAAATATCTACACCACTATCTGTATAAACATGGAAATAACTACACCGCTATTTGTATAAACAAGGAAATATCTACACCATGATCTGTATAAACATGGAAATATCTGCACCGCCATCTCTATAAACAGGGAAATATCTACACCCCTATCTGTATAAACATGGAAATATCCACACCGCAATCTCTATAAACATGGAAAAATCAACACCGCTATCTCTATGAACATGGAAATATCTACACCGCCATCTCTATAAACTTGGAAATGTCTACACCACGATCAGCATAAACATGGAAATATCTACACCGCTATCTCTATAAACATGGAAATATCTCCACAGCTGTCTCTATAAACATCGAAATATCTACACCGCCATCTGTATAAACATGGAAATACTTACAAAGTTATCTGTATAAACATGGAAATATCTACACCGCCATCTGTATAAACATGGAAATATCTACACAGCCATGTGTACATACATGGAAATATCTACACCGCTATCTATATACACATGGAAATAACTACACCGCTATCTGTATAAACATGGAAATATCTACACCGACATCAACATATCCATGGAAATATCTGCGGCGCCATCTGTATAAACATGGAAATATCTACACGGTCATCTGTGTATAGATGGAAATATCAACACCGCCATCTGTACAAACATGGAAATATCTGCACCGCTATCTGTATAAACATGGAAATATCTACACCGCGGTCTGTATAAACATGGAAATATCAACACCGCTATCGGTATAAACATGGAAATATCTACACCGCTATCTCCATAAACATGGAAATATCTACACCGTGATCTGTATAAACATGGAAATATTTACACCGCTATCTGTATAAACATGGAAACTTCCACACCGTTATCTGTATAAATATGGAAATATCTACACCGCTATCTCTATAAACTTGGAAATATCTACACCGCCATCTGTATAAACATGGAAATACCTACACAGTCATGTGTAGGAACATTTAAATATCTACACTGCCATCTGTATAAATATAGAAATATCTACACAGCCCTCTGTATAAATATGGAAATATCTGCATAGGCATCTGTGTAAACATGGAAATATCTGCACCGCTATCTGTATAAACGTGGAAATACCTACACCGCTGTCTCTATAAACATGGAAATATGTACACCGCTATGTGTATAAACATGGAAATATCTCCACGGCTCTCTGTATAAACATGGAAATATCTCCACCGTTATCTGTATAAACATGGAAATATCAACAGCGCCATCTATATAAACATTGAAATATCTACACTGCCATCTGTAGAAACATGGAACTATCTACACAGTCATCTGAATAAACATGGAAATATCTACACCACCATCTGTATAAACATGGAAATAGCTACAATACCATCTGTATACACATGGAAATATCTACACAGACATCTGTATAAATATGGAAATATCTACACGGCCATCTGTATAATCATGGAAATATCTACACTGCCATCTGTAGAAAGATGGAAATATCTACACCGCTATCTCTATAAATATGGAAATATCTACACCGCCATCTCTATGAACATGAAAATATCTACACTGCCATCTCCATAAAGATGGAAGTATCTACACCGCCATCTGTATAAACATGGAAATACCTACAAAGTCACCTGTATAAACATGGAAATATCTATACAGCCCTCTGTATAAACATGGAAATATCTACACAGCCATCAGTATATACATGGAAATATCTACACCACTATCTGTATAAACATGAAAATAACTACACCGCTATTTGTATAAACAAGGAAATATCTACACCATGATCTGTGTAAACATGGAAATATCTACACCGCCATCTCTATAAACAGGGAAATATCTACACCCCTATCTGTATAAACATGGAAATATCCACACCGCTATCTCTATAAACATGGAAAAATCAACACCGCTATCTCTATGAACATGGAAATATCTACACCGCCATCTCTATAAACTTGGAAATGTCTACACCACGATCAGTATAAACATGGAAATATCTACACCGCTATCTCTATAAACATGTAAATATCTCCACAGCTGTCTCTATAAACATCGAAATATCTACACCGCCATCTGTATAAACATGGAAATACTTACAAAGTTATCTGTATAAACATGGAAATATCTACACTGCCATCTGTATAAACATGGAAATATCTACACAGCCATGTGTACATACATGGAAATATCTACACCGCTATCTATATAAACATGGAAATAACTACACCGCTATCTGTATGAACATGGAAATATCTACACCGCCATCTACATATCCATGGAAATATCTGCGCCGCCATCTGTATAAACATGGAAATATCTACACGGTCATCTGTGTATAGATGGAAATATCAACACCGCCATCTGTACAAACATGGAAATATCTGCACCGCTATCTGTATAAACATGGAAATATCTACACCGCGGTCTGTATAAACATGGAAATATCAACACCGCTATCGGTATAAACATGGAAATATCTACACCGCTATCTCCATAAACATGGAAATATCTACACCGTGATCTGTATAAACATGGAAATATTTACACCGCTATCTGTATAAACATGGAAACTTCCACACCGTTATCTGTATAAATATGGAAATATCTACACCGCTATCTCTATAAACTTGGAAATATCTACACCGCCATCTGTATAAACATGGAAATACCTACACAGTCATGTGTAGGAACATTTAAATATCTACACTGCCATCTGTATAAATATAGAAATATCTACACAGCCCTCTGTATAAATATGGAAATATCTGCATAGGCATCTGTGTAAACATGGAAATATCTGCACCGCTATCTGTATAAACGTGGAAATACCTACACCGCTGTCTCTATAAACATGGAAATATGTACACCGCTATGTGTATAAACATGGAAATATCTCCACGGCTCTCTGTATAAACATGGAAATATCTCCACCGTTATCTGTATAAACATGGAAATATCAACAGCGCCATCTATATAAACATTGAAATATCTACACTGCCATCTGTAGAAACATGGAACTATCTACACAGTCATCTGAATAAACATGGAAATATCTACACCACCATCTGTATAAACATGGAAATAGCTACAATACCATCTGTATACACATGGAAATATCTACACAGACACTGTATAAATATGGAAATATCTACACGGCCATCTGTATAATCATGGAAATATCTACACTGCCATCTGTAGAAAGATGGAAATATCTACACCGCTATCTCTATAAATATGGAAATATCTACACCGCCATCTCTATGAACATGAAAATATCTACACTGCCATCTCCATAAAGATGGAAGTATCTACTCCGCCATGTGTATAAACACGGAAATATCTACACCACCATCTGTGTAAACACGGAAATACCTACAGCGCTATCTGTATAAACATGGAAATAACTACACCGTCATCTGCATGTCCTTGGAAATATCTATGCCGCCATCTGAATAAACATGGAAATAACTACACCGCCATCTGTGTATAGATGGAAATATCAACACCGCCATCTGTACAAACATGGAAATATCTACACCGCTATCTCTATAGACATGCAAATATCTGCACCGCCATCTGTGAAAACATGGAAATACCTATACAGTCATCTGTATAAACATGGAAATATCTACAATGCCATCTGTAGAAAGATGGAAATATCTACACCAGAATCTGTGTAAACATGGAAATATCTACACCGATATCTGTAAAAACATGGAAATATCTACACCGCTATCTGTAAAAACATGGAAATATCTACACCGCTATCTGTATAAACATGGAAATATGTACACCGCGATCTGTATAAACATGGAAATATCTACACCGCGATCTGTATAAACATGGAAATATCTACACCGCTATCTGTATAAACATGGAAATATCTACACAGTTATCTCTATAAACATGGAAATATCTACACCGCCATCTGTATAAACATGGAAATACCTACAAAGTCATCTGTATAAACATGGAAATATCTACACAGCCCTCTGTATAAACATGGAAATATCTACACAGCCATCAGTATATACATGGAAATATCTACACCACTATCTGTATAAACATGAAAATAACTACACCGCTATTTGTATAAACAAGGAAATATCTACACCATGATCTGTGTAAACATGGAAATATCTACACCGCCATCTCTATAAACAGGGAAATATCTACACCCCTATCTGTATAAACATGGAAATATCCACACCGCTATCTCTATAAACATGGAAAAATCAACACCGCTATCTCTATGAACATGGAAATATCTACACCGCCATCTCTATAAACTTGGAAATGTCTACACCACGATCAGTATAAACATGGAAATATCTACACCGCTATCTCTATAAACATGTAAATATCTCCACAGCTGTCTCTATAAACATCGAAATATCTACACCGCCATCTGTATAAACATGGAAATACTTACAAAGTTATCTGTATAAACATGGAAATATCTACACTGCCATCTGTATAAACATGGAAATATCTACACAGCCATGTGTACATACATGGAAATATCTACACCGCTATCTATATAAACATGGAAATAACTACACCGCTATCTGTATGAACATGGAAATATCTACACCGCCATCTACATATCCATGGAAATATCTGCGCCGCCATCTGTATAAACATGGAAATATCTACACGGTCATCTGTGTATAGATGGAAATATCAACACCGCCATCTGTACAAACATGGAAATATCTGCACCGCTATCTGTATAAACATGGAAATATCTACACCGCGGTCTGTATAAACATGGAAATATCAACACCGCTATCGGTATAAACATGGAAATATCTACACCGCTATCTCCATAAACATGGAAATATCTACACCGTGATCTGTATAAACATGGAAATATTTACACCGCTATCTGTATAAACATGGAAACTTCCACACCGTTATCTGTATAAATATGGAAATATCTACACCGCTATCTCTATAAACTTGGAAATATCTACACCGCCATCTGTATAAACATGGAAATACCTACACAGTCATGTGTAGGAACATTTAAATATCTACACTGCCATCTGTATAAATATAGAAATATCTACACAGCCCTCTGTATAAATATGGAAATATCTGCATAGGCATCTGTGTAAACATGGAAATATCTGCACCACTATCTGTATAAACGTGGAAATACCTACACCGCTGTCTCTATAAACATGGAAATATGTACACCGCTATGTGTATAAACATGGAAATATCTCCACGGCTCTCTGTATAAACATGGAAATATCTCCACCGTTATCTGTATAAACATGGAAATATCAACAGCGCCATCTATATAAACATTGAAATATCTACACTGCCATCTGTAGAAACATGGAACTATCTACACAGTCATCTGAATAAACATGGAAATATCTACACCACCATCTGTATAAACATGGAAATAGCTACAATACCATCTGTATACACATGGAAATATCTACACAGACATCTGTATAAATATGGAAATATCTACACGGCCATCTGTATAATCATGGAAATATCTACACTGCCATCTGTAGAAAGATGGAAATATCTACACCGCTATCTCTATAAATATGGAAATATCTACACCGCCATCTCTATGAACATGAAAATATCTACACTGCCATCTCCATAAAGATGGAAGTATCTACACCGCCATCTGTATAAACATGGAAATACCTACAAAGTCACCTGTATAAACATGGAAATATCTATACAGCCCTCTGTATAAACATGGAAATATCTACACAGCCATCAGTATATACATGGAAATATCTACACCACTATCTGTATAAACATGGAAATAACTACACCGCTATTTGTATAAACAAGGAAATATCTACACCATGATCTGTATAAACATGGAAATATCTGCACCGCCATCTCTATAAACAGGGAAATATCTACACCCCTATCTGTATAAACATGGAAATATCCACACCGCAATCTCTATAAACATGGAAAAATCAACACCGCTATCTCTATGAACATGGAAATATCTACACCGCCATCTCTATAAACTTGGAAATGTCTACACCACGATCAGCATAAACATGGAAATATCTACACCGCTATCTCTATAAACATGGAAATATCTCCACAGCTGTCTCTATAAACATCGAAATATCTACACCGCCATCTGTATAAACATGGAAATACTTACAAAGTTATCTGTATAAACATGGAAATATCTACACCGCCATCTGTATAAACATGGAAATATCTACACAGCCATGTGTACATACATGGAAATATCTACACCGCTATCTATATACACATGGAAATAACTACACCGCTATCTGTATAAACATGGAAATATCTACACCGACATCAACATATCCATGGAAATATCTGCGGCGCCATCTGTATAAACATGGAAATATCTACACGGTCATCTGTGTATAGATGGAAATATCAACACCGCCATCTGTACAAACATGGAAATATCTGCACCGCTATCTGTATAAACATGGAAATATCTACACCGCGGTCTGTATAAACATGGAAATATCAACACCGCTATCGGTATAAACATGGAAATATCTACACCGCTATCTCCATAAACATGGAAATATCTACACCGTGATCTGTATAAACATGGAAATATTTACACCGCTATCTGTATAAACATGGAAACTTCCACACCGTTATCTGTATAAATATGGAAATATCTACACCGCTATCTCTATAAACTTGGAAATATCTACACCGCCATCTGTATAAACATGGAAATACCTACACAGTCATGTGTAGGAACATTTAAATATCTACACTGCCATCTGTATAAATATAGAAATATCTACACAGCCCTCTGTATAAATATGGAAATATCTGCATAGGCATCTGTGTAAACATGGAAATATCTGCACCGCTATCTGTATAAACGTGGAAATACCTACACCGCTGTCTCTATAAACATGGAAATATGTACACCGCTATGTGTATAAACATGGAAATATCTCCACGGCTCTCTGTATAAACATGGAAATATCTCCACCGTTATCTGTATAAACATGGAAATATCAACAGCGCCATCTATATAAACATTGAAATATCTACACTGCCATCTGTAGAAACATGGAACTATCTACACAGTCATCTGAATAAACATGGAAATATCTACACCACCATCTGTATAAACATGGAAATAGCTACAATACCATCTGTATACACATGGAAATATCTACACAGACATCTGTATAAATATGGAAATATCTACACGGCCATCTGTATAATCATGGAAATATCTACACTGCCATCTGTAGAAAGATGGAAATATCTACACCGCTATCTCTATAAATATGGAAATATCTACACCGCCATCTCTATGAACATGAAAATATCTACACTGCCATCTCCATAAAGATGGAAGTATCTACTCCGCCATGTGTATAAACACGGAAATATCTACACCACCATCTGTGTAAACACGGAAATACCTACAGCGCTATCTGTATAAACATGGAAATAACTACACCGTCATCTGCATGTCCTTGGAAATATCTATGCCGCCATCTGAATAAACATGGAAATAACTACACCGCCATCTGTGTATAGATGGAAATATCAACACCGCCATCTGTACAAACATGGAAATATCTACACCGCTATCTCTATAGACATGCAAATATCTGCACCGCCATCTGTGAAAACATGGAAATACCTATACAGTCATCTGTATAAACATGGAAATATCTACAATGCCATCTGTAGAAAGATGGAAATATCTACACCAGAATCTGTGTAAACATGGAAATATCTACACCGATATCTGTAAAAACATGGAAATATCTACACCGCTATCTGTAAAAACATGGAAATATCTACACCGCTATCTGTATAAACATGGAAATATCTACACCGCGATCTGTATAAACATGGAAATATCTACACCGCGATCTGTATAAACATGGAAATATCTACACCGCTATCTGTATAAACATGGAAATATCTACACAGTTATCTCTATAAACATGGAAATATCTACACCGCCATCTGTATAAACATGGAAATACCTACAAAGTCATCTGTATAAACATGGAAATATCTACACAGCCCTCTGTATAAACATGGAAATATCTACACAGCCATCAGTATATACATGGAAATATCTACACCACTATCTGTATAAACATGAAAATAACTACACCGCTATTTGTATAAACAAGGAAATATCTACACCATGATCTGTGTAAACATGGAAATATCTACACCGCCATCTCTATAAACAGGGAAATATCTACACCCCTATCTGTATAAACATGGAAATATCCACACCGCTATCTCTATAAACATGGAAAAATCAACACCGCTATCTCTATGAACATGGAAATATCTACACCGCCATCTCTATAAACTTGGAAATGTCTACACCACGATCAGTATAAACATGGAAATATCTACACCGCTATCTCTATAAACATGTAAATATCTCCACAGCTGTCTCTATAAACATCGAAATATCTACACCGCCATCTGTATAAACATGGAAATACTTACAAAGTTATCTGTATAAACATGGAAATATCTACACTGCCATCTGTATAAACATGGAAATATCTACACAGCCATGTGTACATACATGGAAATATCTACACCGCTATCTATATAAACATGGAAATAACTACACCGCTATCTGTATGAACATGGAAATATCTACACCGCCATCTACATATCCATGGAAATATCTGCGCCGCCATCTGTATAAACATGGAAATATCTACACGGTCATCTGTGTATAGATGGAAATATCAACACCGCCATCTGTACAAACATGGAAATATCTGCACCGCTATCTGTATAAACATGGAAATATCTACACCGCGGTCTGTATAAACATGGAAATATCAACACCGCTATCGGTATAAACATGGAAATATCTACACCGCTATCTCCATAAACATGGAAATATCTACACCGTGATCTGTATAAACATGGAAATATTTACACCGCTATCTGTATAAACATGGAAACTTCCACACCGTTATCTGTATAAATATGGAAATATCTACACCGCTATCTCTATAAACTTGTAAATATCTACACCGCCATCTGTATAAACATGGAAATACCTACACAGTCATGTGTAGGAACATTTAAATATCTACACTGCCATCTGTATAAATATAGAAATATCTACACAGCCCTCTGTATAAATATGGAAATATCTGCATAGGCATCTGTGTAAACATGGAAATATCTGCACCGCTATCTGTATAAACGTGGAAATACCTACACCGCTGTCTCTATAAACATGGAAATATGTACACCGCTATGTGTATAAACATGGAAATATCTCCACGGCTCTCTGTATAAACATGGAAATATCTCCACCGTTATCTGTATAAACATGGAAATATCAACAGCGCCATCTATATAAACATTGAAATATCTACACTGCCATCTGTAGAAACATGGAACTATCTACACAGTCATCTGAATAAACATGGAAATATCTACACCACCATCTGTATAAACATGGAAATAGCTACAATACCATCTGTATACACATGGAAATATCTACACAGACACTGTATAAATATGGAAATATCTACACGGCCATCTGTATAATCATGGAAATATCTACACTGCCATCTGTAGAAAGATGGAAATATCTACACCGCTATCTCTATAAATATGGAAATATCTACACCGCCATCTCTATGAACATGAAAATATCTACACTGCCATCTCCATAAAGATGGAAGTATCTACTCCGCCATGTGTATAAACACGGAAATATCTACACCACCATCTGTGTAAACACGGAAATACCTACAGCGCTATCTGTATAAACATGGAAATAACTACACCGTCATCTGCATGTCCTTGGAAATATCTATGCCGCCATCTGAATAAACATGGAAATAACTACACCGCCATCTGTGTATAGATGGAAATATCAACACCGCCATCTGTACAAACATGGAAATATCTACACCGCTATCTCTATAGACATGCAAATATCTGCACCGCCATCTGTGAAAACATGGAAATACCTATACAGTCATCTGTATAAACATGGAAATATCTACAATGCCATCTGTAGAAAGATGGAAATATCTACACCAGAATCTGTGTAAACATGGAAATATCTACACCGATATCTGTAAAAACATGGAAATATCTACACCGCTATCTGTAAAAACATGGAAATATCTACACCGCTATCTGTATAAACATGGAAATATCTACACCGCGATCTGTATAAACATGGAAATATCTACACCGCGATCTGTATAAACATGGAAATATCTACACCGCTATCTGTATAAACATGGAAATATCTACACAGTTATCTCTATAAACATGGAAATATCTACACCGCCATCTGTATAAACATGGAAATACCTACAAAGTCATCTGTATAAACATGGAAATATCTACACAGCCCTCTGTATAAACATGGAAATATCTACACAGCCATCAGTATATACATGGAAATATCTACACCACTATCTGTATAAACATGAAAATAACTACACCGCTATTTGTATAAACAAGGAAATATCTACACCATGATCTGTGTAAACATGGAAATATCTACACCGCCATCTCTATAAACAGGGAAATATCTACACCCCTATCTGTATAAACATGGAAATATCCACACCGCTATCTCTATAAACATGGAAAAATCAACACCGCTATCTCTATGAACATGGAAATATCTACACCGCCATCTCTATAAACTTGGAAATGTCTACACCACGATCAGTATAAACATGGAAATATCTACACCGCTATCTCTATAAACATGTAAATATCTCCACAGCTGTCTCTATAAACATCGAAATATCTACACCGCCATCTGTATAAACATGGAAATACTTACAAAGTTATCTGTATAAACATGGAAATATCTACACTGCCATCTGTATAAACATGGAAATATCTACACAGCCATGTGTACATACATGGAAATATCTACACCGCTATCTATATAAACATGGAAATAACTACACCGCTATCTGTATGAACATGGAAATATCTACACCGCCATCTACATAT
This sequence comes from Pan troglodytes, assembly GCF_028858775.2. Lineage (NCBI taxonomy): Eukaryota > Metazoa > Chordata > Mammalia > Primates > Hominidae > Pan > Pan troglodytes. Next base: position 1,679,876 of record NC_072411.2, read on the forward strand.
CCATGGAAATATCTGCGCCGCCATCTGTATAAACATGGAAATATCTACACGGTCATCTGTGTATAGATGGAAATATCAACACCGCCATCTGTACAAACATGGAAATATCTGCACCGCTATCTGTATAAACATGGAAATATCTACACCGCGGTCTGTATAAACATGGAAATATCAACACCGCTATCGGTATAAACATGGAAATATCTACACCGCTATCTCTATAAACATGGAAATATCTGCACCGTGATCTGTATAAACATGGAAATATTTACACCACTATCTGTATAAACATGGAAACTTCCACACCGTTATCTGTATAAATATGGAAATATCTACACCGCTATCTCTATAAACTTGGAAATATCTACACCGCCATCTGTATAAACATGGAAATACCTATACAGTCATCTGTGTAAACATGGAAATATCTACACCACCATCTGTATAAACATGGAAATATCTACAATGCCATCTGTATACACATGGAAATACCTACATGGCAATCAGTGTATAGATGGAAACATCAACACCGCCATCTGTACAAACATGGAAATATCTACACTGCTATCTCTATAAACATGGAAATATCTACACTGTGGTTTGTATAAACATGGAAATATCTACACCGGTATCTGTATAAACATGGAAATATCCACACCATGATCTGTATAAACATGGAAATATATACACCGCTATCTGTATAAACATGGAAATATCTGCACCGCTATCTCTATAAACATGGAAATAACTACAAAGACATCGGTATAAACATGGAAATACCTACACAGTCATGTGTAGGAACATTTAAATATCTACACTGCCATCTGTATAAATATAGAAATATCTACACAGCCCTCTGTATAAATATGGAAATATCTGCATAAGCATCTGTGTAAACATGGAAATATCTGCACCGCTATCTGTATAAACTTGGAAATACCTACACCGCTGTCTCTATAAACATGGAAATATGTACACCGCTATGTGTATAAACATGGAAATATCTCCACGGCTCTCTGTATAAACAGGGAAATATCTCCACCGTTATCTGTATAAACATGGAAATATCAACAGCGCCATCTATATAAACATTGAAATACCTACACTGCCATCTGTAGAAACATGGAAATATCTACACAGTCATCTGAATAAACATGGAAATATCTACACCACCATCTGTATAAACATGGAAATAGCTACAATACCATCTGTATACACATGGAAATATCTACACAGACATCTGTATATATATGGAAATATCTACACGGCCATCTGTATAAACATGGAAATATCTACACTGCCATCTGTAGAAAGATGGAAATATCTACACCGCTATCTCTATAAATATGGAAATATCTACACCGCCATCTCTATGAACATGAAAATATCTACACTTCCATCTCCATAAAGATGGAAGTATCTACTCCGCCATGTGTATCAACACGGAAATATCTACACCACCATCTGTGTAAACATGGAAATACCTACAGCGCTATCTGTATAAACATGGAAATAACTACACCGCCATCTGCATGTCCTTGGAAATATCTACGCCGCCATCTGAATAAACATGGAAATAACTACACCGCCATCTGTGTATACATGGAAATATCAACACCGCCATCTGTACAAACATGGAAATATCTACACCGCTATCTCTATAGACATGCAAATATCTGCACCGCCATCTGTAAAAACATGGAAATACCTATACAGTCATCTGTATAAACATGGAAATATCTACAATGCCATCTGTAGAAAGATGGAAATATCTACACCGCAATCTGTGTAAACATGGAAATATCTACACCGATATCTGTAAAAACATGGAAATATCTACACCGCTATCTGTATAAACATGGAAATATCTACACCGCGATCTGTATAAACATGGAAATATCTACACCGCGATCTGTATAAACCTGGAAATATCTACACCGCTATCTGTATAAACATGGAAATATCTACACAGTTATCTCTATAAACATGGAAATATCTACACCGCCATCTGTATAAACATGGAAATACCTACAAAGTCATCTGTATAAACATGGAAATATCTACACAGCCCTCTGTATAAACATGGAAATATCTACACAGCCATCAGTATATACATGGAAATATCTACACCATTATCTGTATAAACAAGGAAATAACTACACCGCTATTTGTATAAACAAGGAAATATCTACACCATGATCTGTATAAACATGGAAATATCTACACCGCCATCTCTATAAACAGGGAAATATCTACACCCCTATCTGTATAAACATGGAAATATCCACACCGCTATCTCTATAAACATGGAAAAATCAACACCGCTATCTCTATGAACATGGAAATATCTTCACCGCCATCTCTATAAACTTGGAAATGTCTACACCACGATCAGTATAAACATGGAAATATCTACACCGCTATCTGTATAAACATGGAAATATCTCCACAGCTGTCTCTATAAACATCGAAATATCTACACCGCCATCTGTATAAACATGGAAATACTTACAAAGTTATCTGTATAAACATGGAAATATCTACACTGCCATCTGTATAAACATGGAAATATCTACACAGCCATGTGTACATACATGGAAATATCTACACCGCTATCTATATAAACATGGAAATAACTACACCGCTATCTGTATAAACCTGGAAATATCTACACCGCCATCTACATATCCATGGAAATATCTGCGCCGCCATCTGTATAAACATGGAAATATCTACACGGTCATCTGTGTATAGATGGAAATATCAACACCGCCATCTGTACAAACATGGAAATATCTGCAACGCTATCTGTATAAACATGGAAATATCTACACCGCGGTCTGTATAAACATGGAAATATCAACACCGCTATCGGTATAAACATGGAAATATCTACACCGCTATCTCTATAAACATGGAAATATCTACACCGTGATCTGTATAAACATGGAAATATTTACACCGCTATCTGTATAAACATGGAAACTTCCACACCGTTATCTGTATAAATATGGAAATATCTACACCGCTATCTCTATAAACTTGGAAATATCTACACCGCCATCTGTATAAACATGGAAATACCTATACAGTCATCTGTGTAAACATGGAAATATCTACACCACCATCTGTATAAACATGGAAATATCTACAACGCCATCTGTATACACATGGAAATACCTACATGGCAATCAGTGTATAGATGGAAACATCAACACCGCCATCTGTACAAACATGGAAATATCTACACTGCTATCTCTATAAACATGGAAATATCTACACTGTGGTCTGTATAAACATGGAAATATCTACACCGGTATCTGTATAAACATGGAAATATCCACACCATGATCTGTATAAACATGGAAATATATACACCGCTATCTGTATAAACATGGAAATATCTGCACCGCTATCTCTATAAACATGGAAATAACTACAAAGACATCGGTATAAACATGGAAATACCTACACAGTCATGTGTAGGAACATTTAAATATCTACACTGCCATCTATATAAATATAGAAATATCTACACAGCCCTCTGTATAAATATGGAAATATCTGCATAGGCATCTGTGTAAACATGGAAATATCTGCACCACTATCTGTATAAACGTGGAAATACCTACACCGCTGTCTCTATAAACATGGAAATATGTACACCGCTATGTGTATAAACATGGAAATATCTCCACGGCTCTCTGTATAAACAGGGAAATATCTCCACCGTTATCTGTATAAACATGGAAATATCAACAGCGCCATCTATATAAACATTGAAATACCTACACTGCCATCAGTAGAAACATGGAAATATCTACACAGTCATCTGAATAAACATGGAAATATCTACACCACCATCTGTATAAACATGGAAATAGCTACAATACCATCTGTATACACATGGAAATATCTACAAAGACATCTGTATAAATATGGAAATATCTACACGGCCATCTGTATAAACATGGAAATATCTACACTGCCATCTGTAGAAAGATGGAAATATCTACACCGCTATCTCTATAAATATGGAAATATCTACACCGCCATCTCTATGAACATGAAAATATCTACACTGCCATCTCCATAAAGATGGAAGTATCTACTCCGCCATGTGTATAAACACGGAAATATCTACACCACCATCTGTGTAAACATGGAAATACCTACAGCGCTATCTGTATAAACATGAAAATAACTACACCGCTATTTGTATAAACAAGGAAATATCTACACCATGATCTGTGTAAACATGGAAATATCTACACCGCCATCTCTATAAACAGGGAAATATCTACACCCCTATCTGTATAAACATGGAAATATCCACACCGCTATCTCTATAAACATGGAAAAATCAACACCGCTATCTCTATGAACATGGAAATATCTACACCGCCATCTCTATAAACTTGGAAATGTCTACACCACGATCAGTATAAACATGGAAATATCTACACCGCTATCTCTATAAACATGTAAATATCTCCACAGCTGTCTCTATAAACATCGAAATATCTACACCGCCATCTGTATAAACATGGAAATACTTACAAAGTTATCTGTATAAACATGGAAATATCTACACTGCCATCTGTATAAACATGGAAATATCTACACAGCCATGTGTACATACATGGAAATATCTACACCGCTATCTATATAAACATGGAAATAACTACACCGCTATCTGTATGAACATGGAAATATCTACACCGCCATCTACATATCCATGGAAATATCTGCGCCGCCATCTGTATAAACATGGAAATATCTACACGGTCATCTGTGTATAGATGGAAATATCAACACCGCCATCTGTACAAACATGGAAATATCTGCACCGCTATCTGTATAAACATGGAAATATCTACACCGCGGTCTGTATAAACATGGAAATATCAACACCGCTATCGGTATAAACATGGAAATATCTACACCGCTATCTCCATAAACATGGAAATATCTACACCGTGATCTGTATAAACATGGAAATATTTACACCGCTATCTGTATAAACATGGAAACTTCCACACCGTTATCTGTATAAATATGGAAATATCTACACCGCTATCTCTATAAACTTGTAAATATCTACACCGCCATCTGTATAAACATGGAAATACCTACACAGTCATGTGTAGGAACATTTAAATATCTACACTGCCATCTGTATAAATATAGAAATATCTACACAGCCCTCTGTATAAATATGGAAATATCTGCATAGGCATCTGTGTAAACATGGAAATATCTGCACCGCTATCTGTATAAACGTGGAAATACCTACACCGCTGTCTCTATAAACATGGAAATATGTACACCGCTATGTGTATAAACATGGAAATATCTCCACGGCTCTCTGTATAAACATGGAAATATCTCCACCGTTATCTGTATAAACATGGAAATATCAACAGCGCCATCTATATAAACATTGAAATATCTACACTGCCATCTGTAGAAACATGGAACTATCTACACAGTCATCTGAATAAACATGGAAATATCTACACCACCATCTGTATAAACATGGAAATAGCTACAATACCATCTGTATACACATGGAAATATCTACACAGACACTGTATAAATATGGAAATATCTACACGGCCATCTGTATAATCATGGAAATATCTACACTGCCATCTGTAGAAAGATGGAAATATCTACACCGCTATCTCTATAAATATGGAAATATCTACACCGCCATCTCTATGAACATGAAAATATCTACACTGCCATCTCCATAAAGATGGAAGTATCTACTCCGCCATGTGTATAAACACGGAAATATCTACACCACCATCTGTGTAAACACGGAAATACCTACAGCGCTATCTGTATAAACATGGAAATAACTACACCGTCATCTGCATGTCCTTGGAAATATCTATGCCGCCATCTGAATAAACATGGAAATAACTACACCGCCATCTGTGTATAGATGGAAATATCAACACCGCCATCTGTACAAACATGGAAATATCTACACCGCTATCTCTATAGACATGCAAATATCTGCACCGCCATCTGTGAAAACATGGAAATACCTATACAGTCATCTGTATAAACATGGAAATATCTACAATGCCATCTGTAGAAAGATGGAAATATCTACACCAGAATCTGTGTAAACATGGAAATATCTACACCGATATCTGTAAAAACATGGAAATATCTACACCGCTATCTGTAAAAACATGGAAATATCTACACCGCTATCTGTATAAACATGGAAATATCTACACCGCGATCTGTATAAACATGGAAATATCTACACCGCGATCTGTATAAACATGGAAATATCTACACCGCTATCTGTATAAACATGGAAATATCTACACAGTTATCTCTATAAACATGGAAATATCTACACCGCCATCTGTATAAACATGGAAATACCTACAAAGTCATCTGTATAAACATGGAAATATCTACACAGCCCTCTGTATAAACATGGAAATATCTACACAGCCATCAGTATATACATGGAAATATCTACACCACTATCTGTATAAACATGAAAATAACTACACCGCTATTTGTATAAACAAGGAAATATCTACACCATGATCTGTGTAAACATGGAAATATCTACACCGCCATCTCTATAAACAGGGAAATATCTACACCCCTATCTGTATAAACATGGAAATATCCACACCGCTATCTCTATAAACATGGAAAAATCAACACCGCTATCTCTATGAACATGGAAATATCTACACCGCCATCTCTATAAACTTGGAAATGTCTACACCACGATCAGTATAAACATGGAAATATCTACACCGCTATCTCTATAAACATGTAAATATCTCCACAGCTGTCTCTATAAACATCGAAATATCTACACCGCCATCTGTATAAACATGGAAATACTTACAAAGTTATCTGTATAAACATGGAAATATCTACACTGCCATCTGTATAAACATGGAAATATCTACACAGCCATGTGTACATACATGGAAATATCTACACCGCTATCTATATAAACATGGAAATAACTACACCGCTATCTGTATGAACATGGAAATATCTACACCGCCATCTACATATCCATGGAAATATCTGCGCCGCCATCTGTATAAACATGGAAATATCTACACGGTCATCTGTGTATAGATGGAAATATCAACACCGCCATCTGTACAAACATGGAAATATCTGCACCGCTATCTGTATAAACATGGAAATATCTACACCGCGGTCTGTATAAACATGGAAATATCAACACCGCTATCGGTATAAACATGGAAATATCTACACCGCTATCTCTATAAACATGGAAATATCTGCACCGTGATCTGTATAAACATGGAAATATTTACACCACTATCTGTATAAACATGGAAACTTCCACACCGTTATCTGTATAAATATGGAAATATCTACACCGCTATCTCTATAAACTTGGAAATATCTACACCGCCATCTGTATAAACATGGAAATACCTATACAGTCATCTGTGTAAACATGGAAATATCTACACCACCATCTGTATAAACATGGAAATATCTACAATGCCATCTGTATACACATGGAAATACCTACATGGCAATCAGTGTATAGATGGAAACATCAACACCGCCATCTGTACAAACATGGAAATATCTACACTGCTATCTCTATAAACATGGAAATATCTACACTGTGGTTTGTATAAACATGGAAATATCTACACCGGTATCTGTATAAACATGGAAATATCCACACCATGATCTGTATAAACATGGAAATATATACACCGCTATCTGTATAAACATGGAAATATCTGCACCGCTATCTCTATAAACATGGAAATAACTACAAAGACATCGGTATAAACATGGAAATACCTACACAGTCATGTGTAGGAACATTTAAATATCTACACTGCCATCTGTATAAATATAGAAATATCTACACAGCCCTCTGTATAAATATGGAAATATCTGCATAAGCATCTGTGTAAACATGGAAATATCTGCACCGCTATCTGTATAAACTTGGAAATACCTACACCGCTGTCTCTATAAACATGGAAATATGTACACCGCTATGTGTATAAACATGGAAATATCTCCACGGCTCTCTGTATAAACAGGGAAATATCTCCACCGTTATCTGTATAAACATGGAAATATCAACAGCGCCATCTATATAAACATTGAAATACCTACACTGCCATCTGTAGAAACATGGAAATATCTACACAGTCATCTGAATAAACATGGAAATATCTACACCACCATCTGTATAAACATGGAAATAGCTACAATACCATCTGTATACACATGGAAATATCTACACAGACATCTGTATATATATGGAAATATCTACACGGCCATCTGTATAAACATGGAAATATCTACACTGCCATCTGTAGAAAGATGGAAATATCTACACCGCTATCTCTATAAATATGGAAATATCTACACCGCCATCTCTATGAACATGAAAATATCTACACTTCCATCTCCATAAAGATGGAAGTATCTACTCCGCCATGTGTATCAACACGGAAATATCTACACCACCATCTGTGTAAACATGGAAATACCTACAGCGCTATCTGTATAAACATGGAAATAACTACACCGCCATCTGCATGTCCTTGGAAATATCTACGCCGCCATCTGAATAAACATGGAAATAACTACACCGCCATCTGTGTATACATGGAAATATCAACACCGCCATCTGTACAAACATGGAAATATCTACACCGCTATCTCTATAGACATGCAAATATCTGCACCGCCATCTGTAAAAACATGGAAATACCTATACAGTCATCTGTATAAACATGGAAATATCTACAATGCCATCTGTAGAAAGATGGAAATATCTACACCGCAATCTGTGTAAACATGGAAATATCTACACCGATATCTGTAAAAACATGGAAATATCTACACCGCTATCTGTATAAACATGGAAATATCTACACCGCGATCTGTATAAACATGGAAATATCTACACCGCGATCTGTATAAACCTGGAAATATCTACACCGCTATCTGTATAAACATGGAAATATCTACACAGTTATCTCTATAAACATGGAAATATCTACACCGCCATCTGTATAAACATGGAAATACCTACAAAGTCATCTGTATAAACATGGAAATATCTACACAGCCCTCTGTATAAACATGGAAATATCTACACAGCCATCAGTATATACATGGAAATATCTACACCATTATCTGTATAAACAAGGAAATAACTACACCGCTATTTGTATAAACAAGGAAATATCTACACCATGATCTGTATAAACATGGAAATATCTACACCGCCATCTCTATAAACAGGGAAATATCTACACCCCTATCTGTATAAACATGGAAATATCCACACCGCTATCTCTATAAACATGGAAAAATCAACACCGCTATCTCTATGAACATGGAAATATCTTCACCGCCATCTCTATAAACTTGGAAATGTCTACACCACGATCAGTATAAACATGGAAATATCTACACCGCTATCTGTATAAACATGGAAATATCTCCACAGCTGTCTCTATAAACATCGAAATATCTACACCGCCATCTGTATAAACATGGAAATACTTACAAAGTTATCTGTATAAACATGGAAATATCTACACTGCCATCTGTATAAACATGGAAATATCTACACAGCCATGTGTACATACATGGAAATATCTACACCGCTATCTATATAAACATGGAAATAACTACACCGCTATCTGTATAAACCTGGAAATATCTACACCGCCATCTACATATCCATGGAAATATCTGCGCCGCCATCTGTATAAACATGGAAATATCTACACGGTCATCTGTGTATAGATGGAAATATCAACACCGCCATCTGTACAAACATGGAAATATCTGCAACGCTATCTGTATAAACATGGAAATATCTACACCGCGGTCTGTATAAACATGGAAATATCAACACCGCTATCGGTATAAACATGGAAATATCTACACCGCTATCTCTATAAACATGGAAATATCTACACCGTGATCTGTATAAACATGGAAATATTTACACCGCTATCTGTATAAACATGGAAACTTCCACACCGTTATCTGTATAAATATGGAAATATCTACACCGCTATCTCTATAAACTTGGAAATATCTACACCGCCATCTGTATAAACATGGAAATACCTATACAGTCATCTGTGTAAACATGGAAATATCTACACCACCATCTGTATAAACATGGAAATATCTACAACGCCATCTGTATACACATGGAAATACCTACATGGCAATCAGTGTATAGATGGAAACATCAACACCGCCATCTGTACAAACATGGAAATATCTACACTGCTATCTCTATAAACATGGAAATATCTACACTGTGGTCTGTATAAACATGGAAATATCTACACCGGTATCTGTATAAACATGGAAATATCCACACCATGATCTGTATAAACATGGAAATATATACACCGCTATCTGTATAAACATGGAAATATCTGCACCGCTATCTCTATAAACATGGAAATAACTACAAAGACATCGGTATAAACATGGAAATACCTACACAGTCATGTGTAGGAACATTTAAATATCTACACTGCCATCTATATAAATATAGAAATATCTACACAGCCCTCTGTATAAATATGGAAATATCTGCATAGGCATCTGTGTAAACATGGAAATATCTGCACCACTATCTGTATAAACGTGGAAATACCTACACCGCTGTCTCTATAAACATGGAAATATGTACACCGCTATGTGTATAAACATGGAAATATCTCCACGGCTCTCTGTATAAACAGGGAAATATCTCCACCGTTATCTGTATAAACATGGAAATATCAACAGCGCCATCTATATAAACATTGAAATACCTACACTGCCATCAGTAGAAACATGGAAATATCTACACAGTCATCTGAATAAACATGGAAATATCTACACCACCATCTGTATAAACATGGAAATAGCTACAATACCATCTGTATACACATGGAAATATCTACAAAGACATCTGTATAAATATGGAAATATCTACACGGCCATCTGTATAAACATGGAAATATCTACACTGCCATCTGTAGAAAGATGGAAATATCTACACCGCTATCTCTATAAATATGGAAATATCTACACCGCCATCTCTATGAACATGAAAATATCTACACTGCCATCTCCATAAAGATGGAAGTATCTACTCCGCCATGTGTATAAACACGGAAATATCTACACCACCATCTGTGTAAACATGGAAATACCTACAGCGCTATCTGTATAAACATGGAAATAACTACACCGCCATCTGCATGTCCTTGGAAATATCTACGCCGCCATCTGAATAAACATGGAAATATCTACACGGCCATCTGTGTATAGCTGGAAATATCAACACCGCCATCTGTACAAACCTGGAAATATCTACACCGCTCTCTCTATAGACATGGAAATATCTGCACCGCCATCTGTAAAAACATCGAAATAACTATACAGTCATCTGTATAAACATGGAAATATCTACAATGCCATCTGTAGAAAGATGGAAATATCTACACCGCAATCAGTGTAAGCATGGAAATATCTACACCGATATCTGTATAAACATGGAAAATCTACACCGCGATCTGAATAAACGTGGAAATATCTACACCGCGATCTGTATAAACATGGAAATATCTACAGAGTTATCTCTATAAACATGGAAATATCTACACCACCATCTGTATAAACATGGAAATAACTACAAAGTCATCTGTATAAACATGGAAATATCTACACAGCCATCTGTATAAACATGGAAATATCTACACAGCCATCTGTATATACATGGAAATATCTACACCACTATCTGTATAAACATGGAAATAACTACACCGCTATTTGAATAAACAAGGAAATATCTACACTGTGATCTGTATAAACATGGAAATATCTACACCGCCATCTCTATAAACAGGGAAATATCTACACCCCTATCTGTATAAACATGGAAATATCCACACCGCTATCTCTATAAACATGGAAAAATCAACACCGCTATCTCTATGAACATGGAAATATCTACACTGCCATCTTTATAAACATGGAAATGTCTACACCATGATCAGTATAAACATGGAAATATCTACACCGCTATCTGTATAAACATGGAAATATCTACACTGCTATCTCTATAAACATCGAAATATCTACACCGCTATCTTTATAAACATGGAAATATCTCCACTGCTATCTCTATAAACATCGAAATATCTACACCGCCATCTGTATAAACATGGAAATACTTACAAAGTTATCTGTATAAACATGGAAATATCTACACCGCCATCTGTATAAACATGGAAATATCTACACAGCCATGTGTACATACATGGAAATATCTACACCGCTATCTATATAAACATGGAAATAACTACACCGCTATCTGTATAAACATGGAAATATCTACACCGCCATCTACATATCCATGGAAATATCTGCGCCGCCATCTGTATAAACATGGAAATATCAACACGGTCATGTGTGTATAGATGGAAATATCAACACCGCCATCTGTACAAACATGCAAATATCTGCACCGCTATCTGTATAAACATGGAAATATCTACACCGCGGTCTGTATAAACATGGAAATATCAACACCGCTATCGGTATAAACATGGAAATATCTACACCGCTATCTCTATAAACATGGAAATATCTACACCGTGATCTGTATAAACATGGAAATATTTACACCGCTATCTGTATAAACATGGAAACTTCTACACAGTTATCTGTATAAATATGGAAATATCTACAACGCTATCTCAATAAACTTGGAAATATCTACACCACCATCTGTATAAACATGGAAATACCTATACAGTCATCTGTGTAAACATGGAAATATCTACACCACCATCTGTATAAACATGGAAATATCTACAATGCCATCTGTATACACATGGAAATACCTACACGGCAATCAGTGTATAGATGGAAACATCAACACCGCCATCTGTACAAACATGGAAATATCTACACTGCTATCTCTATAAACATGGAAATATCTACACTGCGGTCTCTATAAACATGGGAATATCTACACCATGATCTGTATAAACATGGAAATATATACACCGCTACCTGTATAAACATGGAAATATCCGCACCGCTATATCTATAAACATGGAAATAACTACAAAGACATCTGTATAAACTTGGAAATACCTACACAGTCATGTGTAGGAACATTTAAATATCTACACTGCCATCTGTATAAATATAGGAATATCTACACAGCCCTCTGTATAAATATGGAAATATCTGCATAGGCATCTGTGTAAACATGGAAATGTCTGCACCGCTATCTGTATAAACATGGAAATACCTACACCGCTGTCTCTATAAACATGGAAATATATACACCGCTATGTGTATAAACATGGAAATATCACCACTGTTCTCTGTATAAACATGGAAATATCTCCACCGTTATCTGTATAAACATGGAAATATCAACAGCGCCATCTATACAAACATTGAAATATCTATACTGCCATCTGTAAAAACATGGAAATATCTACACATTCATCTGAATAAACATGGAAATATCTACACCACCATCTGTATAAACATGGAAATAGCTACAATACTATCTGTATACACATGGAAATATCTACACCGACATCTGTATAAATATGGAAATATCTACACGGCCATCTGTATAAACATGGAAATATCTACAGTGCCATGTGTAGAAAGATGGAAATATCTACACCGCTATCTCTATAAATATGGAAATATCTACACCGCCATCTCTATGAACATGAAAATATCTACACTGCCATCTCCATAAAGATGGAAGTATCTACTCCGCCATGTGTATAAACACAGAAATATCTACACCACCATCTGTGTAAACATGGAAATACCTACAACGCTATCTGTATAAACATAGCAATAACTACACCGACATCTGCATGTCCTTGGAAATATCTACGCCGCCATCTGAATAAACATGGAAATATCTACACGGCCATCTGTGTATAGATGGAAATATCAACACCGCCATCTGTACAAACATGGAAATATCTACACCGCTATCTCTATAGACATGGAAATATCTGCACCGCCATCTGTAAACACATGGAAATACCTATACAGTCATCTGTATAAACATGGAAATATCTACAATGCCATCTGTAGAAAGATGGAAATATCTACACCGCAATCTGTGTAAACATGGAAATATCTACACCGATATCTGTAAAAACATGGAAATATCTACACCGCTATCTGTATAAACATGGAAATATCTACACCGCGATCTGTATAAACATGGAAATATCTACACCGCGATCTGCATAAACATGGAAATATCTACACCGCTATCTGTATAAACATGGAAATATCTACACAGTTATCTCTATAAACATGGAAATAGCTACACCGCCATCTGTATAAACATGGAAATACCTACAAATTCATCTGTATAAAAATGTAAATATGTACACAGCCATCTGTATAAACATGGAAATATCTACACAGCCATCTGTATAAACATCGAAATATCTACACAGCCATCTGAATATACATGGAAATAACTACACCACTATCTGTATAAACATGGAAATAACTACACCGCTGTCTCTATAAACATGGAAATATGTACACCGCTATGTGTATAAACATGGAAATATCTCCACTGCTCTCTGTATAAACATGGAAATATCTCCACCGTTATCTGTATAAACATGGAAATATCAACAGCGCCATCTATATAAACATTGAAATATCTACACTGCCATCTGTAAAAACATGGAAATATCTACACAGCCATCTGAATAAACATGGAAATATCTACACCACCATCTGTATAAACATGGAAATAGCTACAATACCATCTGTATACACATGGAAATATCTACACAGACAGCTGTATAAATATGGAAATATCTACACGGCCATCTGTATAAACATGGAAATATCTACACTGCCATCTGTAGAAAGATGGAAATATCTACACCGCTATCTCTATAAATATGGAAATATCTACACCGCCATCTCTATGAACATGAAAATATCTACACTGCCATCTCCATAAAGATGGAAGTATCTACTCCGCCATGTGTATAAACACGGAAATATCTACACCACCATCTGTGTAAACATGGAAATACCTACACCGCTATCTGTATAAACATGGAAATGACTACACCGCCATCTGCATGTCCTTGGAAATATCTACGCCGCCATCTGAATAAACATGGAAATATCTACACGGCCATCTGTGTATAGCTGGAAATAGCAACACCGCCATCTGTACAAACATGGAAATATCTACACCGCTATCTCTATAGACATGGAAATATCTGCACCGCCATCTCTAAAAACATGGAAATACCTATACAGTCATCTGTATAAACATGGAAATATCTACAATGCCATCTGTAGAAAGATGGAAATATCTACACCGCAATCTGTGTAAGCATGGAAATATCTACACCGATATCTGTATAAACATGGAAATATCTACACCACGATCTGTATAAACATGGAAATATCTACACCGCGATCTGTATAAACATGGTAATATCTACACAGTTATCTCTATAAACATGGAAATATCTTCACCGCCATCTGTATAAACATGGAAATACCTACAAAGTCATCTGTATAAACATGGAAATATCTACACTGCCATCTGTAGAAAGATGGAAATATCTACACCGCTATCTCTATAAATATGGAAATATCTACACCGCCATCTCTATGAACATGAAAATATCTACACTGCCATCTCCATAAAGATGGAAGTATCTACTCCGCCATGCGTATAAACACGGAAATATCTACACCACCATCTGTGTAAACATGGAAATACCTACACCGCTATCTGTATAAACATGGAAATAACTACACCGCCATCTGCATGTCCTTGGAAATATCTACGCCGCCATCTGAATAAACATGGAAATATCTACACGGCCATCTGTGTATAGATGGAAATATCAACACCGCCATCTGTACAAACATGGAAATATCTACACCGCTATCTCTATAGGCATGGAAATATCTGCACCGCCATCTGTAAAAACATGGAAATACCTATACAGTCATCTGTATAAACATGGAAATATCTACAATGCCATCTGTAGAAAGATGGAAATATCTACACCGCAATCTGTGTAAACATGGAAATATCTACACCGATATCTGTAAAAACATGGAAATATCTACACCGCTATCTGTATAAACATGGAAATATCTACACCGCGAACTGTATAAACATGGAAATATCTACACCGCGATCTGTATAAACATGGAAATATCTACACCGCTATCTGTATAAACATGGAAATATCTACAGTTATCTCTATAAACATGGAAATATCTACACCACTATCTGTATAAACATGGAAATAACTACACCACTATTTGTATAAACAAGGAAATATCTACACCGTGATCTGTATAAACATAGAAATATCTACACCGCCATCTCTATAAACAGGGAAATATCTACACCCCTATCTGAATAAACATGGAAATATCCACACCGCTATCTCTATAAACATGGAAAAATCAACACCGCTATCTCTATGGACATGGAAATATCTACACCGCCATCTCTATAAACATGGAAATGTCTACACCACGATCATTATAAACATGGAAATATCTACAGCGCTATCTGTACAAACATGGAAATATCTCCACAGCTGGCTCTGTAAACATCGAAATATCAACACCGCCATCTGTATAAACATGGAAATACGTACAAAGTTATCTGTATAAACATGGAAATATCTACACCGCCATCTGTGTATAGATGGAAATATCAACACCGCCATCTGTACAAACATGGAAATATCTACACCGCTATCTCTATAGACATGCAAATATCTGCACCGCCATCTGTAAAAACATGGTAATACCTATACAGTCATCTGTATAAACATGGAAATATCTACAATGCCATCTGTAGAAAGATGGAAATATCTACACCGCAATCTGTGTAAACATG
The DNA here is from genome assembly GCF_028858775.2 of Pan troglodytes. NCBI lineage: Eukaryota > Metazoa > Chordata > Mammalia > Primates > Hominidae > Pan > Pan troglodytes. The sequence continues at coordinate 1,696,869 of NC_072411.2, forward strand.
GAAATATCTACACCGATATCTGTAAAAACATGGAAATATCTACACCGCTATCTGTATAAACATGGAAATATCTACACCGCGATCTGTATAAACATTTAAATATCTACACCGCTATCTGTATAAACATGGAAATATCTACACAGTTATCTCTATAAACATGGAAATATCTACACCGCCATCTGTATAAACATGGAAATACCTACAAAGTCACCTGTATAAACATGGAAATATCTACACAGCCCTCTGTATAAACATGGAAATATCTACACAGCCATCAGTATATACATGGAAATATCTACACCACTATCTGTATAAACATGGAAATAACTACACCGCTATTTGTATAAACAAGGAAATATCTACACCATGATCTGTATAAACATGGAAATATCTGCACCGCCATCTCTATAAACAGGGAAATATCTACACCCCTATCTGTATAAACATGGAAATATCCACACCGCAATCTCTATAAACATGGAAAAATCAACACCGCTATCTCTATGAAAATGGAAATATCTACACCGCCATCTCTATAAACTTGGAAATGTCTACACCACGATCAGCATAAACATGGAAATATCTACACCGCTATCTCTATAAACATGGAAATATCTCCACAGCTGTCTCTATAAACATCGAAATATCTACACCGCCATCTGTATAAACATGGAAATACTTACAAAGTTATCTGTATAAACATGGAAATATCTACACCGCCATCTGTATAAACATGGAAATATCTACACAGCCATGTGTACATACATGGAAATATCTACACCGCTATCTATATACACATGGAAATAACTACACCGCTATCTGTATAAACATGGAAATATCTACACCGACATCTACATATCCATGGAAATATCTGCGGCGCCATCTGTATAAACATGGAAATATCTACACGGTCATCTGTGTATAGATGGAAATATCAACACCGCCATCTGTACAAACATGGAAATATCTGCACCGCTATCTGTATAAACATGGAAATATCTACACCGCGGTCTGTATAAACATGGAAATATCAACACCGCTATCGGTATAAACATGGAAATATCTACACCGCTATCTCCATAAACATGGAAATATCTACACCGTGATCTGTATAAACATGGAAATATTTACACCGCTATCTGTATAAACATGGAAACTTCCACACCGTTATCTGTATAAATATGGAAATATCTACACCGCTATCTCTATAAACTTGGAAATATCTACACCGCCATCTGTATAAACATGGAAATACCTACACAGTCATGTGTAGGAACATTTAAATATCTACACTGCCATCTGTATAAATATAGAAATATCTACACAGCCCTCTGTATAAATATGGAAATATCTGCATAGGCATCTGTGTAAACATGGAAATATCTGCACCGCTATCTGTATAAACGTGGAAATACCTACACCGCTGTCTCTATAAACATGGAAATATGTACACCGCTATGTGTATAAACATGGAAATATCTCCACGGCTCTCTGTATAAACATGGAAATATCTCCACCGTTATCTGTATAAACATGGAAATATCAACAGCGCCATCTATATAAACATTGAAATATCTACACTGCCATCTGTAGAAACATGGAACTATCTACACAGTCATCTGAATAAACATGGAAATATCTACACCACCATCTGTATAAACATGGAAATAGCTACAATACCATCTGTATACACATGGAAATATCTACACAGACATCTGTATAAATATGGAAATATCTACACGGCCATCTGTATAATCATGGAAATATCTACACTGCCATCTGTAGAAAGATGGAAATATCTACACCGCTATCTCTATAAATATGGAAATATCTACACCGCCATCTCTATGAACATGAAAATATCTACACTGCCATCTCCATAAAGATGGAAGTATCTACTCCGCCATGTGTATAAACACGGAAATATCTACACCACCATCTGTGTAAACACGGAAATACCTACAGCGCTATCTGTATAAACATGGAAATGACTACACCACCATCTGCATGTCCTTGGAAATATCTACGCCGCCATCTGAATAAACATGGAAATATCTACACGGCCATCTGTGTATAGCTGGAAATATCAACACCGCCATCTGTACAAACATGGAAATATCTACACCGCTATCTCTATAGACATGGAAATATCTGCACCGCCATCTCTAAAAACATGGAAATACCTATACAGTCATCTGTATAAACATGGAAATATCTACAATGCCATCTGTAGAAAGATGGAAATATCTACACCGCAATCTGTGTAAACATGGAAATATCTACACCGATATCTGTATAAACATGGAAATATCTACACCACGATCTGTATAAACATGGAAATATCTACACCGCGATCTGTATAAACATGGTAATATCTACACAGTTATCTCTATAAACATGGAAATATCTTCACCGCCATCTGTATAAACATGGAAATACCTACAAAGTCATCTGTATAAACATGGAAATATCTACACTGCCATCTGTAGAAAGATGGAAATATCTACACCGCTATCTCTATAAATATGGAAATATCTACACCGCCATCTCTATGAACATGAAAATATCTACACTGCCATCTCCATAAAGATGGAAGTATCTACTCCGCCATGCGTATAAACACGGAAATATCTACACCACCATCTGTGTAAACATGGAAATACCTACACCGCTATCTGTATAAACATGGAAATAACTACACCGCCATCTGCATGTCCTTGGAAATATCTACGCCGCCATCTGAATAAACATGGAAATATCTACACGGCCATCTGTGTATAGATGGAAATATCAACACCGCCATCTGTACAAACATGGAAATATCTACACCGCTATCTCTATAGGCATGGAAATATCTGCACCGCCATCTGTAAAAACATGGAAATACCTATACAGTCATCTGTATAAACATGGAAATATCTACAATGCCATCTGTAGAAAGATGGAAATATCTACACCGCAATCTGTGTAAACATGGAAATATCTACACCGATATCTGTAAAAACATGGAAATATCTACACCGCTATCTGTATAAACATGGAAATATCTACACCGCGAACTGTATAAACATGGAAATATCTACACCGCGATCTGTATAAACATGGAAATATCTAAACCGCTATCTGTATAAACATGGAAATATCTACAGTTATCTCTATAAACATGGAAATATCTACACCACTATCTGTATAAACATGGAAATAACTACACCACTATTTGTATAAACAAGGAAATATCTACACCGTGATCTGTATAAACATAGAAATATCTACACCGCCATCTCTATAAACAGGGAAATATCTACACCCCTATCTGAATAAACATGGAAATATCCACACCGCTATCTCTATAAACATGGAAAAATCAACACCGCTATCTCTATGGACATGGAAATATCTACACCGCCATCTCTATAAACATGGAAATGTCTACACCACGATCATTATAAACATGGAAATATCTACAGCGCTATCTGTACAAACATGGAAATATCTCCACAGCTGTCTCTGTAAACATCGAAATATCTACACCGCCATCTGTATAAACATGGAAATACGTACAAAGTTATCTGTATAAACATGGAAATATCTACACCGCCATCTGTGTATAGATGGAAATATCAACACCGCCATCTGTACAAACATGGAAATATCTACACCGCTATCTCTATAGACATGCAAATATCTGCACCGCCATCTGTAAAAACATGGTAATACCTATACAGTCATCTGTATAAACATGGAAATATCTACAATGCCATCTGTAGACAGATGGAAATATCTACACCGCAATCTGTGTAAACATGGAAATATCTACACCGATATCTGTAAAAACATGGAAATATCTACACCGCTATCTGTATAAACATGGAAATATCTACACCGCTATCTGTATAAACATGGAAATATCTACACAGTTATCTCTATAAACATGGAAATATCTACACCGCCATCTGTATAAACATGGAAATACCTACAAAGTCACCTGTATAAACATGGAAATATCTACACAGCCCTCTGTATAAACATGGAAATATCTACACAGCCATCAGTATATACATGAAAATATCTACACCACTATCTGTATAAACATGGAAATAACTACACCGCTATTTGTATAAACAAGGAAATATCTACACCATGATCTGTATAAACATGGAAATATCTGCACCGCCATCTCTATAAACAGGGAAATATCTACACCCCTATCTGTATAAACATGGAAATATCCACACCGCAATCTCTATAAACATGGAAAAATCAACACCGCTATCTCTATGAACATGGAAATATCTACACCGCCATCTCTATAAACTTGGAAATGTCTACACCACGATCAGCATAAACATGGAAATATCTACACCGCTATCTCTATAAACATGGAAATATCTCCACAGCTGTCTCTATAAACATCGAAATATCTACACCGCCATCTGTATAAACATGGAAATACTTACAAAGTTATCTGTATAAACATGGAAATATCTACACCGCCATCTGTATAAACATGGAAATATCTACACAGCCATGTGTACATACATGGAAATATCTACACCGCTATCTATATACACATGGAAATAACTACACCGCTATCTGTATAAACATGGAAATATCTACACCGACATCTACATATCCATGGAAATATCTGCGGCGCCATCTGTATAAACATGGAAATATCTACACGGTCATCTGTGTATAGATGGAAATATCAACACCGCCATCTGTACAAACATGGAAATATCTGCACCGCTATCTGTATAAACATGGAAATATCTACACCGCGGTCTGTATAAACATGGAAATATCAACACCGCTATCGGTATAAACATGGAAATATCTACACCGCTATCTCCATAAACATGGAAATATCTACACCGTGATCTGTATAAACATGGAAATATTTACACCGCTATCTGTATAAACATGGAAACTTCTACACCGTTATCTGTATAAATATGGAAATATCTACACCGCTATCTCTATAAACTTGGAAATATCTACACCGCCATCTGTATAAACATGGAAATACCTACACAGTCATGTGTAGGAACATTTAAATATCTACACTGCCATCTGTATAAATATAGAAATATCTACACAGCCCTCTGTATAAATATGGAAATATCTGCATAGGCATCTGTGTAAACATGGAAATATCTGCACCGCTATCTGTATAAACGTGGAAATACCTACACCGCTGTCTCTATAAACATGGAAATATGTACACCGCTATGTGTATAAACATGGAAATATCTCCACGGCTCTCTGTATAAACATGGAAATATCTCCACCGTTATCTGTATAAACATGGAAATATCAACAGCGCCATCTATATAAACATTGAAATATCTACACTGCCATCTGTAGAAACATGGAACTATCTACACAGTCATCTGAATAAACATGGAAATATCTACACCACCATCTGTATAAACATGGAAATAGCTACAATACCATCTGTATACACATGGAAATATCTACACAGACATCTGTATAAATATGGAAATATCTACACGGCCATCTGTATAATCATGGAAATATCTACACTGCCATCTGTAGAAAGATGGAAATATCTACACCGCTATCTCTATAAATATGGAAATATCTACACCGCCATCTCTATGAACATGAAAATATCTACACTGCCATCTCCATAAAGATGGAAGTATCTACTCCGCCATGTGTATAAACACGGAAATATCTACACCACCATCTGTGTAAACACGGAAATACCTACAGCGCTATCTGTATAAACATGGAAATAACTACACCGCCATCTGCATGTCCTTGGAAATATCTATGCCGCCATCTGAATAAACATGGAAATAACTACACCACCATCTGTGTATAGATGGAAATATCAACACCGCCATCTGTACAAACATGGAAATATCTACACCGCTATCTCTATAGACATGCAAATATCTGCATCGCCATCTGTGAAAACATGGAAATACCTATACAGTCATCTGTATAAACATGGAAATATCTACAATGCCATCTGTAGAAAGATGGAAATATCTACACCACAATCTGTGTAAACATGGAAATATCTACACCGATATCTGTAAAAACATGGAAATATCTACACCGCTATCTGTAAAAACATGGAAATATCTACACCGCTATCTGTATAAACATGGAAATATCTACACCGCGATCTGTATAAACATGGAAATATCTACACCGCGATCTGTATAAACATGGAAATATCTACACCGCTATCTGTATAAACATGGAAATATCTACACAGTTATCTCTATAAACATGGAAATATCTACACCGCCATCTGTATAAACATGGAAATACCTACAAAGTCATCTGTATAAACATGGAAATATCTACACAGCCCTCTGTATAAACATGGAAATATCTACACAGCCATCAGTATATACATGGAAATATCTACACCACTATCTGTATAAACATGAAAATAACTACACCGCTATTTGTATAAACAAGGAAATATCTACACCATGATCTGTGTAAACATGGAAATATCTACACCGCCATCTCTATAAACAGGGAAATATCTACACCCCTATCTGTATAAACATGGAAATATCCACACCGCTATCTCTATAAACATGGAAAAATCAACACCGCTATCTCTATGAACATGGAAATATCTACACCGCCATCTCTATAAACTTGGAAATGTCTACACCACGATCAGTATAAACATGGAAATATCTACACCGCTATCTCTATAAACATGTAAATATCTCCACAGCTGTCTCTATAAACATCGAAATATCTACACCGCCATCTGTATAAACATGGAAATACTTACAAAGTTATCTGTATAAACATGGAAATATCTACACTGCCATCTGTATAAACATGGAAATATCTACACAGCCATGTGTACATACATGGAAATATCTACACCGCTATCTATATAAACATGGAAATAACTACACCGCTATCTGTATGAACATGGAAATATCTACACGGCCATCTACATATCCCTGGAAATATCTGCACCGCCATCTGTATAAACATGGAAATATCTACACGGTCATCTGTGTATAGATGGAAATATCAACACCGCCATCTGTACAAACATGGAAATATCTGCACCGCTATCTGTATAAACATGGAAATATCTACACCGCGGTCTGTATAAACATGGAAATATCAACACCGCTATCGGTATAAACATGGAAATATCTACACCGCTATCTCTATAAACATGGAAATATCTGCACCGTGATCTGTATAAACATGGAAATATTTACACCGCTATCTGTATAAACATGGAAACTTCCACACCGTTATCTGTATAAATATGGAAATATCTACACCGCTATCTCTATAAACTTGGAAATATCTACACCGCCATCTGTATAAACATGGAAATACCTATACAGTCATCTGTGTAAACATGGAAATATCTACACCACCATCTGTATAAACATGGAAATATCTACAACGCCATCTGTATACACATGGAAATACCTACATGGCAATCAGTGTATAGATGGAAACATCAACACCGCCATCTGTACAAACATGGAAATATCTACACTGCTATCTCTATAAACATGGAAATATCTACACTGTGGTCTGTATAAACATGGAAATATCTACACCGGTATCTGTATAAACATGGAAATATCCACACCATGATCTGTATAAACATGGAAATATATACACCGCTATCTGTATAAACATGGAAATATCTGCACCGCTATCTCTATAAACATGGAAATAACTACAAAGACATCGGTATAAACATGGAAATACCTACACAGTCATGTGTAGGAACATTTAAATATCTACACTGCCATCTATATAAATATAGAAATATCTACACAGCCCTCTGTATAAATATGGAAATATCTGCATAGGCATCTGTGTAAACATGGAAATATCTGCACCACTATCTGTATAAACGTGGAAATACCTACACCGCTGTCTCTATAAACATGGAAATATGTACACCGCTATGTGTATAAACATGGAAATATCTCCACGGCTCTCTGTATAAACAGGGAAATATCTCCACCGTTATCTGTATAAACATGGAAATATCAACAGCGCCATCTATATAAACATTGAAATACCTACACTGCCATCAGTAGAAACATGGAAATATCTACACAGTCATCTGAATAAACATGGAAATATCTACACCACCATCTGTATAAACATGGAAATAGCTACAATACCATCTGTATACACATGGAAATATCTACAAAGACATCTGTATAAATATGGAAATATCTACACGGCCATCTGTATAAACATGGAAATATCTACACTGCCATCTGTAGAAAGATGGAAATATCTACACCGCTATCTCTATAAATATGGAAATATCTACACCGCCATCTCTATGAACATGAAAATATCTACACTGCCATCTCCATAAAGATGGAAGTATCTACTCCGCCATGTGTATAAACACGGAAATATCTACACCACCATCTGTGTAAACATGGAAATACCTACACCGCTATCTGTATAAACATGGAAATAACTACACCGCCATCTGCATGTCCTTGGAAATATCTACGCCGCCATCTGAATAAACATGGAAATATCTACACGGCCATCTGTGTATAGCTGGAAATATCAACACCGCCATCTGTACAAACCTGGAAATATCTACACCGCTCTCTCTATAGACATGGAAATATCTGCACCGCCATCTGTAAAAACATCGAAATAACTATACAGTCATCTGTATAAACATGGAAATATCTACAATGCCATCTGTAGAAAGATGGAAATATCTACACCGCAATCAGTGTAAGCATGGAAATATCTACACCGATATCTGTATAAACATGGAAAATCTACACCGCGATCTGAATAAACGTGGAAATATCTACACCGCGATCTGTATAAACATGGAAATATCTACAGAGTTATCTCTATAAACATGGAAATATCTACACCACCATCTGTATAAACATGGAAATAACTACAAAGTCATCTGTATAAACATGGAAATATCTACACAGCCATCTGTATAAACATGGAAATATCTACACAGCCATCTGTATATACATGGAAATATCTACACCACTATCTGTATAAACATGGAAATAACTACACCGCTATTTGAATAAACAAGGAAATATCTACACTGTGATCTGTATAAACATGGAAATATCTACACCGCCATCTCTATAAACAGGGAAATATCTACACCCCTATCTGTATAAACATGGAAATATCCACACCGCTATCTCTATAAACATGGAAAAATCAACACCGCTATCTCTATGAACATGGAAATATCTACACTGCCATCTTTATAAACATGGAAATGTCTACACCATGATCAGTATAAACATGGAAATATCTACACCGCTATCTGTATAAACATGGAAATATCTACACTGCTATCTCTATAAACATCGAAATATCTACACCGCTATCTTTATAAACATGGAAATATCTCCACTGCTATCTCTATAAACATCGAAATATCTACACCGCCATCTGTATAAACATGGAAATACTTACAAAGTTATCTGTATAAACATGGAAATATCTACACCGCCATCTGTATAAACATGGAAATATCTACACAGCCATGTGTACATACATGGAAATATCTACACCGCTATCTATATAAACATGGAAATAACTACACCGCTATCTGTATAAACATGGAAATATCTACACCGCCATCTACATATCCATGGAAATATCTGCGCCGCCATCTGTATAAACATGGAAATATCAACACGGTCATGTGTGTATAGATGGAAATATCAACACCGCCATCTGTACAAACATGCAAATATCTGCACCGCTATCTGTATAAACATGGAAATATCTACACCGCGGTCTGTATAAACATGGAAATATCAACACCGCTATCGGTATAAACATGGAAATATCTACACCGCTATCTCTATAAACATGGAAATATCTACACCGTGATCTGTATAAACATGGAAATATTTACACCGCTATCTGTATAAACATGGAAACTTCTACACAGTTATCTGTATAAATATGGAAATATCTACAACGCTATCTCAATAAACTTGGAAATATCTACACCACCATCTGTATAAACATGGAAATACCTATACAGTCATCTGTGTAAACATGGAAATATCTACACCACCATCTGTATAAACATGGAAATATCTACAATGCCATCTGTATACACATGGAAATACCTACACGGCAATCAGTGTATAGATGGAAACATCAACACCGCCATCTGTACAAACATGGAAATATCTACACTGCTATCTCTATAAACATGGAAATATCTACACTGCGGTCTCTATAAACATGGGAATATCTACACCATGATCTGTATAAACATGGAAATATATACACCGCTACCTGTATAAACATGGAAATATCCGCACCGCTATATCTATAAACATGGAAATAACTACAAAGACATCTGTATAAACTTGGAAATACCTACACAGTCATGTGTAGGAACATTTAAATATCTACACTGCCATCTGTATAAATATAGGAATATCTACACAGCCCTCTGTATAAATATGGAAATATCTGCATAGGCATCTGTGTAAACATGGAAATGACTGCACCGCTATCTGTATAAACATGGAAATACCTACACCGCTGTCTCTATAAACATGGAAATATATACACCGCTATGTGTATAAACATGGAAATATCACCACTGTTCTCTGTATAAACATGGAAATATCTCCACCGTTATCTGTATAAACATGGAAATATCAACAGCGCCATCTATACAAACATTGAAATATCTACACTGCCATCTGTAAAAACATGGAAATATCTACACATTCATCTGAATAAACATGGAAATATCTACACCACCATCTGTATAAACATGGAAATAGCTACAATACTATCTGTATACACATGGAAATATCTACACCGACATCTGTATAAATATGGAAATATCTACACGGCCATCTGTATAAACATGGAAATATCTACAGTGCCATGTGTAGAAAGATGGAAATATCTACACCGCTATCTCTATAAATATGGAAATATCTACACCGCCATCTCTATGAACATGAAAATATCTACACTGCCATCTCCATAAAGATGGAAGTATCTACTCCGCCATGTGTATAAACACAGAAATATCTACACCACCATCTGTGTAAACATGGAAATACCTACAACGCTATCTGTATAAACATAGCAATAACTACACCGACATCTGCATGTCCTTGGAAATATCTACGCCGCCATCTGAATAAACATGGAAATATCTACACGGCCATCTGTGTATAGATGGAAATATCAACACCGCCATCTGTACAAACATGGAAATATCTACACCGCTATCTCTATAGACATGGAAATATCTGCACCGCCATCTGTAAACACATGGAAATACCTATACAGTCATCTGTATAAACATGGAAATATCTACAATGCCATCTGTAGAAAGATGGAAATATCTACACCGCAATCTGTGTAAACATGGAAATATCTACACCGATATCTGTAAAAACATGGAAATATCTACACCGCTATCTGTATAAACATGGAAATATCTACACCGCGATCTGTATAAACATGGAAATATCTACACCGCGATCTGCATAAACATGGAAATATCTACACCGCTATCTGTATAAACATGGAAATATCTACACAGTTATCTCTATAAACATGGAAATAGCTACACCGCCATCTGTATAAACATGGAAATACCTACAAATTCATCTGTATAAAAATGTAAATATGTACACAGCCATCTGTATAAACATGGAAATATCTACACAGCCATCTGTATAAACATCGAAATATCTACACAGCCATCTGAATATACATGGAAATAACTACACCACTATCTGTATAAACATGGAAATAACTACACCGCTGTCTCTATAAACATGGAAATATGTACACCGCTATGTGTATAAACATGGAAATATCTCCACTGCTCTCTGTATAAACATGGAAATATCTCCACCGTTATCTGTATAAACATGGAAATATCAACAGCGCCATCTATATAAACATTGAAATATCTACACTGCCATCTGTAAAAACATGGAAATATCTACACAGCCATCTGAATAAACATGGAAATATCTACACCACCATCTGTATAAACATGGAAATAGCTACAATACCATCTGTATACACATGGAAATATCTACACAGACAGCTGTATAAATATGGAAATATCTACACGGCCATCTGTATAAACATGGAAATATCTACACTGCCATCTGTAGAAAGATGGAAATATCTACACCGCTATCTCTATAAATATGGAAATATCTACACCGCCATCTCTATGAACATGAAAATATCTACACTGCCATCTCCATAAAGATGGAAGTATCTACTCCGCCATGTGTATAAACACGGAAATATCTACACCACCATCTGTGTAAACATGGAAATACCTACACCGCTATCTGTATAAACTTGGAAATGACTACACCGCCATCTGCATGTCCTTGGAAATATCTACGCCGCCATCTGAATAAACATGGAAATATCTACACGGCCATCTGTGTATAGCTGGAAATATCAACACCGCCATCTGTACAAACATGGAAATATCTACACCGCTATCTCTATAGACATGGAAATATCTGCACCGCCATCTCTAAAAACATGGAAATACCTATACAGTCATCTGTATAAACATGGAAATATCTACAATGCCATCTGTAGAAAGATGGAAATATCTACACCGCAATCTGTGTAAGCATGGAAATATCTACACCGATATCTGTATAAACATGGAAATATCTACACCACGATCTGTATAAACATGGAAATATCTACACCGCGATCTGTATAAACATGGTAATATCTACACAGTTATCTCTATAAACATGGAAATATCTTCACCGCCATCTGTATAAACATGGAAATACCTACAAAGTCATCTGTATAAACATGGAAATATCTACACTGCCATCTGTAGAAAGATGGAAATATCTACACCGCTATCTCTATAAATATGGAAATATCTACACCGCCATCTCTATGAACATGAAAATATCTACACTGCCATCTCCATAAAGATGGAAGTATCTACTCCGCCATGCGTATAAACACGGAAATATCTACACCACCATCTGTGTAAACATGGAAATACCTACACCGCTATCTGTATAAACATGGAAATAACTACACCGCCATCTGCATGTCCTTGGAAATATCTACGCCGCCATCTGAATAAACATGGAAATATCTACACGGCCATCTGTGTATAGATGGAAATATCAACACCGCCATCTGTACAAACATGGAAATATCTACACCGCTATCTCTATAGGCATGGAAATATCTGCACCGCCATCTGTAAAAACATGGAAATACCTATACAGTCATCTGTATAAACATGGAAATATCTACAATGCCATCTGTAGAAAGATGGAAATATCTACACCGCAATCTGTGTAAACATGGAAATATCTACACCGATATCTGTAAAAACATGGAAATATCTACACCGCTATCTGTATAAACATGGAAATATCTACACCGCGAACTGTATAAACATGGAAATATCTACACCGCGATCTGTATAAACATGGAAATATCTACACCGCTATCTGTATAAACATGGAAATATCTACAGTTATCTCTATAAACATGGAAATATCTACACCACTATCTGTATAAACATGGAAATAACTACACCACTATTTGTATAAACAAGGAAATATCTACACCGTGATCTGTATAAACATAGAAATATCTACACCGCCATCTCTATAAACAGGGAAATATCTACACCCCTATCTGAATAAACATGGAAATATCCACACCGCTATCTCTATAAACATGGAAAAATCAACACCGCTATCTCTATGGACATGGAAATATCTACACCGCCATCTCTATAAACATGGAAATGTCTACACCACGATCATTATAAACATGGAAATATCTACAGCGCTATCTGTACAAACATGGAAATATCTCCACAGCTGGCTCTGTAAACATCGAAATATCTACACCGCCATCTGTATAAACATGGAAATACGTACAAAGTTATCTGTATAAACATGGAAATATCTACACCGCCATCTGTGTATAGATGGAAATATCAACACCGCCATCTGTACAAACATGGAAATATCTACACCGCTATCTCTATAGACATGCAAATATCTGCACCGCCATCTGTAAAAACATGGTAATACCTATACAGTCATCTGTATAAACATGGAAATATCTACAATGCCATCTGTAGAAAGATGGAAATATCTACACCGCAATCTGTGTAAACATGGAAATATCTACACCGATATCTGTAAAAACATGGAAATATCTACACCGCTATCTGTATAAACATGGAAATATCTACACCGCGATCTGTATAAACATTTAAATATCTACACCGCTATCTGTATAAACATGGAAATATCTACACAGTTATCTCTATAAACATGGAAATATCTACACCGCCATCTGTATAAACATGGAAATACCTACAAAGTCACCTGTATAAACATGGAAATATCTACACAGCCCTCTGTATAAACATGGAAATATCTACACAGCCATCAGTATATACATGGAAATATCTACACCACTATCTGTATAAACATGGAAATAACTACACCGCTATTTGTATAAACAAGGAAATATCTACACCATGATCTATATAAACATGGAAATATCTGCACCGCCATCTCTACAAACAGGGAAATATCTACACCCCTATCTGTATAAACATGGAAATATCCACACCGCAATCTCTATAAACATGGAAAAATCAACACCGCTATCTCTATGAAAATGGAAATATCTACACCGCCATCTCTATAAACTTGGAAATGTCTACACCACGATCAGCATAAACATGGAAATATCTACACCGCTATCTCTATAAACATGGAAATATCTCCACAGCTGTCTCTATAAACATCGAAATATCTACACCGCCATCTGTATAAACATGGAAATACTTACAAAGTTATCTGTATAAACATGGAAATATCTACACCGCCATCTGTATAAACATGGAAATATCTACACAGCCATGTGTACATACATGGAAATATCTACACCGCTATCTATATACACATGGAAATAACTACACCGCTATCTGTATAAACATGGAAATATCTACACCGACATCTACATATCCATGGAAATATCTGCGGCGCCATCTGTATAAACATGGAAATATCTACACGGTCATCTGTGTATAGATGGAAATATCAACACCGCCATCTGTACAAACATGGAAATATCTGCACCGCTATCTGTATAAACATGGAAATATCTACACCGCGGTCTGTATAAACATGGAAATATCAACACCGCTATCGGTATAAACATGGAAATATCTACACCGCTATCTCCATAAACATGGAAATATCTACACAGTGATCTGTATAAACATGGAAATATTTACACCGCTATCTGTATAAACATGGAAACTTCCACACCGTTATCTGTATAAATATGGAAATATCTACACCGCTATCTCTATAAACTTGGAAATATCTACACCGCCATCTGTATAAACATGGAAATACCTACACAGTCATGTGTAGGAACATTTAAATATCTACACTGCCATCTGTATAAATATAGAAATATCTACACAGCCCTCTGTATAAATATGGAAATATCTGCATAGGCATCTGTGTAAACATGGAAATATCTGCACCGCTATCTGTATAAACGTGGAAATACCTACACCGCTGTCTCTATAAACATGGAAATATGTACACCGCTATGTGTATAAACATGGAAATATCTCCACGGCTCTCTGTATAAACATGGAAATATCTCCACCGTTATCTGTATAAACATGGAAATATCAACAGCGCCATCTATATAAACATTGAAATATCTACACTGCCATCTGTAGAAACATGGAACTATCTACACAGTCATCTGAATAAACATGGAAATATCTACACCACCATCTGTATAAACATGGAAATAGCTACAATACCATCTGTATACACATGGAAATATCTACACAGACATCTGTATAAATATGGAAATATCTACACGGCCATCTGTATAATCATGGAAATATCTACACTGCCATCTGTAGAAAGATGGAAATATCTACACCGCTATCTCTATAAATATGGAAATATCTACACCGCCATCTCTATGAACATGAAAATATCTACACTGCCATCTCCATAAAGATGGAAGTATCTACTCCGCCATGTGTATAAACACGGAAATATCTACACCACCATCTGTGTAAACACGGAAATACCTACAGCGCTATCTGTATAAACATGGAAATGACTACACCGCCATCTGCATGTCCTTGGAAATATCTACGCCGCCATCTGAATAAACATGGAAATATCTACACGGCCATCTGTGTATAGCTGGAAATATCAACACCGCCATCTGTACAAACATGGAAATATCTACACCGCTATCTCTATAGACATGGAAATATCTGCACCGCCATCTCTAAAAACATGGAAATACCTATACAGTCATCTGTATAAACATGGAAATATCTACAATGCCATCTGTAGAAAGATGGAAATATCTACACCGCAATCTGTGTAAACATGGAAATATCTACACCGATATCTGTATAAACATGGAAATATCTACACCACGATCTGTATAAACATGGAAATATCTACACCGCGATCTGTATAAACATGGTAATATCTACACAGTTA
This sequence comes from Pan troglodytes, assembly GCF_028858775.2. NCBI lineage: Eukaryota > Metazoa > Chordata > Mammalia > Primates > Hominidae > Pan > Pan troglodytes. Next base: position 1,713,458 of record NC_072411.2, read on the forward strand.
TCTCTATAAACATGGAAATATCTTCACCGCCATCTGTATAAACATGGAAATACCTACAAAGTCATCTGTATAAACATGGAAATATCTACACTGCCATCTGTAGAAAGATGGAAATATCTACACCGCTATCTCTATAAATATGGAAATATCTACACCGCCATCTCTATGAACATGAAAATATCTACACTGCCATCTCCATAAAGATGGAAGTATCTACTCCGCCATGCGTATAAACACGGAAATATCTACACCACCATCTGTGTAAACATGGAAATACCTACACCGCTATCTGTATAAACATGGAAATAACTACACCGCCATCTGCATGTCCTTGGAAATATCTACGCCGCCATCTGAATAAACATGGAAATATCTACACGGCCATCTGTGTATAGATGGAAATATCAACACCGCCATCTGTACAAACATGGAAATATCTACACCGCTATCTCTATAGGCATGGAAATATCTGCACCGCCATCTGTAAAAACATGGAAATACCTATACAGTCATCTGTATAAACATGGAAATATCTACAATGCCATCTGTAGAAAGATGGAAATATCTACACCGCAATCTGTGTAAACATGGAAATATCTACACCGATATCTGTAAAAACATGGAAATATCTACACCGCTATCTGTATAAACATGGAAATATCTACACCGCGAACTGTATAAACATGGAAATATCTACACCGCGATCTGTATAAACATGGAAATATCTAAACCGCTATCTGTATAAACATGGAAATATCTACAGTTATCTCTATAAACATGGAAATATCTACACCACTATCTGTATAAACATGGAAATAACTACACCACTATTTGTATAAACAAGGAAATATCTACACCGTGATCTGTATAAACATAGAAATATCTACACCGCCATCTCTATAAACAGGGAAATATCTACACCCCTATCTGAATAAACATGGAAATATCCACACCGCTATCTCTATAAACATGGAAAAATCAACACCGCTATCTCTATGGACATGGAAATATCTACACCGCCATCTCTATAAACATGGAAATGTCTACACCACGATCATTATAAACATGGAAATATCTACAGCGCTATCTGTACAAACATGGAAATATCTCCACAGCTGTCTCTGTAAACATCGAAATATCTACACCGCCATCTGTATAAACATGGAAATACGTACAAAGTTATCTGTATAAACATGGAAATATCTACACCGCCATCTGTGTATAGATGGAAATATCAACACCGCCATCTGTACAAACATGGAAATATCTACACCGCTATCTCTATAGACATGCAAATATCTGCACCGCCATCTGTAAAAACATGGTAATACCTATACAGTCATCTGTATAAACATGGAAATATCTACAATGCCATCTGTAGAAAGATGGAAATATCTACACCGCAATCTGTGTAAACATGGAAATATCTACACCGATATCTGTAAAAACATGGAAATATCTACACCGCTATCTGTATAAACATGGAAATATCTACACCGCTATCTGTATAAACATGGAAATATCTACACAGTTATCTCTATAAACATGGAAATATCTACACCGCCATCTGTATAAACATGGAAATACCTACAAAGTCACCTGTATAAACATGGAAATATCTACACAGCCCTCTGTATAAACATGGAAATATCTACACAGCCATCAGTATATACATGAAAATATCTACACCACTATCTGTATAAACATGGAAATAACTACACCGCTATTTGTATAAACAAGGAAATATCTACACCATGATCTGTATAAACATGGAAATATCTGCACCGCCATCTCTATAAACAGGGAAATATCTACACCCCTATCTGTATAAACATGGAAATATCCACACCGCAATCTCTATAAACATGGAAAAATCAACACCGCTATCTCTATGAACATGGAAATATCTACACCGCCATCTCTATAAACTTGGAAATGTCTACACCACGATCAGCATAAACATGGAAATATCTACACCGCTATCTCTATAAACATGGAAATATCTCCACAGCTGTCTCTATAAACATCGAAATATCTACACCGCCATCTGTATAAACATGGAAATACTTACAAAGTTATCTGTATAAACATGGAAATATCTACACCGCCATCTGTATAAACATGGAAATATCTACACAGCCATGTGTACATACATGGAAATATCTACACCGCTATCTATATACACATGGAAATAACTACACCGCTATCTGTATAAACATGGAAATATCTACACCGACATCTACATATCCATGGAAATATCTGCGGCGCCATCTGTATAAACATGGAAATATCTACACGGTCATCTGTGTATAGATGGAAATATCAACACCGCCATCTGTACAAACATGGAAATATCTGCACCGCTATCTGTATAAACATGGAAATATCTACACCGCGGTCTGTATAAACATGGAAATATCAACACCGCTATCGGTATAAACATGGAAATATCTACACCGCTATCTCCATAAACATGGAAATATCTACACCGTGATCTGTATAAACATGGAAATATTTACACCGCTATCTGTATAAACATGGAAACTTCTACACCGTTATCTGTATAAATATGGAAATATCTACACCGCTATCTCTATAAACTTGGAAATATCTACACCGCCATCTGTATAAACATGGAAATACCTACACAGTCATGTGTAGGAACATTTAAATATCTAGACTGCCATCTGTATAAATATAGAAATATCTACACAGCCCTCTGTATAAATATGGAAATATCTGCATAGGCATCTGTGTAAACATGGAAATATCTGCACCGCTATCTGTATAAACGTGGAAATACCTACACCGCTGTCTCTATAAACATGGAAATATGTACACCGCTATGTGTATAAACATGGAAATATCTCCACGGCTCTCTGTATAAACATGGAAATATCTCCACCGTTATCTGTATAAACATGGAAATATCAACAGCGCCATCTATATAAACATTGAAATATCTACACTGCCATCTGTAGAAACATGGAACTATCTACACAGTCATCTGAATAAACATGGAAATATCTACACCACCATCTGTATAAACATGGAAATAGCTACAATACCATCTGTATACACATGGAAATATCTACACAGACATCTGTATAAATATGGAAATATCTACACGGCCATCTGTATAATCATGGAAATATCTACACTGCCATCTGTAGAAAGATGGAAATATCTACACCGCTATCTCTATAAATATGGAAATATCTACACCGCCATCTCTATGAACATGAAAATATCTACACTGCCATCTCCATAAAGATGGAAGTATCTACTCCGCCATGTGTATAAACACGGAAATATCTACACCACCATCTGTGTAAACACGGAAATACCTACAGCGCTATCTGTATAAACATGGAAATAACTACACCGCCATCTGCATGTCCTTGGAAATATCTATGCCGCCATCTGAATAAACATGGAAATAACTACACCACCATCTGTGTATAGATGGAAATATCAACACCGCCATCTGTACAAACATGGAAATATCTACACCGCTATCTCTATAGACATGCAAATATCTGCATCGCCATCTGTGAAAACATGGAAATAACTATACAGTCATCTGTATAAACATGGAAATATCTACAATGCCATCTGTAGAAAGATGGAAATATCTACACCACAATCTGTGTAAACATGGAAATATCTACACCGATATCTGTAAAAACATGGAAATATCTACACCGCTATCTGTAAAAACATGGAAATATCTACACCGCTATCTGTATAAACATGGAAATATCTACACCGCGATCTGTATAAACATGGAAATATCTACACCGCGATCTGTATAAACATGGAAATATCTACACCGCTATCTGTATAAACATGGAAATATCTACACAGTTATCTCTATAAACATGGAAATATCTACACCGCCATCTGTATAAACATGGAAATACCTACAAAGTCATCTGTATAAACATGGAAATATCTACACAGCCCTCTGTATAAACATGGAAATATCTACACAGCCATCAGTATATACATGGAAATATCTACACCACTATCTGTATAAACATGAAAATAACTACACCGCTATTTGTATAAACAAGGAAATATCTACACCATGATCTGTGTAAACATGGAAATATCTACACCGCCATCTCTATAAACAGGGAAATATCTACACCCCTATCTGTATAAACATGGAAATATCCACACCGCTATCTCTATAAACATGGAAAAATCAACACCGCTATCTCTATGAACATGGAAATATCTACACCGCCATCTCTATAAACTTGGAAATGTCTACACCACGATCAGTATAAACATGGAAATATCTACACCGCTATCTCTATAAACATGTAAATATCTCCACAGCTGTCTCTATAAACATCGAAATATCTACACCGCCATCTGTATAAACATGGAAATACTTACAAAGTTATCTGTATAAACATGGAAATATCTACACTGCCATCTGTATAAACATGGAAATATCTACACAGCCATGTGTACATACATGGAAATATCTACACCGCTATCTATATAAACATGGAAATAACTACACCGCTATCTGTATGAACATGGAAATATCTACACGGCCATCTACATATCCCTGGAAATATCTGCGCCGCCATCTGTATAAACATGGAAATATCTACACGGTCATCTGTGTATAGATGGAAATATCAACACCGCCATCTGTACAAACATGGAAATATCTGCACCGCTATCTGTATAAACATGGAAATATCTACACCGCGGTCTGTATAAACATGGAAATATCAACACCGCTATCGGTATAAACATGGAAATATCTACACCGCTATCTCTATAAACATGGAAATATCTGCACCGTGATCTGTATAAACATGGAAATATTTACACCGCTATCTGTATAAACATGGAAACTTCCACACCGTTATCTGTATAAATATGGAAATATCTACACCGCTATCTCTATAAACTTGGAAATATCTACACCGCCATCTGTATAAACATGGAAATACCTATACAGTCATCTGTGTAAACATGGAAATATCTACACCACCATATGTATAAACATGGAAATATCTACAATGCCATCTGTATACACATGGAAATACCTACATGGCAATCAGTGTATAGATGGAAACATCAACACCGCCATCTGTACAAACATGGAAATATCTACACTGCTATCTCTATAAACATGGAAATATCTACACTGTGGTCTGTATAAACATGGAAATATCTACACCGGTATCTGTATAAACATGGAAATATCCACACCATGATCTGTATAAACATGGAAATATATACACCGCTATCTGTATAAACATGGAAATATCTGCACCGCTATCTCTATAAACATGGAAATAACGACAAAGACATCGGTATAAACATGGAAATACCTACACAGTCATGTGTAGGAACATTTAAATATCTACACTGCCATCTGTATAAATATAGAAATATCTACACAGCCCTCTGTATAAATATGGAAATATCTGCATAAGCATCTGTGTAAACATGGAAATATCTGCACCGCTATCTGTATAAACTTGGAAATACCTACACCGCTGTCTCTATAAACATGGAAATATGTACACCGCTATGTGTATAAACATGGAAATATCTCCACGGCTCTCTGTATAAACAGGGAAATATCTCCACCGTTATCTGTATAAACATGGAAATATCAACAGCGCCATCTATATAAACATTGAAATACCTACACTGCCATCTGTAGAAACATGGAAATATCTACACAGTCATCTGAATAAACATGGAAATATCTACACCACCATCTGTATAAACATGGAAATAGCTACAATACCATCTGTATACACATGGAAATATCTACACAGACATCTGTATATATATGGAAATATCTACACGGCCATCTGTATAAACATGGAAATATCTACACTGCCATCTGTAGAAAGATGGAAATATCTACACCGCTATCTCTATAAATATGGAAATATCTACACCGCCATCTCTATGAACATGAAAATATCTACACTGCCATCTCCATAAAGATGGAAGTATCTACTCCGCCATGTGTATCAACACGGAAATATCTACACCACCATCTGTGTAAACATGGAAATACCTACAGCGCTATCTGTATAAACATGGAAATAACTACACCGCCATCTGCATGTCCTTGGAAATATCTACGCCGCCATCTGAATAAACATGGAAATAACTACACCGCCATCTGTGTATACATGGAAATATCAACACCGCCATCTGTACAAACATGGAAATATCTACACCGCTATCTCTATAGACATGCAAATATCTGCACCGCCATCTGTAAAAACATGGAAATACCTATACAGTCATCTGTATAAACATGGAAATATCTACAATGCCATCTGTAGAAAGATGGAAATATCTACACCGCAATCTGTGTAAACATGGAAATATCTACACCGATATCTGTAAAAACATGGAAATATCTACACCGCTATCTGTATAAACATGGAAATATCTACACCGCGATCTGTATAAACATGGAAATATCTACACCGCGATCTGTATAAACCTGGAAATATCTACACCGCTATCTGTATAAACATGGAAATATCTACACAGTTATCTCTATAAACATGGAAATATCTACACCGCCATCTGTATAAACATGGAAATACCTACAAAGTCATCTGTATAAACATGGAAATATCTACACAGCCCTCTGTATAAACATGGAAATATCTACACAGCCATCAGTATATACATGGAAATATCTACACCATTATCTGTATAAACAAGGAAATAACTACACCGCTATTTGTATAAACAAGGAAATATCTACACCATGATCTGTATAAACATGGAAATATCTACACCGCCATCTCTATAAACAGGGAAATATCTACACCCCTATCTGTATAAACATGGAAATATCCACACCGCTATCTCTATAAACATGGAAAAATCAACACCGCTATCTCTATGAACATGGAAATATCTTCACCGCCATCTCTATAAACTTGGAAATGTCTACACCACGATCAGTATAAACATGGAAATATCTACACCGCTATCTGTATAAACATGGAAATATCTCCACAGCTGTCTCTATAAACATCGAAATATCTACACCGCCATCTGTATAAACATGGAAATACTTACAAAGTTATCTGTATAAACATGGAAATATCTACACTGCCATCTGTATAAACATGGAAATATCTACACAGCCATGTGTACATACATGGAAATATCTACACCGCTATCTATATAAACATGGAAATAACTACACCGCTATCTGTATAAACCTGGAAATATCTACACCGCCATCTACATATCCATGGAAATATCTGCGCCGCCATCTGTATAAACATGGAAATATCTACACGGTCATCTGTGTATAGATGGAAATATCAACACCGCCATCTGTACAAACATGGAAATATCTGCAACGCTATCTGTATAAACATGGAAATATCTACACCGCGGTCTGTATAAACATGGAAATATCAACACCGCTATCGGTATAAACATGGAAATATCTACACCGCTATCTCTATAAACATGGAAATATCTACACCGTGATCTGTATAAACATGGAAATATTTACACCGCTATCTGTATAAACATGGAAACTTCCACACCGTTATCTGTATAAATATGGAAATATCTACACCGCTATCTCTATAAACTTGGAAATATCTACACCGCCATCTGTATAAACATGGAAATACCTATACAGTCATCTGTGTAAACATGGAAATATCTACACCACCATCTGTATAAACATGGAAATATCTACAACGCCATCTGTATACACATGGAAATACCTACATGGCAATCAGTGTATAGATGGAAACATCAACACCGCCATCTGTACAAACATGGAAATATCTACACTGCTATCTCTATAAACATGGAAATATCTACACTGTGGTCTGTATAAACATGGAAATATCTACACCGGTATCTGTATAAACATGGAAATATCCACACCATGATCTGTATAAACATGGAAATATATACACCGCTATCTGTATAAACATGGAAATATCTGCACCGCTATCTCTATAAACATGGAAATAACTACAAAGACATCGGTATAAACATGGAAATACCTACACAGTCATGTGTAGGAACATTTAAATATCTACACTGCCATCTATATAAATATAGAAATATCTACACAGCCCTCTGTATAAATATGGAAATATCTGCATAGGCATCTGTGTAAACATGGAAATATCTGCACCACTATCTGTATAAACGTGGAAATACCTACACCGCTGTCTCTATAAACATGGAAATATGTACACCGCTATGTGTATAAACATGGAAATATCTCCACGGCTCTCTGTATAAACAGGGAAATATCTCCACCGTTATCTGTATAAACATGGAAATATCAACAGCGCCATCTATATAAACATTGAAATACCTACACTGCCATCAGTAGAAACATGGAAATATCTACACAGTCATCTGAATAAACATGGAAATATCTACACCACCATCTGTATAAACATGGAAATAGCTACAATACCATCTGTATACACATGGAAATATCTACAAAGACATCTGTATAAATATGGAAATATCTACACGGCCATCTGTATAAACATGGAAATATCTACACTGCCATCTGTAGAAAGATGGAAATATCTACACCGCTATCTCTATAAATATGGAAATATCTACACCGCCATCTCTATGAACATGAAAATATCTACACTGCCATCTCCATAAAGATGGAAGTATCTACTCCGCCATGTGTATAAACACGGAAATATCTACACCACCATCTGTGTAAACATGGAAATACCTACAGCGCTATCTGTATAAACATGGAAATAACTACACCGCCATCTGCATGTCCTTGGAAATATCTACGCCGCCATCTGAATAAACATGGAAATATCTACACGGCCATCTGTGTATAGCTGGAAATATCAACACCGCCATCTGTACAAACCTGGAAATATCTACACCGCTCTCTCTATAGACATGGAAATATCTGCACCGCCATCTGTAAAAACATCGAAATAACTATACAGTCATCTGTATAAACATGGAAATATCTACAATGCCATCTGTAGAAAGATGGAAATATCTACACCGCAATCAGTGTAAGCATGGAAATATCTACACCGATATCTGTATAAACATGGAAAATCTACACCGCGATCTGAATAAACGTGGAAATATCTACACCGCGATCTGTATAAACATGGAAATATCTACAGAGTTATCTCTATAAACATGGAAATATCTACACCACCATCTGTATAAACATGGAAATAACTACAAAGTCATCTGTATAAACATGGAAATATCTACACAGCCATCTGTATAAACATGGAAATATCTACACAGCCATCTGTATATACATGGAAATATCTACACCACTATCTGTATAAACATGGAAATAACTACACCGCTATTTGAATAAACAAGGAAATATCTACACTGTGATCTGTATAAACATGGAAATATCTACACCGCCATCTCTATAAACAGGGAAATATCTACACCCCTATCTGTATAAACATGGAAATATCCACACCGCTATCTCTATAAACATGGAAAAATCAACACCGCTATCTCTATGAACATGGAAATATCTACACTGCCATCTTTATAAACATGGAAATGTCTACACCATGATCAGTATAAACATGGAAATATCTACACCGCTATCTGTATAAACATGGAAATATCTACACTGCTATCTCTATAAACATCGAAATATCTACACCGCTATCTTTATAAACATGGAAATATCTCCACTGCTATCTCTATAAACATCGAAATATCTACACCGCCATCTGTATAAACATGGAAATACTTACAAAGTTATCTGTATAAACATGGAAATATCTACACCGCCATCTGTATAAACATGGAAATATCTACACAGCCATGTGTACATACATGGAAATATCTACACCGCTATCTATATAAACATGGAAATAACTACACCGCTATCTGTATAAACATGGAAATATCTACACCGCCATCTACATATCCATGGAAATATCTGCGCCGCCATCTGTATAAACATGGAAATATCAACACGGTCATGTGTGTATAGATGGAAATATCAACACCGCCATCTGTACAAACATGCAAATATCTGCACCGCTATCTGTATAAACATGGAAATATCTACACCGCGGTCTGTATAAACATGGAAATATCAACACCGCTATCGGTATAAACATGGAAATATCTACACCGCTATCTCTATAAACATGGAAATATCTACACCGTGATCTGTATAAACATGGAAATATTTACACCGCTATCTGTATAAACATGGAAACTTCTACACAGTTATCTGTATAAATATGGAAATATCTACAACGCTATCTCAATAAACTTGGAAATATCTACACCACCATCTGTATAAACATGGAAATACCTATACAGTCATCTGTGTAAACATGGAAATATCTACACCACCATCTGTATAAACATGGAAATATCTACAATGCCATCTGTATACACATGGAAATACCTACACGGCAATCAGTGTATAGATGGAAACATCAACACCGCCATCTGTACAAACATGGAAATATCTACACTGCTATCTCTATAAACATGGAAATATCTACACTGCGGTCTCTATAAACATGGGAATATCTACACCATGATCTGTATAAACATGGAAATATATACACCGCTACCTGTATAAACATGGAAATATCCGCACCGCTATATCTATAAACATGGAAATAACTACAAAGACATCTGTATAAACTTGGAAATACCTACACAGTCATGTGTAGGAACATTTAAATATCTACACTGCCATCTGTATAAATATAGGAATATCTACACAGCCCTCTGTATAAATATGGAAATATCTGCATAGGCATCTGTGTAAACATGGAAATGTCTGCACCGCTATCTGTATAAACATGGAAATACCTACACCGCTGTCTCTATAAACATGGAAATATATACACCGCTATGTGTATAAACATGGAAATATCACCACTGTTCTCTGTATAAACATGGAAATATCTCCACCGTTATCTGTATAAACATGGAAATATCAACAGCGCCATCTATACAAACATTGAAATATCTACACTGCCATCTGTAAAAACATGGAAATATCTACACATTCATCTGAATAAACATGGAAATATCTACACCACCATCTGTATAAACATGGAAATAGCTACAATACTATCTGTATACACATGGAAATATCTACACCGACATCTGTATAAATATGGAAATATCTACACGGCCATCTGTATAAACATGGAAATATCTACAGTGCCATGTGTAGAAAGATGGAAATATCTACACCGCTATCTCTATAAATATGGAAATATCTACACCGCCATCTCTATGAACATGAAAATATCTACACTGCCATCTCCATAAAGATGGAAGTATCTACTCCGCCATGTGTATAAACACAGAAATATCTACACCACCATCTGTGTAAACATGGAAATACCTACAACGCTATCTGTATAAACATAGCAATAACTACACCGACATCTGCATGTCCTTGGAAATATCTACGCCGCCATCTGAATAAACATGGAAATATCTACACGGCCATCTGTGTATAGATGGAAATATCAACACCGCCATCTGTACAAACATGGAAATATCTACACCGCTATCTCTATAGACATGGAAATATCTGCACCGCCATCTGTAAACACATGGAAATACCTATACAGTCATCTGTATAAACATGGAAATATCTACAATGCCATCTGTAGAAAGATGGAAATATCTACACCGCAATCTGTGTAAACATGGAAATATCTACACCGATATCTGTAAAAACATGGAAATATCTACACCGCTATCTGTATAAACATGGAAATATCTACACCGCGATCTGTATAAACATGGAAATATCTACACCGCGATCTGCATAAACATGGAAATATCTACACCGCTATCTGTATAAACATGGAAATATCTACACAGTTATCTCTATAAACATGGAAATAGCTACACCGCCATCTGTATAAACATGGAAATACCTACAAATTCATCTGTATAAAAATGTAAATATGTACACAGCCATCTGTATAAACATGGAAATATCTACACAGCCATCTGTATAAACATCGAAATATCTACACAGCCATCTGAATATACATGGAAATAACTACACCACTATCTGTATAAACATGGAAATAACTACACCGCTGTCTCTATAAACATGGAAATATGTACACCGCTATGTGTATAAACATGGAAATATCTCCACTGCTCTCTGTATAAACATGGAAATATCTCCACCGTTATCTGTATAAACATGGAAATATCAACAGCGCCATCTATATAAACATTGAAATATCTACACTGCCATCTGTAAAAACATGGAAATATCTACACAGCCATCTGAATAAACATGGAAATATCTACACCACCATCTGTATAAACATGGAAATAGCTACAATACCATCTGTATACACATGGAAATATCTACACAGACAGCTGTATAAATATGGAAATATCTACACGGCCATCTGTATAAACATGGAAATATCTACACTGCCATCTGTAGAAAGATGGAAATATCTACACCGCTATCTCTATAAATATGGAAATATCTACACCGCCATCTCTATGAACATGAAAATATCTACACTGCCATCTCCATAAAGATGGAAGTATCTACTCCGCCATGTGTATAAACACGGAAATATCTACACCACCATCTGTGTAAACATGGAAATACCTACACCGCTATCTGTATAAACATGGAAATGACTACACCGCCATCTGCATGTCCTTGGAAATATCTACGCCGCCATCTGAATAAACATGGAAATATCTACACGGCCATCTGTGTATAGCTGGAAATAGCAACACCGCCATCTGTACAAACATGGAAATATCTACACCGCTATCTCTATAGACATGGAAATATCTGCACCGCCATCTCTAAAAACATGGAAATACCTATACAGTCATCTGTATAAACATGGAAATATCTACAATGCCATCTGTAGAAAGATGGAAATATCTACACCGCAATCTGTGTAAGCATGGAAATATCTACACCGATATCTGTATAAACATGGAAATATCTACACCACGATCTGTATAAACATGGAAATATCTACACCGCGATCTGTATAAACATGGTAATATCTACACAGTTATCTCTATAAACATGGAAATATCTTCACCGCCATCTGTATAAACATGGAAATACCTACAAAGTCATCTGTATAAACATGGAAATATCTACACTGCCATCTGTAGAAAGATGGAAATATCTACACCGCTATCTCTATAAATATGGAAATATCTACACCGCCATCTCTATGAACATGAAAATATCTACACTGCCATCTCCATAAAGATGGAAGTATCTACTCCGCCATGCGTATAAACACGGAAATATCTACACCACCATCTGTGTAAACATGGAAATACCTACACCGCTATCTGTATAAACATGGAAATAACTACACCGCCATCTGCATGTCCTTGGAAATATCTACGCCGCCATCTGAATAAACATGGAAATATCTACACGGCCATCTGTGTATAGATGGAAATATCAACACCGCCATCTGTACAAACATGGAAATATCTACACCGCTATCTCTATAGGCATGGAAATATCTGCACCGCCATCTGTAAAAACATGGAAATACCTATACAGTCATCTGTATAAACATGGAAATATCTACAATGCCATCTGTAGAAAGATGGAAATATCTACACCGCAATCTGTGTAAACATGGAAATATCTACACCGATATCTGTAAAAACATGGAAATATCTACACCGCTATCTGTATAAACATGGAAATATCTACACCGCGAACTGTATAAACATGGAAATATCTACACCGCGATCTGTATAAACATGGAAATATCTACACCGCTATCTGTATAAACATGGAAATATCTACAGTTATCTCTATAAACATGGAAATATCTACACCACTATCTGTATAAACATGGAAATAACTACACCACTATTTGTATAAACAAGGAAATATCTACACCGTGATCTGTATAAACATAGAAATATCTACACCGCCATCTCTATAAACAGGGAAATATCTACACCCCTATCTGAATAAACATGGAAATATCCACACCGCTATCTCTATAAACATGGAAAAATCAACACCGCTATCTCTATGGACATGGAAATATCTACACCGCCATCTCTATAAACATGGAAATGTCTACACCACGATCATTATAAACATGGAAATATCTACAGCGCTATCTGTACAAACATGGAAATATCTCCACAGCTGGCTCTGTAAACATCGAAATATCAACACCGCCATCTGTATAAACATGGAAATACGTACAAAGTTATCTGTATAAACATGGAAATATCTACACCGCCATCTGTGTATAGATGGAAATATCAACACCGCCATCTGTACAAACATGGAAATATCTACACCGCTATCTCTATAGACATGCAAATATCTGCACCGCCATCTGTAAAAACATGGTAATACCTATACAGTCATCTGTATAAACATGGAAATATCTACAATGCCATCTGTAGAAAGATGGAAATATCTACACCGCAATCTGTGTAAACATGGAAATATCTACACCGATATCTGTAAAAACATGGAAATATCTACACCGCTATCTGTATAAACATGGAAATATCTACACCGCGATCTGTATAAACATTTAAATATCTACACCGCTATCTGTATAAACATGGAAATATCTACACAGTTATCTCTATAAACATGGAAATATCTACACCGCCATCTGTATAAACATGGAAATACCTACAAAGTCACCTGTATAAACATGGAAATATCTACACAGCCCTCTGTATAAACATGGAAATATCTACACAGCCATCAGTATATACATGGAAATATCTACACCACTATCTGTATAAACATGGAAATAACTACACCGCTATTTGTATAAACAAGGAAATATCTACACCATGATCTGTATAAACATGGAAATATCTGCACCGCCATCTCTATAAACAGGGAAATATCTACACCCCTATCTGTATAAACATGGAAATATCCACACCGCAATCTCTATAAACATGGAAAAATCAACACCGCTATCTCTATGAAAATGGAAATATCTACACCGCCATCTCTATAAACTTGGAAATGTCTACACCACGATCAGCATAAACATGGAAATATCTACACCGCTATCTCTATAAACATGGAAATATCTCCACAGCTGTCTCTATAAACATCGAAATATCTACACCGCCATCTGTATAAACATGGAAATACTTACAAAGTTATCTGTATAAACATGGAAATATCTACACCGCCATCTGTATAAACATGGAAATATCTACACAGCCATGTGTACATACATGGAAATATCTACACCGCTATCTATATACACATGGAAATAACTACACCGCTATCTGTATAAACATGGAAATATCTACACCGACATCTACATATCCATGGAAATATCTGCGGCGCCATCTGTATAAACATGGAAATATCTACACGGTCATCTGTGTATAGATGGAAATATCAACACCGCCATCTGTACAAACATGGAAATATCTGCACCGCTATCTGTATAAACATGGAAATATCTACACCGCGGTCTGTATAAACATGGAAATATCAACACCGCTATCGGTATAAACATGGAAATATCTACACCGCTATCTCCATAAACATGGAAATATCTACACCGTGATCTGTATAAACATGGAAATATTTACACCGCTATCTGTATAAACATGGAAACTTCCACACCGTTATCTGTATAAATATGGAAATATCTACACCGCTATCTCTATAAACTTGGAAATATCTACACCGCCATCTGTATAAACATGGAAATACCTACACAGTCATGTGTAGGAACATTTAAATATCTACACTGCCATCTGTATAAATATAGAAATATCTACACAGCCCTCTGTATAAATATGGAAATATCTGCATAGGCATCTGTGTAAACATGGAAATATCTGCACCGCTATCTGTATAAACGTGGAAATACCTACACCGCTGTCTCTATAAACATGGAAATATGTACACCGCTATGTGTATAAACATGGAAATATCTCCACGGCTCTCTGTATAAACATGGAAATATCTCCACCGTTATCTGTATAAACATGGAAATATCAACAGCGCCATCTATATAAACATTGAAATATCTACACTGCCATCTGTAGAAACATGGAACTATCTACACAGTCATCTGAATAAACATGGAAATATCTACACCACCATCTGTATAAACATGGAAATAGCTACAATACCATCTGTATACACATGGAAATATCTACACAGACATCTGTATAAATATGGAAATATCTACACGGCCATCTGTATAATCATGGAAATATCTACACTGCCATCTGTAGAAAGATGGAAATATCTACACCGCTATCTCTATAAATATGGAAATATCTACACCGCCATCTCTATGAACATGAAAATATCTACACTGCCATCTCCATAAAGATGGAAGTATCTACTCCGCCATGTGTATAAACACGGAAATATCTACACCACCATCTGTGTAAACACGGAAATACCTACAGCGCTATCTGTATAAACATGGAAATGACTACACCACCATCTGCATGTCCTTGGAAATATCTACGCCGCCATCTGAATAAACATGGAAATATCTACACGGCCATCTGTGTATAGCTGGAAATATCAACACCGCCATCTGTACAAACATGGAAATATCTACACCGCTATCTCTATAGACATGGAAATATCTGCACCGCCATCTCTAAAAACATGGAAATACCTATACAGTCATCTGTATAAACATGGAAATATCTACAATGCCATCTGTAGAAAGATGGAAATATCTACACCGCAATCTGTGTAAACATGGAAATATCTACACCGATATCTGTATAAACATGGAAATATCTACACCACGATCTGTATAAACATGGAAATATCTACACCGCGATCTGTATAAACATGGTAATATCTACACAGTTATCTCTATAAACATGGAAATATCTTCACCGCCATCTGTATAAACATGGAAATACCTACAAAGTCATCTGTATAAACATGGAAATATCTACACTGCCATCTGTAGAAAGATGGAAATATCTACACCGCTATCTCTATAAATATGGAAATATCTACACCGCCATCTCTATGAACATGAAAATATCTACACTGCCATCTCCATAAAGATGGAAGTATCTACTCCGCCATGCGTATAAACACGGAAATATCTACACCACCATCTGTGTAAACATGGAAATACCTACACCGCTATCTGTATAAACATGGAAATAACTACACCGCCATCTGCATGTCCTTGGAAATATCTACGCCGCCATCTGAATAAACATGGAAATATCTACACGGCCATCTGTGTATAGATGGAAATATCAACACCGCCATCTGTACAAACATGGAAATATCTACACCGCTATCTCTATAGGCATGGAAATATCTGCACCGCCATCTGTAAAAACATGGAAATACCTATACAGTCATCTGTATAAACATGGAAATATCTACAATGCCATCTGTAGAAAGATGGAAATATCTACACCGCAATCTGTGTAAACATGGAAATATCTACACCGATATCTGTAAAAACATGGAAATATCTACACCGCTATCTGTATAAACATGGAAATATCTACACCGCGAACTGTATAAACATGGAAATATCTACACCGCGATCTGTATAAACATGGAAATATCTAAACCGCTATCTGTATAAACATGGAAATATCTACAGTTATCTCTATAAACATGGAAATATCTACACCACTATCTGTATAAACATGGAAATAACTACACCACTATTTGTATAAACAAGGAAATATCTACACCGTGATCTGTATAAACATAGAAATATCTACACCGCCATCTCTATAAACAGGGAAATATCTACACCCCTATCTGAATAAACATGGAAATATCCACACCGCTATCTCTATAAACATGGAAAAATCAACACCGCTATCTCTATGGACATGGAAATATCTACACCGCCATCTCTATAAACATGGAAATGTCTACACCACGATCATTATAAACATGGAAATATCTACAGCGCTATCTGTACAAACATGGAAATATCTCCACAGCTGTCTCTGTAAACATCGAAATATCTACACCGCCATCTGTATAAACATGGAAATACGTACAAAGTTATCTGTATAAACATGGAAATATCTACACCGCCATCTGTGTATAGATGGAAATATCAACACCGCCATCTGTACAAACATGGAAATATCTACACCGCTATCTCTATAGACATGCAAATATCTGCACCGCCATCTGTAAAAACATGGTAATACCTATACAGTCATCTGTATAAACATGGAAATATCTACAATGCCATCTGTAGACAGATGGAAATATCTACACCGCAATCTGTGTAAACATGGAAATATCTACACCGATATCTGTAAAAACATGGAAATATCTACACCGCTATCTGTATAAACATGGAAATATCTACACCGCTATCTGTATAAACATGGAAATATCTACACAGTTATCTCTATAAACATGGAAATATCTACACCGCCATCTGTATAAACATGGAAATACCTACAAAGTCACCTGTATAAACATGGAAATATCTACACAGCCCTCTGTATAAACATGGAAATATCTACACAGCCATCAGTATATACATGAAAATATCTACACCACTATCTGTATAAACATGGAAATAACTACACCGCTATTTGTATAAACAAGGAAATATCTACACCATGATCTGTATAAACATGGAAATATCTGCACCGCCATCTCTATAAACAGGGAAATATCTACACCCCTATCTGTATAAACATGGAAATATCCACACCGCAATCTCTATAAACATGGAAAAATCAACACCGCTATCTCTATGAACATGGAAATATCTACACCGCCATCTCTATAAACTTGGAAATGTCTACACCACGATCAGCATAAACATGGAAATATCTACACCGCTATCTCTATAAACATGGAAATATCTCCACAGCTGTCTCTATAAACATCGAAATATCTACACCGCCATCTGTATAAACATGGAAATACTTACAAAGTTATCTGTATAAACATGGAAATATCTACACCGCCATCTGTATAAACATGGAAATATCTACACAGCCATGTGTACATACATGGAAATATCTACACCGCTATCTATATACACATGGAAATAACTACACCGCTATCTGTATAAACATGGAAATATCTACACCGACATCTACATATCCATGGAAATATCTGCGGCGCCATCTGTATAAACATGGAAATATCTACACGGTCATCTGTGTATAGATGGAAATATCAACACCGCCATCTGTACAAACATGGAAATATCTGCACCGCTATCTGTATAAACATGGAAATATCTACACCGCGGTCTGTATAAACATGGAAATATCAACACCGCTATCGGTATAAACATGGAAATATCTACACCGCTATCTCCATAAACATGGAAATATCTACACCGTGATCTGTATAAACATGGAAATATTTACACCGCTATCTGTATAAACATGGAAACTTCTACACCGTTATCTGTATAAATATGGAAATATCTACACCGCTATCTCTATAAACTTGGAAATATCTACACCGCCATCTGTATAAACATGGAAATACCTACACAGTCATGTGTAGGAACATTTAAATATCTACACTGCCATCTGTATAAATATAGAAATATCTACACAGCCCTCTGTATAAATATGGAAATATCTGCATAGGCATCTGTGTAAACATGGAAATATCTGCACCGCTATCTGTATAAACGTGGAAATACCTACACCGCTGTCTCTATAAACATGGAAATATGTACACCGCTATGTGTATAAACATGGAAATATCTCCACGGCTCTCTGTATAAACATGGAAATATCTCCACCGTTATCTGTATAAACATGGAAATATCAACAGCGCCATCTATATAAACATTGAAATATCTACACTGCCATCTGTAGAAACATGGAACTATCTACACAGTCATCTGAATAAACATGGAAATATCTACACCACCATCTGTATAAACATGGAAATAGCTACAATACCATCTGTATACACATGGAAATATCTACACAGACATCTGTATAAATATGGAAATATCTACACGGCCATCTGTATAATCATGGAAATATCTACACTGCCATCTGTAGAAAGATGGAAATATCTACACCGCTATCTCTATAAATATGGAAATATCTACACCGCCATCTCTATGAACATGAAAATATCTACACTGCCATCTCCATAAAGATGGAAGTATCTACTCCGCCATGTGTATAAACACGGAAATATCTACACCACCATCTGTGTAAACACGGAAATACCTACAGCGCTATCTGTATAAACATGGAAATAACTACACCGCCATCTGCATGTCCTTGGAAATATCTATGCCGCCATCTGAATAAACATGGAAATAACTACACCACCATCTGTGTATAGATGGAAATATCAACACCGCCATCTGTACAAACATGGAAATATCTACACCGCTATCTCTATAGACATGCAAATATCTGCATCGCCATCTGTGAAAACATGGAAATACCTATACAGTCATCTGTATAAACATGGAAATATCTACAATGCCATCTGTAGAAAGATGGAAATATCTACACCACAATCTGTGTAAACATGGAAATATCTACACCGATATCTGTAAAAACATGGAAATATCTACACCGCTATCTGTAAAAACATGGAAATATCTACACCGCTATCTGTATAAACATGGAAATATCTACACCGCGATCTGTATAAACATGGAAATATCTACACCGCGATCTGTATAAACATGGAAATATCTACACCGCTATCTGTATAAACATGGAAATATCTACACAGTTATCTCTATAAACATGGAAATATCTACACCGCCATCTGTATAAACATGGAAATACCTACAAAGTCATCTGTATAAACATGGAAATATCTACACAGCCCTCTGTATAAACATGGAAATATCTACACAGCCATCAGTATATACATGGAAATATCTACACCACTATCTGTATAAACATGAAAATAACTACACCGCTATTTGTATAAACAAGGAAATATCTACACCATGATCTGTGTAAACATGGAAATATCTACACCGCCATCTCTATAAACAGGGAAATATCTACACCCCTATCTGTATAAACATGGAAATATCCACACCGCTATCTCTATAAACATGGAAAAATCAACACCGCTATCTCTATGAACATGGAAATATCTACACCGCCATCTCTATAAACTTGGAAATGTCTACACCACGATCAGTATAAACATGGAAATATCTACACCGCTATCTCTATAAACATGTAAATATCTCCACAGCTGTCTCTATAAACATCGAAATATCTACACCGCCATCTGTATAAACATGGAAATACTTACAAAGTTATCTGTATAAACATGGAAATATCTACACTGCCATCTGTATAAACATGGAAATATCTACACAGCCATGTGTACATACATGGAAATATCTACACCGCTATCTATATAAACATGGAAATAACTACACCGCTATCTGTATGAACATGGAAATATCTACACGGCCATCTACATATCCCTGGAAATATCTGCACCGCCATCTGTATAAACATGGAAATATCTACACGGTCATCTGTGTATAGATGGAAATATCAACACCGCCATCTGTACAAACATGGAAATATCTGCACCGCTATCTGTATAAACATGGAAATATCTACACCGCGGTCTGTATAAACATGGAAATATCAACACCGCTATCGGTATAAACATGGAAATATCTACACCGCTATCTCTATAAACATGGAAATATCTGCACCGTGATCTGTATAAACATGGAAATATTTACACCGCTATCTGTATAAACATGGAAACTTCCACACCGTTATCTGTATAAATATGGAAATATCTACACCGCTATCTCTATAAACTTGGAAATATCTACACCGCCATCTGTATAAACATGGAAATACCTATACAGTCATCTGTGTAAACATGGAAATATCTACACCACCATCTGTATAAACATGGAAATATCTACAACGCCATCTGTATACACATGGAAATACCTACATGGCAATCAGTGTATAGATGGAAACATCAACACCGCCATCTGTACAAACATGGAAATATCTACACTGCTATCTCTATAAACATGGAAATATCTACACTGTGGTCTGTATAAACATGGAAATATCTACACCGGTATCTGTATAAACATGGAAATATCCACACCATGATCTGTATAAACATGGAAATATATACACCGCTATCTGTATAAACATGGAAATATCTGCACCGCTATCTCTATAAACATGGAAATAACTACAAAGACATCGGTATAAACATGGAAATACCTACACAGTCATGTGTAGGAACATTTAAATATCTACACTGCCATCTATATAAATATAGAAATATCTACACAGCCCTCTGTATAAATATGGAAATATCTGCATAGGCATCTGTGTAAACATGGAAATATCTGCACCACTATCTGTATAAACGTGGAAATACCTACACCGCTGTCTCTATAAACATGGAAATATGTACACCGCTATGTGTATAAACATGGAAATATCTCCACGGCTCTCTGTATAAACAGGGAAATATCTCCACCGTTATCTGTATAAACATGGAAATATCAACAGCGCCATCTATATAAACATTGAAATACCTACACTGCCATCAGTAGAAACATGGAAATATCTACACAGTCATCTGAATAAACATGGAAATATCTACACCACCATCTGTATAAACATGGAAATAGCTACAATACCATCTGTATACACATGGAAATATCTACAAAGACATCTGTATAAATATGGAAATATCTACACGGCCATCTGTATAAACATGGAAATATCTACACTGCCATCTGTAGAAAGATGGAAATATCTACACCGCTATCTCTATAAATATGGAAATATCTACACCGCCATCTCTATGAACATGAAAATATCTACACTGCCATCTCCATAAAGATGGAAGTATCTACTCCGCCATGTGTATAAACACGGAAATATCTACACCACCATCTGTGTAAACATGGAAATACCTACACCGCTATCTGTATAAACATGGAAATAACTACACCGCCATCTGCATGTCCTTGGAAATATCTACGCCGCCATCTGAATAAACATGGAAATATCTACACGGCCATCTGTGTATAGCTGGAAATATCAACACCGCCATCTGTACAAACCTGGAAATATCTACACCGCTCTCTCTATAGACATGGAAATATCTGCACCGCCATCTGTAAAAACATCGAAATAACTATACAGTCATCTGTATAAACATGGAAATATCTACAATGCCATCTGTAGAAAGATGGAAATATCTACACCGCAATCAGTGTAAGCATGGAAATATCTACACCGATATCTGTATAAACATGGAAAATCTACACCGCGATCTGAATAAACGTGGAAATATCTACACCGCGATCTGTATAAACATGGAAATATCTACAGAGTTATCTCTATAAACATGGAAATATCTACACCACCATCTGTATAAACATGGAAATAACTACAAAGTCATCTGTATAAACATGGAAATATCTACACAGCCATCTGTATAAACATGGAAATATCTACACAGCCATCTGTATATACATGGAAATATCTACACCACTATCTGTATAAACATGGAAATAACTACACCGCTATTTGAATAAACAAGGAAATATCTACACTGTGATCTGTATAAACATGGAAATATCTACACCGCCATCTCTATAAACAGGGAAATATCTACACCCCTATCTGTATAAACATGGAAATATCCACACCGCTATCTCTATAAACATGGAAAAATCAACACCGCTATCTCTATGAACATGGAAATATCTACACTGCCATCTTTATAAACATGGAAATGTCTACACCATGATCAGTATAAACATGGAAATATCTACACCGCTATCTGTATAAACATGGAAATATCTACACTGCTATCTCTATAAACATCGAAATATCTACACCGCTATCTTTATAAACATGGAAATATCTCCACTGCTATCTCTATAAACATCGAAATATCTACACCGCCATCTGTATAAACATGGAAATACTTACAAAGTTATCTGTATAAACATGGAAATATCTACACCGCCATCTGTATAAACATGGAAATATCTACACAGCCATGTGTACATACATGGAAATATCTACACCGCTATCTATATAAACATGGAAATAACTACACCGCTATCTGTATAAACATGGAAATATCTACACCGCCATCTACATATCCATGGAAATATCTGCGCCGCCATCTGTATAAACATGGAAATATCAACACGGTCATGTGTGTATAGATGGAAATATCAACACCGCCATCTGTACAAACATGCAAATATCTGCACCGCTATCTGTATAAACATGGAAATATCTACACCGCGGTCTGTATAAACATGGAAATATCAACACCGCTATCGGTATAAACATGGAAATATCTACACCGCTATCTCTATAAACATGGAAATATCTACACCGTGATCTGTATAAACATGGAAATATTTACACCGCTATCTGTATAAACATGGAAACTTCTACACAGTTATCTGTATAAATATGGAAATATCTACAACGCTATCTCAATAAACTTGGAAATATCTACACCACCATCTGTATAAACATGGAAATACCTATACAGTCATCTGTGTAAACATGGAAATATCTACACCACCATCTGTATAAACATGGAAATATCTACAATGCCATCTGTATACACATGGAAATACCTACACGGCAATCAGTGTATAGATGGAAACATCAACACCGCCATCTGTACAAACATGGAAATATCTACACTGCTATCTCTATAAACATGGAAATATCTACACTGCGGTCTCTATAAACATGGGAATATCTACACCATGATCTGTATAAACATGGAAATATATACACCGCTACCTGTATAAACATGGAAATATCCGCACCGCTATATCTATAAACATGGAAATAACTACAAAGACATCTGTATAAACTTGGAAATACCTACACAGTCATGTGTAGGAACATTTAAATATCTACACTGCCATCTGTATAAATATAGGAATATCTACACAGCCCTCTGTATAAATATGGAAATATCTGCATAGGCATCTGTGTAAACATGGAAATGACTGCACCGCTATCTGTATAAACATGGAAATACCTACACCGCTGTCTCTATAAACATGGAAATATATACACCGCTATGTGTATAAACATGGAAATATCACCACTGTTCTCTGTATAAACATGGAAATATCTCCACCGTTATCTGTATAAACATGGAAATATCAACAGCGCCATCTATACAAACATTGAAATATCTACACTGCCATCTGTAAAAACATGGAAATATCTACACATTCATCTGAATAAACATGGAAATATCTACACCACCATCTGTATAAACATGGAAATAGCTACAATACTATCTGTATACACATGGAAATATCTACACCGACATCTGTATAAATATGGAAATATCTACACGGCCATCTGTATAAACATGGAAATATCTACAGTGCCATGTGTAGAAAGATGGAAATATCTACACCGCTATCTCTATAAATATGGAAATATCTACACCGCCATCTCTATGAACATGAAAATATCTACACTGCCATCTCCATAAAGATGGAAGTATCTACTCCGCCATGTGTATAAACACAGAAATATCTACACCACCATCTGTGTAAACATGGAAATACCTACAACGCTATCTGTATAAACATAGCAATAACTACACCGACATCTGCATGTCCTTGGAAATATCTACGCCGCCATCTGAATAAACATGGAAATATCTACACGGCCATCTGTGTATAGATGGAAATATCAACACCGCCATCTGTACAAACATGGAAATATCTACACCGCTATCTCTATAGACATGGAAATATCTGCACCGCCATCTGTAAACACATGGAAATACCTATACAGTCATCTGTATAAACATGGAAATATCTACAATGCCATCTGTAGAAAGATGGAAATATCTACACCGCAATCTGTGTAAACATGGAAATATCTACACCGATATCTGTAAAAACATGGAAATATCTACACCGCTATCTGTATAAACATGGAAATATCTACACCGCGATCTGTATAAACATGGAAATATCTACACCGCGATCTGCATAAACATGGAAATATCTACACCGCTATCTGTATAAACATGGAAATATCTACACAGTTATCTCTATAAACATGGAAATAGCTACACCGCCATCTGTATAAACATGGAAATACCTACAAATTCATCTGTATAAAAATGTAAATATGTACACAGCCATCTGTATAAACATGGAAATATCTACACAGCCATCTGTATAAACATCGAAATATCTACACAGCCATCTGAATATACATGGAAATAACTACACCACTATCTGTATAAACATGGAAATAACTACACCGCTGTCTCTATAAACATGGAAATATGTACACCGCTATGTGTATAAACATGGAAATATCTCCACTGCTCTCTGTATAAACATGGAAATATCTCCACCGTTATCTGTATAAACATGGAAATATCAACAGCGCCATCTATATAAACATTGAAATATCTACACTGCCATCTGTAAAAACATGGAAATATCTACACAGCCATCTGAATAAACATGGAAATATCTACACCACCATCTGTATAAACATGGAAATAGCTACAATACCATCTGTATACACATGGAAATATCTACACAGACAGCTGTATAAATATGGAAATATCTACACGGCCATCTGTATAAACATGGAAATATCTACACTGCCATCTGTAGAAAGATGGAAATATCTACACCGCTATCTCTATAAATATGGAAATATCTACACCGCCATCTCTATGAACATGAAAATATCTACACTGCCATCTCCATAAAGATGGAAGTATCTACTCCGCCATGTGTATAAACACGGAAATATCTACACCACCATCTGTGTAAACATGGAAATACCTACACCGCTATCTGTATAAACTTGGAAATGACTACACCGCCATCTGCATGTCCTTGGAAATATCTACGCCGCCATCTGAATAAACATGGAAATATCTACACGGCCATCTGTGTATAGCTGGAAATATCAACACCGCCATCTGTACAAACATGGAAATATCTACACCGCTATCTCTATAGACATGGAAATATCTGCACCGCCATCTCTAAAAACATGGAAATACCTATACAGTCATCTGTATAAACATGGAAATATCTACAATGCCATCTGTAGAAAGATGGAAATATCTACACCGCAATCTGTGTAAGCATGGAAATATCTACACCGATATCTGTATAAACATGGAAATATCTACACCACGATCTGTATAAACATGGAAATATCTACACCGCGATCTGTATAAACATGGTAATATCTACACAGTTATCTCTATAAACATGGAAATATCTTCACCGCCATCTGTATAAACATGGAAATACCTACAAAGTCATCTGTATAAACATGGAAATATCTACACTGCCATCTGTAGAAAGATGGAAATATCTACACCGCTATCTCTATAAATATGGAAATATCTACACCGCCATCTCTATGAACATGAAAATATCTACACTGCCATCTCCATAAAGATGGAAGTATCTACTCCGCCATGCGTATAAACACGGAAATATCTACACCACCATCTGTGTAAACATGGAAATACCTACACCGCTATCTGTATAAACATGGAAATAACTACACCGCCATCTGCATGTCCTTGGAAATATCTACGCCGCCATCTGAATAAACATGGAAATATCTACACGGCCATCTGTGTATAGATGGAAATATCAACACCGCCATCTGTACAAACATGGAAATATCTACACCGCTATCTCTATAGGCATGGAAATATCTGCACCGCCATCTGTAAAAACATGGAAATACCTATACAGTCATCTGTATAAACATGGAAATATCTACAATGCCATCTGTAGAAAGATGGAAATATCTACACCGCAATCTGTGTAAACATGGAAATATCTACACCGATATCTGTAAAAACATGGAAATATCTACACCGCTATCTGTATAAACATGGAAATATCTACACCGCGAACTGTATAAACATGGAAATATCTACACCGCGATCTGTATAAACATGGAAATATCTACACCGCTATCTGTATAAACATGGAAATATCTACAGTTATCTCTATAAACATGGAAATATCTACACCACTATCTGTATAAACATGGAAATAACTACACCACTATTTGTATAAACAAGGAAATATCTACACCGTGATCTGTATAAACATAGAAATATCTACACCGCCATCTCTATAAACAGGGAAATATCTACACCCCTATCTGAATAAACATGGAAATATCCACACCGCTATCTCTATAAACATGGAAAAATCAACACCGCTATCTCTATGGACATGGAAATATCTACACCGCCATCTCTATAAACATGGAAATGTCTACACCACGATCATTATAAACATGGAAATATCTACAGCGCTATCTGTACAAACATGGAAATATCTCCACAGCTGGCTCTGTAAACATCGAAATATCTACACCGCCATCTGTATAAACATGGAAATACGTACAAAGTTATCTGTATAAACATGGAAATATCTACACCGCCATCTGTGTATAGATGGAAATATCAACACCGCCATCTGTACAAACATGGAAATATCTACACCGCTATCTCTATAGACATGCAAATATCTGCACCGCCATCTGTAAAAACATGGTAATACCTATACAGTCATCTGTATAAACATGGAAATATCTACAATGCCATCTGTAGAAAGATGGAAATATCTACACCGCAATCTGTGTAAACATGGAAATATCTACACCGATATCTGTAAAAACATGGAAATATCTACACCGCTATCTGTATAAACATGGAAATATCTACACCGCGATCTGTATAAACATTTAAATATCTACACCGCTATCTGTATAAACATGGAAATATCTACACAGTTATCTCTATAAACATGGAAATATCTACACCGCCATCTGTATAAACATGGAAATACCTACAAAGTCACCTGTATAAACATGGAAATATCTACACAGCCCTCTGTATAAACATGGAAATATCTACACAGCCATCAGTATATACATGGAAATATCTACACCACTATCTGTATAAACATGGAAATAACTACACCGCTATTTGTATAAACAAGGAAATATCTACACCATGATCTATATAAACATGGAAATATCTGCACCGCCATCTCTACAAACAGGGAAATATCTACACCCCTATCTGTATAAACATGGAAATATCCACACCGCAATCTCTATAAACATGGAAAAATCAACACCGCTATCTCTATGAAAATGGAAATATCTACACCGCCATCTCTATAAACTTGGAAATGTCTACACCACGATCAGCATAAACATGGAAATATCTACACCGCTATCTCTATAAACATGGAAATATCTCCACAGCTGTCTCTATAAACATCGAAATATCTACACCGCCATCTGTATAAACATGGAAATACTTACAAAGTTATCTGTATAAACATGGAAATATCTACACCGCCATCTGTATAAACATGGAAATATCTACACAGCCATGTGTACATACATGGAAATATCTACACCGCTATCTATATACACATGGAAATAACTACACCGCTATCTGTATAAACATGGAAATATCTACACCGACATCTACATATCCATGGAAATATCTGCGGCGCCATCTGTATAAACATGGAAATATCTACACGGTCATCTGTGTATAGATGGAAATATCAACACCGCCATCTGTACAAACATGGAAATATCTGCACCGCTATCTGTATAAACATGGAAATATCTACACCGCGGTCTGTATAAACATGGAAATATCAACACCGCTATCGGTATAAACATGGAAATATCTACACCGCTATCTCCATAAACATGGAAATATCTACACAGTGATCTGTATAAACATGGAAATATTTACACCGCTATCTGTATAAACATGGAAACTTCCACACCGTTATCTGTATAAATATGGAAATATCTACACCGCTATCTCTATAAACTTGGAAATATCTACACCGCCATCTGTATAAACATGGAAATACCTACACAGTCATGTGTAGGAACATTTAAATATCTACACTGCCATCTGTATAAATATAGAAATATCTACACAGCCCTCTGTATAAATATGGAAATATCTGCATAGGCATCTGTGTAAACATGGAAATATCTGCACCGCTATCTGTATAAACGTGGAAATACCTACACCGCTGTCTCTATAAACATGGAAATATGTACACCGCTATGTGTATAAACATGGAAATATCTCCACGGCTCTCTGTATAAACATGGAAATATCTCCACCGTTATCTGTATAAACATGGAAATATCAACAGCGCCATCTATATAAACATTGAAATATCTACACTGCCATCTGTAGAAACATGGAACTATCTACACAGTCATCTGAATAAACATGGAAATATCTACACCACCATCTGTATAAACATGGAAATAGCTACAATACCATCTGTATACACATGGAAATATCTACACAGACATCTGTATAAATATGGAAATATCTACACGGCCATCTGTATAATCATGGAAATATCTACACTGCCATCTGTAGAAAGATGGAAATATCTACACCGCTATCTCTATAAATATGGAAATATCTACACCGCCATCTCTATGAACATGAAAATATCTACACTGCCATCTCCATAAAGATGGAAGTATCTACTCCGCCATGTGTATAAACACGGAAATATCTACACCACCATCTGTGTAAACACGGAAATACCTACAGCGCTATCTGTATAAACATGGAAATGACTACACCGCCATCTGCATGTCCTTGGAAATATCTACGCCGCCATCTGAATAAACATGGAAATATCTACACGGCCATCTGTGTATAGCTGGAAATATCAACACCGCCATCTGTACAAACATGGAAATATCTACACCGCTATCTCTATAGACATGGAAATATCTGCACCGCCATCTCTAAAAACATGGAAATACCTATACAGTCATCTGTATAAACATGGAAATATCTACAATGCCATCTGTAGAAAGATGGAAATATCTACACCGCAATCTGTGTAAACATGGAAATATCTACACCGATATCTGTATAAACATGGAAATATCTACACCACGATCTGTATAAACATGGAAATATCTACACCGCGATCTGTATAAACATGGTAATATCTACACAGTTATCTCTATAAACATGGAAATATCTTCACCGCCATCTGTATAAACATGGAAATACCTACAAAGTCATCTGTATAAACATGGAAATATCTACACTGCCATCTGTAGAAAGATGGAAATATCTACACCGCTATCTCTATAAATATGGAAATATCTACACCGCCATCTCTATGAACATGAAAATATCTACACTGCCATCTCCATAAAGATGGAAGTATCTACTCCGCCATGCGTATAAACACGGAAATATCTACACCACCATCTGTGTAAACATGGAAATACCTACACCGCTATCTGTATAAACATGGAAATAACTACACCGCCATCTGCATGTCCTTGGAAATATCTACGCCGCCATCTGAATAAACATGGAAATATCTACACGGCCATCTGTGTATAGATGGAAATATCAACACCGCCATCTGTACAAACATGGAAATATCTACACCGCTATCTCTATAGGCATGGAAATATCTGCACCGCCATCTGTAAAAACATGGAAATACCTATACAGTCATCTGTATAAACATGGAAATATCTACAATGCCATCTGTAGAAAGATGGAAATATCTACACCGCAATCTGTGTAAACATGGAAATATCTACACCGATATCTGTAAAAACATGGAAATATCTACACCGCTATCTGTATAAACATGGAAATATCTACACCGCGAACTGTATAAACATGGAAATATCTACACCGCGATCTGTATAAACATGGAAATATCTAAACCGCTATCTGTATAAACATGGAAATATCTACAGTTATCTCTATAAACATGGAAATATCTACACCACTATCTGTATAAACATGGAAATAACTACACCACTATTTGTATAAACAAGGAAATATCTACACCGTGATCTGTATAAACATAGAAATATCTACACCGCCATCTCTATAAACAGGGAAATATCTACACCCCTATCTGAATAAACATGGAAATATCCACACCGCTATCTCTATAAACATGGAAAAATCAACACCGCTATCTCTATGGACATGGAAATATCTACACCGCCATCTCTATAAACATGGAAATGTCTACACCACGATCATTATAAACATGGAAATATCTACAGCGCTATCTGTACAAACATGGAAATATCTCCACAGCTGTCTCTGTAAACATCGAAATATCTACACCGCCATCTGTATAAACATGGAAATACGTACAAAGTTATCTGTATAAACATGGAAATATCTACACCGCCATCTGTGTATAGATGGAAATATCAACACCGCCATCTGTACAAACATGGAAATATCTACACCGCTATCTCTATAGACATGCAAATATCTGCACCGCCATCTGTAAAAACATGGTAATACCTATACAGTCATCTGTATAAACATGGAAATATCTACAATGCCATCTGTAGAAAGATGGAAATATCTACACCGCAATCTGTGTAAACATGGAAATATCTACACCGATATCTGTAAAAACATGGAAATATCTACACCGCTATCTGTATAAACATGGAAATATCTACACCGCTATCTGTATAAACATGGAAATATCTACACAGTTATCTCTATAAACATGGAAATATCTACACCGCCATCTGTATAAACATGGAAATACCTACAAAGTCACCTGTATAAACATGGAAATATCTACACAGCCCTCTGTATAAACATGGAAATATCTACACAGCCATCAGTATATACATGAAAATATCTACACCACTATCTGTATAAACATGGAAATAACTACACCGCTATTTGTATAAACAAGGAAATATCTACACCATGATCTGTATAAACATGGAAATATCTGCACCGCCATCTCTATAAACAGGGAAATATCTACACCCCTATCTGTATAAACATGGAAATATCCACACCGCAATCTCTATAAACATGGAAAAATCAACACCGCTATCTCTATGAACATGGAAATATCTACACCGCCATCTCTATAAACTTGGAAATGTCTACACCACGATCAGCATAAACATGGAAATATCTACACCGCTATCTCTATAAACATGGAAATATCTCCACAGCTGTCTCTATAAACATCGAAATATCTACACCGCCATCTGTATAAACATGGAAATACTTACAAAGTTATCTGTATAAACATGGAAATATCTACACCGCCATCTGTATAAACATGGAAATATCTACACAGCCATGTGTACATACATGGAAATATCTACACCGCTATCTATATACACATGGAAATAACTACACCGCTATCTGTATAAACATGGAAATATCTACACCGACATCTACATATCCATGGAAATATCTGCGGCGCCATCTGTATAAACATGGAAATATCTACACGGTCATCTGTGTATAGATGGAAATATCAACACCGCCATCTGTACAAACATGGAAATATCTGCACCGCTATCTGTATAAACATGGAAATATCTACACCGCGGTCTGTATAAACATGGAAATATCAACACCGCTATCGGTATAAACATGGAAATATCTACACCGCTATCTCCATAAACATGGAAATATCTACACCGTGATCTGTATAAACATGGAAATATTTACACCGCTATCTGTATAAACATGGAAACTTCTACACCGTTATCTGTATAAATATGGAAATATCTACACCGCTATCTCTATAAACTTGGAAATATCTACACCGCCATCTGTATAAACATGGAAATACCTACACAGTCATGTGTAGGAACATTTAAATATCTAGACTGCCATCTGTATAAATATAGAAATATCTACACAGCCCTCTGTATAAATATGGAAATATCTGCATAGGCATCTGTGTAAACATGGAAATATCTGCACCGCTATCTGTATAAACGTGGAAATACCTACACCGCTGTCTCTATAAACATGGAAATATGTACACCGCTATGTGTATAAACATGGAAATATCTCCACGGCTCTCTGTATAAACATGGAAATATCTCCACCGTTATCTGTATAAACATGGAAATATCAACAGCGCCATCTATATAAACATTGAAATATCTACACTGCCATCTGTAGAAACATGGAACTATCTACACAGTCATCTGAATAAACATGGAAATATCTACACCACCATCTGTATAAACATGGAAATAGCTACAATACCATCTGTATACACATGGAAATATCTACACAGACATCTGTATAAATATGGAAATATCTACACGGCCATCTGTATAATCATGGAAATATCTACACTGCCATCTGTAGAAAGATGGAAATATCTACACCGCTATCTCTATAAATATGGAAATATCTACACCGCCATCTCTATGAACATGAAAATATCTACACTGCCATCTCCATAAAGATGGAAGTATCTACTCCGCCATGTGTATAAACACGGAAATATCTACACCACCATCTGTGTAAACACGGAAATACCTACAGCGCTATCTGTATAAACATGGAAATAACTACACCGCCATCTGCATGTCCTTGGAAATATCTATGCCGCCATCTGAATAAACATGGAAATAACTACACCACCATCTGTGTATAGATGGAAATATCAACACCGCCATCTGTACAAACATGGAAATATCTACACCGCTATCTCTATAGACATGCAAATATCTGCATCGCCATCTGTGAAAACATGGAAATAACTATACAGTCATCTGTATAAACATGGAAATATCTACAATGCCATCTGTAGAAAGATGGAAATATCTACACCACAATCTGTGTAAACATGGAAATATCTACACCGATATCTGTAAAAACATGGAAATATCTACACCGCTATCTGTAAAAACATGGAAATATCTACACCGCTATCTGTATAAACATGGAAATATCTACACCGCGATCTGTATAAACATGGAAATATCTACACCGCGATCTGTATAAACATGGAAATATCTACACCGCTATCTGTATAAACATGGAAATATCTACACAGTTATCTCTATAAACATGGAAATATCTACACCGCCATCTGTATAAACATGGAAATACCTACAAAGTCATCTGTATAAACATGGAAATATCTACACAGCCCTCTGTATAAACATGGAAATATCTACACAGCCATCAGTATATACATGGAAATATCTACACCACTATCTGTATAAACATGAAAATAACTACACCGCTATTTGTATAAACAAGGAAATATCTACACCATGATCTGTGTAAACATGGAAATATCTACACCGCCATCTCTATAAACAGGGAAATATCTACACCCCTATCTGTATAAACATGGAAATATCCACACCGCTATCTCTATAAACATGGAAAAATCAACACCGCTATCTCTATGAACATGGAAATATCTACACCGCCATCTCTATAAACTTGGAAATGTCTACACCACGATCAGTATAAACATGGAAATATCTACACCGCTATCTCTATAAACATGTAAATATCTCCACAGCTGTCTCTATAAACATCGAAATATCTACACCGCCATCTGTATAAACATGGAAATACTTACAAAGTTATCTGTATAAACATGGAAATATCTACACTGCCATCTGTATAAACATGGAAATATCTACACAGCCATGTGTACATACATGGAAATATCTACACCGCTATCTATATAAACATGGAAATAACTACACCGCTATCTGTATGAACATGGAAATATCTACACGGCCATCTACATATCCCTGGAAATATCTGCGCCGCCATCTGTATAAACATGGAAATATCTACACGGTCATCTGTGTATAGATGGAAATATCAACACCGCCATCTGTACAAACATGGAAATATCTGCACCGCTATCTGTATAAACATGGAAATATCTACACCGCGGTCTGTATAAACATGGAAATATCAACACCGCTATCGGTATAAACATGGAAATATCTACACCGCTATCTCTATAAACATGGAAATATCTGCACCGTGATCTGTATAAACATGGAAATATTTACACCGCTATCTGTATAAACATGGAAACTTCCACACCGTTATCTGTATAAATATGGAAATATCTACACCGCTATCTCTATAAACTTGGAAATATCTACACCGCCATCTGTATAAACATGGAAATACCTATACAGTCATCTGTGTAAACATGGAAATATCTACACCACCATATGTATAAACATGGAAATATCTACAATGCCATCTGTATACACATGGAAATACCTACATGGCAATCAGTGTATAGATGGAAACATCAACACCGCCATCTGTACAAACATGGAAATATCTACACTGCTATCTCTATAAACATGGAAATATCTACACTGTGGTCTGTATAAACATGGAAATATCTACACCGGTATCTGTATAAACATGGAAATATCCACACCATGATCTGTATAAACATGGAAATATATACACCGCTATCTGTATAAACATGGAAATATCTGCACCGCTATCTCTATAAACATGGAAATAACGACAAAGACATCGGTATAAACATGGAAATACCTACACAGTCATGTGTAGGAACATTTAAATATCTACACTGCCATCTGTATAAATATAGAAATATCTACACAGCCCTCTGTATAAATATGGAAATATCTGCATAAGCATCTGTGTAAACATGGAAATATCTGCACCGCTATCTGTATAAACTTGGAAATACCTACACCGCTGTCTCTATAAACATGGAAATATGTACACCGCTATGTGTATAAACATGGAAATATCTCCACGGCTCTCTGTATAAACAGGGAAATATCTCCACCGTTATCTGTATAAACATGGAAATATCAACAGCGCCATCTATATAAACATTGAAATACCTACACTGCCATCTGTAGAAACATGGAAATATCTACACAGTCATCTGAATAAACATGGAAATATCTACACCACCATCTGTATAAACATGGAAATAGCTACAATACCATCTGTATACACATGGAAATATCTACACAGACATCTGTATATATATGGAAATATCTACACGGCCATCTGTATAAACATGGAAATATCTACACTGCCATCTGTAGAAAGATGGAAATATCTACACCGCTATCTCTATAAATATGGAAATATCTACACCGCCATCTCTATGAACATGAAAATATCTACACTGCCATCTCCATAAAGATGGAAGTATCTACTCCGCCATGTGTATCAACACGGAAATATCTACACCACCATCTGTGTAAACATGGAAATACCTACAGCGCTATCTGTATAAACATGGAAATAACTACACCGCCATCTGCATGTCCTTGGAAATATCTACGCCGCCATCTGAATAAACATGGAAATAACTACACCGCCATCTGTGTATACATGGAAATATCAACACCGCCATCTGTACAAACATGGAAATATCTACACCGCTATCTCTATAGACATGCAAATATCTGCACCGCCATCTGTAAAAACATGGAAATACCTATACAGTCATCTGTATAAACATGGAAATATCTACAATGCCATCTGTAGAAAGATGGAAATATCTACACCGCAATCTGTGTAAACATGGAAATATCTACACCGATATCTGTAAAAACATGGAAATATCTACACCGCTATCTGTATAAACATGGAAATATCTACACCGCGATCTGTATAAACATGGAAATATCTACACCGCGATCTGTATAAACCTGGAAATATCTACACCGCTATCTGTATAAACATGGAAATATCTACACAGTTATCTCTATAAACATGGAAATATCTACACCGCCATCTGTATAAACATGGAAATACCTACAAAGTCATCTGTATAAACATGGAAATATCTACACAGCCCTCTGTATAAACATGGAAATATCTACACAGCCATCAGTATATACATGGAAATATCTACACCATTATCTGTATAAACAAGGAAATAACTACACCGCTATTTGTATAAACAAGGAAATATCTACACCATGATCTGTATAAACATGGAAATATCTACACCGCCATCTCTATAAACAGGGAAATATCTACACCCCTATCTGTATAAACATGGAAATATCCACACCGCTATCTCTATAAACATGGAAAAATCAACACCGCTATCTCTATGAACATGGAAATATCTTCACCGCCATCTCTATAAACTTGGAAATGTCTACACCACGATCAGTATAAACATGGAAATATCTACACCGCTATCTGTATAAACATGGATATATCTCCACAGCTGTCTCTATAAACATCGAAATATCTACACCGCCATCTGTATAAACATGGAAATACTTACAAAGTTATCTGTATAAACATGGAAATATCTACACTGCCATCTGTATAAACATGGAAATATCTACACAGCCATGTGTACATACATGGAAATATCTACACCGCTATCTATATAAACATGGAAATAACTACACCGCTATCTGTATAAACCTGGAAATATCTACACCGCCATCTACATATCCATGGAAATATCTGCGCCGCCATCTGTATAAACATGGAAATATCTACACGGTCATCTGTGTATAGATGGAAATATCAACACCGCCATCTGTACAAACATGGAAATATCTGCAACGCTATCTGTATAAACATGGAAATATCTACACCGCGGTCTGTATAAACATGGAAATATCAACACCGCTATCGGTATAAACATGGAAATATCTACACCGCTATCTCTATAAACATGGAAATATCTACACCGTGATCTGTATAAACATGGAAATATTTACACCGCTATCTGTATAAACATGGAAACTTCCACACCGTTATCTGTATAAATATGGAAATATCTACACCGCTATCTCTATAAACTTGGAAATATCTACACCGCCATCTGTATAAACATGGAAATACCTATACAGTCATCTGTGTAAACATGGAAATATCTACACCACCATCTGTATAAACATGGAAATATCTACAATGCCATCTGTATACACATGGAAATACCTACATGGCAATCAGTGTATAGATGGAAACATCAACACCGCCATCTGTACAAACATGGAAATATCTACACTGCTATCTCTATAAACATGGAAATATCTACACTGTGGTCTGTATAAACATGGAAATATCTACACCGGTATCTGTATAAACATGGAAATATCCACACCATGATCTGTATAAACATGGAAATATATACACCGCTATCTGTATAAACATGGAAATATCTGCACCGCTATCTCTATAAACATGGAAATAACTACAAAGACATCGGTATAAACATGGAAATACCTACACAGTCATGTGTAGGAACATTTAAATATCTACACTGCCATCTATATAAATATAGAAATATCTACACAGCCCTCTGTATAAATATGGAAATATCTGCATAGGCATCTGTGTAAACATGGAAATATCTGCACCACTATCTGTATAAACGTGGAAATACCTACACCGCTGTCTCTATAAACATGGAAATATGTACACCGCTATGTGTATAAACATGGAAATATCTCCACGGCTCTCTGTATAAACAGGGAAATATCTCCACCGTTATCTGTATAAACATGGAAATATCAACAGCGCCATCTATATAAACATTGAAATACCTACACTGCCATCAGTAGAAACATGGAAATATCTACACAGTCATCTGAATAAACATGGAAATATCTACACCACCATCTGTATAAACATGGAAATAGCTACAATACCATCTGTATACACATGGAAATATCTACAAAGACATCTGTATAAATATGGAAATATCTACACGGCCATCTGTATAAACATGGAAATATCTACACTGCCATCTGTAGAAAGATGGAAATATCTACACCGCTATCTCTATAAATATGGAAATATCTACACCGCCATCTCTATGAACATGAAAATATCTACACTGCCATCTCCATAAAGATGGAAGTATCTACTCCGCCATGTGTATAAACACGGAAATATCTACACCACCATCTGTGTAAACATGGAAATACCTACAGCGCTATCTGTATAAACATGGAAATAACTACACCGCCATCTGCATGTCCTTGGAAATATCTACGCCGCCATCTGAATAAACATGGAAATAACTACACCGCCATCTGTGTATACATGGAAATATCAACACCGCCATCTGTACAAACATGGAAATATCTACACCGCTATCTCTATAGACATGCAAATATCTGCACAGCCATCTGTAAAAACATGGAAATACCTATACAGTCATCTGTATAAACATGGAAATATCTACAATGCCATCTGTAGAAAGATGGAAATATCTACACCGCAATCTGTGTAAACATGGAAATATCTACACCGATATCTGTAAATACATGGAAATATCTACACCGCTATCTGTATAAACATGGAAATATCTACACCGCGATCTGTATAAACATGGAAATATCTACACCGCGATCTGTATAAACCTGGAAATATCTACACCGCTATCTGTATAAATATGGAAATATCTACACAGTTATCTCTATAAACATGGAAATATCTTCACCGCCATCTGTATAAACATGGAAATACCTACAAAGTCATCTGTATAAACATGGAAATATCTACACAGCCCTCTGTATAAACATGGAAATATCTACACAGCCATCAGTATATACATGGAAATATCTACACCATTATCTGTATAAACATGGAAATAACTACACCGCTATTTGTATAAACAAGGAAATATCTACACCATGATCTGTATAAACATGGAAATATCTACACCGCCATCTCTATAAACAGGGAAATATCTACACCCCTATCTGTATAAACATGGAAATATCCACACCGCTATCTCTATAAACATGGAAAAATCAACACCGCTATCTCTATGAACATGGAAATATCTACACCGCCATCTCTATAAACTTGGAAATGTCTACACCACGATCAGTATAAACATGGAAATATCTACACCGCTATCTGTATAAACATGGAAATATCTCCACAGCTGTCTCTATAAACATCGAAATATCTACACCGCCATCTGTATAAACATGGAAATACTTACAAAGTTATCTGTATAAACATGGAAATATCTACACCGCCATCTGTATAAACATGGAAATATCTACACAGCCATGTGTACATACATGGAAATATCTACACCGCTATCTATATAAACATGGAAATAACTACACCTCTATCTGTATAAACATGGAAATATCTACACCGCCATGTACATATCCATGGAAATATCTGCGCCGCCATCTGTATAAACATGGAAATATCTACACGGTCATCTGTGTATAGATGGAAATATCAACACCGCCATCTGTACAAACATGGAAATATCTGCACCGCTATCTGTATAAACATGGAAATATCTACACCGCGGTCTGTATAAACATGGAAATATCAACACCGCTATCGGTATAAACATGGAAATATCTACACCGCTATCTCTATAAACATGGAAATATCTGCACCGTGATCTGTATAAACATGGAAATATTTACACCGCTATCTGTATAAACATGGAAACTTCCACACCGTTATCTGTATAAATATGGAAATATCTACACCGCTATCTCTATAAACTTGGAAATATCTACACCGCCATCTGTATAAACATGGAAATACCTATACAGTCATCTGTGTAAACATGGAAATATCTACACCACCATATGTATAAACATGGAAATATCTACAATGCCATCTGTATACACATGGAAATACCTACATGGCAATCAGTGTATAGATGGAAACATCAACACCGCCATCTGTACAAACATGGAAATATCTACACTGCTATCTCTATAAACATGGAAATATCTACACTGTGGTTTGTATAAACATGGAAATATCTACACCGGTATCTGTATAAACATGGAAATATCCACACCATGATCTGTATAAACATGGAAATATATACACCGCTATCTGTATAAACATGGAAATATCTGCACCGCTATCTCTATAAACATGGAAATAACTACAAAGACATCGGTATAAACATGGAAATACCTACACAGTCATGTGTAGGAACATTTAAATATCTACACTGCCATCTGTATAAATATAGAAATATCTACACAGCCCTCTGTATAAATATGGAAATATCTGCATAAGCATCTGTGTAAACATGGAAATATCTGCACCGCTATCTGTATAAACTTGGAAATACCTACACCGCTGTCTCTATAAACATGGAAATATGTACACCGCTATGTGTATAAACATGGAAATATCTCCACGGCTCTCTGTATAAACAGGGAAATATCTCCACCGTTATCTGTATAAACATGGAAATATCAACAGCGCCATCTATATAAACATTGAAATACCTACACTGCCATCTGTAGAAACATGGAAATATCTACACAGTCATCTGAATAAACATGGAAATATCTACACCACCATCTGTATAAACATGGAAATAGCTACAATACCATCTGTATACACATGGAAATATCTACACAGACATCTGTATATATATGGAAATATCTACACGGCCATCTGTATAAACATGGAAATATCTACACTGCCATCTGTAGAAAGATGGAAATATCTACACCGCTATCTCTATAAATATGGAAATATCTACACCGCCATCTCTATGAACATGAAAATATCTACACTGCCATCTCCATAAAGATGGAAGTATCTACTCCGCCATGTGTATCAACACGGAAATATCTACACCACCATCTGTGTAAACATGGAAATACCTACAGCGCTATCTGTATAAACATGGAAATAACTACACCGCCATCTGCATGTCCTTGGAAATATCTACGCCGCCA
Source organism: Pan troglodytes (assembly GCF_028858775.2). Lineage (NCBI taxonomy): Eukaryota > Metazoa > Chordata > Mammalia > Primates > Hominidae > Pan > Pan troglodytes. Next base: position 1,756,070 of record NC_072411.2, read on the forward strand.
TCTGAATAAACATGGAAATAACTACACCGCCATCTGTTTATACATGGAAATATCAACACCGCCATCTGTACAAACATGGAAATATCTACACCGCTATCTCTATAGACATGCAAATATCTGCACCGCCATCTGTAAAAACATGGAAATACCTATACAGTCATCTGTATAAACATGGAAATATCTACAATGCCATCTGTAGAAAGATGGAAATATCTACACCGCAATCTGTGTAAACATGGAAATATCTACACCGATATCTGTAAAAACATGGAAATATCTACACCGCTATCTGTATAAACATGGAAATATCTACACCGCGATCTGTATAAACATGGAAATATCTACACCGCGATCTGTATAAACCTGGAAATATCTACACCGCTATCTGTATAAACATGGAAATACCTACAAAGTCATCTGTATAAACATGGAAATATCTACACAGCCCTCTGTATAAACATGGAAATATCTACACAGCCATCAGTATATACATGGAAATATCTACACCATTATCTGTATAAACAAGGAAATAACTACACCGCTATTTGTATAAACAAGGAAATATCTACACCATGATCTGTATAAACATGGAAATATCTACACCGCCATCTCTATAAACAGGGAAATATCTACACCCCTATCTGTATAAACATGGAAATATCCACACCGCTATCTCTATAAACATGGAAAAATCAACACCGCTATCTCTATGAACATGGAAATATCTTCACCGCCATCTCTATAAACTTGGAAATGTCTACACCACGATCAGTATAAACATGGAAATATCTACACCGCTATCTGTATAAACATGGAAATATCTCCACAGCTGTCTCTATAAACATCGAAATATCTACACCGCCATCTGTATAAACATGGAAATACTTACAAAGTTATCTGTATAAACATGGAAATATCTACACTGCCATCTGTATAAACATGGAAATATCTACACAGCCATGTGTACATACATGGAAATATCTACACCGCTATCTATATAAACATGGAAATAACTACACCGCTATCTGTATAAACCTGGAAATATCTACACCGCCATCTACATATCCATGGAAATATCTGCGCCGCCATCTGTATAAACATGGAAATATCTACACGGTCATCTGTGTATAGATGGAAATATCAACACCGCCATCTGTACAAACATGGAAATATCTGCAACGCTATCTGTATAAACATGGAAATATCTACACCGCGGTCTGTATAAACATGGAAATATCAACACCGCTATCGGTATAAACATGGAAATATCTACACCGCTATCTCTATAAACATGGAAATATCTACACCGTGATCTGTATAAACATGGAAATATTTACACCGCTATCTGTATAAACATGGAAACTTCCACACCGTTATCTGTATAAATATGGAAATATCTACACCGCTATCTCTATAAACTTGGAAATATCTACACCGCCATCTGTATAAACATGGAAATACCTATACAGTCATCTGTGTAAACATGGAAATATCTACACCACCATATGTATAAACATGGAAATATCTACAATGCCATCTGTATACACATGGAAATACCTACATGGCAATCAGTGTATAGATGGAAACATCAACACCGCCATCTGTACAAACATGGAAATATCTACACTGCTATCTCTATAAACATGGAAATATCTACACTGTGGTTTGTATAAACATGGAAATATCTACACCGGTATCTGTGTAAACATGGAAATATCCACACCATGATCTGTATAAACATGGAAATATATACACCGCTATCTGTATAAACATGGAAATATCTGCACCGCTATCTCTATAAACATGGAAATAACTACAAAGACATCGGTATAAACATGGAAATACCTACACAGTCATGTGTAGGAACATTTAAATATCTACACTGCCATCTGTATAAATATAGAAATATCTACACAGCCCTCTGTATAAATATGGAAATATCTGCATAAGCATCTGTGTAAACATGGAAATATCTGCACCGCTATCTGTATAAACTTGGAAATACCTACACCGCTGTCTCTATAAACATGGAAATATGTACACCGCTATGTGTATAAACATGGAAATATCTCCACGGCTCTCTGTATAAACAGGGAAATATCTCCACCGTTATCTGTATAAACATGGAAATATCAACAGCGCCATCTATATAAACATTGAAATACCTACACTGCCATCTGTAGAAACATGGAAATATCTACACAGTCATCTGAATAAACATGGAAATATCTACACCACCATCTGTATAAACATGGAAATAGCTACAATACCATCTGTATACACATGGAAATATCTACACCGACATCTGTATAAATATGGAAATATCTACACGGCCATCTGTATAAACATGGAAATATCTACACTGCCATCTGTAGAAAGATGGAAATATCTACACCGCTATCTCTATAAATATGGAAATATCTACACCGCCATCTCTATGAACATGAAAATATCTACACTGCCATCTCCATAAAGATGGAAGTATCTACTCCGCCATGTGTATCAACACGGAAATATCTACACCACCATCTGTGTAAACATGGAAATACCTACAGCGCTATCTGTATAAACATGGAAATAACTACACCGCCATCTGCATGTCCTTGGAAATATCTACGCCGCCATCTGAATAAACATGGAAATAACTACACCGCCATCTGTTTATACATGGAAATATCAACACCGCCATCTGTACAAACATGGAAATATCTACACCGCTATCTCTATAGACATGCAAATATCTGCACCGCCATCTGTAAAAACATGGAAATACCTATACAGTCATCTGTATAAACATGGAAATATCTACAATGCCATCTGTAGAAAGATGGAAATATCTACACCGCAATCTGTGTAAACATGGAAATATCTACACCGATATCTGTAAAAACATGGAAATATCTACACCGCTATCTGTATAAACATGGAAATATCTACACCGCGATCTGTATAAACATGGAAATATCTACACCGCGATCTGTATAAACCTGGAAATATCTACACCGCTATCTGTATAAACATGGAAATATCTACACAGTTATCTCTATAAACATGGAAATATCTACACCGCCATCTGTATAAACATGGAAATACCTACAAAGTCATCTGTATAAACATGGAAATATCTACACAGCCCTCTGTATAAACATGGAAATATCTACACAGCCATCAGTATATACATGGAAATATCTACACCATTATCTGTATAAACAAGGAAATAACTACACCGCTATTTGTATAAACAAGGAAATATCTACACCATGATCTGTATAAACATGGAAATATCTACACCGCCATCTCTATAAACAGGGAAATATCTACACCCCTATCTGTATAAACATGGAAATATCCACACCGCTATCTCTATAAACATGGAAAAATCAACACCGCTATCTCTATGAACATGGAAATATCTTCACCGCCATCTCTATAAACTTGGAAATGTCTACACCACGATCAGTATAAACATGGAAATATCTACACCGCTATCTGTATAAACATGGAAATATCTCCACAGCTGTCTCTATAAACATCGAAATATCTACACCGCCATCTGTATAAACATGGAAATACTTACAAAGTTATCTGTATAAACATGGAAATATCTACACTGCCATCTGTATAAACATGGAAATATCTACACAGCCATGTGTACATACATGGAAATATCTACACCGCTATCTATATAAACATGGAAATAACTACACCGCTATCTGTATAAACCTGGAAATATCTACACCGCCATCTACATATCCATGGAAATATCTGCGCCGCCATCTGTATAAACATGGAAATATCTACACGGTCATCTGTGTATAGATGGAAATATCAACACCGCCATCTGTACAAACATGGAAATATCTGCAACGCTATCTGTATAAACATGGAAATATCTATACCGCGGTCTGTATAAACATGGAAATATCAACACCGCTATCGGTATAAACATGGAAATATCTACACCGCTATCTCTATAAACATGGAAATATCTACACCGTGATCTGTATAAACATGGAAATATTTACACCGCTATCTGTATAAACATGGAAACTTCCACACCGTTATCTGTATAAATATGGAAATATCTACACCGCTATCTCTATAAACTTGGAAATATCTACACCGCCATCTGTATAAACATGGAAATACCTATACAGTCATCTGTGTAAACATGGAAATATCTACACCACCATATGTATAAACATGGAAATATCTACAATGCCATCTGTATACACATGGAAATACCTACATGGCAATCAGTGTATAGATGGAAACATCAACACCGCCATCTGTACAAACATGGAAATATCTACACTGCTATCTCTATAAACATGGAAATATCTACACTGTGGTTTGTATAAACATGGAAATATCTACACCGGTATCTGTATAAACATGGAAATATCCACACCATGATCTGTATAAACATGGAAATATATACACCGCTATCTGTATAAACATGGAAATATCTGCACCGCTATCTCTATAAACATGGAAATAACTACAAAGACATCGGTATAAACATGGAAATACCTACACAGTCATGTGTAGGAACATTTAAATATCTACACTGCCATCTGTATAAATATAGAAATATCTACACAGCCCTCTGTATAAATATGGAAATATCTGCATAAGCATCTGTGTAAACATGGAAATATCTGCACCGCTATCTGTATAAACTTGGAAATACCTACACCGCTGTCTCTATAAACATGGAAATATGTACACCGCTATGTGTATAAACATGGAAATATCTCCACGGCTCTCTGTATAAACAGGGAAATATCTCCACCGTTATCTGTATAAACATGGAAATATCAACAGCGCCATCTATATAAACATTGAAATACCTACACTGCCATCTGTAGAAACATGGAAATATCTACACAGTCATCTGAATAAACATGGAAATATCTACACCACCATCTGTATAAACATGGAAATAGCTACAATACCATCTGTATACACATGGAAATATCTACACCGACATCTGTATATATATGGAAATATCTACACGGCCATCTGTATAAACATGGAAATATCTACACTGCCATCTGTAGAAAGATGGAAATATCTACACCGCTATCTCTATAAATATGGAAATATCTACACCGCCATCTCTATGAACATGAAAATATCTACACTGCCATCTCCATAAAGATGGAAGTATCTACTCCGCCATGTGTATCAACACGGAAATATCTACACCAACATCTGTGTAAACATGGAAATACCTACAGCGCTATCTGTATAAACATGGAAATAACTACACCGCCATCTGCATGTCCTTGGAAATATCTACGCCGCCATCTGAATAAACATGGAAATAACTACACCGCCATCTGTTTATACATGGAAATATCAACACCGCCATCTGTACAAACATGGAAATATCTACACCGCTATCTCTATAGACATGCAAATATCTGCACCGCCATCTGTAAAAACATGGAAATACCTATACAGTCATCTGTATAAACATGGAAATATCTACAATGCCATCTGTAGAAAGATGGAAATATCTACACCGCAATCTGTGTAAACATGGAAATATCTACACCGATATCTGTAAAAACATGGAAATATCTACACCGCTATCTGTATAAACATGGAAATATCTACACCGCGATCTGTATAAACATGGAAATATCTACACCGCGATCTGTATAAACCTGGAAATATCTACACCGCTATCTGTATAAACATGGAAATATCTACACAGTTATCTCTATAAACATGGAAATATCTACACCGCCATCTGTATAAACATGGAAATACCTACAAAGTCATCTGTATAAACATGGAAATATCTACACAGCCCTCTGTATAAACATGGAAATATCTACACAGCCATCAGTATATACATGGAAATATCTACACCATTATCTGTATAAACAAGGAAATAACTACACCGCTATTTGTATAAACAAGGAAATATCTACACCATGATCTGTATAAACATGGAAATATCTACACCGCCATCTCTATAAACAGGGAAATATCTACACCCCTATCTGTATAAACATGGAAATATCCACACCGCTATCTCTATAAACATGGAAAAATCAACACCGCTATCTCTATGAACATGGAAATATCTTCACCGCCATCTCTATAAACTTGGAAATGTCTACACCACGATCAGTATAAACATGGAAATATCTACACCGCTATCTGTATAAACATGGAAATATCTCCACAGCTGTCTCTATAAACATCGAAATATCTACACCGCCATCTGTATAAACATGGAAATACTTACAAAGTTATCTGTATAAACATGGAAATATCTACACTGCCATCTGTATAAACATGGAAATATCTACACAGCCATGTGTACATACATGGAAATATCTACACCGCTATCTATATAAACATGGAAATAACTACACCGCTATCTGTATAAACCTGGAAATATCTACACCGCCATCTACATATCCATGGAAATATCTGCGCCGCCATCTGTATAAACATGGAAATATCTACACGGTCATCTGTGTATAGATGGAAATATCAACACCGCCATCTGTACAAACATGGAAATATCTGCAACGCTATCTGTATAAACATGGAAATATCTACACCGCGGTCTGTATAAACATGGAAATATCAACACCGCTATCGGTATAAACATGGAAATATCTACACCGCTATCTCTATAAACATGGAAATATCTACACCGTGATCTGTATAAACATGGAAATATTTACACCGCTATCTGTATAAACATGGAAACTTCCACACCGTTATCTGTATAAATATGGAAATATCTACACCGCTATCTCTATAAACTTGGAAATATCTACACCGCCATCTGTATAAACATGGAAATACCTATACAGTCATCTGTGTAAACATGGAAATATCTACACCACCATATGTATAAACATGGAAATATCTACAATGCCATCTGTATACACATGGAAATACCTACATGGCAATCAGTGTATAGATGGAAACATCAACACCGCCATCTGTACAAACATGGAAATATCTACACTGCTATCTCTATAAACATGGAAATATCTACACTGTGGTTTGTATAAACATGGAAATATCTACACCGGTATCTGTATAAACATGGAAATATCCACACCATGATCTGTATAAACATGGAAATATATACACCGCTATCTGTATAAACATGGAAATATCTGCACCGCTATCTCTATAAACATGGAAATAACTACAAAGACATCGGTATAAACATGGAAATACCTACACAGTCATGTGTAGGAACATTTAAATATCTACACTGCCATCTGTATAAATATAGAAATATCTACACAGCCCTCTGTATAAATATGGAAATATCTGCATAAGCATCTGTGTAAACATGGAAATATCTGCACCGCTATCTGTATAAACTTGGAAATACCTACACCGCTGTCTCTATAAACATGGAAATATGTACACCGCTATGTGTATAAACATGGAAATATCTCCACGGCTCTCTGTATAAACAGGGAAATATCTCCACCGTTATCTGTATAAACATGGAAATATCAACAGCGCCATCTATATAAACATTGAAATACCTACACTGCCATCTGTAGAAACATGGAAATATCTACACAGTCATCTGAATAAACATGGAAATATCTACACCACCATCTGTATAAACATGGAAATAGCTACAATACCATCTGTATACACATGGAAATATCTACACAGACATCTGTATATATATGGAAATATCTACACGGCCATCTGTATAAACATGGAAATATCTACACTGCCATCTGTAGAAAGATGGAAATATCTACACCGCTATCTCTATAAATATGGAAATATCTACACCGCCATCTCTATGAACATGAAAATATCTACACTGCCATCTCCATAAAGATGGAAGTATCTACTCCGCCATGTGTATCAACACGGAAATATCTACACCACCATCTGTGTAAACATGGAAATACCTACAGCGCTATCTGTATAAACATGGAAATAACTACACCGCCATCTGCATGTCCTTGGAAATATCTACGCCGCCATCTGAATAAACATGGAAATAACTACACCGCCATCTGTTTATACATGGAAATATCAACACCGCCATCTGTACAAACATGGAAATATCTACACCGCTATCTCTATAGACATGCAAATATCTGCACCGCCATCTGTAAAAACATGGAAATACCTATACAGTCATCTGTATAAACATGGAAATATCTACAATGCCATCTGTAGAAAGATGGAAATATCTACACCGCAATCTGTGTAAACATGGAAATATCTACACCGATATCTGTAAAAACATGGAAATATCTACACCGCTATCTGTATAAACATGGAAATATCTACACCGCGATCTGTATAAACATGGAAATATCTACACCGCGATCTGTATAAACCTGGAAATATCTACACCGCTATCTGTATAAACATGGAAATACCTACAAAGTCATCTGTATAAACATGGAAATATCTACACAGCCCTCTGTATAAACATGGAAATATCTACACAGCCATCAGTATATACATGGAAATATCTACACCATTATCTGTATAAACAAGGAAATAACTACACCGCTATTTGTATAAACAAGGAAATATCTACACCATGATCTGTATAAACATGGAAATATCTACACCGCCATCTCTATAAACAGGGAAATATCTACACCCCTATCTGTATAAACATGGAAATATCCACACCGCTATCTCTATAAACATGGAAAAATCAACACCGCTATCTCTATGAACATGGAAATATCTTCACCGCCATCTCTATAAACTTGGAAATGTCTACACCACGATCAGTATAAACATGGAAATATCTACACCGCTATCTGTATAAACATGGAAATATCTCCACAGCTGTCTCTATAAACATCGAAATATCTACACCGCCATCTGTATAAACATGGAAATACTTACAAAGTTATCTGTATAAACATGGAAATATCTACACTGCCATCTGTATAAACATGGAAATATCTACACAGCCATGTGTACATACATGGAAATATCTACACCGCTATCTATATAAACATGGAAATAACTACACCGCTATCTGTATAAACCTGGAAATATCTACACCGCCATCTACATATCCATGGAAATATCTGCGCCGCCATCTGTATAAACATGGAAATATCTACACGGTCATCTGTGTATAGATGGAAATATCAACACCGCCATCTGTACAAACATGGAAATATCTGCAACGCTATCTGTATAAACATGGAAATATCTACACCGCGGTCTGTATAAACATGGAAATATCAACACCGCTATCGGTATAAACATGGAAATATCTACACCGCTATCTCTATAAACATGGAAATATCTACACCGTGATCTGTATAAACATGGAAATATTTACACCGCTATCTGTATAAACATGGAAACTTCCACACCGTTATCTGTATAAATATGGAAATATCTACACCGCTATCTCTATAAACTTGGAAATATCTACACCGCCATCTGTATAAACATGGAAATACCTATACAGTCATCTGTGTAAACATGGAAATATCTACACCACCATATGTATAAACATGGAAATATCTACAATGCCATCTGTATACACATGGAAATACCTACATGGCAATCAGTGTATAGATGGAAACATCAACACCGCCATCTGTACAAACATGGAAATATCTACACTGCTATCTCTATAAACATGGAAATATCTACACTGTGGTTTGTATAAACATGGAAATATCTACACCGGTATCTGTGTAAACATGGAAATATCCACACCATGATCTGTATAAACATGGAAATATATACACCGCTATCTGTATAAACATGGAAATATCTGCACCGCTATCTCTATAAACATGGAAATAACTACAAAGACATCGGTATAAACATGGAAATACCTACACAGTCATGTGTAGGAACATTTAAATATCTACACTGCCATCTGTATAAATATAGAAATATCTACACAGCCCTCTGTATAAATATGGAAATATCTGCATAAGCATCTGTGTAAACATGGAAATATCTGCACCGCTATCTGTATAAACTTGGAAATACCTACACCGCTGTCTCTATAAACATGGAAATATGTACACCGCTATGTGTATAAACATGGAAATATCTCCACGGCTCTCTGTATAAACAGGGAAATATCTCCACCGTTATCTGTATAAACATGGAAATATCAACAGCGCCATCTATATAAACATTGAAATACCTACACTGCCATCTGTAGAAACATGGAAATATCTACACAGTCATCTGAATAAACATGGAAATATCTACACCACCATCTGTATAAACATGGAAATAGCTACAATACCATCTGTATACACATGGAAATATCTACACCGACATCTGTATAAATATGGAAATATCTACACGGCCATCTGTATAAACATGGAAATATCTACACTGCCATCTGTAGAAAGATGGAAATATCTACACCGCTATCTCTATAAATATGGAAATATCTACACCGCCATCTCTATGAACATGAAAATATCTACACTGCCATCTCCATAAAGATGGAAGTATCTACTCCGCCATGTGTATCAACACGGAAATATCTACACCACCATCTGTGTAAACATGGAAATACCTACAGCGCTATCTGTATAAACATGGAAATAACTACACCGCCATCTGCATGTCCTTGGAAATATCTACGCCGCCATCTGAATAAGCATGGAAATAACTACACCGCCATCTGTTTATACATGGAAATATCAACACCGCCATCTGTACAAACATGGAAATATCTACACCGCTATCTCTATAGACATGCAAATATCTGCACCGCCATCTGTAAAAACATGGAAATACCTATACAGTCATCTGTATAAACATGGAAATATCTACAATGCCATCTGTAGAAAGATGGAAATATCTACACCGCAATCTGTGTAAACATGGAAATATCTACACCGATATCTGTAAAAACATGGAAATATCTACACCGCTATCTGTATAAACATGGAAATATCTACACCGCGATCTGTATAAACATGGAAATATCTACACCGCGATCTGTATAAACCTGGAAATATCTACACCGCTATCTGTATAAACATGGAAATATCTACACAGTTATCTCTATAAACATGGAAATATCTACACCGCCATCTGTATAAACATGGAAATACCTACAAAGTCATCTGTATAAACATGGAAATATCTACACAGCCCTCTGTATAAACATGGAAATATCTACACAGCCATCAGTATATACATGGAAATATCTACACCATTATCTGTATAAACAAGGAAATAACTACACCGCTATTTGTATAAACAAGGAAATATCTACACCATGATCTGTATAAACATGGAAATATCTACACCGCCATCTCTATAAACAGGGAAATATCTACACCCCTATCTGTATAAACATGGAAATATCCACACCGCTATCTCTATAAACATGGAAAAATCAACACCGCTATCTCTATGAACATGGAAATATCTTCACCGCCATCTCTATAAACTTGGAAATGTCTACACCACGATCAGTATAAACATGGAAATATCTACACCGCTATCTGTATAAACATGGAAATATCTCCACAGCTGTCTCTATAAACATCGAAATATCTACACCGCCATCTGTATAAACATGGAAATACTTACAAAGTTATCTGTATAAACATGGAAATATCTACACTGCCATCTGTATAAACATGGAAATATCTACACAGCCATGTGTACATACATGGAAATATCTACACCGCTATCTATATAAACATGGAAATAACTACACCGCTATCTGTATAAACCTGGAAATATCTACACCGCCATCTACATATCCATGGAAATATCTGCGCCGCCATCTGTATAAACATGGAAATATCTACACGGTCATCTGTGTATAGATGGAAATATCAACACCGCCATCTGTACAAACATGGAAATATCTGCAACGCTATCTGTATAAACATGGAAATATCTATACCGCGGTCTGTATAAACATGGAAATATCAACACCGCTATCGGTATAAACATGGAAATATCTACACCGCTATCTCTATAAACATGGAAATATCTACACCGTGATCTGTATAAACATGGAAATATTTACACCGCTATCTGTATAAACATGGAAACTTCCACACCGTTATCTGTATAAATATGGAAATATCTACACCGCTATCTCTATAAACTTGGAAATATCTACACCGCCATCTGTATAAACATGGAAATACCTATACAGTCATCTGTGTAAACATGGAAATATCTACACCACCATATGTATAAACATGGAAATATCTACAATGCCATCTGTATACACATGGAAATACCTACATGGCAATCAGTGTATAGATGGAAACATCAACACCGCCATCTGTACAAACATGGAAATATCTACACTGCTATCTCTATAAACATGGAAATATCTACACTGTGGTTTGTATAAACATGGAAATATCTACACCGGTATCTGTATAAACATGGAAATATCCACACCATGATCTGTATAAACATGGAAATATATACACCGCTATCTGTATAAACATGGAAATATCTGCACCGCTATCTCTATAAACATGGAAATAACTACAAAGACATCGGTATAAACATGGAAATACCTACACAGTCATGTGTAGGAACATTTAAATATCTACACTGCCATCTGTATAAATATAGAAATATCTACACAGCCCTCTGTATAAATATGGAAATATCTGCATAAGCATCTGTGTAAACATGGAAATATCTGCACCGCTATCTGTATAAACTTGGAAATACCTACACCGCTGTCTCTATAAACATGGAAATATGTACACCGCTATGTGTATAAACATGGAAATATCTCCACGGCTCTCTGTATAAACAGGGAAATATCTCCACCGTTATCTGTATAAACATGGAAATATCAACAGCGCCATCTATATAAACATTGAAATACCTACACTGCCATCTGTAGAAACATGGAAATATCTACACAGTCATCTGAATAAACATGGAAATATCTACACCACCATCTGTATAAACATGGAAATAGCTACAATACCATCTGTATACACATGGAAATATCTACACCGACATCTGTATATATATGGAAATATCTACACGGCCATCTGTATAAACATGGAAATATCTACACTGCCATCTGTAGAAAGATGGAAATATCTACACCGCTATCTCTATAAATATGGAAATATCTACACCGCCATCTCTATGAACATGAAAATATCTACACTGCCATCTCCATAAAGATGGAAGTATCTACTCCGCCATGTGTATCAACACGGAAATATCTACACCAACATCTGTGTAAACATGGAAATACCTACAGCGCTATCTGTATAAACATGGAAATAACTACACCGCCATCTGCATGTCCTTGGAAATATCTACGCCGCCATCTGAATAAACATGGAAATAACTACACCGCCATCTGTTTATACATGGAAATATCAACACCGCCATCTGTACAAACATGGAAATATCTACACCGCTATCTCTATAGACATGCAAATATCTGCACCGCCATCTGTAAAAACATGGAAATACCTATACAGTCATCTGTATAAACATGGAAATATCTACAATGCCATCTGTAGAAAGATGGAAATATCTACACCGCAATCTGTGTAAACATGGAAATATCTACACCGATATCTGTAAAAACATGGAAATATCTACACCGCTATCTGTATAAACATGGAAATATCTACACCGCGATCTGTATAAACATGGAAATATCTACACCGCGATCTGTATAAACCTGGAAATATCTACACCGCTATCTGTATAAACATGGAAATATCTACACAGTTATCTCTATAAACATGGAAATATCTACACCGCCATCTGTATAAACATGGAAATACCTACAAAGTCATCTGTATAAACATGGAAATATCTACACAGCCCTCTGTATAAACATGGAAATATCTACACAGCCATCAGTATATACATGGAAATATCTACACCATTATCTGTATAAACAAGGAAATAACTACACCGCTATTTGTATAAACAAGGAAATATCTACACCATGATCTGTATAAACATGGAAATATCTACACCGCCATCTCTATAAACAGGGAAATATCTACACCCCTATCTGTATAAACATGGAAATATCCACACCGCTATCTCTATAAACATGGAAAAATCAACACCGCTATCTCTATGAACATGGAAATATCTTCACCGCCATCTCTATAAACTTGGAAATGTCTACACCACGATCAGTATAAACATGGAAATATCTACACCGCTATCTGTATAAACATGGAAATATCTCCACAGCTGTCTCTATAAACATCGAAATATCTACACCGCCATCTGTATAAACATGGAAATACTTACAAAGTTATCTGTATAAACATGGAAATATCTACACTGCCATCTGTATAAACATGGAAATATCTACACAGCCATGTGTACATACATGGAAATATCTACACCGCTATCTATATAAACATGGAAATAACTACACCGCTATCTGTATAAACCTGGAAATATCTACACCGCCATCTACATATCCATGGAAATATCTGCGCCGCCATCTGTATAAACATGGAAATATCTACACGGTCATCTGTGTATAGATGGAAATATCAACACCGCCATCTGTACAAACATGGAAATATCTGCAACGCTATCTGTATAAACATGGAAATATCTACACCGCGGTCTGTATAAACATGGAAATATCAACACCGCTATCGGTATAAACATGGAAATATCTACACCGCTATCTCTATAAACATGGAAATATCTACACCGTGATCTGTATAAACATGGAAATATTTACACCGCTATCTGTATAAACATGGAAACTTCCACACCGTTATCTGTATAAATATGGAAATATCTACACCGCTATCTCTATAAACTTGGAAATATCTACACCGCCATCTGTATAAACATGGAAATACCTATACAGTCATCTGTGTAAACATGGAAATATCTACACCACCATCTGTATAAACATGGAAATATCTACAATGCCATCTGTATACACATGGAAATACCTACATGGCAATCAGTGTATAGATGGAAACATCAACACCGCCATCTGTACAAACATGGAAATATCTACACTGCTATCTCTATAAACATGGAAATATCTACACTGTGGTCTGTATAAACATGGAAATATCTACACCGGTATCTGTATAAACATGGAAATATCCACACCATGATCTGTATAAACATGGAAATATATACACCGCTATCTGTATAAACATGGAAATATCTGCACCGCTATCTCTATAAACATGGAAATAACTACAAAGACATCGGTATAAACATGGAAATACCTACACAGTCATGTGTAGGAACATTTAAATATCTACACTGCCATCTATATAAATATAGAAATATCTACACAGCCCTCTGTATAAATATGGAAATATCTGCATAGGCATCTGTGTAAACATGGAAATATCTGCACCACTATCTGTATAAACGTGGAAATACCTACACCGCTGTCTCTATAAACATGGAAATATGTACTCCGCTATGTGTATAAACATGGAAATATCTCCACGGCTCTCTGTATAAACAGGGAAATATCTCCACCGTTATCTGTATAAACATGGAAATATCAACAGCGCCATCTATATAAACATTGAAATACCTACACTGCCATCAGTAGAAACATGGAAATATCTACACAGTCATCTGAATAAACATGGAAATATCTACACCACCATCTGTATAAACATGGAAATAGCTACAATACCATCTGTATACACATGGAAATATCTACAAAGACATCTGTATAAATATGGAAATATCTACACGGCCATCTGTATAAACATGGAAATATCTACACTGCCATCTGTAGAAAGATGGAAATATCTACACCGCTATCTCTATAAATATGGAAATATCTACACCGCCATCTCTATGAACATGAAAATATCTACACTGCCATCTCCATAAAGATGGAAGTATCTACTCCGCCATGTGTATAAACACGGAAATATCTACACCACCATCTGTGTAAACATGGAAATACCTACAGCGCTATCTGTATAAACATGGAAATAACTACACCGCCATCTGCATGTCCTTGGAAATATCTACGCCGCCATCTGAATAAACATGGAAATAACTACACCGCCATCTGTGTATACATGGAAATATCAACACCGCCATCTGTACAAACATGGAAATATCTACACCGCTATCTCTATAGACATGCAAATATCTGCACAGCCATCTGTAAAAACATGGAAATACCTATACAGTCATCTGTATAAACATGGAAATATCTACAATGCCATCTGTAGAAAGATGGAAATATCTACACCGCAATCTGTGTAAACATGGAAATATCTACACCGATATCTGTAAATACATGGAAATATCTACACCGCTATCTGTATAAACATGGAAATATCTACACCGCGATCTGTATAAACATGGAAATATCTACACCGCGATCTGTATAAACCTGGAAATATCTACACCGCTATCTGTATAAATATGGAAATATCTACACAGTTATCTCTATAAACATGGAAATATCTACACCGCCATCTGTATAAACATGGAAATACCTACAAAGTCATCTGTATAAACATGGAAATATCTACACAGCCCTCTGTATAAACATGGAAATATCTACACAGCCATCAGTATATACATGGAAATATCTACACCATTATCTGTATAAACATGGAAATAACTACACCGCTATTTGTATAAACAAGGAAATATCTACACCATGATCTGTATAAACATGGAAATATCTACACCGCCATCTCTATAAACAGGGAAATATCTACACCCCTATCTGTATAAACATGGAAATATCCACACCGCTATCTCTATAAACATGGAAAAATCAACACCGCTATCTCTATGAACATGGAAATATCTACACCGCCATCTCTATAAACTTGGAAATGTCTACACCACGATCAGTATAAACATGGAAATATCTACACCGCTATCTGTATAAACATGGAAATATCTCCACAGCTGTCTCTATAAACATCGAAATATCTACACCGCCATCTGTATAAACATGGAAATACTTACAAAGTTATCTGTATAAACATGGAAATATCTACACCGCCATCTGTATAAACATGGAAATATCTACACAGCCATGTGTACATACATGGAAATATCTACACCGCTATCTATATAAACATGGAAATAACTACACCTCTATCTGTATAAACATGGAAATATCTACACCGCCATGTACATATCCATGGAAATATCTGCGCCGCCATCTGTATAAACATGGAAATATCTACACGGTCATCTGTGTATAGATGGAAATATCAACACCGCCATCTGTACAAACATGGAAATATCTGCACCGCTATCTGTATAAACATGGAAATATCTACACCGCGGTCTGTATAAACATGGAAATATCAACACCGCTATCGGTATAAACATGGAAATATCTACACCGCTATCTCTATAAACATGGAAATATCTGCACCGTGATCTGTATAAACATGGAAATATTTACACCGCTATCTGTATAAACATGGAAACTTCCACACCGTTATCTGTATAAATATGGAAATATCTACACCGCTATCTCTATAAACTTGGAAATATCTACACCGCCATCTGTATAAACATGGAAATACCTATACAGTCATCTGTGTAAACATGGAAATATCTACACCACCATATGTATAAACATGGAAATATCTACAATGCCATCTGTATACACATGGAAATACCTACATGGCAATCAGTGTATAGATGGAAACATCAACACCGCCATCTGTACAAACATGGAAATATCTACACTGCTATCTCTATAAACATGGAAATATCTACACTGTGGTTTGTATAAACATGGAAATATCTACACCGGTATCTGTATAAACATGGAAATATCCACACCATGATCTGTATAAACATGGAAATATATACACCGCTATCTGTATAAACATGGAAATATCTGCACCGCTATCTCTATAAACATGGAAATAACTACAAAGACATCGGTATAAACATGGAAATACCTACACAGTCATGTGTAGGAACATTTAAATATCTACACTGCCATCTGTATAAATATAGAAATATCTACACAGCCCTCTGTATAAATATGGAAATATCTGCATAAGCATCTGTGTAAACATGGAAATATCTGCACCGCTATCTGTATAAACTTGGAAATACCTACACCGCTGTCTCTATAAACATGGAAATATGTACACCGCTATGTGTATAAACATGGAAATATCTCCACGGCTCTCTGTATAAACAGGGAAATATCTCCACCGTTATCTGTATAAACATGGAAATATCAACAGCGCCATCTATATAAACATTGAAATACCTACACTGCCATCTGTAGAAACATGGAAATATCTACACAGTCATCTGAATAAACATGGAAATATCTACACCACCATCTGTATAAACATGGAAATAGCTACAATACCATCTGTATACACATGGAAATATCTACACAGACATCTGTATATATATGGAAATATCTACACGGCCATCTGTATAAACATGGAAATATCTACACTGCCATCTGTAGAAAGATGGAAATATCTACACCGCTATCTCTATAAATATGGAAATATCTACACCGCCATCTCTATGAACATGAAAATATCTACACTGCCATCTCCATAAAGATGGAAGTATCTACTCCGCCATGTGTATCAACACGGAAATATCTACACCACCATCTGTGTAAACATGGAAATACCTACAGCGCTATCTGTATAAACATGGAAATAACTACACCGCCATCTGCATGTCCTTGGAAATATCTACGCCGCCATCTGAATAAACATGGAAATAACTACACCGCCATCTGTTTATACATGGAAATATCAACACCGCCATCTGTACAAACATGGAAATATCTACACCGCTATCTCTATAGACATGCAAATATCTGCACCGCCATCTGTAAAAACATGGAAATACCTATACAGTCATCTGTATAAACATGGAAATATCTACAATGCCATCTGTAGAAAGATGGAAATATCTACACCGCAATCTGTGTAAACATGGAAATATCTACACCGATATCTGTAAAAACATGGAAATATCTACACCGCTATCTGTATAAACATGGAAATATCTACACCGCGATCTGTATAAACATGGAAATATCTACACCGCGATCTGTATAAACCTGGAAATATCTACACCGCTATCTGTATAAACATGGAAATACCTACAAAGTCATCTGTATAAACATGGAAATATCTACACAGCCCTCTGTATAAACATGGAAATATCTACACAGCCATCAGTATATACATGGAAATATCTACACCATTATCTGTATAAACAAGGAAATAACTACACCGCTATTTGTATAAACAAGGAAATATCTACACCATGATCTGTATAAACATGGAAATATCTACACCGCCATCTCTATAAACAGGGAAATATCTACACCCCTATCTGTATAAACATGGAAATATCCACACCGCTATCTCTATAAACATGGAAAAATCAACACCGCTATCTCTATGAACATGGAAATATCTTCACCGCCATCTCTATAAACTTGGAAATGTCTACACCACGATCAGTATAAACATGGAAATATCTACACCGCTATCTGTATAAACATGGAAATATCTCCACAGCTGTCTCTATAAACATCGAAATATCTACACCGCCATCTGTATAAACATGGAAATACTTACAAAGTTATCTGTATAAACATGGAAATATCTACACTGCCATCTGTATAAACATGGAAATATCTACACAGCCATGTGTACATACATGGAAATATCTACACCACTATCTATATAAACATGGAAATAACTACACCGCTATCTGTATAAACCTGGAAATATCTACACCGCCATCTACATATCCATGGAAATATCTGCGCCGCCATCTGTATAAACATGGAAATATCTACACGGTCATCTGTGTATAGATGGAAATATCAACACCGCCATCTGTACAAACATGGAAATATCTGCAACGCTATCTGTATAAACATGGAAATATCTACACCGCGGTCTGTATAAACATGGAAATATCAACACCGCTATCGGTATAAACATGGAAATATCTACACCGCTATCTCTATAAACATGGAAATATCTACACCGTGATCTGTATAAACATGGAAATATTTACACCGCTATCTGTATAAACATGGAAACTTCCACACCGTTATCTGTATAAATATGGAAATATCTACACCGCTATCTCTATAAACTTGGAAATATCTACACCGCCATCTGTATAAACATGGAAATACCTATACAGTCATCTGTGTAAACATGGAAATATCTACACCACCATATGTATAAACATGGAAATATCTACAATGCCATCTGTATACACATGGAAATACCTACATGGCAATCAGTGTATAGATGGAAACATCAACACCGCCATCTGTACAAACATGGAAATATCTACACTGCTATCTCTATAAACATGGAAATATCTACACTGTGGTCTGTATAAACATGGAAATATCTACACCGGTATCTGTGTAAACATGGAAATATCCACACCATGATCTGTATAAACATGGAAATATATACACCGCTATCTGTATAAACATGGAAATATCTGCACCGCTATCTCTATAAACATGGAAATAACTACAAAGACATCGGTATAAACATGGAAATACCTACACAGTCATGTGTAGGAACATTTAAATATCTACACTGCCATCTGTATAAATATAGAAATATCTACACAGCCCTCTGTATAAATATGGAAATATCTGCATAAGCATCTGTGTAAACATGGAAATATCTGCACCGCTATCTGTATAAACTTGGAAATACCTACACCGCTGTCTCTATAAACATGGAAATATGTACACCGCTATGTGTATAAACATGGAAATATCTCCACGGCTCTCTGTATAAACAGGGAAATATCTCCACCGTTATCTGTATAAACATGGAAATATCAACAGCACCATCTATATAAACATTGAAATACCTACACTGCCATCTGTAGAAACATGGAAATATCTACACAGTCATCTGAATAAACATGGAAATATCTACACCACCATCTGTATAAACATGGAAATAGCTACAATACCATCTGTATACACATGGAAATATCTACACCGACATCTGTATAAATATGGAAATATCTACACGGCCATCTGTATAAACATGGAAATATCTACACTGCCATCTGTAGAAAGATGGAAATATCTACACCGCTATCTCTATAAATATGGAAATATCTACACCGCCATCTCTATGAACATGAAAATATCTACACTGCCATCTCCATAAAGATGGAAGTATCTACTCCGCCATGTGTATCAACACGGAAATATCTACACCACCATCTGTGTAAACATGGAAATACCTACAGCGCTATCTGTATAAACATGGAAATAACTACACCGCCATCTGCATGTCCTTGGAAATATCTACGCCGCCATCTGAATAAACATGGAAATAACTACACCGCCATCTGTTTATACATGGAAATATCAACACCGCCATCTGTACAAACATGGAAATATCTACACCGCTATCTCTATAGACATGCAAATATCTGCACCGCCATCTGTAAAAACATGGAAATACCTATACAGTCATCTGTATAAACATGGAAATATCTACAATGCCATCTGTAGAAAGATGGAAATATCTACACCGCAATCTGTGTAAACATGGAAATATCTACACCGATATCTGTAAAAACATGGAAATATCTACACCGCTATCTGTATAAACATGGAAATATCTACACCGCGATCTGTATAAACATGGAAATATCTACACCGCGATCTGTATAAACCTGGAAATATCTACACCGCTATCTGTATAAACATGGAAATATCTACACAGTTATCTCTATAAACATGGAAATATCTACACCGCCATCTGTATAAACATGGAAATACCTACAAAGTCATCTGTATAAACATGGAAATATCTACACAGCCCTCTGTATAAACATGGAAATATCTACACAGCCATCAGTATATACATGGAAATATCTACACCATTATCTGTATAAACAAGGAAATAACTACACCGCTATTTGTATAAACAAGGAAATATCTACACCATGATCTGTATAAACATGGAAATATCTACACCGCCATCTCTATAAACAGGGAAATATCTACACCCCTATCTGTATAAACATGGAAATATCCACACCGCTATCTCTATAAACATGGAAAAATCAACACCGCTATCTCTATGAACATGGAAATATCTTCACCGCCATCTCTATAAACTTGGAAATGTCTACACCACGATCAGTATAAACATGGAAATATCTACACCGCTATCTGTATAAACATGGAAATATCTCCACAGCTGTCTCTATAAACATCGAAATATCTACACCGCCATCTGTATAAACATGGAAATACTTACAAAGTTATCTGTATAAACATGGAAATATCTACACTGCCATCTGTATAAACATGGA
Source organism: Pan troglodytes (assembly GCF_028858775.2). Classification (NCBI taxonomy): domain Eukaryota; kingdom Metazoa; phylum Chordata; class Mammalia; order Primates; family Hominidae; genus Pan; species Pan troglodytes. The sequence continues at coordinate 1,778,390 of NC_072411.2, forward strand.
AATATCTACACAGCCATGTGTACATACATGGAAATATCTACACCGCTATCTATATAAACATGGAAATAACTACACCGCTATCTGTATAAACCTGGAAATATCTACACCGCCATCTACATATCCATGGAAATATCTGCGCCGCCATCTGTATAAACATGGAAATATCTACACGGTCATCTGTGTATAGATGGAAATATCAACACCGCCATCTGTACAAACATGGAAATATCTGCAACGCTATCTGTATAAACATGGAAATATCTACACCGCGGTCTGTATAAACATGGAAATATCAACACCGCTATCGGTATAAACATGGAAATATCTACACCGCTATCTCTATAAACATGGAAATATCTACACCGTGATCTGTATAAACATGGAAATATTTACACCGCTATCTGTATAAACATGGAAACTTCCACACCGTTATCTGTATAAATATGGAAATATCTACACCGCTATCTCTATAAACTTGGAAATATCTACACCGCCATCTGTATAAACATGGAAATACCTATACAGTCATCTGTGTAAACATGGAAATATCTACACCACCATATGTATAAACATGGAAATATCTACAATGCCATCTGTATACACATGGAAATACCTACATGGCAATCAGTGTATAGATGGAAACATCAACACCGCCATCTGTACAAACATGGAAATATCTACACTGCTATCTCTATAAACATGGAAATATCTACACTGTGGTTTGTATAAACATGGAAATAACTACACCGGTATCTGTATAAACATGGAAATATCCACACCATGATCTGTATAAACATGGAAATATATACACCGCTATCTGTATAAACATGGAAATATCTGCACCGCTATCTCTATAAACATGGAAATAACTACAAAGACATCGGTATAAACATGGAAATACCTACACAGTCATGTGTAGGAACATTTAAATATCTACACTGCCATCTGTATAAATATAGAAATATCTACACAGCCCTCTGTATAAATATGGAAATATCTGCATAAGCATCTGTGTAAACATGGAAATATCTGCACCGCTATCTGTATAAACTTGGAAATACCTACACCGCTGTCTCTATAAACATGGAAATATGTACACCGCTATGTGTATAAACATGGAAATATCTCCACGGCTCTCTGTATAAACAGGGAAATATCTCCACCGTTATCTGTATAAACATGGAAATATCAACAGCGCCATCTATATAAACATTGAAATACCTACACTGCCATCTGTAGAAACATGGAAATATCTACACAGTCATCTGAATAAACATGGAAATATCTACACCACCATCTGTATAAACATGGAAATAGCTACAATACCATCTGTATACACATGGAAATATCTACACCGACATCTGTATATATATGGAAATATCTACACGGCCATCTGTATAAACATGGAAATATCTACACTGCCATCTGTAGAAAGATGGAAATATCTACACCGCTATCTCTATAAATATGGAAATATCTACACCGCCATCTCTATGAACATGAAAATATCTACACTGCCATCTCCATAAAGATGGAAGTATCTACTCCGCCATGTGTATCAACACGGAAATATCTACACCACCATCTGTGTAAACATGGAAATACCTACAGCGCTATCTGTATAAACATGGAAATAACTACACCGCCATCTGCATGTCCTTGGAAATATCTACGCCGCCATCTGAATAAACATGGAAATAACTACACCGCCATCTGTTTATACATGGAAATATCAACACCGCCATCTGTACAAACATGGAAATATCTACACCGCTATCTCTATAGACATGCAAATATCTGCACCGCCATCTGTAAAAACATGGAAATACCTATACAGTCATCTGTATAAACATGGAAATATCTACAATGCCATCTGTAGAAAGATGGAAATATCTACACCGCAATCTGTGTAAACATGGAAATATCTACACCGATATCTGTAAAAACATGGAAATATCTACACCGCTATCTGTATAAACATGGAAATATCTACACCGCGATCTGTATAAACATGGAAATATCTACACCGCGATCTGTATAAACCTGGAAATATCTACACCGCTATCTGTATAAACATGGAAATATCTACACAGTTATCTCTATAAACATGGAAATATCTACACCGCCATCTGTATAAACATGGAAATACCTACAAAGTCATCTGTATAAACATGGAAATATCTACACAGCCCTCTGTATAAACATGGAAATATCTACACAGCCATCAGTATATACATGGAAATATCTACACCATTATCTGTATAAACAAGGAAATAACTACACCGCTATTTGTATAAACAAGGAAATATCTACACCATGATCTGTATAAACATGGAAATATCTACACCGCCATCTCTATAAACAGGGAAATATCTACACCCCTATCTGTATAAACATGGAAATATCCACACCGCTATCTCTATAAACATGGAAAAATCAACACCGCTATCTCTATGAACATGGAAATATCTTCACCGCCATCTCTATAAACTTGGAAATGTCTACACCACGATCAGTATAAACATGGAAATATCTACACCGCTATCTGTATAAACATGGAAATATCTCCACAGCTGTCTCTATAAACATCGAAATATCTACACCGCCATCTGTATAAACATGGAAATACTTACAAAGTTATCTGTATAAACATGGAAATATCTACACTGCCATCTGTATAAACATGGAAATATCTACACAGCCATGTGTACATACATGGAAATATCTACACCGCTATCTATATAAACATGGAAATAACTACACCGCTATCTGTATAAACCTGGAAATATCTACACCGCCATCTACATATCCATGGAAATATCTGCGCCGCCATCTGTATAAACATGGAAATATCTACACGGTCATCTGTGTATAGATGGAAATATCAACACCGCCATCTGTACAAACATGGAAATATCTGCAACGCTATCTGTATAAACATGGAAATATCTACACCGCGGTCTGTATAAACATGGAAATATCAACACCGCTATCGGTATAAACATGGAAATATCTACACCGCTATCTCTATAAACATGGAAATATCTACACCGTGATCTGTATAAACATGGAAATATTTACACCGCTATCTGTATAAACATGGAAACTTCCACACCGTTATCTGTATAAATATGGAAATATCTACACCGCTATCTCTATAAACTTGGAAATATCTACACCGCCATCTGTATAAACATGGAAATACCTATACAGTCATCTGTGTAAACATGGAAATATCTACACCACCATCTGTATAAACATGGAAATATCTACAATGCCATCTGTATACACATGGAAATACCTACATGGCAATCAGTGTATAGATGGAAACATCAACACCGCCATCTGTACAAACATGGAAATATCTACACTGCTATCTCTATAAACATGGAAATATCTACACTGTGGTCTGTATAAACATGGAAATATCTACACCGGTATCTGTATAAACATGGAAATATCCACACCATGATCTGTATAAACATGGAAATATATACACCGCTATCTGTATAAACATGGAAATATCTGCACAGCTATCTCTATAAACATGGAAATAACTACAAAGACATCGGTATAAACATGGAAATACCTACACAGTCATGTGTAGGAACATTTAAATATCTACACTGCCATCTATATAAATATAGAAATATCTACACAGCCCTCTGTATAAATATGGAAATATCTGCATAGGCATCTGTGTAAACATGGAAATATCTGCACCACTATCTGTATAAACGTGGAAATACCTACACCGCTGTCTCTATAAACATGGAAATATGTACACCGCTATGTGTATAAACATGGAAATATCTCCACGGCTCTCTGTATAAACAGGGAAATATCTCCACCGTTATCTGTATAAACATGGAAATATCAACAGCGCCATCTATATAAACATTGAAATACCTACACTGCCATCAGTAGAAACATGGAAATATCTACACAGTCATCTGAATAAACATGGAAATATCTACACCACCATCTGTATAAACATGGAAATAGCTACAATACCATCTGTATACACATGGAAATATCTACAAAGACATCTGTATAAATATGGAAATATCTACACGGCCATCTGTATAAACATGGAAATATCTACACTGCCATCTGTAGAAAGATGGAAATATCTACACCGCTATCTCTATAAATATGGAAATATCTACACCGCCATCTCTATGAACATGAAAATATCTACACTGCCATCTCCATAAAGATGGAAGTATCTACTCCGCCATGTGTATAAACACGGAAATATCTACACCACCATCTGTGTAAACATGGAAATACCTACAGCGCTATCTGTATAAACATGGAAATAACTACACCGCCATCTGCATGTCCTTGGAAATATCTACGCCGCCATCTGAATAAACATGGAAATAACTACACCGCCATCTGTGTATACATGGAAATATCAACACCGCCATCTGTACAAACATGGAAATATCTACACCGCTATCTCTATAGACATGCAAATATCTGCACAGCCATCTGTAAAAACATGGAAATACCTATACAGTCATCTGTATAAACATGGAAATATCTACAATGCCATCTGTAGAAAGATGGAAATATCTACACCGCAATCTGTGTAAACAAGGAAATATCTACACCGATATCTGTAAATACATGGAAATATCTACAAAGCTATCTGTATAAACATGGAAATATCTACACCGCGATCTGTATAAACATGGAAATATCTACACCGCGATCTGTATAAATCTGGAAATATCTACACCGCTATCTGTATAAATATGGAAATATCTACACAGTTATCTCTATAAACATGGAAATATCTACACCGCCATCTGTATAAACATGGAAATACCTACAAAGTCATCTGTATAAACATGGAAATATCTACACAGCCCTCTGTATAAACATGGAAATATCTACACAGCCATCAGTATATACATGGAAATATCTACACCATTATCTGTATAAACATGGAAATAACTACACCGCTATTTGTATAAACAAGGAAATATCTACACCATGATCTGTATAAACATGGAAATATCTACACCGCCATCTCTATAAACAGGGAAATATCTACACCCCTATCTGTATAAACATGGAAATATCCACACCGCTATCTCTATAAACATGGAAAAATCAACACCGCTATCTCTATGAACATGGAAATATCTACACCGCCATCTCTATAAACTTGGAAATGTCTACACCACGATCAGTATAAACATGGAAATATCTACACCGCTATCTGTATAAACATGGAAATATCTCCACAGCTGTCTCTATAAACATCGAAATATCTACACCGCCATCTGTATAAACATGGAAATACTTACAAAGTTATCTGTATAAACATGGAAATATCTACACCGCCATCTGTATAAACATGGAAATATCTACACAGCCATGTGTACATACATGGAAATATCTACACCGCTATCTATATAAACATGGAAATAACTACACCTCTATCTGTATAAACATGGAAATATCTACACCGCCATGTACATATCCATGGAAATATCTGCGCCGCCATCTGTATAAACATGGAAATATCTACACGGTCATCTGTGTATAGATGGAAATATCAACACCGCCATCTGTACAAACATGGAAATATCTGCACCGCTATCTGTATAAACAGGGAAATATCCACACCGCGGTCTGTATAAACATGGAAATATCAACACCGCTATCGGTATAAACATGGAAATATCTACACCGCTATCTCTATAAACATGGAAATATCTACACCGTGATCTGTATAAACATGGAAACATTTACACCGCTATCTGTATAAACATGGAAACTTCCACACCGTTATCTGTATAAATATGGAAATATCTACACCGCTATCTCTATAAACTTGGAAATATCTACACCGCCATCTGTATAAACATGGAAATACCTATACAGTCATCTGTGTAAACATGGAAATATCTACACCACCATCTTTATAAACATGGAAATATGTACAATGCCATCTGTATACACATGGAAATACCTACACGGCAATCAGTGTATAGATGGAAACATCAGCACCGCCATGTGTACAAACATGGAAATATCTACACTGCTATCTCTATAAACATGGAAATATCTACACTGTGGTCTGTATAAACATGGAAATATCTACACCGGTATCTGTATAAACATGGAAATATCCACACCATGATCTGTATAAACATGGAAATATATACACCGCTATCTGTATAAACATGGAAATATCTGCACCGCTATCTCTATAAACATGGAAATAACGACAAAGACATCGGTATAAACATGGAAATACCTACACAGTCATGTGTAGGAACATTTAAATATCTACACTGCCATCTGTATAAATATAGAAATATCTACACAGCCCTCTGTATAAATATGGAAATATCTGCATAGGCATCGGTGTAAACATGGAAATATCTGCACCGCTATCTGTATAAACGTGGAAATACCTACACCGCTGTCTCTATAAACATGGAAATATGTACACCGCTATGTGTATAAACATGGAAATATCTCCACGGCTCTCTGTATAAACAGGGAAATATCTCCACCGTTATCTGTATAAACATGGAAATATCAACAGCGCCATCTATATAAACATTGAAATACCTACACTGCCATCTGTAGAAACATGGAAATATCTACACAGTCATCTGAATAAACATGGAAATATCTACACCACCATCTGTATAAACATGGAAATAGCTACAATACCATCTGTATACACATGGAAATATCTACACAGACATCTGTATAAATATGGAAATATCTACACGGCCATCTGTATAAACATGGAAATATCTACACTGCCATCTGTAGAAAGATGGAAATATCTACACCGCTATCTCTATAAATATGGAAATATCTACACCGCCATCTCTATGAACATGAAAATATCTACACTGCCATCTCCATAAACATGGAAGTATCTACTCCGCCATGTGTATAAACACGGAAATATCTACACCACCATCTGTGTAAACATGGAAATACCTACACCGCTATCTGTATAAACATGGAAATAACTACACCGCCATCTGCATGTCCTTGGAAATATCTACGCCGCCATCTGAATAAACATGGAAATAACTACACCGCCATCTGTGTATAGATGGAAATATCAACACCGCCATCTGTACAAACATGGAAATATCTACACCGCTATCTCTATAGACATGCAAATATCTGCACCGCCATCTGTAAAAACATGGAAATACCTATACAGTCATCTGTATAAACATGGAAATATCTACAATGCCATCTGTAGAAAGATGGAAATATCTACACCGCAATCTGTGTAAACATGGAAATATCTACACCGATATCTGTAAAAACATGGAAATATCTACACCGCTATCTGTATAAACATGGAAATATCTACACCGCGATCTGTATAAACATGGAAATATCTACACCGCGATCTGTATAAACATGGAAATATCTACACCGCTATCTGTATAAACATGGAAATATCTACACAGTTATCTCTATAAACATGGAAATATCTACACCGCCATCTGTATAAACATGGAAATACCTACAAAGTCATCTGTATAAACATGGAAATATCTACACAGCCCTCTGTATAAACATGGAAATATCTACACAGCCAGCAGTATATACATGGAAATATCTACACCATTATCTGTATAAACATGGAAATAACTACACCGCTATTTGTATAAACAAGGAAATATCTACACCATGATCTGTATAAACATGGAAATATCTACACCGCCATCTCTATAAACACGGAAATATCTACACCCCTATCTGTATAAACATGGAAATATCCACACCGCTATCTCTATAAACATGGAAAAATCAACACCGCTATCTCTATGAACATGGAAATATCTACACCGCCATCTCTATAAACTTGGAAATGTCTACACCACGATCAGTATAAACATGGAAATATCTACACCGCTATCTGTATAAACATGGAAATATCTCCACAGCTGTCTCTATAAACATGGAAATATCTACACCGCTATCTGTATAAACATGGAAATATCTACACCGCGATCTGTATAAACATGGAAATATCTACACCGCGATCTGTATAAACATGGAAATATCTACACCGCTATCTGTATAAACATGGAAATATCTACACAGTTATCTCTATAAACATGGAAATATCTACACCGCCATCTGTATAAACATGGAAATACCTACAAAGTCATCTGTATAAACATGGAAATATCTACACAGCCCTCTGTATAAACATGGAAATATCTACACAGCCATCAGTATATACATGGAAATATCTACACCACTATCTGTATAAACATGAAAATAACTACACCGCTATTTGTATAAACAAGGAAATATCTACACCATGATCTGTGTAAACATGGAAATATCTACACCGCCATCTCTATAAACAGGGAAATATCTACACCCCTATCTGTATAAACATGGAAATATCCACACCGCTATCTCTATAAACATGGAAAAATCAACACCGCTATCTCTATGAACATGGAAATATCTACACCGCCATCTCTATAAACTTGGAAACGTCTACACCACGATCAGTATAAACATGGAAATATCTACACCGCTATCTCTATAAACATGTAAATATCTCCACAGCTGTCTCTATAAACATCGAAATATCTACACCGCCATCTGTATAAACATGGAAATACTTACAAAGTTATCTGTATAAACATGGAAATATCTACACTGCCATCTGTATAAACATGGAAATATCTACACAGCCATGTGTACATACATGGAAATATCTACACCGCTATCTATATAAACATGGAAATAACTACACCGCTATCTGTATGAACATGGAAATATCTACACCGCCATCTACATATCCATGGAAATATCTGCGCCGCCATCTGTATAAACATGGAAATATCTACACGGTCATCTGTGTATAGATGGAAATATCAACACCGCCATCTGTACAAACATGGAAATATCTGCACCGCTATCTGTATAAACCTGGAAATATCTACACCGCGGTCTGTATAAACATGGAAATATCAACACCGCTATCGGTATAAACATGGAAATATCTACACCGCTCTCTCTATAAACATGGAAATATCTGCACCGTGATCTGTATAAACATGGAAATATTTACACCGCTATCTGTATAAACATGGAAACTTCCACACCGTTATCTGTATAAATATGGAAATATCTACACCGCTATCTCTATAAACTTGGAAATATCTACACCGCCATCTGTATAAACATGGAAATACCTATACAGTCATCTGTGTAAACATGGAAATATCTACACCACCATATGTATAAACATGGAAATATCTACAATGCCATCTGTATACACATGGACATACCTACATGGCAATCAGTGTATAGATGGAAACATCAACACCGCCATCTGTACAAACATGGAAATATCTACACTGCTATCTCTATAAACATGGAAATATCTACACTGTGGTCTGTATAAACATGGAAATATCTACACCGGTATCTGTATAAACATGGAAATATCCACACCATGATCTGTATAAACATGGAAATATATACACCGCTATCTGTATAAACATGGAAATATCTGCACCGCTATCTCTATAAACATGGAAATAACTACAAAGACATCGGTATAAACATGGAAATACCTACACAGTCATGTGTAGGAACATTTAAATATCTACACTGCCATCTGTATAAATATAGAAATATCTACACAGCCCTCTGTATAAATATGGAAATATCTGCATAAGCATCTGTGTAAACATGGAAATATCTGCACCGCTATCTGTATAAACTTGGAAATACCTACACCGCTGTCTCTATAAACATGGAAATATGTACACCGCTATGTGTATAAACATGGAAATATCTCCACGGCTCTCTGTATAAACAGGGAAATATCTCCACCGTTATCTGTATAAACATGGAAATATCAACAGCGCCATCTATATAAACATTGAAATACCTACACTGCCATCTGTAGAAACATGGAAATATCTACACAGTCATCTGAATAAACATGGAAATATCTACACCACCATCTGTATAAACATGGAAATAGCTACAATACCATCTGTATACACATGGAAATATCTACAAAGACATCTGTATAAATATGGAAATATCTACACGGCCATCTGTATAAACATGGAAATATCTACACTGCCATCTGTAGAAAGATGGAAATATCTACACCGCTATCTCTATAAATATGGAAATATCTACACCGCCATCTCTATGAACATGAAAATATCTACACTGCCATCTCCATAAAGATGGAAGTATCTACTCCGCCATGTGTATAAACACGGAAATATCTACACCACCATCTGTGTAAACATGGAAATACCTACAGCGCTATCTGTATAAACATGGAAATAACTACACCGCCATCTGCATGTCCTTGGAAATATCTACGCCGCCATCTGAATAAACATGGAAATAACTACACCGCCATCTGTGTATACATGGAAATATCAACACCGCCATCTGTACAAACATGGAAATATCTACACCGCTATCTCTATAGACATGCAAATATCTGCACAGCCATCTGTAAAAACATGGAAATACCTATACAGTCATCTGTATAAACATGGAAATATCTACAATGCCATCTGTAGAAAGATGGAAATATCTACACCGCAATCTGTGTAAACAAGGAAATATCTACACCGATATCTGTAAATACATGGAAATATCTACACCGCTATCTGTATAAACATGGAAATATCTACACCGCGATCTGTATAAACATGGAAATATCTACACCGCGATCTGTATAAATCTGGAAATATCTACACCGCTATCTGTATAAATATGGAAATATCTACACAGTTATCTCTATAAACATGGAAATATCTACACCGCCATCTGTATAAACATGGAAATACCTACAAAGTCATCTGTATAAACATGGAAATATCTACACAGCCCTCTGTATAAACATGGAAATATCTACACAGCCATCAGTATATACATGGAAATATCTACACCATTATCTGTATAAACATGGAAATAACTACACCGCTATTTGTATAAACAAGGAAATATCTACACCATGATCTGTATAAACATGGAAATATCTACACCGCCATCTCTATAAACAGGGAAATATCTACACCCCTATCTGTATAAACATGGAAATATCCACACCGCTATCTCTATAAACATGGAAAAATCAACACCGCTATCTCTATGAACATGGAAATATCTACACCGCCATCTCTATAAACTTGGAAATGTCTACACCACGATCAGTATAAACATGGAAATATCTACACCGCTATCTGTATAAACATGGAAATATCTCCACAGCTGTCTCTATAAACATCGAAATATCTACACCGCCATCTGTATAAACATGGAAATACTTACAAAGTTATCTGTATAAACATGGAAATATCTACACCGCCATCTGTATAAACATGGAAATATCTACACAGCCATGTGTACATACATGGAAATATCTACACCGCTATCTATATAAACATGGAAATAACTACACCTCTATCTGTATAAACATGGAAATATCTACACCGCCATGTACATATCCATGGAAATATCTGCGCCGCCATCTGTATAAACATGGAAATATCTACACGGTCATCTGTGTATAGATGGAAATATCAACACCGCCATCTGTACAAACATGGAAATATCTGCACCGCTATCTGTATAAACAGGGAAATATCCACACCGCGGTCTGTATAAACATGGAAATATCAACACCGCTATCGGTATAAACATGGAAATATCTACACCGCTATCTCTATAAACATGGAAATATCTACACCGTGATCTGTATAAACATGGAAACATTTACACCGCTATCTGTATAAACATGGAAACTTCCACACCGTTATCTGTATAAATATGGAAATATCTACACCGCTATCTCTATAAACTTGGAAATATCTACACCGCCATCTGTATAAACATGGAAATACCTATACAGTCATCTGTGTAAACATGGAAATATCTACACCACCATCTTTATAAACATGGAAATATGTACAATGCCATCTGTATACACATGGAAATACCTACACGGCAATCAGTGTATAGATGGAAACATCAGCACCGCCATGTGTACAAACATGGAAATATCTACACTGCTATCTCTATAAACATGGAAATATCTACACTGTGGTCTGTATAAACATGGAAATATCTACACCGGTATCTGTATAAACATGGAAATATCCACACCATGATCTGTATAAACATGGAAATATATACACCGCTATCTGTATAAACATGGAAATATCTGCACCGCTATCTCTATAAACATGGAAATAACGACAAAGACATCGGTATAAACATGGAAATACCTACACAGTCATGTGTAGGAACATTTAAATATCTACACTGCCATCTGTATAAATGTAGAAATATCTACACAGCCCTCTGTATAAATATGGAAATATCTGCATAGGCATCGGTGTAAACATGGAAATATCTGCACCGCTATCTGTATAAACGTGGAAATACCTACACCGCTGTCTCTATAAACATGGAAATATGTACACCGCTATGTGTATAAACATGGAAATATCTCCACGGCTCTCTGTATAAACATGGAAATATCTCCACCGTTATCTGTATAAACATGGAAATATCAACAGCGCCATCTATATAAACATTGAAATACCTACACTGCCATCTGTAGAAACATGGAAATATCTACACAGTCATCTGAATAAACATGGAAATATCTACACCACCATCTGTATAAACATGGAAATAGCTACAATACCATCTGTATACACATGGAAATATCTACACAGACATCTGTATAAATATGGAAATATCTACACGGCCATCTGTATAAACATGGAAATATCTACACTGCCATCTGTAGAAAGATGGAAATATCTACACCGCTATCTCTATAAATATGGAAATATCTACACCGCCATCTCTATGAACATGAAAATATCTACACTGCCATCTCCATAAAGATGGAAGTATCTACTCCGCCATGTGTATAAACACGGAAATATCTACACCACCATCTGTGTAAACATGGAAATACCTACACCGCTATCTGTATAAACATGGAAATAACTACACCGCCATCTGCATGTCCTTGGAAATATCTACGCCGCCATCTGAATAAACATGGAAATAACTACACCGCCATCTGTGTATAGATGGAAATATCAACACCGCCATCTGTACAAACATGGAAATATCTACACCGCTATCTCTATAGACATGCAAATATCTGCACCGCCATCTGTAAAAACATGGAAATACCTATACAGTCATCTGTATAAACATGGAAATATCTACAATGCCATCTGTAGAAAGATGGAAATATCTACACCGCAATCTGTGTAAACATGGAAATATCTACACCGATATCTGTAAAAACATGGAAATATCTACACCGCTATCTGTATAAACATGGAAATATCTACACCGCGATCTGTATAAACATGGAAATATCTACACCGCGATCTGTATAAACATGGAAATATCTACACCGCTATCTGTATAAACATGGAAATATCTACACAGTTATCTCTATAAACATGGAAATATCTACACCGCCATCTGTATAAACATGGAAATACCTACAAAGTCATCTGTATAAACATGGAAATATCTACACAGCCCTCTGTATAAACATGGAAATATCTACACAGCCAGCAGTATATACATGGAAATATCTACACCATTATCTGTATAAACATGGAAATAACTACACCGCTATTTGTATAAACAAGGAAATATCTACACCATGATCTGTATAAACATGGAAATATCTACACCGCCATCTCTATAAACACGGAAATATCTACACCCCTATCTGTATAAACATGGAAATATCCACACCGCTATCTCTATAAACATGGAAAAATCAACACCGCTATCTCTATGAACATGGAAATATCTACACCGCCATCTCTATAAACTTGGAAATGTCTACACCACGATCAGTATAAACATGGAAATATCTACACCGCTATCTGTATAAACATGGAAATATCTCCACAGCTGTCTCTATAAACATGGAAATATGTACACCGCTATCTGTATAAACATGGAAATATCTACACCGCGATCTGTATAAACATGGAAATATCTACACCGCGATCTGTATAAACATGGAAATATCTACACCGCTATCTGTATAAACATGGAAATATCTACACAGTTATCTCCATAAACATGGAAATATCTACACCGCCATCTGTATAAACATGGAAATACCTACAAAGTCATCTGTATAAACATGGAAATATCTACACAGCCCTCTGTATAAACATGGAAATATCTACACAGCCATCAGTATATACATGGAAATATCTACACCACTATCTGTATAAACATGAAAATAACTACACCGCTATTTGTATAAACAAGGAAATATCTACACCATGATCTGTGTAAACATGGAAATATCTACACCGCCATCTCTATAAACAGGGAAATATCTACACCCCTATCTGTATAAACATGGAAATATCCACACCGCTATCTCTATAAACATGGAAAAATCAACACCGCTATCTCTATGAACATGGAAATATCTACACCGCCATCTCTATAAACTTGGAAATGTCTACACCACGATCAGTATAAACATGGAAATATCTACACCGCTATCTCTATAAACATGTAAATATCTCCACAGCTGTCTCTATAAACATCGAAATATCTACACCGCCATCTGTATAAACATGGAAATACTTACAAAGTTATCTGTATAAACATGGAAATATCTACACTGCCATCTGTATAAACATGGAAATATCTACACAGCCATGTGTACATACATGGAAATATCTACACCGCTATCTATATAAACATGGAAATAACTACACCGCTATCTGTATGAACATGGAAATATCTACACCGCCATCTACATATCCATGGAAATATCTGCGCCGCCATCTGTATAAACATGGAAATATCTACACGGTCATCTGTGTATAGATGGAAATATCAACACCGCCATCTGTACAAACATGGAAATATCTGCACCGCTATCTGTATAAACCTGGAAATATCTACACCGCGGTCTGTATAAACATGGAAATATCAACACCGCTATCGGTATAAACATGGAAATATCTACACCGCTCTCTCTATAAACATGGAAATATCTGCACCGTGATCTGTATAAACATGGAAATATTTACACCGCTATCTGTATAAACATGGAAACTTCCACACCGTTATCTGTATAAATATGGAAATATCTACACCGCTATCTCTATAAACTTGGAAATATCTACACCGCCATCTGTATAAACATGGAAATACCTATACAGTCATCTGTGTAAACATGGAAATATCTACACCACCATATGTATAAACATGGAAATATCTACAATGCCATCTGTATACACATGGACATACCTACATGGCAATCAGTGTATAGATGGAAACATCAACACCGCCATCTGTACAAACATGGAAATATCTACACTGCTATCTCTATAAACATGGAAATATCTACACTGTGGTCTGTATAAACATGGAAATATCTACACCGGTATCTGTATAAACATGGAAATATCCACACCATGATCTGTATAAACATGGAAATATATACACCGCTATCTGTATAAACATGGAAATATCTGCACCGCTATCTCTATAAACATGGAAATAACTACAAAGACATCGGTATAAACATGGAAATACCTACACAGTCATGTGTAGGAACATTTAAATATCTACACTGCCATCTGTATAAATATAGAAATATCTACACAGCCCTCTGTATAAATATGGAAATATCTGCATAAGCATCTGTGTAAACATGGAAATATCTGCACCGCTATCTGTATAAACTTGGAAATACCTACACCGCTGTCTCTATAAACATGGAAATATGTACACCGCTATGTGTATAAACATGGAAATATCTCCACGGCTCTCTGTATAAACAGGGAAATATCTCCACCGTTATCTGTATAAACATGGAAATATCAACAGCGCCATCTATATAAACATTGAAATACCTACACTGCCATCTGTAGAAACATGGAAATATCTACACAGTCATCTGAATAAACATGGAAATATCTACACCACCATCTGTATAAACATGGAAATAGCTACAATACCATCTGTATACACATGGAAATATCTACAAAGACATCTGTATATATATGGAAATATCTACACGGCCATCTGTATAAACATGGAAATATCTACACTGCCATCTGTAGAAAGATGGAAATATCTACACCGCTATCTCTATAAATATGGAAATATCTACACCGCCATCTCTATGAACATGAAAATATCTACACTGCCATCTCCATAAAGATGGAAGTATCTACTCCGCCTTGTGTATCAACACGGAAATATCTACACCACCATCTGTGTAAACATGGAAATACCTACAGCGCTATCTGTATAAACATGGAAATAACTACACCGCCATCTGCATGTCCTTGGAAATATCTACGCCGCCATCTGAATAAACATGGAAATAACTACACCGCCATCTGTGTATACATGGAAATATCAACACCGCCATCTGTACAAACATGGAAATATCTACACCGCTATCTCTATAGACATGCAAATATCTGCACCGCCATCTGTAAAAACATGGAAATACCTATACAGTCATCTGTATAAACATGGAAATATCTACAATGCCATCTGTAGAAAGATGGAAATATCTACACCGCAATCTGTGTAAACATGGAAATATCTACACCGATATCTGTAAAAACATGGAAATATCTACACCGCTATCTGTATAAACATGGAAATATCTACACCGCGATCTGTATAAACATGGAAATATCTACACCGCGATCTGTATAAACCTGGAAATATCTACACCGCTATCTGTATAAACATGGAAATATCTACACAGTTATCTCTATAAACATGGAAATATCTACACCGCCATCTGTATAAACATGGAAATACCTACAAAGTCATCTGTATAAACATGGAAATATCTACACAGCCCTCTGTATAAACATGGAAATATCTACACAGCCATCAGTATATACATGGAAATATCTACACCATTATCTGTATAAACAAGGAAATAACTACACCGCTATTTGTATAAACAAGGAAATATCTACACCATGATCTGTATAAACATGGAAATATCTACACCGCCATCTCTATAAACAGGGAAATATCTACACCCCTATCTGTATAAACATGGAAATATCCACACCGCTATCTCTATAAACATGGAAAAATCAACACCGCTATCTCTATGAACATGGAAATATCTTCACCGCCATCTCTATAAACTTGGAAATGTCTACACCACGATCAGTATAAACATGGAAATATCTACACCGCTATCTGTATAAACATGGAAATATCTCCACAGCTGTCTCTATAAACATCGAAATATCTACACCGCCATCTGTATAAACATGGAAATACTTACAAAGTTATCTGTATAAACATGGAAATATCTACACTGCCATCTGTATAAACATGGAAATATCTACACAGCCATGTGTACATACATGGAAATATCTACACCGCTATCTATATAAACATGGAAATAACTACACCGCTATCTGTATAAACCTGGAAATATCTACACCGCCATCTACATATCCATGGAAATATCTGCGCCGCCATCTGTATAAACATGGAAATATCTACACGGTCATCTGTGTATAGATGGAAATATCAACACCGCCATCTGTACAAACATGGAAATATCTGCAACGCTATCTGTATAAACATGGAAATATCTACACCGCGGTCTGTATAAACATGGAAATATCAACACCGCTATCGGTATAAACATGGAAATATCTACACCGCTATCTCTATAAACATGGAAATATCTACACCGTGATCTGTATAAACATGGAAATATTTACACCGCTATCTGTATAAACATGGAAACTTCCACACCGTTATCTGTATAAATATGGAAATATCTACACCGCTATCTCTATAAACTTGGAAATATCTACACCGCCATCTGTATAAACATGGAAATACCTATACAGTCATCTGTGTAAACATGGAAATATCTACACCACCATCTGTATAAACATGGAAATATCTACAATGCCATCTGTATACACATGGAAATACCTACATGGCAATCAGTGTATAGATGGAAACATCAACACCGCCATCTGTACAAACATGGAAATATCTACACTGCTATCTCTATAAACATGGAAATATCTACACTGTGGTCTGTATAAACATGGAAATATCTACACCGGTATCTGTATAAACATGGAAATATCCACACCATGATCTGTATAAACATGGAAATATATACACCACTATCTGTATAAACATGGAAATATCTGCACCGCTATCTCTATAAACATGGAAATAACTACAAAGACATCGGTATAAACATGGAAATACCTACACAGTCATGTGTAGGAACATTTAAATATCTACACTGCCATCTATATAAATATAGAAATATCTACACAGCCCTCTGTATAAATATGGAAATATCTGCATAGGCATCTGTGTAAACATGGAAATATCTGCACCACTATCTGTATAAACGTGGAAATACCTACACCGCTGTCTCTATAAACATGGAAATATGTACACCGCTATGTGTATAAACATGGAAATATCTCCACGGCTCTCTGTATAAACAGGGAAATATCTCCACCGTTATCTGTATAAACATGGAAATATCAACAGCGCCATCTATATAAACATTGAAATACCTACACTGCCATCAGTAGAAACATGGAAATATCTACACAGTCATCTGAATAAACATGGAAATATCTACACCACCATCTGTATAAACATGGAAATAGCTACAATACCATCTGTATACACATGGAAATATCTACAAAGACATCTGTATAAATATGGAAATATCTACACGGCCATCTGTATAAACATGGAAATATCTACACTGCCATCTGTAGAAAGATGGAAATATCTACACCGCTATCCCTATAAATATGGAAATATCTACACCGCCATCTCTATGAACATGAAAATATCTACACTGCCATCTCCATAAAGATGGAAGTATCTACTCCGCCATGTGTATAAACACGGAAATATCTACACCACCATCTGTGTAAACATGGAAATACCTACAGCGCTATCTGTATAAACATGGAAATAACTACACCGCCATCTGCATGTCCTTGGAAATATCTACGCCGCCATCTGAATAAACATGGAAATAACTACACCGCCATCTGTGTATAGATGGAAATATCAACACCGCCATCTGTACAAACATGGAAATATCTACACCGCTATCTCTATAGACATGCAAATATCTGCACAGCCATCTGTAAAAACATGGAAATACCTATACAGTCATCTGTATAAACATGGAAATATCTACAATGCCATCTGTAGAAAGATGGAAATATCTACACCGCAATCTCTGTAAACATGGAAATATCTACACCGATATCTGTAAATACATGGAAATATCTACACCGCTATCTGTATAAACATGGAAATATCTACACCGCGATCTGTATAAACATGGAAATATCTACACCGCGATCTGTATAAACCTGGAAATATCTACACCGCTATCTGTATAAATATGGAAATATCTACACAGTTATCTCTATAAACATGGAAATATCTACACCGCCATCTGTATAAACATGGAAATACCTACAAAGTCATCTGTATAAACATGGAAATATCTACACAGCCCTCTGTATAAACATGGAAATATCTACACAGCCATCAGTATATACATGGAAATATCTACACCATTATCTGTATAAACATGGAAATAACTACACCGCTATTTGTATAAACAAGGAAATATCTACACCATGATCTGTATAAACATGGAAATATCTACACCGCCATCTCTATAAACAGGGAAATATCTAAACCCCTATCTGTATAAACATGGAAATATCCACACCGCTATCTCTATAAACATGGAAAAATCAACACCGCTATCTCTATGAACATGGAAATATCTACACCGCCATCTCTATAAACTTGGAAATGTCTACACCACGATCAGTATAAACATGGAAATATCTACACCGCTATCTGTATAAACATGGAAATATCTCCACAGCTGTCTCTATAAACATCGAAATATCTACACCGCCATCTGTATAAACATGGAAATACTTACAAAGTTATCTGTATAAACATGGAAATATCTACACCGCCATCTGTATAAACATGGAAATATCTACACAGCCATGTGTACATACATGGAAATATCTACACCGCTATCTATATAAACATGGAAATAACTACACCTCTATCTGTATAAACATGGAAATATCTACACCGCCATGTACATATCCATGGAAATATCTGCACCGCCATCTGTATAAACATGGAAATATCTACACGGTCATCTGTGTATAGATGGAAATATCAACACCGCCATCTGTACAAACATGGAAATATCTGCACCGCTATCTGTATAAACAGGGAAATATCCACACCGCGGTCTGTATAAACATGGAAATATCAACACCGCTATCGGTATAAACATGGAAATATCTACACCGCTATCTCTATAAACATGGAAATATCTACACCGTGATCTGTATAAACATGGAAACATTTACACCGCTATCTGTATAAACATGGAAACTTCCACACCGTTATCTGTATAAATATGGAAATATCTACACCGCTATCTCTATAAACTTGGAAATATCTACACCGCCATCTGTATAAACATGGAAATACCTATACAGTCATCTGTGTAAACATGGAAATATCTACACCACCATCTGTATAAACATGGAAATATGTACAATGCCATCTGTATACACATGGAAATACCTACACGGCAATCAGTGTATAGATGGAAACATCAGCACCGCCATGTGTACAAACATGGAAATATCTACACTGCTATCTCTATAAACATGGAAATATCTACACTGTGGTCTGTATAAACATGGAAATATCTACACCGGTATCTGTATAAACATGGAAATATCCACACCATGATCTGTATAAACATGGAAATATATACACCGCTATCTGTATAAACATGGAAATATCTGCACCGCTATCTCTATAAACATGGAAATAACGACAAAGACATCGGTATAAACATGGAAATACCTACACAGTCATGTGTAGGAACATTTAAATATCTACACTGCCATCTGTATAAATATAGAAATATCTACACAGCCCTCTGTATAAATATGGAAATATCTGCATAGGCATCGGTGTAAACATGGAAATATGTGCACCGCTATCTGTATAAACGTGGAAATACCTACACCGCTGTCTCTATAAACATGGAAATATGTACACCGCTATGTGTATAAACATGGAAATATCTCCACGGCTCTCTGTATAAACATGGAAATATCTCCACCGTTATCTGTATAAACATGGAAATATCAACAGCGCCATCTATATAAACATTGAAATACCTACACTGCCATCTGTAGAAACATGGAAATATCTACACAGTCATCTGAATAAACATGGAAATATCTACACCACCATCTGTATAAACATGGAAATAGCTACAATACCATCTGTATACACATGGAAATATCTACACAGACATCTGTATAAATATGGAAATATCTACACGGCCATCTGTATAAACATGGAAATATCTACACTGCCATCTGTAGAAAGATGGAAATATCTACACCGCTATCTCTATAAATATGGAAATATCTACACCGCCATCTCTATGAACATGAAAATATCTACACTGCCATCTCCATAAAGATGGAAGTATCTACTCCGCCATGTGTATAAACACGGAAATATCTACACCACCATCTGTGTAAACATGGAAATACCTACACCGCTATCTGTATAAACATGGAAATAACTACACCGCCATCTGCATGTCCTTGGAAATATCTACGCCGCCATCTGAATAAACATGGAAATAACTACACCGCCATCTGTGTATAGATGGAAATATCAACACCGCCATCTGTACAAACATGGAAATATCTACACCGCTATCTCTATAGACATGCAAATATCTGCACCGCCATCTGTAAAAACATGGAAATACCTATACAGTCATCTGTATAAACATGGAAATATCTACAATGCCATCTGTAGAAAGATGGAAATATCTACACCGCAATCTGTGTAAACATGGAAATATCTACACCGATATCTGTAAAAACATGGAAATATCTACACCGCTATCTGTATAAACATGGAAATATCTACACCGCGATCTGTATAAACATGGAAATATCTACACCGCGATCTGTATAAACATGGAAATATCTACACCGCTATCTGTATAAACATGGAAATATCTACACAGTTATCTCTATAAACATGGAAATATCTACACCGCCATCTGTATAAACATGGAAATACCTACAAAGTCATCTGTATAAACATGGAAATATCTACACAGCCCTCTGTATAAACATGGAAATATCTACACAGCCAGCAGTATATACATGGAAATATCTACACCATTATCTGTATAAACATGGAAATAACTACACCGCTATTTGTATAAACAAGGAAATATCTACACCATGATCTGTATAAACATGGAAATATCTACACCGCCATCTCTATAAACACGGAAATATCTACACCCCTATCTGTATAAACATGGAAATATCCACACCGCTATCTCTATAAACATGGAAAAATCAACACCGCTATCTCTATGAACATGGAAATATCTACACCGCCATCTCTATAAACTTGGAAATGTCTACACCACGATCAGTATAAACATGGAAATATCTACACCGCTATCTGTATAAACATGGAAATATCTCCACAGCTGTCTCTATAAACATCGAAATATCTACACCGCCATCTGTATAAACATGGAAATACTTACAAAGTTATCTGTATAAACATGGAAATATCTACACTGCCATCTGTATAAACATGGAAATATCTACACAGCCATGTGTACATACATGGAAATATCTACACCGCTATCTATATAAACATGGAAATAACTACACCGCTATCTGTATAAACCTGGAAATATCTACACCGCCATCTACATATCCATGGAAATATCTGCGCCGCCATCTGTATAAACATGGAAATATCTACACGGTCATCTGTGTATAGATGGAAATATCAACACCGCCATCTGTACAAACATGGAAATATCTGCAACGCTATCTGTATAAACATGGAAATATCTACACCGCGGTCTGTATAAACATGGAAATATCAACACCGCTATCGGTATAAACATGGAAATATCTACACCGCTATCTCTATAAACATGGAAATATCTACACCGTGATCTGTATAAACATGGAAATATTTACACCGCTATCTGTATAAACATGGAAACTTCCACACCGTTATCTGTATAAATATGGAAATATCTACACCGCTATCTCTATAAACTTGGAAATATCTACACCGCCATCTGTATAAACATGGAAATACCTATACAGTCATCTGTGTAAACATGGAAATATCTACACCACCATCTGTATAAACATGGAAATATCTACAATGCCATCTGTATACACATGGAAATACCTACATGGCAATCAGTGTATAGATGGAAACATCAACACCGCCATCTGTACAAACATGGAAATATCTACACTGCTATCTCTATAAACATGGAAATATCTACACTGTGGTCTGTATAAACATGGAAATATCTACACCGGTATCTGTATAAACATGGAAATATCCACACCATGATCTGTATAAACATGGAAATATATACACCACTATCTGTATAAACATGGAAATATCTGCACCGCTATCTCTATAAACATGGAAATAACTACAAAGACATCGGTATAAACATGGAAATACCTACACAGTCATGTGTAGGAACATTTAAATATCTACACTGCCATCTATATAAATATAGAAATATCTACACAGCCCTCTGTATAAATATGGAAATATCTGCATAGGCATCTGTGTAAACATGGAAATATCTGCACCACTATCTGTATAAACGTGGAAATACCTACACCGCTGTCTCTATAAACATGGAAATATGTACACCGCTATGTGTATAAACATGGAAATATCTCCACGGCTCTCTGTATAAACAGGGAAATATCTCCACCGTTATCTGTATAAACATGGAAATATCAACAGCGCCATCTATATAAACATTGAAATACCTACACTGCCATCAGTAGAAACATGGAAATATCTACACAGTCATCTGAATAAACATGGAAATATCTACACCACCATCTGTATAAACATGGAAATAGCTACAATACCATCTGTATACACATGGAAATATCTACAAAGACATCTGTATAAATATGGAAATATCTACACGGCCATCTGTATAAACATGGAAATATCTACACTGCCATCTGTAGAAAGATGGAAATATCTACACCGCTATCTCTATAAATATGGAAATATCTACACCGCCATCTCTATGAACATGAAAATATCTACACTGCCATCTCCATAAAGATGGAAGTATCTACTCCGCCATGTGTATAAACACGGAAATATCTACACCACCATCTGTGTAAACATGGAAATACCTACAGCGCTATCTGTATAAACATGGAAATAACTACACCGCCATCTGCATGTCCTTGGAAATATCTACGCCGCCATCTGAATAAACATGGAAATAACTACACCGCCATCTGTGTATAGATGGAAATATCAACACCGCCATCTGTACAAACATGGAAATATCTACACCGCTATCTCTATAGACATGCAAATATCTGCACAGCCATCTGTAAAAACATGGAAATACCTATACAGTCATCTGTATAAACATGGAAATATCTACAATGCCATCTGTAGAAAGATGGAAATATCTACACCGCAATCTGTGTAAACATGGAAATATCTACACCGATATCTGTAAATACATGGAAATATCTACACCGCTATCTGTATAAACATGGAAATATCTACACCGCGATCTGTATAAACATGGAAATATCTACACCGCGATCTGTATAAACCTGGAAATATCTACACCGCTATCTGTATAAATATGGAAATATCTACACAGTTATCTCTATAAACATGGAAATATCTACACCGCCATCTGTATAAACATGGAAATACCTACAAAGTCATCTGTATAAACATGGAAATATCTACACAGCCCTCTGTATAAACATGGAAATATCTACACAGCCATCAGTATATACATGGAAATATCTACACCATTATCTGTATAAACATGGAAATAACTACACCGCTATTTGTATAAACAAGGAAATATCTACACCATGATCTGTATAAACATGGAAATATCTACACCGCCATCTCTATAAACAGGGAAATATCTAAACCCCTATCTGTATAAACATGGAAATATCCACACCGCTATCTCTATAAACATGGAAAAATCAACACCGCTATCTCTATGAACATGGAAATATCTACACCGCCATCTCTATAAACTTGGAAATGTCTACACCACGATCAGTATAAACATGGAAATATCTACACCGCTATCTGTATAAACATGGAAATATCTCCACAGCTGTCTCTATAAACATCGAAATATCTACACCGCCATCTGTATAAACATGGAAATACTTACAAAGTTATCTGTATAAACATGGAAATATCTACACCGCCATCTGTATAAACATGGAAATATCTACACAGCCATGTGTACATACATGGAAATATCTACACCGCTATCTATATAAACATGGAAATAACTACACCTCTATCTGTATAAACATGGAAATATCTACACCGCCATGTACATATCCATGGAAATATCTGCACCGCCATCTGTATAAACATGGAAATATCTACACGGTCATCTGTGTATAGATGGAAATATCAACACCGCCATCTGTACAAACATGGAAATATCTGCACCGCTATCTGTATAAACAGGGAAATATCCACACCGCGGTCTGTATAAACATGGAAATATCAACACCGCTATCGGTATAAACATGGAAATATCTACACCGCTATCTCTATAAACATGGAAATATCTACACCGTGATCTGTATAAACATGGAAACATTTACACCGCTATCTGTATAAACATGGAAACTTCCACACCGTTATCTGTATAAATATGGAAATATCTACACCGCTATCTCTATAAACTTGGAAATATCTACACCGCCATCTGTATAAACATGGAAATACCTATACAGTCATCTGTGTAAACATGGAAATATCTACACCACCATCTGTATAAACATGGAAATATGTACAATGCCATCTGTATACACATGGAAATACCTACACGGCAATCAGTGTATAGATGGAAACATCAGCACCGCCATGTGTACAAACATGGAAATATCTACACTGCTATCTCTATAAACATGGAAATATCTACACTGTGGTCTGTATAAACATGGAAATATCTACACCGGTATCTGTATAAACATGGAAATATCCACACCATGATCTGTATAAACATGGAAATATATACACCGCTATCTGTATAAACATGGAAATATCTGCACCGCTATCTCTATAAACATGGAAATAACGACAAAGACATCGGTATAAACATGGAAATACCTACACAGTCATGTGTAGGAACATTTAAATATCTACACTGCCATCTGTATAAATATAGAAATATCTACACAGCCCTCTGTATAAATATGGAAATATCTGCATAGGCATCGGTGTAAACATGGAAATATCTGCACCGCTATCTGTATAAACGTGGAAATACCTACACCGCTGTCTCTATAAACATGGAAATATGTACACCGCTATGTGTATAAACATGGAAATATCTCCACGGCTCTCTGTATAAACATGGAAATATCTCCACCGTTATCTGTATAAACATGGAAATATCAACAGCGCCATCTATATAAACATTGAAATACCTACACTGCCATCTGTAGAAACATGGAAATATCTACACAGTCATCTGAATAAACATGGAAATATCTACACCACCATCTGTATAAACATGGAAATAGCTACAATACCATCTGTATACACTTGGAAATATCTACACAGACATCTGTATAAATATGGAAATATCTACACGGCCATCTGTATAAACATGGAAATATCTACACTGCCATCTGTAGAAAGATGGAAATATCTACACCGCTATCTCTATAAATATGGAAATATCTACACCGCCATCTCTATGAACATGAAAATATCTACACTGCCATCTCCATAAAGATGGAAGTATCTACTCCGCCATGTGTATAAACACGGAAATATCTACACCACCATCTGTGTAAACATGGAAATACCTACACCGCTATCTGTATAAACATGGAAATAACTACACCGCCATCTGCATGTCCTTGGAAATATCTACGCCGCCATCTGAATAAACATGGAAATAACTACACCGCCATCTGTGTATAGATGGAAATATCAACACCGCCATCTGTACAAACATGGAAATATCTACACCGCTATCTCTATAGACATGCAAATATCTGCACCGCCATCTGTAAAAACATGGAAATACCTATACAGTCATCTGTATAAACATGGAAATATCTACAATGCCATCTGTAGAAAGATGGAAATATCTACACCGCAATCTGTGTAAACATGGAAATATCTACACCGATATCTGTAAAAACATGGAAATATCTACACCGCTATCTGTATAAACATGGAAATATCTACACCGCGATCTGTATAAACATGGAAATATCTACACCGCGATCTGTATAAACATGGAAATATCTACACCGCTATCTGTATAAACATGGAAATATCTACACAGTTATCTCTATAAACATGGAAATATCTACACCGCCATCTGTATAAACATGGAAATACCTACAAAGTCATCTGTATAAACATGGAAATATCTACACAGCCCTCTGTATAAACATGGAAATATCTACACAGCCAGCAGTATATACATGGAAATATCTACACCATTATCTGTATAAACATGGAAATAACTACACCGCTATTTGTATAAACAAGGAAATATCTACACCATGATCTGTATAAACATGGAAATATCTACACCGCCATCTCTATAAACACGGAAATATCTACACCCCTATCTGTATAAACATGGAAATATCCACACCGCTATCTCTATAAACATGGAAAAATCAACACCGCTATCTCTATGAACATGGAAATATCTACACCGCCATCTCTATAAACTTGGAAATGTCTACACCACGATCAGTATAAACATGGAAATATCTACACCGCTATCTGTATAAACATGGAAATATCTCCACAGCTGTCTCTATAAACATGGAAATATCTACACCGCTATCTGTATAAACATGGAAATATCTACACCGCGATCTGTATAAACATGGAAATATCTACACCGCTATCTATATAAACATGGAAATGACTACAACGCTATCTGTATGAACATGGAAATATCTACAACGCCATCTACATATCCACGGAAATATCTGCGCCGCCATCTGTATAAACATGGAAATATCTACAGGGTCATCTGTGTATAGATGGAAATATCAACACCGCCATCTGTACAAACATGGAAATATCTGCACCGCTATCTGTATAAACATGGAAATATCTACACCGCGGTCTGTATAAACATGGAAATATCAACACCGCTATCGGTATAGACATGGAAATATCTACACCGCTATCCCTATAAACATGGAAATATCTACACCGTGATCTGTATAAACATGGAAATATTTACACCGCTATCTGTATAAGCATGGAAACTTCTACACCATTATCTGTATAAATATGGAAATATCTACACCGCTATCTCTATAAACTTGGAAATATCTACACCGCCATCTGTATAAACGTGGAAATACCTATACAGTCATCTGTGTAAACATGGAAATATCTACAACACCAACTGTATAAGCATGGAAATATCTACAATGCCATCTGTATACACATGGAAATACCTACACGGCAATCAGTGTATAGATGGAAACTTCAACACCGCCATCTGTACAAACATGGAAATATCTACACTGCTATCTCTATAAACATGGAAATATCTACACTGTGGTCTGTATAAACACGGAAATATGTACACCGGTATCTGTATAAACATGGAAATATCCACACCACGATCTGTATAAACATGGAAATATATACACCGCTATCTGTATAAACATGGAAATATCTGCACCGCTATCTCTATAAACATGGAAATAACTACAAAGACATCTGTATAAACATGGAAATACCTACACAGTCATGTGTAGGAACATTTAAATATCTACAATGCCATCTGTATAAATATAGAAATATCTACACAGCCCTCTGTATAAATATGGAAATATCTGCATAGGCATCTGTGTAAACATGGAAATATCTGCACCGCTATCTGTATAAACGTGGAAATACCTACACCGCTGTCTCTATAAACATGGAAATATGTACACCGCTATGTGTATAAACATGGAAATATCTCCACTGCTCTCTGTATAAACATGGAAATATCTCCACCGTTATCTGTATAAACATGGAAATATCAACAGCGCCATCTATATAAACATTGAAATATCTACACTGCCATCTGTAGAAACATGGAAATATCTACACAGTCATCTGAATAAACATGGAAATAACTACACTGCTATCTCTATAAATATGGAAATATCTACACCGCCATCTCTATGAACATGAAAATACCTACACTGCCATCTCCATAAAGATGGAAGTATCTACTCCGCCATGTGTATAAACACGGAAATATCTACACCACCATCTGTGTAAACATGGAAATATCCACACCGCTATCTCTATAAACATGTAAAAATCAACACCACTATCTCTATGAACATGGAAATATCTACACCGCCATCTCTATAAACATGGAAATGTCTACACCACGATCATTATAAACATGGAAATATCTACACCGCTATCTGTATAAACATGGAAATATCTCCACTGCTATCTCTATAAACATCGAAATATCTACACCGCCGTCTGTATAAACATGGAAATACTTACAAAGTTATCTGTATAAACATGGAAATATCTACACCGCCATCTGTATAAACATGGAAATATCTACACAGCCATGTGTACATACATGGAAATATCTACACCGCTATCTATATAAACATGGAAATAACTGCACCGCTATCTGTATAAACATGGAAATATCTACACGGTCATCTGTGTATAGATGGAAATATCAACACCGCCATCTGTACAAACATGGAAATATCTGCACCGCTATCTGTATAAACATGGAAATATCTACACCGTGGTCTGTATAAACATGGCAATATCAACACCGCTATCGGTATAAACATGGAAATATCTACACCGCTATCTGTATAAACATGGAAATATCTACACCGTGATCTGTATAAACATGGAAATATTTACACCGCTATCTGTATAAACATGGAAACTTCTACACCGTTATCTGTATAAATATGGAAATATCTACACCGCTATCTCAATAAACTTGGATATATCTACACCACCATCTGTATAAACATGGAAATACCTATACAGTCATCTGTGTAAACATGGAAGTATCTACACAACCATCTGTATAAACATGGAAATATCTACAATGCCATCTGTATACACATGGAAATACCTACACGGCAATCAGTGTATAGATGAAAACATCAACACCGCCATCTGTACAAACATGGAAATATCTACACTTCTATCTCTATAAACATGGAAATATCTACACTGCGGTGTCTATAAACATGGATATATCTACACCATGATCTGTATAAACATGGAAATATATACACCGCTATCTGTATAAACATGGAAATATCTGCACCGCTATCTCTATAAACATGGAAATAACTACAAAGACATCTGTATAAACTTGGAAATACTTACACAGTCATGTGTAGGAACATTTAAATATCTACACTGCCATCTGTATAAATATAGAAATATCTACACAGCCCTCTGTATAAATATGGAAATATCTGCATAGGCATCTGTGTAAACATGGAAATATCTGCACCGCTATCTGTATAAACATGGAAATACCTACACCGCTGTCTCTATAAACATGGAAATATGTACACCGCTATGTGTATAAACATGGAAATATCTCCACTGCTCTCTGTAAAAACATGGAAATATCTCCACCGTTATCTGTATAAACATGGAAATATCAACAGCGCCATCTATATAAACATTGAAATATCTACACTGCCATGTGTAAAAACATGGAAATATCTACACAGTCATCTGAATAAACATGGAAATATCTACACCACCATCTGTATAAACATGGAAATAGCTACAATACCATCTGTATACACATGGAAATATCTACACAGACATCTGTATAAATATGGAAATATCTACACGGCCATCTGTATAAACATGGAAATATCAACACTGCCATCTGTAGAAAGATGGAAATATCTACACCGCTATCTCTATAAATATGGAAATATCTACACCGCCATCTCTATGAACATGAAAATACCTACACTGCCATCTCCATAAAGATGGAAGTATCTACTCCGCCATGTGTATAAACACGGAAATATCTACACCACCATCTGTGTAAACATGGAAATACCTACACCGCTATCTGTATAAACATTTAAATAACTACACCGCCATTTGCATGTCCTTGGAAATATCTACGCCGCCATCTGAATAAACATGGAAATATCTACACGGCCATCTGTGTATAGATG
Source organism: Pan troglodytes (assembly GCF_028858775.2). Classification (NCBI taxonomy): domain Eukaryota; kingdom Metazoa; phylum Chordata; class Mammalia; order Primates; family Hominidae; genus Pan; species Pan troglodytes. The sequence goes on from NC_072411.2 coordinate 1,809,844, forward strand.
GAAATATCAACACCGCCATCTGTACAAACATGGAAATATCTGCACCGCTATCTCTATAGACATGGAAATATCTTCACCGCCATCTGTAAAAACATGGAAATACCTATACAGTCATCTGTATAAACATGGAAATATCTACAATGCCATCTGTAGAAAGATGGAAATATCTACACCGCAATCTGTGTAAACATGGCAATATCTACACCAATATCTGTAAAAACATGGAAATATCTACACCACTATCTGTATAAACATGGAAATATCTACACAGTTATCTCTATAAACATGGAAATATCTACACCGCCATCTGTATAAACATGGAAATACCTACAAAGTCATCTGTATAAACATGGAAATATCTACACAGCCCTCTGTATAAACATGGAAGTATCTACACAGCCATCTGTATATACATGGAAATTTCTACACCACTATCTGTATAAACATGGAAATAACTACACCGCTATTTGTATAAACAAGGAAATATCTACACCGTGATCTGTATAAACATGGAAATATCTACACCGCCATCTCTATAAACAGGGAAATATCTACACCCCTATCTGTATAAACATGGAAATATCCACACCGCTATCTCTATAAACATGGAAAAATCAACACCGCTATCTCTATGAACATGGAAATATCTACACCGCCATCTCTATAAACATGGAAATGTCTACACCACCATCAGTATAAACATGGAAATATCTGCACCGCTAACTGTATAAACATGGAAATATCTGCACTGCTATCTCTATAAACATCGAAATATCTACACCGCCATCTGTATAAACATGGAAATACTTACAAAGTTATCTGTACAAACATGGAAATATCTACACCGCCATCTGTATAAACATGGAAATATCTACACAGCCATGTGTACATACATGGAAATATCTACACCGCTATCTATATAAACATGGAAATGACTACAACGCTATCTGTATGAACATGGAAATATCTACAACGCCATCTACATATCCACGGAAATATCTGCGCCGCCATCTGTATAAACATGGAAATATCTACAGGGTCATCTGTGTATAGATGGAAATATCAACACCGCCATCTGTACAAACATGGAAATATCTGCACCGCTATCTGTATAAACATGGAAATATCTACACCGCGGTCTGTATAAACATGGAAATATCAACACCGCTATCGGTATAGACATGGAAATATCTACACCGCTATCCCTATAAACATGGAAATATCTACACCGTGATCTGTATAAACATGGAAATATTTACACCGCTATCTGTATAAGCATGGAAACTTCTACACCATTATCTGTATAAATATGGAAATATCTACACCGCTATCTCTATAAACTTGGAAATATCTACACCGCCATCTGTATAAACGTGGAAATACCTATACAGTCATCTGTGTAAACATGGAAATATCTACAACACCAACTGTATAAGCATGGAAATATCTACAATGCCATCTGTATACACATGGAAATACCTACACGGCAATCAGTGTATAGATGGAAACTTCAACACCGCCATCTGTACAAACATGGAAATATCTACACTGCTATCTCTATAAACATGGAAATATCTACACTGTGGTCTGTATAAACACGGAAATATGTACACCGGTATCTGTATAAACATGGAAATATCCACACCACGATCTGTATAAACATGGAAATATATACACCGCTATCTGTATAAACATGGAAATATCTGCACCGCTATCTCTATAAACATGGAAATAACTACAAAGACATCTGTATAAACATGGAAATACCTACACAGTCATGTGTAGGAACATTTAAATATCTACACTGCCATCTGTATAAATATAGAAATATCTACACAGCCCTCTGTATAAATATGGAAATATCTGCATAGGCATCTGTGTAAACATGGAAATATCTGCACCGCTATCTGTATAAACGTGGAAATACCTACACCGCTGTCTCTATAAACATGGAAATATGTACACCGCTATGTGTATAAACATGGAAATATCTCCACTGCTCTCTGTATAAACATGGAAATATCTCCACCGTTATCTGTATAAACATGGAAATATCAACAGCGCCATCTATATAAACATTGAAATATCTACACTGCCATCTGTAGAAACATGGAAATATCTACACAGTCATCTGAATAAACATGGAAATAACTACACTGCTATCTCTATAAATATGGAAATATCTACACCGCCATCTCTATGAACATGAAAATACCTACACTGCCATCTCCATAAAGATGGAAGTATCTACTCCGCCATGTGTATAAACACGGAAATATCTACACCACCATCTGTGTAAACATGGAAATACCTACACCGCTATCTGTATAAACATGGAAATATCTACACTGCGGTCTGTATAAACATGGAAATATTTACACCGCTATCTGTATAAACATGGAAATATTTAAACCGCTATCTGTATAAACATGGAAATATTTACACTGCTATTGGTATAAACATGGAAATATCTACACTGCCATCTGTATAAACATGGAAATATCTACACTGCTATCTCTATAAAATTGGAAATATCTACAATGCCATCTGTAAAAACATGGAAATACCTATACAGTCATCTGTATAAACATGGAAATATCTACACCACCATCTGAATAAACATGGAAATAACTACAATGCCGTCTGTATCAACTTGGAAATACCTACACGGCAATCTGTGTATAGATGGAAACATCAACACCGCCATCTATACAAACATGGAAATATCTACACCGCTATCTGTATAAACATGGAAATATCTACACTGCAGTCTGTATAAACATGGAAATATTTACACCGCTATCTGTATAAACATGGAAATACCTACACCACTATGTCTATAAATATGGAAATATCTACAAAGCCATCTGTATAAACATGGAAATACCACAACAGTCATGTGTAGGAACATGGAAATATCTACACCGCGATCTGTATAAACATGGAAATATCTACACCGCGATCTGTATAAACATGGAAATATCTACACTGCTATCTGTATAAACATGGAAATATCTACACCGCTATCTGTATAAACATGGAAATATCTACACAGCTATCTCTATAAACATGGAAATATCTACACCGCAATCTGTATAAACATGGAAATACCTACAAAGTCATCTGTATAAACATGGAAATATCTACACAGCCATCTGTATAAACATGGAAATATGTACACAGCCGTCTGTATATACATGGAAATATCTACACCGCTATCTGTATAAACATGGAAATAAATACACCACTATTTGTATAAACAAGGAAATATCTGCACCACCATCTCGTTAAACATGGAAATATCTACACAGACATCTGTTTATACATGGAAATATCTACACCGCTATGTGTATAAACATGGAAATATCTGCACTGCCATCTGTAAAAACTTGGAAATACCAATACAGTCATCTGAATAAACATGGAAATATATATGATGCCATCTGTATACACATGGAAATATCTACACAGCCATCTATATAAACATTTAAATATCTACACTGCTATCTCTATAAACATGGAAATATCTACACCGCCATCTCTGTAAACATGAAAATATCTACACTGCCATCTCCATAAACATGGAAATAACTACTCCGCCATCTGTATAAACATGGAAACATCTACACCGCCATCTGTATAAACATGGAAATACCTGCAACACTATCTGTATAAACACGGAAATATCTCCACCGCTATCTGTATAAACATGGAAATATCTACATGGCTATCTTTATAAACATGGAAATATCTACCACGCTATCTGTATATACATGGAAATATCTGCAACACTATCTGTATAAACATGGAAATATCTACACCGCTATCTGTATAAACATGGAAATATCTACACCACGATCTGTTTAAACATGGAAATACCTTCACCGCTATCTGTATAGACATGGAAACACCTGCACCGCTATCTGCGTAAACATGGAAATATCAACACCGCTATCTGTATAAACCTGGAAATATCTACAACGCTATCTGTGTAAACATGGAAATACCTAAACAGCTATCTGTGTAAACATGGCAATATCTACACCACTATCTCTGTAAAGATGGAAATATCTACACCGCAATCTGTGCAAAGATGGAAATATCTACAACGCTATCTCTATTAACATGGAATTATATGCATCGCTCTCTGTATGAACATGGAAATATCTACACCGCTATATGTATAATCATGGAAATATCTACAATGCTATCTCTGTAAATATGGAAATACCTACACCGTCATCTGTATAAAGATGGAAATATCTACACCGCGAACTGTATAAACATGGAAATATCTACACCGCTATCTGTATAAACATGGAAATAGCAACACCACTATCTGTATAAAAATGGAAATATCTACACGGCTATCTGTATAAACATGGAAATATCTACACTACTATCTCTATAAACATGGAAGTACCTACACCGCCATCTCTATAAACATGGAAATATCTACACCGCTATCTCTATAAACTTAGAAATCTGTACACTGCCATCTCTATAAACATGAAAATAACTACACCGCCATCAGCATAAACATGGAAACAACTACACTGCCGTCTGTATAAATATTGAATTATCTACACCGCCATCTCTATAAACATAGAAATATCTACACTGCCATCTGTAGAAAGTTGGAGATATCTTCACCGAGATCTGCATAAACATGGAAATATCTACACCTCTACCTGTATAAACATGGAAATATCTACACCGCTATCTGCATAAACATGGAAACACCTACACTGCCATCTGTATAAACATGGAAATACCTCCACTGCGAGCAGAATAAACATGGAAATGTCTACACCGCTATGCGTATAAACATGGAAATATCAACAAGACTATCTGTATAAGCATGGAAATATCTACACCGCTATCTTAATAAACATGGAAATATCTACACCACTATCTTTATAAACATGGAAATACCTACACCACCATCTCTATAAACATGGAATTATCAACACCGCTATCTCTATAAACATAGAAATATCTACACCGCCACGTCTATAAACATGGAAATATCTACACCGCCGTCTGCATAAACATGGAAATATCTACACTGCGTTCTGTATAAAAATGGAAATATCTACACCTCTACCTGTATAAACATGCAAATATCTACACCGCTATCTGTATAAACTTGGAAATATCTACACCGCCATCTGTATAAAGAGGGAAATATCTCCACGGCCATCTGTATAAACATGGAAATGTCTCCACCGCTATCTGTATAAACATGGAAATATCTACAACGCTATCTGTATAAACATGGAAATATTTACAACACTATCTGTGTAAACATGGAAATATCTACACAGCTATCTGTGTAAACATGGAAATATGTACACCGCTATCTGTGTAAAGATGTAAATATCTACACCGCATTCTGTGCAAATATGGAATTATCTACACCACCGTCTCTGTAAACATAGAGATATCTACAGCGCTATCTGTATAAACATGGAAATATCTACACCACTATCTGTATAAACATAGAAATATCTACACCATTGTCAGTATAAACATGGAAATATCTACACCACCATCTGTATAAACATGGAAATACCTACACCGCCTTCTGAATAAACATGGAAATATCTACACTGCTATCTGTATAAATATGGAAATATCTACACCGCTATTTCCATAAACATGGAAATATCTACACCACGATCTGTATAAACATGGAAATCTCTCCACCGCTATCTGTATAAACATGGAAACATCTACACCGTTATGTGTAGAAACATGGAAATATCTACACCGCTGTCTGTATAAACATGGAAAAATCTACAACACTATCTGTGTAAACATAGAAATAGCTAAACAGCTATCTGTGTAAACATGGAAATATCTACACCGCTATCTGTATAAACATGGAAACATATACACCACAATCTGTATAAAATTGGAAATATCTACACCGCCATCTGTATAACCATGGAAATATCAACACCGTTATCTGTATAAACATGGAAACATATACACCACGTTCTGAATAAAATTGGAAATATCTACACTGCCATCTGTATAAACATGAAAATATCTGCACCGACCTCTGTATAAACATAGAAATATCTATACTGCCATGTGTATAAACATGGAAATAGATACACAGTTATCTGTATAAACATAGAAACATCAACACCACTATCTGTGTAAACATGGAAATATCTACACTGCTATCTTTGTAAACATGGAAATATCTACACCGCTATCTGTATAAACATGGAAACATATACACCACAATCTGTATAAAATTGGAAATATCTACACCGCCATCTGTATAACCATGGAAATATCTACACCGTTATCTGTATAAACATGGAAACATATACACCACGTTCTGTATAAAATTGGAAATATCTACACTGCCATCTGTATAAACATGAAAATATCTGCACCGACCTCTGTATAAACATAGAAATATCTATACTGCCATGTGTATAAACATGGAAATAGATACACAGTTATCTGTATAAACATGGAAACATCAACACCACTATCTGTGTAAACATGGAAATATCTACACTGCTATCTTTGTAAACATGGAAATATCTACACCTCTGTCTTTGTAAAGATGGAAATATCCTCACCGCAATCTGTGCAAAGATGGAAATATCTAAACCGCTATCTGTGTAAACATGGTAATATCTACACCGCTGACTGCAAAAACTTGGAAATATCCACACCGCTATCTGTATAAACATGGGAATACCAACACCGTTATCTGTATAAACATTGAAATATCTACACCGCTATCAGTTTAAACATGGAAATATCTACAACGCTATCTGTGTAAACATGGAAATGTCTCCACAGATATCTGTGTAAACATGGAAATATCTACACCGCTATTTGTGTAAAGACAGAAATATCTGCACCACAATCTGTGCAAACATGGAAATATTTACACCGCTCTCTCTATAAACATGGAAATATCTGCACCGCTATCTCTATAAACATGGAAATATCTACACCGCTATCTCTGTAAACATGGAAATAACTACACCTCCATCTGTATAAACATGGAAATATCTACACAGTCATCTGTATATACATGGAAATATCTACACCACCATCTCTATAAACATGGAAATATCTTCACTGCCAGTTGTATACACATGGAAATATCTACACAGCCATCAGTATGAACTTGTAAACATCTGCACCGCTATCTGAATACACATGGAAATACCTACACCACTATCTCTATAAACATGGAAAGATCGACACTGCTATCTGTTTAAACATGGAAATATCTAGACCGCTATCTGCATAAACATGGAAATACCTACACTGCCATCTGTATAAACATGGAAATATCTACACCGCGAGCTGAATAAACATGGAAATGTCTACACTGCTATGTGTATAAACATGGAAATATCAACACCGCTATCTGTATAAACATGGAAATATCTACACTGCTATCTGTATAAACTTGGAAACATCTACACCGCCATCTGTATAAAGATGGAAATATCTCCACGGCCATCTGTATAAACATGGAAAGATCTCCACCGCTATCTGTATAAACATGGAAATATCTAAAACGCTATCTGTATAAACATGGAAATATCTACAACACTATCTGTGTAAACATGGAAATATCTACACAGCTATCTGTGTAAACATGGAAATATTTACACCGCTGTCTGTGTAAAGATGGAAATATCTACACCGCAATCTGTGCAAACATGGAAATATCTACACCGCTATCTCTGTAAACATGGAGATATCTAAACCGCTATCTCTATAAACATGGAAATATCTACACCACTATCTATATAAATGTGGAAATATCTACGCCACTATCAGTATAAACATAGAAATATCTACACCACCATCTCTATAAACATGGAAATATCTACAACACCATCTGAATAAACATGGAAATATCTACACCACTATCTGTATAAATATGGAAATATCTACACTGCTACCTCCATAAACATGGAAATATCTACAACACGATCTGTATAAACATGGAAATATCTCCACCGCTATCTGTATAAACATGGAAACATCTACACCGCCATCTCTATAAACATGAAAATGTCTACACAGCCATCTCCATAAACATGGAACAATCTACACTGCCATCTGTGGCAACATGGAAATTTCTACACCGCTATTTGTATAAACATGGAAATACCAACACCACTATCAGTATAAACATGGAAATATCTACAGCTCTATCTGTATAAACATGGAAAAATCTACACCACTATCTCTATAAACATGGAAATACCTACACCGCCATCTCTATAAACATGGAATTATCTACAACGCTATCTCTACAAACCTTTAAATATCTACACCGCCATCTCTATGAACATTTAAATATCTATACCGCCATCAGCATAAACATGGAAATAACTTCACCGCCTTCTGTATGAACATGGAATTATCAACACTGCCATCTCTATAAACATATAAATGCCTACACTGCCATCTGTAGAAAGATGGAATTATCTACACCGACATCTGCATAAACATGGAAATCTCTACACCTCTATCTGAATAAACATGGAAATATCTACACAGCTATCTGTATAAATATGGAAATATATACACCGCTATCTCTATGAACATGGAAATGTCTACACCGCTATCTTTATAAACATGGAAATATCTAAACCGCCATCTGTATATACATGGAAATAACTACACCGTCATCTGTATAAACATGGAAATACCTACACCGCTATCTGTATAAACAGATATCTACACCGCAATCTGTGCAAATATGGAATTATCTACAACACCATCTCTGTAAACATGGAGATATCTACAGCGCTATCTGTATAAACATGGAAATATCTACACCACTGTCTGTATAAACATAGAAATATCTACACCACTGTCAGTATAAACATGGAAATATCTACACCAACATCTGTATAAACATGGAAATAACTACACCGCCTTCTGAATAAACATGGAAATATCTACACCGCAATCTCTATAAATATGGAAATGTCTAAACCGCTATCTCCATAAACATGGAAATATCTACACTACGATCTGTATAAATATGGAAATATCTCCACCGCTATCTGTATAAATATGGAAACATCTACACCACTATCTTTGTAAAGATGGAAATATCTACACCGCAATCTGTGCAAAGATGGAAATATCTAAACCGCTATCTGTGTAAACATGGTAATATCTACACCACTGTCTGTATAAACATGGAAATATCCACACCGCTATCTGTATATACATGGAAATATCTACGCCGCCATCTGTAAAAACATGGAAATAACTACACCGCAATCTGTATAAACATGGAAATACCTACACAATCATCTGTATAAACATGGTGACATCTACACAGCTATCTGTATAGTCATGGAAATATCTACACCGCTATCAGTATAAACATGGAAATATCTACAACGCTGTCTGTGTAAACACGGAAATGTCTACACAGCTATCTGTGAAAACATGGAAATATCTACACCGCTATTTTTGTAAAAATGGAAATATCTGCAACGCAATCTGTGCAAACATGGAAATATTTACACCGCTATCTCTATAAACATGGAAATATCTGCACCGGTGTCTGTATAAACATGGAAATATCTTCAACGCTATCAGAGTAAACATCGAAATATCTATACCATCTGTATAAACATGGAAATATCTACACCGCCATCTGAATAAACATGGAAATATCTACACCGCTATCCATGTAAATATGGAAATATCTACACCGCTATCTCCATAAACATGGAAATATCTACACCACAATCTGTATAAACATGGAAATATCTCCACTGCTCTCTGTATAAACATGGAAACAACTACACAGCTCTCTGTATAAACATGGAAATATCTACACCGCTGTCTGTATAAACATGGAAATATCTACAACACTATCTGTGTAAACATGGAAATATCTACACCGCTATCTGTATAAACATGGAAACATATACACCACGATCTGTATAAAAATGGATGTATCTACAACGCCATCTGTATAAACATGAAAATATCTGCACCGCCATCTGTATAAACATAGAAATATCTACACTGTCATCTGTATAAACATGGAAATACCTAAACAGTTATCTGTATAAACATGGAAACATCTACACCACTATCTGTGTAAACATAGAAATATCTACACCGCAATCTGTGTAAACATGGAAATAAATTCACCGCTATGTTTGTAAAGATGGAAATATCTACACCGCAATTTGCGCAAAGATGGAAATATCTAAACCGCTATCTCTGTAAACATGGTAATATATAAACCACTGCCTGTATAAAAATGGAAATATCCACAACGCTATCTGTATATACATGGAAATATCTACGCCGCCATCTGTAAACACATGGAAATATCTACACTGCAATCTGTATAAACAAGGAAATACCTACAGATTCATCTGTATAAACATGGTGACATCTACACAGCTATCTGTATAGTCATGGAAATATCTACACCGCTATCTATATAAACATGGAAATATCTACAACGCTATCTGTGTAAACATGGAAATGTCTACACAGCTATCTGTGTAAACATGGAAATATCTACACCGCTATTTTTGTAAAGTTGGAAATATCTGCACCGCAATCTGTGCAAACATGGAAATATTTACACCGCTATCTCTAAAAACATGGAAATATCAGCACCGGTATTTCTATAAACATGGAAATACCTACACCGCTATCTCTATAAACATGGAAATATCTACACCGCCATCTCTATAAACATGGAAATATCTACACAGTCATCTGTATATACATGGAAATATCTACACCACCATCTCTATAAACATGGAAATATCTACACTGCCATGTGTATACACATGGAAATATCTACACAGCCAACAGTATAAACTTGGAAACATCTGCACCGCTATCTGAATACACATGGAAATACCTACACCGCTATCTCTATAAACGTGGAAAGATCTAAACTGCTATCTGTATAAACATGGAAATATCTACGCCGCTATCTGCATAAACATGGAAATTCCTACACTGCCATGTGTATAAACATGGAAATACCTGCACCGCGAGCTGAATAAACATGGAAATGTCTACACCGCTATGTGTATAAACATGGAAATATCAACACCACTATCTCTATAAGCATGGAAATATGTACACAGCTGTCTGAATAAACATGGAAATACCTAAAGCACCATCTCTATAAACATGGAATTATCTACACCGCTATCTCTATAAACATAGAAATATCTACACCGCCATCTCTAGAAACATGGAAATATCTACACCGCCATCTGCATAAACATGGAAATATCTACACCGCGATCTGTATAAATAAGGAAACATCTACACCGCTATCTGTATAAACATGGAAATATCTACACCGCTGTCTGTATAAACGTGGAAATATCTACAACACTATCTGTGTAAACATGGAAATATCTACACAGCTATCTGTGTCAACATGGAAATATCTACACCGCTATCTGTATAAACTTGGAAACATATACACCACGATCTGTATAAAAATGGAAATATCTACACCGCTCTCTGTATAAACATGGAAATATCTACACCGCTATCTGCATAAACATGGAAAAACCTACAATGCCATCTGTATAAACATGGAAATATCTACACCGTGAGCTGAATAAACATGGAAATGTCTACACCGCTATGTGTATAAACATGGAAATATCAACACCACTATCTGTATAAAAATGGAAATATCTACACCGCTATCTGAATAAACATGGAAATATCTACACCACTATTTCTATAAACATGGAAATACCTACACCACCATCTCTATAAACATGGAATTATCTACACCGCTATCTCTATAAACATAGAAGTATCTATATTGCCATCTCTATATATATGGAAATATCTACACCGCCATCTGCATAAACATGGAAATATCTACACCACGATCTGTATAAACATGGAAATATCTACAAATACACCTGTATTAAAATGCAAATATCTACACCGCTATCTCTATAAACATGCAAATATCTACACTGCTATCTGTATAAACTTGGAAATATCTACACCGCCATCTGTATAAAGATGGATATATCTCCACGGCCATCTGTATAACCATGGAAAGATCTCCACCGCTATCTGTATAAACATGGAAATATCTAAAACACTATCTGTATAAACATGGAAATATCTACAACACTATCTGGATAAACATGGATATATCTACACATCTATCTGTGTAAACATGGAAATGTGTACACCGCTATCTGTGTAAAGATGGAAATATCTACACCGCAATCTATGCCAATATGGAAATATCTACACCGCTATCTCTGTAAACATGGAGATATCTAAACCGCTATCTGTATAAACATGGAATTATCTACACCACTATCTGTATAAACGTGGAAATATCTACACCACTATCAGTATAAACATAGAAATATCTGCACCACCATCTGAATAAACATGGAAATATCTACACCATGTGAATAAAGATGGAAATATCTACACCTCTATCTCTATAAATATGGAAATATCTACACCGCTATCTCCATAAACATGCAAATATCTACACCACGATCTGTATAAACATGGAAATATCTCCACCGCTATCTGTATAAACATGGAAACATCTACCCCGCAATCTCTATAAACATGGAAATATCTGCACGGCAATCTGTATAAACATGGAAATATCTACACCGCCATCTCTATAAACATGAAAATGTCTACACAGCCATCTCCATAAACATGGAACAATCTACACTGCCATCTGTGGAAACATGGAAATCTCTGCACCGCTATCTGTATAAACATGGAAATACCAACACCACTATCTGTATAAACATGGAAATATCTACAACACTATCTGTGTAAACATGGAAATATCTACACCGCTATCTGTATAAACATGGAAACATATACACCACGATCTGTATAAAAATGGATGTATCTACAACGCCATCTGTATAAACATGAAAATATCTGCACCGCCATCTGTATAAACATAGAAATATCTTCACTGTCATCTGTATAAACATGGAAATACCTAAACAGTTATCTGTATAAACATGGAAACATCTACACCACTATCTGTGTAAACATAGAAATATCTACACCGCAATCTGTGTAAACATGGAAATAACTTCACCGCTATGTTTGTAAAGATGGAAATATCTACACCGCAATTTGCGCAAAGATGGAAATATCTAAACCGCTATCTCTGTAAACATGGTAATATCTAAACCACTGCCTGTATAAAAATGGAAATATCCACAACGCTATCTGTATATACATGGAAATATCTACGCCGCCATCTGTAAACACATGGAAATATCTACACTGCAATCTGTATAAACAAGGAAATACCTACAGATTCATCTGTATAAACATGGTGACATCTACACAGCTATCTGTATAGTCATGGAAATATCTACACCGCTATCAATATAAACATGGAAATATCTACAACGCTATCTGTGTAAACATGGAAATGTCTACACAGCTATCTGTGTAAACATAGAAATATCTACACCGCTATTTTTGTAAAGTTGGAAATATCTGCACCGCAATCTGTGCAAACATGGAAATATTTACACCGCTATCTCTAAAAACATGGAAATATCAGCACCGGTATTTCTATAAACATGGAAATACCTACACCGCTATCTCTATAAACATGGAAATATCTACACCGCCATCTCTATAAACATGGAAATATCTACACAGTCATCTGTATATACATGGAAATATCTACACCACCATCTCTATAAACATGGAAATATCTACAATGCCATGTGTATACACATGGAAATATCTACACAGCCAACAGTATAAACTTGGAAACATCTGCACCGCTATCTGAATACACATGGAAATACCTACACCGCTATCTCTATAAACGTGGAAAGATCTAAACTGCTATCTGTATAAACATGGAAATATCTACGCCGCTATCTGCATAAACATGGAAATTCCTACACTGCCATGTGTATAAACATGGAAATATCTGCACCGCGAGCTGAATAAACATGGAAATGTCTACACCGCTATGTGTATAAACATGGAAATATCAACACCACTATCTCTATAAGCATGGAAATATGTACACAGCTGTCTGAATAAACATGGAAATACCTAAAGCACCATCTCTATAAACATGGAATTATCTACACCGCTATCTCTATAAACATAGAAATATCTACACCGCCATCTCTAGAAACATGGAAATATCTACACCGCCATCTGCATAAACATGGAAATATCTACACCGCGATCTGTATAAATAAGGAAACATCTACACCGCTATCTGTATAAACATGGAAATATCTACACCGCTGTCTGTATAAACGTGGAAATATCTACAACACTATCTGTGTAAACATGGAAATATCTACACAGCTATCTGTGTCAACATGGAAATAGCTACACCGCTATCTGTATAAACTTGGAAACATATACACCACGATCTGTATAAAAATGGAAATATCTACACCGCTCTCTGTATAAACATGGAAATATCTACACCGCTATCTGCATAAACATGGAAAAACCTACAATGCCATCTGTATAAACATGGAAATATCTACACCGTGAGCTGAATAAACATGGAAATGTCTACACCGCTATGTGTATAAACATGGAAATATCAACACCACTATCTGTATAAAAATGGAAATATCTACACCGCTATCTGAATAAACATGGAAATATCTACACCACTATTTCTATAAACATGGAAATACCTACACCACCATCTCTATAAACATGGAATTATCTACACCGCTATCTCTATAAACATAGAAGTATCTACATTGCCATCTCTATATATATGGAAATATCTACACCGCCATCTGCATAAACATGGAAATATCTACACCACGATCTGTATAAACATGGAAATATCTACAAATACACCTGTATTAAAATGCAAATATCTACACCGCTATCTCTATAAACATGCAAATATCTTCACTGCTATCTGTATAAACTTGGAAATATCTACACCGCCATCTGTATAAAGATGGATATATCTCCACGGCCATCTGTATAACCATGGAAAGATCTCCACCGCTATCTGTATAAACATGGAAATATCTAAAACACTATCTGTATAAACATGGAAATATCTACAACACTATCTGGATAAACATGGATATATCTACACATCTATCTGTGTAAACATGGAAATGTGTACACCGCTATCTGTGTAAAGATGGAAATATCTACACCGCAATCTATGCCAATATGGAAATATCTACACCGGTATCTCTGTAAACATGGAGATATCTAAACCGCTATCTGTATAAACATGGAATTATCTACACCACTATCTGTATAAACGTGGAAATATCTACACCACTATCAGTATAAACATAGAAATATCTGCACCACCATCTGTATAAACATGGAAATATCTACACCATGTGAATAAAGATGGAAATATCTACACCTCTATCTCTATAAATATGGAAATATCTACACCGCTATCTCCATAAACATGCAAATATCTACACCACGATCTGTATAAACATGGAAATATCTCCACCGCTATCTGTATAAACATGGAAACATCTACTCCGCAATCTCTATAAACATGGAAATATCTGCACGGCAATCTGTATAAACATGGAAATATCTACACCGCCATCTCTATAAACATGAAAATGTCTACACAGCCATCTCCATAAACATGGAACAATCTACACTGCCATCTGTGGAAACATGGAAATCTCTGCACCGCTATCTGTATAAACATGGAAATACCAACACCACTATCTGTATAAACATGGAAATATCTACAGCTCTTTCTGTATAAACGTGGAAATATCTACACTACTATCTCTAAAAACATTTAAATACCTACACCGCCATCTCTATAAATATGGAATTATCTACAACGCTATCTCTACAAACCTTGAAATATCTACACCGCCATCTCTATTATCATTTAAATATTTACAGCGCCATCAGCATAAACATGCAAATAACTTCACTGCCTTCTGTATAAACATGGAATTATCAACACTGCCATCTCTATAAACATTGAAATATCTACACTGCCATCTGTAGAAAGATGGAAATATCTACACCGACATCTGCATAAACATGGAAATATCTACACCTCTATCTGTATAAACATTTAATTATCTACACAGCTATCTGAATAAATATGGAAATATCTTCACCGCTATGTCTATGAATATGGAAATGTCTACACCGCTATCTTTATAAACATGGAAATATCTAAACCGCCATCTGTATAAACATGGAAATAACTAAACCGTCATCTGTATAAACATGGAAATATCTACACCACTATATGTCTAAACATGGAAATATTTGCACTGCCATCTGTATAAACATGGAAATATCTACAAAGGCATCTCTATAAACATGGAAATATCTACACCGCTATCTGTATAAACATGGAAATATCGACACCACGATCTGTATAAACATGGAAATATCTACAACGCTATCTGTATAAACATGGAAATGTCTACACCGCAATCTGTATAAACATGGAAATATCTCCATGGGTATCTCTATAAACATGGAAATGTCTACACCACCATCGGTATAAACATGGAAATACCTACACAGTCATCTGTATAAACATGGAAATATCTACACCACTATCTTTATAAACATGGAAATATCTACACTGCCATCTGTATAAACATGGAAATATCTACAGAGCCATCTGTATAAACATGGAAATATCTACACTGCTATCTCTATGAACATGGAAATACCTACACAGCTATCTGTATAAACATGGAAATATCTACACCGCTATCTGTAGAAACATGGAAATATCTACACCACTATCTGTATAAACTTGGAAATATCTACACTTCCATCTGTATAAACATGGAAATACCTACACTGCCATCTATACACATTTAAATATCTAAACTGCCATGTGTATAAACATGGAAATATCTACACCGTTATCTCTATGAACATGGAAATTCCTACACTGCTTTCTGTACAAACATGGAAGTATCTACATGGCTATCTGTATAAACATGGAAATATCTACAACGCCATCTGTATAAACATGGAAATACATACACAGTCCTCAGTATAAACATGGAAATATCTACACCACTATCTGTATAAACGCGGAAATATCTACACCGCCATCTGTATAATCATGGAAATATCTCCACCGCTCTCTCTATAAACATGGAAATATCTACATCGCTATCTGTATAAACATGGAAATATCCCCACCGCTATCTGTATAAACATGGAAATATCTACACCGCTATATTTATAAACATGGAAATATCTACACCGCTATCTGCATAAACATGGAAAATCTACACCACTATATGTATAAACATGGAAATATCTACACCGCTATCTGTATAAATATGGAAATATCTACACCACGATCTCTATAAATATGGAAATACCTGCACCGCTGTCTGTATAAACATGGAAATATCTTCAAAACTATCTGTGTTAACATGGAAATATCTTCACCGCTATTTGTGTAAACATGAAAATATGTCCACCGCTATCTGTATAAACTTGAAAATATCTCCACCACTATCTGTATAAACATGGAAATATCAACACCGCTATCTGTATAAACATGGAAATATCTACAATGCTATCTGTGTAAACATGGAAATACCTACACAGCTATCCGTGTAAACTTGGAAATATCTACACAGCTATCTGTGTAAAGATGGAAATATCCACACCGCAATCTGTGCAAAGAAGGAAATATCTACAACGCTATCTGTGTAAACATGGAAAAATCTACACCGCTATCTGCATAAACATATAAATATCTACACCGCTATCTGAATAACGTGGAAATATCTACACCGCAATCTGAATAAACGTGGAAGTATCTACACCGCTATCTGTGTAAAAATGGAAATATCTACACAGCTATCTGTGTAAACTTGGAAATATCTACATAGCTATCTCTTTAAAGATGGAAATATCTATAGCACAATCTGTGGAAGGCTGCAAATATCTTCACCGCTATCTCTGTAAACATGGAAATAACTGCACCACTATCTGCATAAAGATGGAAATACCTACACCGCAATCTGTATAAAGATGGAAATATCTACACCGCGAGCTGTATAAACTTGGATATATCTACACCGCTCCCTGTATAAACATGGAAATACCTACAATGCTATCTGTGTAAACATGGAAATACCTACACAGCTATCTGTGTAAACTTGGAAATATCTACACAGCTATCTGTGTACAGATAGAAATATCCACACCGCAATCTGTGCAAAGATGGAAATATCTACACTGCTATCTCTGTAAACATGGAATTATCTACACCGCTATCTGCATAAACATGGAAATATCTACACCGCTATCTGTAAAACGTGGAAATATCTACACCGCTATCTCTATAAACGTGGAAATATCTACAACAATATCTGTGTAATCATGGAAATATCTACACCACTATCTGCATAAACATGGAAATATCTACCCCGCTATCTCTATAAATATTGAAATACCTACAACGCTGTCTGTATAAACATGGATATATCTACAACAATATCTGTGTAAACATGGAAATATCTACACCGCTATCTGTATAAACATGGAAATATCTACACCGCTTTCTTTATAAACATGGAAATATCTACACCGATATCTGTAAAAACATGGGAATATCTACAACAATATCTGTGTAAACATGGAAATAACTACCCAGCTATCTGTGTAAACATGGAAATATTTACACCACTATCTGTGTAAAGATGAAAATATGTACACCGCAATCTGTGGAAATATCAAAATATATACTATGCTATCTCTGTAAACATGGAAATATCTCCCCCCTTATCTGTATAAACATGGAAATATCTACACCGCTATCTGTATAAACATGGAAATATCTACAACGCTATCTGTATAAACATGGAAATATCTACACCGCTATCTGTATAAACATGGAAATATCTACACCGCTATCTGTAGAAACATGGAAATATCTACGTCGCTATCTGTATAAATATGGAAATATCTCCAGCGCTATCTCTATAAACATGAAAATATCTACACCGTTATCTTTGTAAACATGGAAATATCTACACCGCTATATGTATAAACGTGGAAATACCCACACTGCCATCTGTATAAACATGGAAATATCTACACAGCCATCTGTATAAACCTGGAAATACCTACACTGCCATCTGTATAAACATGGAAATATCTACACAGCCATCTCTATAAACATGGAAATATTTACATTGCTATCTGTATAAACATGGAAATAGCCACACCGCTATCTGCATAAACATGGAAATATATACCCCGCTTCTGTAAAAACATGGAAATATCTACACAGTCACCTCTGTAAACATGGAAATATTTACACCGCTATCTGCATAAACATGGAAATATCCCCAGCGCTATCTCAATAAACATGGAAATAACTACACCGTTATCTTTGTAAACATGGAAATATATACACCGCTACCTGTATAAATACGGAAATACCTACAACACTATCTGTGTAAACATGAGAATATCTTCACTGCTATCTTTGTAACCATGGAAATATGTACACCGCTATCTGTGTAAAGATGGAAATATCTACACCGCAATATGCGCAAATATGGAAATATCTACACCGCTATATCTATAAACATGGAAATATCTACACCGCTATCTCTGTAAACATGGAAATATGTACACCGCTATCTGTATAAACATGGAAATATCAGCACTGCTATCTGTATAAACCTGGAAATATCTACATGGCTACCTCTATAACCATGGAAATATCTACACCGCCATCTGTATAAACATGGAAATACCTACACAGTCATCTGTATAAACATGGAAAAAACTACACCACTATCTGTATAAACATGGAAATATCTACACTGCCATCTGTATAAACATGGAAATATCTACACAGCCATCTGTATAAACATGGAAATGTCTACACAGCCATCTCTATAAACATGGAAATATCTACAGAGCTATCTGTATAAACATGGAAATAGCCACACCGCTATCTGTATAAACATGGAAATATCTACACTGCCGTCTGTAAAAACATGGAAATATCTACACAGTCATCTCTAAAAACATGGAAATATCTACACCTCCATGTGTATAAACATGGAAATATCTACACCGTCACCTGTATACACATGGAATTAACTACACAGCCATCTGTATAAACATGGAAATATCTACACCGCTATCTCCATAAACATGGAAATACACACACCGGAATCTGTATAAACATGGAAATATCTACACCGCAATCTGTATAAACATGGAAGTATCTACTCTGCTATCTGTAAAAATATGGAAATATCTACACCACTATCTCTATAAACATGGAATTATGTAAACCACTAGCTGTATAAACGTGGAAATATCTACTTGGCTATCTCTAGAAACATGGAAATATCTACACGGCCATCTGTATAAACATGGAAATATCTACACAGTCGATCGCATAAACCTGGAAATATCTACACCACAATCTGTATAAACATGGAAATATCTACACCGCTATCTTTATAAACATGGAAATATCTACACCGCTATCAGTATAAACATGGGAATATCTACAACAATATCTGTGTAAACATGGAAATATCTACACAGCTATCTGTGTAAACCTGGAAATATGTACACCACTATCTGTGTAAAGATGAAAATATGTACACCGCAATCTGTACAAATATCAAAATATCTACTACGCTATCTCTGTAAACATGGAAATATCTACCCCGTTATCTGTTTAAACATGGAAATATCTACACCGCTATCTGTATAAACATGGAAATATCTACACCGCTATCTCTATAAATATTGGAATATCTACAATGCTATCTCTATAAACATGGAAATGCCTACACAGCTATCTGTATAAACATGGAAATATCTATATGGCTATCTCTATAAACATGGAAATATCTACACTGCCATCTGTATAAACATGGAAATACCTACACAGTCATCTGTATAAACATGGAAACATCTACACCACTATTTGTATAAACATGGAAATACCTACACTGCCATCTGTATAAACATGGGTATATCTACACCGCCATCTGTATAAACATGGAAATATCTCCAACGCTATCTGTATAAACACAGAAATATCTGCACTGCCATCTGTATAAACATGGAAATATCTACATGGCTATCTCCATAAACATGGAAATATCTACACCGCCATCTGTATAAACATGGAAATATCTACACAGTCATCTTTATAAACATGGAAAAATCTACACCACTATCTGTATAAACATGGAAATATCTACACTGCCCTCCGTATAAACATGGAAATATCTACACAGCCGTCTGTATAAACATGGAAATATCTACACTGCCATCTGTATAAACATGGAAATATCTACACAGCCATCTGTATAAACATGGAAATATCTACACAGCCATCTGTTTAAACATGGAAATAGCTACACTGCTATCTGTATAAACATGGAAATAGCCACACCGCTATCTGTATAAACATGAAAATGTCTACACCGCCATCTGTAAAAACATGGAAATATCTACACAGCCATCTGTATAAACATGGAAATATCTACACCTCCATGTATATAAACATGGAAATATCTACACTGCCATCTGTATACACATGGAAATATCTACACAGCCATCTGTATATACATGGAAATATCTACACTGCTATCTCCATAAACATGGAAATACCTACACCGCTATCTCTATAAACACGGAAATATTTACACCGCTAGCTGTATAAACGTGGAAATATCTACTTGGCTATCTCTAGAAACATGGAAATATCTACACCGCCATCTGTATAAACATGGAAATACCTACACAGTCAATTGCATAAACATGGAAATATCTACAGCACTATCTGTATAAACATGGAAATATCTACACCGCTATCTGTATAAACATGGAAATACCTACACCGCTATCTATATAAACATGGAATTATCTACACCGATATCTCTATAAACATAGAAATATCTAAAATACCATCTCTATAAACATGTAAATATCTACGCCGCCATCAGCATAAACATGGAAATAACTACACCGCCGTCTGTATAAACATGGAAATATCTACACCACCATCTCTATAAACATAGAAACATCTACACTGTCATCTGTTGAAAGATGGAAATACCTAAACCGAGATCTGCATAAACATGGAAATATCCATACTGCTATCTGTATAAACATAGAAATATCTACACCGCTATCTGTATAAACATGGAAATATCTACACCGCTATCTGTATAAACATGGAAATACCTAACACGCTATCTCTATAAAGAAGGAAATATCTACAATGCCATCTGTAGAAAGATGGAAATAACTACCACGCGATCTGTGTAAACATGGAAATATCTACACCGCGACATGTATAAACATGGAAATATCTACACTGCTACCTGTATAAACATGGAAATATCTGCGCCGATATCTGTATAAACATGGAAATATCTACACTGCTATCTTTATAAATATGGAAATATCTACACCGCTATCTCTATAAACATGGAAATGTATACACCGCTATCTGTATAAACATGGAAATACCTACACGGCTATCTCTATAACCATGGAAATATCTACGATACCATCTGTATTAACATGGAATTACCTAGAAAGTCATCTGTATTAACATGGAAATACCTACACCACCATCTGAATAAACATGGAAATATCTACACTTCCATCTATGTAAACATGGAAATATCTACACAGCCATCTCTACAAACATGGAAATAGCCACACCGCTATCTGTATAATCCTGGAAATAGCCACACCGTTATGTGTATAAACATGGAAATATCTACACCGCCATCTGTATAAACATGGAAATATCTACACTTCCATATGTATAAACATGGAAATACCTAAAATGCTATCTCTATAAACAAGGAAATATCTACATCGCCATCTATATAAACATGGAAATATCTACACCACGATCTGTATAAACATGGAAATATCTACACTGCGATCTGCATAAGCATTGAAATTACTACACCGCTATCTGTATAAACATGGAAATATCTACAACGCTATGTGTATAAATATGTAAATATCTACACCATGATCTGTATAAACATGGAAAGATCTTCACCGCTATCTCTATAAACATGGAAATATCAACACGAGTACCTCTATAAACATGGATATATATACAACGCCACCTCTATAAACATAGAAATATCTACACCGGCATCTACATAAACAAGGATATATCAACACCGCCATCTGTATAAACATGGAAATATCTACACAGCTATCTGAAAACATGGAACTATCTACACCGCTATCTGTATAAAGATGGAAATATCTACCCAGCTAACTCTATAAATATGGAAAAACCTACACCGCCATCTGTATAAACCTGGAAATGTCTACATAGCTATCTGCATAAAGATGGAAATATCTCCACCGCTGTCTGTATAAGCATGCAAATATCGACACCGCTATCCATATAAACATGGAAATATCTACACCGCTATCTGTATAAACATGGAAAATCTACAACAGCATCTCTGTAAACATGTAAATATCTACACAGCTATCTAGGTAAACTTGGAGATATCTACACTGCTATCTGTATAAACATGGAAATATCTACAACATGATCTGTATAAACATGGAAATATCTAAACCGCTATCTGTATAAATATGGAAATATCTACACCACTATCTCTACAAACATGGAAATATCTACACCACCATCTCTATAAACATTGAAATATATACACTGCTTTCTGTATACACATGGAAATATCTACACAGCCATCTGTATAAACATGGAAATATCTACACTACAATCTCTATAAACATGGAAATACCTACGCAGCTATCTCTAAAAACATGGAAATATATACTCCGCAATCTCAATAAACATGGAAATATCTACAACGCCATCTCTATGAACATGAAAATATCTACACCGCCATCTCCATACTCATGGAAATAACTACACCACCATCTGTATAAAAGTGGAAATATCTACACCGCTTTCTGTATAAACATGGAAACATCTACACTGAAATCTGTATAAAGATGGAAATATCTATACCGTGAGCGGTATAAACATGGAAATATCTAAACCACTATCTGTATAAATATAGAAATATCAAATCCGCTATCGGTATAAACGTGGCAATATCTACAACGCTGTCTGTATAAACATGGAAATATCTAAACCAGTATCTCTATTAAAATGGAAATACCTACACCGCCATCTCTATGAACATGAAAATATCTACACAGATATCTGCATTAGCATGGACATATCTACACTGCTATCTGTATAAACATGGAAATATCTACACCGCTATCTGTATAAATATGGAAATATCTACACCGCTATCTCTATAAACATGGAAATGTCTACACCGCTATCGGTATCAACATGGAAATATCTAAACCGATATCTCTATGGATATGACAATATCTACACCAACATATCTATAAACATGCAAATATCTACACCGCCTTCTGCATAAATATGGAATTATCTACACTGCCATCTGTATAAACATGGAAATATCTACACAGCCATGTCTATGAACATGGAAATATCTACACCGCTAAGTATATAAAAATGGAAATACCTACACCGCTATCTGTATAAACATGGAAGCATCTAAACCACTATCCCCATAAACATGGAAATATCAACACCGCTATCCATATAAACATGGAAATATCTACACCGCTACCTGTATAAACATGGAAATATCTGCAATGCTGTCTGTATAAACATGGAAATATCTACACCATGATCTGTGTAAACATGGAAATATGTACACCGCTATCTGCATAAATATGGAAATATCTACACCGCTATCTCTATAAATATGGAAATATCTATACCACTATCTCTATAAACATGGAAATATCTACATCGCTATCTGTATAAACATGGAAACATCTCCACCGCTGTCTGTATAAACATGGAAATATCTGCACCGCTATGTGTATAAACATGGAAATATTTACACCGCTATCTGTATAAACATGAAAATACCAACACCGCTGTCTGCATAAACATGGAAATATATACACCGCCATCTCTATAAACATGGAGATATCTTCCCCGCCATTTACATAAACAAGGAAGTATCTACACTGACATCTATATAATCATGGAAATCTCTACACCGCCATTTGTATAAACATGCAAATGTCTACACTGCAATCTGTAGAGAGAAATATCTACACCGCGATCTGTATAAACATGGAAATATCTACATGGCTATCTGAATAAAGATGGAAATATCTACAACGCTATTTGTGTAAACGTGGAAATATGTACACTATGATCTGTATAAACATGGAAATATCTACACCGCTTTCTGTATAAGTCTGGAAATATGTACACCGCTATCTGTATAAACATGGAAATATCTACACCACATTCTGTATAAACATGGAAATATCTACACCTCTATCTCTATTAATATGGAAATATCTACACCGCTATGTGTGTAAACATGGATATATCTCCACTGCTATCTGTATAAACATGGAAATATCTACACCGCTATCTGTATAAACATGGAAATACCTACACCGCTATCTGTATAAATATGGAAATATCTACACTGCCATCTGTATAAAGATGGAAATATCTATACCGTGAGCTGCATAAAGATAGAAATATCTACACTGCTATCTTTATAAACATGGAAATACCAACACAGCTATCTGTATAAACATGGAAATACCTACACCACTATCGGTATAAACATGGATATATCTACAACACTATCTCTATAAACATGGAAATAACACCGCCATCTCTGTAGACATGGAGATATCTACACCGCTATCTGCATAAACATGGAAATGTCTTCACCGCTATCTGTATAAACATGGAAATAACTATACCGCTATCTGTATAAATATGGAAATAACTACACCGCTATCTGTATAAACATGGAAATGTCTACACCGCTATCTGTATAAAGATGGAAATATCTACACCTCTATCTCTATAAACATGGAAATATCTACACCGCTATCTCTATAAACATGGAAATATCTACACAGTCATCTGTATAAACATGGAAATATCTACACCACAATCTGTGTAAACATGGAAATATCTATACTGCCATCTGTATAAACATGGAAATACCTAAACCGCTATCTGTATAAATATGGAAACATCTACACCACTATCCATATAACCATGGAAATATCAACAACGCTATCAAAATAAACATGGATATATCTACACCGCTATCTGCTTCAACATGGAAATATCTACACCACTATCACTATAAACATGGAAATACCTACACCGCCATCTCTATAAACATGGAAACATCTATACCACCATGTCTATAAACTTGGAAATATCTACACCGCCATCGGGACAACCATGGAAATATCTACCCCGCCGTCTGCATAAACATGGAAAAATCTACACCGACATCTGTGTAAACATGGAAATATCTGCACTGCTATGTGTGCAAACATGGAAATATCTACATCACTATCTGTATAAACATGGAAATATCTACACAGCCATGTCTATGAACATGGAAATATCTACACCGCTAAGTGTATAAAAATGGAAATACCTACACCGCTATCTGTATAAACTTGGAAGCATCTACACCACTATCCCCATAAACATGGAAATATCAACACCGCTATGCATGTAAACATGTAAATATCTACACCGCTACCTGTATAAACATGGAAATATCTGCACCGCTATCACTATAAACATGGAAATACCTACATCGCTATCTCTCTAACATGGAAAAATCTACACTGCCGTCTGTATAAACATGGAAATATCTACACCGCTATCTGTATAAACATGGAAATATCTACAACGCTATCTGTGTAAACATGGAAATATCTACACCGCTATCTGTGTAAACATGGAAATATATACACCGCTATCTCTATAAAGATGGAAATATCTACACCACTGTCTGTATAATCGTGGAAATATGTACACCGCTATCTGTATAAACGTGGAAATATCTATACCGCTATCGGAATAAACGTGGAAATATCTACAGCGCTATATGTATAAACCTGGAAATATTTTCAACGCTATCTGTGCATACGTGGAAATACCTACACAGCTATCTGTGTAAACTTGGAAATATCTACACTGCTATCTGTGTAAAGATTGAAATACCTACACCGCAATCTGTGCAAAGATGGAAATATCTACACCGCTATCTCGGTAAACATGGAAATATCTACACCGCTATCTGTATAAACATGGAAATATCTTCACCGCTATATCTATAAATATGGAAATATCTACACCGCTATCACTATTATCATGGAAATATCTACTCCGATATCTGTATGAAAATGCAAATATCTACACAGTCATCTGTAGAAACATGTAAATATCTACACCACCATCTCAAAAAACATAGAAATATATAGACAGCCATATCTATACACATGGAAATATCTACACAGCCATCTGTATAAACGTGGAAATACCTACACCTCTATCTCTGTAAACATGGAAATACCTACACCGCTATCTGTAGAAACATGGAAATATCTATACTGCCATCTGTATACACAATGAAATATCTACAAAGGCATCCCTATAAACATGGAAATATCTACACCAATATCTCTATAAACATGGAAATACCTACAACGCTATATGAATGAACATGGAAATATCTACATCGCTATCTCTGTAAACAAGGAAATATCTACACCGCCATCTCTATAAACATGAAAATATCTCCACTGCCATGTCTATAAACATGGAAGTATCTACACAGCCATCTTTATAAACATGGAAATATCTACACTGCCATCTGTATAAACTTGGAAATATCTACACTGCCATCTGTATTAAGATGGAAATATCTACATCACCATCTGTATAAATATGGAAATATCTACACCGCCGTCTGTATAAACATGGAAATATCTACAGAGCCCTCTGTATAAACATGGAAATATCTACACCGCTATCTGTGTAAAGATGGAAATATCTAAACCGCAATCTGTGCATAGATGCAAGTATCTACACCAATATCTCTGTAAACATGGAAATATCTACACTGCTATCTGTATAAATATGGAAATATTTACTCCGCTATCTCTAAAAACATGGAAATATCTACACCGCTATCTCTATAAAGATGGAAATATCTACAGCGCTCTCTCTATAAACATGGAAATATGTACACTGCCATCTGTAGAAACATGGAAATATCCACACAGTCATCTTTATATACATGGAAATATCTACACCGCTATCTGTATAAACATGGAAATATCTACAATGCTATCTCTATAAACATGGAAATATCTGCACCGCCATCTGTATAAACATGGAAATAGCTAAACAGTCATCTGTATAAACAAGGAAATACCTACATCACCATCTGTATAAACATGAAAATATCTACACTGCCATCTGTATAAACATGGAAATATCTACACAGCCATCTGTATAAACATGGAAATATCTACACCGCAATCTGAATAAACTTGGGAATAACTACATCGCTATGTGTATAAACATGGAAATATCTACACCACTATCTTTATAAACATGGAAATATTTACACCGCTATCTGTATAAATATTGAAATATCTCAACCACTATCTCTGTAAACATGGAAATATCTACACTGCCATCTGTATAAAGATGGAAATATCTATAACGCGATCTGTATAAACATGGAAATATGAACACCGCCACCTGTATAAACATGGAAATATCTACACAACTATCTGTATAAATATGGAAATATCTACAACAACATCTGTATAAACATGGAAATATCTACACTGCTATCTGTATAAACATGGAAATATCTACACCGCTATCTCTATAAACATGGAAATAGCTAGAAGGTCGTCTGTATAAACATGGAAATATCTACACTGCCGTCTGTAGAAAGATGAAAATACCTACACCACGATCTTTATAAACATGGAAATATCTACACAGCTATCTGTATAAACATGGAAATATCTTCAATGCTATCTGTGTACACATGGAAATATCTACACCGCCATGTGTATAAACATGGAAACATCTACACAGCCATCTGTATAAACATGGAAATATCTACACCGCTATCTGTGTAAAGATGGAAATATCTACACCACAATCTGTGCAAAGATGGAAATATCTACTCCACTATCTCTGTAAACATGGAAGTACCTACACTGCTATCTGTATAAACATGGAAATATCTACACCGCTATCTGTATAAATATGGAAATATCTTCACTGCTATATCTATAAACATGGAAATATCTACACCGCTATCTGTATAAACATGGAAATATATACACCGCTATCTATATAAACATGGAAATATCTACAGTGCCATCTGTATAAACATGCAAATATCTACACAGTCATCTTTATAAACATGGAAATATTTACACTACCATCTCTATAAACATGGAAATATGTATAGCACTCACTGTATAAAGATTCAAATATCCACACCGCTATCTGTATAAACATGGAAATATCTACATCGCTATCTGTATAAATATGGAAATATTTACACCGCTATCTCTATCAACATGAAAATATCTACACCGCTATTTCTATAAACAGGGAAATATCTACACCAACATCTGTATAAACATGGAAATATCTACAAAGTCATCTTCATAAACATGGAAATATCTACACTGCCATCTGTATAAACATGGAAATGCGTTCTCAGCCCTCTTTATAAACATGGAAACATCTGCACAGCAATCTGTATAAACATGTAAATATCTACACCGCTATCTGTATAAACAGAGAAATATCTACACCACTATCACTATAAATATGGAAATATCTACACCGCTATGTGTATAAACATGAAAATATTTCCACTGCTATCTCTATCAACAGAGAAATAACTACACCGCTATCTGTATAAACATGGAAATACCTACACTGCCATCTGTATTAACATTGAAATATCCACACCACCATTAGTATAAAAGTGGAAATATCTACATGGCGAGCTCTATAAACACGGAAATATTTACACCGATATCTGTATAAACATGGAAATACCAACACCGCTCTCTCTATAAAGGTGGAAATATCTACACCGCTATCTCTATAAACATGGAAACATCTACACCGCGATCTGTATGAAAATGGAAATATCTGCACCTCCATCACTATAAACATGAAAATATCTACACTGCCATCTCCATAAACATGGGACTATCTACAAAGCCATCTGTATAAACATGGAAATATCTACACTGCCATCAGTATAAAGATGTAAATATCTACAACGCGAGCTGTATAAACATGGAAAGATTTATACCACTATCAGTATAAACATGGAAATACCAACACCGCTATCTGTATATACTTGGAAATATCTACACCGCTATCTGAATAAACATGGAAATATCTACAAAGCTATCTCTATAAACATGGAAATACCTAAACCGCTATCTCTATGGACATGGAAATATCTACACCACTGTCTCTATAAACATGGAAATATATACACAGCCATCTCTACAAACATGGAAATGTCTACAACGCCATCTAAATAAACAAGGAAATATCTACACTGCCATCTATATAAACATGGAAATATCTACACCGCCATCTGTATAAACATGGAAATATCTACATTGCCATCTGTAGAAAGATGGAGTTATCTACACTGCAATCTGTATAAACGTGGAAATATCTACAACATGATCTGTATAAACATGGAAATATCTACACCCATATCTGTAAACATGGAAATATCTACACCGCTATCTGTGCAAAGATGGAAATATCTACAACGCTATCTCTGTAAACATGGAAATACCTACACCGCTATCTGTATACACATGGAAATATCTACACCACAATCTCTATAAACATGGAAATATCTACACTGCTATCTCTATAAACATGGAAATATCTACACCGTTATCTGTATAAACATGGAATTATATACACCACTATCTGTATAAACATGGAAATATCCACACTGCCATCTGTATAAATATGGAAATATCTACACAGCTATCTCCATTAACATTGAAATATCTACACCACCATCTGTATAAACATGGAAACAACTACACAGCTATCTCTGTAAACGTGGAAATATATGCACCGCCATCTCAACAAACATGGAAATATCTACAGCGCCATCTACATAAACAAGGAAATATCTACACTGCCATCTATATAAACATGGAAATATCTACACCGCTATTTGAATAAACATGGAAATATCGACAGTGCCGTCCATAAAAAATGGAAATATCTACACAGTCATCAGTATAAACATGGAAATATATACACCACCATCTGTATAAACTTGGAAATATCTACACCGCCATCTGTATAAACATGGAAATAGCTACACAGTCATCTGTATAAACACGGAAATATCAACATCACCTTCTCTATAAACATGGAAATATCTACACCCCCATCTCTATAAACATGAAAATATCTACACCTCCATCTCCATAAACATGGAACTATCTACACAGCCATTTGTGTAAACATGGAAGTATGTACACCTCTATCTGTATAAACATGGAAATATCTACACTACCATCTTTATAAACATGGAAATATCTTCATCGTGACCTGTATAAACATGGAAATATCTACACCGCTATCTCTATAAACGTTGAAATATCTACAGCACTATCTCTATAAACATTGAAATATCTACCCCGCTATCTCTGTAAACATGGAAATATGTACACCGCCATCTCTGTAAACATGGAAATATTTTCACCGCCATCTACATAAACTAGGAAATATCTACACTGCCATCTATATAAACATGAAGATTTCTAAACCACCGTCTGTATAAACATGGAAATATCTACACTGCCGTCTGTAGAAAGATGAAAATACCTACACCACGATCTTTATAAACATGGAAATATCTACACCGCTATCTGTATAAACATGGAAATATCTTCAATGCTATCTGTATAAACACGGAAATATCTACACCATGATCTGTGTAAACATGGAAATATGTACACCGCTATCTGCATAAACATGGAAATATCTACACCGCTATCTCTATAAATATGGAAATATCTTTACCACTATCTCTATAAACATGGAAATATCTACATTGCTATCTGTATAAACATGGAAACATCTCCACCGCTGTCTGTATAAACATGGAAATATCTGCACTGCTATGTGTATAAATATGGAAATATCTACACCGCTATCTGTATAAACATGGAAATACCAACACTGCTATCTGCATAAACATGGAAATATATACACCGCCATCTCTATAAACATGGAGATATCTTCCCCGCCATTTACATAAACAAGGAAATATCTACACCGCCATTTATATAATCATGGAAATCTCTACACCGCCATCTGTATAAACATGCAAATGTCTACACTGCCATCTGTAGAGAGAAATATCTACACCGCGATATGTATAAACATGGAAATATCTACATCACTATCTGAATAAACATGGAAATATCTACAACGCTATTTGTGTAAACGGGGAAATATGTACACCATGATCTGTATAAACATGGAAATATCTACACCGCTTTCTGTATAAATATGAAAATATCTACACCACTATCTCTATAAACATGGAAATATCTACACCGCTATGTGTGTAAACATGGATATATCTCCACTGTTATCTGTATAAACATGGAAATATCTACACCGATATCTGTATAAACATGGAAATACCTACACCGCTATCTGTTTAAACATGGAAATATCTACACTGCCATCTGTATAAAGATAGAAATATCTATACCGCGAGCTGCATAAGGATAGAAATATCTACACCGCTATCTGTATAAACATGGAAATACCAACACAGCTATCTGTATAAACATGGAAATACCTACACCACTATCGGTATAAACATGGATATATCTACAACACTATCTCTATAAACATGGAAATACCTACACCGCCATCTCTGTAGACATGGAAATATCTACACCGCTATCTGCATAAACATGGAAATGTCTACACCGCTATCTGTATAAACGTGGAAATATCTATACCGCTATCTGTATAAATATGGAAATATCTACACCGCTATCTCTATAAACATGGAAATGTCTACACCGCTATCTGTATAAAAATGGAAATATCTACACCTCTATCTCTATAAACATGGAAATGTCTACACCGCTATCTGTATAAAAATGGAAATATCTACACCTCTATCTGTATAAACTTGGAAATATCTACACTGCTATCTCTATAAACATGGAAATATCTACACAGTCATCTGTATAAACATGGAAATATCTACACCACCATCTGTATAAACATGGAAATATCTATACTACCATCTGTATAAACATGGAATCACCTAAACCGCTATCTGTATAAATATGGAAACATCTACACCACTATCCCTATAAACATGGAAATATCAACAACGCTATCCAAATAAACATGGAAATATCTACACCGCTATCTGCTTCAACATGGAAATGTCTACACCACTATCACTATAAACATGGAAATAACTACACCGCCATCTCTATAAACATGGAAATACCTACACCGCCATCTCTATAAACATGGAAACATCTATAACACCGTGTCTATAAACTTGGAAATACCTACACCGCCATCTCTGTAAACATGGAAACATCTATAACACCGTGTCTATAAACTTTGAAATATCTACACCGCCATCGGCACAACCATGGAAATATCTACCCCGCCGTCTACATAAACATGGAAAAATCTACACCGACATCTGTATAAACATGGAAATATCTGCAACGCTATCTGTGTAAACATGGAAATATCTACACTGCTATATGTGGAAACATGGAAATATCTACATCACTATCTGTATAAACATGGAAATATCTACACCGTTATCTCTATAAACTTGGAATTCTCTACACCGCTATCTCAATAAACATGGAAATATCTACACCGCTGTCTGTATAAACATGGAAATATCTACACTGCTATCTCTATAAAGATGGAAATATCTACACCGCCATCTGTATAAACATGCAAATATCTACACATTCATCTGTATAAACATGGAAATATCTACACCACCATCTCTATAAACATGGAAATATCAAGACTGCCATCTCTATACACATGGAAATATCTACACAGCCATCTGTATAAACATGGAAATATCTACATCGCTATCCCTATAAACATGGAAATATCTCCATGGCTATCTGTATAAACATGGAAATATCTACATCACTATCTGTATAAACATGGAAATATCTCCACCGCTATCTCTATAAATATGGAAATATCTACACCGCTATCTGTATAGACATGGAAATATCTACACCGCTATCTGTATAATCATGGAAATACCTACTCCGCTATCTGTATAAACATGGATATATCTACAAAGCTATCTGTGTAAACATGGAAATATCTACAATGCTATCTGTGTAAACATGGAAATATCTACACAGCTATCTGTGTAAACTGGGAAATATCTACACCACTATGTGTGTAAAGATGGAAATACCTACACCGCAATCTGTGAAAAGATGGAAATATCTACACCGCTATCTCTGTAAACACGGAAATATCAACACCACCATCTGCAGAGACTTGGAAATATCTACACTGCCATCTGTATAAACATGGAAATAACTACACAGCCATCTCTATAAACATGGAAATATCTACACAGCCATCTGTATTAACATGGAAATATCTACACCGTTATCTGTATAAACATGGAAATACCTACACCGCTATCTGTATAAACATGAAAATATCAACACCGCTATCTGTAAAAACATGGAAATATCTACACCGCTATCTGTATAAACATGGAAATATCTACACCGCTATCACTATAAACATGGAAATACCTACACCGCTATCACTATAAACATGGAAATATCTACACTGCTATATGTATAAATATGGAAATATCTACACTGCTATCTCTGTAAACATGGTAATATCTTCACCACTATCTGTATAAACATGGAAATGTCTACACCGCTATCTCAATAAACATGGAAATATCTACACCGCCATCTGTATAAACATGGAAATATCTACACCGCTACCTGTATAAAAGTGGAAACATCTTCACCGCTATCTTTAAAAACATGGAAATATCTACACCGCTATCTGTAGAAACATGGAAATACCTACACCGCTATCTGTATAAACATGGAAATATCTACACCTCTGTCTCTATAAACATGGACATATCTACACCGCTATCTCTGTAAACATGGAAATATCTACACCGCCATCTTTAAAAACATGGAAATATCTACACACTCATCTGTATAAACTTGGAAATATCTACACCATCATCTTTATAAACATGGAAATATCTACACTGCCAGGAGCTCAAGAGCAGCCTGGGCAATACAGCAAGGCCTCATCTCTACAAAAAAATTAGAAATATTAGCTGGCCATGGTGGTGTGCACCTGTAGTCCCAGCTTCTTGGGAGTCTGAGGTGGGAGGATCCACGGAGCCCAGGAGTTTAAGGCGGCAGTGAGCTTGGATAACGACTGCACTCCAGCCTGGATGACAGAACAAGAACCTGTTTCAAAAAAGAAAAAAGAAAAATAAACCTAAAAACTAAAAACTGGATGTAGTTTGCTAGTAACTAAACAGCAAATTAATTGTAACATGCTTACATATCAACGATGTCTTTCTTCTTTGATCATAAACCTGCTCACTAAGAAGCTGCTGAAGTCCATGGTAGTGACAGGTACATGTCTGCATCCTTGTCCTGACCTGCATCTTCTTTGATTGTCCCCATCTGTGTCTCCGACTGGCACTGCCGAACCGTCTTGCTACCTGATCAATGTTGTACTGAACCGGACTGCTAACTGATCAATGTTGTCGAGCTCACTGCACAAAGCTGTTCTTACAAGGTAGATTTCTGCCTGGAATAGCCATACTTACACTGTTTATATTCCTTACTCCTGACCCATCCAACGCAGCACAAGTTCTATTTATTGCCATAGAAACATAGGTCATTTGGAAACACCTCCTTCATTTCTATGGAATGTTCAAACATTTCTGACATTTTGGACTCTGTTCTAGCCTCTTGTTAAATATATCCAGAAAAGAGACAAAGCTTTATGGGGGGGCTATATGCACACATATGCTATAGAATAAGCTATCTAAATGCTTAAAAATACTTTCCATCTGTCACCGCACCTTAATAGGTACACAGAAATTAAGTATGTGTATATCTGTCTGTATAGCTACGTATAAATATATATCCCCAAAACAAAAACTCATTCTCTTACTTATACATAGGTAGAATATAGGTGAATATACATATACATTTATAGGTAGAACAAAAAAACCCTCAGCCTCTTTAGGGCCATGTGTTTTCTCTGAGTAATTGTCACAATTAATTAAAATACATGTGTATGCCTTTTTAGATAAATTTCATCAGACCAGTTTCTGTCTGGTTGGAAAATAATAACTGCCTATTTGCTAAGTGCCCCTGCCCCCATACTATGTTCCAGTGAACTAAAGACCTCTGGCAATCATATATTTACAACTCAGCAAGATTAAACAATTTATTGTTATTTATGACATCCAAGCTGTATCTTCTGTATTATATTCCACATTAGCATCTATCACCTTACATTTGGGAGATCCTGTCCAAAAAAATGATTATGCCTCCTAACCAAACATTCAGCAGGGCTGCAGGAACAGGCCCCCTGAACAAACATCCTGCCAAAGTACTTTAAAGCACCGTGAGCTGCCACAGCTGTGCATTTTCAGATGACTCAGCAGATTAGCGTGGAGTCTCTTAGCCTCTGCTTGGTCTGTTCCTTTCAGTGATCTCTCACATGGCCCAGTCCATTCGGTTTGAAAATCCTCATGAAATGAGCAGATTATGATCTGGCTTCAGTAGAGGGCCATGGGGTGGGCATGGAGGGGAGAGGGTTTGCTCTTAACACAGCCTGAGCCTCAGAAAGGTTTCAGATGGAAAAGCATGGCACTGACTCAGCTCATGCTTAACAGGAAATAATGCACAGACCACACCAAAAAAGCCCTTTATGTTGTGTGAAAGTCTATGCCGGAGCAGCTGCTGCCACCTCACGTACTGTGATAGAGTGTGCATGTGTGTGTTTGTGTGTGCATGAGTGTGAGTATGCACACAAATGTGTGCTGGGAGGGGGAGGAGATCACACCTTCCACAGTCGCCACCTCAGCCTTAGCTAGCAGCGTGGAGAATTGCCAAAAGTCAACAGGAAGCTGCACCAAAGCAACTGTGATCACCACATCAGCAGGCGCTTTCTGGTTAGTAAAGCTACTGGGACTGAAAAACACACACGATCTCGTCCTTCTTTTATTTTAATCAGAGCAAACTATTTTTATAATAATTGTGTTATATGAATAAATAATTCATAATGCTGTAACCCATTATCACATTCAATCCTCCCAACAACCCTAGAAGATATGTAGACAAGTATTATTACTTTCCCTATTTTTATAAATGAGGAAATAAACCCCAGGAGGCTAGGCGACTTCCCCATGGTCATAGAAGTTGCAAACAGTAGTATCATGATTCAAATCCAAAGCTTCTCCTTTTGTCTTTATCATTTTAATTTTGAAGGTAATGCATATGCATGTATGATCTTTTAAATCCAGAGATGTATATGGAATAGATAGGAAAAGGGACTCTCCTTCCCCATTATACACCCCCTCCACCCAAGCTATATACACTGTTGACTAGAGTATGTCCTTTCAATCCTATTTTCTATGCCTACATTATATACAGAAAAGCAGGATTACGTTACACACAATATTCCAGTCATTGCTGTTTTTCACCAACAAGCTATCATTCACATCTTTTTCATACTACATATAAATTTATATCCTTTATTTTAGTGGTGTATATTGTGCAGTTGTGTCATAAACTATGTACCTGTTCTCTGTTGAACATATAGATTTTTTCTGAGTTTTTCCTTAGCAAAATGCTGCAGTGAGTACCCTTGTACACAGATGTTTGTACATTTGTTCTAGAAAAATGTACGGCAAAGATTCTTAGATTAAGAGATTCCCAGGTTATTAGAAAACTACTCTATTAATTTAGATATATACTTCCAAATTGCCTGACCAAAAAGTTATGTCAATTTAACTTCTATGAACAGTATACAAACATGACAATTTTCCATCACCTACACCAACTCTGGGTAATTTCATCTTTTTTACAAGTTGATGGATTGTTTTAATTTATATTTCTCTGGTTATTAATAAGGTTGGCCACCTGTTCATGTGTTATTATTGATGATATTTGTATTGAATTGTTTGAATTTTCTTGATTTCAAAAAACGTTTTACATGTCATAGATATTAAATATTTGTTGTAAAACTCTCCTTCCAGTATTGTGTATGTGTTTGGTCAAGTAGAATAAACTCTCGTCCTCTGATTTCAGATTCCTTTCTCTTTCCATTAGAAATCCCTAAATGTAAAACTACATATTGATAGCTAAAAACCAGGATGTTTATTAGAGAAAAAGAATACAAAGGCAATAATTAAGTATTATATTTATACAAAATACCTACTAGTACAAACATAAAAAGAGAAAGTAAAAGTCAAATGCTTCTACGACTTCAGACTAAGAAAAAGAACTTTTGAGGTTGAATGTTCCTGAAATTTTTCTTTTCATACAACTACGGACATGACTTCAAAAGTTGATGTGACTAAAAATGTAAGATATGAAAGATATTTGAAGACTCAGAGAAGGTGGATTTTCATTTTAACAAGTCACATATATATTCTAGATATCCTCTTATTCGTAACTAAGAGAGTCAAATCAGATGAAAGAATCTAAAAATTTCCCTTTGACTGTGTTAAGTAGAAGTAGTAGAGGCATATTGGCCAAATCTTGAGTGTTTGCAAATTGACTCTTAAGGCTATAGGCTGGCACAGGTCATTGAAGCCCTAGCTTTTTATCTTTAATTTTAAAATCCCCAAACAATGTATACTAATTTTTCTTGTCCATTATTTCCGAATAATCTTGTTTAAAGGTTATTACAGTGCTTGCTCATGTTACTGTTGTCTAACAGAAGGGTATCCGGGGCCTTAAAACTGAGAGGGTTAGGATTAATGATTCCAATACCTATGCTTGGACATCTCCAAAAGTGGGTTCCAACTTCTTGTCCTCAAGTCTGTATAGAAACTAGCAAACTTCCAGAGTTCACAAAAGGCTCAAAGAGAACAGATGTTTTATAGAAAATTCTTAGAGCAAGTTTCACGCATAATGTTGCTGATGCGTGTCTGCCTTTTCAATAAACATCACTATGCTTTATCACAAGATTTAATAAAGCAGCTTAGTTAAAAATGCCATCTGGGTCTCTGGACACATTAAACAAAGCTTAAAATAACCACCCCAGCAACTGGGAGGACCCAGCTGTTCTCATAATCTGTCCCACTCCTTTTACTTCCCCATAAAAAGAGTGAATGAAGACCACAGACTAAAAGCATCCAGAAGGAACTGACACAAACAGGGAGATAGATGGAGCCAAGGGCTCCTGTAAGTTTGCTATTGCTCACATAATAGATTTGCTAATTCCACAACCTGCGGATGGTGATTAAGAACAGGAAGCAGAAAGAGGGAAGAGAGAATCATAGAAGGGCTCATTCAAGTTTTCTAATGTATCACAAACCTGTCCTCCCTAATGTCTGGATCATAGCAGCCCATTCCATTCACCTATTCTGTAGTGAACTCCAATAGAAAATACAAAGCCATCACCACCCAGTTCTTTCTCCCTTCTAGAGATGAGATATTAGCCACCCAATCCCAGATTCTCAGATCCATTCCAGGAAAGAAGCCCTAGGTATTGAAGCACAGCTTTCCCTCCCTCCCTTCTTTCTTCCACCCCAAGATTTGTTCCCCAGATAGTTCTAGTAAATGCAAAACCAAGTATATTCTCATTCTTTAGAGCAACCAGCTTTTCATGGCCAACTGGAATCAAACACAACCTGCAGGAACATCTATCTGGAGGACACTCCCAAGGCTCCTACTGAGCCAGCCTTCTGCATACCACTGCATTTCAGCTTCCTAGTTCACAAGACACTGAGACATTCTTGAATTCTGCAAGGTGCACTGTGTCTTAATATCTTGGCTGCTCATCATGTGGCCAATAAAGGGCATGACTAGTCAACAAATAAATTTTCTCTTGGCTAAAACTTGCAACAAAACTGTAAGCTGTTTACCAAGGGGCCCACTACAGGTTATATTCAATATATACAGTCAAATCCTAACTATCTGAGATATATTCAGTTGACCATACACCTTTATATTTCAGTAAAAGCTCTTTACATTTCCCAGTGCTATCGATGTTACAAAGTGCTTTCATATGCAGTGCTTCATCTGATTTCCAGGATAATTAAATGATCCTGTCATACCTGATTTTTAGATGAGGAAACAAGTGGTTTCTGGGTATTTCAAGAGGCTAACGCATCTGCCCTCCAACTTGTATGTGAAAACCAAAAACAAAATTCCAAGGCCCTTCAACCATCTGAATGGACTTTGACTCTTTTGGTCAATATATGGCAGAGCTAGGAAAAGAAGGTGAGTCTTCCAGCTGCTGATACAGGGTTTTTTCTGCCATACTCCATTACCTCCAAGGCTAAAGTCAAAAGAGGGTGTGGTTATCACATGAAAAAATCTGGTTTGGATTTCCCAAATGTGTATGTAGTATTTGGGGATTTACCTTAATTTAACCTACAGTTCTTTTGGGTTGTAACAGTCTGACTCCATTTTTGAAAACAAAACAAAATCGATTTTAAATGCTGAATTATAGATCTTTGCTGTCCAGTATGGTAGCTACTAACAACTTATGGTTATTTGCATTTCTATTTTAATTAATTAAAATTCAGTAAAATGCAAAATTCAGTTCTTCAGTTGTTCTAGCCACATTTCAAGTGTTACAGTAGTCACATATGGCTAGTGGCTGGGACAATGCAGCGTATAGAACAGTTCCATCATCAAAGAAACTTCTATTGAACAGTGCTATTATATAATGTCATCTCCAGAGAAAGAAGACTTTAGAAAAAGTCAGAAACGGCCGGGTGCAGTGGCTCACACGTGTAATCCCAGCACTTTGGGAGGCCAAGGCAGGCAGATCCCTTGAGGTCAGGAGTTCAAGACCAGCCTGGCCGACATGGTGAAACAGTGTCTCTAGTAAAAATA
Organism: Pan troglodytes; assembly: GCF_028858775.2. Classification (NCBI taxonomy): domain Eukaryota; kingdom Metazoa; phylum Chordata; class Mammalia; order Primates; family Hominidae; genus Pan; species Pan troglodytes. The sequence continues at coordinate 1,850,983 of NC_072411.2, forward strand.
CAAAAAATTAGCTAGGCGTGGTGGTGCATGCCTGTAACCCCAGCTACTCAGGAGGCTGAGTTGGGAGAATCACTGGAACCCAGGAGGCAGAAGTTGTAGTGAGCCAAGATTGTGCCACTGCGCTCTAGCCTGGGTGAGAGAGCAAGACTCCGTCTCAAAAAAAAAAAAAAAAAAAGAAAAAGAAAAAGTCAGAAACATCTTGAGGCAGGCATAGTGCTGTCATCTGTCCAATATTGAAGATGATTTAAGAATAAGAAAGAAGAAGAGAACAAAGAAGAGAAAAAGAAGTTGCCTTAGGTGTACCTACCCAGAAAAGGACAAAGGCATTCTTGTAGTCATTGTGTTGTATTTTAGCTCTTAAACTTTTTAAGAGATTAGAATAATTTGACACATAGAAGATCTAAACCACTGAAGAGGCTCTGAAGCAGATAAAAGTAGAAAGAAAATAAAAAACTAATTAGGTACAAATTAAGCTTAACCACAATTCGTTTAAACGGTACTATTTACTCTTCACATGATTGGTTTTTCTTTTGCTTTATACTATGACATAGTTTATATCTTTAAAGGGGAATTAAAATATTTCTGGGAATTTTTAAAAGTAAGTTCACACAGCCACATAAAAACTACAGAAACAGATAAAACCTATCTTCTCATTTATTCCCTAATCCATTCAAATTAAATATAAAAATCCAAGCAGCCACAGTGATATTCAAAAAAGCAAAAGTGAGACAAAACAAAATTCATTTGTCACCTGTGGAGGTAGTTAGCTCACCTAATCTTCACTCCAAACACCAGTAATTTTTAAAAGACAGAAATAAACATATGTTCTGCCTTCCCGGAAGGAACTATGTTTCAGGGTAGCCAAATAACCCAGTTGTGAAGAAAATGGTCTGCTTATAGAAAAATGCCAGCTAAAACATGTAGATAGAATTAGAGAATTAGAAATTCACCATTTTGAAACCCCTAATGAAATAATCAACTCAAGCAAGGATCATTAATAAATGCTAAAACAATCAAGTAACTATTGATACAGAATATAACTGAATATACACATGGTACAAAGTTCACGTCACAGACTACTGGCTTGACCCAAGGGGGAATATAGCAGAGGAGATAGGCAGTGATCACCCTAACCTTGCGATCATCTCACCATCACTAATGATGGGATGTGAATACACATTATTGCCTATGAAATAGTCTTTAAAAAAAGAAGTTGAACCTGAATCTAACTAAACCTTGCAATGGGCTGAACGTGTATGTCTTCCCCAAATTAATATGTTGACATCCTAACCCCAAAGGTGCTGGTATTAAAAGGTGGGGCCTTTAGGGGGTCATTAGATCATAAGGACAGAGGCTTCATGATTGGAATTAGTGCCCTTATAAAAGAGGCCCCAGAGAGCTAGCTAGTCTCTCCCACTATGTGAGGGCCCAGCAAGAAAGCCAATCTATGAACCAGAAAGTTGGTCCTAACCAGATATCAAAACCACATGCTCCTTGATTTTAAACTTGCTAGCCTATAGGACTGTGAGAAATAAATTTCTGTTCTTTATAAGTCATCCAGTTTTTGGTATTTTGTTATAGCAGGCCTAAAAGCCTTTAGAACTAACTTCCAGTTAACCAGGAAAAAACAGAGTGAAAAGTTAAATGACACCATAAAAAGCAACCAGAAAATTCCAGAAGGGGAAATACTCTACAGGACAACTGACTAGTTTTTCAACAAGTCAATTTCACTAAATAAATACATAAACAAAGAGTATGTGTTTTTTCCAGGTTAAAACAGTCTTGAGCTAAATAATCAAATGCAATGTGTGTCCCTTGATTAGAAGAAACTAATTTGAACAAACCAGCCACAAAAGGTATTTCAGAGAGACCAAGCTGGAAGGATCACTTGAGGCCAGGAGTTTGAGACCAGCCTGGGCAACGTAGTAAGACCTCCATCTCTACAAAAACAATAAATTAGCTGGGCATGGTGGTGTGCACCTCTAGTCCTAGCTACTCAGGAAGCTGAGGCAGGAAGATCACTTGAGCCCAGGAGTTTGAGGCTGCAATGAGCTATGATTGTTTCACTGCACTTCAGGCTGTGTGAAAGAGCAAGACTTTGTCTCAAAAAATAAAAGGACATTTCATAATAATTGAGGAAATCTGAATGTGGACTGGGTAATAAATGATATAAAAAAGCCATTTTTTATTTTGTTTGAAAAGATGATTTTGTAACTATACAGGAAAATGTTCTTATTTTTTTAGAAATCTGTACTAAAGAATTTAGGGGTAAAATATCATTTTCTTTAATATACTTTCAAACACAAGCACAAAATAGTCATGACACAAATATAGCAAAATGTTTACAATCTATGTTCTATGCTTGCCTGTGAGTGCCATTAATCTCATCTCTCTGCTTTTCTGAAAGTTTGAAAATTTCAAAGTTTTATAATAAATTTTTTTACATCCCATAATTTTATAATAATTTTTTTAAAGTTTGAAGCAAATCAACAACTATAGCTTCAAAAATATCCTGACCCACAATAAACATTGAACAGGGTATATTTCTCCCATTTCCTAAAAAAGTTGGCCCAGGAAGGAGTATGAGAGCTGCCATAGCTCTCCCAAGGCTCATTATTCTCCATCACTCCATGGGCAATCCCAAAATAAATTTTTTAAAAAGTTGTTTAAATTTATAATGTTTTTGATTCTATAATAATTTTATAATAAAATAATTGTAAAATGTTTTTGATTTTATAATTTATAAAAATTTTTATACATGTTTATGTTTGAAATGTCTATTGCAAACTTTATGAGATATTAAAATATAAGTAATATAGTTCATCATTTTAGAAATGCCATGCTTTTCTTCTCCAGCAATTACATAATCAAAGAGTAACTGTAGTTTTTCCTAGAACATTGCTTTGTAGGCTGGGCATGGTGGTTCATGACACTTTAGGAGGCCAAGGCAGGCAGATCTCTTGAGATCAGGAGTTTGAGACTAGACTGGGCAACACAGAGAAACCCTATGAGTAGTAAAAACACAAAAATCAGCTGTGCGTAGTGGCGTGCACCTATAGCCCCAGCTACTCAGGAGGCTGAGGTGGGAAGATCACCTGAATCTGGGGAGGTCAAGGCTACAGTGAGCCAAGACTGTACCATTGCACTCCAGCCTGGGCAACAAAGTGAGACCCTGTGTCAAAAAAAAATGAAATTTAATTTAAAAAAAGAAAATTGCTTTGTAAAATTAACTTTTTCAATCAAAACCAAGATTTTTCAGATATAGAGAATGCAGCCCACTGGTCAGATTTGTCAGTTCAAAGAGAAAAAATTCTAGTTTCCTATTTTTCTAGCCTGCTTATGATTATCCAATAGAATATCAAAAAAGACCAAAGCCTTTGGGATCCATGTTCAGTATTCCTGAGTCTAACTCAGGATGCCAAATCAGGAGACAAGCACATTCTCATCAATTTTCAATCATTCGAGACCAATTTTGCTTATAATTATCCAGTTCTTTTAGACCACCTTTCTCCTGAAGCCAGCCTTATGGCTACTCACTTCACTTTAGCATAAGCCCCCAAGAAGGTGAACAAAATGAGGAAACGATTGGTTAAAGTTGGCGTTTGAAATTCTGAAACATGTCCACCATTCCCTTCACCCATGCCCGCCCCTCTTAGAAGTAGTACTTTCAGATTATTTAAGAGTCGATGCTTCTATGTGGATTTTGTCAGCTGTCCTTTATAACAGCTAGTGCGTTTAATTTGACTCTATTTTAAGCATATATTGACCTATGCTAATTATCTGTTAAAATAAATTCCACTCTTAGAGTTAATAAAGTGTGTGTGTCATGGAAGACCCATTGAAGTAAGAAGCTGAGGAGCCCTTATGGTAAAGTGGGACAAGAAATAATAAGACATAATAATTTTCCCATGCAAATCAACAACCGTAGCTTCAAAAATATCCTGACCCACAACAAGTATTGGACAGGCCATGTTTCTCTCACTCCCTAAAAAATTGGCTCAGGAAGGAGTGTGAAAGCTCCCATAGCTCTCCCAAGGCTCATTATTCTCCATCACTCCACAGGAACAGCCTGTCAGAGAAGAGTGAAAGACCATTTGTCAACCTGTCTTCAACTCCCTGTTTCTAGCCAAACTTCATCAATCTCAAGTGAGGAGCCAGAGAGAAATCAAACCCCATATATCCAGCATCATTGTCTACGGGAGTCAAAAATCACAATTCCACTACCCACCCCAACACCACTGGCCCTGTTTCTCCCAATTGCTTTTTATTGTGTTTTTTAAAAAATCCTCTTTCCCCATCCCTGCAACACCGAGAAGGAGGAATTATAGTAGATAAATATGAAGCATGGAGATCCTTTAAAAATGTTTTTAATAATAAATGAGAAAATGAAAAGGAGAGGGTTGGGAAGGAAGGAGGGAATTCAAATGCCAGGGAATTGTGCAGTTTCGCCTTTAAAGATGTTAACACTCATTTATACATCTGCAAGACACTCCCCTTAAAGAAAAGTTCTATGAGTATGGGTCTGGTTGCATGAATAAGGATAAAATTACTTTTTTAGACGATGTTTCCCACATATCATTCAGAGACCCCTGAAGTTAGGTATCCCTCTTGTAGATGTCCTTGAGATGCTGCTGGACCTGGGAAAGAGGAAACTGGGATACGGGTCTATGCCAAAAGGTGCTTTTAGTTATAGGACAGAGAGGAATGGGGCAGAGGGAGAAAAACCCGAAGTCTGAGAATCTGGATTGCAGAAGACTACCGAGGTCGTGGGAGAAGGGAGAGAAAACAAGGATGAAAAGCGAAAGGGGAAGAGGCATGAAATGTTGTCAAATGTCAAAAGGCATTTGGAGAGAAGTTGGGAATTGCATTAAGAAAACCACTGCAAACCTCGTTTCAGACCATTTAGAGATATGCCCCCTGGGAACTGTGAGCTCAGGCTGTTTAGCATCAAACAAATGGATCCACTCCATCCCTACCCTAATTAAATAAATCATTCAGTAATTCCACTGGGTTAAAGAACCAAAATATTAAAAACCTGCAGGGCCTACTCTTGCCAAATATGTCAGGGATCGTGTGTGTGTGTGTGTGTGTGTGTGTGTGTGTGTGTGTGTGTGTGTGTTCTGAGACACCACTACTGTTAAATAGGCAGAGCTAAGACTTAGGGGACTGGCAGATTATTGCAAAAAGGGCACGGGGCAGAGGGACTATGTTGTGAGCCTGGGAAAGAAGTTTGTGTGGGGACTGTGGGCAGTGAATGCGTTGGGAACAATATGGAAAACTGGGAGCTGCCTTGGAATCTACAGGGCCGGGTAAGAGAATGTCCGAAAGAAAAATGAGCAGGTGCGGGATGTGTGCAGAGTCGGAGAAGAGTCCAGGGCGCCCGGAGTGGCTCCAGGAATGACGGACACCCCTCAAGACTTTTGGGGGTGGTGGGTACTAATAGAACCCAGTGTCCGGGGTGCGCCGGGGAGGCTGCGAGCACGGCGGGAGTGGGGCGCTGGAGGGTGAGGACGCGGGAGTGAGGAAGCAAAGCCGGGCAGGGGCCTCCCAGCTGGGCCCGGAGGCAGCATGGGGACAAGGGCTAGGAGAGGGCATGGTGGCGGCACGGCGGGAAGCGAGGGGCATCCGGACACTCACCCCATTGGCCGCGGCCATCTGCACCACGATCTCGATGGCCGTCCTGCTAAAGTACCTGCCGTCGCTGCCCATCACCGTGGTGCAGCCCCGACGGTCACGCAGGTCGATGGACGACAGCACGCTCTGGATGAAGTTGGGCAGGTAGTTGCGATGGCCCTCGAAGAAGCCGGTAGGTCGCCACAGACCCCCGCCGCCGGCCGGCCGCCGGTCCTCGTAGGGTGCGGTGGGCACTGTCAGCACCGGGATGGGGCCCCCCTCCGTGGCGCCTCCTGGCTGGTCCTGCTGTGGCTCCCGGGGCCGGAGGGAATCTGCAGCCTGCTGGGGGCCTCCGCCAGCCTGGCCGCGCGCCAGGACTCCGCCTCACGCCCGGGCCCCCTCTCTGGCAGGTCGGCGCCCTGCGCCCGCCCGCCTGGGGACCACCTGCCCCTCCTCTCCGCGCGGCCGCTCGCTGACTCCCTCAGCGGAGATTGCTTCTGCCTTCCTGTAAAGTTTTCTCCCTCCCACCTTCTCTGCTGCCAGACCGTCTGAGGTGCCCTCAGTTTCTCCCCAAGTTGGACTCACTTTCGGGGTGTCCCAAAAGCCTGATTCCAGGGCCTGCTAGCCAGACCCCGGTGACGCCTGCACCCGCGCCTGGCCCCAGCCTTCACGCGCGATCGCCGCCCTCTGGGGCACACCCTCCGCCAGAAAACAGCCGGCGGGTGGCGAGACTTTGGGCAGAGTCCGGGTTCCTCTCCGGCGCCAGGCCCGTCTCCCTGTCTCCCTGGGAGTGCGCAGCCTACACGCACCAGTTTCTCTTTAGAACAAGCACGGGGAGGGATTTGGGAGGGGGCTGAAACCTTTTGCCATCAGCGAACAGCCTCAGCCAAAAATAACCCTGGAAAGGCGAGCTAAGAATGGTTATCTCCTGCCAGCGCTGAAATCGGAGGCTGGGCGCTGCATGTGGGGTGTGTGTGTGTGTGTGTGCGTGGGTGTGTTTGTGTACCCTCCCACCCCGACCATTTGTTGAAGGGAATCACCACTGTCAGACTTCAATCCAACAGGACCCACTCGAGCCATCCACACTTTCCCCAGCCTCCTCCAAAACAGCACACTTTCCGGTATGGACAATTCTTTTTTTTTTTTTTTCACTTGTTTGTTTGTTGTGGTGGTTGCAACAGCAGCAACACAGACGACACATATTTCCCTATTCTCGCCCTTCTCACCCTCCCTACCCAGCTCCTGCCTTAGAAACAGGCTTGGCCTACACTGTATCTGTCCACACTGCCTGAACTCTTCCCTGAATTAATCGTTTTCAATAGGAGGGGGCTAAATCCCTTATTAATGCCCTACCAGGAGTGAATGAATAAAGCCAAGTTAAAGGGGAACTGGGTACCACATACTGTGCTAGGTTCCTTTGCATGTATCCTTTCATTCTGCTGGAGCTAAAGATGTTCTGCCTCCTCTCCATAAAACGCACCCAAACTCCAAAACCAGGAAATTCTCCATAGAAAATAGGAGTGAAGAGAGAAAAGACTAACAGGATAAACCCCAAAGCAGGAAGAAAGTTTTGTCTCCCATTTCGCTCAAGGAATTTTTGGACCCACCAAGGCTACTGTCCTGAAAGATCCTGCTGCTTCTCCTTCCCCAAATATTGTCCACTTCCTGAGAGTAAGGCTGACTTGCCACAGGCTTATAAAGTGTTTGGTCACAGTAAGACAACTGTGAGTAATAACACACATTGTATACTGTTTTGCAATTGATAAAAGGCTTTGCATCTGTTTTTTCTTTGGAGGCTGAAGAAAAGAAGAATGGTATTCACGCAGTTCCCATTTTACAGATGAAAACAAGAGGACTTTTTCTGTGAAGTCAGGAAAGTGGTTACAATGGTAATTTCTGCCTGTCCGAATTATGTATTGCCCCTCCCCTTTCTATTAATAACATTGAAGTGTGATGGGACAACCACTGAAGCTGTCAGTTGAAACCTGCTGGGACTTTTTAGCCATTCTCTTCAACATAAAGAATGGGTGTTTTTGGAGGGGGTGAGAGGAATGGGGAAATGTTGTCAAAGAGTACAATGTTTTAGTTGAGACAGGAAGAATACATTTTGTTGAGATCTACAGCACAGCATGGTGACTGTAGTTTACAATGAAGTATTGTGTATTTCAAAATTGCTAAGACAATAAATTTCAAATGTTCTCACCACAAAAAAGATAGGTTTTGAGGTGATGAATCTATTAATTCTCTGGATTTAATTATTCCACAATGTATACATATATCATAACATCACATTATACCTCCGTAAATACATACAATTTTAATTTGTCAATTAACATTTTTTTAAAAGAATAGTGTGGCCAGTTGGGGAGGTAGTTTTTTTTTTTTTCCTCTAGTCTCTACTCAGTCTCCAAGATCCCATTCCCCATAAAATTCCTGTCACCCAGGTGGAGTGCAGTGGCACAATCATGGCTCACTGCACCCTCTCCCTCTTGGGCTCAAGCGATCCTCCCGCCTACAGGTACATGCCACCACGCCCAGCTAATTTTTGTAGCTTTTGTAGACATGGGGTTTCACCATGTTGCCTAGGCTGGTCTCCAACTCCTCAGCTCAATCAATCTGCCCACTTTAGCCTCCCACAGTGCTGGGATTACAGGTGGGAGCCACCAAGCCCAACCCATAAAGTTCCTAACTTTTTATCTCCCTGGGAGTGCACAGCCTACACACACCAGTTTCTCTTTAGAACATACTTAAGAGTCTTGGCTTAGCATCCAACAGACAGAACTCTAACACTTCTACGGATCTGTGCACCTGTCTATGGTGTGGGGTTTTTAAGATCTCTTTCTAATGACACTTTATTTTGCAAAGCAGGACAGTTTCATTCCCAGAAGAGCAGGTATGGTAAATCCTTTGTTCCAGTAATGAAGACAATGATCCAAACCCTAAGCCTCAGAGAAGCCCAGAAACCCTCCAGGCCTCCATCTCTCTGCTCCTAGCACCTGCCTCTCTCTTGACATCAACATCATTCTCCCCTCTCACAGCCCAGCTCCTTCCACAGACCCAGGGATTAGGCACCAGCACCTCAGACTAGATTTTAGAGAATTACCATTCAAGAGGCAATCCTCTTCCCTTGGTTCCAATTTCAAGGTTCTCAAAGACTGGAACAGGGCTAGTTTGAGGCAATGTGCCCCATCGCATAGCCAGAAAGAACCTTACAGTGAAAAGGAAAACAATTCTTCCAAAGTAAGGGGGTGCTGATCCCCAGAGGGAGGACAGATGGGCAAACAAACAGTAACCGGGCCACCACATGCTTCACACTCACTGATCAAGGACTTCTAAAACCACTTTTCTTTTCTCTGAATTTATATAGGATTTTGTATCACTCATAAAGGAATATCTTATAGGCTGATAACACCTTTCTATTCATGCTTACACTTAACGTTTAGGCTAGGATAATTTCCTAACCTCAGTGTCCTCACTATAAGATGGGAATTATTATAATCCCTACCTCATAAATTGTTGGGAGGATTAAAATACTTAGTAAAGTGCCTGACTAATAGAAAGGCATTCAATAAATGTTAGCTATTCATGGTGTCATCATCATTATATTTACCATTATTACTAATCTCCTGTATTGCAAGAATTACAGTTTATATTTTTGTAGACCATCACTGTAGCTAAAGGGTCTTTGGGCCATAGGTGATATTCCATAAAGGTTGGTTAAATTGATCTGTGGTTTTTGACTATGGAAACTCAGAACTCCCTCAAAATGTACAAAACAGATTTACCTGCTAAATAAATCTCTTCAAAGCTGACCCCAGGTTTGATTGAATTAATTCCAATGAATTTGTCACAATGATGGAGAAAGGAAACTTAGAGGGCCCCAAACAGAAGTTTGGATTAGATCAATGTTTCCCAAAATATTTTCCTCAGAATGTTAGTGCCCCCGAATCCTGCACAAAGCAAGAGTTTCATGACCAAGTAGCTTTTAAAACTCCTGTACACTCTACTCCCATTCTTCACAATGCACACTTTCATATTAAAAGTTCTGAGAGGTCCTCAACAGAAGACATCACTTAACTTTTTTTTTTTTTTTTTAAGACAGATTCTCACTCTGTCACCCAGGCTGGAGTACAGTGGCCACCACTCCTGGCCTAAAAATTTTTTAACCTGGTGCTTCCCAATCTAAACTCACAGGGACCAGTTTTCTTAATGAAAGAGAATCAGACTAGCTTGTAACCATAGCTGGTGACACTCCCCTGCCCCATTCCTTGTATGTCCTCAGTGGACTAGGTCAGGAATAAATAAATTTTCCTGATTCTCAAGGGCTGGTCACTCCTTTGCACTGAGCTCAAAGCTTCTCTGTAGCATGGGTCACAATGAATGGTAGCCCTGATAGCCTAGAGTAGCCTTTCAGCCTTCTCTGAGCCTCTAAAGACTGAGGATCCTTGGCATGAAATGGAGCAACTGATATACCCTTGCTTCCCCTGGGGACTCTCTTGCTCTCAAAAAGGCATCAGCCATCATCTCCATCTAGAGAATATACTAGCTGACTCAGCTTGACCAGCCTGTCCCAAAATGAGAATCTGGGTAAAATAAGCATTGAAACCCTTCATTCCTTGTAGATTCACAAAACATATTAGCATATTAAAGACTATGAAGTTCTGCAGGAAAAGAAAAAACCTATTTAACTTTAATCCAACATTGCCAAGTTTTATTTGACCATGGAAGATTTTTCCAAAACACTTACAAACAGATCAAGGACATTAATCTTTCATGAAACACTAGATCCCCAAGGTCCTCTCCAGCTACATCATTCTGTGATTTTCTTTTTTATTTATGATGCATTAAAAGATTAATCTCTATCAGACTTCCATTTAGAAATTCACCAGAATGTGCAAAGGCAGCAGGTAAAATTGCTGAAGGGTATTATAAAAATACCCTCCAGTGATTTTTGAAACTTAAACTGAAATATTTATATAACTATATATTTCAGTTTGTATATTATATATATATATATGTATATACACACATATATATGTGTGTATATATATTGGTGTATGTATATCTATATCTATGTATATATGGCATTATATCCATTTTACAGATGCAGAAACTGAGCTTTAGAGGGGGTGAGCAATTGGTCCAAAGCCACACAGCACACAGGTAGTCATTGATAAAGGTAAAAACAAGAGTTGAAGCCTGAGGTGTAAGGACACAGAGACAAGTACACAAATGTTTACAAGTTACACATATGACACGTGCCTTTAACATGAATTTCTTGAACATTCATTTAGAGGCCTTACAATGAAGACATCAGAGTGGCAGCAAGTTCTGTTGGAATCAGGGGAGCGTGTTCTTCTATAATCCCCTGGCTAACAGGAAAGCACACTGATTTGGCCCATGGTAGTTATACACTCCCATTGAGTCAGGGGCCACTTCTATGCACACAGGAGGTGCTAAAAATATGCTGTTGACTCATTGCCTCTAAGAGCAGAAGAAATGCCAAAAGTATAGGACAAGAGGCAGAAAAGCACACGGAAAAATGTCGTAGGGCAGTCCTCTGAGGAAGTGTTAGATCCCTTTGAAATCTGTCCAAACACTTTCTTGTGCTGGGGAAAGTCAATTACATATTTCAAGCAACCCCACATGTCATACGAGTATCTTGTACGTGTTTGTGTACTCGTGTCTGTGAACTTACATCTCAGACTTCAACTTCTCGCTCCCCACCCTTATCAATGACTGCCTGCATGGCCTTGGGCAAGTTGCTTTCCCTCTTCAAAGCTCAGTTTCTGCATCTATAAAATGGACATAATGCTACCTACCTCATGGGGTTAGTGATCACATTTAAGGAGCTAATATGTGGAAATTGCTTACACAGTACCTATCACATAATAAGGGTTTAATAAGTGTTTGATGTAATTGTTTTGATTATTACTACTATTACTAAAATAAAAATTACTACAATAATAATGATTCTTATTCTCTATATTAGTATTATCTTTGAAAATGGGCATGGATTACGTCTATGTAACACTTTTGGCACAATATCTAGCATTATATCACACACAAATTAGAGAATTCATATTATTAAGGATGAAAAAATATTTTTACTGACCCTTAAATTCTTCGTAAGTAACTGCAAAAGAAGCCATTATCCCAACACATGAAATAAAAAAAAAAATTCAGTTCCTCTGGAGTTTGTTTTTGGAGGTAGCCAGAGGATACCTAAATTTTTTTTCTTTTCAGAGAGACCGAGTGTCTCAGTAGGTTGACCAGGCTGGTCTTGAACTCCTGGTTTCAAGCCATCCTCCCACCTCAGCCTCCCAAAGTGCTGGGATTACATGCATGAGCCACCACATCCAGCCTACCTAAAATACTGGATGCTGTTAATAAATCTCCTGAGGCCAGCATAAGAAGGTGGTGGGCAAAACTAATGCAGGTATGTTTTTCGGGCTTTTTCATGTATTGGGCCAAACTTTGAAAAGCACTTACTATTAATGGCTAACTTGCAAAATTTGTGATTTATTAAAAGCAGATTTTAATTGTTTTACCTAAAAATAATAGGCCTCTGATCTGCCAAAGATGAAGATTTAATTTCCAGGTGTTCCTCACAATACCTAGAAACATCAGTGTAATCGATTATTAAACACTTTAGAACTATTCTCTTCAAAGTTCTTTAATATATAATACAGCAAAAGAAAAGTTTCTTTTCTAAAGGCTTCTCTATATCTTTTTTAATAGTTGAATTTCATTTCTGAAGGCTCCTAAAAAGAATAGAATTTAGATCTTTATTAAAGAGGAAATATATTTTCCGTGTTTAATTTAAATTACATTCCATCAGTCATTTGCAATCTTAGCCTACACGGAATTTTTTTTTTTGGTAGTTTTTATGTTTGGGCTTTAGGAGGGGATTCCCAATAACCTCTATATAAATATTTCTAATCTCTATATAAATATTTTAACATTTCAATGTAAATTAGTTTTTTAAAACTATTTTATCCATAAAAATAATGAATTTGCATGGCTGAGGGTGAAATAATGTGTTACCAGGACCCGTCAGTTTTGGGGGTTGTGAGTAGATCCCATCTTCATGTTCCTCCAGCCCAGCCCAAGCCTGGCTCAGGTCCTCCTCCCCCATTTGTCAGGAACCACCATCCCCAGGGATTCTATGTGCCCTGCCTGACCAGTGTTCTCCATCAGAGTTTACCAATCTTTTGTTCATTCCCTCAGAGCACAGCTAAGCAAGAGTACAGTAATTTGAAAATTAACTCAAGCAAATAGAGGAACAATATCCCCAACACATTGCATTTTAACATAGGGTTTCCTGGACACACTGTTTCAACCCAAGAGTTGGGCTAATAGTAGGAGTTCCATCTGCTAAAATACGGCTGTCAGCTTCAGAGGGAAATTGATGAACGTCTTCATAGTTTGTTTTTACTTTTCACTTGGCACTGTTTCTAAAATTTCCTCTGAAGCCAAAAAATAAGTTATTTCCCAGCACACTGGGCACTTTTCATTTATCATTGGATTGATTTTTGTAACTTGCAGTAGGAGCTGAAATCGACCAGGGGGTTCTTATCCAACAGACAGCAGCAAAACTCTGTGTATCTGCGTTCCTTTCAACAAGCGTGACTTCCTCAATGGCATCATTCGTGAGCGTAACACAGAGCTCAGCAATAACATTTCTTCACTAACCCTACCAGGTATCCAACATAGGATGTTACTTCCTTTCACTGTTTTCCGACTCCTGGCAGATATTAATCATTGGGATTTGGGAACAAGGAAATAGAATTTCTGAGAATGCTTGGGAATTCCCAAATTCATATGATTTTCATAACACTTCACTTACAAGTTTTTGAAAAATAATAAGTGACTATAATAACAAGCAAATAGTCGTTTTTTTCTGTAACAGGATTATATGAAAAGTTTTAGTAGTCTTCTGTTTTTAAAAGATATGATAACAAATGATGATTTCTTATTATTAGGAGCCAACATATTGTAACAAGATTATAAAATCCAATAGCATTAATAGAGAAAACATTAAAAAGAAATGAATGTTATCACAAAATAAATGCTAAAGAAAAGTCCTTTAAAGATTGAAAGGTAACACCACAAATACTTAATGCTTTAATCGTTGTTTACATGACATTGTTAAACAAGGCATCAATCATCCCCTCCAATACCATTTAAATAACATAACATTCTGATCTCCTGGCAAGATGAATAGCACTAGAAAGAAGCAACTGTCAAAATTGCCGATTTAAGGGCATATTTTGTTTCTAAAACTTGGCATTGCTTAGAAAACCTCTCATAGGATTTGTAAAACATATACTATGCCTATGAACACATTAATATTTATTTGCAGAAATGGTTCACTGTTAGCAGTGGACAAGGCCATGAACACACACTTGTAACACAGCAACAGATACAAGAAAGTCTGACTGAGGCTCCTTTACTGCTCCTGTCCTGTTCACCTTAACTTTCATCTCCACATGTCAGTGCTTCCTCATCTTGCTTGACTTGAAGTCAGTGCATTTCTTCAAGCCAGTAAGTTCTCTATACTGACTATTAAGCTGTAATTTTCACAGGAAAATTAGAATGTTCCTTCCCATTTTCCTAATTTCTCAACTGATTTTTCTCAGAATTCAGAATCCATAAATATGGAAATGCCAGGAGAGAATTTCCAAATGGAAATGCTGTTCCCTTCGTCCATTTTCAGAAGAAACCGTAGGATAGTGTTATCCTTCTCTTCTCCAATTTTTTTTTCCTGCAAACTTATGGTTATCACCTCTTTAAGTGAGTAGCTCACAATTTTGCCTCCCCTGCAAATGGTCCCAAAACGGTGAAGTGGGTCCTCTTTAGCTGTGTCTTTAGTACATAATCCTGCATTTCTGACCATATGCAGGGAGTGTGACCCAGGGAAGGATCCCTGACTCAATGGGATTTCTCTTGCTGTCTCTAGAATTTGAACACCGGAACCCAGACGTACAGAGGCTGGGAGCCATCGTGGTGTGCTATATTGATGACGGCAGCAGTGGGTGGTGTGGCGGCAGTAATTTGACAGCTACCTGTTGCTGACATCCCAGGAACTGCCTGAACCTCCTCTTTCCCAGTCATAAGATATCTAAGATTCTGCAGTATTCTTCATTAAATCCTAGCATGGTTTAAGCTAGCCAGAATTAGGTTCTGTTGCTTTCAATCAACAGAACCTTAGCTAATACGTTGTTATTTCCTGGTCTTTGTTCCTTTAATTTTCCAGGAAAAGAAGGGAAAATGGCTTACTGGTTTTAAAAAGAGACAAGGGACAACATATCATTTATGCAAAATTTAGAAGCACTCAAAGGAAACTCTGGAAAGTTCCTGAGACATATATAGGTAGGATCAGCATAAAACTTGAACAGTGTATCTAGATCATGGTTGCCATGGTTGCCTTGACACAATGAACATCTGTATCAAGATCATATTTTCTTGGTGGGACAGAGAGAAGCACAAGGCAGGACTCACATTTACAGTAATCCTTGTTTTCCAGGGACCATACAACCCAGTTTGTCCAGAGCTGTTCATCTTAAGTTTGTTATCCCACCATAATTATAAATAGAACCTCCTTTTTCTCTCAAGAATATCCCACTTTGGATGATAATTTCTGTGACTACCCATTAACAATATTTAATAACTATAGAAAACTGCTTCTCTATATTTTTTGTATGTTTGAAACATTTTATAACAAAAACATCTTTAAAGTTATCACCTACACAGAATATAGCTGCCAAATGCTCCTACTCTGCTATTCTGACCATGAATCCCTCTGGGGCCCCTTCCTCCAACGGCGCTTGTGAGGATGAAATGAAATAAGCTCTATGAAGTGCCCAACAGTGACCAACACTGAATAAAATACAGCCACCATAGGTGGCCTTCCCTTATGTTCACCAAACTCCTGATAAGTTATTCGGTGATGTTTTAATCTTAATATTTTATGTAGATTATACATTCATCTGATTCAAAATGCAAAAGGTACAAAAGCGTATACAGTTAAAAGTTTCCCAACCCACTACCATTTATCTCCCTGGAGGCAACTGTTTCCAGATTTTTGAATATCCTTAAAGAATATCATATGTATGGAAAAGAAAGATTATATATTATGGGGTTATATTCCAATAAACTTATGAAAATATTGTAAGCTGAAAATGCATTTAATACACTTAACCTACTAAACATCATAGCTTAGCTCGGCCTACCTTAAACACTCACATTAACCTACAGTTAGGCAAAATCATCTAACAGAAAGCCCATTTTATAATAAAGTGGGCTTTGAATATCTCATGTAATATAATGAATACTGTACTGAAAGTGGAAAACAGAATGGTTGTATGAGTACTCAAAGTACAGCTTCTGCTGAATGTGTATTGCTTTCAAACTATCTTAAAGTTGAAAACTCATAAGTCAAAATATTCTAAGTCAGGGATTGTTTGTACTTCTACTTTACATGATGAAATTGAGCCTTGAAGAGATTAAGTGACTCGCCCAAGGTCACACTGGCAGTTAAATAGTGAAACTTGGATCCAAATTGTTCAGTCACTACATGTATTGTCTTGAAATTTGAAAAAGAGGAAGAGGAATTAAACTACTAAATTGAAGGACTATTTTAGGCATAGAAGAAGCAGATGCCTTCATGTCCAAGTGATTGTGAAAAGCCCACTTGCCCCAAAATATGTCTCCTGGTCATATGAAATTCCACCATTTGAGATTTTTACCTGGGGATTTAGAGTAATCTGCTGTTTTCCTAGAGCTCCCCCAAAACAGAAATAGAAAGTTTTGGAAGGCTAAATATATGCTAACATTGGAAAACTCATTTTCTCCCCTTCGTAAGGCAAGGTACTGAAGGAGGGGGCCGTACGGGCCGTGCAGGGATATCCTGGAGGCATGGGGAGAAGAAACTGAAAGGCAAGTTTGTATGGAACAAAGAATACCGATCTCAGGATTCTCCCTTGAACCTGCCCTAACTTTGTTCAAATAGACTTAGCCACTGACCTGCTGTCAAAAGACCACAGCCAATCTGACTTGTTTTCAATATAATGATGAATATTGATTTGGTCCCTTCATCCAACATTCTCAGCTGGATCTTTTTGACCGAGGATATACATTACTAGGTGAGTACAGGCAGTTAATTCTTCCACACGGGACTTCGGAGTTTCTGAGTTAACCAGAATCACCCACCTTAACATCTGCCAGTTTATACCCCAAGTCCTGACCAGTGCCCCCTACCTGCTATGCCTCATGTTTCCAATAGAGCATAAAATCAGAAATGAAAGATGAAACATCATAGCCAATATCACAGAAATACAAAGGATCCTAAGAAACTGCTAGGTATAATTACACACTAACTAATTGGATCATCTAGAAGAAATGGATAAATTCCCAGACACATAAAACCTACCAAGATTGACTCATGAAGAAATTTAAAAATCTGAACAGACTAATAGCAAGCAAGGAGGTTGAATCAGTAAGAAAATGTCTCCTATCAATGAAAAACCCAAAACCAGATGGCTTCCCAGATTAATTCTACCAAATATTTTAAGAAGAACTAATACCAGTCTTTCTCAAACTCTTCCAAAAAGCTGAAGTGGAGGGAATACTTCCAAACTCATCTGACAGGGCCAGCATTACCCTGATTCCAAAGCCAGACAAGAACACTACAAGAAAGGAAAATGACAGGCCAATATCCTTGATCTACATAGATGCAAAAATCCTCAACAAAATCCTAGCAAACCAAATTCAAAAGCACATTGAAAGAATCATTCACCATGATCATGTCATGGTTCAACATAAGCAAATCAATACATATAATATACCATATTAGAAAAATAAAGGATAGAAACTCTATGGCCATCACAATAGATACAGAAAAAGCTTTTGACAAAATTCGAAACCCTTTCATGGTGAAAAAAAAAAAACACCCAACAGATCACGTATTGAGGGACTGTATCCCAAGAAAATAAAGGCCATATATGACAAACCCATAGCTAACACCATAATCAATGGTGAAAAGTTGAAACTTTTCCTCTACCATCAGGAACAAGACAAGGATGCCCACAGACACAACTTCTCAGGGTAATTAGGCAAAAGAAAGAAATAAAAGGCATCCTAATAGGAAAGGAAGAAGTGAAACTGTCTCTACTGACGGCGTGATCTTGTTATATATAGAAAACCCTACAAACTTCACTAAAAAAATGTTAGAACTCAACACAAAGAAGGGAAAAATAGACACTGGGGGACTCCAAAGGTGGGAGGGAAGGATGGTGGGAGCAAGGGTTGAAAAACTACCTATCGATTACTATGCTCACTGCTTGGGTGGTGGGATCATTAGAAGCCCAAACCTCAGCACCATGCAATATACCTGTTTAAGAAACCTGTACATCTACGCTCCTGACTCTAAAATGAAACATACAATATTTAAAAAACAAAAACAAATAAATACAATTTGAAAACTGTTAGAACTGAACTGATAGGTGAAATCAGTAAAGTTGTAGGATACAAAATCAACATATAGAGCCTTGAACACAGCAACATCCAGCTGTCTGACACGAAAGTCTCAGGGGCAAGAAAACCTCTATATGAACTCAGAAACAATGAGCTAAGTTGTGTTTATGTCTGAAAGGATGTTAAGAACTTCATTCATGTTACATCAGAGCCAACAGAAAGAACCAACAGGAAACCTGTACCCAACAAACAGAAATGACAAGATGAAGGGAAAGCAGAGGTGAGGGCTTACCTTAGAAAGGGCAAGTGATTAGCTCAATATGCAATACAATGTTTGCTCCTGAGCCAAAAATTTGTACAACAATTTGGATATTACTTGCACAACCAGAAAAATCAGCCACTCATTAGGAAAATGTGTTTCTGTAGAAGTCTTAGGACTCAGCTATCTATAATAACATGAAAAGACAATATTTTCATCCAAAATGAGTATTTTTGTTTGTCTTGGCTTGTTATTCTAACGTCAACAGCCTCTAAATAAACTGTTGAAGTACATGATATAACCACCTCTTTCTCCATCTTTCCCATTGCTCCCATAGGGTTTCAGTTGTGCAATTTCAACATTAGCAAAGCTTTTTGCTGAAATCTGGCTTTTCAAAGGGAGAGTATCCAGAAACAGAAGATGCTGATCTGGGAGGCTCTTCCTAATAGAACTGCTGCTTCAGTTTAACTTGAAAAAGCCCACACCCAGTTCCTAATGACAAACATCTGAACACCGGGTCTTCCCCTGAGCAAGACCATGCTATGCCTCCTGCTCGCTCTGTTCTATAAGCAACCCACAGATTGCTCCCTGTGAAGAGGAGCCTGCAAGGGGAGCAGCATTCCACCAGACCCTGATTTAGCAAGATATTTCCGTATCATTCCCCCAACCAGCTGGAAGTCCTCCACTGCTCTTGTGTAAAAATCTAACTCATCTCGCTGAATTTCCTGATTTAAAAGTCTAATTCATTTCACCAAAAGTGTGACAGAAGGAAACCAAGTACACCATCTCTCTCTTACCAAACCAAAGCTATTGCATGTGCATTCTGGGGGAAAAACATGGTCCAAATATGTTATGGAGGGGGTGCCAGCCCAGTGTCATCCTCTTACTATTGCCATAGGATCTTGGCTGATGGCATCAGAGGAAAAACAAGTTTATCGATTACTTTCAACAATTAAGCTCACTCCTCCATGAAAAATATGTCACAAGTCCAATGTCTCTTATTAAAATAAGCACTGCAAAATATAAAGGAGTCACAGTTCTAAAATGGGACACACGTTCTCTAAGCGGTGAACCACGTTAGAGGTGCACTGTTTACATTGTTTAAAGTCCACTGGAGCCAGGGTTTGGAAGCGCATCTGTTCTTTGGTGTTCTGGGATGAAGGAGAAAGGAAAATGTGCTGCCAGAAGTGAGTGGGAAGGAGCCCATGAGATAAAGGAAGTAAATCCATTTGCTGATTGCAATAATAATGGTAATACACGAAGCTATACGTACGTACGTACATACATACATACATACATACATACATGCAAACTTTCACATTTTTAAAAAAAAAGAACTTAAGGCTTCCACTCATGTAATCAGCCCTTATGAACTCTCCTGATTAGCTGCAAGGAAAATCTTCCTTTCTCCTCTTTCTTGCACCATCCTGGGCTCCCTTTTGACTTTTTTTTTTTTAACTTATAAACGAACAGCTCATATTCTGAAGTTTGTAGTCCCCTCCCGCCCCCTCTCTCTCTATACGGCTCATTTACATTGGCAGCTGTCGTGCTGCTGGGCATCCTCAAACCCACAAGTTTCCCTTTAATGTTTGAGCAGACAAACATGATCATGCACTAGGCATCACTGTGCCACTCAAAATGCTTTTTTGTTTTTTTTATTGCATCTGAGAGAAATCTCAAGGTTGCAAACCTGGAGTCAGAATTGTCTCCATGTGTCTCAGTGGGAAGAGTATCGTGTGAAGGAACAAGTTGATTCTACTAATCAAAAGGAATTTTTTTTGATATCAGGTCATCCTCCGAATGAATTTATATTACCGAGTGGAGGGTCACATGAAGAAAATGGTCAAACAGCACCACCTAGAGCAAGAGCTGAGAAGTGCAGCGGAGCCGGGCTGTGTCAGGAAAGAAAAGCAAGCTGGGGCCTGGCTCAGCGCTCTCCCCTCTGCTCCTGTCTGCATGGAAAGATTAGGATGACAGTGGCAGGAAGCCTGTGCACCTAGTATGCATCACTTGAAGGGAACACACAGATTCCAGTAAACAGTTGGAAGGAAATGTTAATACCAGGCTCTGCTAAACAATATCAAATGAGTCCTAGATGAGGCAAGCGACTTTCATCAAAGTTTCCTGATACCTGAAAAGACAGCCCAGGGGATCCTGCGCTACATGTGGTGTATGTAAACTAAGCGGGTTTTTTTCCCCTTTGTAATCAAGGCTCATACACAAACAAAATCACACTTTAGAAATGGCCTATTTCAACTTGTAACTAGCTTGCTTTCAGGGGCTCCAGGTCAAAATGAAATAGAGCACAAAGACGCTTTCTCCTTAGGGATCATACACAAATTCACTCTGTCCGTTTCTTTCCCACATGGAGCAACAAAGCCGTCAGACCTCTCCATCCACCCATCGGGTCCTTCCTGATTAAAGTGAGATAAATCACAGCCCTCTCTCTCCAGATGGCAGGCGACAAGAGGGGGATGCTTGCCTCAAGAAGTCCTCCCCATCCCTCTGCATTCATGCAAGCCCGAGCGGAGAGATGCAAGAAATTACGGATGCATTTTAATTCCCCAGACCCTGCAATTAAAAATGGAAATTTTTTGGCCACGCCTGTTGGCTCACGCCTGTAATCCCAGCACTTTCAGAGGCCGAGGTCGGCAGATCACCTGGGGTCAGGAGTTCGAGACCAGCCTGGCCAACATGGTGAAACCCTGTCTCTACTAAAAATACAAAAATTAGCTAGGAATGGTGGTGGGCGCCTGTAGTCCCAGCTACTCGGGAGGATGAGGCAGGAGAATCACTTGAACCCGGGAGGCAAAGTTTGCAGTGAGCCAAGATCGCACCACTGCACTCCACTCTGGGTGACAAAGCAAGACTTCATCTCAAAAAATGTTTTTAAAAAATGGAAGTGTTGTTCTTTCATTTGTAAATGTGTTTTGGTAAAAGAGGGGCAGTTTAAGCAACGCTTTCTATTGTCTACATTGTTAAAATTCATCCGACATGGACTCTTGACTCTGTTTTGCCTGGGCAGACCCAATTCCAGCATTTACAACAGCTATAACCTCCTCAAATCAAAAAGAGGAATCAGCATTATTGCTAAGTTCAAATAAGGTCTTGTTTTATTTCATTTTTATTTTTGAATGCAGCCATTCCTCCATGTGCTGTCATCAGGTAAGATTGTCAGTCCTGATTAGGTAAAGGTATTATTACAAAATGCAATTCTTAAAAATTCAGTGTCTAACTACACTTTTAATAAGCCTTTCCCCCTCCCCTATGTATTCTCCCTTAGACACCCCTTCTCAAATTTAAAATCACAGAAACTAAAATATGATGCCTAAAGAGAGCCTAGCGACTGCCCAGTCCTCTAATTTGATGAGTGGGAGTACTGAAGCCCAGAGGAGGTCAAGTAATTTGTTCCCAATGTCTTAGATAAGAAGAAAATGACCAGCTGGGAAATCCCACTCATGTCAAGGCAGAGGCACAGGGCCACAGACTGTGGTTGGATTGTGCCACACTCCTACATCCTTCTTTAGGAATCACAGAACATTCCTGTGTTGAGTCGGAGTCACTGACTTCCTTTTCAGGCTGATTGAGTTCTGTCCTTACAGGCTGCGACAAGAAGTTTTGGTATTATGCTACACCAAGACCATTTATCTAGTTCAAGAAATGCACAGTCCTTAGAGCCCAGCAACTTTCCCCATGTCCAGTAAATGTAGCTTCTCCATTAGAAGCTGTCAGAATGGAGCCTTCTGGCTCATCTTGATTTTGATTTGTGCAAGAATGAATGGTTGTGCTAAGACAGCTTTCCTGGCTGATAGAGAGCGAAACTTTTTTTCTCATAATCTATAAAAAAATTAAATTAGAACTTTTATCTCATAATCTGTGAAAAAATATTAAATTAAATCTGGCTCGTCTTGATTTTGATTTGTGCAAGAATGAATGGTTGTGCTAAGACAGCTTTCCTAGCTGATAGTGAGCAAAACTTTTTTCTCATAATCTATAAAAAAATATTAAATTAGAAGCATAGAGTTTATTTCATGACTTTTATCTTCCTGCAATTTTCTTGTGGGCATAAATGATTTGTTTTTATCCTGCCTGCCCCCCAATCCCTTTTCCAAGAGACTAAAAGAGTATCTAGTGCAAAGTGCAGACTCAAATATTTTTTAATAAACAGTGATCCCAGCCACCCAGTGCATGTTGCCAAATGCCAACCCCATAAATAATCAAACACATCATCTCATTCAGCCAATTAAAATCAAGTGCTACCTATTTTTTTAAGTTTTCATAGCCCTTGGGCATCTGCTTTCTCAGCATTTCCCAAACTTGAGTCATTCTCATCGTGCCTTCCTAATTTTGATCTGTCAATTACCTCTACTATTATTTATTTCATATATTTTTAAATAGACCCACTTTTGAAACTTAAATACACGCCTTTTAAAAGGAAGCTTTCTTACTACTATACATCAAAAGCCATTATTACTTGTTCTAAGTACTCATAACAAGATGGTCACAACTATTAAAATTTACTAATGTGCATCCACATACTCTCTAAATTCATGGAGCATCTGCACACACTTTAAGAAACAATTCTGCATTACTCACTCAATTTTCTTGACATCCTTCTGAGGCAGGACAAACCTTGGGCCCAAAGAATTGAGGTAGGAGTCCAAGGAAGTTGCCAGCCACATAAAGGCAAACCTTGGCTCGGAAGTCAGGACTACCAGCCCCTAGGTTATGGTTCATGCTCTTTCCTCTGCTCTCCAGAACCTCCTATCTCCAAGTGTAGTTAGCAGCCCAGATGCAGCAGCATCCTCTAGAGACTTGTTAAAAATGCAGAAGCTCAGGCTCCACCCCAGGCCTATGCAGACTGAATCTGCATTTTAACAAGGTCCAGGTAATTCACGTGCACATTAAGTTTGAAAAGGCCTGGTCTAGATCAGCGGTTCTCTAACTTAGCAGCACATTAGAACCATCTGTAGAGACTTTAAAAATACCAGTGCCTGGGCTTCACCTCCCAGAGAATCTGACTTAAGTGTCTGGGGTTTGCCCTGAGTCTAGGTATTTTTAAAAACTCCTCAGCTTATACAAAGCTGGCAGGGCCGGGCACAGTGGCTCATGCCTATAATCCCAGCAGTTCGTGAGGCCAAAGTGGGCAGATTGCTTGAGTCCAGGAGTTTGAGATTAGCCTGGGCTAAAACCCCATCCCTACAAAAAAAAAAAATACAAAAAGTAGTTGGGCATGGTGGTGGCACATACCTGTAGTCCCGGCTACTCAGGAGGCTGAGTCCTCACTTCAACCCAGGAGGTCACGGTCTGGTCAACAGAGCAAGACCCTGTATCAAAACAAACAAACAAGCAAACAAAAAATGCTAGCAGCTTACCAGCTAGGGAGGCCTGTAGAGGCAAGTTTTCCAAATGGGGCTACATTAGTTGTTCCAGAACTTTAGCTGCATCAAAACCACCTGGATGGCTTGTTCAGCTACTGAGGGTCTGGCCATGCCCCTAGAGTTTCCAGCTGAGGGTCTGGAATGAGGCCCGATGATTTGCATTTCTAACAATCTCCAGGTGATGCTGATGCTGTGGGTCCAGGGAACACATTTTGAGAATCTACGCTAAATGAATCGGAGAAGACCAAAGCTCAAACTTATTCCAAGAACTTTTCAAGGCCCACCTGCAAGTTGTAGTGGAAGTAAGCATCTAAGGGTGCAAAAAAGTTTCACTGTAGACTAAGGCCTTTTACCTGAGCTCTCAAATGTTCACATTTCTCTTACCAACCTAAATAACAAACAGAGAGAGGCTCTCCACAAGAAAAAGATATTCGTTTGGAAACAGAGCCTTGCAATAGAAACAGGCAAGCCAGAGTAAACTATATGCATATTCACGGAGGTAAAGGAAGACAAAAGAAAAAATGAGGAAGATTATATGATCATTTGGAAATGATTATCCTTGGCTACAAAGATCAATAACAAAGGTGATGCCAGGCCCAGGTTGGACAGGCAGTTGTTGGGCCAATATCCTTCAGAAGCATTGTTGTGTGCAAAGTTGCAATGGGCTTTGTGCAAGATTGTGTTTTTTGCAGTCTTCTGTGATAAGTTTTTGTTATCAGGCATACAAGCCCAAGAATCCTTTTTTGCATGGCCTTCCCTGGCTCTATTTGTCAGGGTTTTGGTTAGGGGAGGGGTATTTTTAACACTCTCAATGTAAAAAATGCCATAAGGTAGGTACCCCAATTGCTTGTTTCATCTTCATTAAATAACTTTTCCACCCGAACAAAGTCTACACATAAATTGTAAAAATACCCTGGCATGCAGTCCCTGGAAAAGTCTGGAGTCATTCTCGGGGTTCCCACCCAGGTGGGCAAGCGTAGCCACCACAGATAAACACAAAGTAGGGGTCCCCGCTGGGGTTCAGCCGCAGGCAGTGGCCCTAGTTCTGATATTTGGCTGAAAACAC
The DNA here is from genome assembly GCF_028858775.2 of Pan troglodytes. Classification (NCBI taxonomy): domain Eukaryota; kingdom Metazoa; phylum Chordata; class Mammalia; order Primates; family Hominidae; genus Pan; species Pan troglodytes. The sequence continues at coordinate 1,875,779 of NC_072411.2, forward strand.
AGCTCCTCTTTGTCACCCTCAGGACATTTCAGCTATTTCCTAGATAATAATCTCACTTCACCCTGCACAAAACAGGCACATGATCATGTCACTCTGACCTGGTTTGAGTCCAAGGAGAATTTTGTTTTTAAAATAATTTAGGTTAGCAGTTAAAATATGAACTTTGGGCCAGGAGTGGTGGCCCATGCCTATAATCCCAGCACTTCATGAGGCCAAAGTGGGCAGATTGCTTGAGTCCAGGAGTTTGAGACTAGCCTGGGCTAAAAACCCATTCCTACAAAAAAAAATACAAAAAGTAGTTGGGCATGGTGTTGGCACATACCTGTAGTCCCGGCTACTCAGGAGGCTGAGTCCTCACTTCAACCCAGGAGGTCACGGCCTGGTCAACAGAGCAAGACCCTGTATCAAAACAAAGAAACAAACAAACAAAAAATGCTAGCAGCTTACCAGCTAGGGAGGCCTGTAGAGGCAAGTTTTCCAAATGGGGCTACATTAGTTGTTCCAAAACTTTAGCTGCATCAAAACCACCTGGATGGCTTGTTCAGCTACAGAGGGTCTGGCCATGCCCCTAGAGTTTCCAGCTGAGGGTCTGGAATGAGGCCCGATGATTTGCATTTCTAACAATCTCCAGGTGATGCTGATGCTGTGGGTCCAGGGACCACATTTTGAGAATCTATGCTAAATGAATCGGAGAAGACCAAAGCTCAAACTTATTCCAAGAACTTTTCAAGGCCCACCTGCAAGTTGTAGTGGAAGTAAGCATCTAAGGGTGCAAAAAAGTTTCACTGTAGACTAAGGCCTTTTACCTGAGCTCTCAAATGTTCACATTTCTCTTATCAACCTAAATAACAAACAGAGAGAGGCTCTCCACAAGAAAAAGATATTCGTTTGGAAACAGAGCCTTGCAATAGAAACAGGCAAGCCAGAGTAAACTATATGCATATTCACGGAGGTAAAGGAAGACAAAAGAAAAAATGAGGAAGATTATATGATCATTTGGAAATGACTATCCTTGGCTACAAAGATCAATAGCAAAGGTGATGCCAGGCACAGGCTGGACAGGCAGTTGTTGGGCAAATATACTTCAAAAGCATTGTTGTGTGCAAAGTTGCAATGGGCTTTGTGCAAGATTGTGTTTTTTGCAGTCTTCTGTGATAAGATTTTGTTATCAGGCATACAAGCCCAAGAATCCTTTATTGCATGGCCTTTCCTGGCTCTATAAGTCAGGGTTTTGGTTAGGGTAGGGGTATTTTTAACACTCTCAATGTAAAAAATGACATAAGGTAGGTATCCCAATGACTTGTTTGGTCTTCATAAAATAACTTTTCATAAAATCTCTGTAAACGTGGAAATATCTACACTGCTATGTCTGTAAATGTGTAAACATTTACAAAGCTATCTGTATAAATATGGAACTATTTACACCGCCGTCTCTATAAACATGGAAATATCTACACCGCTATGTCAATAAAAATGGAAATATCTACACCGCTATCTCTATAAACATGGAAATATCTACACCGCTATCTGTCTAAACATGGAAATATCTACACTGCTGTCCCTATAAACATGGAAATATCTACACTTCTATCTGTATAAACATGGAAATATCTACAACACAGTCTCTATAAACATGGGAATATCTACAATGCTATCTCTATAAACACGCAAATATCTACATCACTGTCTCTATAAACATGGAAATATCTACACCGCTATCTCTATGAACATGGAAATATCTACACCGCTGTCTCTAGAAACATGGAAATATCTACACCGCTATCTCTATAAACGTGGAAATATATACACCGCTATCTCTAAAAACATGGAAATATCTACACCGCTATCTCTATAAACGTGGGAACATTTACAACGCTATCTCTATAAACCTGGAAATATCTACACCGCTATAAGTATAAACGTGGAAATATCTACACCACTATCTGTAAAACATGGAAATATCTACACTGCTGTCTGAATAAACATGGAAATATATACACGGCTATCTGTTTAAACATGGAAAAATCTACACCACTGACTGTATAAACATGGAAATATCTACACCGCTATCTGTATAAACTTGGAAATATTTACACCGCTGTCTCTATAAACATGGAAATATCTACACCGCTATCTGTAGAAACATGGAAATATCTACACCGCTGTCTCTATAAACCTGGAAATATCTACACCGTTATCTGTGTTAACGTGGAAATAACTACACCGCTATCTGTATAGACGTGGAAATATCTACATCGCTATCTCTACAAACGTGGAAATATCTACACCGCTATCTGTATAAACATGGAAATATCTACACCGGTATGTGTATAAACGTGGAAATATCTGCACCGCTATGTGTATAAAATTGGAAATTTCTACACCGCAATCTGTATAAAAGTGGAAATATCTTCACCGATATCTGTATAAACGTGGAAATATCTACACCGCTATCTGTATAAACGGGGAAATATCTACACCGCTATCTGTATAAACGTGGGAATATCTACACCGCTATCCCTATAAACGTGTAAACATTTACACGGCTATCTGTATAAACATGGAAATATTTACACCGCTATCTCTAAAAACATGGAAATATCTACACCGCTATGTCTATAAACATGAAAATATTTACACCGCTATCTGTATAATCATGGAAATATTTACACCGCTATCTGTAAAAACTTGGAAATATTTACACCGCTATGTCTATAAAAATGGAAATACCTACACCGCTATCTTCATAAACATGATAATATCTACACTGTTGTTTGTATGAACATGAAAATATCTACACCGCTATCTCTATAAACATAGAAATATGTACATTGCTGTCTGTATAAACATGGAAATATCTACACAGCTATCTGTATAAACATGGAAATATCTACATCGCTATCTGTATAAACATGGAAATATCTACACGGAAAGCTGTATAAACATGGAAATATCTAGACAGTCATCTCTATAAACATGGAAATATCTATACCGCTATCTGTATAAACATGGAAATACACACACCGCTATCTGTATAAACATGGATATACCCACACCACTATCTGTATAAAGATGGAAATATCTGCACCGCTATCTTTATAAACATGGAAATATCTGCAACTCTATCTGTGTAAACATAGAAATATCTACACGGCTATTTGTGTAAACATGGAAATATCTGCACCGCTATCTGCATAAAGATGGAAATATCTACACCAATATATGTAAAACGTGGAAATACCTACACCGCTCTCTGTATAAACCTGGAAATATCTACACCGATATCTGTATAAACATGGAAATATCTACACCGCTATCTGTATAAACAAGGAAATATCTACACTGCCATCTGTATAAACATGGAAATACCTACACCGTTATCTGTATAAATATGGAAATATCCACACCGCTATCTCTATAAACATGGAAATACCTACACCGCTTTCTCTATAAACATGGAAATATCTACACTGCAATCTCTATATACATGGAAATATCTACACTGCCATCTCTATAAACATGAAAATATCTACACCGCCATCTTCAGAAACATGGATGTATCTACACCGCCATCTGTATAAACATGGAAATATCTATACCACTATCTGTATAGACATGGAAATATCTTCACTGCCATGTGTATAAACATGGAAATATCTACACCGCCATCTGTATAAAGATGGAAATATCTACACCCCAATCTGTATAAATATGGAAATACCTACACCGCTACCTCTATACACATGTAAATATCTACACTGCTATCTGTATAAACATGGAAATATCTACACTGCCATCTGTATAAAGATGGAAATATCTACACGGCAAGCTTTATAAACACGGAAATATCTACATCGCTATCTGTATAAACATGGAAATAGCAACACCGTTATCTGTATAAACATGGAAATATCTACACCGCTATCTCTATAAACATGAAAATACTTACACCACCATCTCTACAAGCATGGAAATATTTACACCGCTATCTCTATAAACATAGAAATATATACACCGCCATCCCTATAAACATGGAAATATCTACACCGCCATCTGCATAAACAAGGAAATATCGACACAGACATCTGTATAAACATGGAAATATCTACACGGCCATCTGTATAAACTTGGAAATACCTACACTGACATCTGTAGAAAGATGGAAAGGTCTACAAAGCGATCAGTATAAACATGGGAATTTCTACACTGCTACCTGTATAAACATGGAAATATCTACACCACTATCTGTAACAACATGGAAATAACTACACCGCAATCTGTATAAACATGGAAATATCTACAATGCTATCTCTGTAAACATGGAAACATCTAAACAGCTATCTGTGTAAACTTGGAAATATCTACACCGCTATCTGTGTAAATTTGGCAAAACCTACACCGCAATCTGTGCAAAGATGGAAATATCTACACCGCTATCTCTGTAAACATGGAAATATGTACACCGCTATCTGTATAAACATGGAAATATCTACACTGGCATCTGTATAAACATGGAAATATCTACAGCGCCATCTGTATAAACATGGAAATATCAACACTGCCATCTGTACACACATGGAAATATCTACACAGCCATCTGTATAAACATGGAAATATCTACACCGCTATCTCTATAAACAGGGAAATATCTACACCGCTATCTGTATAAACATGGAAATACCAACACCGTTATCTGTATAAACATGGAAATATCTACACCGCTATCTCTATAAACATGAAAATAGTTACACCACCATCTCTATAAACATGGAGATATTTACACCGCTATATCTATAAACATAGAAATTACCACACCGCCATCTCTATAAAAATGGAAATATCAACAACGCCATCTGCATAAACATGGAAATATCTACACAGACATCTGTATAAATATAGAAATATCTACACTGCCATCTGTATAAACTTGGAAATATCTACACTGACATCTGTAGAAAGATGGAAATGTCTACAAAGCGATCTGTATCAACTTGGGAATTTCTACACCGCTACCTGTATAAACATGGAAATATCTACACCGCTATCTGTATCAACATGGAAATAACTGCACCGCAATCTATATAAACATGGAAATATCTACAATGCTATCTCTGTAAACATGGAAATATCTACACAGCTATCTGTGTAAACCTGGAAATATCTACACCGCTATCTGTGTAAATTTGGCAATACCTACAGCGCAATCTGTGCAAAGATGGAAATAGCTACACCGCTATCTCTGTAAACATGGAAATACCTACACCGATATCTGTATAAACATGGAAATATCTACACTGCCATCTGTATAAACATGGAAATACCTACACCGCTTTCCCTATAAACATGAAAATATCTACATTGCTATCTCTTTATACATGGAAATATCTACACCTCCATCTCTATAAACATGAAAGTATCTACACCGCCATCTTCAGAAACATGGATGTATCTACACCGCCATCTGTATAAACATAGAAATATCTACACCACTATCTGTATAAACATGGAAATATCTTCACTGCCATCTGTATAAACATGGAAATATATACACTGCCTTCTCTGTAAACATGGAAATATCTACACCGCCATCTGTACACACATGGAAATATCTACACAGACATCTGTACAAACATGGAAATATCTATGCTGCCATCTCTATAAACATGGAAATATCTACACCGCTGTCTGTATAAACAAGGAAATATCTACACCGCCATTTGTAGAAACATGGAAACATCTACAACGCTATGTGTGTAAACATGGAAATATCTACACAGCTATCTGTGTAAGCTTGGAAATATTTACACAGCTATCTGCGTAAACATGGAAATGTCTACACGGCAATCTGTGCAAAGATGGAAATAACTACACCGCTATCTCTGTAAACATGCAAATATCTACACCGCTACCTGTATAAGCATGTAAATATCTGCACCGCTGTCTGTATAAACAAGGAAATAGCTACACCGCCATCTGTAGAAACGTGGAAATATCTACACCGGAATCTGTATAAACATGGAAATAACTACACCGCTATCTGTATAAATATGGAAATATCTACACTGCAATCTCGATATTCATGGAAATATCCACACCGCCATCTCTATAAACATGAAAATATGTACAGCGCCATCTTCAGAAACATGGATGTATCTACACCGCCATCTGTATAAACTTGGAATATCTACACCACTATCTGTATAAACATGGAAATATCTTCACTTCTATCTGTATAAACATGGAAATATCTACACCGCTGTCTTTATAAACATGAAAATACTTACACCACCATCTCTATAAACATGGAAATATTTACACCGCTATCTCTATAAACATAGAAATAACTACACCGCCATCTCTATAAACATGGAAATATCTAAACCACCATCTGCATAAACATGGAAATATCTACACAGACATCTGTATAAACTTGGAAATATCTACACTGACATGTGTAGAAAGATGGAAATATCTACAAAGCGATCTGTATAAACATGGGAATTTCTACACCGCGACCTATATAAACATGGAAATATCTACACCGCTATCTGTATCAACATGGAAATAACTACACCGCAATCTGTATAAACGTGGAAATATCTACATAGCAATCTGTGCAAAGATGGAAATATTTACACCGCAGTCGCTATAAACAAGGAAATATCTACACCGCTATCTGTATAAACATCAAAATAACTACACCGCTATCTGTATAAACATGGAAATTTTTACACCGCTATCTGTATAAACATGGAAATATCTCCACCGCTACCTTTTAAACACGGAAATACCTACACTGGCATCTTTAAAAACATGGAAATACCTACACCGCTATCTCTATAAACAATGAAATATCTACAACGCTCTCTGTGTAAACATGGAAATATCTACACAGCTATCTGTGTAAACTTCGAAATATCTACACCGCAATCTGTGTAAGCATGGAAATATCTACAACGCTATCTGAGTAAACATGGAAATATTTACAACGCTACCTGTGTAAACAGGGAAATATCTACACAGATATCTGTAAAACGTGGAAATATCTACACCACTATCTGTATAATCCTGAAAATATCTACACCGCTATCTGTATCAACATGTAAATAAATACACAGCTATCTGTATAAACATGGAAATACCTACAATGATATCTCTGTATAAACATGGAAATATCAGCACTGCCATCTGTATAAACATGGAAATATCTACACCGCTATCTGTATAAACATGGAAATATCTACACCGCTATGTGTATTAACATGGAAATATCTCCATTGCTATCTGTTTAAACATGGACATATCTCCACTGCTGTCTGTATAAACATGGAAATATCTACACCGCGATCTGTATAAACTTGGAAATATCTACAACGCAATCTGTATAAACATGGAAATATCTACACAGCTATCTCTATAAACATGGAAATACCTACACCGCCATCTGTATTAACATGGAAATACCTACAAAGTCATCTGTATAAACATGGAAATATCTACACAGCCATCTGTATAAACATGGAAATATCTAAACAGACATCTGTATATACATGGAAATATCTACACCGCTATCTGTATAAACATGGAAATAACTACACCGCTATTTGTATAAACAAGGAAATATCTACACCGCCATCTGTTTAAACATGGAAATATATACACAGACATCTGTTTATACATGGAAATATCTACACCGCTATCTGTATAAACATGCTAATAACTACACCGCTATGTGTACAAATGTGGAAATATTTGCACCGCTATCCCTATAAACATGGTAATATCAACACCGCGATCTGTATAAACTTGGAAATATCTACACCATGATCTGTATAAACATGGAAATATCTACAACGCGATCTGTATAAACATGGAAATATCTACACCGTGATCTGAATAAACATGGAAATATCTACACTGCCATCTCTATAAACATGTAAATATCTACACCCCTATCAGTATAAACGTGGAAATATCCACACAGCTATCTCTATAAACATGGAAATATCAACACCGCTATCTCGATGAACAAGGAAATATCTCCACCGCCATCTCTATAAACATGGAAATATCTACACCGAGATCAGTATAAACATGGAAATATCTACACCGCTATCTGTATAAACATGGAAATATCTCCACTGCTATCTCTATAAACATCGAAATATCTACACCGCCATCTGTATAAACATGGAGATACTTACAAAGTTATCTGTATAAACATGGAAATATCTACACCGCCATCTGTATAAACTTGGAAATATCTACACTGACATCTGAAGAAAAATGGAAATGTCTACAAAGCGATCTGTATAAACATGGGAATTTCTACACCGCTACGTGTATATACATGGAAATATCGACACCGCTATCTGTATCGACATAGAAATAACTACACCGCAATCTGTATAAACACGGAAATATCTACAATGCTATCTCTGTAAAGATGGAAATATCTACACAGCTATCTGTGTAAACTTGGAAATATCTTCACCGCTATCTGTGTAAATTTGGAAATACCTACACCGCAATCTGTGCAAAGATGGAAATACCTACACCGCTATCTCTGTAAACATGGAAATATCTACACCGATATCTGTATAAACATGGAAATATCTACACTGCCATCTCTATAAACATGGAAATATCTACAGCGCCATCTGTATAAACATGGAAATATCTACACCGCCATCTGTATACACATGGAAATATCTACACAGCCATCTCTATAAACATGGAAATATCTACACTGCTATCTCTATAAACATGGAAATATTTACACCGCTATCTGTATAAACATGGAAATATCTACATCGCTATCTGTATAAACAGGGAAATATCTCCACCGCTATCAGTATAAATATGGAAATATCTACACCGCTATCTGTATAAACATGGAAATATCTACACCGCTATCTGCTTAAACATGGAAATATCTACACAGCTATCTGTGTAAACTTGGAAATATCTACACAGCTATCTGTGTGAAAACGGAGATATCTACACAGCAATCTGTGCAAAGATGGAAATATCTACACTGCTATCTCTGTAAACATGGAAATATCTACACCGCTATCTGTATAAACATGGAAATATCTATACCGAAGTCTCTATATACATGGAAATATCTCCACCGCTCTCTGTATAAACATGAAAATATCTACACCGCTTTCTGTATAAACATGGACATATCTACACCGCAATCTGTATAAACATGGAAATATCTACAACGCTATGTATGTAAACATGGAAATATCTACTCAGCTATGTGTGTAAACTTGGAAATATCTACACAACTATCTGCGTAAACATGGAAATATCTACACGGCAATCTGTGCAAAGATGGAAATATCTACACCGCTATCTGTATAAACATGGAAATATCTCCACTCCCATCTGTATAAAGATGGAAATATGTACACCGCGAGCTGTAGAAACATGGAAATACCTACACCGCTATCTGTATAAACACGGAAATATCTACACTGCTATCTCTTTAAACATAGAAATATCTACACCGTGATCTGTATAAACATGGAAATATTTACACCGCTATCTGTATAAACATGGAAATTTCTACACCGTTATCTGTATAAATATGGAAATATCTACACAGCTATCTCTATAAACATGGAAATATCTACACCGCCATCTGTATAAACATGGAAATACCTATACAGACATCTGTGTAAACATGGAAATATCTACAATGCCATCTGTATACACATGGAAATACCTACACGGCAATCTGTGTATAGATGGAAACATCAACACCGCCATCTGTACAAACATGGAAATATCTACACTGCCATCTCTATGAACATGGAAATATCTACACTGCGGTCTGTATAAACATGGAAATATATTCACCGGTATCTGTATAAACATGGAAATACCTACACCACGGTCTGTATAAACATGGAAATATCTCCACTGCTATCTCTATAAACGTCAAAATATCTACACCGCCATCTGCATAAACATGGAATACTTACAAAGTTATCTGTATAAACATGGAAATATCTACACCGCCATCTGTATAAACATGGAAATATCTACACAGCCATGTGTATATACATGGAAATATCTACACCACTATCAATATAAACATGGAAATAACTACACCGCTATCTGTATAAACATGGAAATATCTACACCGCCATCTACATATCCTTAGAAATATCTGTGCCGCCATCTGCATAAACATGGAAATATCTACAGAGCCATGTGTATATACATGGAAATATCTACACCGCTATCAATATAAACATGGAAATAACTACACCGCTATCTGTATAAACATGGAAATATCTGCACCGCTATCTCTATAAACATGGAAATATCTACAAAGCCATCTGTATAAACATGGAAATACCTACACAGTCATGTGTAGGAACATGGAAATATCTTCACTGTCATCTGTATAAACATGGAAATATCTAAACAACCCTCTGTATAAATATGGAAATATCTGCATAGGTATCTGTATAAACATGGAAATATCTGTTCCGCTATCTGTATAAACATGGAAATACCAACACCGCTGTCTCTATAAACATGGAAATATGTACACCGCTATGTGTATAAACATGGAAATATCTCCAATGCTTTCTGTATAAACATGGAAATATCTCCACCGTTATGTGTTTAAACATGGAAATATCTACAGCGCCATCTCTGTAAACATTGAAATATCTACACTGCCATCTGTAAAAACATGGAAATATCTACACAGTCATCTGAATAAACATGGAAATATCTACATCACCATCTGTATATACTTGGAAATACCTACAATACCATCTGTATACACATGGAAATATCTACACAGACATTGGTAAAAATAAGAAATATCTACACGGCCTTCTGTATAAACATGGAAATATCTACAAAGCCATGTGTACATACATGGAAATATCTACACCGCTATCTGTATAAACATGGAAATAACAACACCGCTATCTGTATAAACATGGAAATATCTCCACTGCTATCTCTATAAACATTGAAATATCTACACTGCCATCTGTAAAAACATGGAAATATCTACACAGTCATCTGAATAAACATGGAAATATCTACATCACCATCTGTATATACTTGGAAATACCTACAATACCATCTGTATACACATGGAAATATCTACACAGACATCGATAAAAATAAGAAATATCTACACGGCCTTCTGTATAAACATGGAAATATCTACACCGCAATCTGTATAAACATGGAAATATCTACACAGCCATGTGTACATACATGGAAATATCTACACCGCTATCTGTATAAACATGGAAATAACTACACCGCTATCTGTATAAACATGGAAATATCTCCACTGCTATCTCTATAAACATTGAAATATCTACACCGCCATCTGTATAAAAATGGAAATATTTACAAAGTTATCTGTATAAACATGGAAATATCTACACTGCTATATGTATAAACATGGAAATATCTACACAGCCATGTGTACATACATGGAAATATCTACACCGCTCTCTATATAAACATGGAAATAAACACAGTGCTATCTGTATATACATGGAAATATCTACAACACCATCTACATATCCATAGAAATATCTTCACCACCATCTGAATAAACATGGAAATATCTACACGGTCATCTGTGTATAGATGGAAATATCAACACCGCCATCTGTACAAACATGGAAATATCTGCTCCGCTATCTGTATAAACATGGAAATATCTACACCGCGGTCTGTATAAACATGGAAATATCTACTCCGCTATCTGTATAAACATGGAAATATCTACACCGCTATCTCTATAAACATGGAAATATCTACACCGTGATCTGTATAAACATGGAAATATTTACACCGCTATCTGTATAAACGTAGAAATTTCAACACCGTTATCTGTATAAATATGGAAATATCTACACCGCTATCTCTGTAAACATGGAAATATCTACACCGCCATCTGTATAAACATGGATATACCTATACAGTCATCTGTGTAAACATGGAAATATCTACAGCACCATCTGTATAAACATGGAAATATCTACAATGCCATCTGTATACACATGGAAATACCTACACGGCAATCTGAGTATAGATGGAAACATCATCACCGCCATCTGTACAAACATGGAAATATCTACACTGCTATCTCGATAAACATGGAAATATCTACACTGCGGTCTGTATAAACATGGAAATATCTACGCCGGTATCTGTATAAACATGGAAATATCTACACCACAATCTGTATAAACATGGAAATATATACACCGCTATCTGTATAAACATTGAAATATCTGAACAGCAATCTCTATAAACATGGAAATATCTACAAAGACATCTGTATAAACATGGAAATACCTACACAGTCATGTGTAGGAACATTTAAATATCTACACTGCCATCTGTATAAACATAGAAATATCTACACAGCCCTCTGTATAAATATGGAAATATCTGCATAGGCATCTGTATAAACATGGAAACATCTGCACCGCTATCTGTATAAACATGGAAATACCTACACCGCTGTCTCTATAAACATGGAAATATGTACACCACTATGTGTATAAACATGGAAATATCTCCACTGCTGTCTGTATAAACATTGAAATATCTCCAACGTTATCTGTTTAAACATGGAAATATCTACAGCGACATCTCTATAAACATTGAAATATCTACACTGCCATCTGTAAAAATATGGAAATATCTACACAGTCATCCGAATAAACATGGAAATATCTACATCACCATCTGTATATACTTGGAAATACCTACAATACCATCTGTATACACATGGAAATATCTACACAGACATCGGTAAAAATAAGAAATAGCTACACGGCCTTCGTATAAACATGGAAATATCTACACTGCCATCTGTAGAAAGATGGAAATATGTACACCGCTATCTCTATATATATGGAAATATCTACACCGCCATCTCTATAAACATGAAAATATCTACACTGCCATCTGCATAAAGATGGAAGTATCTACTCCGTAATGTCTATAAACATGGAAATATCTACACCACCCTCTGTGTAAACATGGAAATACCTACACCGCTATCTGTATAAACATGCAAATATCTACAATGCCATCTCTATACACATGGAAATATCTACACAACCATCTGTATAAACATGTAAATATCTACACTGCATTCTCTATAAACATGGAAATATCTACACCGCCATCTCTATAAACATGAAAATATCTACACCCCTATCTGTATAAACATGGAAATATCTACACCGCCATCTGCATGTCCATGGAAATATCTACACCGCCATCTATATAAACATGGAAATAACTACACCGCCATCTGTATAAACATGGAAATACCTACAAAGTCATCTGTATAAACATGGAAACCTCTACACAGCCATCTGTATAAACATGGAAATATCTACACAGCCATCTGTATATACATGGAAATATCTACGCCGCTATCTATATAAACATTGAAATAACTACACCGCTATTTGTATCAACAAGGAAATATCTACACCATGATCTGTATAAACATGGAAATATCTACACTGCATTCTCTATAAACATGGAAATATCTACACCGCGATCTGAATAAACGTGGAAATATCTACACCATGATCTGTATAAACATAGAAATATCTACACCGCGATCTGTATAAACATGGAAATATCTACAACGTGATCTGTATAAACATGGAAATATCTGCACCGCCATCTCTAGAAACATGGAAACATCTACACCCCTATGTGTATAAACATGGAAATATCTACACTGCCATCTGTAAAAACATGGAAATATCTACACAGTCTACTGAATAAACATGGAAATATCTAAACCACCATCTGTATAAACATGGAAATATCTACACTGCCATCTGTAGAAAGATGGAAATATCTACACCATTATCTCTATATATATGGAAATATCTACACCGCCATCTCTATAAACATGAAAATATCTACACTGCCATCTCCATAAAGATGGAAGTATCTACTCCACTATGTGTATAAACACGGAAATATCTACACCACCATCTGTGTAAACATGGAAATATCTACACCACTATCTGTATAAACATGAAAATATCTACACCGCCATCTGCATGTCCATGGAAATATCTACACCGCCATCAGTATAAACATGGAAATATCTACACGGCCATCTGTGTATAGATGGAAATATCAACACCGCCATCTGTACAAACGTGGAAATATCTACACCGCTATCTCTATAAACATGGAAATATCTGCACTGCCATCTGTAAAAACATGGAAATACCTATACAGTCATCTGTACAAGCATGGAAATATCTACAATGCCATCTGTATACACATGGAAATATCTACAGAGCCATCTGTATAAACATGTAAATATCTACACTGCTATCTCTATAAACATGGAAATATCTACACAGCCATCTGTATATACATGGAAATATCTACACCGCTATCTATATAAACATGGAAATAACTTCACCGCTATCTGTGTAAACATGGAAATATCTACACCGCCATCTACATATCCATGGAAATATCTGCACCGCCATCTGTATAAACATGGAAATATCTACACGGTCATCTGTGTAGAGATGGAAATATCAACAACGCCATCTGTACAAACATGGAAATATCTGCACCGCTATCTGTATAAACATGGACATATCTAAACCGCGGTCTGTATAAACATGGAAATATCTAAACCGCTATCTGTATAAACATGGAAATATCTACACCGCTATCTCTATAAACATGGAAATATCTACACCGTGATCTGTATAAACATGGAAATATTTACACCGCTATCTGTATAAACATGGAAATTCCTACAGCGTTATCTGTATAAATGTGGAAATGTCTACACCGCTATCTCTACAAACATGGAAATATCTACACCGCCATCTGTATAAACATGGAAATACCTATACAGTCAACTGTGTAAACATGGAAATATCTACCCCACCATCTGTATAAACATGGAAATATCTACAATGCCATCTGTATACACATTGAAATACCTACAGGGCAATCTGTGTATAGATGGAAACATCAACACCGCCATCTGTACAAACTTGGAAATATCTACACTGCTATCTCTATAAACATGGAAATATCTACACTGCAGTCTGTATAAACATGGAAATATCTACACCAGTATCTGTGTAAACATGGAAATATCTACACCATGATCTGTATAAACAGGGAAATATATACACCGCTATCTGTATAAACATGGAAATATCTGCACCGCTATCTCTATAAACATGGAAATATCTACAAAGACATCTGTATAAACATGGAAATAACTACACAGTCATGTGTAGGAACATTTAAATATCCACACTGCCATCTGTATAAACATGGATATATCTACACAGCCCTCTGTATAAATATGGAAATATCTGCATAGGCATCTGTGTAAACCTGGAAATATCTGCACCGCTAACTGTATAAACATGGAAATACCTACTCTGCTGTCTCAATAAACATGGAAATATGTACACCGCTATGTGTATAAACATGGAAATATCTCCAATGCTCTCTCTATAAACATGGAAATATCTCCACCGTTATCTGTATAAACATGGAAATATCTACAGCGCCATCTCTATAAACATTGAAAAATCTACACTGCCATCTGTAAAAACATGGAAATATCTACACAGTCATCTGAATAAACATGGAAATATCTACACCACCATCTGTGTAAACATGGAAATACCTACAATACCATCTGTATACACATGGAAATACCTACACAGGCATCTGTATAAATATGGAAATATCTACACGGCCATTTGTATAAACATGGAAATATCTCCACTGCCATCTGTAGAAAGATTGAAATATCTACACCGCTATCTCTACAAATATGGAAATATCTACACCGCCATCTCTATAAACTTGAAAATATCTACACTGTCATCTCCATAAAGATGGAAGTATCTACTTCGCCACGTGTATAAACACGGAAATATCTACACCACCATCGGTGTAAACATGGAAATATCTACAACGCTATCTGTATAAACATGGAAATATCTCACCGCTATCTGTATAAACATGGAAATATATACACCGCGATCTGTATAAACATGGAAATATCTACACGGCGATCTGTATAAACATTGAAATATCTTCACCACGATCTGTATACACATGGAAATATCTACACCGCTATCTGTATAAACATGGTAATATCTACACCCCCATCTATATAAACATGGAAATATCTACACAACCATCTGTATAAACATGGAAATATCTACAATGCCATCAGTAGAAAGTGGAAATATCTACACGGCAATCTGTGTAAACATGGAAATATCTTCACAACCATCTTTATAAACATGGAAATATCTACAATGCCATCTGTAGAAAGATGGAAATATCTACACAGCAATCTGGGTAAACATGGAAATTTCTACACCGATATCTGTAAAAACATGGAAATATGTACACCGCTATCTGTATAAACATGGAAATATCTACACCACGATCTGTAGAAACATGGAAATATCTACACCGCGATCTGTATAAACATGGAAATAACTACACCACTATTTGTATAAACAAGGAAATATCTACACCGTGATCTGTATAAACATGGAAATATCTACACCGCTATTTGTATAAACAAGGAAATATCTACACCGCTATCTATAGAAGCATGGAAATAACTACAACGCTATTTGTATAAACAAGGAAATATCTACACCGTGATCTGTATAAACATGGAAATAACTACACCACTATTTTTATTAACAAGGAAATATCTACACCGCCATCTGTTTAAACATGGAAATATATACACAGACATATATTTATACCTGGAAATATCTACACCGCTATCTGTATAAACATGCTAATAACTAGACCGCTATCTGTATAAATGTGGAAATATTTGCACCGCTATCCTTATAAACATGGTAATATCAACACCGCGATCTGAATAAACGTGGAAATATCTACACCATGATCTGTATAAACATAGAAATATCTACACCGCGATCTGTATAAACATGGAAATATCTACAACGTGATCTGTATAAACATGGAAATATCTACACCGCCATCTCTATAAACATGGAAATATCTACACCGCTGCCTTATAAAAATGGAAACATCTGCACCGCCATCTCTATAAACATGAAAATATCTACACTGCCATCTCCATAAAGATGGAAGTATCTACTCCACTATGTGTATAAACACGGAAATATCTACGCCACCATCTGTGTAAACATGGAAATATCTACACCACTATCTGTATAAACATGAAAATATCTACACCGCCATCTGCATGTCCATGGAAATATCTACACTGCCATCAGTATAAACATGGAAATATCTACACGGCCATCTGTTTATAGATGGAAATATCAACACCGCCATCAGTACAAACATGGAAATATCTACACCGCTATCTCTATAAACATGGAAATATCTGCACTGCCATCTGTAAAAACATGGAAATACCTATACAGTTATCTGTACAAGCATGGAAATATCTACAATGCCATCTGTATACACATGGAAATATCTACAGAGCCATCTGTATAAACATGTAAATATCTACACTGCTATCTCTATAAACATGGAAATATCTACACCGCCATCTCTATAAACATGAAACTAACTACACTGCCATCTCCATAAACAGGGAACTAACTACTCCACCATCTGCATAAACATGGAAACACCTACACCGCCATCTGTGTGAATAAGGACATATCTACAATGCCTTCTGTATAAAGATATAAATATCTGCAACGCGAGCTGTATAAACATGGAAATATCTACATCGCTATCTGTAGAAACGTGGAAATACCAACACCGCTATCGGTGTAAACATGGAAATATCTACAACGCCATCTATATAAACATGGAAATATCTACACCGCTATGTCTATAAACATGGAAATTCCTACACCACTATCTCTATAAACACGGAAATATCTACACCGCTATCTGTATAAACATGGAAATATCTACACGGGTATCTCTATAAACATGGAAATATCTACACCGCCATCTGTATAAACATGGAAATACCTACAAAGTCATCTGTATAAACATGGAAACATCTGCACAGCAATCTTTATAAACATGGAAATATCTACACAGCCATCTGTATATACATGGAAATATCTACACCGCTCTCTGTATAAACATGGAAAATTACCACACCGCTATTTGTATAAACAAGGAAATATCTACACCGTGATCTGTATAAGCATGGAAATATCTACACCGCTATTTGTATAAACAAGGAAATATCTACACCGCTATCTGTATAAGCATGGAAATATCTACACCGCTATTTGTATAAACAAGGAAATATCTACACCGTGATCTGTATAAACATGGAAATAACTACACCGCTATTTGTATAAACAAGGAAATATCTACACTGCCATCTGTTTATACATGGAAATGTATACACAGACATCTGTTTATACATGGAAATATCTACACCGCTATCTGTATAAGCATGCTAATAACTACAACGCTAGCTGTATATATGTGGAAATATTTGCACCGCTATACCTATAAACATGGTAATATCAACACCGCGATCTGTATAAACAAGGAAATATCTACACCATGATCTGTATAAACATGGAAATATCTACACCGCGATCTGTATGAACATGGAAATATCTACGCCATGATCTGTATAAACATGGAAATATCTACACCGCGATCAGAATAAACGTGGAAATATCTACACCGCTATCTGTATAAACATGGAAATATCTCCACTGCTATCTCTATAAACATCGAAATATCTACACCGCCATCTATATAAACATGGAAATACTTACAAAGTTATCGGTATAAACATGGAAATATCTACACTGCCATCTGTATAAACATGGAAATATCTACACAGCCATGTGTATATACGTGGAAATATCTACACCGCTATCTATATAAACATGGAAATAACTACACCGCTATCTGTGTAAACATGGAAATATCTACACCGGTATCTGTATAAACTTGGAAATATCTACACCATGATCTGTATAAACAGGGAAATATATACACCGCTATCTGTATAAACATGGAAATATCTGCACCGCTATCTCTATAAACATGGAAATATCTACAAAGACATCGGTATAAACATGGAAATACCTACACAGTCATGTGTAGGAACATTTAAATATCTACACTGCCATCTGTATAAACATAGAAATATCTACACAGCCCTCTGTATAAATATGGAATTATCTGCATAGGCATCTGGGTAAACCTGGAAATATCTGCACCGCTAACTGTATAAACATGGGAATACCTACACCGCTGTCTCTATAAACATGGAAATATGTACACCGCTATGTGTATAAACATGGAAATATATCCACTGCTCTCTGTATAAACATGGAAATATCTCCACCGTTATCTGTATAAACTTGGAAATATCTACAGCGCCATCTCTATAAACATTGAAAAATCTACACTGCCATCTGTAAAAACATGGAAATATCTACACAGTCATCTGAATAAACATGGAAATATCTACACCACCATCTGTATAAACATGGAAATACCTACAATACCATCTGTATACACATGGAAATATCTACACAGGCATCTGTATAAATATGGAAATATCTACACGGCCATCTGTATAAACATAGAAATATCTACACTGCCGTCTGTAGAAAGATGGAAATATCTACACCACTATCTCTATAAATATGGAAATATCTACACCGCCATCTGCATGTCCATGGAAATATCAACGCCGCCATCTGTATAAACATGGAAATTTCTACATGGCCATCTGTGTATAGATGGAAATATCAACATCGCCATCTGTACAAACATGGAAATATCTACACCGCTATCTCTATAAACATGGAAATATCTGCACTGCCATTTGTAAAAACATGGAAATACCAATACAGTCACCTGTATTAACATAGAAATATCTACACGACCATCTGTATACACATGGAAATATCTACTCAGCCATCTGTATAAACATGGAAATATCTACATCGCTATCTGTATAAACCTGGAAATACCAACAATGCTATTGGTGTAAACATGGAAATATCTACAACGCCATCTATATAAACATGGAAATATCTACACCGCTATGTCTATAAACATGGAAATACCTTCACCGCTATCTCTATAAACATGGAAATATCTACACCGCTATCTGTATAAACATGGAAATGTCTACACCGCGATCTGTATAAACATGGAAATATCTACACCACAATCTGTATAAACATGGAAATATTTTCACCGCTATCTGTATAAAAATGGAAATATCTACACCGCTATCTCTATAAACATGGAAATATCTACAAGCCATCTGTATAAACATGGAAATACCAACACAGTCATGTGTAGGAACATATAAATATCTACACTGCCATCTGTATAAACATGGAAATATCTACACAGCCCTCTGTATAAATATGGAAATATCTGCAAAGCCATCTGTATAAACAAGGAAATATCTACACCGCGATCTGTATAAACCTGGAAATATCTACACCGTGATCTGTATAAACATGGTAATATCTACACCACCATCTATATAAACATGGAAATATCTACACCGCCATCTGTATAAACATGGAAATATCTACAATGCCATCTGTAGAAAGATGGAAATATCTACACCACAATGTGTGTAAACATGGAAATATCTACACTGATATCTGTAAAAACATGGAAATATGTACACTCCTGTCTGTATAAACATGGACATATCCACACCGCTATCTCTATAAACATGGAAATATCTACTCCGCCATCTCTATAAACATGGAAATATCTACAGCACGATCAGTATAAACATGGAAATATCTCCACCGCTATCTGTATAAACATGGAAATATCTCCACTGCTGTCTCAATAAACATGGAAATATCTCCACCGACATCTGTATAAACATGGAAATATCTACACCGATATCTGTATAAACATGGAAATATCTACACCGCCATCTCTATAAACATGGAAATATGTACACCGCGATCAGTATAAACATGGAAATATCTACACTGGATCTGTATAAACATGGAAATATCTCCACTGCTGTCTCTATAAACATCGAAATATCTTCACCGCCATCTGTATAAAGATGGAAATATTACAAATTTATCTGTATAAACATGGAAATATCTACACCGCCATCTGAATAAACATGGAAATACCTACACCGCTACCTGTATAAATATGGAAATATCTACACTGCTATCTCTATAAACATGGAAATACCTACACCACTTGCACTATAAACATGGAAATATCTACACCGCAATCTCTGTATACATGGAAATATCTACACCGCCATGTATGTAAACATGAAAATATCTACACTCCCATATTCAGAAACATGGCTGTATCTACACCGCCATCTGTATAAACATGGAAATATCTACAACACTATCTGTATAAAGATGGAAATATTTAAACCGCTATCTCTATAAACATGGAAATATCTACACCGCTATCTCTATAAACATGAAAATATCTACACCGCCATCTGTATAAACCTGGAAATACCTACACTGTCATCTATATAAACATGTAAATATCTACAGAGAACTCTGTATAAACAAGGAAATATCTACACCGCTATCTGTATAAACATGGAAATATCTACACTGCCGTCTGTAGAAAGATGGAAATATCTACACCGCTATCTCTATAAATATGGAAATATCTACACCGCCATCTGCATGTCCATGGAAATATCAACGCCGCCATCTGTATAAACATGGAAATTTCCTCATGGCCATCTGTGTATAGATGGAAATATCAACATCGCCATCTGTACAAACATGGAAATATCTACACCGCTATCTCTATAAACATGGAAATATCTGCACTGCCATTTGTAAAAACATGGAAATACCAATACAGTCACCTGTATTAACATAGAAATATCTACACGGCCATCTGTATACACATGGAAATATCTACTCAGCCATCTGTATAAACATGGAAATATCTACATCGCTATCTGTATAAACCTGGAAATACCAACAATGCTATTGGTGTAAACATGGAAATATCTACAACGCCATCTATATAAACATGGAAATATCTACACCGCTATGTCTATAAACATGGAAATACCTTCACCGCTATCTCTATAAACATGGAAATATCTACACCGCTATCTGTATAAACATGGAAATGTCTACACCGCGATCTGTATAAACATGGAAATATCTACACCACAATCTGTATAAACATGGAAATATTTTCACCGCTATCTGTATAAACATGGAAATATCTACACCGCTATCTCTATAAACATGGAAATATCTACAAGCCATCTGTATAAACATGGAAATACCAACACAGTCATGTGTAGGAACATGGAAATATCTACACTGCCATCTGTATAAACATGGAAATATCTACACAGCCCTCTGTATAAACATGGAAATATCTGCAAAGCCATCTGTATAAACAAGGAAATATCTACACCGCGATCTGTATAAACATGGAAATATCTACACCGTGATCTGTATAAACATGGTAATATCTACACCACCATCTATATAAACATGGAAATATCTACACCGCCATCTGTATAAACATGGAAATATCTACAATGCCATCTGTAGAAAGATGGAAATATCTACACCGCAATGTGTGTAAACATGGAAATATCTACACTGATATCTGTAAAAACATGGAAATATGTACACTCCTGTCTGTATAAACATGGACATATCCACACCGCTATCTCTATAAACATGCAAATATCTACTCCGCCATCTCTATAAACATGGAAATATCTACAGCACGATCAGTATAAACATGGAAATATCTCCACCGCTATCTGTATAAACATGGAAATATCTCCACTGCTGTCTCAATAAACATGGAAATATCTCCACCGACATCTGTATAAACATGGAAATATCTACACCGATATCTGTATAAACATGGAAATATCTACACCGCCATCTCTATAAACATGGAAATATGTACACCGCGATCAGTATAAACATGGAAATATCTACACTGGATCTGTATAAACATGGAAATATCTCCACTGCTGTCTCTATAAACATCGAAATATCTTCACCGCCATCTGTATAAAGATGGAAATATTACAAATTTATCTGTATAAACATGGAAATATCTACACCGCCATCTGAATAAACATGGAAATACCTACACCGCTACCTGTATAAATATGGAAATATCTACACTGCTATCTCTATAAACATGGAAATACCTACACCACTTGCACTATAAACATGGAAATATCTACACCGCAATCTCTGTATACATGGAAATATCTACACCGCCATGTATGTAAACATGAAAATATCTACACTCCCATATTCAGAAACATGGCTGTATCTACACCGCCATCTGTATAAACATGGAAATATCTACAACACTATCTGTATAAAGATGGAAATATTTAAACCGCTATCTCTATAAACATGGAAATATCTACACCGCTATCTCTATAAACATGAAAATATCTACACCGCCATCTGTATAAACCTGGAAATACCTACACTGTCATCTATATAAACATGGAAATATCTACAGAGAACTCTGTATAAACAAGGAAATATCTACACCGCTATCTGTATAAACATGGAAATATCTACACCGCTATGTGAATTAACGTGGAAATATGTCCATTGCTGTCTGTATAAACATGGACATATCTCCACCGCAATCTGTATAAACATGAAAATATCTACACCGCTATCTGTATAAACATGGAAATATCTACACTGCCATCTGTATAAACATAGAAATATTTACAGCGCCATCTGTATAAACATGGAAACATCTACACTGCCATCTGTACAAACATGGAAATATCTACGCAGCCATCTGTACAAAAATGGAAATATCTACACTGCTATCTCTATAAACATGGAAATAACTACACCGTTATCTGTATAAACATGGAAATATCTAGAACGCCATCTACATATCC
Source organism: Pan troglodytes (assembly GCF_028858775.2). Lineage (NCBI taxonomy): Eukaryota > Metazoa > Chordata > Mammalia > Primates > Hominidae > Pan > Pan troglodytes. The sequence continues at coordinate 1,899,732 of NC_072411.2, forward strand.
ATGGAAATATCTGTGCCGCTATCTGCATAAACATGGAAATATATACACGGTCATCTGTGTATAGATGGAAATATCAACACCGCCATCTGTACAAACATGGAAATATCTGCACCGCTATCTGAATAAACATGGAAATATCTACACCGCGGTCTGTATAAACATGGAAATATCTAACCCGATATCTGTATAAACATGGAAGTATCAACATGGCTATTTCTATAAATATGGAAATATCTAAAGCCCCTTCTGTATAAACATGGAAATACGTACACAGTCATCTGTATAAACATAGAAATATCCACACCACCATCTGTATAAACACGGAAATATCTACACTGCCATCTGTATAAACATGGAAATATCTTCACAGCCATCTCTATAAACATGGAAATATCTACATCGCTATCTGTATAAACATGGAAATATCTACACCGCAATCTGTATAAACATAGAAATATCTACACCACTATCTGTATAAACATGGAAATATCTACTCCGCTACCTCTATTAACATGGAAAGAGCGACACCGCTATCTGCATAAACATGGAATTATCTACACTGCCATCTGTATACACATGGAAATATCTACAAAGTCATCTGTATAAAGATGGAAATATCTACACCGTTATTTGTGTAAACATGGAAATATCTACACCGCTATCTGTATAAAGGTGGAAATATCTACACCGCAATCTGTGGAAATATGGAAATATCTACTCCGCTATCTATATAAACATTGAAATATCTACACCGCTGTCTGTATAAACATGGAAATATCTACACCAGGATCTGTATAAACATGGATATATCTACACCGCTATCTGTATAAACATGGAAACATCAACACCGCTATCTGTATAAACATGGAAATATTTACACCGCTATCTGTATAAATATGGAAATATCTACACCGCTATCTCTATAAACATGGAAATGTCTACACCGCTATCTGTATAAACATGGAAATATCTACAAGGATATTTCTATAAATATGAAAATATCTACTCCGCCATCTGTATAAACATGGAAATACCTACACAGTCATCTGTTTAAACATAGAAATATCCACAAAACTAACTGTATAAACACGGAAATATCTACACTGCCATCTGTATAAACATTGGAATATCTACACAGCCGTCTCTATAAACATGGAAATATCTACATCGCTATCTGAATAAACATGGAAATATCTAAACCGCCATCTGTGGAAAGATGGAAATATCTACACCGCGATCTGTATAAATATGAAAATATCTACAACGCTATCTGTTTAAAGATGGAAATATCTACACCGCAATCTGTGCAAAGATGGAAATATCTACACCGCTATCTCTGTAAACATGGAAATATCTACGCCACTATCTGTATAAACATGGAAATATCTACATCGCTATCTGTATAAACATGGATATATCTACACTGTTATCTGTAGAAACATGGAAATATCAACACCGCTATCTGTATAAATATGGAAATAACTACACCGCCATTTGTGTAAACATACAAATATCTACAGAGTCATCTCTATACACATGGAAATATCTACACAGCCATCTGTATAAACATGGATGTATCTACAAAAATATCTCTATAAACAAGGAAATACCTAAAGCACTATCTCTACAAACATGGAAATATCAACACCACAGTCTCTACAAACATGGAAATATCTACACCGCCATCTATGTAAACATGAAAATATCTACACCGCCATCTCCATAAACATGGAACTAACTACTCCGCCATCTGTATAAACATGGAAACATCTACACCGCAATCTGTGTGAATAAGGAAATATCTACAATGCCGTCTGTATAAAGATATAAATATCTGCACCGCGAGCTGTATAAACATGGAAATATCTAGATCGCTATCTGTATAAACGTGGAAATACCAACACTGCTATCGGTATAAACATGGAAATATCTACAAGGCCATCTATATAAACATGGAAATATCTACACCGCTATGTCTATAAACATGGAAATACCTACACCGCTATCTCTATAAACATGGAAATATCTACACCGCTATCTGTATAAACATGGAAATATCTACACCGCTATCTGTATAAACATGGAACTATCTACAATGCTATCTGTATAAACATGGAAATATCTACAACGCTATCTGTGTAAACATGGAAATATCTGCACAGCTATCTGTGTAAACTTGGAAATATCTACAAAGGTATCTCTGTAAAAATGGAAATATCTACACGGCAATCAGTGCAAAGAGGGAAATACCTACACCGCTATCTCTGAAAACATGGAAATATCTACACCGCTATCTGTATAAACATGGAAATATCTACACCACTATCTGTATAAACAAGAAAATATCTACACCGCCATATGTATAAACATGGAAATATCTACACCACTATCTGTATAAACAAGGAAATATCTACACCGCCATATGTAGAAACATGGAAATTTCTACAACGCAATCTGCATAAACATGGAAATACCTACACCGCTATCTGTAGAAATATGGAAATATCTTCACCGCTATCTCTATAAACATGGAAATACCAACACCGCTTTCTCTATAAACATGGAAATAACTTCACCGCCATCTGTATAAACATGGAAATAGCTACAATACCATCTGTATACACATGGAAATATCTACAAAGACATCTGTATAAATATGGAAATATCTACACCGCCATCTGTATAAACATGGAAATATCTACACTGCCATCTGTAGAAAGATGGAAATATCTACACCGCTATCTCTATAAATATGAAAATATCTACACCGCCATCTCTATAAACATGAAAATATCTACACTGCCGTCTCCATAAAGATGGAAGTATCTACTCCGCCATGTGTATAAACACGGAAATATCTACACCACCATCTGTGTAAACATGGAAATATCTACACCGCTATCTGTATAAACATGGAAATAACTACACCGCCATCTGCATTTCCATGGAAATATCTACGCCGCCATCTCTATAAACATGGAAATATCTACAAGGCCATCAGTGTATAGATGGAAATATCAACACCGCCATCTGTACAAACATGGAAATATCTACACTGCTATCTCTAGAAACATGGAAATTTCTGCACTGCCATCTGTAAAAACATGGAAATACCTATACAGTCATCTGTATAAACATGGAAATATCTACAATGCCATCTTTATACACATTGAAATATCTACACAGCCATCTGTATAAACATGTAAATATCTACACTGCTATCTCTATAAACATGGAAATATCTACACCGCCATCTCTATAAACATGAAAATATCTCCACTGACATCTCCATAAACATGGAACTAACTACTCCGCGATCTGTATAAACATGGAAACATCTACACCGCCATCTGTGTAAATAAGGAAATATCTACAATGCCATCTATATAAAGATATAAATATCTGCATCGCGAGCTGTATGAACATGGAAATATCTACATCGCTCTCTGTATAAACGTGGAAATACCAACACCGCTATCGGTATAAACATGGAAATATCTACAACGCCATCTATATAAACATGGAAATATCTACACCGCTATGTCTATAAACATGGAAATACCTACACCGCTATCTCTATAAACATGGAAATATCCACACCGCCATCTGCATATCCATGGAAATATCTACAATGCCATCTGTATTAAGATGGAAATATCTACACGGCAATCTGTGTACACATGGAAATATCAACACCGCCGTCTGTACAAACATGGAAATATCTACACCGCTATCTGAATAAACATAGAAATACCTACACTGCAGTCTGTATAAACATGGAAATATCTACACCAGTATCTGTATAAACATGGAAATAACTACACCACGATCTGTATAAACATGGAAATATTTACACCACTATCTGTATAAACCTGGAAATATCTACACTGCTATCTCTATAAATATGGAAATATCTACACCGCCATCTGTATAAACATGGAAATAACTACACAGTCATGTGTAGGAACAAGGAAATATCTACACCACCGTTTGTATAAAGATGGATATATCTACAAAGTTATCTGTATAAACATGGAAATATCTACACAGTGATCTGTATAAACTTGGAAATATGTACAGCACTCTCTGAATAAAGATGGAAATATCTACACCGCTATCTGTAAAAACATGGAAATATCTACACCACTATCTGTATAAATATGGAAATATTTACACCGCTATCTCAATAAACATGGAAATATCTACAACGCTATCTCTATAAACCTGGAAATAACTACACTGTCATCTATATGAACATGGAAATATCTACAGATAACTGTGTATAAACATGGAAATATCGACACAGCCATCTGTATAAACATGGAAATAGCTACACCGCGATCTGTATAAACATGGAAATATCTTCACCACGATCTGTATAAACATGGAAATATCTACACCGCTATCTGTATAAACATGGTAATATATACACCACCATCTATATAAACATGGAAATATCTACACCGCCATCTGTATAAACATGGAAATATCTACAATGCCATCTGTAGAAAGATGGAAATATCTACACCGCAATCTGTGTAAACATGGAAATATCTACACCGATATCTGTAAAAACATGGAAATATCTACACCCCTATCTGTATAAACATGGAAATATCCACACCGCTCTCTCTACAAACATGGAAAAATCAACAAAGCTATCTCTATGAACATGGAAATATCTACACCGCCATCTCTATAAACTTGGAAATATCTACACCACGATCAGTATAAACATGGAAATATCTACACCGCTCTCTGTATAAACATGGAAATATCTCCACTGCTATTTCTATAAACATAGCAATATGTACACCGCCATCTGTATAAACATGGAAATACTTGCAAAGTTATCTGTATAAACATGGAAAAATCTGCACCGCCATCTGTATAAACATCGAAATATCTACACAGCCATGGGTATATACATGGAAATATCTACACCGCTATCTATATAAACATGGAAATAACTACACCGCCATCTGTATAAACATGGAAATATCTACACCGCCATCCACATATCCATGGAAATATCTGCACCGCCAACTGTATGAACATGGAAATATCTACACGGTCACCTGTGTATAGATGGATATATCAACACCGACATCTGTACAAACATGGAAATATCTGCACCGCTATCTGTATAAACATGGAAATATCTACACCGCGGTCTGTATAAACATGGAAATATCTACACCGCTATCTGTATAAACATGGAAATATCTACACCGCTATCTCTATAAACATGGAAATATCTACACCGTGATCTGTATAAACATGGAAATATTTACGCCGCTATCTGTATAAACATCGAAATATCTACACCGTTATCTGTATAAACATGGAAATATCTACAACGCTATGTGTATTAACGTGGAAATAACTCCATTGCTATCTGTATAAACATGGACATATCTCCACCGCAATCTGTATAAACATGAAAATATCTACACCGGTATCTCTATAAACATGGAAATATCTACACTGCCATCTGTACCAACATGGAAATATCTACACAGTCATCTGTACAAACATGGAAATATCTACACCGCTATCTCTATAAACATGGAAATAACTACACCGCTATCTCTATAAACATGGAAATATCTACACCGCTATCTCCATCAACATGGAAATCTACACACCGCCATCTCTTTAAACATGGAGGTATCTACAACGCCATCTACATAAACAAGAAAATATCTACACTGCCATCTATGGAAACATGGAAATATTTACACCGCCATCTCTATAAACATGGAAATATCTACACCGCAATCTGTATAAACATGGAAATATCTACACCGCTATCTGTATAAATATGAAATATCTAAACCGCTATCTCTATAAAAGTGGAAATATCTTCACTGCTATCTGTATAAACATGGAAATATCCTCACTGCTATCTCTATGAAGATGGATATATCTACACCGCGTTCTCTATAAACATGGAAATATTTACACCGCCATCTCTACAAACATGGAAATATCTACACCGCCATCTGTATAAACATGGAGATATCTACACCGCTATCTGTAAAAACATGGAAATACCTACACCGCGATCTGTATAAACATGGAAATATCTACACCGCGATCTGTATAAACATGGAAATACCTAGACCGCTATCTGTATAAACATGGAAATATCTTCACCACGATCTGTATAAACATGGAAATATCTACACCGCTATCTGTATAAACATGGTAATATATACACCACCATCTATATAAACATGGAAATATCTACACCGCCATCTGTATAAACATGGAAATATCTTCAATGCCATCTGTAGAAAGATGGAAATATCTACACCGCAATCTGTGTAAACATGGAAATATCTACACCGATATCTGTAAAAACATGGAAATATCTACACCCCTATCTGTATAAACATAGAAATATCCACAATGCTCTCTCTATAAACATGGAAAAATCAACAAAGCTATCTCTATGAACATGAAAATATCTACACCGCCATCTCTATAAACTTGGAAATATCTACACCATGATCAGTATAAACATGGAAATATCTACACCGCTCTCTGTATAAACATGGAAATATCTCCACTGCTATTTCTATAAACATGGCAATATGTACACCGCCATCTGTATAAACATGGAATACTTGCAAAGTTATCTGTATAAACATGGAAAAATCTGCACCGCCATCTGTATAAACATCGAAATATCTACACAGCCATGGGTATATACATGGAAATATCTACACCGCTATCTATATAAACATGGAAATAACTACACCGCCATCTGTATAAACATGGAAATATCTACACCGCCATCCACATATCCATGGAAATATCTGCGCCGCCAACTCTATGAACATGGAAATATCTACACGGTCACCTGTGTATAGATGGATATATCAACACCGACATCTGTACAAACATGGAAATATCTGCACCGCTATCTGTATAAACATGGAAATATCTACACCGCGGTCTGTATAAACATGGAAATATCTACACCGCTATCTGTATAAACATGGAAATATCTACACCGATATCTCTATAAACATGGAAATATCTACACCGTGATCTGTATAAACATGGAAATATTTACGCCGCTATCTGTATAAACATGGAAATATCTACACCGTTATCTGTATAAACATGGAAATATCTACAATGCTATGTGTATTAACGTGGAAATAACTCCATTGCTATCTGTATAAACATGGACATATCTCCACCGCAATCTGTATAAACATGAAAATATCTACACCGGTATCTCTATAAACATGGAAATATCTACACTGCCATCTGTACCAACATGGAAATATCTACACAGTCATCTGTAGAAACATGGAAATATCTACACCGCAATCTCTATAAACATGGAAATAACTACACCGCTATCTCTATAAACATGGAAATATCTACACCGCTATCTCCATCAACATGGAAATCTACACACCGCCATCTCTTTAAACATGCAGGTATCTACAACGCCATCTACATAAACAAGAAAATATCTACACTGCCATCTATGTAAACATGGAAATATTTACACCGCCATCTCTATAAACATGGAAATATCTACACCGCAATCTGTATAAACATGGAAATATCTACACCGCTATCTGTATAAATATGAAATATCTAAACCGCTATCTCTACAAAAGTGGAAATATCTTCACTGCTATCTGTATAAATATGGAAATATCCTCACTGCTATCTCTATGAAGATGGATATATCTACACCGCTTCCTCTATAAACATGGAAATATCTACAACGCCATCTCTATAAACATGGAAATATCTACACCGCCATCTGTATAAACATGGAAATAGCTACACCGCGATCTGTATAAACATGGAAATATCTTCACCACGATCTGTATAAACATGGAAATATCTACACCGCTATCTGTATAAACATGGTAATATATACACCACCATCTATATAAACATGGAAATATCTACACCGCCATCTGTATAAACATGGAAATATCTACAATGCCATCTGTAGAAAGATGGAAATATCTACACCGCAATCTGTGTAAACATGGAAATATCTACACCGATATCTGTAAAAACATGGAAATATCTACACCCCTATCTGTATAAACATGGAAATATCCACACCGCTCTCTCTACAAACATGGAAAAATCAACAAAGCTATCTCTATGAACATGGAAATATCTACACCGCCATCTCTATAAACTTGGAAATATCTACACCACGATCAGTATAAACATGGAAATATCTACACCGCTCTCTGTATAAACATGGAAATAACTCCACTGCTATTTCTATAAACATAGCAATATGTACACCGCCATCTGTATAAACATGGAAATACTTGCAAAGTTATCTGTATAAACATGGAAAAATCTGCACCGCCATCTGTATAAACATCGAAATATCTACACAGCCATGGGTATATACATGGAAATATCTACACCGCTATCTATATAAACATGGAAATAACTACACCGCCATCTGTATAAACATGGAAATATCTACACCGCCATCCACATATCCATGGAAATATCTGCGCCGCCAACTGTATGAACATGGAAATATCTACACGGTCACCTGTGTATAGATGGATATATCAACACCGACATCTGTACAAACATGGAAATATCTGCACCGCTATCTGTATAAACATGGAAATATCTACACCGCGGTCTGTATAAACATGGAAATATCTACACCGCTATCTGTATAAACATGGAAATATCTACACCGCTATCTCTATAAACATGGAAATATCTACACCGTGATCTGTATAAACATGGAAATATTTACGCCGCTATCTGTATAAACATCGAAATATCTACACCGTTATCTGTATAAACATGGAAATATCTACAACGCTATGTGTATTAACGTGGAAATAACTCCATTGCTATCTGTATAAACATGGACATATCTCCACCGCAATCTGTATAAACATGAAAATATCTACATCGGTATCTCTATAAACATGGAAATATCTACACTGCCATCTGTACCAACATGGAAATATCTACACAGTCATCTGTACAAACATGGAAATATCTACACCGCTATCTCTATAAACATGGAAATAACTACACCGCTATCTCTATAAACATGGAAATATCTACACCGCTATCTCCATCAACATGGAAATCTACACACCGCCATCTCTTTAAACATGGAGGTATCTACAACGCCATCTACATAAACAAGAAAATATCTACACTGCCATCTATGGAAACATGGAAATATTTACACCGCCATCTCTATAAACATGGAAATATCTACACCGCAATCTGTATAAACATGGAAATATCTACACCGCTATCTGTATAAATATGAAATATCTAAACCGCTATCTCTATAAAAGTGGAAATATCTTCACTGCTATCTGTATAAACATGGAAATATCCTCACTGCTATCTCTATGAAGATGGATATATCTACACCGCGTTCTCTATAAACATGGAAATATTTACACCGCCATCTCTACAAACATGGAAATATCTACACCGCCATCTGTATAAACATGGAGATATCTACACCGCTATCTGTAAAAACATGGAAATACCTACACCGCGATCTGTATAAACATGGAAATATCTACACCGCGATCTGTATAAACATGGAAATACCTAGACCGCTATCTGTATAAACATGGAAATATCTTCACCACGATCTGTATAAACATGGAAATATCTACACCGCTATCTGTATAAACATGGTAATATATACACCACCATCTATATAAACATGGAAATATCTACACCGCCATCTGTATAAACATGGAAATATCTTCAATGCCATCTGTAGAAAGATGGAAATATCTACACCGCAATCTGTGTAAACATGGAAATATCTACACCGATATCTGTAAAAACATGGAAATATCTACACCCCTATCTGTATAAACATGGAAATATCCACAATGCTCTCTCTATAAACATGGAAAAATCAACAAAGCTATCTCTATGAACATGAAAATATCTACACCGCCATCTCTATAAACTTGGAAATATCTACACCATGATCAGTATAAACATGGAAATATCTACACCGCTCTCTGTATAAACATGGAAATATCTCCACTGCTATTTCTATAAACATGGCAATATGTACACCGCCATCTGTATAAACATGGAATACTTGCAAAGTTATCTGTATAAACATGGAAAAATCTGCACCGCCATCTGTATAAACATCGAAATATCTACACAGCCATGGGTATATACATGGAAATATCTACACCGCTATCTATATAAACATGGAAATAACTACACCGCCATCTGTATAAACATGGAAATATCTACACCGCCATCCACATATCCATGGAAATATCTGCGCCGCCAACTCTATGAACATGGAAATATCTACACGGTCACCTGTGTATAGATGGATATATCAACACCGACATCTGTACAAACATGGAAATATCTGCACCGCTATCTGTATAAACATGGAAATATCTACACCGCGGTCTGTATAAACATGGAAATATCTACACCGCTATCTGTATAAACATGGAAATATCTACACCGATATCTCTATAAACATGGAAATATCTACACCGTGATCTGTATAAACATGGAAATATTTACGCCGCTATCTGTATAAACATGGAAATATCTACACCGTTATCTGTATAAACATGGAAATATCTACAATGCTATGTGTATTAACGTGGAAATAACTCCATTGCTATCTGTATAAACATGGACATATCTCCACCGCAATCTGTATAAACATGAAAATATCTACACCGGTATCTCTATAAACATGGAAATATCTACACTGCCATCTGTACCAACATGGAAATATCTACACAGTCATCTGTAGAAACATGGAAATATCTACACCGCAATCTCTATAAACATGGAAATAACTACACCGCTATCTCTATAAACATGGAAATATCTACACCGCTATCTCCATCAACATGGAAATCTACACACCGCCATCTCTTTAAACATGCAGGTATCTACAACGCCATCTACATAAACAAGAAAATATCTACACTGCCATCTATGTAAACATGGAAATATTTACACCGCCATCTCTATAAACATGGAAATATCTACACCGCAATCTGTATAAACATGGAAATATCTACACCGCTATCTGTATAAATATGAAATATCTAAACCGCTATCTCTACAAAAGTGGAAATATCTTCACTGCTATCTGTATAAATATGGAAATATCCTCACTGCTATCTCTATGAAGATGGATATATCTACACCGCTTTCTCTATAAACATGGAAATATCTGCAACGCCATCTCTATAAACATGGAAATATCTACACCGCCATCTGTATAAACATGGAAATAGCTACACCGCGATCTGTATAAACATGGAAATATCTTCACCACGATCTGTATAAACATGGAAATATCTACACCGCTATCTGTATAAACATGGTAATATATGCACCACCATCTATATAAACATGGAAATATCTACACCGCCATCTGTATAAACATGGAAATATCTACAATGCCATCTGTAGAAAGATGGAAATATCTACACCGCAATCTGTGTAAACATGGAAATATCTACACCGATATCTGTAAAAACATGGAAATATCTACACCCCTATCTGTATAAACATGGAAATATCCACACCGCTCTCTCTACAAACATGGAAAAATCAACAAAGCTATCTCTATGAACATGGAAATATCTACACCGCCATCTCTATAAACTTGGAAATATCTACACCACGATCAGTATAAACATGGAAATATCTACACCGCTCTCTGTATAAACATGGAAATATCTCCTCTGCTATTTCTATAAACATAGCAATATGTACACCGCCATCTGTATAAACATGGAAATACTTCCAAAGTTATCTGTATAAACATGGAAAAATCTGCACCGCCATCTGTATAAACATCGAAATATCTACACAGCCATGGGTATATACATGGAAATATCTACACCGCTATCTATATAAACATGGAAATAACTACACCGCCATCTGTATAAACATGGAAATATCTACACCGCCATCCACATATCCATGGAAATATCTGCGCCGCCAACTGTATGAACATGGAAATATCTACACGGTCACCTGTGTATAGATGGATATATCAACACCGACATCTGTACAAACATGGAAATATCTGCACCGCTATCTGTATAAACATGGAAATATCTACACCGCGGTCTGTATAAACTTGGAAATATCTACACCGCTATCTGTATAAACATGGAAATATCTACACCGATATCTCTATAAACATGGAAATATCTACACCGTGATCTGTATAAACATGGAAATATTTACGCCGCTATCTGTATAAACATCGAAATATCTACACCGTTATCTGTATAAACATGGAAATATCTACAACGCTATGTGTATTAACGTGGAAATAACTCCATTGCTATCTGTATAAACATGGACATATCTCCACCGCAATCTGTATAAACATGAAAATATCTACACCGGTATCTCTATAAACATGGAAATATCTACACTGCCATCTGTACCAACATGGAAATATCTACACAGTCATCTGTAGAAACATGGAAATATCTACACCGCTATCTCTATAAACATGGAAATAACTACACCGCTCTCTCTATAAACATGGAAATATCTACACCGCTATCTCCATCAACATGGAAATCTACACACCGCCATCTCTTTAAACATGGAGGTATCTACAACGCCATCTACATAAACAAGAAAATATCTACACTGCCATCTATGTAAACATGGAAATATTTACACCGCCATCTCTATAAACATGGAAATATCTACACCGCAATCTGTATAAACATGGAAATATCTACACCGCTATCTGTATAAATATGAAATATCTAAACCGCTATCTCTACAAAAGTGGAAATATCTTCACTGCTATCTGTATAAATATGGAAATATCCTCACTGCTATCTCTATGAAGATGGATATATCTACACCACTTTCTCTATAAACATGGAAATATCTACAACGCCATCTCTATAAACATGGAAATATCTACACCGCCATCTGTATAAACATGGAAATAGCTACACCGCGATCTGTATAAACATGGAAATATCTTCTCCACGATCTGTATAAACATGGAAATATCTACACCGCTGTCTGTATAAACATCGTAATATATACACCACCATCTATATAAACATGGAAATATCTACACCGCCATCTGTATAAACATGGAAATATCTACAATGCCATCTGTAGAAAGATGGAAATATCTACACCGCAATCTGTGTAAACATGGAAATATCTACACCGATATCTGTAAAAACATGGAAATATCTACACACCTATCTGTATAAACATGGACATATCCACACCGCTCTCTCTATAAACATGGAAAAATCAACAAAGCTATCTCTATGAACATGGTAATATCTACACCGCCATCTCTATAAACTTGGAAATATCTACACCACGATCAGTATAAACATGGAAATATCTACACCGCTCTCTGTATAAACATGGAAATATCTCCACTGCTATTTCTATAAACATGGCAATATGTACACCGCCATCTGTATAAACATGGAAATACTTGCAAAGTTATCTGTATAAACATGGAAAAATCTGCACTGCAATCTGTATAAACATCGAAATATCTACACAGCCATGGGTATATACATGGAAATATCTACACCGCTATCTATATAAACATGGAAATAACTACACCGCCATCTGTATAAACATGGAAATATCTACACGGTCACCTGTGTATAGATGGACATATCAACACCGACATCTGTACAAACATGGAAATATCTGCACCGCTATCTGCATAAACATGGAAATATCTACACCGCGGTCTGTATAAACATGGAAATATCTACACCGCTATCTGTATAAACATGGAAATATCTACACCGCTATCTCTATAAACATGGAAATATCTACACCGTGATCTGTATAAACATGGAAATATTTACGCCGCTATCTGTATAAACATGGAAATATCTACACCGTTATCTGTATAAACATGGAAATATCTACAACGCTATGTGTATTAACGTGGAAATAACTCCATTGCTATCTGTATAAACATGGAGATATCTCCACCGCAATCTGTATAAACATGAAAATATCTACACCGCTATCTCTATAAACATGGAAATACCTACACTGCCATCTGTACCAACATGGAAATATCTACACAGTCATCTGTAGAAACATGGAAATATCTACACCGCTATCTCTATAAACATGGAAATAACTACACCGCTATCTCTATAAACATGGAAATATCTACACCGCTATCTCCATCAACATGGAAATCTACACACCGCCATCTCTTTAAACATGGAGGTATCTACAACGCCATCTACATAAACAAGAAAATATCTACACTGCCATCTATGTAAACATGGAAATATTTACACCGCCATCTCTATAAACATGGAAATATCTACACCGCTATCTGTATAAATATGAAATATCTAAACCGCTATCTCTATAAAAGGGGAAATATCTTCACTGCTATCTGTATAAATATGGAAATATCCTCACTGCTATCTCTATGAAGATGGATATATCTACACCGCTTTCTCTATAAACATGGAAATATCAACACCGCCATCTTTATAAACATGGAAATATCTACACCGCCATCTGTATAAACATGGAAATACCTACACCGCGATCTGTATAAACATGGAAATATCTTCACCACGATCTGTATAAACATGGAAATATCTACACCGCTATCTGTATAAACATGGTAATATATACACCACCATCTATATAAACATGGAAATATCTACACCGCCATCTGTATAAACATGGAAATATCTACAATGCCATCTGTAGAAAGATGGAAATATCTACACCGCAATCTGTGTAAACATGGAAATATCTACACCGATATCTGTAAAAACACGGAAATATCTACACCCCTATCTGTATAAACATTGAAATATCCACACCGCTCTCTCTATAAACATGAAAAAATCAACAAAGCTATCTCTATGAACATGGAAATATCTACACCGCCATCTCTATAAACTTGGAAATATCTACACCACGATCAGTATAAACATGGAAATATCTACACCGCTCTCTGTATAAACATGGAAATATCTCCACTGCTATTTCTATAAACATCGCAATATGTACACCGCCATCTGTATAAACATGGGAATACTTGAAAAGTTATCTGTATAAACATGGAAATATCTGCACCGCCATCTGTATAAACATCGAAATATCTACACAGCCATGGGTATATACATGGAAATATCTACACCGCTATCTATATAAACATGGAAATAACTACACCGCCATCTGTATAAACATGGAAATATCTACACCGCCATCCACATATCCATGGAAATATCTGCGCCGCCATCTGTATAAACATGGAAATATCTACATTGTCACCTGTGTATAGATGGATATATCAACACAGCCATCCATACAAACATGAAAATATCTGCACCGCTATCTGTATAAACATGGAAATATCTACACCGCGGTCTGTATAAACATGGAAATATCTACACCGCTATCTGTATAAACATGGAAATATCTACACCGCTATCTCTATAAACATGGAAATATCTACACCGTGATCTGTATAAACATGGCAATATTTACACCGCTATCTGTATAAACATGGAAATTTCTACACCGTTATCTGTATAAATATGGAAATATCTACACCGCTATCTCTATAAACATGGAAATATCTACACCGCCATCTGTATAAACATGGAAATAACTATACAGTCATCTGTGTAAACATGGAAATATCTACACCACCATCTGTGTAAACATGGAAATATCTACAATGCCATCTGTATACACATGGAAATACCTACACGGCAATCTGTGTATAGATGGAAACATTAACACCGCCATACGTACAAACATGGAAATATCTACACTGCTATCTCTATAAACATGGAAATATCTACACTGCGGTCTGTATAAACATGGAAATATCTACACCGGTATCTGTATAAACATGGAAATATCTACACCACGATCTGTATAAACTTGGAAATATATACACCGCTATCTATATAAACATGGAAATATCTCCACTGCTATCTCTATAAACATCGAAATATCTACACTGCCATCTGTACAAACATGGAAATATCTGCACCGCTATCTGTATAAACACGGAAATATCTACACCGCGGTGTGTATAAACATGGAAATATCTTCACCGCTATCCCTATAAACATGGAAATATCTACACCGTGATGTGTATAAACATGGCAATATTTACACCGCTATCTGTATAAACATGGAAATACCTACACCGTTATCTGTATAAACATGGAAATATCTGCAACGCTATGTGTATTAACGTGGAAATAACTCCATTGCTATCTGTATAAACATGGACATATCTCCACCGCAATCTGTATAAACATGAAAATATCTGCACCGCTATCTGTATAAACATGGAAATATCTACACCGCGTTCTGTATAAACTTGGAAATATCTACACCGGTATCCGTATAAACATGGAAATATCTACACCGCTATCTCTATAAATATGGAAATATCTACACCGTGATCTGTATACACATGGCAATATTTACACCGCCATCTGTATAAACATGGAAATTTCTACACTGTTATCTGTATAAATATGGAAATATCTACACCGCTATCTCTATAAACATGGAAATATCTACACCGCCATCTGTATAAACATGGAAATAACTATACAATCATCTGTGTAAACATGGAAATATCTACACCACCATCTGTGTAAACATGGAAATATCTACAATGCCATCTGTATACACATGGAAATACCTACACGGCAATCTGTGTATAGATGGAAACATTAACACCGCCATATGTACAAACATGGAAATATCTACACTGCTATCTCTATAAACATGGAAATATCTACACTGCGGTCTGTATAAACATGGAAATAACTACACCGGTATCTGTATAAACATGGAAATATCTGCACCACGATCTGTATAAACTTGGAAATATATACACCGCTCTCTATATAAACATGGAAATATCTCCACTGCTATCTCTATAAACATCGAAATATCTACACTGCCATGTGTACAAACATGGAAATATCTGCACCGCTATCTGTATAAACATGGAAATATCAACACCGCGGTGTGTATAAACATGGAAATATCTACACCGCTAACCCTATAAACATGGAAATATCTACAACGTGATCTGTATAAACATGGAAATATTTACTCCGCCATCTGTATAAACATGGAAACTTCTACACCGTTTTCTGTATAAATATGGAAATATCTACACCGTTATCTCTATAAACTTGGAAATATCTACACCGCCATCTGTATAAACATGGAAATAACTGTACAGTCATCATTATAAACATGGAAATATCTACACCGCCATCTGTATAAACATGGAAATATCTACAATGCCATCTGTATACACATGGAAATACCTACACAGCAATCAGTGTAGAGATGGAAACATCAACACCGCCATCTGTACAAACATGGAAATATCTACAATGATATCTCTATAAGCATGGAAATATCTACACTGCGGTCTGTATAAACATGGAAATATCTACACCGGTATCTGTACAAACATGGAAATATCTACACCACTATCTGTATAAACATGGAAATACCTACACCGCTGTCTCTATAAACATGGAAATATGTACACCGCTATGTGTATAAACATAGAAATATCTCCACCGATATCTGTATAAACATGGAAAATCTACAGCGCCATCTCTATAAACATTGAAATATTTACTCTGCCATCTGTAAAAACATGAAAATATCTTCACAGTCATCTGAATAAACATGGAAATATCTACACCGCAATCTGTATAAACATGGAAATATCTACACCGCTATCTGTATAAATATGAAATATCTAAACCGCTATCTCTATAAAAATGGAAATATCTACACTGCTATCTGTATATACATGGAAATATCCTAACTGCTATCTCTATGAAAATGGATATATCTACATCGCTATATCTATAAACATGGAAATATCTACACCGATATCTCTGTAAACATGGAAATATCTACACCGCCATCTGTATAAACGTTGAAATATCTACAGCGCTATCTGTATAAACAAGGAAATATCTACACAGCTATCTCTATAAACATGGAAATATCTACACCGCCATCTGTATAAACATGGAAATACCTACAAAGTCATCTGTATAAACATGAAAATATCTACACACCCATCTGTATAAACATGGAAATATCTACACCCCTATCTGTATAAACATGGAAATATCCACAGCGCTATCTCTATAAACATGTAAAAATCAACACCGCTATCTCTATGAACATGGAAACATCTACACCGCCATCTCTATAAACATGTAAATATCTACACTGCGATCAGTATAAACATGGAAATATCTACACCGCTATCTGTATAAACATGGAAATATTTCCAATGCTATCTCTATAAACATAGAAATATCTACACCGCCATCTGTATAAACATGGAAATACTTACAAAGTTATCTGTATAAACATGGAAATATCTACACCGCCATCTGAATAAACATGGAAATATCTACACAGCCATGTGTATATACATGGAAATATCTACACCGCTATCTATATAAACATGGAAAAAACTACACCGCTATCTGTATAAACTTGGAAATATTTACACCGCTATCTACAAATCCATAGAAATATCTGCGCCGCCATCTGTATAAACATGGAAATATCTACATGGACATCTGTGTATAGATGGAAATATCAACACCACCATCTGTACAAACATGGAAATACCTGCAATGCTATCTGTATAGACATGGAAATATTTACACCGCGGTCTGTATGAACATGGAAATATCTACACCGCTATCAATATAAACATGGAAATACTTACACCACTATCTCTATAAACATGGAAATATCTACACCGTTATCTGTATAAATATGGAAATATCTACACCGCTATCTCTATAAACATGGAAATATATACACCACCATCTGTATAAACATGGAAATATCTACACTGCTTTCTCTATAAACATGGAAATATCTACAATGCCATCTGTAAAAACATGGAAATACCTATACAGTCATCTGTAGAAACATGGAAATATCTACACCACCTTCTGTATAAACATGGAAATATCTACAATGCCATCTGTATACACATGGAAATACCTACACAGCAATCAGTGTAGAGATGGAAACATCAACACCGCCATCTGTACAAACATGGAAATATCTACAATGATATCTCTATAAGCATGGAAATATCTACACTGCGGTCTGTATAAACATGGAAATATCTACACCGGTATCTGTACAAACATGGAAATATCTACACCACTATCTGTATAAACATGGAAATACCTACACCGCTGTCTCTATAAACATGGAAATATGTACACCGCTATGTGTATAAACATAGAAATATCTCCACCGATATCTGTATAAACATGGAAATATCTACAGCGCCATCTCTATAAACATTGAAATATTTACTCTGCCATCTGTAAAAACATGAAAATATCTTCACAGTCATCTGAATAAACATGGAAATATCTACACCGCAATCTGTATAAACATGGAAATATCTACACCGCTATCTGTATAAATATGAAATATCTAAACCGCTATCTCTATAAAAATGGAAATATCTACACTGCTATCTGTATATACATGGAAATATCCTAACTGCTATCTCTATGAAAATGGATATATCTACATCGCTATATCTATAAACATGGAAATATCTACACCGATATCTCTGTAAACATGGAAATATCTACACCGCCATCTGTATAAACGTTGAAATATCTACAGCGCTATCTGTATAAACAAGGAAATATCTACACAGCTATCTCTATAAACATGGAAATATCTACACCGCCATCTGTATAAACATGGAAATACCTACAAAGTCATCTGTATAAACATGAAAATATCTACACACCCATCTGTATAAACATGGAAATATCTACACCCCTATCTGTATAAACATGGAAATGTCCACAGCGCTATCTCTATAAACATGTAAAAATCAACACCGCTATCTCTATGAACATGGAAACATCTACACCGCCATCTCTATAAACATGTAAATATCTACACTGCGATCAGTATAAACATGGAAATATCTACACCGCTATCTGTATAAACATGGAAATATTTCCAATGCTATCTCTATAAACATAGAAATATCTACACCGCCATCTGTATAAACATGGAAATACTTACAAAGTTATCTGTATAAACATGGAAATATCTACACCGCCATCTGAATAAACATGGAAATATCTACACAGCCATGTGTATATACATGGAAATATCTACACCGCTATCTATATAAACATGGAAAAAACTACACCGCTATCTGTATAAACTTGGAAATATTTACACCGCTATCTACAAATCCATAGAAATATCTGCGCCGCCATCTGTATAAACATGGAAATATCTACATGGACATCTGTGTATAGATGGAAATATCAACACCACCATCTGTACAAACATGGAAATACCTGCAATGCTATCTGTATAGACATGGAAATATTTACACCGCGGTCTGTATGAACATGGAAATATCTACACCGCTATCAATATAAACATGGAAATACTTACACCACTATCTCTATAAACATGGAAATATCTACACCGTTATCTGTATAAATATGGAAATATCTACACCGCTATCTCTATAAACATGGAAATATATACACCACCATCTGTATAAACATGGAAATATCTACACTGCTTTCTCTATAAACATGGAAATATCTACAATGCCATCTGTAAAAACATGGAAATACCTATACAGTCATCTGTAGAAACATGGAAATATCTACACCACCTTCTGTATAAACATGGAAATATCTACAATGCCATCTGTATACACATGGAAATACCTACACAGCAATCAGTGTAGAGATGGAAACATCAACACCGCCATCTGTACAAACATGGAAATATCTACAATGATATCTCTATAAGCATGGAAATATCTACACTGCGGTCTGTATAAACATGGAAATATCTACACCGGTATCTGTACAAACATGGAAATATCTACACCACTATCTGTATAAACATGGAAATACCTACACCGCTGTCTCTATAAACATGGAAATATGTACACCGCTATGTGTATAAACATAGAAATATCTCCACCGATATCTGTATAAACATGGAAATATCTACAGCGCCATCTCTATAAACATTGAAATATTTACTCTGCCATCTGTAAAAACATGAAAATATCTTCACAGTCATCTGAATAAACATGGAAATATCTACACCGCAATCTGTATAAACATGGAAATATCTACACCGCTATCTGTATAAATATGAAATATCTAAACCGCTATCTCTATAAAAATGGAAATATCTACACTGCTATCTGTATATACATGGAAATATCCTAACTGCTATCTCTATGAAAATGGATATATCTACATCGCTATATCTATAAACATGGAAATATCTACACCGATATCTCTGTAAACATGGAAATATCTACACCGCCATCTGTATAAACGTTGAAATATCTACAGCGCTATCTGTATAAACAAGGAAATATCTACACAGCTATCTCTATAAACATGGAAATATCTACACCGCCATCTGTATAAACATGGAAATACCTACAAAGTCATCTGTATAAACATGAAAATATCTACACACCCATCTGTATAAACATGGAAATATCTACACCCCTATCTGTATAAACATGGAAATGTCCACAGCGCTATCTCTATAAACATGTAAAAATCAACACCGCTATCTCTATGAACATGGAAACATCTACACCGCCATCTCTATAAACATGTAAATATCTACACCGCGATCAGTATAAACATGGAAATATCTACACCGCTATCTGTATAAACATGGAAATATTTCCAATGCTATCTCTATAAACATAGAAATATCTACACCGCCATCTGTATAAACATGGAAATACTTACAAAGTTATCTGTATAAACATGGAAATATCTACACCGCCATCTGAATAAACATGGAAATATCTACACAGCCATGTGTATATACATGGAAATATCTACACCGCTATCTATATAAACATGGAAAAAACTACACCGCTATCTGTATAAACTTGGAAATATTTACACCGCTATCTACAAATCCCTAGAAATATCTGCGCCGCCATCTGTATAAACATGGAAATATCTACATGGACATCTGTGTATAGATGGAAATATCAACACCACCATCTGTACAAACATGGAAATACCTGCAATGCTATCTGTATAGACATGGAAATATTTACACCGCGGTCTGTATGAACATGGAAATATCTACACCGCTATCAATATACACATGGAAATACTTACACCACTATCTCTATAAACATGGAAATATCTACACCGTTATCTGTATAAATATGGAAATATCTACACCGCTATCTCTATAAACATGGAAATATATACACCACCATCTGTATAAACATGGAAATATCTACACTGCTATCTCTATAAACATGGAAATATCTACAATGCCATCTGTAAAAACATGGAAATACCTATACAGTCATCTGAAGAAACATGGAAATATCTACACCACCTTCTGTATAAACATGGAAATATCTACAATGCCATCTGTATACACATGGAAATAACTACACGGTAATCTGTGTATAGATGGAAACATCAACTCCGCCATCTGTACAAACATGGAAATATCTAAACCGCTATCACTATAAACATGGAAATATCAACACTGCGGTCTGTATAAACATGGAAATATCTGCACTGCTATCTGTTTAAACATGGAAATACCTACACCGCTGTCTCTATAAACATGGAAATATGTACACCGCTATGTGTATAAACATGGAAATATCTCCACTGCCGTCTGTATAAACATGGAAATATCTACACTGCGATCTGCATAAACATGGAAATACCTACAACGCTATCTGTATAAATATGGAAATATCTACACATCTATCTCTATAAACATGGAAATACATACACCGCCATCTGTATAAACATGGAAATACCTAGAAAGTCATCTGCATAAACGTGGAAATGTCTATTCAGCCATCTGAATAAACATGGAAATATCTACACAGCCATCTGTATAAACATGGAAATATCTCCACCGCTATCAGTATAAACATTTAAATATCTACACCGTTATCTGTATAAACATGGAAATATCTGCACCGCTATCTCTATAAACATGGAAATATCTACAAAGCCATCTGTATAAACATGGAAATACCTACACAGTCATGTGTATAAACAAGGAAATATCTACACCGCAATCTGTATAAACATGGAAATATCTACACCGCTATCTGTATAAATATGAAATAACTAAACCGCTATCTCTATAACAATGGAAATATCTACACTGCTATCTCCATAAACATGGAAATATCCTCACTGCTATCTCTATGAACATGGATATATCTACAACGCTATCTCTATAAACATGGAAATATGTACACCGCGATCTCTATAAACATGGAAATATCTACAACGCCATCTGTATAAACATGGAAATATCTACAGCGCTATCTGTATAAACATGGAAATATCTACACCGCTATCTGTATAAACATGGAAATATCTACACTGCGATATGTATAAACAAGGAAATATCTACACCGCGATCTGTATAAACATGGAAATGTCTACACCGCGATCTGTATAATCATGGAAATATCTACACCGCTATCTGTATAAACATGGAAATATCTACACAGCTCTCTCTATAAACATGGAAATATCTACACCGCAATCTGTATAAACATGGAAATACCTACAAAGTCATCTGTATAAACATGGAAATATCTACACAGCCATCTGTATAAACATGTAAATATCTACACAGCCATCTGTATATACATGGAAATATCTTCACCGCTATCTGTATAAACATGGAAATAACTGCACCGCTATTTGTATATACAAGGAAATATCTACACCGCCATCTGTTTAAACATGGAAATATATACACAGACATCTGTTTATAGATGGAAATATCTACACCGCTATCTGTATAAACATGCTAATAACTACACCGCTATCTGTATAAATGTGGAAATATTTGCACCGATATCCCTATAAACATGGTAATATCAACACCGTGATCTGTATAAACATGGAATTATCTCCACCATGATCTGTATAAATATGGAAACATCTACACCATGATCTGTAGAAACATGGAAATATCTACACCGCCATCTCTATAAACATGGAAATATCTACACCCCTATCTGTATAAACATGGAAATATCCCCACCGCTATCTCTATAAACATGGAAAAGTCAACACCGCTATCTCTATGAACATGGAAATACCTACACCGCCGTCTCTATAAACATGGAAATATCTACACCGCGATCAGTATAAACATGGAAATATCTACACCACGATCTGTATAAACATGGAAATATCTCCACTGCTATCTCTAAATACATCGAAATATCTACACCTCCATCTGTGTAAACATGGAAATACTTACAAAGTTATCTGTATAAACATGGAAATAACTACACCGCTATCTGTATAAACATGGAAATATCTTCACTGCTATCTCTATAAACATCGAAATATCTACACCGCCATCTGTATAAACACGGAAATACTTACAAAGTTATCTGTATAAACATGGAAATATCTACACCGCCATCTGTATAAACATGGAAATATCTACACAGCCATGTGTACATACATGGAAGTATCTACACCGCTCTCTATAAACATGGAAATAACTACACCGCCATCTACATATCCATAGAAATATCTGCGCCGCCATCTGTATAAACATGGAAATATCTACACGGTCATCTGTGTATAGATGGAAATATCAACACCGCCATCTGTACAAACATGTAAATATCTGCACCGCGGTCTGTATAAACATGTAATATCTACACCGCTATCTGTATAAACATGGAAATATCTACACCGCTATATCTATAAACATTTAAATATCTACACCGCCATCTGAATAAACATGGAAATATCTACACAGCCATGTGTATATACATGGAAATATCTACACCGCTATCTATATAAACATGGAAAAAACTACACCGCTATCTGTATAAACTTGGAAATATTTACACCGCTATCTACAAATCCCTAGAAATATCTGCGCCGCCATCTGTATAAACATGGAAATATCTACATGGACATCTGTGTATAGATGGAAATATCAACACCACCATCTGTACAAACATGGAAATACCTGCAATGCTATCTGTATAGACATGGAAATATTTACACCGCGGTCTGTATGAACATGGAAATATCTACACCGCTATCAATATACACATGGAAATACTTACACCACTATCTCTATAAACATGGAAATATCTACACCGTTATCTGTATAAATATGGAAATATCTACACCGCTATCTCTATAAACATGGAAATATATACACCACCATCTGTATAAACATGGAAATATCTACACTGCTATCTCTATAAACATGGAAATATCTACAATGCCATCTGTAAAAACATGGAAATACCTATACAGTCATCTGAAGAAACATGGAAATATCTACACCACCTTCTGTATAAACATGGAAATATCTACAATGCCATCTGTATACACATGGAAATAACTACACGGTAATCTGTGTATAGATGGAAACATCAACTCCGCCATCTGTACAAACATGGAAATATCTAAACCGCTATCACTATAAACATGGAAATATCAACACTGCGGTCTGTATAAACATGGAAATATCTGCACTGCTATCTGTTTAAACATGGAAATACCTACACCGCTGTCTCTATAAACATGGAAATATGTACACCGCTATGTGTATAAACATGGAAATATCTCCACTGCCGTCTGTATAAACATGGAAATATCTACACTGCGATCTGCATAAACATGGAAATACCTACAACGCTATCTGTATAAATATGGAAATATCTACACATCTATCTCTATAAACATGGAAATACATACACCGCCATCTGTATAAACATGGAAATACCTAGAAAGTCATCTGCATAAACGTGGAAATGTCTATTCAGCCATCTGAATAAACATGGAAATATCTACACAGCCATCTGTATAAACATGGAAATATCTCCACCGCTATCAGTATAAACATTTAAATATCTACACCGTTATCTGTATAAACATGGAAATATCTGCACCGCTATCTCTATAAACATGGAAATATCTACAAAGCCATCTGTATAAACATGGAAATACCTACACAGTCATGTGTATAAACAAGGAAATATCTACACCGCAATCTGTATAAACATGGAAATATCTACACCGCTATCTGTATAAATATGAAATAACTAAACCACTATCTCTATAACAATGGAAATATCTACACTGCTATCTCCATAAACATGGAAATATCCTCACTGCTATCTCTATGAACATGGATATATCTACAACGCTATCTCTATAAACATGGAAATATGTACACCGCGATCTCTATAAACATGGAAATATCTACAACGCCATCTGTATAAACATGGAAATATCTACAGCGCTATCTGTATAAACATGGAAATATCTACACCGCTATCTGTATAAACATGGAAATATCTACACTGCGATATGTATAAACAAGGAAATATCTACACCGCGATCTGTATAAACATGGAAATGTCTACACCGCGATCTGTATAAACATGGAAATATCTACACCGCTATCTGTATAAACATGGAAATATCTACACAGCTCTCTCTATAAACATGGAAATATCTACACCGCAATCTGTATAAACATGGAAATACCTACAAAGTCATCTGTATAAACATGGAAATATCTACACAGCCATCTGTATAAACATGTAAATATCTACACAGCCATCTGTATATACATGGAAATATCTTCACCGCTATCTGTATAAACATGGAAATAACTGCACCGCTATTTGTATATACAAGGAAATATCTACACCGCCATCTGTTTAAACATGGAAATATATACACAGACATCTGTTTATAGATGGAAATATCTACACCGCTATCTGTATAAACATGCTAATAACTACACCGCTATCTGTATAAATGTGGAAATATTTGCACCGATATCCCTATAAACATGGTAATATCAACACCGTGATCTGTATAAACATGGAATTATCTCCACCATGATCTGTATAAATATGGAAACATCTACACCATGATCTGTAGAAACATGGAAATATCTACACCGCCATCTCTATAAACATGGAAATATCTACACCCCTATCTGTATAAACATGGAAATATCCCCACCGCTATCTCTATAAACATGGAAAAGTCAACACCGCTATCTCTATGAACATGGAAATACCTACACCGCCGTCTCTATAAACATGGAAATATCTACACCGCGATCAGTATAAACATGGAAATATCTACACCACGATCTGTATAAACATGGAAATATCTCCACTGCTATCTCTAAATACATCGAAATATCTACACCTCCATCTGTGTAAACATGGAAATACTTACAAAGTTATCTGTATAAACATGGAAATAACTACACCGCTATCTGTATAAACATGGAAATATCTTCACTGCTATCTCTATAAACATCGAAATATCTACACCGCCATCTGTATAAACACGGAAATACTTACAAAGTTATCTGTATAAACATGGAAATATCTACACCGCCATCTGTATAAACATGGAAATATCTACACAGCCATGTGTACATACATGGAAGTATCTACACCGCTCTCTATAAACATGGAAATAACTACACCGCCATCTACATATCCATAGAAATATCTGCGCCGCCATCTGTATAAACATGGAAATATCTACACGGTCATCTGTGTATAGATGGAAATATCAACACCGCCATCTGTACAAACATGTAAATATCTGCACCGCGGTCTGTATAAACATGTAATATCTACACCGCTATCTGTATAAACATGGAAATATCTACACCGCTATATCTATAAACATTTAAATATCTACACCGTGATCTGTATAAACATGGAAATATTTACACCGCTATCTGTATAAACATGGAAATTTCTACATTGTTATCTGTATAAATATGGAAATATCTACACCGCTATCTCTATAAACATGGAAATATCTACACCCCCATCTGTATAAACATGGAAATACCTATACAGCCATCTGTGTAAACATGGAAATATATACAATGCCATGTGTATACACATGGAAATACCTACACGGCAATCTGTGTATAGATGGAAACATAAACACCGCCATCTGTACAAACAAGGAAATATCTACACTGCTGTCTCTATAAACATGGAAATATCTACAAAGTGGTCTGTATAAACATGGAAATATCTCCACTGTTATCTGTATAAACATGGAAATATCTACAGCGCCATCTCTATAAACATTGAAATATCTACACTGCCATCTGTAAAAACATGGAAATATCTACACATTCATCTGAATAAACATGGAAATATCTACACCACCATCTGTATAAACATGGAAATATCTACAATGCCATCTGTATACACATGGAAATACCTACACGGTAATCTGTGTATAGATGGAAACATCAACACCGCCATCTGTACAAACATGGAAATATCTACAGCGCTATCTCTATAAACATGGAAATACCTACACTGCGGTCTGTATAAATATGTAAATATCTACACCGGTATCTGTATAAACATGGAAATATCTACACCACGATCTATATAAACATGGAAATATTTACACCGCCATCTGTATAAACATGGATATATCTATACTGCTATCTCTATAAACATGGAAATATCTACAATGCCATCTGTAAAAACATGGAAATACCTATACAGTCATCTGTATAAACATGGAAATATCTACACCACCACCTGTACAAACATGGAAATATCTACAGCGCTATCTCTATAAACATGGAAATATCTACACTGCGGTCTGTATAAACATGGAAATATATACACCGGTATCTGTATACACATGGAAATATCTACACCACGATCTGTATAAACATGGAAATATTTACACCGCTATCTGTATAAACATGGAAATATCTGCACCGCTATCTCTATAAACATGGAAATATCTACAAAGCCGTCTGTATAAACATGGAAATACCTACACAGTCATGTGTAGGAACATGGAAATATCTACACTGCCATCTGTATAAACATGGAAATATCTACAGAGCCCTCTGTATAAATATGGAAATATCTGCATAGGCATCTGTATGAACATGGAAATATCTGCACCGCTATCTGTATAAACATGGAAATACCTACACCGCTGTCTCTATAAACATGGAAATATGTACACAGCTATGTATATAAACATGGAAATATCTCCACTGCTGTCTGTATAAACATGGAAATATCTACACCGCTATGTGTATAAACATGGAAATATCTACACAGCTATCTCTATAAACATGGAAATACCTACACCGCCATCTGTGTAAACATGGAAATACCTACAAAGTCATCTGCATAAACATGCAAATATCTACACAGCCATCTGTATAAACAGGGAAATATCTACACAGCCATCTGTATATACATGGAAATATCTACACCGCTAACTGTATAAACATGGAAATAACTACACCGCTATCTGTATAAACATGGAAATATCTGCACCGCCATCTACATATCCATGGAAATATCTGCACCGCCATCTGTATAAACATGGAAATATCTACAATGCCATCTGTATACACATGGAAATGCCTACACAGCAATCTGTGTAGGGATGGAAACATCAACACCGCCATCTGTACAAACATGGAAATATCTACACTGCCATCTCTACAAACATGAAAATATGTCCACCTCTATCTGTATAAACTCTAAAATATCTCCACCGCTATCTCTATTAAAATGGAAGTATCTACACCGCTATCTGTATAAACTTGGAAATATCTGCACTGCCATCTCTATAAACATGAAAATATGTCCAACGCTATCTGTATAAACCTGAAAATATCTCCACCGCTATCTGTATAAACATGGAATTATCTAGACCGCTATCTGTATAAACATGGAAATATCTACACCGCTATCTGTATAAACATGGAAATATCTACACCGCTATCTGTATAAACATGAAAATATCTAAACCGCTATCTGTATAAACGTGGAAATATGTACTCTGCAATCTGTGCAAATATGGAAATATCTACACCTCTATCTCTGTAAATATGGAAATATCTATACCGCTATCTGTATAAACATGGAAATATCTACACCGCTATTTGTATAAACATGGAAATATATACACCACGATCTGTATAAACGTGGATATATATGCACCGCTATCTGTACAAACATGGAAACATCTTCACCGCTATCTGAATAAACATGGAAATATCTACACCGCTATCTGTATATCTATGGAAATATCTACACTGCTATCTCTATAAACATGGAAATGTCTACACCGCTGTCTGTATAAACATGGAAATATCTTCATGGATATCTCTCTAAACATGGAAATATCTACACCGCCATTTGTATAAACATGGAAATACCTACACATTCATCTGTATAAACATGGAAATATCTACCCCACTATCTGTATAAACATGGAAATATCTACACTGCAGTCTGTATAAACATGGAAATAACTACACAGCCATCTGTATAAACATGGAAATATCTACATCGCTATGTGTATAAACATGGAAATATCCACACCGCTATCTGCGTAACATGGAAATATTTACACCGTCATCTGTAAAAAACATGGAAATATCTACACAGGCATCAGTATAAACATGGAAATATCTTCACCCCCATCTTTAAAAACATGGAAATATCTATACCGCTGTCTCTACAAACATGGAAATACCTGCACCGCTATCTGTATAAACACGGAAATATCGACACCGCTATCTGTATAAACCTGGAAATATCTACACTGCCATCTCTATAAACATGAAAATATGTCCACCGCTATCTGTATAAACTTGAAAATATCTCCACCGCTATCTGTATAAGCATGGAATTATCTACACCGCTATCTGTACAAACATGGAAACATCTACACCATTATCTGTATAAACATGGAAATATCTAGACCGCTATCTGTATAAACATTCAAATATCTACATTGCTATCTGTATAAACATAGAAATATCTACACCGCTATCTGTATAAACATGGAAATATCTACACAGCTATCTCTATAAACATGGAAATAGCTACACTGCTATCTGTATAAACATAGAAATAGCGAGACCGCTATCTGTATAAACATGGAAATATCTACACCGCCATCTTTAAAAACATGAAGATATTTACACAGTCATCTGTATAAACTTGGAAATATCTACAACTCCATCTGTATAAACATGGAAATATCTACACTGCCATCTCTATATACATGGAAATATCTACACAGCCATCTGTACAAACATGGAAATATGTACACCGATATCTGTAAACATGGAAATATCTACACCGCTATCTTTATAAACTTGGAAATATCAACACCGCCTTGTGTATAAAGATGGAAATATACCCACCGCTATCTGTATAAACATGGAAATATCTCCAACGCTATCTTTATAAACATTGAAATTTCTACACCGCTATCTGTATAAACATGGAAATATCTACACCGACATGTCTATAAACATGAAAATATCCACACCGCCATCTCCAGAAACATGGAACTATCTACACCGCCATCTGTATAAACATGGAAATATTGACACCACTATCTGTATAAACATGGAAATATCTACACTGCCATGTGTATAAAGATGGAAATATCTACAACGCTATCTGTATAAACATGGAAATACCAACACCGTTATCTGTATAAACATTGAAATATCTACACCGCTATCTGTATAAACATGGAAATATCTATCCCGCTATCTCTATAAATATTGAAATATCTACAACGCTATCTGTATAAACATGGAAATATCTACAACAATATCTGTGTAAACATGGAAATATCTACACTGCTATCTTTATAAACTTAGAAATATCTACACACACTTGTGTATAAACATGGAAATATACCCACCGCTGTCTGTATAAACATGGAAATATCTACACCGCTATCTGTATAAACATGGAAATATCTACGTCGCTATCTGTATAAACATGGAAATATCTCCAGCGGTATCTCTATAAACATGGAAATATCTACACCGTTATCTTTGTAAACATGGAAATATCTACATCGCTACCTGTATAAACATGGAAATATCTACAAAACTATCTGTGTATACATGGGAATACCTTCACAGCTATCTGTGTAAACATGGAAATATGTACACCGCTATCTGTGTAAAGAGGGAAATATCTACCCCGCAATATGTGCAATTATGGAAATATCTCCACAGCTATCTCTGTAAACATGCAAATATCTACACCGCTATCTGTATAAACACGGAAATATCTGCACTGCTATCTGCATAAACATGGAAATATCTACACCGCTATCTGTATAAACATGGAAATATCTGCACTGCTATCTGTATAAACCTGGAAATATCTACATGGCTATCTCTATAAACTTGGAAATATCTACACCGCCAACTGTATAAACATGGAAGTACCTACAGAGTCATCTGTATAAACATGGAAAAATCTACACCACTATCTGTATACACATGGAAATATCTACAATGCCATCTGTATAAACATGGAAATATCTACACAGCCATCTGTGTAAACATGGAAATGTCTACACTGCCATCTGTATAAACATGGAAATATCTACAGAGCTATCTGTATAAACCTGGAAATAGCAACACCGCTATCTCTATAAACATGGAAATATCTACACCGCCGTCTGTAAAAACATTTAAATATCTACACAGTCATCTGTAAAAACATGGAAATATCTACATCTCCATGTGTATAAACATGGAAATATCTACACCGTCTTCTGTATACACATGGAAATATCTACACAGCCATCTGTATAAACATGGAAATATCTACACCGCTATCTCCATAAACATGGAAATACCCACACCGCAATCTGTATAAACATGGAAATATCTACACCGCAATCTGTATAAACATGGAAGTATCTACACTGCTATCTGTAAAAATATGGAAATATCTACAACGCTATCTCTATAAACATGGAAATATCTACACCACTAGCTGTATAAACGTGGAAATATCTACATCGCTATCTCTAGAGACATGGAAATATCTACACCGCCATCTGTATAAACATGGAAATAACTACACAGTCAATTGCATAAACATGGATATATCTACACCGCTATCTGTATAAACATGGAAATATCTACACCTCTATCTTTATAAACATGGAAATATCTACCCCGTTATCTGTATCAACATGGAAATATCTACACCGCTATCTGTATAAACATGGAAATATCTACTCCGCTATCTGCATAAACATGCACAAATCTATAGCGCTATGTGTATAAACATGGAAATATCTCCACCGCTATCTGTATAAACATAGAAATATCTACACCGCAATTTCTATAAACATGGAAATATCTACACCGCTATCTGCATAAACTTGGAAATATCTACACCACCATCTCTATAAACATGGAAATATCTCCACCGCCATCTGTATAAACATGGAAATATCTCCACCGCTCTCTGTATAAACATGGAAATATCTACACCGCTATCTGTATAAACATGGAAATATCTACACCGCTATCTGTATAAACATGGAAATATCTACACCGCTATCTGTATAAACATGCAAATATCTACAGTGCTATCTCTATAAACATGGAAATATCTCCACCGCTATCTGTATAAACATGGAAATATCTACACCGCTATCTTTATAAACATGGAAAGATCTACACCGCAATCACTATAAACATGGAAAATCTTCAACACTATATGTAGAAACATGGAAATATCTACACAGCTGTCTGTGTAAACATGGAAATATGTACACAGCAATCTGTGTGAGGATGGAAATATCTACACCGCAATCTGTGCAAATATGGAAATATCTACACCTCCATCTCTGTAAACATGGAAATATCTACACCACTATCTGTATAAACATGGAAATATCTACACCGCTTTCTGTATAAACATGGAAATATATACACCACAATCTGTATAAACATGGAAATATCTACACCGCCATCTGTATAAACATGGAAGTATCTACACCGCTATCTGTATAAACATGGAAATATATACACAGATATCTCTATAAACATGGAAATAGCTGCACTGCTATCTGTATAAACATAGAAATAGCGACACCGCTATCTGTATAAACATGGAAATATCTACACCGCCATCTGTAAAAACATGAAGATATCTACACAGCCATCTGTATAAACTTGTAAATATCTACACCTCCATCTGTATAAACATGGAAATATCTACACTGACATCTGTATACACATGGAAATATCTACAAAGCCATCTGTATAAACATGGAAATATGTACACCGCTATCTGTATAAACATGGAAATATCTACACCGCTATCCTTATAAACTTGGAAATATCTACACCGCCTTGTGTATAAACATGGAAATATACCCACCGCTATCTGTATAAACATGGAAATATCTCCAATGCTATCTCTATAAACATGGAAATATCTACATGGCTATCTCTATAAACATGGAAATATCTACACCGCCATCTGTATAAACATGGAAATACCTACACAGTCATCTGTATAAACATGGAAACACCTATAACACTGTCTGTATAAACATGGAAATATCTACACTGCCATCTGTATAAACTTGGAAATACCTACACCGCTATCTGTATAAACATGGAAATATCTACACGGCTATCTCTATAAACATGGAAATAGCTACACTGCTATCTGTATAAACATAGAAATAGCGACACCGCTATGTGTATAAACATGGAAATATCTACACCGCCATCTGTAACAACATGAAGATATCTACACAGTCATCTGTATAAACTTGGAAATATCTACACCTCCATCTGTATAAACATGGAAATATCTACACTGCCATCTGTATACACATGGAAATATCTACACAGCCATCTGTATAAACATGGAAATATGAACACCGCTATCTGTATAAACATGGAAATATCTACACTGCTATCTTTATAAACTTGGAAATATCTACACACACTTGTGTATAAACATGGAAATATACCCACCGCTGTCTGTATAAACATGGAAATATCTCCATTGCTATCTCTATAAACATGGAAATATCTACACCGCTATCTGTATAAACATGGAAATATCTACACCGCTACCTGTATAAACGTGGAAATATCTACAACACTATCTGTGTAAACATGGGAATATCTTCAGAGTTATCTGTGTAAACATGGAAATATGTACACCGCTATCTGTGTAAAGATGGAAATATCTTCACCGCAATATGCACAAATATGGAAATATCTACACCGCTATCTCTGTAAACGTGGAAATATCTACACCGCTATCTGTATAAACATGGAAATATCTACACTGCTCTCTGTATAAACATGTAAATAGCTACACCGCTATATGCATAAACATGGAATTATCTACATCGCTATCTCTATAAACTTAGAAATATCTTAAACGCCATCTCTATAAACATGGAAATATCTACACCACCATCAGCATAAACATGGAAATAACTTCACCGCCATCTGTATAAACATGAAATATCTACACCGCCATCTCTATAAACACAGAAACATCTACACTCTCATCTGTAGAAAGATAGAAATATCTGCACCGAGATCTTCATAAACATGGAAATATCTACACCTCTACCTGCATAAACATGGAGATATCTACACCACTATCTGTATAAACATGGAAATATCTACACTGCCATCTGTATTAACATGGAAATATCTACACAGCCATCTCTAAACACATGGAAATACCTACACCGCTATCTGTACAAGCATGGAAAATCTACACCGCTATCTTTATAAACATGGAAATATCTACACCGCTATGTGTATAAACATGGAAATATCTACAACAATATCTGTGTAAACATGGAAATAGCTACACAGCTCTCTGTGTTAACATGGAAATATGTATACCGCTTTCTGTGAAAGATGAAAACATGTACACCGCAATCTGTGCAAATATCAAAATATCTACACCGCTATCTCTGTAAACATGGAAATAACTACACCGTTATGTGCATAAACATGGAAATATCTACACCGCTATCTGTATAAATATGGAAATATATACACCACGATCTGTAAAAACATGGAAATGTCTACACCGCTATCTGTAAATACATGGAAATATCTACCCCGCTATCTGTATAAACTTGGAAATATCTACTCTGCTATCTCTATAAATATTGAAATAACTACAACGCTATCTCTATAAACATGGAAATGCCTACACCGCTATCTTAAAAAACATGGAAATATCTACATGGCTATCTCTATAAACATAGAAATATCTACAACGCCATCTGTATAAACTTGGAAATACCTACACAGTCATCTGTATAAACATGGAAACATCTACAACACTATCTGTATAAACATGGAAATATCTACACTGCCATCTGTATAAACATGTAAATATCTACACCGCTATCTGTATAAACATGGAAATATCTACACAGCTATCTCTATAAACATGGAAATAGCTACACTGCTATCTGTATAAACATAGAAATAGCGAGACCGCTATCTGTATAAACATGGAAATATCTACACCGCCATCTGTAAAAACATGAAGATATTTACAGTCATCTGTATAAACTTGGAAATATCTACAACTCCATCTGTATAAACATGGAAATATCTACACTGCCATCTCTATATACATGGAAATATATACACAGCCATCTGTACAAACATGGAAATATGTACACCGATATCTGTAAACATGGAAATATCTACAACACTATCTTTATAAACTTGGAAATATCAACACCGCCTTGTGTATAAACACGGAAATATACCCACCACTCTCTGTATAAACATGGAAATATCTCCAACGCTATCTTTATAAACATTGAAATTTCTACACCGCTATCTGTATAAACACGGAAATATCTACACCGACATGTCTATAAACATAAAAATATCTACACCGCCATCTCCAGAAACATGGAACTATCTACACCGCCATCTGTATAAACATAGAAATATTGACACCACTATCTGTATAAACATGGAAATATCTACACTGCCATGTGTATAAAGATGGAAATATCTACAACGCTATCTGTATAAACATGGAAATACCAACACCGTTATCTGTATAAACATTGAAAAATCTACACCGCTATCTGTATAAACATGGAAATATCTACACCGCTATCTCTATAAATAATGAAATATCTACAACGCTATCTGTATAAACATGGAAATATCTACAACAATATCTGTGTAAACATGGAAATATCTACACCGATATCTTTATAAACTTGGAAATATCTACACACACTTGTGTATAAACATAGAAATATACCCACCGCTGTCTGTATAAACATGGAAATATCTACACCGCTATCTGTATAAACATGGAAATATCTACGTCGCTATCTGTATAAACATGGAAATATCTCCAGCGGTATCTCTATAAACATGGAAATATCTACAACGCCATCTGTATAAACATGGAAATATCTACAGCGCTATCTGTATAAACATGGAAATATCTACACCGCTATCTGTATAAACATGGAAATATCTACACTGCGATATGTATAAACAAGGAAATATCTACACCGCGATCTGTATAAACATGGAAATGTCTACACCGCGATCTGTATAAACATGGAAATATCTACACCGCTATCTGAATAAACATGGAAATATCTACACAGCTATCTCTATAAACATGGAAATATCTACACCGCAATCTGTATAAACATGGAAATACCTACAAAGTCATCTGTATAAACATGGAAATATCTACACAGCCATCTGTATAAACATGTAAATATCTACACAGCCATCTGTATATACATGGAAATATCTTCACCGCTATCTGTATAAACATGGAAATAACTACACCACTATTTGTATATACAAGGAAATATCTACACCGCCATCTGTTTAAACATGGAAATATATACACAGACATCTGTTTATAGATGGAAATATCTACACCGCTATCTGTATAAACATGCTAATAACTGCACGGCTATCTGTATAAATGTGGAAATATTTGCACCGCTATCCCTATAAACATGGTAATATCAACACCGCGATCTGTATAAACATGGAAATATCTCCACCATGATCTGTATAAACATGGAAACATCTACACCATGATCTGTAGAAACATGGAAATATCTACACCGCCATCTCTATAAACATGGAAATATCTACACCCCTATCTGTATAAACATGGAAATATCCCCACCGCTATCTCTATAAACATGGAAAAGTCAACACTGCTATCTCTATGAACATGGAAATACCTACACCGCCGTCTCTATAAACATGGAAATATCTACACCGCGATCAGTATAAACATGGAAATATCTACACCGCGATCTGTATAAACATGGAAATATCTCCACTGCTATCTCTAAATACATCGAAATATCTACACCTCCATCTGTGTAAACATGGAAATACTTACAAAGTTATCTGTATAAACATGGAAATAACTACACCGCTATCTGTATAAACATGGAAATATCTTCACTGCTATCTCTATAAACATCGAAATATCTACACCGCCATCTGTATAAACACGGAAATACTTACAAAGTTATCTGTATAAACATGGAAATATCTACACCGCCATCTGTATAAACATGGAAATATCTACACAGCCATGTGTACATACATGGAAGTATCTACACCGCTCTCTATAAACATGGAAATAACTACACCGCTATCTCTATATACATGGAAATATCTACACCGCCATCTACATATCCATAGAAATATCTGCGCCGCCATCTGTATAAACATGGAAATATCTACACGGTCATCTGTGTATAGATGGAAATATCAACACCGCCATCTGTACAAACATGTAAATATCTGCACCGCTTTCTGTATAAACATGTAATATCTACACCGCTATCTGTATAAACATGGAAATATCTACACCGCTATATCTATAAACATTTAAATATCTACACCGTGATCTGTATAAACATGGAAATATTTACACCGCTATCTGTATAAACATGGAAATTTCTACATTGTTATCTGTATAAATATGGAAATATCTACACCGCTATCTCTATAAACATGGAAATATCTACACCCCCATCTGTATAAACATGGAAATACCTATACAGTCATCTGTGTAAACATGGAAATATATACAATGCCATGTGTATACACATGGAAATACCTACACGGCAATCTGTGTATAGATGGAAACATAAACATCGCCATCTGTACAAACAAGGAAATATCTACACTGCTGTCTCTATAAACATGGAAATATCTACAAAGTGGTCTGTATAAACATGGAAATATCTCCACCGTTATCTGTATAAACATGGAAATATCTACAGCGCCATCTCTATAAACATTGAAATGCCTACAATGCCATCTGTAAAAACATGGAAATACCTATACAGTTATCTCTATAAACATGGAAATATCTACACCACCATCTGTATAAACATGGAAATATCTACAATGCCATCTGTATACACATGGAAATACCTACACGGCAATCTGTGTATAGATGGAAACATCAACACCGCCATCTGTACAAACATGGAAATATCTACAGCGCTATCTCTATAAACATGGAAATATTTACACCGCTATCTGTAAACATGGAAATATCTGCACCGCTATCTCTATAAACATGGTAATATCTTCAAAGCCATCTGTATAAACATGGAAATACCAACACAGTCATGTGTATAAACATGGAAATATCTACACCGCAATCTGTATAAACATGGAAATATCTACACCGCTATCTGTATAAATATGAAATAACTAAACCGCTATCTCTATAACAATGGAAATATCTACACTGCTATCTCCATAAACATGGAAATATCCTCACTGCTATCTCTATGAACATGGATATATCTACAACGCTATCTCTATAAACATGGAAATATGTACACCGCGATCTCTATAAACATGGAAATATCTACAACGCCATCTGTATAAACATGGAAATATTTACAGCGCTATCTGTATAAACATGGAAATATCTACACCGCTATCTGTATAAACATGGAAATATCTACACTACGATATGTATAAACAAGGAAATATCTACACCGCGATCTGTATAAACATGGAAATGTCTACACCGCGATCTGTATAAACATGGAAATATCTACACCGCTATCTGTATAAACATGGAAATATCTACACAGCTATCTCTGTAAACATGGAAATACCTACACCGCAATCTGTATAAACATGGAAATACCTACAAAGTCATCTGTATAAACATGGAAATATCTACACAGCCATCTGTATAAACATGTAAATATCTACACAGCCATCTGTATATACATGGAAATATCTTCACCGCTATCTGTATAAACATGGAAATAACTACACCGCTATTTGTATATACAAGGAAATATCTACACCGCCATCTGTTTAAACATGGAAATATATACACAGACATCTGTTTATAGATGGAAATATCTACACCGCTATCTGTATAAACATGCTAATAACCACACAGCTATCTGTATAAATGTGGAAATATTTGCACCGCTATCCCTATAAACATGGTAATATCAACACCGCGATCTGTATAAACATGGAAATATGTCCACCATGATCTGTATAAACATCGAAACATCTACACCATGATCTGTATAAACATGGAAATATCTACACTGCCATCTCTATAAACATGGAAATATCTACACCCCTATCTGTATAAACATTGAAATATCCCCACCGCTATCTCTATAAACATGGAAAAATCAACACCGCTATCTCTATGAACATGGAAATATCTACACCGCCATGTGTATAAACATGGAAATATCTACACAGCCATGTGTATATACATGGAAATAACTTCACCGCTATCTGTATAAACATGGAAATATCTACACGGTCATCTGTGTATAGATGGAAATATCAACACCGCCATCTGTACAAACATGGAAATATCTGCACCGGTATCTGTATAAACATGGAAATATCTACACCGCGGTCTGTAGAAACATGGAAATATTTACACCGTGATCTGTATAAACATGGAAATATTTACACT
The DNA here is from genome assembly GCF_028858775.2 of Pan troglodytes. NCBI lineage: Eukaryota > Metazoa > Chordata > Mammalia > Primates > Hominidae > Pan > Pan troglodytes. The sequence continues at coordinate 1,940,737 of NC_072411.2, forward strand.
GCTATCTGTATAAATATGGAAATATCTACACCGCCATCTGTATAAACATGGAAATATCTACACTGCTATCTCTATAAACATGGAAATATCTACAATGCCATCTGTAAAAACATGGAAATACCTATACAGTCATCTGTATAAACATGGAAATATCTACACCACCACCTGTACAAACATGGAAATATCTACACCGCTATCTCTATAAACATGGAAATATCTACACTGCGGTCTGTATAAACATGGAAATATATACACCGGTATCTGTATACACATGGAAATATCTACACCATGATCTGTATAAACATGGAAATATTTACACCGCTATCTGTATAAACATGGAAATATCTGCACCGCTATCTCTATAAACATGGAAATATCTACAAAGCCATCTGTATAAACATGGAAATACCTACACAGTCATGTGTAGGAACATGGAAATATCTACACTGCCATCTGTATAAACATGGAAATATCTACAGAGCCCTCTGTATAAATATGGAAATATCTGCATAGGCATCTGTATGAACATGGAAATATCTGCACCGCTATCTGTATAAACATGGAAATACCTACACCGCTGTCTCTATAAACATGGAAATATGTACACAGCTATGTATATAAACATGGAAATATCTCCACTGCTGTCTGTATAAACATGGAAATATCTACACCGCTATGTGTATAAACATGGAAATATCTACACAGCTATCTCTATAAACATGGAAGTACCTACACCGCCATCTGTGTAAACATGGAAATACCTACAAAGTCATCTGCATAAACATGCAAATATCTACACAGCCATCTGTATAAACAGGGAAATATCTACACAGCCATCTGTATATACATGGGAATATCTACACCGCTAACTGTATAAACATGGAAATAACTACACCGCTATCTGTATAAACATGGAAATATCTGCACCGCCATCTACATATCCATGGAAATATCTGCACCGCCATCTGTATAAACATGGAAATATCTACAATGCCATCTGTATACACATGGAAATACCTACACAGCAATCTGTGTAGGGATGGAAACATCAACACCGCCATCTGTACAAACATGGAAATATCTACACTGCCATCTCTATAAACATGAAAATATGTCCACCTCTATCTGTATAAACTTTAAAATATCTCCACCGCTATCTCTACTGACATGGAAGTATCTACACCGCTATCTGTATAAACTTGGAAATATCTGCACTGCCATCTCTATAAACATGAAAATATGTCCAACGCTATCTGTATAAACCTGAAAATATCTCCACCACTATCTGTATAAACATGGAATTATCTAGACCGCTATCTGTATAAACATGGAAATATCTACACCGCTATCTGTATAAACATGGAAATATCTACACCGCTATCTGTATAAACATGAAAATATCTAAACCGCTATCTGTATAAACGTGGAAATATGTACTCCGCAATCTGTGCAAATATGGAAATATCTACACCTCTATCTCTGTAAATATGGAAATATCTATACCGCTATCTGTATAAACATGGAAATATCTACACCGCTATTTGTATAAACATGGAAATATATACACCACGATCTGTATAAACGTGGATATATATGCACCGCTATCTGTACAAACATGGAAACATCTTCACCGCTATCTGAATAAACATGGAAATATCTACACCGCTATCTGTATATCTATGGAAATATCTACACTGCTATCTCTATAAACATGGAAATGTCTACACCGCTGTCTGTATAAACATGGAAATATCTTCATGGATATCTCTCTAAACATGGAAATATCTACACCGCCATTTGTATAAACATAGAAATAACTACACATTCATCTGTATAAACATGGAAATATCTACCCCACTATCTGTATAAACATGGAAATATCTACACTGCAATCTGTATAAACATGGAAATAACTACACAGCCATCTGTATAAACATGGAAATATCTACATCGCTATGTGTATAAACATGGAAATATCCACACCGCTATCTGCGTAACATGGAAATATTTACACCGTCATCTGTAAAAAACATGGAAATATCTACACAGGCATCAGTATAAACATGGAAATATCTTCACCCCCATCTTTAAAAACATGGAAATATCTATACCGCTGTCTCTACAAACATGGAAATACCTGCACCGCTATCTGTATAAACACGGAAATATCGACACCGCTATCTGTATAAACCTGGAAATATCTACACTGCCATCTCTATAAACATGAAAATATGTCCACCGCTATCTGTATAAACTTGAAAATATCTCCACCGCTATCTGTATAAGCATGGAATTATCTACACCGCTATCTGTACAAACATGGAAACATCTACACCATTATCTGTATAAACATGGAAATATCTAGACCGCTATCTGTATAAACATTCAAATATCTACATTGCTATCTGTATAAACATAGAAATATCTACACCGCTATCTGTATAAACATGGAAATATCTACACAGCTATCTCTATAAACATGGAAATAGCTACACTGCTAAATGTATAAACATAGAAATAGCGAGACCGCTATCTGTATAAACATGGAAATATCTACACCGCCATCTGTAAAAACATGAAGATACTTACACAGTCATCTGTATAAACTTGGAAATATCTACAACTCCATCTGTATAAACATGGAAATATCTACACTGCCATCTCTATATACATGCAAATATCTACACAGCCATCTGTACAAACATGGAAATATGTACACCGATATCTGTAAACATGGAAATATCTACACCGCTATCTTTATAAACTTGGAAATATCAACACCGCCTTGTGTATAAACATGGAAATATACCCACCGCTATCTGTATAAACATGGAAATATCTCCAACGCTATCTTTATAAACATTGAAATTTCTACACCGCTATCTGTATAAACATGGAAATATCTACACCGACATGTCTATAAACATGAAAATATCTACACCGCCATCTCCAGAAACATGGAACTATCTACACCGCCATCTGTATAAAAATGGAAATATTGACACCACTATCTGTATAAACATGGAAATATCTACACTGCCATTTGTATAAAGATGGAAATATCTACAACGCTATCTGTATAAACATGGAAATACCAACACCGTTATCTGTATAAACATTGAAATATCTACACCGCTATCTGTATAAACATGGAAATATCTACACCGCTATCTCTATAAATATTGAAATATCTACAACGCTATCTGTATAAACATGGAAATATCTACAACAATATCTGTGTAAACATGGAAATATCTACACCGCTATCTTTATAAACTTGGAAATATCTACACACACTTGTGTATAAACATGGAAATATACCCACCGCTGTCTGTATAAACATGGAAATATCTACACCGCTATCTGTATAAACATGGAAATATCTACGTCGCTATCTGTATAAACATGGAAATATCTACAAAACTATCTGTGTAAACATGGGAATACCTTCACAGCTATCTGTGTAACCATGGAAATATGTACACCGCTATCTGTGTAAAGAGGGAAATATCTACCCCGCAATATGTGCAATTATGGAAATATCTCCACAGCTATCTCTGTAAACATGCAAATATCTACAACGCTATCTGTATAAACACGGAAATATCTGCACTGCTATCTGCATAAACATGGAAATATCTACACCGCTATCTGTATAAACATGGAAATATCTGCACTGCTATCTGTATAAACCTGGAAATATCTACATGGCTATCTCTATAAACTTGGAAATATCTACACCGCCAACTGTATAAACATGGAAGTACCTACAGAGTCATCTGTATAAACATGGAAAAATCTACACCACTATCTGTATACACATGGAAATATCTACAATGCCATCTGTATAAACATGGAAATATCTACACAGCCATCAGTATAAACATGGAAATGTCTACACAGCCATCTGTATAAACATGGAAATATCTACAGAGCTATCTGTATAAACCTGGAAATAGCCACACCGCTATCTGTATAAACATGGAAATATCTACACCGCCGTCTGTAAAAACATTTAAATATCTACACAGTCATCTGTAAAAACATGGAAATATCTACATCTCCATGTGTATAAACATGGAAATATCTACACCTTCTTCTGTATACACATGGAAATATCTACACAGCCATCTGTATAAACATGGAAATATCTACACCGCTATTTCCATAAACATGGAAATACCCACACCGCAATCTGTATAAACATGGAAATATCTACACCGCAATCTGTATAAACATGGAAGTATCTACAATGCTATCTGTAAAAATATGGAAATGTCTACAACGCTATCTCTATAAACATGGAAATATCTACACCACTAGCTGTATAAACGTGGAAATATCTACTTCGCTATCTCTAGAGACATGGAAATATCTACACCGCCATCTGTATAAACATGGAAATAACTACACAGTCAATTGCATAAACATGGAAATATCTACACGACTATCTGTATAAACATGGAAATATCTACACCTCTATCTTTATAAACATGGAAATATCTACCCCGTTATCTGTATCAACATGGAAATATCTACACCGCTATCTGTATAAACATGGAAATATCTACTCCGCTATCTGCATAAACATGCACAAATCTATAGCACTATGTGTATAAACATGGAAATATCTCCACCGCTATCTGTATAAACATAGAAATATCTACACCGCAATTTCTATAAACATGGAAATATCTACACCGCTCTCTGCATAAACTTGGAAATATCTACACCACCATCTCTATAAACATGGAAATATCTCCACCGCCATCTGTATAAACATGGAAATATCTCCACCGCTGTCTCTATAAACATGGAAATATCTACACCGCTATCTGTATAAACATGGAAATATCTACACCGCTCTCTGTATAAACATGGAAATATCTACACCGCTATCAGTATAAACATGCAAATATCTACAGTGCTATCTCTATAAACATGGAAATATCTCCACCGCTATCTGTATAAACATGGAAATATCTACACCGCTATCTTTATAAACGTGGAAAGATCTACACCGCAATCACTATAAACATGGAAAATCTTCAACACTATCTGTAGAAACATGGAAATATCTACACAGCTGTCTGTGTAAACATGGAAATATGTACACAGCAATCTGTGTGAGGATGGAAATATCTACACCGCAATCTGTGCAAATATGGAAATATCTACACCTCTATCTCTGTAAACATGGAAATATCTACACCACTATCTGTATAAACATGGAAATATCTACACCGCTTTCTGTATAAACATGGAAATATATACACCACAATCTGTATAAACATGGAAATATCTACACCGCCATCTGTGTAAACATGGAAGTATCTACACCGCTATCTGTATAAACATGGAAATATATACACAGATATCTCTATAAACATGGAAATAGCTGCACTGCTATCTGTATAAACATAGAAATAGCGACACAGCTATCTGTATAAACATGGAAATATCTACACCGCCATCTGTAAAAACATGAAGATATCTACACAGCCATCTGTATAAACATGGAAATACCTACACAGTCATGTGTAGGAACATGGAAATATCTACACTGCCATCTGTATAAACATAGAAATACCTACAAAGCCCTCTGTATAAATATGGAGATATCTGCATAGGCATCTGTATAAACTTGGAAATATATCCACCGCTATCTGTATAAACATGGAAATACCTACACCGCTGTCTCTATAAACATGGAAATATGTACACCGCTATGTGTATAAACATGGAAATATCTCCACTGCTGTCTGTATAAACATGGAAAAATATCCAACGTTATCTGTATAAACATGGAAATAACTACAGCGCCATCTCTATAAACATTGAAATATCTACACTGCCATCTGTAAAAACATGGAAATAACTATACAGTCATCTCTATAAACATGGAAATATCTACAATGACATCTGTATACACATGGAAATATCTACACAGCCATCTGTATAGACATGGAAATATCTGCACTGCCATCTGTATAAACATGGAAATATCTACAGCGCCATCTCTATAAACATTGAAATATCTAGACTGCCATCTGTAAAAACATGGAAATATCTACACAGTCATCTGAATAAACAAGGAAATATCTACACAGCCATCTGTATACACATGTAAATATCTACACTGCTATCTATATAAACATGGAAATATCTACTCCGCCATCTCTATAAACATGAAAATATCTACACTGTAATCTCCATAAACATGGAACTACAACGCCATCTGTATATACATGGAAAATTCTACACCGCCATCTGTGTGAATAAGGAAATATCTACACTGCCATCTGTATAATCATGGAAATATCTACACAGTCATCTGAATAAACTTGGAAATATATACACCGCAATCTGTGGAAACATGGAAATATCTACACCAATATCTGTAAAAACATGGAAATATCTGCACCGTAATCTGTATAAACATGGAAATATCTACACCGCGATCTGTATAATCATGGAAATATCTACAGTGACATCTCTGTAAACATTGAAATATCTACACTGCCATCTGTAAAAACATGGAAATATCTACACAGTCATCTGAATAAACATGGAAATATCTACACCACCATCTATATAAATATGGAAATACCTACAATACCATCTGTATACACATGGAAATATCTACACAGACATCTGTATAAATATGGAAATATCTACACCGCCATCTGTATAAACATGGAAATACCTACACTGCCATCTGTAGAAAAATGGAAATATCTACACCGCTATCTCAATAAATATGGAAATGTCTTCACCGCCATCTCTATAAACATGAAAATATCTACACTGCCAACTCCATAAAGATGGAAGTATCTACTCCGCCATGTGTATAAACACGGAAATATCTACACCACCATCTGTGAAAACATGGGAATACCTACACCGCTATCTGTATAAACATGGAAATATCTACACCGCCATCTGCATGCCCATGGAAATATCTACGCCGCCATCTGTATAAACATGGATATATCTACACGGCCATCTGTGTATAGATAGAAATATCAGCACCGCCATCTGTACAAACATTGAAATATCTACTCCGCTATCTCTATAAATATGGAAATATCTGCACTGCCGTCTGTAAAAACATGGAAATACCTATACAATCATCTGTATAAACATGGAAATATCTACAATGCCATCTGTATACACATGTAAACATCTACACAGTCATCTGTATAAACATGTAAACATCTACACTGCTATCTCTGTAAACATGGAAATATCTACACCGCCATCTCTATAAACATGAAAATATCTACACTGCCATCTCCATAAACATGGAACTAAATACTCCGCCATCTGTATAAACATGGAAACATCTACCCCGCCATCAGTGTGAATAAGGAAATATCTACAATGCCATCTGTATAAAGATATAAATATCTGCACCGCGAGCTGTAAAAACATGGAAATATCTACATCGCTATCTGTGTAAACGTGGAAATACCAACACCGCTATCGGTATAAACATGGAAATATCTACAACGCCATCTATATAAACATGGAAATATCTACACCGCTATGTCTATAAACATGGAAATACCTACACTGCTATCTCTATAAACATGGAAATATCAACACCGCTATTTGTATAAACAAGGAAATATGTACACCGTGATCTGTATAAACATGGAAATATTTACACCGCTATCTGTATAAACATGGAAATTTCTACACCGTTATCTGTATAAATATGGAAATAACTACCCCGCTATCTCTATAAACATGGAAATATCAACACCGCCATCTGTATAAACATGGAAATACCTATACAGTCATCTGTGTATACATGGAAATATCTACACCACCATCTGTATAAACATGGAAATACCTACAATGCCATCTGTATACACATGGAAATACCTACACGGCAATCTGTGTATAGTTGGAAACACCAACACCGCCATATGTACAAACTTGGAAATATCTACACTGCTATCTCTATAACCATGGAAATATCTACACTGCGGGCTGTATAAACATGGAAATATCTACACCGCTATCTGTATAAACATGGAAACACCTACACCGCTGTCTCTATAAACATGGAAATATGTACACCGCTATGTGTATAAACATGGAAATATCTCCACTGCTGTCTGTATAAACATGGAAATATCTCCACCGATATCTGTATAAACATGGAAATATCTACAGCGCCATCTCTATAAACATTGAAATATCTACACTGCCATCTGTAAAAACATGGAAATATCTACACAGTCATCTGAATAAACATGGAAATATATACACCGCAATCTGTGTAAACATGGAAATACCTACAACAATATCTGTAAAAACATGGAAATATCTACACCGTAATCTGTATAAACATGGAAATATCTACACCGCGATCTGTATAAACATGGAAATATCTACAGCGCCAACTCTATAAACATTGAAATATCTTCACTGCCATCTGTAAAAACATGGAAATATCTACACAGTCATCTGAATAAACATGGAAATATCTACACCAACATCTGTATAAACATGTAAATACCTACAATACCATCTGTATACACATGGAAATATCTACACAGACATCTGTATAAATATGGAAATATCTACACCGCCATCTGTATAAACATGGAAATACCTACACTGCCATCTGTAAAAAGATGGAAATATCTACACGGCTATCTCTATAAATATGGAAATATCTACACCGCCATCTCTATAAACATGAAAATATCTACACTGCCATCTCCATATAGATGGAAGTATCTACTCCGCCATGTGTATAAACACGGAAATAACTACACCACCATCTGTGAAAACATGGAAATATCTACACCGCTATCTGTATAAACATGGAAATATCTACACCGCCATCTGCATGCCCATGGAAATATCTACGCCGCCATCTGTATAAACATGGAAATATCTACACGGCCATCTGTGTATAAATAGAAATATCAACACCGCCATCTGTACAAACATGGAAATATCTACTCCGCTATCTCTATAAATATGGAAATATCTGCACTGCCATCTGTAAAAACATGGAAATACCTATACAGTCAACTGTATAAACATGGAAATATCTACAATGCCATCTGTATACACCTGGAAATATCTACACAGCCATCTGTATGAACATGTAAACATCTACACTGCTATCTCTATAAACATGGAAATATCTACACCGCAATCTCTATAAACATGAAAATATCTACACTGCCATCTCCATAAACATGGAAGTATCTACACCGCCATCTGTATAAACATGGAAATATCTACACTGCCATCTGTATAAACAAGGAAATACCTGCACTGCTATCTGTATAAACATGGAAATATCTAAACCTCTATCTGTCTAAACATTGAAATATCTACACCGCTACCTCTGTAAACATGGAAATATCTACACCGTGATCTGTATAAACATGGAAATATTTACACCGCTATCTGTATAAACATGGAAACTTCTACACCCTTATCTGTATAAACATGGAAATATCTACACCGCTATCTCTATAAACGTGGAAATATCTACACCGCCATCTGTATAAACATGGAAATACCTATACAGTCATCTGTGTAAACATGGAAATATCTACACCACCGTCTGTATATACATGGAAATATCTACAATGCCATCTGTATACACATGAAAATACCTACACGGCAATCTGTGTATAGATGGAAACATCAAAACCGCCATGTGTACAAACATGGAAATATCTATACTGCTATCTCTATAAACATGGAAATATCTACACTGTGGTCTGTATAAACATGGAAATATCTACACCGGTATCTACATAAACATGGAAATATCTACACCACGATCTGTATAAACATGGAAATATATACATCGCTACAGGTATAAACATGGAAATATCTGCATCGCTATCTCTATAAACATGGAAATATCTACAAAGCCATCTGTATAAACAAGGAAATACCTACACAGTCATGTGTAGCAAAATGGAAATATCTACACCGCTATCTGTATAAACATGGAAATACCTACACCGCTGTCTCTGTAAACATGGAAATATATACACCGCTGTGTGTATAAACATGGAAGTATCTCCGCCGTTATCTGTATAAACACGGAAATATCTACAGCGCCATCTCTATAAACATTGAAATATCTACACTGCCATCTGTAAAAACATGGAAATATCTACACAGTCATCTGAATAAACATGGAAATATCTACACCGCAATCTGTATAAACATGGAAATATCTACACCGCTATCTGTATAAATATGAAATACCTTAACCGCTATCTCTATAAAAATGGAAATATCTACACTGCCATTTGTATAAACATGGAAATATCCTCACTGCTATCTCTATGAACATGGATATATCTACACCGCTATCTCTATAAACATGGAAATATCTACATCGCTATCTGTATAAACAGGGAAATATCTACACCGCCATCTGTATAAACATGGAAATATCTACACCGCCTTCTGTATAAACATGGAAATATCTACAGCGCTATCTGTATAAATATGGAAATATCTACACCGCTATCTGTATAAACATGGAAATATCTACACGGCTATCTCTATAAACATGGAAATATCTACACCGCCATCTGAATAAACATAGAAAAAGTACACAGTCATCTTTATTAACATGGAAATATCTACCCCACCATCAGTATAAACATGGAAATATCTACCCTGCCATGTGTATAAACATGCAAATATTTACACAGCCATCTCTATAAACACGGAAATAGCTACACCGCTATCTGCATAAACATGGAAATAGCCACACCACTATCTGTATAAACATGGAAATATCTACAGCACCATCTGTAAAAACATGGATATTTCTACACAGTCATCTGTATAAACATGGAAATATCTACACCTCCACCTGTATAAACATGGAAATATGTACACTGCCATGTGTATACACATGGAAACATCTACACAGCCATCTGTATAAACATGGAAATGTCTACACCGCTATCTCTCCAAACATGGAAATATCTACACCGCTATCTATATAAACATGGAAATATCTACTCCGCTATCTCTATAAACATGGAAATATATACACCGCTATCTCTAAAAACATGGAAATATCTACACCGCAATCTCTATAAACGTGGAAATATCTACACCGCCATCGCTATAAACATGGAAATATCTACACTGCCATATACATAAACAAGGTAATATCTACACCGCCATCTATATAAACATGGAAGTATCTACACAGTCATGTGTATAAACATCGAAACATCTTCACCTCCATCTGTACAAACATGGAAATATCTACACTGCCATCTGTATACACATGGAAATATCTACACCGCCATCTGTATAAACATGGAAATATCTACACGGCTATCTCTATAAACATGGAAATACCTACACCGATATGTGTAAAACCTGGAAATACCTACACCGCTATCTGTATAAACATGGAAATATCTACACTGCCATCTGCATAAACATGGAAATACCTACACAGTCATCTGTATAAACATGGAAATATCTACCCCACCATCGGTATAAACATGGAAATACCTACACCGCCATCTGTATAAACATGGAAACATCTACACAGCCATCTCCATGAATATGGAAATAGCTACACAGTTATATGTATAAACATGGAAATAGCCACATCGCTATCTGTATAAACATGGAAATAGCCACACCGCTATCTGTATAAACATGGAAATAGCCACATCGCTATCTGTATAAACATGGAAATATCTAAACCGCCATATGGAAAAACATGGATATATCTGCACAGTCATCTGTATAAAAATGGAAATATCTACAACTCCATCTGTATAAACATGGAAATATCTACACTGCCATGTGTATACACATGGAAACAACTACACTGCCATCTCTATAAACATGGAAATATTTACACCGCTATCTCTATAAACATGGAAATATCTACAAAGCCATCTGTATAAACATGGAAATACCTACACAGTCATGTGTAGGAAAATGGAAATATCTACACTGCCATCTGTATAAACATAGAAATATCTACACAGCCCTCTGTATATATATGGAAATCTCTGCATAGGCATCTGTATAAACATGGAAATATCTGCACCGCTATCGGCATAAACATGGAAATACCTACACCGCTGTCTCTATAAACATGGAAATATGTACACCGCTATGTGTATAAACATGGAAATATCTCCACTGCTGTCTGTATAAACATGGAAATATCTCCACCGTTATCTGTAAAAACATGGAAATATCTACACCGCCATCAGTATAAAAATGGAAATATCTACAGCGCTATCTGTATAAATATGGAAATATCTACATCGCTATCTGTATAAACATGGAAATATCTACACGGCTATCTCTATAAACATGGAAATATCTACACCACCATCTCTATAAACATGTAAATATCTACACTGCCATCTCCATAAACATGGAACTATCTACACCGCCATCTGTATACACATGGAAATATCTACACTGCCAACTGTATAAAGATGTAAATATCTACACTGCGAGCTGTATAAACATGGAAATATCTACACCGCTATCTCTATAAACATGGAAATATCTACACCGCTTGCTCTATAAAAATGGAAATATATACACCGCCATCCCTGTAAACATGGAAATATCCACAACACCATCTACATAAACAAGAAAATATCTATATCGCCGTCTATATAAACTTGGAAATATCTACAACGCTATCTCTATAAACATGGAAATATCTACACCGCCATCTGTAAAAGCATGGAAATATCTGCAAAGTCATCTGTATAAACATGGAAGAATCTACACTACCGTCTGTATAAACTTGGAAATACCTACACTGCCATCTGTATACACATGGAAATATCTACACAGCCATGTGAACAAACATGGAAATATCTACACCACTATCTCTATAAACATGGAAATACCTGCACCGTTATCTCAATAAACATGGTAATATCTACACTGGTATCTCTATAAACATGGAAATACCAACACCGCTATCTCTACAAACATGGAAATAACTACACCGCCATCTCTATAAACATGAAGATATCTACACTGCCATCTCCATAAACATGGAAATATCTACACCGCCATCTGTATAAACATGGAAATATTTACACAGCTATCTGTGTAAACATGGAAATAGCAACACCGCTATCTGTATAAACATGGAAATACGTACACAGCTATCTGTATAAACATGGAAATACCTCACAGGCTATCTCTATAAACAAGGAAATATCTACATTGCCATCTATGTAAACATGGAAATATCTACACCGCCATCTGTATAAACCTGGAAATACCTACACAGTCATCTCTATAAACATGGAAATACCTACACCAGCATTTGTATAATAATGGAGATATCTACACTGCCATATGTATAAACATGGAAATATCTACACAGCCATCTCTATAAACATGGAAATAGCTAAACCGCTATCTGTATAAAAATGGAAATAGCCACACCGAAATCTGTATAAACATGGAAATATCTACACCGCTGTCTGTATAATCATGGAAATATCTACACCTCTATATGTATAAATATGGAAATAACTACACCACTATCTCTACAACCATGGAGATATCTACACCGCTATCTGTATAAACATAGAAAGAACTACACTGCTATCTGTATAAACATGGAAATATCTACACCGCCATCCGTGTAAACGTGGAAATATCTACAAAGTCATTTGTATAAACATGGAAATATCTACACCGTCATCTGTATAAAGATGGAAATACCTACACAGCTATCTGTATAAACCTGGAAATATCTACACCACTGTCTGTATAAACTTGGAAATATCTACACTGCTATCTAAATAAACATGGAAATACCTGCAATGCTATCTGTATAAACATGCAAGTATCTACACCACTATCTATATAAACGCGGAAATATCTACATCGCAATCTGTATAAACATGGAAACCTCTCCACCGCTATCTGTATAAAAATGGAACTATCTTCACCGCTATCTTTATATACATGGAAATATCTACATCACCATCTGTATAAATAGGAAAATATCTACACCGCTAACTGTATATTCATGGAAATATCTACACCGCCATCTACATAAACAAGGAAATAACTACACCGCCATCTGTATAAACATTGAAATAACTTCACCGCCATCTGTATGAACCTAGAAATATCTACACTGCCATCTGTAGAAAGATGGAAATATCTACACCGCGATCTGTGTAAACATGGATATATCTACACCGCGACCTGTGTAAACATGGAAATATCTACACCGCTATCTGTATAAACATGGAAATATCTACACCACTATCTGTATAAACATGGAAATATCTGCACGGCAATCTGTATAAACATGGAAATATCTACAGCGATATCTTTATAAATATGGAAATATCTACACGGCTGTCTCTATAAACATGGAAATGTCTACACCGGTATCTGTATAAACATGGAAATATCTACACGGCTATCTCTATAAACATGGAAATATCTACACCGCCATCTGTTTAAACATGGAAATAAGTACACAGTCATCTGTATTAAGATGGAAATATCTACCTCACCATCAGTATAAACATGGAAATATCTACAATGCCATCTGTATAAACATGGAAATATATACACAGCCATCTCTTTAAACATGGAAATAGCTACACCGCTATCTGTATAAACATGGAAATAGACACACCGCTATCTGTATGAACATGGAAATATCTACACCACCATCTGTAAAAACATGGAAATATCTACACAGTCATCGGAATAAACATGGAAATATCTACACTTGCACCTGTATAAACATGGAAATATCTACACTGCCATGTGTATACACATGGAAACATCTATACAGCCATCTGTATAAACATGGAAATATCTACACTGCTATCTGTATAAACATGGAAATATCTACACCGCAATGTTTATAAACATGGAAATATCTACACCGCTATATGTATAAATGTGGAAATAACTACACCGGTATCTCTATAAGCATGGAAATATCTACATCGCTATCTGTATAAACATAGAAATAACTACACCGCTATCTCTATAAACATGGAAATATCTACACCGCCATCTGTATAAACGTGGAAATATCTACACAGTCATCTGTATAAACATGGAAATATTTACACAGATTTCTGTATAAACATGGAAATATCTACACCGCTATCTCTATAAATTTGGAAATATCTACACCGCCATCTGCATAAACACCAAAATATCTACACCACCATCTCTATAAACATGGAAATATCTACACCGCCATCTTTATATACATGTTTACATCAACATCACCACCTCTATAATCATGGAAATATCCACACTGCTGTCTGTATAAACATGGAAATATCTACACCGCCATCTGTAAAAACATGGAAATATGTACGCAGTCATCTGTATAAACATGGAAATATCTACACATCCATCAATATGAACATGGAAATATCTACACTGCTATCTCTATAAACATGGAAATAGCTACACCGCTATCTGTATAATCATGGAAGTAGCCACACCGCAATCTGTATAAACAAGGAAATATCTACACTGCCATCTGTATAAAAATGGAAATATCTACACAGTCATGTTTGTAAACATGGAAACCTCCGCACTTCCATCTGTTTAAACATGGAAATATCTACACTGCCATCTGTATACACATGGAAATATCTACACATTCATGTGTATAAACATGGAAACCTCCACACTTCCATCTGTATAAACATGGAAATACCTACACTGCCATCTGTATACACATGGAAATATCTAAACAGCCATCTGTATAAACATGGAATTATCTACACCGCTATCTCTGTAAACATGGAAATACCTATACTGCTATCTGTATAAACATGGAAATATCTATACCGCCATCTGTATAAACATGGAAATATTTCCACCGCTATCTGTATAAACATGGAAATATCTACACCTCTATCTGTATAAACATGGAAATATCTACACAGCCATCAGTATAAACATGGAAATATCTACACCGCCATCTGTATAAACATGGAAATACCTACACAGTCATCTGTATAAACATGGAAATATCTACCCCACCATCTGTACAAACATGGAAATATCTACACCACCATCTGTATAAACATGGAATTATCTACTCAGCCATCTCTATAAGTATGGAAACAGCCACACCGTTATCTGTATAAACTTTGAAATTGCCATAGCGCAATCTGTATAAACATGGAAATATCTACACCGCAAGCTGTACAAACATGGAAATATCAGCACAGCCATCTGTATAATCATGGAAATATCCACACTGCCGTCTGCATAAACATGGAAATATCTACACGGCCATCTGTAAAAACATGGAAATATGTACACAGTCATCTGTATTAACATGGAAATATCCACACCTCCATCAGAATGAACATGGAAATATCTACACCGCTATCTCTATAAACACGGAAATAGCTAAACCGGAGTCTGTATAATCATGGAAATATCCACACCGCTATGTGTATAAACACAGAAATATCTACACCGCCATCTCTATAAACATGGAAATATCTACACAGTCATGTGTATAAACATGGAAACATCCACACCTAAATCTGTATAAACATGGAAATAACTACAGTGACATCTGTATACACATGGAATTATCTACAGTGCCATCTGTATACACATGGAAATAACTACACAGCCATCTGTATAAACATTGAAATATCTACACCGCTATCTCTATAAACATGGAAATACCTACACCTCTAAATGTATAAACATGGAAACTTCTACACCGCCATTTGCATAAACATGTAAATATCTCCACCGCTATCGGTATAAACATGGAAATATCTACAGCGCTATCTGTATATACATGGAAATATCTACACCGCTATCTGTATAATCATAGAAATTTGTACACCGCCATCTGTATAAACATGGAAATATCTACACAGTCATCTGTATAAACATGGAAATATCGACCCCACTATCTGTATAAACATGGAAATGTCTACAACGTCATCTGTATAAACATGGAAACATCTACACAGGCATCTCTATAAAATTGCAAATAGCTACACCGTTATCTGTGTAAATGTGGAAATATCTACACCGCAATCTCTATAAACATGGAAATAACTACACCGCTACGTGTGTAAAGATGAAAATTTCTACACCGCAATCTGTGCAAAGATGGAAATATCTACACCGCTGTCTGTGTAAACATGGAAATATCTACACAACTATCTGTATAAACATGAAAATATTTACACAGCTATCTGTAAAAACATGGAAATATCAACACCGTCATGTGTATAAACATGGAAATATCTACACCGTCATCTATATAAACATGGAATTATCTACACCGCCATCTGTATAAACATGGAAATATCTACACTGCCATCTCTATAAATATGGAAATAGCTACACCATTATCTGCATAAACATGGAAATAGCCAAACCGCCATCTGTATAAACATGGAAATACCTACACCGCCATCTGTAAAAACATGGAAATATTTACACAGTCATCTGTATAAACATGGAAATATCTACACCTCCATCTGTATAAACATGGAAATATCTAAACTGCCATGTGTATACACATGGAAAGATCTACACTGCCATCTGTATTAACATGGAAATATCTACCCCGCTATCTCTATAAACATGGAAATATCTACGCCGCTATCTGTATAAACCTGGAAATAACACCGCTATCTGTATAAACATGGAAATATCTACATCGCTATCTGTATAAACATAGAATTAACTGCACTGCTATCTCTTTAAACATGGAAATATCTGCACCACCATCTGAGAAACATGGAAATATCTACATCGACATCTGTATAAACATGGAAATATCTACACCGCTTTCTGTATAAATATGGAAATATCTACACCGCTATCTGTATAAACATGGAAATATCTACAACGCTGTCTCTATAAACATCGAAATAACTACACCGCCATCTCTATAAACATGAAAATATCTACACTGCCATCTCCATAAACATGGAACTATCTACACCGCCATCTGCATAAACATGGAAACATCTACACTGCCATCTGTATAAAGATGTAAATATATACACCGCGAGCTGTATAAACATGGAAATATCTACACAGCTATCTGTATAAACATGGAAATAGCAACACAGCTATCTGTATAAACATGGAAATACGTACACAGCTATCTGTGTACACATGGAAATAACTACACTGCAATCTGCATACACATGGAAATATCTACACAGCCATCTGTATCAACATGGATATAACTACACCGCTATCTCTATAAACATGGAATTACCTACACCGCTATCACTATAAACATTGAAATATCTACAACGATATCTCTATAAACATGGAAATATCTACACCACTATCTGTAAACATGGAAATATCTACACCATTATCTGCATAAACATGGAAATATCTACTATGCTATATGAAATAAATATGGAAATAACTACGACGCTATCTCTATAAATATGGAAATATCTACATCGCTATCTGTAAAAACATAAAAATAACTACATCGCTATCACTATAAACATGGAAATATCTACACCGCCATCTGCATAAACCTAGAAATATCTACACCTCATCTGTATAAACATGGAAATATCTACACCGCTTTCTGTATAAATATGGAAATATCTACACCGCTATCTCTCTAAATTTCAAAATATCTACACCGCCATCTGCATAAACAACTAAATATCTACAACATCTGTATAAACATGGAAATATCTACACCGCCATCTCTATACACATGGAAATATCAACACCGCCATTTGTACAATCATGGAAATATCCACATTGCCATCTCTATAAACATGGAAATATCTACACCGCCATTTGTAAAAACTTGGAAATATGTACACAGTCATCTGTATAAACATGGAAAAAGCTACACTGCTATCTGTGTAAAGATGGAAATCTCTACACTGCCATCTGTATAAATATGGAAATATCTACACCGGTATCTGTATAAACACGGAAATATCTACACCGCCATCTGTATAAACATGGAAATATCTACACAGTTGTCTCTATAAACATGGAAATATCTACACCACCATCAGTAAAAACGTGGAAATATCTACACAGTGATCTGTATAAACATGGAAATATCTACACAGTCGTCTGTAAACGTGGAAATATGTACACCACCATCTGTATAAACTTGGAAATATCTACACTGCCATCTGTGTACACATGGAAATACCTACACTGCCACAAGTATACACATGTAAATATCTACACAGCCATCTGTACCAGAATGGAAATAATTACACCGCTATCTTTATAAACATGGAATTACCTACAACGCAATCTCTATAAACATGGAATTACCTACACCGCTATCTCTATAAACATGGAATTATCTACACCACTATCTCTATAAACATGGAAACATCTACACCGCCATCTCTATAAACATGTAAATATATACACTGACATCTCCATAAACAAAGAAGTATCTACATCACCATCTGTATAAACATGGAAATATCTGCACTGCCATCTGTATAAAGATGTAAATATCTACACCGCCAACTGGATAAACATGGAAATATCTACACCGCTATCTGAATAAACATGGAAATACCAACACCGCAATCTGTATCAACATGGAAATATCTACACCGCTACCTATATAAACATGGAAATATCTACACCGCTATCTGAATAAACATGGAAATAACTACACCGCGATCAGTATAAACATGGAAATAACTGCATTGCTATCTGTATAAACATGGAAATATCTACACAGCTATCTGCATATACATGGAAATATCTACCCAGCTATCTTTATAAATATGGAAATATCTACACCGCTATCTCTATAAACATGGAAATTTCTACACCGCTATCTGTATAAACATGGAAATATCTACATGGCTATCTCTATAAAGATGGAAATATCTACACCGCCATCTGTATAAGCCTGTAAATACCTACACACTCATCTCTATAAACATGGAAATATCTACACCAGCATCTGTATAAACATGGAAATATCTACACTGCCATCTGTATAAACGTGGAAATAACTGCACAGTCATTTGTATAAACATGGAAATATCTACATGGTCATCTGTATAAAGATGGAAGTATCTACACTGCTATCTGTATAAACATGGATATATCTACACCACTATCTGTACAAACTTGGAAATATCTACACCACTATCTGTAAAAACTTGGAAATATCTACAGCACTATCTGCATAAACATGGAAATATCTACACCGCCATCTGTATGAACATGGAAATACCTACACAGTCATCTGTATAAACATGGAAATATCTACCCCACCATCTGTATAAACATGAAAATATCTACACCGCCATCTGTTTAAGTATGGAAATAGCTACACCGTTATCTGTATAAACATGGAAATAGCCACACCACTATCTGTATAAACATGGAAATATCTAAACCACCATTTGTATAAACATGGAAATATCAACACCGCCATCTGTATAAACATGCAAATATCTAAACCGCCATTTGTATATACTAGGAAATATCTACACCGCCATCTGTATAAACATGGAAATATCTACAGGGATATCTGTATAAACATGGAAATAACTACCCCGCCATCTGTATAAACATGCAAATATCTACGCAGTCATCTGTATAAACATGTAAATATCTACAACAACAACTCAATAAACATGGAAATATCCAGACAGCCATATCTATACCCATGGAAATATCTACACAGCCATCTGTATAAAGATGGAAATATCTACACCGCTATCTTTGTAAACGTGGAAATATCTACACCTCTATCTGTAGAATCATGGAAATATCTACATCGCTATCTGTATAAACATGGAAATATCTACAACGATATCTTTATAAAGATGGAAATATGTACACCGCTATCAGTATAAACATGGAAATACCTACACCGCTGTCTGTGTAAACATGGAAATATCTACAATACTATCTTTGTAAACATGGAAATATCTACAACGCTATCTTTGTAAACACCTACAACACTATCTTTGTAAACATGGAAATATCTACACAGCTATCTTTGTAAACTTGGAAATATCTACACCGCTATATGTGTAAAGATGGAAATATCTACACCGCAATCTGTGCAAAGATTGAAATATCTACAGCGCAATCTCTGGAAACATGGAAATATCTACACCGCAATCTGTGCAAAGATTGAAATATCTACACCGCTATCTCTGTAAACACGGAAATATCGACACCAACATCTATATAAACATGGAAATATCTACATTGCCATTTGAATAAACATGGAAATATCTACACAGCCGTCTCTATAAAAAAGGAAATATCTACACCGCTATCTGTATAAACATGGAAATACCTACACCGCTGTCTGTATAAACATGGAAATATCTACACCGCTATCCTTATAAACTTGGAAATATCAACACCACTATCCGTAAAAACATGGAAATATCTACACCGCTATCACTATAAACATGGAAATAACTGCAACGCTATCTGTGTAAACATGGAAATATTTACAACGCTATCTGTGTAAACATAGAAATATCTACAACGCTATCTGTATAAACATGGAAATATATACACTTCTATCTGTATAAATATGGAAATATCTACACCGCTATCCACATAAACATGGAAATACCTACACCGCTATCTGTATAAACATAGAAATATCTACACCACTATCACTATAAACATGGAAATATCAACACCGCTATACTTAAAAACATGGAAATATCTGCACCGCTATCTGTATAAACATGGAAATATCTACACCGCTAACTTTATAAACATGGAAATATCTACACAGCCAGCTCTATAAACATGGAAATATCTAAACCGCCATCTCTATAAACTAGGAAATATCTACACCACCATCTGCATAAACATAGAAATATCTACACGGCTATCTGTATAAACGTGGAAATGTCTACAACGCTATTTGCATAAACCTGGAAATATCTACATCAATAAGTGAAAAATCGTGGAAATATCTCCACCGCTATCTGTATAAATGTGGAAATATCTACACCGCTATCTGTATAAACGTGGTAATATCTACACCACTAACTGTATCAACATGCAAAAACCTACAACGCTATCTGCGTAAACATGGAAATATCTACACCGCTCTCTGTGTAAAGATGGATATATCTACACCGCTGTCTGTGCAAAGATGGAAATATTTACAGTGGTATCTCTGTAAACATGGATATATCTACACTGCTATCTGCATAAACTTGGAAATATCTACAACGCTATCTGTCTAAACATGGAAATATCTACACCGACATCTGTATAAACATGGAAATATCTACACTGCTATCTGAATAAACATGGAGATATCTTCTCAGCTATCTGTATAAATATGGAAATATCTACACCGCTATCTCTTTAAACATGGAAATATCTACACCGCTATCTCTATAAATAAGGAAATATCTACACCGCTATCTCTATAAACATGGAAATAACTACACTGCCATCTGTATGAACATGCAAATATACACACAGTCATCTGTATAAACATTGAAATATCTACACAACCATCTCTATGAACATGGAAAAATCTACAATGCCATCTGTATACACATGGAAATATCTTCAATTCCGTCTGTATAAACATGGAAGTATCTACACCGCTATCTCTACAAACATGGAAATATCTACACCGCTATCTGTATAAACATGGAAATATCTTCACCGCTATCTCTATTAACTTCGAAACATCTCCGCCACTATCTGTATAAACATGGAAATATCTACACCGCTATCTGTATGAATATGGAAATATTTACAACGCTATCTGTGTAAATATGGAAATAACTACACCGCTATCTATATAAATATGGAAATATTTACACCGCTATCTCTATATACATGGAAAAATCTACACCGCTCTCTGTATAAACATGGAAATACCTACACTGTTATCTGTATAAACATGGATATATCTACAACGCTAATTGTGTAATCATGGAAATATCTACACACCTATCTGTGTAAACTTGGAAATATCTACACCGCCATCTGTATAAACATGGAAATATCTACAACACTATCCGTATAAATTTGGAAATATCTACACCGCTATCTCTACAAACATGGAAATATCTACACTGCTATCTGTATTAACATGGAAACATCTACACCGCTATCTCTATAAACATGGAAATATCTGCACTGCCATCTGTATAAACATGCAAATATCCTCACAGTCATCTGTATAAACATGGAAATATCTACATCAGCATCTGTATAAACATGAAAATATCTACACAGCCATCTGTATACACTTGGAAATATCTACACAGCCATCTGTATAAACATGGAAATATCAACACCGCTATCTCTATAACCATGGAAATATCTACACCGGTATCTGTATAAACATGGAAATGTCTACATCGCTATCTGCATAAAGATGGAAATATCTCCACGGCTGTCTGTATAAACATGCAAATATCGACACCGCTATCTGTATAAACATGCAAATATCTACACCGCTATCTGTATAAACATGGAAAATCTACAACAGTATCTCTGTAAACATGTAAATATCTACACAGCTATCTGTGTAAACTTGGAAATATCTACACCGCTATCTGTATAAACATGGAAATATCTACACAGCCATCTGTATAAACATGGAAATATCTACACTGCTATCTCTATAAACATGGAAAAACCTACACAGCTATCTCTAAAAACATGGAAATATCTACTCCGCAATCTCAATAAACATGGAAATATCTACACCGCCATCTCTATGAACATGAAAATGTCTACACCACCATCTCCATAATCATGGAACTAACTACACCACCATCTGTATAAAAGTGGAAATATCTACACCGCTTTCTGTATAAACATGGAAACATCTACACTGCCATCCGTATAAAGATGGAAATATCTACACCGTGAGCGGTATAAACATGGAAATATATAGACCACTATCTGTATAAATATAGAAATATTAACTCCGCTATCAGTATAAACGTGGCAATATCTACACCGCTGTCTGTATATACATGGAAATATCTAAACCACTATCTCTATAAACATGGAAATACCTACACCGCCATCTATATAAACATGGAAATATCTACACCGATATCTGCAGAAGCATGGACATATATACACCGCTATCAGTATAAACATGGAAATATCTACACCGTTATCTGTATAAATATGGAATTAGCTACACCGCTATCTCTATAAACATGGAAATGTCTACACCGCTATTGGTATAAACACGGAAATATCTAAACCGATATGTCTATAAACATGAAAATATCTACACCAACATCTCTATAAACATGGAAATATCTACACCGTCTTCTGCATAAACATGGAAATACCTACACTGCCATCTGTATAAACATGGAATTATCTACACAGCCATGTCTATGAACATGGAAATATCTTCACGGCTAACTGTATAAAAATGGAAATACCTACACCGCTATCTGCATAAACATGGAAGCATCTACACCACTATCCCCATAAACATGGAAATATCAACACCGCTAACCATATAAACATGGAAATATCTACAACGCTACCTGTATAAATATGGAAATATCTGCACCGCTATCACTATAAACATGGAAATACCTACATCTCTATCTCTATAACATGGAAAAATCTACACCGCCGTCTGTATAAACATGGAAATATCTACACCGCTATCTGTATAAACATGGAAATATCTACAACGCTATCTGTGTAAACATGGAAATATCTACAACGCTATCTGTGTAAACATGGAAATATATACACCGCTATCTCTATAAAGATTGAAATATCTACACCACTATCTGTATAATCGTGGAAATATCTACACCGCTATCTGTATAAATATGGAAATATTTACACCGCTATCTCTAAATACATGGAAATATCTACACCGCTATCTCTATAAAGATGGAAATATCTACAGCTCTCTCTCTATAAACATGGAAATATCTACACTGCCATCTGTATAAACATGGAAATATCCACACAGTCATCTTTATATACATGGAAATATCTACACCGCTATCTTTATAAACATGGAAATATCTACACCGCTATCTCTATAAACATGGAAATATCTGCAGCGCCATCTGTATAAACATGGAAATATCTAAACAGTCATCTGTATAAACATGGAAACACCTACATCACCATCTGTATAAACATGAAAATATCTACACTGCCATCTGTATAAACATGGAAATATCTACACCGCTATCTGTGTAAACATGGAAATAACTACACCGCAATCTGTGCAAAGATGGAAATATCTACTCCACTATCTCTGTAAACATGGAAATACCTACACTGCTATCTGTATAAACATGGAAATATCTACACCGCTATCTGTATAAATATGGAAATATCTACACTGCTATCTCTATAAACATGGAAATATCTACACCGCTATCTGTATAAACATGGAAATATATACACTGCTATCTCTATAAACATGGATATAGCTATAGTGCCATGTGTATAAACATGCAAATATCTACACAGTCAGCTGTATAAACATGGAAATATCTACACTGCCATCTCTATAAACATGGAAATATGTATAGCACTCACTGTATTAAGATGCAAATATCTACATCGCTATCTGTATAAACATGGAAATATCTACATCGCTATCTGTATAAATATGGAAATATTTACACCGCTATCTCTATAAACCTGGAAATATCTACACCGCTATTTCTATAATCAGGGAAATATCTACACCAACATCTGTATAAACATGGAAATATCTACACAGTCATCTTCATAACATGGAAATATCTACACTGCCATCTGTATAAACATGGAAATACCTGCTCAGCCCTCTTTATAAACGTGGAAACATCTGCACAGCAATCTGTATAAACATGTAAATATCTACACCGCTGTCTGTATAAACAGGGAAATATCTACACCGCTATCCCCATAAACATGGAAATATCTACACCGCTATGTGTATAAACATGAAAATATTTCCACAGCTATCTCTATCAACAGAGAAATTACTACACCACTATCTGTATAAACATGGAAATAAATACACTGCCATCTGTATTAACATGGAAATATCCACACCACCATCTGTATAAAAGTGGAAATATCTACATGGCTAGCTCTATAAACATGGAAATATTTACACCGCTATGTGTTTAAACATGGAAATAACAACACCGCTATCTCTATAAACGTGGAAATATCTACACCGCTATCTGTATAAACATGGAAACTTCTACACCGCGATCTGTATGAAAATGGAAATATCTGCACCTCCATCACTATAAACATGAAAATATCTACACTGCCATCTCCATAAACATGGGACTATCTACAAAGCCATCTGTATAAACATGGAAATATCTACACTGCCATCTGTATAAAGATGTAAATATCTACAACGCGAGCTGTATAAACATGGAAAGATTTATACCGCTATCAGTATAAACATGGAAATACCAACACCGCTATCTGTATATACTTGGAAATATCTACACTGCTATCTGTATAAACATGGAAATATCTACAAAGCTATCTCTATAAACATGGAAATACCTAAACCGCTAACTCTATAGACATGGAAATATCTACTCCGCTGTCTCTATAAACATGGAAATATATACACAGCCATCTCTACAAACATGGATATGTCTACAACGCCATCTAAATAAACAAGGAAATATCTACACTGCCATCCATATAAACATGGAAATATCTACACCGCCATCTGTATAAACATGGAAATAACTACACTGCCATCTGTAGAAAGATGGAGTTATCTACACTGCGATCTGTATAAACGTTGAAATATCTACACCATTATCTGTATAAACATGGAAATATCTACACCCATATCTGTAAACATGGAAATATCTACACCGCTAGCTGTGCAAAGATGGAAATATCTACAACGCTATCTCTGTAAACATGGAAATACCTACACCGCTATCTGTATACACATGGAAATATATACAGCGCTATCTGTATAATCATGGAAACTTCTACACCACGATCTGTATGAACATGGAAAGTCCTACACCGCTATCTGTATAAACATGTAAATATCTACACTGCTATCTGTATAAACATGGAAATATCTACACCACTATCTGAATAAACATGGAAATATCCACACTGCCATCTGTGTAAATATGGAAATATCTACACCGCTATCTCCATTAACATGGAAATATCTACACCACCATCTGTATAAACATGGAAACAACTACACAGCTATCTCTGTAAACGTGGAAATATATACACCGCCATCTCAACAAACATGGAAATATCTACAGCGCCATCTACATAAACAAGGAAATATCTACACTGCCATCTATATAAACATGGAAATATCTACACCGCTATTTGTATAAACATGGAAATATCTACAGTGCCGTCTGTAAAAATTGGAAATATCTACACAGTCATCTGTATAAACATGGAAATATCTACAACACCATCTGTATAAACTTGGAAATATCTACACCGCCATCTGTATAAACATGGAAATAGCTACACAGTCATCTGTATAAACATGGAAATATCTACATCACCTTCTCTATAAACATGGAAATATCTACACCGCCATCTCTATAAACATGAAAATATCTACACCTCCATCTCCATAAACATGGAACTATCTACACAGCCATTTATGTAAACATGGAAATATGTACACCTCTATCTGTATAAACATGGAAATATCTACACCACTATCTCTATAAACGTTGAAATATCTACAGCGCTATCTCTATATACATTGAAATATCTACACCGCTATCTCTATAAACATGGAAATATGTACACCGCCATCTCTGTAAACATGGAAATATTTACACTGCCATCTACATAAACTAGGAATTATCTACACCGCCATCTATATAAACATGAAAATTTCTAAACCGCTGTCTGTATAAACATGGAAATATCTACACTGTCGTCTGTAGAAAGATGAAAATACCTACACCACGATCTTTATAAACATGGAAATATCTACACCGCTATTTGTATAAACATGGAAATATCTGCAATGCTATCTGTATAAACATGGAAATATCTACACCATGACCTGTGTAAATATGGAAATATGTACACCTCTATCTGCATAAGCATGGAAATATCTACACCGCTATCTCTATAAATATGGAAATATCTATACCACTATCTCTATAAACATGGAAATATGTACATCGCTATCTGTATAAACATGGAAACATCTCCACCGCTGTCTGTATAAACATGGAAATATCTGAACCGCTATGTGTATAAACATGGAAATATCTACACCGCTATCTGTATAAACATGGAAATACCAACACCGCTGTCTGCATAAACATGGAAATATATACACCGCCATCTCTATAAACATGGAGATATCTTCCCCGCCATTTACATAAACAAGGAAATATCTACACCGCCATCTATATAATCATGGAAATCCCTACACCGCCATCTCTATAAACATGCAAATGTCTACACTGCCATCTGTAGAGAGAAATATCTACACCGCGATCTGTATAAACATGGAAATATCTACATCGCTATCTGAATAAACATGGAAATATCTACAACGCTATTTGTGTAAACGTGGAAGTATGTACACCATGATCTGTATAAACATGGAAATAACTACACCGCTTTCTGTATAAATATGGAAATATGTACAGCGCTATCTGTATAAACATGGAAATATCTACACCGCTATCTGTAGAAACATGGAAATACCAACACAGCTATCTGTATAAACATGGAAATACCTACACCACTATCAGTATAAACATGGATATATCTACAACACTATATCTATAAACATGGAAATACCTACACCGCCATCTCTGTAGACATGGAAATATCTACACCGCTATCTGCATAAACATGGAAATGTCTACACCGCTATCTGTATAAACATGGAAATAACTATACCGCTATCTGTATAAATATGGAAATATCTACACCGCTATCTGTATAAACATGGAAAAGTCTACACCGCTATCTGTATAAAAATGGAAATATCTACACCTCTATCTCTATAAAACTGGAAGTATCTACACCACCATCTGTATAAACATGGAAATATCTATACTGCCATCTGTATAAATATGGAAATACCTAAACCGCTATCTGTATAAATATGGAAACATCTACACCACTATCCCTATAACCATGGAAATATCAACAACGCTATCCACATGAACATGGAAATATCTACACCGCTATCTGCTTCAACATGGATATATCTACACCACTATCACTATAAACATGGAAATAACTACACCGCCATCTCTATAAACATGGAAATACCTACACCGCCATCTCTATAAACATGGAAACATCTATACCACCATGTCTATAAACTTGGAAATATCTACACCGCCATCGGCACAACCATGGAAATATCTACCCCGCCGTCTGCATAAACATGGAAAAATCTACACAGACATCTGTAAACATGGAAATATCTGCAACGCTATCTGTGTAAACATGGAAATATCTGCACTGCTATATGTGGTAACATGGAAATAACTACATCACTATCTGTATAAACATGGAAATATCTACACCGTTATCTCTATAAACATGGAATTATCTACACCGCTATCTCTATAAAGATGGAAATATCTACACCGCCATCTGTATAAACATGCAAATATCTACACAGTCATCTGTATAAACATGGAAATATCTACACCACCATCTCTATAAACATGGAAATATCAAGATTGCCATCTCTATAAACATGGAAATATCTACATGGCTATCTGTATAAACATGGAAATATCTATATCACAATCTGTATAAACATGGAAATATCTCCACCGCTATCTCTTTAAATATGGAAATATCTACACCGCTATCTGTATAAACATGGAAATATCTACACCGCTATCTGTATAATCATGGAAATACCTACACCGCTATGTGTATAAACATGGAAATATCTACACAGTCATCTGTATAAACATGGAAATATCTACCCCACTATCTGTATAAACATGGAAATGTCTACAACGCCATCTGTATAAACATGGAAACATCTACACAGGCATCTCTATAAATATGCAAATAGCTACACCGTTATCTGTGTAAATGTGGAAATATCTACACCGCAATCTCTATAAACATGGAAATAACTACACCGCTACGTGTGTAAAGATGAAAATTTCTACAACGCAATCTGTGCAAAGATGGAAATATCTACACCGCTGTCTGTGAAAACATGGAAATATCTACACCACTATCTGTATAAACATGGAAATATTTACACCGCTACCTGTAAAAACATGGAAATATCTACACCGCCATGTGTATAAACATGGAAATATCTTCACCGTCATCTATATAAACATGGAATTATCTACACCGCCATCTGTATAAACATGGAAATATCTACACAGCCATCTCTATAAATATGGAAATAGCTACACCGTTATCTGTATAAACATGGAAATAGCCAAACCGCCATCTGTATAAACATGGAAGTATCTGCACCGCCATATGTAAAAACATGGCAATATTTACACAGTAATCTGTATAAACATGCAAATATCTACACCTCCATCTGTAGAAACATGGAAATATCTACACTGCCATGTGTATACACATGGAAACATCTACACTGCCATCTGTATTAACATGGAAATATCTACCCCGCTATCTCTATAAACATGGAAATATCTACATCGCCATCTGTATAAACCTGGAAATATCTACACCGCTATCTGTATTAACATGGATATATCTCCCCTCCTGTCTGTGTAAACATGGAAATATCTACACCGCTATCTGTATAAACATGGAAATAACACCGCTATCTGTATAAACATGGAAATATCTACACCGCTATCTGTATAAACATAGAAATAACTGCAATGCTATCTCTTTAAACATGGAAATATCTGCACCGCCATCTGAAAAACGTGGAAATATCTACATCGTCATCTGTATAAACATGGAAATATCTACACCGCTTTCTGTATAAATATGGAAATATCTACACCGCTATCTGTATAAACATGGAAATATCTACACCGCTGTCTCTATAAACATCGAAATAACTACACCGCCATCTGTAAGAACATGGAAATATCTACAGAGTCATCTGTATAAACATGGAAATATCTACACCACCATCTGTATAAACTTGGAAATAACTACACTGCCATCTGTGTACACTTGGAAATAACTACACTGCAATCTGTATACACATGGAAATATCTACACAGCCATCTGTATCAACATGGAAATAACTACAACGCTATCTCTATAAACATGGAATTTCCTACACCGCTATCTCTATAAACATGGAAATATCTACACCGCTATCTCTATAAACATGGAAATATCTACACCACTATCTGTATAAACATGGAAATATCTACACCGTTATCTGCATAAACATGGAAATATCTACAATGCTATATGTATAAATATGGAAATAACTACCCCACTATCTCTATAAATATGGAAATATCTACATCGCTATCTGTAAAAACATAGAAATAACTACATCGCTATCTCTATAAACATGGAAATATCTACACCGCCATCTGCATAAACCTGGAAATATCTACACCGTCATCTGTATAAACATGGAAATATCTACACCGCTTTCTGTATAAATATGGAAATATCTACACCGCTATCTCTCTAAATTTCGAAATATCTACACCGCCATCTGCATAAACATCTAAATATCTACACCATCTGTATAAACATGGAAATATCTACACCGCCATCTCTATAAACATGGAAATATCAACACCACCATTTGTATAATCATGGAAATATCCACACTGCCATCTCTATAAACATGGAAATATCTACACCGCCATTTGTAAAAACTTGGAAATATGCACACAGTCATCTGTATAAACATGGAAAAATCTACACTGCTATCTGGGTTAACATGGAAATCTCTACAATGCCATCTGTATAAATATGGAAATATCTACACCGGTATCTGTATAAACACGGAAATATCTACACCGCCATCTGTATAAACATGGAAATATCTACACCGTTGTCTCTATAAACATGGAAGTATCTACACCACCATCAGTAAAAACATGGATATATTTACACAGTGATCTGTATAAACCTGGAAATATCTACACAGTCGTCTGTAAACATGGAAATATCTACACCACCATCCCTATAAACTTGGAAATATCTACACTGCCATCTGTATACACATGTAAATATCTACACCGCTTCTGTACCAACATGGAAATAACTACACCGCTATCTTTATAAACATGGAATTACCTTCACCGTTATCTGTATAAACATGGAATTATCTACACCACTATCTCTATAAACATGGAAACATCTACACCGCCATCTCTATAAACATGTAAATATCTACACTGACATCTTCATAAACATGGAAGTATCTACAGCACCATCTGTATAAACATGGAAACATCTGCACTGCCATCTGTATAAAGATGTAAATATGTACACCGCGAGCTGGATAAACATGGAAATATCTACACCGCTATCTGAATAAACATGGAAATACCAACACCGCTATCTGTATAAACATGGAAATGTCTACACCGCTACTTATATAAACATGGAAATATCTACACAGCTATCTGAATAAACATGGAAATATCTACACCGCGATCTGTATAAACATGGAAATAACTGCACTGCTATCTGTATAAACATGGAAACATCTACACATCTATCTGTATATACATGGAAATATCTACCCAGCTATCTGTATAAATATGGAAATATCTACACCGCTATCTCTATAAACATGGAAATTTCTGCACTTCTATATGTATAAACATGGAAATATCTACATGGCTATCTCTATAAAGATGGAAATACCTACACCGCCATCTGTATAACCCTGTAAATACCTACACAGTCATCTCTATAAACATGGAAATATCTACACCAGCATCTGTATAAACATGGAAATATCTACACCGCCATCTGTACAAACGTGGAAATAACTGCACAGTCATTTGTATAAACATGGAAATATCTACATGGTCATCTGTATAAAGATGGAAATATCTACACTGCTATCTGTATAAACATGGAAATATCTACACCACTATCTGTACAAACCTGGAAATATCTACACCACTATCTGTATAAACTTGGAAATATCTACAGCGCTATCTGCATAAACATGGAAATATCTACACCGCCATCTGTATAAACATGGAAATACCTACACAGTCATCTGTATAAACATGGAAATACCTACAGAGTGATCTGTATAAACATGGAAATATCTACCCCACCTTCTGTATAAACATGAAAATATCTACACCGCCATCTGTATAAGTATGGAAATAGCTACACCGTTATCTGTATTAACATGGAAATAGCCACACCACTATCTGTATAAACATGGAAATATCTAAACCGCCATTTGTATAAACATGGAAATATCAACACCGCCATCTCTATAAACATGCAAATATCTAAACCGCCATTTGTGTAAACTTGGAAATATCTACACCGCTATCTGTATAAACATGGAAATATCTACCGGGCTATCTGTATAAACATGGTTATATCTACACCGCTATCTTTGTAAACATGGAAAATCTACAACAGTATCTCTGTAAACATGTAAATATCTACACAGCTATCTGTGTAAACTTGGAAATATCTACACCGCTATCTGTATAAACATGGAAATATGTACAACAGGATCTGTATAAACATGGAAATATCTAAACCGCTATCAGTATAAATATGGAAATATCTACACCACTATCTCTACAAACATGGAAATATCTACACCACCATCTGTATAAACATGGAAATATATACACTGCCGTCTGTATACACATGGAAATATCTACACAGCCATCTGTATAAACATGGAAATACCTACACTGCTATCTCTATAAACATGGAAATACCTACACAGCTATCTCTAAAACATGGAAATATCTACTCCGCAATCTCCATAAACATGGAAATATCTACACCGCCATCTCTATGAACATGAAAATATCTACACCGCCATCTCCATAAACATGGAACTAACTACACCACCATCTGTATAAAAGTGGAAATATCTACACCGCTTTCTGTATAAACATGGAAACATATACACTGCCATCTGTATAAAGATGGAAATATCTATACCGTGAGCGGTATAAACATGGAAATATATAAACCACTATCTGTATAAATATAGAAATATCAACTCCGCTATCAGTATAAACGTGGCAATATGGACACCACTGTCTGTATAAACATGGAAATATCTAAGCCACTATCTCTATAAACATGGAAATACCTACACCGCCATCTCTATAAACATGGAAATATCTACACAGATATCTGCAGAAGCATGGACATATCTACACCGCTATCTGTATATACATGGAAATATCTACACTGCTATCTGTATAAATATGGAAATATCTACACCGCTATCTCTATAAACATGGAAATGTCTACACCGCTATCGGTATAAACATGGAAATATCTAAACCGATATCTCTATAAACATGAAAATATCTACACCAACATCTCTATAAACATGGAAATATCTACACTGCCTTCTGCATTAACATGGAAATATCTACACTGCCATCTGTATAAAGATGGAAATACCTACACAGCCATGTCTATGAACATGGAAATATCTACACCGCTAACTGTATAAAAATGGAAATACCTACACCGCTATCTGTATAAACATGCAAGCATCTACACCACTATCCCCATAAACATGGAAATATCAACACCGCTATCCATATAAACATGGAAATATCTACACAGCTACCTGTATAAACATGGAAATATCTGCACCGCTATCACTATAAACATGGAAATACCTGCATCGCTATCTCTATAACATGGAAAAATCTACACCGCCGTCTGTATAAACATGGAAATATCTACACCGCTATCTGTATAAACATGGAAATATCTACAACGCTATCTGTGTAAACATGGAAATATCTACACCGCTATCTGTGTAAACATGGAAATATATACACCGCTATCTCTATAAAGATTGAAATATCGACACCACTATCTGTATAATCGTGGAAATATCTACACCGCTATCTGTATAAACGTGGAATTATCTACACCGCTATCTGAATAAACGTGGAAATATCTACACCGCTATCTGCATAAACATGGAAATATTTTCAACGCTATCTGTGCAAACGTGGAAAGGTCTACACAGCTATCTGTGTAAACTTGGAAATATCTACACCGCTATCTGTGTAAAGATGGAAATACCTACAACGCAATCTGTGCAAAGATGGAAATATCTACACCGCTATCTCGGTAAACATGGAAATATCTACACCGCTATTTGTATAAACATGGAAATATCTACACCGCTATATCTAACAACATGGAAATATCTACACCGCTATCTCTATTATCATGGAAATATCTACACCGACATCCATATGAACATGCAAATATCTACACAGTCATCTGTATAAACATGTAAATATCTACACCACCATCTCAATAAACATGGAAATATCTAGACAGCCATATCTATACACATGGAAATATCTACACAGCCATCTGTATAACATGGAAATATCTACACCACCATCTCTATAAACATGGAAATATCAAGACTGCCATCTCTATACACATGGAAATATCTACATGGCTATCTGTATAAACATGGAAATATCTATATCACTATCTGTATAAACATGGAAATATCTCCACCGCTATCTCTATAAATATGGAAATATCTACAGCGCTATCTGTATAAACATGGAAAAATCTACACCGCTATCTGAATAATCATGGAAATAACTACACCGCTATCTGTATAAACATGGAAATATCTACAACGCTGTCTGTGTAAACATGGAAATATCTACAATGCTATCTGTGTAAACATGGAAATATCTGCACAGCTATCTGTGTAAACTGGGAAATACCTACACCACTATCTGTGTAAAGATGGAAATACCTACACCGCAATCTGTGAAAAGATGGAAATAACTACACCGCTATCTCTGTAAACACGGAAATATCAACACCACCGTCTGCATAAACATGGAAATATCTACACTGCCATCTGTATAAACATGGAAATATCTATACAGCCATCTCTATAAACATGGAAATATCTACACAGCCATCTGTATTAACATGGAAATATCTACATCGGTATGTGTATAAACATGGAAATACCTACACCGCTATCTGTATAAACATGAAAATATCTACACTGCTATATGTATGAATATGGAAATATCTACACCGCTATCTCTATAAACATGGAAATATCTTCACCACTATCTGTATAAACATGGAAATGTCTACACCGCTATCTCAATAAACATGGAAATATCTACACCGCCATCTGTATAAACATGGAAATATCTACACCGCTACCTTATAAAAATGGAAACATCTGCACCGCTCTCTTTAAAAACATGGAAATATCTACACTGCGATCTGTATAAACATGGAAATAACTACACCGCTATCTGTATAAACGTGGAAATATCTACACCTCTGTCTCTATAAACATGGAAATATCTACACCGCTATCTCTATAAACATGGAAATATCTACACCTCCATCTTTAAAAACATGGAAATATCTACACACTCATCTGTATAAACATGGAAATATCTACACCATCATCTGTATAAACATGGAAATATCTACTCTGCCAGGAGCTCAAGAGCAGCCTGGGCAATACAGCAAGGCCTCATCTCTACAAAAAATAAGAAATATTAGCTGGCCATGGTGGTGTGCACCTGTAGTCCCAGCTTCTTTGGAGGCTGAGGTGGGAGGATCCACGGATCCCAGGAGTTTAAGGCGGCAGTGAGCTTGGATAACGACTGCACTCCAGCCTGGATGACAGAACAAGAACCTGTTTCAAAAAAGAAAAAAGAAAAAAAAACCTAAAAACTAAAAACTGGATGTAGTTTGCTAGTATCTAAACAGCAAATTAATTGTAACATGCTTACATATCAACGATGTCTTTCTTCTTTGATCATAAACCTGCTCACTAAGAAGCTGCTGAAGTCCATGGTAGTGACAGGTACATGTCTGCATCCTTGTCCTGACCTGCATGTTCTTTGATTGTCCCCATCTGTGTCTCCGACTGGCACTGCCGATCCGTCTTGCTACCTGATCAATGTTGTACTGAACCGGACTGCTAACTGATCAATGTTGTCGAGCTCACTGCACAAAGCTGTTCTTACAAGGTAGATTTCTGCCTGGAATAGCCATACTTACACTGTTTATATTCCTTACTCCTGACCCATCCAACGCAGCACAAGTTCTATTTATTGCCATAGAAACATAGGTCATTTGGAAACACCTCCTTCATTTCTATGGAATGTTCAAATATTTCTGACATTTTGGACTCTGTTCTAGCCTCTTGTTAAATATATCCAGAAAAGAGACAAAGCTTTATGGGGGGGCTATATGCACACATATGCTATAGAATAAGCTATCTAAATGCTTAAAAATACTTTCCATCTGTCACCGCACCTTAATAGGTACACAGAAATTAAGTATGTGTATATCTGTCTGTATAGATACGTATAAATATATATCCCCAAAACAAAAACTCATTCTCTTACTTATACATAGGTAGAATATAGGTGAATATACATATACATTTATAGGTAGAACAAAAAAACCCTCAGCCTCTTTAGGGCCATGTGTTTTCTCTGAGTAATTGTCACAATTAATTAAAATACATGTGTATGCCTTTTTAGATAAATTTCATCAGACCAGTTTCTGTCTGGTTGGAAAATAATAACTGCCTATTTGCTAAGTGCCCCTGCCCCCATACTGTGTTCCAGTGAACTAAAGACCTCTGGCAATCATAGATTTACAACTCAGCAAGATTAAACAATTTATTGTTATTTATGACATCCAAGCTGTATCTTCTGTATTATATTCCACATTAGCATCTATCACCTTACATTTGGGAGATCCTGTCCAAAAAATGATCATGCCTCCTAACCAAACATTCAGCAGGGCTGCAGGAACAGGCCCCCTGAACAAACATCCTGCCAAAGTACTTTAAAGCACCGTGAACTGCCACAGCTGTGCATTTTCAGATGACTCAGCAGATTAGCGTGGAGTCTCTTAGCCTCTGCTTGGTCTGTTCCTTTCAGTGATCTCTCACATGGCCCAGTCCATTCGGTTTGAAAATCCTCATGAAATGAGCAGATTATGATCTGGCTTCAGTAGAGGGCCATGGGGTGGGCATGGAGGGGAGAGGGTTTGCTCTTAACACAGCCTGAGCCTCAGAAAGATTTCAGATGGAAAAGCATGGCACTGACTCAGCTCATGCTTAACAGGAAATAATGCACAGACCACACCAAAAAAGCCCTTTATGTTGTGTGAAAGTCTATGCCGGAGCAGCTGCTGCCACCTCATGTACTGTGATACAGTGTGCATGTGTGTGTTTGTGTGTGCATGAGCGTGAGTATGCACACAAATGTGTGCTGGGAGGGGGAGGAGATCACACCTTCCACAGTCGCCACCTCAGCCTTAGCTAGCAGCGTGGAGAATTGCCAAAAGTCAAGAGGAAGCTGCACCAAAGCAACTGTGATCACCACATCAGCAGGCGCTTTCTGGTTAGTAAAGCTACTGGGACTGAAAACACACACACGATCTCGTCCTTCTTTTATTTTAATCAGAGCAAAATATTTTTATAATAATTGTGTTATATGAATAAATAATTCATAATGCTGTAACCCATTATCACATTCAATCCTCCCAACAACCCTAGAAGATATGTAGACAAGTATTATTACTTTCCCTATTTTTATAAATGAGGAAATAAACCCCAGGAGGCTAGGCGACTTCCCCACGGTCATAGAAGTTGCAAACAGTAGTATCATGATTCAAATCCAAAGCTTCTCCTTTTGTCTTTATCATTTTAATTTTGAAGGTAATGCATATGCATGTATGATCTTTTAAATCCAGAGATGTATATGGAATAGATAGGAAAAGGGACTCTCCTTCCCCATTATACACCCCCTCCACCCAAGCTATATACACTGTTGACTAGAGTATGTCCTTTCAATCCTATTTTCTATGCCTACATTATATACAGAAAAGCAGGATTACGTTACACACAATATTCCAGTCATTGCTGTTTTTCACCAACAAGCTATCATTCACATCTTTTTCATACTACATATAAATTTATATCCTTTATTTTAGTGGTGTATATTGTGCAGTTGTGTCATAAATTATGTACCTGTTCTCTGTTGAACATATAGATTTTTTCTGAGTTTTTCCTTAGCAAAATGCTGCAGTGAGTACCCTTGTACACAGATGTTTGTACATTTGTTCTAGAAAAATCTACAGCAAAGATTCTTAGATTAAGAGATTCCCAGGTTATTAGAAAACTACTCTATTAATTTAGATATATACTTCCAAATTGCCTGACCAAAAAGTTATGTCAATTTAACTTCTATGAACAGTATACAAACATGACAATTTTCCATCACCTACACCAACTCTGGGTAATTTCATCTTTTTTACAAGTTGATGGATTGTTTTAATTTATATTTCTCTGGTTATTAATAAGGTTGGCCACCTGTTCATGTCTTATTATTGATGATATTTGTATTGAATTGTTTGAATTTTCTTGATTTCAAAAAACGTTTTACATGTCATAGATATTAAATATTTGTTGTAAAACTCTCCTTCCAGTATTGTGTATGTGTTTGGTCAAGTAGAATAAACTCTCGTCCTCTGATTTCAGATTCCTTTCTCTTTCCATTAGAAATCCCTAAATGTAAAACTACATATTGATAGCTAAAAACCAGGATGTTTACTAGAGAAAAAGAATACAAAGGCAATAATTAAATATTATATTTATACAAAATACCTACTAGTACAAACTTAAAAAGAGAAAGTAAAAGTCAAATGCTTCTACGACTTCAGACTAAGAAAAAGAACTTTTGAGGTTGAATGTTCCTGAAATTTTTCTTTTCATACAACTACGGACATGACTTCAAAAGTTGATGTGACTAAAACATGTAAGATATGAAAGATATTTGAAGACTCAGAGAAGGTGGATTTTCATTTTAACAAGTCACATATATATTCTAGATGTCCTCTTATTCGTAACTAAGAGAGTCAAATCAGATGAAAGAATCTAAAAATTTCCCTTTGACTGTGTTAAGTAGAAGTAGTAGAGGCATATTGGCCAAATCTTGAGTGTTTGCAAATTGACTCTTAAGGCTATAGGCTGGCACAGGTCATTGAAGCCCTAGCTTTTTATCTTTAATTTTAAAATCCCCAAACAATGTATACTAATTTTTCTTGTCCATTATTTCCAAATAATCTTGTTTAAAGGTTATTACAGTGCTTGCTCATGTTACTGTTGTCTAACAGAAGGGTATCCGGGGCCTTAAAACTGAGAGGGTTAGGATTAATGATTCCAATACCTATGCTTGGACATCTCCAAAAGTGGGTTCCAACTTCTTGTCCTCAAGTCTGTATAGAAACTAGCAAACTTCCAGAGTTCACAAAAGGCTCAAAGAGAACAGATGTTTTATAGAAAATTCTTAGAGCAAGTTTCACGCATAATGTTGCTGATGCGTGTCTGCCTTTTCAATAAACATCACTATGCTTTATCACAAGATTTAATAAAGCAGCTTAGTTAAAAATGCCATCTGGGTCTCTGGACACATTAAACAAAGCTTAAAATAACCACCCCAGCAACTGGGAGGACCCAGCTGTTCTCATAATCTGTCCCACTCCTTTTACTTCCCCATAAAAAGAGTGAATGAAGACCACAGACTAAAAGCATCCAGAAGGAACTGACACAAACAGGGAGATAGATGGAGCCAAGGGCTCCTGTAAGTTTGCTATTGCTCACATAATCGATTTGCTAATTCCACAACCTGCGGATGGTGATTAAGAACGGGAAGCAGAAAGAGGGAAGAGAGAATCATAGAAGGGCTCATTCAAGTTTTCTAATGTATCACAAACCTGTCCTCCCTAATGTCTGGATCATAGCAGCCCATTCCATTCACCTATTCTCTAGTGAACTCCAATAGAAAATACAAAGCCATCACCACCCAGTTCTTTCTCCCTTCTAGAGATGAGATATTAGCCACCCAATCCCAGATTCTCAGATCCATTCCAGGAAAGAAGCCCTAGGTATTGAAGCACAGCTTTCCCTCCCTCCCTTCTTTCTTCCACCCCAAGATTTGTTCCCCAGATAGTTCTAGTAAATGCAAAACCAAGTATATTCTCATTCTTTAGAGCAACCAGCTTTTCATGGCCAACTGGAATCAAACACAACCTGCACAAACATCTATCTGGAGGACACTCCCAAGGCTCCTACTGAGCCAGCCTTCTGCATACCACTGCATTTCAGCTTCCTAGTTCACAAGACACTGAGACATTCTTGAATTCTGCAAGGTGCACTGTGTGTTAATATCTTGGCTGCTCATCATGTGGCCAATAAAGGGCATGACTAGTCAACAAATAAATTTTCTCTTGGCTAAAACTTGCAACAAAACTGTAAGCTGTTTACCAAGGGGCCCACTACAGGTTATATTCAATATATACAGTCAAATCCTAACTATCTGAGATATATTCAGTTGACCATACACCTTTATATTTCAGTAAAAGGTCTTTACATTTCCCAGTGCTATCGATGTTACAAAGTGCTTTCATATGCAGTGCTTCATCTGATTTCCAGGATAATTAAATGATCCTGTCATACCTGATTTTTAGATGAGGAAACAAGTGGTTTCTGGGTATTTCAGGAGGCTAACGCATCTGCCCTCCAACTTGTATGTGAAAACCAAAAACAAAATTCCAAGGCCCTTCAACCATCTGAATGGACTTTGACTCTTTTGGTCAATATATGGCAGAGCTAGGAAAAGAAGGTGAGTCTTCCAGCTGCTGATACAGGGTTTTTTCTGCCATACTCCATTACCTCCAAGGCTAAAGTCAAAAGAGGGTGTGGTTATCACATGAAAAAATCTGGTTTGGATTTCCCAAATGTGTATGTAGTATTTGGGGATT
This sequence comes from Pan troglodytes, assembly GCF_028858775.2. NCBI lineage: Eukaryota > Metazoa > Chordata > Mammalia > Primates > Hominidae > Pan > Pan troglodytes. The sequence continues at coordinate 1,982,737 of NC_072411.2, forward strand.
TACCTTAATTTAACCTACAGTTCTTTTGGGTTGTAACAGTCTGACTCCATTTTTGAAAACAAAACAAAATCGATTTTAAATGCTGAATTATAGATCTTTGCTGTCCAGTATGGTAGCTACTAACCACTTATGGTTATTTGCATTTCTATTTTAATTAATTAAAATTAAGTAAAATGCAAAATTCAGTTCTTCAGTTGCTCTAGCCACATTTCAAGTGTTACAGTAGTCACATATGGCTAGTGGCTGGGACAATGCAGATTATAGAACAGTTCCATCATCAAAGAAACTTCTATTGAACAGTGCTATTATATAATGTCATCTCCAGAGAAAGAAGACTTTAGAAAAAGTCAGAAACGGCCGGGTGCAGTGGCTCACACGTGTAATCCCAGCACTTTGGGAGGCCAAGGCAGGCAGATCCCTTGAGGTCAGGAGTTCAAGACCAGCCTGGCCGACATGGTGAAACCCCGTCTCTAGTAAAATTACAAAAAATTAGCTAGGCGTGGTGGTGCATGCCTGTAACCCCAGCTACTCAGGAGGCTGAGTTGGGAGAATCACTGGAACCCAGGAGGCAGAAGTTGTAGTGAGCCAAGATTGTGCCACTGCACTCTAGCCTGGGTGACAGAGCAAGACTCCATCTCAAAAAAAAAAAAAAGAAAAAAGAAAAAGAAAAAGTCAGAAACATCTTGAGGCAGGCATAGTGCTGTCATCTGTCCAATATTGAAGATGATTTAAGAATAAGAAAGAAGAAGAGAACAAAGAAGAGAAAAAGAAGTTGCCTTAGGTGTACCTACCCAGAAAAGGACAAAGGCATTCTTGTAGTCATTGTGTTGTATTTTAGCTCTTAAACTTTTTAAGAGATTAGAATAATTTGACACATAGAAGATCTAAACCACTGAAGAGGCTCTGAAGCAGATAAAAGTAGAAAGAAAATAAAAAACTAATTAGGTACAAACTAAGCTTAACCACAATTCGTTTAAACGGTACTATTTACTCTTCACATGATTGTTTTTTCTTTTGCTTTATAGTATGACATAGTTTATATCTTTAAAGGGGAATTAAAATATTTCTGGGAATTTTTAAAAGTAAGTTCACACAGCCACATAAAAACTACAGAAACAGATAAAACCTATCTTCTCATTTATTCCCTAATCCATTCAAATTAAATATAAAAATCCAAGCAGCCACAGTGATATTCAAAAAAGCAAAAGTGAGACAAAACAAAATTCATTTGTCACCTGTGGAGGTAGTTAGCTCACCTAATCTTCACTCCAAACACCAGTAATTTTTAAAAGACAGAAATAAACATATGTTCTGTCTTCCCGGAAGGAATTATGTTTCAGGATAGCCAAATAACCCAGTTGTGAAGAAAATGGTCTGCTTATAGAAAAATGCCAGCTAAAACATGTAGATAGAATTAGAGAATTAGAAATTCACCATTTTGAAACCCCTAATGAAATAATCAACTCAAGCAAGGATCATTAATAAATGCTAAAACAATCAAGTAACTATTGATACAGAATATAACTGAATATACACATGGTACAAAGTTCACGTCACAGACTACTGGCTTGACCCAAGGGGGAATATAGCAGAGGAGATAGGCAGTGATCACCCTAACCTTGCGATCATCTCACCATCACTAATGATGGGATGTGAATACACATTATTGCCTATGAAATAGTCTTTAAAAAAAGAAGTCGAACCTGAATCTAACTAAACCTTGCAATGGGCTGAACGTGTATGTCTTCCCCAAATTAATATGTTGACATCCTAACCCCAAAGGTGCTGGTATTAAAAGGTGGGGCCTTTAGGGGGTCATTAGATCATAAGGACAGAGGCTTCATGATTGGAATTAGTGCCCTTATAAAAGAGGCCCCAGAGAGCTAGCTAGTCTCTCCCACTATGTGAGGGCCCAGCAAGAAGGCCAATCTATGAACCAGAAAGTTGGTCCTAACCAGATATCAAAACCACATGCTCCTTGATTATAAACTTGCTAGCCTCTAGGACTGTGAGGAATAAATTTCTGTTCTTTATAAGTCATCCAGTTTTTGGTATTTTGATATAGCAGGCCTAAAAGCCTTTAGAACTAACTTCCAGTTAACCAGGAAAAAACAGAGTGAAAAGTTAAATGACACCATAAAAAGCAACCAGAAAATTCCAGAAGGGGAAATATTCTACAGGACAACTGACTAGTTTTTCAACAAGTCAATTTCACTAAATAAATACATAAACAAAGAGTATGGGTATTTTCCAGGTTAAAACAGTCTTGAGCTAAATAATCAAATGCAATGTGTATCCCTTGATTAGAAGAAACTAATTTGAACAAACCAGCCACAAAAGATATTTCAGGGAGACCAAGCTGGAAGGATCACTTGAGGCCAGGAGTTTGAGACCAGCCTGGGCAACGTAGTAAGACCTCCATCTCTACAAAAACAATAAATTAGCTGGGCATGGTGGTGTGCACCTCTAGTCCTAGCTACTCAGGAAGCTGAGGCAGGAAGATCACTTGAGCCCAGGAGTTTGAGGCTGCAATGAGCTATGATTGTTTCACTGCACTTCAGGCTGTGTGAAAGAGCAAGACTTTGTCTCAAAAAATAAAAGGACATTTCATAATAATTGAGGAAATCTGAATGTGGACTGGGTAATAAATGATATAAAAAAGCCATTTTTTATTTTGTTTGAAAAGATGATTTTGTAACTATACAGGAAAATGTTCTTATTTTTTTAGAAATCTGTACTAAAGAATTTAGGGGTAAAATATCATTTTCTTTAATATACTTTCAAACACAAGCACAAAATAGTCATGACACAAATATAGCAAAATGTTTACAATCTATGTTCTATGCTTGCCTGTGAGTGCCATTAATCTCATCTCTCTGCTTTTCTGAAAGTTTGAAAATTTCAAAGTTTTATAATAAATTTTTTTACATCCCATAATTTTATAATAATTTTTTTAAAGTTTGAAGCAAATCAACAACTATAGCTTCAAAAATATCCTGACCCACAATAAACATTGAACAGGGTATATTTCTCCCATTTCCTAAAAAAGTTGGCCCAGGAAGGAGTATGAGAGCTGCCATAGCTCTCCCAAGGCTCATTATTCTCCATCACTCCATGGGCAATCCCAAAATAAATTTTTTAAAAAGTTGTTTAAATTTATAATGTTTTTGATTCTATAATAATTTTATAATAAAATAATTGTAAAATGTTTTTGATTTTATACTTTATAAAAATTTTTATACATGTTTATGTTTGAAATGTCTATTGCAAACTTTATGAGATATTAAAATATAAGTAATATAGTTCATCATTTTAGAAATGCCATGCTTTTCTTCTCCAGCAATTACATAATCAAAGAGTAACTGTAGTTTTTCCTAGAACATTGCTTTGTAGGCTGGGCATGGTGGTTCATGACACTTTAGGAGGCCAAGGCAGGCAGATCTCTTGAGATCAGGAGTTTGAGAATAGACTGGGCAACACAGAGAAACCCTATGAGTAGTAAAAACCACAAAAATCAGCTGTGCGTAGTGGCGTGCACCTATAGCCCCAGCTACTCAGGAGGCTGAGGTGGGAAGATCACCTGAATCTGGGGAGGTCAAGGCTACAGTGAGCCAAGACTGTACCATTGCACTCCAGCCTGGGCAACAAAGTGAGACCCTGTGTCAAAAAAAAAATGAAATTTAATTTAAAAAAAGAAAATTGCTTTGTAAAATTAACTTTTTCAATCAAAACCAAGATTTTTCAGATATAGAGAATGCAGCCCACTGGTCAGATTTGTCAGTTCAAAGAGAAAAAATTCTAGTTTCCTATTTTTCTAGCCTGCTTATGATTATCCAATAGGATATCAAAAAAGACCAAAGCCTTTGGGATCCATGTTCAGTATTCCTGAGTCTAACTCAGGATGCCAAATCAGGAGACAAGCACATTCTCATCAATTTTCAATCATTCGAGACCAATTTTGCTTATAATTATCCAGTTCTTTTAGACCACCTTTCTCCTGAAGCCAGCCTTATGGCTATTCACTTCACTTTAGCATAAGCCCCCAAGAAGGTGAACAAAATGAGGAAACGATTGGTTAAAGTTGGCGTTTGAAATTCTGAAACATGTCCACCATTCCCTTCACCCATGCCCGCCCCTCTTAGAAGTAGTACTTTCAGATTATTTAAGAGTCGATGCTTCTATGTGGATTTTGTCAGCTGTCCTTTATAACAGCTAGTGCGTTTAATTTGACTCTATTTTAAGCATATATTGACCTATGCTAATTATCTGTTAAAATAAATTCCACTCTTAGAGTTAATAAAGTGTGTGTGTCATGGAAGACCCATTGAAGTAAGAAGCTGAGGAGCCCTTATGGTAAAGTGGGACAAGAAATAATAAGACATAATAATTTTCCCATGCAAATCAACAACCGTAGCTTCAAAAATATCCTGACCCACAACAAGTATTGGACAGGCCATGTTTCTCTCACTCCCTAAAAAATTGGCTCGGGAAGGAGTATGAGAGCTCCCATAGCTCTCCCAAGGCTCATTATTCTCCATCACTCCACAGGAACAGCCTGTCAGAGAAGAGTGAAAGACCATTTGTCAACCTCTCTTCAACTCCCTGATTCTAGCCAAACTTCATCAATCTCAAGTGAGGAGCCAGAGAGAAATCAAACCCCATATATCCAGCATCATTGTCTACTGGAGTCAAAAATCACAATTCCACTACCCACCCCAACACCACTGGCCCTGTTTCTCCCAATTGCTTTTTATTGTGTTTTTTAAAAAAATCCTCTTTCCCTATCCCTGCAACACCGAGAAGGAGGAATTATAGTAGATAAATATGAAGCATGGAGATCCTTTAAAAATGTTTTTAATAATAAATGAGAAAATGAAAAGGAAAGGGTTGGGAAGGAAGGAGGGAATACAAATGCCAGGGAAATGTTCAGTTTTGCTTTTAAAGATGTTAACACTCATTTATACATCTGCAAGACACTCCCCTTAAAGACAAGTTCTATGAGTGTGGGTCTGGTTGCATGAATAAGGATAAAATTACCTTCTTAGACGATGTTTCCCACATATCATTCAGAGACCCCTGAAGTTAGGTATCCCTCTTGTAGATGTCCTTGAGATGCTGCTGGACCTGGGAAAGAGGAAACTGGGATACGGGTCTATGCCAAAAGGTGCTTCTAGTTATAGGACAGAGAGGAAAGGGGCAGAGGGAGAAAAACCCGAAGTCTGAGAATCTGGATTGCAGAAGACTACCGAGGTCGTGGGAGAAGGGAGAGAAAACAAGGATGAAAAGCGAAAGGGGAAGAGGCATGAAATGTTGTCAAATGTCAAAAGGCATTTGGAGAGAAGTTGGGAATTGCATTAAGAAAACCACTGCAAATCTCATTTCAGACCATTTAGAGATATGCCCCCTGGGAACTGCGAGCTCAGGCTGTTTAGCATCAAACAAATGGATCCACTCCATCCCTACCCTAATTAAATAAATCATTCAGTAATTCCACTGGGTTAAAGAACCAAAATATTAAAAACCTTCAGGACCTACTCTTGCCAAATATGTCACGGATCGTGTGTGTGTGTGTGTGTGTGTGTGTGTGTGTGTGTGTGTGTGTGTGTGTTCTGAGACACCACTACTGTTAAATAGGCAGAGCTAAGACTTAGGGGACTGGCAGATTATTGCAAAAAGGGCACGGGGAAGAGGGACTATGTTGTGAGCCTGGGAAAGAAGTTTGTGTGGGGACTGTGGGCAGTGAACGCGTTGGGAACAATATGGAAAACTGGGAGCTGCCTTGGAATCTACAGGGCCGGGTAAGAGAATGTCCGAAAGAAAAATGAGCAGGTGCGGGATGTGTGCAGAGTCGGAGAAGAGTCCAGGGCACCCGGAGTGGCTCCAGGAACGACGGACACCCCTCAAGGCTTTTGGGGGCGGTGGGTACTAATAGAACCCAGTGTCCGGGGTGCACCGGGGAGGCTGCGAGCGCGGCGGGAGTGGGGCGCTGGAGGGTGAGGACGCGGGAGTGAGGAAGCAAAGCCTGGGCCAGGCAGGGGCCTCCCACCTGGGCCCGGAGGCAGCAGGGGGACAAGGGCTAGGAGAGGGCATGGCGGCAGCGCGGCGGGAAGCGAGGGGCATCCGGACACTCACCCCATTGGCCGCAGCCATCTGCCCCAGGATCTCGATGGCCATCCTGCTAAAGTACCTGCCGTCGCTGCCCACCACCGTGGTGCAGCCCCGGCGGTCGCACAGGTCGATGGACGATAGCACGCTCTGGATGAATTTGGGCAGGTAGTTGCGCTGGCCCTCGAAGAGGCCGGTAGGTCGCCGCAGACCCCCGCCGCCGGCCGGCCGCCGGTCCTCGTAGGGCGCGGTGGGCACTGTCAGCACCGGGATGGGGCTCCCCTCTGTGGCGCCTCCTGGCCGGTCCTGCTGAGGCTTCCGGGGCCGGAGGCAATCTGCAGCCTGCCGGGGGCCTCCGCCCACCTGGCCACGCACCGGGACTCCGCCTCGCGCCCAGGCCCCCTCTCCGGCAGGTCAGCACTCTGCGCCCTGCACCCGCCCGCCTGGGGACTGCCCGCCCCTCCTCTCCGTGCGGCTGCTCGCTGACTCCCTCGGCGGAGATTGCTTCTGCCTTCCTGTAAAGTTTTCTCCCGCCCACCTTTTCCGCTGCCAGACCGCCCGAGGTGTCCTCAGTTTCTCCCCAAGTTGGACTCACTTTCGGGGTGTCCCAAAAGCCTGATTCCAGGGCCTGCTAGCCCGACCCCGGTGACGCCTGCACCGGCGCCTGGCCCCAGCCTTCACGTGCGATCGCCGCCCTCCGGGGCACACCCTCCGCCAGAAAACAGCCGGCAGGCGGCGAGACTTTGGGCAGAGTCCGGGTTCCTCTCCGGCGCCAGGCCCGTCTCCCTGTCTCCCTGGGTGTGCGCAGCCTACACGCACCAGTTTCTCTTTAGAACAAGCACGGGGAGGGATTTGGGAGAGGGCTGAAACCTTTTGCCATCAGCGAACAGCCTCAGCCAAAAATAACCCTGGAAAGGCGAGCTAAGAATGGTTATCTCCTGCCAGCGCTGAAATCGGAGGCTGGGTGCTGCATGTGGGGTGTGTGTGTGTGTGTGTGTGTGTGTGTACCCTCCCACCCCGACCATTTGTTGAAGGGAATCACCACTGTCAGACTTCAATCCAACAGGACCCACTCGAGCCATCCACACTTTCCCCAGCCTCCTCCAAAACAGCACACTTTCCGGTATGGACAATTCTTTTTTTTTTTTTTTCACTTGTTTGTTTGTTGTGGTGTTTGCAACAGCAGCAACACAGACGACACATATTTCCCTATTCTTCTCGCCCTTCTCGCCCTCCCTACCCAGCTCCTGCCTTAGAAACAGGCTTGGCCTACACTGTATCTGTCCACACTGCCTGAACTCTTCCCTGAATTAATCGTTTTCAATAGGAGGGGGCTAAATCCCTTATTAATGCCCTACCAGGAGTGAATGAATAAAGCCAAGTTAAAGGGGAACTGGGTACCACATACTGTGCTAGGTTCCTTTGCATGTATCCTTTCATTCTGCTGGAGCTAAAGATGTTCTGCCTCCTCTCCATAAAACGCACCCAAACTCCAAAACCAGGAAATTCTCCATAGAAAATAGGAGTGAAGAGAGACAAGACTGACAGGATAAACCCCAAAGCAGGAAGAAAGTTTTGTCTCCCATTTCGCTCAAGGAATTTTTGGACCCACCAAGGCTACTGTCCTGAAAGATCCTGCTGCTTCTCCTTCCCCAAATATTGTCCACTTCCTGAGAGTAAGGCTGACTTGCCGCAGGCTTATAAAGTGTTTGGTCACAGTAAGACAACTGTGAGTAATAACACACATTGTATACTGTTTTGCAATTGATAAAAGGCTTTGCATCTGTTTTTTCTTTGGAGGCTGAAGAAAAGAAGAATGGTATTCACGCAGTTCCCATTTTACAGATGAAAACGAGGACTTTTTCTGTGAAGTCAGGAAAGTGGTTACAATGGTACTTTCTGCCTGTCCGAATTATGTATTGCCCCTCCCCTTTCTATTAATAACATTGAAGTGTGATGGGACAACCACTGAAGCTGTCAGTTGAAACCTGCTGGGACTTTTTAGCCATTCTCTTCAACATAAAGAATGGGTGTTTTTGGAGGGGGTGAGAGGAATGGGGAAATGTTGTCAAAGAGTACAATGTTTTAGTTGAGACAGGAAGAATACATTTTGTTGAGATCTACAGCACAGCATGGTGACTGTAGTTTACAATGAAGTATTGTGTATTTCAAAATTGCTAAGACAATAAATTTCAAATGTTCTCACCACAAAAAAGATAGGTTTTGAGGTGATGAATCTATTAATTCTCTGGATTTAATTATTCCACAATGTATACATATATCATAACATCACATTATACCTCCGTAAATACATACAATTTTAATTTGTCAATTAACATTTTTTTAAAAGAATAGTGTGGCCAGTTGGGGAGGTATTTTTTTTTTTCCTCTAGTCTCTACTCAGTCTCCAAGATCCCATTCCCCATAAAGTTCCTGTCACCCAGGTGGAGTGCAGTGGCACAATCATGGCTCACTGCACCCTCTCCCTCTTGGGCTCAAGCGATCCTCCCGCCTACAGGTACATGCCAGCACGCCCAGCTAATTTTTGTAGCTTTTGTAGACATGGGGTTTCACCATGTTGCCTAGGCTGGTCTCGAACTCCTCAGCTCAATCAATCTGCCCACTTTAGCCTCCCACAGTGCTGGGATTACAGGTGGGAGCCACCAAGCCCAACCCATAAAGTTCCTAACTTTTTATCTCCCTGGGAGTGCACAGCCTACACACACCAGTTTCTCTTTAGAACATACTTAAGAGTCTTGGCTTAGCATCCAACAGACAGAACTTTAACACTTCTACGGATCTGTGCACCTGTCTATGGTGTGGGGTTTTTAAGATCTCTTGCTAATGACACTTTATTTTGCAAAGCAGGACAGTTTCATTCCCAGAAGAGCAGGTATGGTAAATCCTTTGTTCCAGTAATGAAGACAATGATCCAAACCCTAAGCCTCAGAGAAGCCCAGAAACCCTCCAGGCCTCCATCTCTCTGCTCCTAGCACCTGCCTCTCTCTTGACATCAACATCATTCTCCCCTCTCACAGCCCAACTCCTTCCACAGACCCAGGGACTAGGCACCAGCACCTCAGACTAGATTTTAGAGAATTACCATTCAAGAGGCAATCCTCTTCCCTTGGTTCCAATTTCAAGGTTCTCAAAGACTGGAACAGGGCTAGTTTGAGGCAATGTGCCCCATCGGATAGCCAGAAAGAACCTTACAGTGAAAAGGAAAACAATTCTTCCAAAGTAAGGGGGTGCTGATCCCCAGAGGGAGGACAGATGGGCAAACAAACAGTAACCGGGCCACCACATGCTTCACACTCACTGATCAAGGACCTCTAAAACCACTTTTCTTTTCTCTGAATTTATATAGGATTTTGTATCACTCATAAAGGAATGTCTTATAGGCTGATAACACCTTTCTATTCATGCTTACACTTAACTTTTAGGCTAGGATAATTTCCTAACCTCAGTGTCCTCACTATAAGATGGGAATTATTATAATCCCTACCTCATAAATTGTTGGGAGGATTAAAATACTTAGTAAAGTGCCTGACTAATAGAAAGGCATTCAATAAATGTTAGCTATTCATGGTGTCATCATCATTATATTTACCATTATTACTAATCTCCTGTATTGCAAGAATTACAGTTTATATTTTTGTAGACCATCACTGTAGCTAAAGGGTCTTTGGGCCATAGGTGATATTCCATAAAGGTTGGTTAAATTGATCTGTGGTTTTTGACTATGGAAACTCAGAACTCCCTCAAAATGTACAAAACAGATTTACCTGCTAAATAAATCTCTTCAAAGCTGACCCCAGGTTTGATTGAATTAATTCCAATGAATTTGTCACAATGATGGAGAAAGGAAACTTAGAGGGCCCCACAGTTGTTTGCTGGTAAAATGAGAAGTTTGGATTAGATCAATGTTTCCCAAAATATTTTCCTCAGAATGTTAGTGCCCCTCGAATCCTGCACAAAGCAAGAGTTTCATGACCAAGTAGCTTTTAAAACTCCTGTACACTCTACTCCCATTCTTCACAATGCACACTTTCATATTAAAAGTTCTGAGAGGTCCTCAACAGAAGACATCACTTAACTTTTTTTTTTTTTTTTTAAGACAGATTCTCACTCTGTCACCCAGGCTGGAGTACAGTGGCCACCACTCCTGGCCTAAAAATTTTTTAACCTGGTGCTTCCCAATCTAAACTCACAGGGACCAGTTTTCTTAATGAAAGAGAATCAGACTAGCTTGTAGCCATAGCTGGTGACACTCCCCTGCCCCATTCCTTGTATGTCCTCAGTGGACTAGGTCAGGAATAAATAAATTTTCCTGATTCTCAAGGGCTGGTCACTCCTTTGCACTGAGCTCAAAGCTTCTCTGTAGCATGGGTCACAATGAATGGTAGCCCTGATAGCCTAGAGTAGCCTTTCAGCCTTCTCTGAGCCTCTAAAGACTGAGGATCCTTGGCATGAAATGGAGCAACTGATATACCCTTGCTTCCCCTGGGGACTCTCTTGCTCTCAAAAAGGCATCAGCCATCATCTCCATCTAGAGAATATACTAGCTGACTCAGCTTGACCAGTCTGTACCAAAATGAGAATCTGGGTAAAATAAGCATTGAAACACTTCATTCCTTGTAGATTCACAAAACATATTAGCATATTAAAGACTATGAAGTTCTGCAGGAAAAAAAAAACCTATTTAACTTTAATCCAACATTGCCAAGTTTTATTTGACCATGGAAGATTTTTCCAAAACACTTACAAACAGATCAAGGACATTAATCTTTCATGAAACACTAGATCCCCAAGGTCCTCTCCAGCTACATCATTCTGTGATTTTCTTTTTTATTTATGATGCATTAAAAGATTAATCTCTATCAGACTTCCATTTAGAAATTCACCAGAATGTGCAAAGGCAGCAGGTAAAATTGCTGAAGGGTATTATAAAAATACCCTCCAGTGATTTTTGAAACTTAAACTGAAATATTTATATAACTATATATTTCAGTTTGTATATTATATATATATGTATATACACACATCTATATGTGTGTATATATATTGGTGTATGTATATCTATATCTATGTATATATGGCATTATATCCATTTTACAGATGCAGAAACTGAGCTTTAGAGGGGGTGAGCAATTGGTCCAAAGCCACACAGCACACAGGTAGTCATTGATAAAGGTAAAAACAAGAGTTGAAGCCTGAGGTGTAAGGACACAGAGACAAGTACACAAATGTTTACAAGTTACACATATGACACGTGCCTTTAACATGAATTTCTTGAACATTCCTTTAGAGGCCTTACAATGAAGACATCAGAGTGGCAGCAAGTTCTGTTGGAATCAGGGGAGCGTGTTCTTCTATAATCCCCTGGCTAACAGGAAAGCACACTGATTTGGCCCATGGTAGTTATACACTCCCATTGAGTCAGGGGCCACTTCTATGCACACAGGAGGTGCTAAAAATATGCTGTTGACTCATTGCCTCTAAGAGCAGAAGAAATGCCAAAAGTATAGGACAAGAGGCAGAAAAGCACACGGAAAAATGTCGTAGGGCAGTCCTCTGAGGAAGTGTTAGATCCCTTTGAAATCTGTCCAAACACTTTCTTGTGCTGGGGAAAGTCAATTACATATTTCAAGCAACCCCACATGTCATACGAGTATCTTGTACGTGTTTGTGTACTCGTGTCTGTGAACTTACATCTCAGACTTCAACTTCTCGCTCCCCACCCTTATCAATGACTGCCTGCATGGCCTTGGGCAAGTTGCTTTCCCTCTTCAAAGCTCAGTTTCTGCATCTATAAAATGGACATAATGCTACCTACCTCATGGGGTTAGTGATCACATTTAAGGAGCTAATATGTGGAAATTGCTTACACAGTACCTATCACATAATAAGGGTTTAATAAGTGTTTGATGTAATTGTTTTGATTATTACTACTATTACTAAAATAATAATTACTACAATAATAATGATTTTTATTCTCTATATTAGTATTATCTTTGAAAATGGGCATGGATTATGTCTATGTAACACTTTTGGCACAATATCTAGCATTATATCACACACAAATTAGAGAATTCATGTTATTAAGGATGAAAAAATATTTTTACTGACCCTTCAATTCTTCGTAAGTAACTGCAAAAGAAGCCATTATCCCAACACATGAAATAAAAAAGAAAATTCAGTTCCTCTGGAGTTTTTTTTTTTTTTTTTTTTTTTTTTTTTTTTTTTTTTTGGGACGGAGTCTCGCTCTGTCGCCCAGGCTGGAGTGCAGTGGCGCGATCTCGGCTCACTGCAAGCTCCGCCTCCCGGGTCCACGCCATTCTCCTGCCTCAGCCTCCCGAGTAGCTGGGACTACAGGCGCCCGCTACCACGCCCGGCTAATTTTTTGTATTTTTAGTAGAGACGGGGTTTCACCGTGTTAGCCAGGATGGTCTCGATCTCCTGACCTCGTGATCCACGCGCCTCGGCCTCCCAAAGTGCTGGGATTACAGGCGTGAGCCACCGCGCCCGGCCTGGAGTTTGTTTTTGGAGGTAGCCACAGGATACCTAAATTTTTTTTCTTTTCAGAGAGACTGAGGGGCTCACTAGGTTGACCAGGCTGGTCTTGAACTCCTGGTCTCAAGCCATCCTCCCACCTCAGCCTCCCAAAGTGCTGGGATTACATGCATGAGCCACCACATCCAGCCTACCTAAAATATTGAATGCTGTTAATAAATCTCCTGAGGCCAGCATAAGAAGGTGATGGGCAAAACTAATGCAGGTATGTTTTTCTGGCTTTTTCATGTATTGGGCCAAACTTTGAAAAGCACTTACTATTAATGGCTAACTTGCAAAATTTGTGATTTATTAAAAGCAGATTTTAATTGTTTTACCTAAAAATAATAGGCCTCTGATCTGCCAAAGATGAAGATTTAATTTCTAGGTGTTCCCCACAATACCTAGAAACATCAGTGGAATCGATTATTAAACACTTTAGAACTATTCTCATCAAAGTTCTTTAATATATAATACAGCAAAAGAAAAGTTTCTTTTCTAAAGGCTTCTCTATACTTTTTTTAATAGTTGAATTTCATTTCTGAAGGCTCCTAAAAAGAATAGAATTTAGATCTTTATTAAAGAGGAAATATATTTTCCATGTTTAATTTAAATTACATTCCATCAGTCATTTGCAATCTTAGCCTACACAGAATTTTTTTTTTGGTAGTTTTTATGTTTGGCTTTAGGAGGGGATTCCCAATAATCTCTATATAAATATTTCTAATCTCTATATAAATATTTTAACATTTCAATGTAAATTAGTTTTTTAAAACTATTTTATCCATAAAAATAATGAATTTGCATGGCTGAGGGTGAAATAATATGTTACCAGGACCCCTCAGTTTTGGGGGTTGTGAGTAGATCCCATCTTCATGTTCCTCCAGCCCAGCCCAAGCCTGGCTCAGGTCCTCCTCCCCCATTTGCCAGGAACCACCATCCCCAGGGATTCTATGTGCCCTGCCTGACCAGTGTTCTCCATCAGAGTTTACCAATCTTTTGTTCATTCCCTCAGAGCACAGCTAAGCAAGAGTACACTAATTTGAAAATTAACTCAAGCAAATAGAGGAACAATATCCCCAACACACTGCATTTTAACATAGGGTTTCCTGGACACACTGTTTCAACCCAAGAGTTGGGCTAATAGTAGGAGTTCCATCTGCTAAAATACGGCTGTCAGCTTCAGAGGGAAATTCATGAACGTCTTCGTAGTTTGTTTTTACGTTTCACTTGGCACTGTTTCTAAAATTTCCTCTGAAGCCAAAAAATAAGTTATTTCCCAGCACACTGGGCACTTTTCATTTATCATTGGATTGATTTTTGTAACTTGCAGTAGGAGCTGAAATCGACCAGGGGGTTCTTACCCAACAGACAGCAGCAAAACTCTTTGTGTATCTGCGTTCCTTTCAACAAGCGTGACTTCCTCAATGGCATCATTCGTGAGCGTAACACAGAGCTCAGCAATAACGTTTCTTCACTAACCCTACCAGGTATCCAACATAGGATGTTACTTCCTTTCACTGTTTTCCGACTCCTGGCAGATATTAATCATTGGTATTTGGGAAAAAGGAAATAGAATTTCTGAGAATGCTAGGGAATTCCCAAATTCATATGATTTTCATAACACTTCACTTACAAGTTTTTGAAAAATAATAAATGACTATAATAACAAGCAAATAGTCGTTTTTTTCTGTAACAGGATTATATGAAAAGTTTTAGTAGTCTTCTGTTTTAAAGAGATATGATAACAAATGATGATTTATTATTATTATGAGCCAACATATTGTAACAAGATTATAAAACCCAATAACATTAATAGAGAAAACACTAAAAAGAAATGAATATTATCACAAAATAAATGCTAAAGAAAAGTCCTTTAAAGATTGAAAGGTAACACCACAAATACTTAATGCTTTAATCGTTGTTTACATGACATTGTTAAACAAGGCATCAATCATCCCCTCCAATACCATTTAAATAACATAACATTCTGATCTCCTGGAAAGATGAATAGCACTAGAAAGAAGCAACTGTCAAAATTGCCGATTTAAGGGCATATTTTGTTTCTAAAACTGGGCATTTCTTAGAAAACCTCTCATAGGATTTGTAAAACATATACTATGCCTAGGAACACATTAATATTTATTTGCAGAAATGGTTCACTGTTAGCAGTGGACAAGGCCATGAACACACACTTGTAACACAGCAACAGATACAAGAAAGTCTGACTGAGGCTCCTTTACTGCTCCTGTCCTGTTCACCTTAACTTTCATCTCCACATGTCAGTGCTTCCTCATCTTGCTTGACTTGAAGTCAGTGCATTTCTTCAAGCCAGTAAGTTCTCTATACTGACTATTAAGCTGTAATTTTCACAGGAAAATTAGAATGTTCCTTCCCATTTTCCTAATTTCTCAACTGATTTTTCTCAGAATTCAGAATCCATAAATATTGAAATGCCAGGAGAGAATTTCCAAATGGAAATGCTGTTCCCTTCATCCATTTTCAGAAGAAACCGTAGGATAGTGTTATCCTTCTCTTCTCCAATTTTTTTTTTCCTGCAAACTTATGGTTATCACCTCTTTAAGTGAGTAGCTCATAATTTTGCCTCCCCTGCAAATGGTCCCAAAACAGTGAAGTGGGTCCTCTTTAGCTGTGTCTTTAGTACATAATCCTGCATTTCTGACCATATGCAGGGAGTGTGACCCAGGGAAGGATCCCTGACTCAATGGGATTTCTCTTGCTGTCTCTAGAATTTGAACACCGGAACCCAGACGTACAGAGGCTGGGAGCCATCGTGGTGTGCTATATTGATGACGGCAGCAGTGGGTGGTGTGGGGGCAGTTAATTGACAGCTACCTGTTGCTGACATCCCAGGAACTGCCTGAACCTCCTCTTTCCCAGTCATAAGATATCTAAGATTCTGCAGTATTCTTCATTAAATCCTAGCATGGTTTAAGCTAGCCAGAATTAGGTTCTGTTGCTTTCAATCAACAGAACCTTAGCTAATACATTGTTATTTCCTGGTCTTTGTTCCTTTAATTTTCCAGGAAAAGAAGGGAAAATGGCTTACTGGTTTTAAGAAGAGACAAGGGACAACATACCATTTATGCAAAATTTAGAAGCACTCAAAGGAAACTCTGGAAAGTTCCTGAGATATATATATGTAGGATCAGCATAAAACTTGAACAGTGTATCTAGATCATGGTTGCCATGGTTGCCTTGACACAATGAACATCTGTATCAAGATCATATTTTCTTGGTGGGACAGAGAGAAGCACAAGGCGGGACTCACATTTACAGTAATCCTTGTTTTCCAGGAACCATACAACCCAGTTTGTCCAGAGCTGTTCATCTTAAGTTTGTTATCCCACCATAATTATAAATAGAACCTCCTTTTTCTCTCAAGAATATCCCACTTTGGATGATAATTTCTGTGACTACCCATTAAGAATATTTAATAACTATAGAAACTGCTTCTCTATATTTTTTGTATGTTTGAAACATTTTATAACAGAAATATCTTTAAAGTTATCACCTACACAGAATATAGCTGCCAAATGCTCCTACTCTGCTATTCTAACCATGAATCCCTCTGGGGCCCCTTCCTCCTACGGCGCTTGTAAGGATGAAATGAAATAAGCTCTATGAAGTGCCCAACAGTGACCAACACTGAATAAAATACAGCCACCATAGGAGGCCTTCCCTTATGTTCACCAAACTCCTGATAAGTTATTCGGTGATGTTTTAATCTTAATATTTTATGTAGATTATACATTCATCTGATTCAAAATGCAAAAGGTACAAAAGCGTATACAGTTAAAAGTTTCCCAACCCACTACCATTTATCTCCCTGGAGGCAACTGTTTCCAGATTTTTGAATATCCTTAAAGAATATCATATGTATGGAAAAGAAAGATTATATATTTATATGCATCTGTGTATGCATTTTCCTATGAGAGGCTCACAAAGTCTCCTTGAAGAGATATCATTATTACAAATACCCCTCAATTTACAATGGGGTTATATTCCAATAAACTTATGAAAATATTGTAAGCTGAAAATGCATTTAATACACTTAACCTACTAAACATCATAGCTTAGCTCGGCCTACCTTAAACACTCACATTAACCTACAGTTAGGCAAAATCATCTAACAGAAAGCCCATTTTATAATAAAGTGGGCTTTGAATATCTCATGGAATATAATGAATACTGTACTGAAAGTGGAAAACAGAATGGTTGTATGAGTACTCAAAGTACAGCTTCTGCTGAATGTGTATTGCTTTCAAACTATCTTAAAGTTGAAAACCCATAAGTCAAAATATTCTAAGTCAGGGATTGTTTGTACTTCTACTTTACATGATGAAATTGAGCCTTGAAAAGATTAAGTGACTCGCCCAAGGTCACACTGGCAGTTAAATAGTGAAACTTGGATCCAAATTGTTCAGTCACTACATGTATTGTCTTGAAATTTGAAAAAGAGGAAGAGGAATTACACTACTAAATTGAAGGACTATTTTAGGCATAGAAGAAGCAGATGCCTTCATGTCCAAGTGATTGTGAAAAGCCCACTTGCCCCAAAATATGTCTCCTGGTCATATGAAATTCCACCATTTCAGATTTTTACCTGGGGATTTAGAGTAATCTGCTGTTTTCCTAGAGCTCCCCTAAAATAGAAATAGAAAATTTTGGAAGGCTAAATATATGCTAACATTGGAAAACTCATTTTCTCCCCTTCGTAAGGCAAGGTACTGAAGGAGGGGGCCCTACGGGCCGTGCAGGGACATCCTGGAGGCATGGGGAGAAGAAACTGAAAGGCAAGTTTGTATGGAACAAAGAATACCGATCTCAGGATTCTCCCTTGAACCTGCCCTAACTTTGTTCAAATAGACTTAGCCACTGACCTGCTGTCAAAAGACCACAGCCAATCTGACTTGTTTTCAATATAATGATGAATATTGATTTGGTCCCTTCATCCAACATTCTCAGCTGGATCTTTTTTGACCAAGGATATACATTACTAGGTGAGTACAGGCAGTTAATTCTTCCACACGGGACTTCGGAGTTTCTGAGTTAACCAGAATCACCCACCTTAACATCTGCCAGTTTATACCCCAAGTCCTGACCAGTGCCCCCTACCTGCTATGCCTCATGTTTTCAATAGAGCATAAAATCAGAAATGAAAGATGAAACATCATAGCCAATATCACAGAAATACAAAGGATCCTAAGAAACTGCTAGGTATAATTACACACTAACTAATTGGATCATCTAGAAGAAATGGATAAATTCCCAGACACATAAAACCTACCAAGATTGACTCATGAAGAAATTTAAAAATCTGAACAGACTAATAGCAAGCAAGGAGGGTGAATCAGTAAGAAAATGTCTCCTATCAATGAAAAACCCAAAACCAGATGGCTTCCCAGATTAATTCTACCAAATATTTTAAGAAGAACTAATACCAGTCCTTCTCAAACTCTTCCAAAAAGCTGAAGTGGAGGGAATACTTCCAAACTCATCTGACAGGGCCAGCATTACCCTGATTCCAAAGCCAGACAAGAACACTACAAGAAAGGAAAATGACAGGCCAATATCCTTGATCTACATAGATGCAAAAATCCTCAACAAAATCCTAGCAAACCAAATTCAATAGCACATTGAAAGAATCATTCACCATGATCATGTCATGGTTCAACATAAGCAAATCAATACATATAATATACCATATTAGAAAAATAAAGGATAGAAACTATATGGCCATCACAATAGATATAGAAAAAGTTTTTGACAAAATTCGAAACCCTTTCATGGTGAAAAAAAAAACACCCAACAGATCACGTATTGAGGGACTGTATCCCAACAAAATAAAGGCCATATATGACAAACCCATAGCTAACACCATGATCAATGGTGAAAAGTTGAAACTTTTCCTCTACCATCAGGAACAAGACAAGGATGCCCACAGACACCACTTCTCAGGGTAATCAGGCAAAAGAAAGAAATAAAAGGCATCCTAATAGGAAAGGAAGAAGTGAAACTGTCTCTACTGACGGCATGATCTTGTTATATATAGAAAACCCTACAAACTTCACTAAAAAAAGGTTAGAACTCAACACAAAGAAGGGAACAATAGACACTGGGGGACTCCAAAGGTGGGAGGGAAGGATGGTGGGAGCAAGGGTTGGAAAACTACCTATCGATTACTATGCTCACTGCTTGGGTGGTGGGATCATTAGAAGCCCAAACCTCAGCACCATGCAATATACCTGTTTAAGAAACCTGTACATCTACCCTCCTGACTCTAAAATGAAACATACAATATTTAAAAAACAAAAACAAATAAATAAAATTTGAAAACTGTTAGAACTGAACTGATAGGTGAAATCAGTAAAGTTGTAGGATACAAAATCAACAGATAGAGCCTTGAACACAGCAACATCCAGCTGTCTGACACGAAAGTCTCAGGGGCAATAAAACCTCTATATGAACTCAGAAACAATGAGCTAAGTTGTGTTTATGTCTGAAAGGATGTTAAGAACTTCATTCATGTTACATCAGAGCCAACAGAAAGAACCAACAGGAAACCTGTACCCAACAAACAGAAATGACAAGATGAAGGGAAAGCAGAGGTAAGGGCTTACCTTAGAAAGGGCAAGTGATTAGCTCAATATGCAATACAATGTTTGCTCCTGAGCCAAAAATTTGTACAATAATTTGGACATTACTTGCACAACCAGAAAAATCAGCCACTCATTAGGAAAATGTGTTTCTGCAGAAGTCTTAGGACTCAGCTATCTATAATAACATGAAAAGACAATATTTTCATCGAAAATGAGTATTTTTGTTTGTCTTGGCTTGTTATTCTAACGTCAACAGCCTCTAAATAAACTGTTGAAGTACATGATATAACCACCTCTTTCTCCATCTTTCCCATTGCTCCCATAGGGTTTCAGTTGTGCAATTTCACCATTAGCAAAGCTTTTTGCTGAAATCTGGCTTTTCAAAGGGAGAGTATCCAGAAACAGAAGATGCTGATCTGGGAGGCTCTTCCTAATAGAACTGCTGCTTCAGTTTAACTTGAAAAAGCCCACACCCAGTTCCTAATGACAAACATCTGAACACCGGGTCTTCCCCTGAGCAAGACCATGCTATGCCTCCTGCTCGCTCTGTTCTATAAGCAACCCACAGATTGCTCCCTGTGAAGAGGAGCCTGCAAGGGGAGCAGCATTCCACCAGACCCTGATTTAGCAAGATATTTCCATATCATTCCCCCAACCAGCTGGAAGTCCTCCACTGCTCTTGTGTAAAAATCTAACTCATCTCACTGAATTTCCTGATTTAAAAGTCTAATTCATTTCACCAAAAGTGTGACAGAAGGAAACCAAGTACACCATCTCTCTCTTACCAAACCAAAGCTATTGCATGTGCATTCTGGGGGGAAAACATGGTCCAAATATGTTATGGAGGGGGTGCCAGCCCAGTGTCATCCTCTTACTATTGCCATAGGATCTTGGCTGATGGCATCAGAGGAAAAACAAGTTTATCGATTACTTTCAACCATTAAGCTCACTCCTCCATGAAAAATATGTCACAAGTCCAATGTCTCTTATTAAAATAAGCACTGCAAAATATAAAGGAGTCACAGTTTTAAAATGGGACACACGTTCTCTAAGCGGTGAACCACGTTAGAGGTGCACTGTTTACAATGTATAAAGTCCGCTGGAGCCAGGGTTAGGAAGCGCATCTGTTCTTTGATGTTCTGGGATGAAGGAGAAAGGAAAATGTGCTGCCAGAAGTGAGTGGGAAGGAGCCCATGAGATAAAGGAAGTAAATCCATTTGCTGATTGCAATAATAATGGTAATACACGAAGCTATACATACATACATACATACATACATACATACATACATACATGCAAACTTTCACATTTTTTTAAAAAAAGAACTTAAGGCTTCCACTCATGTAATCAGCCCTTATGAACTCTCCTGATTAGCTGCAAGGAAAATCTTCCTTTCTCCTCTTTCTTGCACCATCCTGGGCTCCCTTTTGACTTTTTTTTTTTTAACTTATAAACGAACAGCTCATATTCTGAAGTTTGTAGTCCCCTCCCGCCCCCTCTCTCTCTATACGGCTCATTTACATTGGCAGCTGTCGTGCTGCTGGGCATCCTCAAACCCACAAGTTTCCCTTTAATGTTTGAGCAGACAAACATGATCATGCACTAGGCATCACTGTGCCACTCAAAATGCTTTTTTGTTTTTTTTATTGCATCTGAGAGGAATCTCAAGGTTGCAAACCTGGAGTCAGAATTGTCTCCATGTGTCTCAGTGGGAAGAGTATCGTGTGAAGGAACAAGTTGATTCTACTAATCAAAAGGAATTTTTTTTTTATATCATGTCATCCTCCGAATGAATTTATATTACCGAGTGGAGGGTCACATGAAGAAAATGGTCAAACAGCACCACCTAGAGCAAGAGCTGAGAAGTGCAGCGGAGCCGGGCTGTGTCAGGAAAGAAAAGCAAGCTGGGGCCTGGCTCAGCGCTCTCCCCTCTGCTCCTGTCTGCATGGAAAGATTAGGATGACAGTGGCAGGAAGCCTGTGCACCTAGTATGCATCACTTGAAGGGAACACACAGATTCCAGTAAACAATTGGAAGGAAATGTTAATACCAGGCTCTGCTAAACAATATCAAATGAGTCCTAGATGAGGCAAGCGACTTTCATCAAAGTTTCCTGATACCTGAAAAGACAGCCCAGGGGATCCTGCGCTACATGTGGTGTATGTAAATTAAGCGGGTTTTTTCCCCTTTGTAATCAAGGCTCATACACAAACAAAATCACACTTTAGAAATGGCCTATTTCAACTTGTAACTAGCTTGCTTTCAGGGGCTCCAGGTCAAAATGAAATAGAGCACAAAGACGCTTTCTCCTTAGGGATCATACACAAATTCACTCTGTCCGTTTCTTTCCCACATGGAGCAACAAAGCCGTCAGACCTCTCCACCCACCCATCGGGTCCTTCCTGATTAAAGTGAGATAAATCACAGCCCTCTCTCTCCAGATGGCAGGCGACAAGAGGGGGATGCTTGCCTCAAGAAGTCCTCCCCATCCCTCTGCATTCATGCAAGCACGAGCGGAGAGATGCAAGAAATTACGGATGCATTTTAATTCCCCAGACCCTGCAATTAAAAATGGAAATTTTTCGGCCACGCCTGTTGGCTCACGCCTGTAATCCCAGCACTTTCAGAGGCCGAGGTCGGCAGATCACCTGGGGTCAGGAGTTCGAGACCAGCCTGGCCAACATGGTGAAACCCTGTCTCTACTAAAAATACAAAAATTAGCTAGGAATGGTGGTGGGCGCCTGTAGTCCCAGCTACTCGGGAGGATGAGGCAGGAGAATCACTTGAACCCGGGAGGCAAAGTTTGCAGTGAGCCAAGATTGCACCACTGCACTCCACTCTGGGTGACAAAGGAAGACTTCATCTCAAAAAATGTTTTTAAAAAATGGAAGTGTTGTTCTTTCATTTGTAAATGTGTTTTGCTAAAAGAGGGGCAGTTTAAGCAACCCTTTCTATTGTCTACATTGTTAAAATTCATCCAACATGGACTCTTGACTCCGTTTTGCCTGGGCAGACCCAATTCAAGCATTTACAACAGCTATAACCTCCTCAAATCAAAAAGAGGAATCAGCATTATTGCTAAGTTCAAATAAGGTCTTGTTTTATTTCATTTTTATTTTTGAATGCAGCCATTCCTCCATGTGCTGTCATCAGGTAAGATTGTCAGTCCTGATTAGGTAAAGGTATTATTACAAAATGCAATTCTTAAAAATTCAGTGTCTAACTACACTTTTAATAAGCCTTTCCCCCTCCCCTATGTATTCTCCCTTAGACACCCCTTCTCAAATTTAAAATCACAGAAACTAAAATATGATGCCTAAAGAGAGCCTAGCGACTGCCCAGTCCTCTAATTTGATGAGTGGGAGTACTGAAGCCCAGAGGAGGTCAAGTAATTTGTTCCCAATGTCTTAGATAAGAAGAAAATGACCAGCTGGGAAATCCCACTCATGTCAAGGCAGAGACACAGGGCCACAGACTGTGGTTGAATTGTGCCACACTCCTACATCCTTCTTTAGGAATCACAGAACATTCCTGTGTTGAGTCAGTCACTGACTTCCTTTTCAGGCTGATTGAGTTCTGTCCTTACAGGCTGCGACAAGAAGTTTTGGTATTATGCTAC
Organism: Pan troglodytes; assembly: GCF_028858775.2. NCBI lineage: Eukaryota > Metazoa > Chordata > Mammalia > Primates > Hominidae > Pan > Pan troglodytes. Next base: position 2,005,636 of record NC_072411.2, read on the forward strand.
ACCAAGACCATTTATCTAGTTCAAGAAATGCACAGTCCTTAGAGCCCAGCAACTTTCCCCATGTCCAGTAAATGTAGCTTCTCCATTAGAAGCTGTCAGAATGGAGCCTTCTGGCTCATCTTGATTTTGATTTGTGCAAGAATGAATGGTTGTGCTAAGACAGCTTTCCTAGCTGATAGAGAGCGAAACTTTTTTTCTCATAATCTATAAAAAAATTAAATTAGAACTTTTATCTCATAATCTGTGAAAAAATATTAAATTAAATCTGGCTCGTCTTGATTTTGATTTGTGCAAGAATGAATGGTTGTGCTAAGACAGCTTTCCTAGCTGATAGTGAGCAAAACTTTTTTCTCATAATCTATAAAAAATATTAAATTAGAAGCATAGAGTTTATTTCATGACTTTTATCTTCCTGCAATTTTCTTGTGGGCATAAATGATTTGTTTTTATCCTGCCTGCCCCCCAATCCCTTTTCCAAGAGACTAAAAGAGTATCTAGTGCAAAGTGGAGACTCAAATATTTTTTAATAAACAGTGATCCCAGCCACCCAGTGCATGTTGCCAAATGCCAACCCCATAAATAATCAAACACATCATCTCATTCAGCCAATCAAAATCAAGTGCTACCTATTTTTTTAAGTTTTCATAGCCCTTGGGCATCTGCTTTCTCAGCATTTCCCAAACTTGAGTCATTCTCATCCTGCCTTCCTAATTTTGCTCTGTCAATTACCTCTACTATTATTTATTTCATATATTTTTAAATAGACCCACTTTTGAAACTTAAATACACGCCTTTTAAAAGGAAGCTTTCTTACTACTATACATCAAAAGCCATTATTACTTGTTCTAAGTACTCATAACAAGATGGTCACAACTATTAAAATTTACTAATGTGCATCCACATACTCTCTAAATTCATGGAGCATCTGCACACACTTTAAGAAACAATTCTGCATTACTCACTCAATTTTCTTGACATCCTTCTGAGGCAGGACAAACCTTGGGCCCAAAGAATTGAGGTAGGAGTCCAAGCAAGTTGCCAGCCACATAAAGGCAAACCTTGGCTCGGAAGTCAGGACTACCAGCCCCTAGGTTATGGTTCATGCTCTTTCCTCTGCTCTCCAGAACCTCCTATCTCCAAGTGTAGTTAGCAGCCCAGATGCAGCAGCATCCTCTAGAGACTTGTTAAAAATGCAGAAGCTCAGGCTCCACCCCAGGCCTATGCAGACTGAATCTGCATTTTAACAAGGTCCAGGTAATTCACGTGCACATTAAGTTTGAAAAGGCCTGGTCTAGATCAGCGGTTCTCTAACTTAGCAGCACATTAGAACCATCTGTAGAGACTTTAAAAATACCAGTGCCTGGGCTTCACCTCCCAGAGAATCTGACTTAAGTGTCTGGGGTTTGCCCTGAGTCTAGGTATTTTTAAAAACTCCTCAGCTTATACAAAGCTGGCAGGGCCAGGCACAGTGGCTCATGCCTATAATCCCAGCAGTTCGTGAGGCCAAAGTGGGCAGATTGCTTGAGTCCAGGAGTTTGAGATTAGCCTGGGCTAAAACCCCATCCCTACAAAAAAAAAAAAATACAAAAATAGTTGGGCATGGTGGTGGCACATACCTGTAGTCCCGGCTACTCAGGAGGCTGAGTCCTCACTTCAACCCAGGAGGTCACGGTCTGGTCAACAGAGCAAGACCCTGTATCAAAACAAACAAACAAGCAAACAAAAAATGCTAGCAGCTTACCAGCTAGGGAGGCCTGTAGAGGCAAGTTTTCCAAATGGGGCTACATTAGTTGTTCCAGAACTTTAGCTGCATCAAAACCACCTGGATGGCTTGTTCAGCTACAGAGGGTCTGGCCATGCCCCTAGAGTTTCCAGCTGAGGGTCTGGAATGAGGCCCGATGATTTGCATTTCTAACAATCTCCAGGTGATGCTGATGCTGTGGGTCCAGGGACCACATTTTGAGAATCTATGCTAAATGAATCGGAGAAGACCAAAGCTCAAACTTATTCCAAGAACTTTTCAAGGCCCACCTGCAAGTTGTAGTGGAAGTAAGCATCTAAGGGTGCAAAAAAGTTTCACTGTAGACTAAGGCCTTTTACCTGAGCTCTCAAATGTTCACATTTCTCTTATCAACCTAAATAACAAACAGAGAGAGGCTCTCCACAAGAAAAAGATATTCGTTTGGAAACAGAGCCTTGCAATAGAAACAGGCAAGCCAGAGTAAACTATATGCATATTCACGGAGGTAAAGGAAGACAAAAGAAAAAATGAGGAAGATTATATGATCATTTGGAAATGATTATCCTTGGCTACAAAGATCAATAACAAAGGTGATGCCAGGCACAGGTTGGACAGGCAGTTGTTGGGCAAATATCCTTCAGAAGCATTGTTGTGTGCAAAGTTGCAATGGGCTTTGTGCAAGATTGTGTTTTTTGCAGTCTTCTGTGATAAGTTTTTGTTATCAGGCATACAAGCCCAAGAATCCTTTATTGCATGGCCTTCCCTGGCTCTATTTGTCAGGGTTTTGGTTAGGGGAGGGGTATTTTTAACACTCTCAATGTAAAAAATGCCATAAGGTAGGTACCCCAATTGCTTGTTTCGTCTTCATAAAATAACTTTTCCACCCGAACAAAGTCTACACATAAATTGTAAAAATACCCTGGCAAGCAGTCCCTGGAAAAGTCTGGAGTCATTCTCGGGGTTCCCACCCAGGTGGGCAAGCGTAGCCACCACAGATAAACACAAAGTAGGGGTCCCCGCTGGGGTTCAGCGGCAGGCAGTGGCCCTGGTTCTGATATTTGGCTGAAAACGCAGCTCCTCTTTGTCACCCTCAGGACATTTCAGCTATTTCCTAGATAATAATCTCACTTCACCCTGCACAAAACAGGCACATGATCATGTCACTCTGACCTGGTTTGAGTCCAAGGAGAATTTTGTTTTTAAAATAATTTAGGTTAGTAGTTAAAATATGAACTTTGGGCCAGGAGTGGTGGCCCATGCCTATAATCCCAGCACTTCATGAGGCCAAAGTGGGCAGATTGCTTGAGTCCAGGAGTTTGAGACTAGCCTGGGCTAAAACCCCATCCCTACAAAAAAAAAATACAAAAAGTAGTTGGGCATGGTGGAGGCACATACCTGTAGTCCCGGCTACTCAGGAGGCTGAGTTCTTGCTTGAACCCAGGAGGTCACGGTCTGGTCAACAGAGCAAGACCCTGTATCAAAACAAAGAAACAAACAAACAAAAAATGCTAGCAGCTTACCAGCTAGGGAGGCCTGTAGAGGCAAGTTTTCCAAATGGGGCTACATTAGTTGTTCCAAAACTTTAGCTGCATCAAAACCACCTGGATGGCTTGTTCAGCTACAGAGGGTCTGGCCATGCCCCTAGAGTTTCCAGCTGAGGGTCTGGAATGAGGCCCGATGATTTGCATTTCTAACAATCTCCAGGTGATGCTGATGCTGTGGGTCCAGGGACCACATTTTGAGAATCTATGCTAAATGAATCGGAGAAGACCAAAGCTCAAACTTATTCCAAGAACTTTTCAAGGCCCACCTGCAAGTTGTAGTGGAAGTAAGCATCTAAGGGTGCAAAAAAGTTTCACTGTAGACTAAGGCCTTTTACCTGAGCTCTCAAATGTTCACATTTCTCTTATCAACCTAAATAACAAACAGAGAGAGGCTCTCCACAAGAAAAAGATATTCGTTTGGAAACAGAGCCTTGCAATAGAAACAGGCAAGCCAGAGTAAACTATATGCATATTCACGGAGGTAAAGGAAGACAAAAGAAAAAATGAGGAAGATTATATGATCATTTGGAAATGACTATCCTTGGCTACAAAGATCAATAACAAAGGTGATGCCAGGCACAGGTTGGAAAGGCAGTTGTTGGGCAAATATCCTTCAAAAGCATTGTTGTGTGCAAAGTTGCAATGGGCTTTGTGCAAGACTGTGTTTTTTGCAGTCTTCTGTGATAAGCTTTTGTTATCAGGCATACAAGCCCAAGAATCCTTTATTGCATGGCCTTTCCTGGCTCTATAAGTCAGGGTTTTGGTTAGGGTAGGGATATTTTTAACACTCTCAATGTAAAAAATGACATAAGGTAGGTACCACAATGACTTGTTTGGTCTTCATAAAATAACTTTTCATAAAATCTCTGTAAACGTGGAAATATCTACACCGCTATCTCTGTAAATGTGTAAACATTTACAACGCTATCTGTATAAACATGGAACTATTTACACCGCCGTCTCTATAAACATGGAAATATCTACACAGCTATCTCTATAAACATGGAAATATCTACACCGCTATCTGTATAAACATGGAAATATCTACACCGCTATCTGTATAAACATGGAAATATTTACACTGCTGTCTCTATAAACATGGAAATATCTACAATGCTATCTCTATAAACACGCAAATAACTACATCACTGTCTCTATAAACATGGAAATATCTACACCGCTATCTCTATGAACATGGAAATATCTACACCGCTGTCTCTAGAAACATGGAAATATCTTCACCGCTATCTCTATAAACGTGGAAATATATACACCGCTATCTCCAAAAACATGGAAATATCTACACCGCTATCTCTATAAACGTGGGAACATCTACACCGCTAACTCTATAAACCTGGAAATATCGACACCGCTATAAGTATAAATGTGGAAATATCTACACCGCTATCTGTATAAACATGGAAATATCTACACTGCTATCTCTATAAACATGGAAATACTTACACTGCTATCTGTATAAACATGGAAATATTTACAAAGCTATCTCTATAAACATGGAAATATCTACACCACTATCTCTGTAAACATGGAAATATCTACACCACTATCTGTAAAACATGGAAATATCTACACCGCTGTCTGTATGAACATGGAAATATATACACGGTATCTGTTTAAACATGGAAATAACTACAACACTGACTGAATAAACATGGAAATATCTACACCGCTATCTGTATAAACATGGAAATATCTACACCGCTGTGTCTATAAACATGGAAATATCTACACCGCTATCTGTAGAAACATGGAAATATCTACACCACTGTCTCTATAAACCTGGAAATATCTACACCGTTATCTGTATTAACGTGGAAATACCTACACCGCTATCTGAATAGACGTGGAAATATCTACATCGCTATCTCTACAAACGTGGAAATATCTACACCGCTATCTGTATAAACATGGAAATATCTACACTGGTATGTGTATAAACGTGGAAATATCTGCACCGTTATGTGTAGAAACTTGGAAATTTCTACACCGCAATCTGTATAAAAGTGGAAATATCTTCAATGCTATCTGTATAAACGTGGAAATATCTACACCGCTATCTCTATAAACGGGGAAATATCTACACCGCTATCTGTATAAACGTGGGAATATGTACACCGCTATCCCTATAAACGTGTAAACATTTACACGGGTATCTGTATAAACGTGGAAATATTTACACCGCTATCTCTAAAAACATGGAAATATCTACACCGTTATGTCTATAAACATGAAAATATTTAAACCACTATCTGTATAATCATGGAAATATTTACATCGCTATCTGTAAAAACTTGGAAATATTTACACCGTTATGTGTATAAAAATGGAAATATCTACACCGCTATCTCCATAAACATGAAAATAACTACACTGTTGTTTGTATGAACATGAAAATATCTACACCGCTATCTCTATAAACATAGAAATATCTACATTGCTGTCTGTATAAACATGGAAATATCTACACAGCTATCTGTATAAACATGGAAATATCTACACCGCTATCTGTATAAACATGGAAATATCTACACGGAAAGCTGTACAAACATGGAAATATCTAGACAGTCATCTCTATAAACATGGAAATATCTATACCGCTATCTGTATAAACATGGAAATACCCACACCGCTATCTGTATAAACATGGATATACCCACACCGCTATCTGTATAAAGATGGAAATATCTGCACCGCTATCTTTATAAACGTGGAAATATCTGCAACTCTATCTGTGTAAACATAGAAATATCTACACGGCTATTTGTGTAAACATGGAAATATCTGCACCGCTATCTGCATAAAGATGGAAATATCTACACCACTATCTGTAAAACGTGGAAATATCTACACCGCTCTCTGTATAAACCTGGAAATATCTACACCGATATCTGTATAAACATGGAAATATATACATGGCTGTCTGTATAAACAAGGACATATCTACACCGCCATCTGTAGAAACATGGAAATATCTACACCGCAATCTGTATAAACATGGAAATACCTACACCGCCATCTGTATAAATATGGAAATATCTACACCGCTATCTCTATAAACATGGAAATACCTACACCGCTTTCTCTATAAACATGGAAATATCTACACTGCAATCTCTATATTCATGGAAATATCTACACCGCCATCTCTATAAACATAAAAATATCTAAACCGCCATCTTCAGAAACATGGATTCATCTACACCGCCATCTGTATAAACTTGGAAATATCTACACCACTATCTGTATAAACATGGAAATACCTTCAATTCTATCTGTATAAACATGGAAATATCTACACCGCCATCTGTATAAAGATGGAAATATCTACATCGCAATCTGTATAAATATGGAAATAACTACACCGATATCTCTATAGACATAGAAATATCTACAACGCTATCTGTATATATATGGAAATAACTCCACTCCCATCTGTATAAAGATGGAAATATCTACACCGCAAGCTGTATAAACATGGAAATATCTACACCGCTATCTGTATAAACATGGAAGTAGCAACACCGCTATCTGTATAAACATGGAAATATCTACACCGCTATCTCTATAAATATGAAAATATTTACGCCACCATCTCTAAAAACAAGGAAATATTTACACGCTATCTCTATAAACATAGAAATAACTACACCGCCATCTCTATAAACATGGAAATATCTACTCCGCCATCTGCATAAACGTGGAAATATCTACACAGACATCTGTATAAACTTGGAAATACCTACAATGACATCTGTAGAAAGATGGAAATATCTACAAAGCGATCTGTTTAAACATGGGAATTTCTACACCGCTACCTGTAAAAACATGGAAATATCTACACCGCTATCTGTATCAACATGGAAATAACTACACCGCAATCTGTATAAATATGGAAATATCTACACAGCAATCTGTGTAAAGTTGGAAATATCTACACCGCAGTATCTATAAACATGGAAATATCTACACCGCTATGTGTATAAACATGGAAATAACTACACCGCTATCTGTATAAACATGGAAATTTTTACACCGCTATCTGTATACACATGGAAATATCTCCACCGCTACCTTTTAAACACGGAAATACCTACACCGGTATCTTAAAAAACATGGAAATACCTACACCGCTATCTCTATAAACAATGAAATATCTACAACGCTATCTGTGTAAACAGGGAAATATCTACACAGCTATCTGTGTAAACTTGGAAATATCTACACCGCAATCTGTGTAAGCATGGAAATATCTACAACACTATCTGTGTAAACATGGAAATATTTACAACGCTATCTGTGTAAACAGGGAAATATCTACACAGCTATCTGTAAAATGTGGAAATATCTACACCACTATCTGTATAACCCTGAAAATAACTATACCGCTATCTGTATCAACATGTAAATAACTACACCGCTATCTGTATAAACATGGAAATATCTACAATGATATCTCTGTAAACATGGAGATATCGACACAGGTATCTGTGTAAACTTGGAAATATCTACACCGCTATCTGTGTAAAGTTTGCAATGTACACCGCAATCTGTGCAAAGATAGAAATATCTTTACCGCTATATCTGTAAAGATGGAAATATCTACACTGCTATATGTATAAACATGGAAATATCTACACCGCCATCTGTATAAACTTGGAAATATCTACACCGCTATCTCTATAAACATGGAAATATCTACACCGCTATCTGTATAAACATGGAAATATCTACATCGCTATCTGTATAAACAGGGAAATATCTCCACCGCTATCTGTGTAAACATGGAAATATCTACACCGCTATCTGTATAAACAAGGAAATATCTACACCGCCATCTTTAGAAACATGGAAATATCTACACCGCCATCTGTATAAACATGGAAATACCTACACCGCTACCTGTATAAATATGGAAATGTCTTCACCGCTATCTCTATAAACATGGAAATACCTACACCACTTGCACTATAAACATGGAAATATCTACACCGCAATCTCTGTAAACATGGAAATATCTACACCGCCATCTATGTAAACATGAAAATATCTACACTGCCATATTCAGAAACATGGCTGTATCTACACCGCCATCTGTATACACATGGAAATATCTACACCACTGTCTGTATAAAGGTGGAAGTACTGAAACCGCTATCTCTATAAACATGGAAATATCTGCACCGTTATCTCTATAAACATGGAAATATCTACACTGCCGTCTGTATTAACATGGAAATATCTACACAGTCATCTGTGTAAACCTGGAAATATCTACACTGTCATCTATATGAAGATGGAAATATCTACAGAGAACTCTGAATAAGCATGGAAATATCGGCACAGCCATCTGTATAAACATGGACATATCTCCACCGCAATCTGTAAAAACATGAAAATATCAACACCGCTATCTCTATAAACATGGAAATATCTACACTGCCATCTGTACAAACATGGAAATATCTACACAGTCATCTGTAGAAACATGGAAATATCTACACCGCTATCTCTATAAACATGGAAATAACTACACCGCTATCTCTATAAACATGGAAATATCTACACCGCTATCTCCATCAACATGGAAATATACACACCACCATCTCTCTAAACATGGAGGTATCTACAACGCCATCTACATAAACAAGAAAATATCTACACTGCCATCTATATAAAGATGGAAATATCTATACCGCCATCTCTAAAAACATGGAAATATCTACACTGCCATTTGTAGAAAGATGGAAATATCTACACCGCCATCTGTATAAACGTGGAAATATCTACACCGCTATCTGTATAACATGGAAATATCTACACCGCAATCTGTATAAACACGGAAATATATACACCGCTATCTGTAAAAATATGAAATATCTAAACCGCTGTCTCTATAAAAGTGGAAATATCTACACTGCTATCTGTATAAACATGGAAATATCTTCACTGCTATCTCTATGAACATGGATATATCTACACCGCTATCTCTATAAACATGGAAATATCTACACTGCCATCTCTATAAACATGGAAATAACTATACCGCCATCTGTATAAACATGGAAATATCTACACCGCTATCTGTATAATCTTGGAAATATTTACACGGCGATCTGTATAAACATGGAAATATCTACACCGTGATCTGTATAAACATGGAAATATCTAGACCGCTGTCTGTATAAACATGGAAATATCTACACAGTTATCTCTATAAACATAGAAATATCTACACCGCCATCTGTATAAACATGGAAATACCTACAAATTAATCTGTATAAACATGGAAATAACTACACAGCCATCTGTATAAACATGGAAATATCTACACAGCCATCTGTATATACATGGAAATATCTACACCGCTATCTGTATAAACATGGAAATACCTACACCGCTATTTGTATAAACAAGGAAATATCTACACCGCCATCTGTTTAAACATGGAAATATATACAGAGACATCTGTTTATACATGGAAATATCTACACCGCTATCTGTATAAACATGCTAATAACTACACCGCTATCTGTATAAATTTGGAAATATTTGCACCGCTATCCCTATAAACATGGTAATATCAACACCGCGATCTGTATAAACATGGAAATATCTACACCATGATCTGTAGAAACATGGAAATATATACACCGCGATCTGTATAAACATGGAAATACCTACACCGCTGTCTCTATAAACATGGAAATATGTACACCGCTATGTGTATAAACATGGAAATATCTCCACTGCTGTCTGTATAAACATGGAAATATCTACACCACGATCTGTATAAACATGGAAATATCTACCCCACTATCTGTATAAACATGGAAATATCTACACAGCTATATCTATAAACATCGAAATACCTACACCGCTATCTGTATAAACATGGAAATATCTACACCGCTATCTCTATAAATATGAAAATATTTACGCCACCATCTCTAAAAACAAGGAAATATTTACACCGCTATCTCTATAAACATAGAAATAACTACACCGCCATCTCTATAAACATGGAAATATCTACACCGACATCGGCATAAACATGGAAATATCTACACAGACATCTGTATAAACTTCGAAATACCTACAATGACATCTGTAGAAAGATGGAAATATCTACAAAGCGATCTGTATAAACATGGGAATTTCTACACCGCTACCTGTAAAAACATGGAAATATCTACACCGCTATCTGTATCAACATGGAAATAACTACACCGCAATCTGTATAAACATGGAAATATCAACACAGCAATCTGTGTAAAGTTGGAAATATCTACACCGCAGTCTCTATAAACATGGAAATATCTACACCGCCATCTGTATAAACATGGAAATAACTACACCGCTATCTGTATAAACATGGAAATTTTTACACCGCTATCTGTATACACATGGAAATATCTCCACCGCTACCTTTTAAACACGGAAATACCTACACCGGTATCTTTAAAAACATGGAAATACCTACACCGCTATCTGTATAAACAATGAAATATCTACAACGCTATCTGTGTAAACAGGGAAATATCTACACAGCTATCTGTGTAAACTTGGAAATATCTACACCGCAATCTGTGTAAGCATGGAAATATCTACAACACTATCTGTGTAAACATGGAAATATTTACAACGCTATCTGTGTAAACAGGGAAACATCTACACAGCTATCTGTAAAATGTGGAAATATCTACACCACTATCTGTATAACCCTGAAAATAACTACACCGCTATCTGTATCAACATGTAAATAACTACACCGCTATCTGTATAAACATGGAAATATCTACAATGATATCTCTGTAAACATGGAGATATCGACACAGGTATCTGTGTAAACTTGGAAATATCTACACCGCTATCTGTGTAAAGTTTGCAATGTCTACACCGCAATCTGTGCAAAGATAGAAATATCTTTACCGCTATATCTGTAAAGATGGAAATATCTACACTGCTATATGTATAAACATGGAAATATCTACACCGCCATCCGTATAAACTTGGAAATATCTACACCGCTATCTCTATAAACATGGAAATATCTATACCGCTATCTGTATAAACATGGAAATATCTACATCGCTATCTGTATAAACAGGGAAATATCTCCACCGCTATCTGTGTAAACATGGAAATATCTACACTGCTATCTGTATAAACAAGGAAATATCTACACCGCCATCTTTAGAAACATGGAAATATCTACACCGCCATCTGTATAAACATGGAAATACCTACACCGCTACCTGTATAAATATGGAAATGTCTTCACCGCTATCTCTATAAACATGGAAATACCTACACCACTTGCACTATAAACATGGAAATATCTACACCGCAATCTCTGTAAACATGGAAATATCTACACCGCCATCTATGTAAACATGAAAATATCTACACTGCCATATTCAGAAACATGGCTGTATCTACACCGCCATCTGTATACACATGGAAATATCTACACCACTATCTGTATAAAGATGGAAATACTTAAACCGCTATCTCTATAAACATGGAAATATCTACACCGTTATCTCTATAAACATGGAAAAACCTACACTGCCGTCTGTATTAACATGGAAATATCTACACAGTCATCTGTATAAACCTGGAAATATATACACTGTCATCTATATAAAGATGGAAATATCTACAGAGAACTCTGAATAAACATGGAAATATCGGCACAGCCATCTGTATAAACATGGACATATCTCCACCGCAATCTGTAAAAACATGAAAATATCTACACCGCAATCTGTATAAACATGGAAATATCTACACAGCAATCTGTGTAAAGTTGGAAATATCTACACCGCAGTCTCTATAAACATGGAAATATCTACACCGCTATCTGTATAAACATGGAAATAACTACACCGCTATCTGTATAAACATGGAAATTTTTACACCGCTATCTGTATACACATGGAAATATCTCCACCGCTACCTTTTAAACACGGAAATACCTACACCGGTATCTTTAAAAACATGGAAATACCTACACCGCTATCTCTATAAACAATGAAATATCTACAACGCTATCTGTGTAAACAGGGAAATATCTACACAGCTATCTGTGTAAACTTGGAAATATCTACACCGCAATCTGTGTAAGCATGGAAATATCTACAACACTATCTGTGTAAACATGGAAATATTTACAACGCTATCTGTGTAAACAGGGAAACATCTACACAGCTATCTGTAAAATGTGGAAATATCTACACCAGTATCTGTATAACCCTGAAAATAACTACACCGCTATCTGTATCAACATGTACATAACTACACCGCTATCTGTATAAACATGGAAATATCTACAATGATATCTCTGTAAACATGGAGATATCGACACAGGTATCTGTGTAAACTTGGAAATATCTACACCGCTATCTGTGTAAAGTTTGCAATGTCTACACCGCAATCTGTGCAAAGATAGAAATATCTTTACCGCTATATCTGTAAAGATGGAAATATCTACACTGCTATATGTATAAACATGGAAATATCTACACCGCCATCTGTATAAACTTGGAAATATCTACACCGCTATCTCTATAAACATGGAAATATCTACACCGCTATCTGTATAAACATGGAAATATCTACATCGCTATCTGTATAAACAGGGAAATATCTCCACCGCTATCTGTGTAAACATGGAAATATCTACACCGCTATCTGTATAAACAAGGAAATATCTACACCGCCATCTTTAGAAACATGGACATATCTACACCGCCATCTGTATAAACATGGAAATACCTACACCGCTACCTGTATAAATATGGAAATGTCTTCACCGCTATCTCTATAAACATGGAAATACCTACACCACTTGCACTATAAACATGGAAATATCTACACCGCAATCTCTGTAAACATGGAAATATCTACACCGCCATCTATGTAAACATGAAAATATCTACACTGCCATATTCAGAAACATGGCTGTATCTACACCGCCATCTGTATACACATGGAAATATCTACACCACTGTCTGTATAAAGATGGAAGTACTTAAACCGCTATCTCTATAAACATGGAAATATCTGCACCGTTATCTCTATAAACATGGAAATATCTACACTGCCGTCTGTATTAACATGGAAATATCTACACAGTCATCTGTGTAAACCTGGAAATATCTACACTGTCATCTATATGAAGATGGAAATATCTACAGAGAACTCTGAATAAACATGGAAATATCGGCACAGCCATCTGTATAAACATGGACATATCTCCACTGCAATCTGTAAAAACATGAAAATATCAACACCGCTATCTCTATAAACATGGAAATATCTACACTGCCATCTGTACAAACATGGAAATATCTACACAGTCATCTGTAGAAACATGGAAATATCTACACCGCTATCTCTATAAACATGGAAATAACTACACCGCTATCTCTATAAACATGGAAATATCTACACCGCTATCTCCATCAACATGGAAATATACACACCACCATCTCTCTAAACATGGAGGTATCTACAACGCCATCTACATAAACAAGAAAATATCTACACTGCCATCTATATAAAGATGGAAATATCTATACCGCCATCTCTAAAAACATGGAAATATCTACACTGCCATTTGTAGAAAGATGGAAGTATCTACACCGCCATCTGTATAAACGTGGAAATATCTACACTGCTATCTGTATAACATGGAAACATCTACACCGCAATCTGTATAAACACGGAAATATATACACCGCTATCTGTAAAAATATGAAATATCTAAACCGCTGTCTCTATAAAAGTGGAAATATCTACACTGCTATCTGTATAAACATGGAAATATCTTCACTGCTATCTCTTTGAACATGGATATATCTACACCGCTATCTCTATAAACATGGAAATATCTACACCGCCATCTCTATAAACATGGAAATAACTATACCGCCATCTGTATAAACATGGAAATATCTACACCGCTATCTGTATAAACATGGAAATAACTACACGGCGATCTGTATAAACATGGAAATATCTACACCGGGATCTGTATAAACATGGAAATATCTAGACCGCTGTCTGTATAAACATGGAAATATCTACACAGTTATCTCTATAAACTTAGAAATATCTACACCGCCATCTGTATAAACATGGAAATACCTACAAATTAATCTGTATAAACATGGAAATAACTACACAGCCATCTGTATAAACATGGAAATATCTACACAGCCATCTGTATATACATGGAAATATCTACACCGCTATCTGTATAAACATGGAAATACCTACACCGCTATTTGTATAAACAAGGAAATATCTACACCGCCATCTGTTTAAACATGGAAATATATACAGAGACATCTGTTTATACATGGAAATATCTACACCGCTATCTGTATAAACATGCTAATAACTGCACCGCTATCTGTATAAATTTGGAAATATTTGCACCGCTATCCTTATAAACATGGTAATATCAACACCACGATCTGTATAAACATGGAAATATCTACACCATGATCTGTATAAACATGGAAATATATACACCATGATCTGTATAAACATGGAAATATCTACACCGTGATCTGCATAAACATGGAAATATCTACACCGCTATCTCTATAAACATGGAAATATCTACACTGCCATCTGTACAAACATGGAAATATCTACACAGTCATCTGTAGAAACATGGAAATATCTACACCGCTATGTGTATAAACATGGAAATAACTACACCGCTATCTGTATGAACATGGAAATTTTTACACCGCTATCTGTACACATGGAAATATCTCCACCGCTACCTTTTAAACACGGAAATACCTACACCGGTATCTTTAAAAACATGGAAATACCTACACCGCTATCTCTATAAACAATGAAATATCTACAACGCTATCTGTGTAAACAGGGAAATATCTACACAGCTATCTGTGTAAACTTGGAAATATCTACACCGCAATCTGTGTAAGCATGGAAATATCTACAACACTATCTGTGTAAACATGGAAATATTTACAACGCTATCTATGTAAACAGGGAAATATCTACACAGCTATCTGTAAAATGTGGAAATATCTACACCACTATCTGTATAACACTGAAAATAACTACACCGCTATCTGTATCAACATGTAAATAACTACACCGCTATCTGTATAAACATGGAAATATCTACAATGATATCTCTGTAAACATGGAGATATCGAAACAGGTATCTGTGAAAACTTGGAAATATTTACACCACTATCTGTGTAAAGTTTGCAATGTACACCGCAATCTGTGCAAAGATAGAAATATCTTTACCGCTATATCTGTAAAGATGGAAATAACTACACTGCTATATGTATAAACATGGAAATATCTACACCGCCATCTGTATAAACTTGGAAATATCTACACCGCTATCTCTATAAACATGGAAATATCTACACCGCTATCTCTATAAACATGGAAATATCTACATCGCTATCTGTATAAACAGGGAAATATCTCCACCGCTATCTGTGTAAACATGGAAATATCTACACCGCTATCTGTATAAACAAGGAAATATCTACACCGCCATCTTTACAAACATGGAAATATCTACACCGCCATCTGTATAAACATGGAAATACCTACACGCCATCTGTATAAACATGGAAATATCTACACGCCATCTGTATAAACATGGAAATATCTACACCGCCTTCTACATATCCATGGAAATATCTGCGCCGCCTTCTGTATAAACATGGAAATATCTACACGGTCATCTGTGTGTAGATAGAAATATCAACACCGCCATCTGTACAAACATGGAAATATCTGCACCGCTATCTGTATAAACATGGAAATATCTACACCGCGGTCTGTATAAACTTGGAAATAGCTAAACCGCTATCTGAATAAACATGGAAATATCGACACTGCTATCTCTATAAACCTGGAAATATCTACAATGCCATCTGTAAAAACATGGAAATACCTATACAGTCATCTCTATAAACATGGAAATATCTACACCACCATCAGTATAAACATTTAAATATCTACAATGTCATCTGTATACACATGGAAATACCTACACGGCAATCTGTGTATAGATGTAAACATCAACACCGCCATCTGTGCAAACATGGAAATATCTACACCGCTATCTGTATAAACATGGAAATATCTACACTGCGGTCTGTATAAACATGGAAATTTCTACACCGGTATCTGTATAAACATGGAAATATCAATACCACGATCTGTATAAACATGGAAATATTTACACCGCTATCTGTATAAACATGGAAATATCTACACCGCTATCTCTATAAACATGGAAATATCTACAAAGCCATCTGTATAAACATGGAAATACCTACACAGTCATGTGTAGGAACATGGAAAGATCTGCACTGCCATCTTTATGAACATGGAAATATCTACAGAGCCCTCTGTATAAATATGGAAATATCTGCATAGGCGTCTGTATAAACATGGAAATCACTGCACCGCTATCTGTATAAACATGGAAATATCTCCACTGCTATCTCTATAAAGTTAGAAATATCTACACCGCCATCTGTATAAACATGGAAACACTTACAAATTTATCTGTATAAACATGGAAATATCTACACCGCCATCTGTATAAACATGGAAATATCTACACAGCCATGTGTACATACATGGAAATATCTACACCGCTCTCTATACAAACATGGAAATAAGTACAGCGCTATCTGTATATACATGCAAATATCTACACCACCATCTGCATATCCATAGAAATATCTGCGCCGCCATCTGTGTAACCATAGAAATATCTACACGGTAATCTGTGTATACATGGAAATATCAACACCGCCATCTGTACAAACATGGAAATATCAGCACCGCTATCTGTATAAACATGGAAATATTTACATCGCTATCTGTATAAACAGGGAAATATCTCCACCGCTATCTGTGTAAACATGGAAATATCTACACCGCTATCTGTATATACATGGAAATATCTACACCGCTATCTGTATAAACAAGGAAATATCTACACCGCCATCTTTAGAAACATGGAAATATCTACACCGCCGTCTGTATAAACATGGAAATACCTACACCGCTACCTGTATAAATATGGAAATGTCTACACTGCTCTCTCTATAAACATGGAAATACCTACACGACTTGCACTTTAAACATAGAAATATCTACACCGCAATCTCTGTAAACATGGAAATATCTACACCGCCATCTATCTAAACATGAAAATATCTACACTGCCATATTCAGAAACATGGCTGTATCTACACCACCATCTGTATAAACATGGAAATATCTACACCACTATCTGTATAAAGATGGAAATATTTAAACCACTATCTCTATAAACATGGAAATATCTACACCGCTATCTCTATAAACATGGAAATATCTACACCGCCATCTGTATTAACATGGAAATATCTACACAGTCATCTGTATAAACCTGGAAATATCTGCACTGTCATCTATATAAACATGGAAATATCTACAGAGAACTCTGTATAAACATGGAAATATCGGCTCAGCCATATGTATAAACATGGAAATATCTACACCGCTATCTGTATAAACATGGAAATATCTACACTGCTATGTGTATTAACGTGGAAATATCTCCATTGCTATCTGTATAAACATGGACAAATCTCCACCGCAACCGGTATAAACATGGAAATATCTACACCGATATCTCTATAAACATGGAAATATCTACATTGCCATCTGTACAAACATGGAAATATCTACAAAGTCATCTGTAGAAACATGGAAATATTTACACCGCTATCTCTATAAGCATGGAAATAACTACACCACTATCTCAATAAACATGGAAATATCTACACCGCTATCTCCGTCAACATGGAAATATAAACACCGCCATCTCTTTAAACATGGAGGTATCAACAACGTCATCTACATAAACAAGAAAATATCTACACAGCCATCTATATAAACATGGAAATATGTACACCGCCATCTCTATAAACATGGAAATATCTACACTGCCATTTGTAGAAAGATGGAAATATCTACACTGCCATCTGTATAAACGTGGAAATAACTACACCGCTATCTGTATAAACATGGAAATATCTACACCTCAATCTGTATAAACATGGAAATATCTACACCGCTATCTGTATAAATATGAAATATCTAAACCGCTTTCTCTATAAAATTGGAAATATCTACACTGCTATCTGTATAAACATGGAAATATCCTCACTGCTATCTCTATGAACATGGATATATCTACACCGCTATCTCTGTAAACATGGAAATATCTACACCGCCATCTCTATAAACATGGAAATATCTACACCGCCATCTGTATAAACATGGAAATATCTACACCGCTATCTGTATAAACATGGAAATATCTACACCCCGATCTGTATAAATATGGAAATATCTACACCGCAATCTGTATAAACATGGAAATACCTTCAAAGTCATCTGTATAAACATGGAAATATCTACACAGCCATCTGTATAAACATGGAAATATCTACACCGCTATCTGTATAAACATGGAAATATCTACACCGCTATCCCTATAAACATGGTAATATCAACACCGCGATCTGTATAAACATGGTAATATCTACACCGCGATCAGTATAAACATGGAAATATCTACACCGCTACCTCTATAAACATGGAAATATCTACACCGTGATCTGTATAAACATGGAAATATTTACACCGCTATCTGTATAAACATGTTAATTTCTAAACCGTTATCTGTATAAATATGGAAATATTTACACCGCCATGTCTATAAACTTGGAAATACCTATTCAGTCATCTGTGTAAACATGGAAATATCTATACCACCATCTGTATAAACATGGAAATATCTACAAGGCCATCTTTATACACATGTAAATAACTACACGCAATCTGTGTATAGATGGAAACATCAACACCGCCATCTGTACAAACATGGAAATATCTACACTGGTATCTCTATAAACATGGAAATATCTACACTGCGGTCTGTATAAACATGGAAATATCTACACCGGTATCTGTATAAACATGGAAATATCTACACCACGATCTGTATAAACATGGAAATATATATACCGCTATCTGTATAAACATGGAAATATCTGCACCGCTATCTCTATAAACATGGAAATATCTACAAAGACATCTGTATAAACATGGAAATACCTACACAGTCATGTGTAGGAACATTTAAATATCTACACTGCCATTTGTATAAACATAGAAATATCTGCACAGCCCTCTGTATAAATATGGAAATATCTGCATAGGCATCTGTAAAAACATGTAAATATCTGCACCGCTATCTGTATAAACATGGAAATACCTACACCGCTGTCTCTATAAACATGGAAAGATGTACACCGCTATGTGTAGAAACATGGAAATATATCCACTGCTCTCTGTATAAACATGGAAATAACTCCACCGTTATCTGTATAAACATGGAAATATCTACAGCGCCATCTCTATAAACATTGAAATATCTACACTGCCATCTGTAAAAACATGAAAATATCTACACTGCCATCTGTAGAAAGATGGAAATATCTACACCGCTATCTCTATAAATATGGAAATATCTACACCGCCATCTCTATAAACATGAAAATATCTACACTGCCATCTGTAGAAAGATGGAAATACCTACACCGCTATCTGTATAAACATGGAAATAACTACACCGCCATCTGCATGTCTTTGGAAATATCTACGCCGCCATCTGTATAAACATTTAAATATCTACACGGCCATCTGTGTATAGATGGAAATATCAACACCGCCAACTGTAGAAACCTGGAAATATCTACACTGCTATCTCTATAAACATGGAAATATCTGCACTGCCATCTGTAAAAACATGGAAATACCTATACAGTCATCTGTATAAACATGGAAATATCTACAATGCCATCTGTATACACATGGAAATATCAACACAGCCATCTGTATAAACATGAAAATATATACACTGCTATCTCTATAAACATGGAAATATCTACACCACCATCTCTATACACATGAAAATATCTACACTGCCATCTCCATAAACATGGAACTAACTACTCCGCCATCTGTATAAACATGGAAACATCTTCCTCGCCATCTGTGTGAATAAGGAAATATCTACAATGCCATCTGTATAAAGATATAAATATCTGCACCGCGAGCTGTATAAACATGGAAATATCTACATCGCTATCTGTATAAACGTGGAAATACCAACACAGCTATCGGTATAAACATGGAAATGTCTACAACGCCATCTATATAAACATGGAAATATCTACACCGCTATGTCTATAAACATGGAAACACCTACACCGCTATCTCTATAAACATGGAAATATCTACAACGCTATCTGTATAAACATGGAAATATCTAAACCGCTCTCTGTATAAACATGGAAATATCTACACCGCGAACTGTATAAACAGGGAAATATCTACACCGCGATCTGTATAAACATGGAAATGTCTTCAACACGATCTGTATAAACATGGAAATATCTACACCGCTATCTGTATAAACATGGTAATATCTACACCACCATCTATATAAACATGGAAATATCTTCACCACCGTCTGTATAAACATGGAAATATCTACAATGCCATCTGTAGAAAGAAGGAAATATCTACACCACAATCTGTGTAAACATGGAAATATCTACACCGATATCTGTAAAAACATGGAAATATCTACACCGCTATCTGTATAAACATGGAAATATCTACACCGCGATCTGTATAAACATGGAAATATCTTCAGCGCCATCTCTATAAACATTGAAATATCTACACTGCCATCTGTAAAAACATGGAAATATCTACACAGTCATCTGAATAAACATGGAAATATCTACACCACCATCTGTATAAACATGGAAATACCTACAATACCATCTCTATACACATGGAAATATCTACACAGACATCTGTATAAACATGTAAATATCTACACTGCTATCTCTATAAACATGGAAATATCCACACCGCCATCTCTATAAACATGAAAATATCTACACTGCCATCTCCATAAACATGGAACTAACTACTCCGCAATCTGTATAAACATGGAAACATCTACACCGCCATCTGTGTGAATAAGGAAATATCTACAATGCCATCTGTATAAACATATAAATATCTGCACCGCGAGCTGTATAAACATGAAAATATCTACATCGCTATCTGTATAAACGTGGAAATACCAAAACCGCTATCGGTATAAACATGGAAATATCTGCACCGTTATCTGTATAAACATGGAAATATTTACACCGCTATCTGTATAAACATGGAAATATCTACACCGCGGTCTGTATAAACATGGAAATAGCTAAACCGCTATCTGTATAAACATGGAAATATCAACACTGCTATCTCTATAAACCTGGAAATATCTACACCGTGATCTGTATAAATATGGAAATATTTACACTGCTATCTGTATAAACATGGAAATATCTACACCGTTATCTGTATAAATATGGAAATATCTACACCGCTACCTCTATAAACATGGAAATATCTACACCGCCATCTGTATAAACATGGAAATATCTACACTGCTATCTCTATAAACATGGAAATATCTACAATGCCATCTGTAAAAACATGGAAATACCTATACAGTCATCTGTATAAACATGGAAATATCTACACCACCATCTGTATAAACATGGAAATATCTACAATGCCATCTGTATACACATGGAAATACCTACACGGCAATCTGTGTATAGATGGAAACACCAACACCGCCATCTGTACAAACATGGAAATATCTACACCGCTATCTGTATAAACATGGAGATATCTACACTGCGGTCTGTATAAACATGGAAATTTCTACACCCCTATCTGTATAAACATGGAAATATCTACACCACGATCTGTATAAACATGGAAATATTTGCACTGCTATCTGTATAAACATGGAAATATCTGCACCGCTATCTCTATAAACATGGAAATATCTACAAAGCCATCTGTATAAATATGGAAATACCTACACAGTCATGTGCAGGAACATGGAAAAATCTACACTGCCATCTGTATAAACATGGAAATATCTACAGAGCCCTCTGTATAAATATGGAATTATCTGTATAGGCATCTGTATAAACATGGAAATATCTGCACCGCTATCTGTATAAACATGGAAATACCTACACCGCTGTCTCTATAAACATGGAAATATGTACACCGCTATGTGTATAAACATGGAAATATCTCCACTGCTGTCTGCATAAACATGGAAATATCTACACCGCAATCTCTATAAACATGGAAATATCTACACCGATATCTGTATAAACATGGAAATATCTACACAGCTATCTCTATAAACATGGAAATACCTACACCGCCATCTGTATAAACATGGAAATACCTACAAAGTCATCTGTATAAACATGGAAATATCTACACAGCCATCTGTATAAACATGGAAATACCTACACAGCCATCTGTATATACATGGAAATATCTAAACCGCTATCTGTATAAACATGGAAATATCTACACCGCCTTCTACATATCCATGGAAATATCTGCGCCGCCTTCTGTATAAACATGGAAACATCTACACGGTCATCTGTGTAGAGATGGAAATATCAACACCGCCATCTGTACAAACATGGAAATATCTGCACCGCTATCTGTATAAACATGGAAATATCTACACCGCGGTCTGTATAAACATGGAAATAGCTAAACCGCTATCTGTATAAACATGGAAATATCTACACTGCTATCTCTATAAACCTGGAAATATCTACACCGTGATCTGTATAAACATGGAAATATTTACACTGCTATCTGTATAAACATGGAAATATCTACACTGTTATCTGTATAAATATGGAAATATCTACACCGCCGTCTCTATAAACATGGAAATATCTACACCGCCATCTGTATAAACATGGAAATATCTACACTGCTATCTCTATAAACATGGAAATATCAACAATGCCATCTGTAAAAACATGGAAATACCTATACAGTCATCAGTATAAACATGGAAATATCTACAACACCATCTGTATAAACATGGAAATATCTACAATGCCATCTGTATACACATGGAAATACCTACACGGCAATCTGTGTATAGATGGAAACACCAACACCGCCATCTGTACAAACATGGAAATATCTATACCACGATCTGTATAAACATGGAAGTATTTTCACCGCTATCTGTATAAACATGGAAATATCTACACCGCTATCTCTATAAACATCGAAATATCTACAAAGCCATCTGTATAAACATGGAAATACCTACACAGTCATGTGTAGGAACATGGAAAGATCTGCACTGCCATCTGTATAAACATGGAAATATCTACAGAGCCCTCCGTATAAATATGGAAATATCTGCATAGGCATCTGTATAAACATGGAAATATCTGCACCGCTATCTGTATAAACATGGAAATACCTACACCGCTGTCTCTATAAACATGGAAATATGTACACCGCTATGTGTGTAAAAATGGAAATATCTCCACTGCTGTCTGTAAAAACATGGAAATATCTACACTGTGATCTGTATAAACATGGAAATATCTACACCGCTATCTCTATAAACATGGAAATACCTACACCACCATCTGTATAAACATGGAAATACCTACAAAGTCATCTGTATAAACATGGAAATATCTACACTGCCATCTGAATAAACATGGAAATATCTACACAGCCATCTGTATATACATAGAAATATCTACACCGCTATCTGTATAAACATGGAAATATCTACACCGCCTTCTACATATCCATGGAAATATCTGCACCGCCTTCTGTATAAACATGGAAATATCTACACGGTCATCTGTGTATAGATGGAAATATCAACACCGCCGTCTGTACAAACATGGAAATATCTGCACCGCTATCTGTATAAACATGGAAATACCTACACCACTGTCTCTATAAACATGGAAATATGTACACCGCTATGTGTATAAACATGGAAATACCTACACCGCTGTCTCTATAAACATGGAAATATGTACACCGCTATGTGTATAAACATGGAAATATCTCCACTGCTGTCTGTATAAACATGGAAATATCTACACCGTGATCTGTATAAACATGCAAATATTTACACTGCTATCTGTATAAACATGGAAATATCTACACCGTTATCTGTACAAATATGGAAATATCTACACCGCTATCTCTATAAACATGGAAATATCTACACCGCCATGTGTATAAACATGGAAATATCTACACTGCTATCCCTATAAACATGGAAATATCTACACAGCTATCTCTATAAACATGGAAATACCTACACCGCCATCTGTATAAACATGGAAATACCTACAAAGTCATCTGTATAAACAAGGAAATATCTACACAGCCATCTGTATAAACATGGAAATATCTACACAGCCATCTGTATATACATGGAAATATCTACATCGCTATCTGTATAAACATGGAAATATCTACACCGCCTTCTACATATCCATGGAAATATCTGCGCCGCCTTCTGTGTAGACATGGAAATATCTACACGGTCATCTGTGTATAGATGGAAATATCAACACCGCCATCTGTACAAACTTGGAAATATCTGCACCGCTATCTGTATAAACATGGAAATATGTACACCGCGGTCTGTATAAACATGGAAATAGCTAAACCGCTATCTGTATAAACATGGAAATATCTACACTGCTATCTCTATAAAACTGGAAATATCTACACCGTGATCTGTATAAACATAGAAATATTGACACTGCAATCTGTATAAACATGGAAATATCTACACCGTTATCTGTATAAATATGGAAATATCTACACGCTATCTCTATAAACATGGAAATATCTACACCGCCATCTGTATAAACATGGAAATATCTACAATTATATCTCTATAAACATGGGAATATCTACAATGCCATCTGTAAAAACATGGAAATACCTATACAGTCATCTGTATGAACATGGAAATATCAACAATGCCATCTGTATACACATGGAAATACCTACACGGCAATCTGTGTATAGATGGAAACATCAACACCGGCATCTGTACAGTCATGGAAATATCTACACCGCTATCTGTATAAACATGGAAATATCTACACTGCGGTCTGTATAAACATGGAAATTTCCACACCGGTATCTGTATAAACATGGAAATATCTACACCACGATCTGTATAAACATGGAAATATTTACACCGCTATCTGTATAAACATGGAAATATCTACACCGCTATCTCTATAAACATGGAAATATCTACAAAGCCATCTGTATATACATGGAAATACCTACACAGTCATGTGTAGGAACATGGAAAAATCTACACTGCCATCTGTATAAACATGGAAATATCTACAGAGCCCTCTGTATAAATATGGAAATATCTGCATAGGCATCTGTATAAACATGGAAATATCTGCACCGCTATCTGTATAAACATGGAAATACCTACACCGCTGTCTCTATAAACATGGAAATATGTACACCCCTATGTGTATAAACATGGAAATATCTCCACTACTGTCTGTATAAACATGGAAATATCTACACCGCGATCTGTATAAACATGGAAATAACTACACCGCTATCTGTATAAACATGGAAATATATACACAGCTATCTCTATAAACATGGAAATAACTACACCGCCATCTGTATAAATATGGAAATACCTACAAAGTCATCTGTATTAACATGGAAATATCTGCACAGCCATCTGTATAAACATGGAAATATCTACACAGCCATCTGTATATACATGGAAATATCTACACCGCTATCTGTATAAACATGGAAATATCTACACCGCCTTCTACATATCCATGGAAATATCTGCGCCGCCTTCTGTATAAACATGGAAATATCTACACGGTCATCTGTGTATAGATGGAAATATCAACACCGCCATCTGTAGAAACATGGAAATATCTGCACCGCTATCTGTATAAACATGGAAATATCTACACCGCGGTCTATATAAACATGGAAATAGCTAAACCGCTATCTGTATAAACATGGAAATATCTACACTGCTATCTCTATAAACCTGGAAATATCTAAACCGTGATCTGTATAAACATGGAAATATTTACACTGCAATCTGTATAAACATGTAAATATCTACACCGTTATCTGTATAAATATGGAAATATCTACACCGGTATCTCTATAAACATGGAAATATCTACACCGCCATCTGTATAAACATGGAAATATGTACACTGCTATCTCTATAAACATGGAAATATCTACAATGCCATCTGTAAAAACATGGAAATACCTATACAGTCATCTGTATAAACATGGAAATATCTACACCACCATCTGTATAAACATGGAAATATCTACAATGCCATCTGTATACACATGGAAATACCTACACGGCAATCTGTGTATAGATGGAAACATCAACACCACCATCTCTACAAACATGGAAATATGTACACCGCTATCTGGAGAAACATGGAAATATCTACACTGCGGTCTCTATAAACATGGAAATTTCTACACCGGTATCTGTATAACCATGGAAATATCTACATCACGATCTGTATCAACATGGAAATATTTACACCGCTATCTGTATAAACATGGAAATATCTACACCGCTATCTCTATAAACATGGAAATATCTACAAAGCCATCTGTATAAACATGGAAATATCTGCACCGCTATCTGTATAAACATGGAAATATCTACACCGCGGTCTGTATAAACATGGAAATAGCTAAACCGCTATCTGTATAAACATGGAAATATCTACACTGCTATCTCTATAAACCTGGAAACATCTACACCGTGATCTGTATAAACATGGAAATATTTACACTGCTATCTTTATAAACATGGAAATATCTACACCGTTATCTGTATAAATATGGAAATATCTACACTGCTATCTCTATAAACATGGAAATATCTACACCGCCATCTGTATAAACATGGAAATACCTACACTTATATCTCTATAAACATGGAAATATCTACAATGCCATCTGTAAAAACATGGAAATACCTATACAGTCATCTGTATAAACATGGAAATATCTACACCACCATCTGTATAAACATGGAAATATCTACAATGCCATCTGTATACACATGGAAATACCTACACGGCAATCTGTGTATAGATGGAAACATCAACACCGCCATCTGTACAGACATGGAAATATCTACACCTCTATCTTTATAAACATGGAAATATCTACACTGCAGTCTTTATAAACATGGAAATTTCCACACCGGTATCTGTATAAACATGGAAATATCTACACCACGATCTGTATAAACATGGAAATATTTACACCGCTATCTGTATAAACATGGAAATATCTACACCGCTATCTCTATAAACATGGAAGTATCTACAAAGCCATCTGTACAAACATGGAAATACCTACACAGTCATGTGTAGGAACATGGAAAAATCTACACTGCCATCTGTATAAACATGGAAATATCTACAGTGCCCTCTGTATAAATATGGAAATACCTGCATAGGCATCTGTATAAACATGGAAATATCTGCACCGCTATCTGTATAAACATGGAGATAACTACACCGCTGTCTCTATAAACATGGAAATATGTACACCCCTATGTGTATAAACATGGAAATATCTCCACTACTGTCTGTATAAACATGGAAATATCTACAATTCAATCTGTAAAAACATGGAAATACCTATACAGTCATCTGTATGAACATGGAAATATCTACACCACCATCTGTATAAACATGGAAATATCTACAATGCCTCCTGTATACACATGGAAATACCTACATGGCAATCTGTGTATAGATGGAAACATCAACACCGCCATCTTTACAGACATGGAAAATCTGCACCGCTATCTGTATAAACATGGAAATATCTACTCCGCGGTCTGTATAAATATGGAAATAGCTAAACGGCTATCTGTATAAACATGGAAATATCTACACTGCTATCTCTATAAACCTGGAAATATCTACACCGTGATCTGTATAAACATGGAAATATCTACACTGCTATCTCTATAAACATGGAAATATCTACACCGTTATCTGTATAAATATGGAAATATCTACACCGCTATCTCTATAAACATGGAAATATCTACACCGCCATCTGTATAAACATGGAAATATCTACACTGCTATCTCTATAAACATGGAAATATCTACAATGCCATTTGTAAAAACATGGAAATACCTATACAGTCATCTGTATAAACATGGAAATATCTACACCACCATCTGTATAAACATGGAAATATCTACAATGCCATCTGTATACACATGGAAATACCTACACGGCAATCTGTGTATAGATGGAAACATCAACACCGCCATCTGTACAAACATGGAAATACCTACACCGCTATCTGTATAAACATGGAAATATCTACACTGCGGTCTGTATAAACATGGAAATTTCCACACCGTTATCTGTATAAACATGGAAATATCTACACCACGATCTCTGTAAACATGGAAATATTTACACCGCTATATGTATAAACATGGAAATATCTACACCGCTATCTCTATAAACATGGAAATATCTACAAAGCCATCTGTATATACATGGAAATACCTACACAGTCATGTGTAGGAACATGGAAAAATCTACACTGCCATCTGTATAAACATGGAAATATCTACAGAGCCCTCTGTATAAATATGGAAATATCTGCATAGGCATCTGTATAAACATGGAAATATCTGCACCGCTATCTGTATAAACATGGAAATACCTACACCGCTGTCTCTATAAACATGGAAATATGGACACCGCTATGTGTATAAACATGGAAATATCTCCACTGCTGTCTGTATAAACATGGAAATATCTACACCGCGATCTGTATAAACATGGAAATATCTACACCGCGATCTGTATAAACATGGAAATACCTACACCGCCATCTGTATAAACATGGAAATAGCTACAAAGTCATCTGTATAAACATGGAAATATCTACACAGCCATCTGTATAAACATGGAAATATCTACACAGCCATCTGTATATACATGGAAATATCTACACTGCTATCTGTATAAACATGGAAATATCCACACCGCCTTCTTCATATCCATGGAAATATCTGCGCCACCTTCTGTATAAACATGGAAATATCTACACGGTCATCTGTGTATAGATGGAAATATCAACACCGCCATCTGTACAAACATGGAAATATCTGCACCGCTATCTGTATAAACATGGAAATACCTACACTTATATCTCTATAAACATGGAAATATCTACAATGCCATCTGTAAAAACATGGAAATACCTATACAGTCATCTGTATAAACATGGAAATATCTACACCACCATCTGTATAAACATGGAAATATCTACAATGCCATCTGTATACACATGGAAATACCTACACGGCAATCTGTGTATAGATGGAAACATCAACACCGCCATCTGTACAGACATGGAAATATCTACACCTCTATCTTTATAAACATGGAAATATCTACACTGCAGTCTTTATAAACATGGAAATTTCCACACCGGTATCTGTATAAACATGGAAATATCTACACCACGATCTGTATAAACATGGAAATATTTACACCGCTATCTGTATAAACATGGAAATATCTACACCGCTATCTCTATAAACATGGAAGTATCTACAAAGCCATCTGTACAAACATGGAAATACCTACACAGTCATGTGTAGGAACATGGAAAAATCTACACTGCCATCTGTATAAACATGGAAATATCTACAGTGCCCTCTGTATAAATATGGAAATACCTGCATAGGCATCTGTATAAACATGGAAATATCTGCACCGCTATCTGTATAAACATGGAGATAACTACACCGCTGTCTCTATAAACATGGAAATATGTACACCCCTATGTGTATAAACATGGAAATATCTCCACTACTGTCTGTATAAACATGGAAATATCTACAATTCAATCTGTAAAAACATGGAAATACCTATACAGTCATCTGTATGAACATGGAAATATCTACACCACCATCTGTATAAACATGGAAATATCTACAATGCCTCCTGTATACACATGGAAATACCTACATGGCAATCTGTGTATAGATGGAAACATCAACACCGCCATCTTTACAGACATGGAAAATCTGCACCGCTATCTGTATAAACATGGAAATATCTACTCCGCGGTCTGTATAAATATGGAAATAGCTAAACGGCTATCTGTATAAACATGGAAATATCTACACTGCTATCTCTATAAACCTGGAAATATCTACACCGTGATCTGTATAAACATGGAAATATCTACACTGCTATCTCTATAAACATGGAAATATCTACACCGTTATCTGTATAAATATGGAAATATCTACACCGCTATCTCTATAAACATGGAAATATCTACACCGCCATCTGTATAAACATGGAAATATCTACACTGCTATCTCTATAAACATGGAAATATCTACAATGCCATTTGTAAAAACATGGAAATACCTATACAGTCATCTGTATAAACATGGAAATATCTACACCACCATCTGTATAAACATGGAAATATCTACAATGCCATCTGTATACACATGGAAATACCTACACGGCAATCTGTGTATAGATGGAAACATCAACACCGCCATCTGTACAAACATGGAAATACCTACACCGCTATCTGTATAAACATGGAAATATCTACACTGCGGTCTGTATAAACATGGAAATTTCCACACCGTTATCTGTATAAACATGGAAATATCTACACCACGATCTCTGTAAACATGGAAATATTTACACCGCTATATGTATAAACATGGAAATATCTACACCGCTATCTCTATAAACATGGAAATATCTACAAAGCCATCTGTATATACATGGAAATACCTACACAGTCATGTGTAGGAACATGGAAAAATCTACACTGCCATCTGTATAAACATGGAAATATCTACAGAGCCCTCTGTATAAATATGGAAATATCTGCATAGGCATCTGTATAAACATGGAAATATCTGCACCGCTATCTGTATAAACATGGAAATACCTACACCGCTGTCTCTATAAACATGGAAATATGGACACCGCTATGTGTATAAACATGGAAATATCTCCACTGCTGTCTGTATAAACATGGAAATATCTACACCGCGATCTGTATAAACATGGAAATATCTACACCGCGATCTGTATAAACATGGAAATACCTACACCGCCATCTGTATAAACATGGAAATAGCTACAAAGTCATCTGTATAAACATGGAAATATCTACACAGCCATCTGTATAAACATGGAAATATCTACACAGCCATCTGTATATACATGGAAATATCTACACTGCTATCTGTATAAACATGGAAATATCCACACCGCCTTCTTCATATCCATGGAAATATCTGCGCCACCTTCTGTATAAACATGGAAATATCTACACGGTCATCTGTGTATAGATGGAAATATCAACACCGCCATCTGTACAAACATGGAAATATCTGCACCGCTATCTGTATAAACATGGAAATATCTACACCGCGGTCTGTATAAACATGGAAATAGCTAAACCGCTATCTGTATAAACATGGAAATATCTACACTGCTATCTCTATAAACCTGGAAATATCTACACCGTGATATGTATAAACATGGAAATATTTACACTGCAATCTGTATAAACATGGAAACATCTACACCGTTATCTGTATAAATATGCAAATATCTACACCGCTATCTCTATAAACATGGAAATATCTACACCGCCATCTGTATAAACATGGAAATATCTACACTTATATCTCTATAAACATGGAAATATCTACAATGCCATCTGTAAAAACATGGAAATACCTATACAGTCATCTGTATGAACATGGAAATATCTACACCACCATCTGTATAAACATGGAAATATCTACAATGCCACCTGTATACACATGGAAATACCTACATGGCAATCTGTGTATAGATGGAAACATCAACACCGCCATCTGTACAGACATGGAAATATCTGCACCGCTATCTGTATAAACATGGAAATATCTACTCCGCGGTCTGTATAAACATGGAAATAGCTAAACGGCTATCTGTATAAACATGGAAATATCTACACTGCTATCTCTATAAACCTGGAAATATCTACACCGTGATCTGTATAAACATGGAAATATTTACACTGCTATCTCTATAAACATGGAAATATCTACACCGTTATCTGTATGAATATGGAAATATCTACACCGCTATCTCTATAAACATGGAAATATCTACAACGCCATCTGTATAAACATGGAAATATCTACACTTATATCTCTATAAACATGGAAATATCTACAATGCCATCTGTAAAAACATGGAAATACCTATACAGTCATCTGTATGAACATGGAAATATCTACACCACCATCTGTATAAACATGGAAATATCTACAATGCCATCTGTATACACATGGAAATACCTACACGGCAATCTGTGTATAGATGGAAACATCAACACCGCCATCTGTACAGACATGGAAATATCCACACCGCTATCTGTATAAACATGGAAATATCTACACTGCGGTCTTTATAAACATGGAAATTTCTACACCGGTATCTGTATAAACATGGAAATATCTATACCACGGTCTGTATAAACATGGAAGTATTTTCACCGCTATCTGTATAAACATGGAAATATCTACACCGCTATTTCTATAAACATGGAAATATCTACAAAGCCATCTGTATAAACATGGAAATACCTACACAGTCATGTGTGGGAACATGGAAAGATCTGCACTGAAATCTGTATAAACATGGAAATATCTACAGAGCCCTCCGTATAAATATGGAAATATCTGCATAGGCAACTGTATAAACATGGAAATATCTGCACCGCTATCTGTATAAACATGGAAATACCTACACCGCTGTCTCTATAAACATGGAAATATGTACACCGCTATCTGTGTAAAAATGGAAATATCTCCACTGCTGTCTGTAAAAACATGGAAATATCTACACCGTGATCTGTATAAACATGGAAATATCTACACCGCTATCTGTATAAACATGGAAATATCTACACAGCTATCTCTATAAACATGGAAATACCTACACCACCATCTGTATAAACATGGAAATACCTACAAAGTCATCTGTATAAACATGGAAATATCTACACTGCCATCTGAATAAACATGGAAATATCTACACAGCCATCTGTATATACATAGAAATATCTACACCGCTATCTGTATAAACATGGAAATATCTACACCGCCTTCTACATATCCATGGAAATATCTGCACCGCCTTCTGTATAAACATCGAAATATCTACACGGTCATCTGTGTATAGATGGAAATATCAACACCGCCGTCTGTACAAACATGGAAATATCTGCACCGCTATCTGTATAAACATGGAAATACCTACACCGCTGTCTCTATAAACATGGAAATATGTACACCGCTATGTGTATAAACATGGAAATACCTACACCGCTGTCTCTATAAACATGGAAATATGTACACCGCTATGTGTATAAACATGGAAATATCTCCACTGCTGTCTGTATAAACATGGAAATATCTACACCGTGATCTGTATAAACATGCAAATATTTACACTGCTATCTGTATAAACATGGAAATATCTACACCGTTATCTGTACAAATATGGAAATATCTACACCGCTATCTCTATAAACATGGAAATATCTACACCGCCATGTGTATAAACATGGAAATATCTACACTGCTATCCCTATAAACATGGAAATATCTACACAGCTATCTCTATAAACATGGAAATACCTACACCGCCATCTGTATAAACATGGAAATACCTACAAAGTCATCTGTATAAACAAGGAAATATCTACACAGCCATCTGTATAAACATGGAAATATCTACACAGCCATCTGTATATACATGGAAATATCTACACCGCTATCTGTATAAACATGGAAATATCTACACCGCCTTCTACATATCCATGGAAATATCTGCGCCGCCTTCTGTATAAACATGGAAATATCTACACGGTCATCTGTGTATAGATGGAAATATCAACACCGCCCTCTGTACAAACTTGGAAATATCTGCACCTCTATCTGTATAAACATGGAAATATGTACACCGCGGTCTGTATAAACATGGAAATAGCTAAACCGCTATCTGTATAAACATGGAAATATCTACACTGCTATCTCTATAAAACTGGAAATATCTACACCGTGATCTGTATAAACATAGAAATATTTACACTGCAATCTTTATAAACATGGAAATATCTACACCGTTATCTGTATAAATATGGAAATATCTACACGCTATCTCTATAAACATGGAAATATCTACACCGCCATCTGTATAACCATGGAAATATCTACAATTATATCTCTATAAACATGGGAATATCTACAATGCCATCTGTAAAAACATGGAAATACCTATACAGTCATCTGTATGAACATGGAAATATCTACACCACCATCTGTATAAACATGGAAATATCTACAATGCCATCTGTATACACATGGAAATACCTACACGGCAATCTGTGTATAGATGGAAACATCAACACCGGCATCTGTACAGACATGGAAATATCTACACCGCTATCTGTATAAACATGGAAATATCTACACTGCGGTCTGTATAAACATGGAAATTTCCACACCGGTATCTGTATAAACATGGAAATATCTACACCACGATCTGTATAAACATGGAAATATTTACACCGCTATCTGTATAAACATGGAAATATCTACACCGCTATCTCTATAAACATGGAAATATCTACAAAGCCATCTGTATAAACATGGAAATACCTACACAGTCATGTGTAGGAACATGGAAAGATCTGCACTGCCATCTGTATAAACATGGAAATATCTACAGAGCCCTCTGTATAAATATGGAAATATCTGCATAGGCATCTGTATAAACATGGAAATATCTGCACCGCTATCTGTATAAACATGGAAATACCTACAACGCTGTCTCTATAAACATGGAAATATGTACAACGCTATGTGTATAAACATGGAAATATCTCCACTGCTGTCTGTAAAAACATGGAAATATCTACACCGTGATCTGTATAAACATGGAAATATCTACACCGCTATCTGTATAAACATGGAAATATCTACACAGCTATCTCTATAAACATGGAAATTCCTACACCACCATCTGTATAAACACGGAAATACCTACAAAGTCATCTGTATAAACATGGAAATATCTACACAGACATCTGAATAAACATGGAATTATCTACACAGCCATCTGTTTATACATGGAAATATCTACACCGCTATCTGTATAAACATGGAAATACCTACACCACCTTCTACATATCCATGGAAATATCTGCACCACCTACTGTATAAACATGGAAATATCTACACGGTCATCTGTGTATAGATGGAAATATCAACACCACCATCTGTACAAACATGGAAATATATGCACCGCTATCTGCATAAACATGGAAATATCTACACCGCGGTCTGTATAAACATGGAAATAGCTAAACCGCTATCTGTATAAACATGGAAATATCTACACTGCTATCTCTGTAAATCTGGAAACATCAACACCGTGATCTGTATAAACATGGAAATATTTACACTGCAATCTCTATAAACATGGAAATATCTACACCGTTATCTGTATAAATATGGAAATATCTACACCGCTATCTCTATAAACATGGAAATATCTACAACGCCATCTGTATAAACATGGAAATATCTACACTTATATCTCTATAAACATGGAAATATCTACAATGCCATCTGTAAAAACATGGAAATACCTATACAGTCATCTGTATGAACATGGAAATATCTACACCACCATCTGTATAAACATGGAAATATCTACAATGCCATCTGTATACACATGGAAATACCTACACGGCAATCTGTGTATAGATGGAAACATCAACACCGCCATCTGTACAGACATGGAAATATCCACACCGCTATCTGTATAAACATGGAAATATCTACACTGCGGTCTGTATAAACATGGAAATTTCCACACCGGTATCTGTATAAACATGGAAATATCTACACCACGATCTGTATAAACATGGAAATATTTACACCACTATCTGTATAAACATGGAAATATCTACACCGCTATCTCTATAAACATGGAAATATCTACAAAGCCATCTGTATAAACATGGAAATACCTACACAGTCATGTGTAGGAACATGGAAAAATCTAAACAGCCATCTGTAAAAACATGGAAATATCTACAGAGCCCTCTGTATAAATATGGAAATATCTGCATAGGCATCTGTATAAACATGGAAATATCTGCACCGCTATCTGTATAAATATGGAAATACCTACACCGCTGTCTCTATAAAAATGGAAATATGTACACCGCTCTGTGTATAAACATGGAAATATCTCCACTGCTGTCTGTATAAACATGGAAATATCAACACCGCGATCTGTATAAACATGGAAATATCTACACCGCTATCTGTATAAACATGGAAATATCTACACAGCTATCTCTATAAACATGGAAATAGCTACACCGCCATCTGTATAAACATGGAAATTCCTACAAAGTCATCTGTATAATCATGGAAATATCTACACCGCTATCTGTATAAACATGGAAATATCTACAACGCCTTCTACATATCCATGGAAATATCTGCGCCGCCTTCTGTATAAACATGGAAATATCTACAAGGTCATCTGTGTATAGATGGAAATATCAACACCGCCATCTGTACAAACTTGGAAATATCTGCACCGCTATCTGTATAAACATGGAAATATGTACACCGCGGTCTGTATAAACATGGAAATAGCTAAACCGCTATCTGTATAAACATGGAAATATCTACACTGCTATCTCTATAAAACTGGAAATATCTACACCGTGATCTGTATAAACATGGAAATATTTACACTGCAATCTGTATAAACATGGAAATATCTACACCGTTATCTGTATAAACATGGAAATATCTACACCACCATCTGTATAAACATGGAAATATCTACAATTATATCTCTATAAACATGGGAATATCTACAATGCCATCTGTAAAAACATGGAAATACCTATACAGTCATCTGTATGAACATGGAAATATGTACACCACCATCTGTATAAACATGGAAATATCTACAATGCCATCTGTATACACATGGAAATACCTACACGGCAATCTGTGTATAGATGGAAACATCAACACCGCCATCTGTACAGACATGAAAATATCTACACCGCTATCTGTATAAACATGGAAATATCTACACTGCGGTCTGTATAAACATGGAAATATCTACACTGCTATCTCTATAAACATGGAAATAGCTACACAGCCATCTGAATAAACATGGAAATATCTACACAGCCATCTGTTTATACATGGAAATATCTACACCGCTATCTGTATAAACATGGAAATATCTACACCGCCTTCTACATATCCATGGAAATATCTGCGCCGCCTACTGTATAAACATGGAAATATCTACACGGTCATCTGTGTATAGATGGAAATATCAACACCACCATCTGTACAAACATGGAAATATATGCACTGCTATCTGTATAAACATGGAAATATCTACACCGCGGTCTGTATAAACATGGAAATAGCTAAACCGCTATCTGTATAAACATGGAAATATCTACACTGCTATCTCTATAAATCTGGAAATAACTACACCGTGATCTGTATAAATATGGAAATATTTACACTGCAATCTGTATAAACATGGAAATATCTACACCGTTATCTGTATAAATATGGAAATATCTACACCGCTATCTCTATAAACATGGAAATATCTACACCGCCATCTGTATGAACATGGAAATATCTACACTGCTATCTCTATAAACATGGAAATATCTACAATGCCATCTGTAAAAACATGGAAATACCTATACAGTCATCTGTATAAACATGGAAATATCTACACCACCATCTGTATAAACATGGAAATATCTACAATGCCATCTGTATACACATGGAAATACCTACACGGCAATCTGTGTATAGATGGAAACATCAACACCACCATGTCTACAAACATGGAAATATGTACACCGCTATCTGGAGAAACATGGAAATATCTACACTGCGGTCTGTATAAACATGGAAATTTCTACACCGGTATCTGTATAACCATGGAAATATCTACATCACGATCTGTATAAACATGGAAATATTTACACCGCTGTCTGTATAAACATGGAAATATCTACACCGCTATCTCTATAAACATGGAAATATCTACAAAGCCATCTGTACAAACATGGAAATATCTACACCGCTATCTGTATAAACATGGAGATATCTACACTGCTGTCTGTATAAACATGGAAATTTCAACACCGGTATCTGTATAAACATGGAAATATCTACACCACGATCTGTATAAACATGGAAATACTTACACCGCTATCTGTATAAACATGGAAATATCTACACCGCTATCTCTATAAACATGGAAATATCTACAAAGCCATCTGTATAAACATGGAAATACCTACACAGTCATGTGTAGGAACATGGAAAAATCTACACTGCCATGTGTATAAACATGGAAATATCTACAGAGCCCTCTGCATAAATATGGAAATATCTGCATAGGCATCTGTATAAACATGGAAATATCTGCACCGCTATCTGTATAAACATGGAAATAACTACACCGCTATCTGTATAAACATGGATATATATACACAGCTATCTCTATAAACATGGAAATAACTACACCGCCATCTGTATAAACATGGAAATACCTACAAAGTCATATGTATAAACATGGAAATATCTACACAGCCATCTGTATAAACATGCAAATATCTACACAGCCATCTGTATATACATGGAAATATCTACACCGCTATCTGTATAAACATGGAAATATCTACACCGCCTTCTACATATCCATGGAAATATCTGCGCCGCCTTCTGTATAAACATGGAAATATCTACACGGTCATCTGTGTATAGATGGAAATATCAACACCGCCATCTGTACAAACACGGAAATATCTGCACCGCTATCTGTATAAACATGGAAATATCTACACCGCGGTCTATATAAACATGGAAATAGCTAAACCGCTATCTGTATAAACATGGAAATATCTACACTGCTATCTCTATAAACCTGGAAATATCTACACCGTGATCTGTACAAACATGGAAATATTTACACTGCAATCTGTATAAACATGTAAATATCTTCACCGTTATCTGTATAAATATGGAAATATCTACACCGCTATCTCTATAAACATGGAAATACCTACACCGCCATCTGTATAAACATGGAAATATGTACACTGCTATCTCTATAAACATGGAAATATCTACAATGCCATCTGTAAAAACATGGAAATACCTATACAGTCATCTGTATAAACATGGAAATATCTACAATGCCATCTGTATACACATGGAAATACCTACACGGCAATCTGTGTATAGATGGAAACATCAACACCGCCATCTGTACAGACATGGAAATATCTACACCGCTATCTGTATAAACATGGAAATATCTACACTGCGGTCTGTATAAACATGGAAATTTCCACACCGGTATCTGTATAAACATGGAAATATCTACACCACGATCTGTATAAACATGGAAATATTTACACCGCTATCTGTATAAACATGGAAATATCTACACCGCTGTCTCTATAAACATGGAAATATCTACAAAGCCATCTGTATATACATGGAAATACCTACACAGTCATGTGTAGGAACATGGAAAAATCTACACTGCCATCTGTACAAACATGGAAATATCTACAGAGCCCTCTGTATAAATATGGAAATATCTGCATAGGCACCTGTATAAACATGGAAATATCTGCAACGCTATCTGTATAAACATGGAAATACCTACACCGCTGTCTCTATAAACATGGAAATATGTACACCGCTATGTGTATAAACATGGAAATATCTCCACTGCTGTCTGTATAAACATGGAAATATCTACACCGCGATCTGTATAAACATGGAAATATCTACACCGCTATCTGTATAAACATGGAAATATCTACACAGCTATCTCCATAAACATGGAAATACCTACACCGCCATCTGTATAAACATGGAAATACCTACAATGTCATCTGTATAAATATGGAAATATCTACACAGCCATCTGTATGACCATGGAAATATCTACACAGCCATCTGTATATACATGGAAATATCTACACCGCTATCTGTATAAACATGGAAATATCTACACCGCCTTCTACATATGCATGGAAATATCTGCGCCGCCTTCTGTATAAACATGGAAATATCTACACGGTCATCTGTGTATAGATGGAAATATCAACACCGCCATCTGTACAAACATGTAAATATCTGCACCGCTATCTGTATAAACATGGAAATATCTACACCGCGGTCTGTATAAACATGGAAATAGCTAAACCGCTATCTGTATAAACATGGAAATATCTACACTGCTATCTCTATAAACCTGGAAATACCTACACCGTGATCTGTATAAACATGGAAATATTTACACTGCTATCTGTATAAACATGGAAATACCTACACCGTTATCTGTATAAATATGAAAATATCTACACCGCTATCTCTATAAACATGGAAATACCTACACCGCCATCTGTATCAACATGGAAATATCTACACTGCTATCTCTATAAACATGGAAATATCTACAATGTCATCTGTAAAACATGGAAATACCTATACACACGTCTGTATAAACATGGAAATATCTACACCACCATCTGTATAAACATGGAAATATCTACAATGCCATCTGTATACACATGGAAATACCTACACGGCAATCTGTGTATAGATGGAAACATCAACACCACCATGTGTACAGACATGGAAATATCTACACCACTATCTGTATAAACATGGAAATATCTACACTACGGTCTGTATAAACATGGAAATTTCCACACCGGTATCTGTATAAACATCGAAATATCTACACCACGATCTGTATAAACATGGAAATATCTACACCGCTATCTGTATAAACATGGAAATATCTACACCGCTATCTCTATAAACATGGAAATATCTACAAAGCCATCTGTATAAACATGGAAATACCTACACAGTCATGTGTAGGAACATGGAAAATCTACACAGCCATCTGTATAAACATGGAAATATCTACACTGCTATCTCTATAAACCTGGAAATATCTACACCGTGATCTGTATAAACATGGAAATATTTACACTGCTATCTGTATAAAGATGGAAATATCTACACCGTTATCTTTATAAATATGGAAATATCTACACCGCTATCTCTATAAACATGGAAATATCTACACCGCCATCTGTATAAACATGGAAATATCTACACTGCTATCTCTATAAACATGGAAATATCTACAATGCCATCTGTAAAAACATGGAAATACCTATACAGTCATCTGTATGAACATGGAAATATCTACACCACCATGTGTATAAACATGGAAATATCTACAATGCCATCTGTATACACATGGAAATACCTACACGGCAATCTGTGTATAGATGGAAACATCAACACCACCATGTGTACAGACATGGAAATATCTACACCACTATCTGTATAAACATGGAAATATCTACTCTGCGGTCTGTATTAACATGGAAATTTCCACACCGGTATCTGTATAAACATGGAAATGTCTACACCACGATCTGTATAAACATGGAAATATTTACACCGCTATCTGTATAAACATGGAAATATCTACACCGCTATCTCTATAAACATGGAAATATCTACAAAGCCATCTGTATAAACATGGAAATACCTACACAGTCATGTGTAGGAACATGGAAAAATCTACACTGCCATCTGTATAAACATGGAAATATCTACAGAGCCCTCTGTATAAATATGGAAATATCTGCATAGGCATCTGTATAAACATGGAAATATCTGCACCGCTATCTGTATAAACATGGAAATACCTACACTGCTGTCTCTATAAACATGGAAATATGTACACCGCTATGTGTATAAACATGGAAATATCTCCACTGCTGTCTGTATAAACATGGAAATATCTACACCGCGATCTGTATAAACATGGAAATATCTGCACCGCTATCTGTATAAACATGGAAATATCTACACAGCTATCTCTATAAACATGGAAATACCTACACCTCCATCTGTATAAACATGGAAATACCTACAAATTCATCTGTATAAACATGGAAATATCTACACAGCCATCTGTATAAACATGGAAATATCTACACAGCCATCTGTATATACATGGAAATATCTACACCGCTATCTGTATAACCATGGAAATATCTACACCGCCTTCTACATATCCATGGAAATATCTGCGCTGCCTTCTGTATATACATGGAAATATCTACACGGTCATCTGTGTATAGATGGAAATATCAACACCGCCATCTGTACAAACATGGAAATATCTGCACCGCTATCTGTAAACATGGAAATATCTACCCCGCGGTCTGTATAAACATGGAAATAGCTAAACCGCTATCTGTATAAACATGGAAATATCTACATTGCTATCTCTATAAACCTGGAAATATCTACACCATGATCTGTATAAACATGGAAATATTTACACTGCTATCTGTATAAAGATGGAAATATCTACACCGTTATCTTTATAAATATGGAAATATCTACACCGCTATCTCTATAAACATGGAAATATCTACACCGCCATCTGTATAAACATGGAAGTATCTACACTGCTATCTCTATAAACATGGAAATATCTACAATGCCATCTGTAAAAACATGGAAATACCTATACAGTCATCTGTATGAACATGGAAATATCTACACCACCATGTGTATAAACATGGAAATATCTACAATGCCATCTGTATACACATGGAAATACCTACACGGCAATCTGTGTATAGATGGAAACATCAACACCGCAATCTGTACAGACATGGAAATATCTACACCGCTATCTGTATAAACATGGAAATATCTACACTGCGGTCTGTATAAACATGGAAATTTCCACCCCGGTATCTGTATAAACATGGAAATATCTACACCACGATCTGTATAAACATGGAAATATT
This sequence comes from Pan troglodytes, assembly GCF_028858775.2. Classification (NCBI taxonomy): domain Eukaryota; kingdom Metazoa; phylum Chordata; class Mammalia; order Primates; family Hominidae; genus Pan; species Pan troglodytes. Next base: position 2,049,068 of record NC_072411.2, read on the forward strand.
TACACCGCTATCTGTATAAACATGGAAATATCTACACCGCTATCTCTATAAACATGGAGATATCTACAAAGCCATCTGTATAAACATGGAAATAGCTACACAGTCATGTGTAGGAACATGGAAGAATCTACACTGCCATCTGTATAAACATGGAAATATCTACAGAGCCCTCTGTATAAATATGGAAATATCTGCATAGGCATCTGTATAAACATGGAAATATCTGCACCGCAATCTGTATAAACATGGAAATACCTACACCGCTGTCTCTATAAACATGGAAATATGTACACCGCTATGTGTATAAACATGGAAATATCTCCACTGCTGTCTGTATAAACATGGAAATATCTACACCGCGATCTGTATAAACATGGAAATATCTACACCGCTATCTGTATAAACATGGAAATATCTACACAGCTATCTCTATAAACATGGAAATACCTACACCTCCATCTGTATAAACATGGAAATACCTACAAAGTCGTCTGTATAAACATGGAAATATCTACACAGCCATCTGTATAAACATGGAAATATCTACACAGCCATCTGTATATACATGGAAATATCTACACCGCTATCTGTATAAACATGGAAATATCTACACGGCCTTCTACATATCCATGGAAATATCTGCGCTGCCATCTGTATATACATGGAAATATCTACCCGGTCATCTGTGTATAGATGGAAATATCAACACCGCCATCTGTACAAACATGGAAATATCTGCACCGCTATCTGTAAACATGGAAATATCTACCCCGCGGTCTGTATAAACATGGAAATAGCTAAACCGCTATCTGTATAAACATGGAAATATCTACACTGCTATCTCTAAAACCCTGGAAATATCTGCACCGTGATCTGTATAAACATGGAAATATTTACACTGCTATCTGTATAAAGATGGAAATATCTACACCGTTATCTTTATAAATATGGAAATATCTACACCGCTATCTCTATAAACATGGAAATATCTACACCGCCATCTGTATAAACATGGAAATATCTACACTGCTATCTCTATAAACATGGAAATATCTACAATGCCATCTGTAAAAACATGGAAATACCTATACAGTCATCTGTATGAACATGGAAATATCTACACCACCATGTGTATAAACATGGAAATATCTACAATGCCATCTGTATACACATGGAAATACCTACACGGCAATCTGTGTATAGATGGAAACATCAACACCGCAATCTGTACAGACATGGAAATATCTACACCGCTATCTGTATAAACATGGAAATATCTACACTGCGGTCTGTATAAACATGGAAATTTCCACCCCGGTATCTGTATACACATGGAAATATCTACACCACGATCTGTATAAACATGGAAATATTTACACCGCTATCTGTATAAACATGGAAATATCTACACCGCTATCTCTATAAACATGGAAATATCTACAAAGCCATCTGTATAAACATGGAAATAGCTACACAGTCATGTGTAGGAACATGGAAGAATCTACACTGCCATCTGTATAAACATGGAAATATCTACAGAGCCCTCTGTATAAATATGGAAATATCTGCATAGGCATCTGTATAAACATGGAAATATCTGCACCGCAATCTGTATAAACATGGAAATACCTACACCGCTGTCTCTATAAACATGGAAATATGTACACCGCTATGTGTATAAACATGGAAATATCTCCACTGCTGTCTGTATAAACATGGAAATATCTACACCGCGAACTGTATAAACATGGAAATATCTACACCGCTGTCTGTATAAACATGGAAATATCTACACAGCTATCTCTATAAACATGGAAATACCTACACCTCCATCTGTATAAACATGGAAATACCTACAAAGTCATCTGTATAAACATGGAAATATCTACACAGCCATCTGTATAAACATGGAAATATCTACACAGCCATCTGTATATACATGGAAATATCTACACCGCTATCTGTATAAACATGGAAATATCTACACGGCCTTCTACATATCCATGGAAATATCTGCGCTGCCATCTGTATATACATGGAAATATCTACCCGGTCATCTGTGTATAGATGGAAATATCAACACCGCCATCTGTACAAACATGGAAATATCTGCACCGCTATCTGTAAACATGGAAATATCTACCCTGCGGTCTGTATAAACATGGAAATAGCTAAACCGCTATCTGTATAAACATGGAAATATCTACACTGCTATCTCTATAAACCTGGAAATATCTACACCGTGATCTGTATAAACATGGAAATATTAACACTGCTATCTGTATAATGATGGAAATATCTACACCGTTATCTTTATAAATATGGAAATATCTACACCGCTATCTCTATAAACATGGAAATATCTACACCGCCATCTGTATAAACATGGAAATATCTACACTGCTATCTCTATAAACATGGAAATATCTACAATGCCATCTGTAAAAACATGGAAATACCTATACAGTCATCTGTATGAACATGGAAATATCTACACCACCATGTGTATAAACATGGAAATATCTACAATGCCATCTGTATACACATGGAAATACCTTCATGGCAATCTGTGTATAGATGGAAACATCAACACCGCAATCTGTACAGACATGGAAATATCTACACCGCTATCTGTATAAACATGGAAATATCTACACTGCGGTCTGTATAAACATGGAAATTTCCACCCCGGTATCTGTATAAACATGGAAATATCTACACCACGATCTGTATAAACATGGAAATATTTACACCGCTATCTGTATAAACAGGGAAATATCTACACCGCTATCTCCATAAACATTTAAATATCTACAAAGCCCTCTGTATAAACATGGATATACCTACACAGTCATGTGTAGGAACATGGAAAAATCTAGAGTGCCATCTGTATAAACATGGAAATATCTACAGAGCCCTCTGTATAAATATGGAAATATCTGCATAGGCATCTGTATAAACATGGAAATATCTGCACCGCTATCTGTATAAACATGGAAATACCTACACCGCTCTCTCTATAAACATGGAAATATGTACACCGCTATGTGTATAAACATGGAAATATCTCCACTGCTGTCTGTATAAACATGGAAATATCTACACCGCGATCTGTATAAACATGGAAATATCTACACCGCTGTCTGTATAAACATGGAAATATCTACACGGCCTTCTACATATCCATGGAAATATCTGCGCTGCCATCTGTATATACATGGAAATATCTACCCGGTCATCTGTGTATAGATGGAAATATCAACACCGCCATCTGTACAAACATGGAAATATCTGCACCGCTATCTGTAAACATGGAAATATCTACCCCGCGGTCTGTATAAACATGGAAATAGCTAAACCGCTATCTGTATAAACATGGAAATATCTACACTGCTATCTCTATAAACCTGGAAATATCTACACCGTGATCTGTATAAACATGGAAATATTTACACTGCTATCTGTATAAAGATGGAAATATCTACACCGTTATCTTTATAAATATGGAAATATCTACACCGCTATCTCTATAAACATGGAAATATCTACACCGCCATCTGTATAAACATGGAAATATCTACACTGCTATCTCTATAAACATGGAAATATCTACAATGCCATCTGTAAAAACATGGAAATACCTATACAGTCATCTGTATGAACATGGAAATATCTACACCACCATGTGTATAAACATGGAAATATCTACAATGCCATCTGTATACACATGGAAATACCTACACGGCAATCTGTGTATAGATGGAAACATCAACACCGCAATCTGTACAGACATGGAAATATCTACACCGCTATCTGTATAAACATGGAAATATCTACACTGCGGTCTGTATAAACATGGAAATTTCCACCCCGGTATCTGTATACACATGGAAATATCTACACCACGATCTGTATAAACATGGAAATATTTACACCGCTATCTGTATAAACATGGAAATATCTACACCGCTATCTCTATAAACATGGAAATATCTACAAAGCCATCTGTATAAACATGGAAATAGCTACACAGTCATGTGTAGGAACATGGAAGAATCTACACTGCCATCTGTATAAACATGGAAATATCTACAGAGCCCTCTGTATAAATATGGAAATATCTGCATAGGCATCTGTATAAACATGGAAATATCTGCACCGCTATCTGTATAAACATGGAAATACCTACACCGCTGTCTCTATAAACATGGAAATATGTACACCGCTATGTGTATAAACATGGAAATATCTCCACTGCTGTCTGTATAAACATGGAAATATCTACACCGCGATCTGTATAAACATGGAAATATCTACACCGCTATCTGTATAAACATGGAAATATCTACACAGCTATCTCTATAAACATGGAAATACCTACACCTCCATCTGTATAAACATGGAAATACCTACAAAGTCATCTGTATAAACATGGAAATATCTACACAGCCATCTGTATAAACATGGAAATATCTACACAGCCATCTGTATATACATGGAAATATCTACACCGCTATCTGTATAAACATGGAAATATCTACACGGCCTTCTACATATCCATGGAAATATCTGCGCTGCCATCTGTATATACATGGAAATATCTACCCGGTCATCTGTGTATAGATGGAAATATCAACACCGCCATCTGTACAAACATGGAAATATCTGCACCGCTATCTGTAAACATGGAAATATCTACCCTGCGGTCTGTATAAACATGGAAATAGCTAAACCGCTATCTGTATAAACATGGAAATATCTACACTGCTATCTCTATAAACCTGGAAATATCTACACCGTGATCTGTATAAACATGGAAATATTTACACTGCTATCTGTATAAAGATGGAAATATCTACACCGTTATCTGTATAAATATGGAAATATCTACACCGCTATCTCTATAAACATGGAAATATCTACACCGCCATCTGTATAAACATGGAAATATCTACACTGCTATCTCTATAAACATGGAAATATCTACAATGCCATCTGTAAAAACATGGAAATACCTATACAGTCATCTGTATGAACATGGAAATATCTACACCACCATGTGTATAAACATGGAAATATCTACAATGCCATCTGTATACACATAGAAATACCTACACGGCAATCTGTGTATAGATGGAAACATCAACACCACCATGTGTACAGACATGGAAATATCTACACCACTATCTGTATAAACATGGAAATATCTACTCTGCGGTCTGTATTAACATGGAAATTTCCACACCGGTATCTGTATAAACATGGAAATATCTACACCACGATCTGTATAAACATGGAAATATTTACACCGCTATCTGTATAAACATGGAAATATCTACACCGCTATCTCTATAAACATGGAAATATCTACAAAGCCATCTGTATAAACATGGAAATACCTACACAGTCATGTGTAGGAACATGGAAAAATCTACACTGCCATCTGTATAAACATGGAAATATCTACAGAGCCCTCTGTATAAATATGGAAATATCTGCATAGGCATCTGTATAAACATGGAAATATCTGCACCGCTATCTGTATAAACATGGAAATACCTACACTGCTGTCTCTATAAACATGGAAATATGTACACCGCTATGTGTATAAACATGGAAATATCTCCACTGCTGTCTGTATAAACATGGAAATATCTACACCGCGATCTGTATAAACATGGAAATATCTGCACCGCTATCTGTATAAACATGGAAATATCTACACAGCTATCTCTATAAACATGGAAATACCTACACCTCCATCTGTATAAACATGGAAATACCTACAAATTCATCTGTATGAACATGGAAATATCTACACAGCCATCTGTATAAACATGGAAATATCTACACAGCCATCTGTATATACATGGAAATATCTACACCGCTATCTGTATAACCATGGAAATATCTACACCGCCTTCTACATATCCATGGAAATATCTGCGCTGCCTTCTGTATATACATGGAAATATCTACACGGTCATCTGTGTATAGATGGAAATATCAACACCGCCATCTGTACAAACATGGAAATATCTGCACCGCTATCTGTAAACATGGAAATATCTACCCCGCGGTCTGTATAAACATGGAAATAGCTAAACCGCTATCTGTATAAACATGGAAATATCTACACCATGATCTGTATAAACATGGAAATATTTACACTGCTATCTGTATAAAGATGGAAATATCTACACCGTTATCTTTATAAATATGGAAATATCTACACCGCTATCTCTATAAACATGGAAATATCTACACCGCCATCTGTATAAACATGGAAATATCTACACTGCTATCTCTATAAACATGGAAATATCTACAATGCCATCTGTAAAAACATGGAAATACCTATACAGTCATCTGTATGAACATGGAAATATCTACACCACCATGTGTATAAACATGGAAATATCTACAATGCCATCTGTATACACATGGAAATACCTACATGGCAATCTGTGTATAGATGGAAACATCAACACCGCAATCTGTACAGACATGGAAATATCTACACCGCTATCTGTATAAACATGGAAATATCTACACTGCGGTCTGTATAAACATGGAAATTTCCACCCCGGTATCTGTATAAACATGGAAATATCTACACCACGATCTGTATAAACATGGAAATATTTACACCGCTATCTGTATAAACATGGAAATATCTACACCGCTATCTCTATAAACATGGAGATATCTACAAAGCCATCTGTATAAACATGGAAATAGCTACACAGTCATGTGTAGGAACATGGAAGAATCTACACTGCCATCTGTATAAACATGGAAATATCTACAGAGCCCTCTGTATAAATATGGAAATATCTGCATAGGCATCTGTATAAACATGGAAATATCTGCTCCGCAATCTGTATAAACATGGAAATACCTACACCGCTGTCTCTATAAACATGGAAATATGTACACCGCTATGTGTATAAACATGGAAATATCTCCACTGCTGTCTGTATAAACATGGAAATATCTACACCGCGATCTGTATAAACATGGAAATATCTACACCGCTATCTGTATAAACATGGAAATATCTACACAGCTATCTCTATAAACATGGAAATACCTACACCTCCATCTGTATAAACATGGAAATACCTACAAAGTCGTCTGTATAAACATGGAAATATCTACACAGCCATCTGTATAAACATGGAAATATCTACACAGCCATCTGTATATACATGGAAATATCTACACCGCTATCTGTATAAACATGGAAATATCTACACGGCCTTCTACATATCCATGGAAATATCTGCGCTGCCATCTGTATATACATGGAAATATCTACCCGGTCATCTGTGTATAGATGGAAATATCAACACCGCCATCTGTACAAACATGGAAATATCTGCACCGCTATCTGTAAACATGGAAATATCTACCCCGCGGTCTGTATAAACATGGAAATAGCTAAACCGCTATCTGTATAAACATGGAAATATCTACACTGCTATCTCTATAAACCTGGAAATATCTACACCGTGATCTGTATAAACATGGAAATATTTACACTGCTATCTGTATAAAGATGGAAATATCTACACCGTTATCTTTATAAATATGGAAATATCTACACCGCTATCTCTATAAACATGGAAATATCTACACCGCCATCTGTATAAACATGGAAATATCTACACTGCTATCTCTATAAACATGGAAATATCTACAATGCCATCTGTAAAAACATGGAAATACCTATACAGTCATCTGTATGAACATGGAAATATCTACACCACCATGTGTATAAACATGGAAATATCTACAATGCCATCTGTATACACATGGAAATACCTACACGGCAATCTGTGTATAGATGGAAACATCAACACCGCAATCTGTACAGACATGGAAATATCTACACCGCTATCTGTATAAACATGGAAATATCTACACTGCGGTCTGTATAAACATGGAAATTTCCACCCCGGTATCTGTATACACATGGAAATATCTACACCACGATCTGTATAAACATGGAAATATTTACACCGCTATCTGTATAAACATGGAAATATCTACACCGCTATCTCTATAAACATGGAAATATCTACAAAGCCATCTGTATAAACATGGAAATAGCTACACAGTCATGTGTAGGAACATGGAAGAATCTACACTGCCATCTGTATAAACATGGAAATATCTACAGAGCCCTCTGTATAAATATGGAAATATCTGCATAGGCATCTGTATAAACATGGAAATATCTGCACCGCTCTCTGTATAAACATGGAAATACCTACACCGCTGTCTCTATAAACATGGAAATATGTACACCGCTATGTGTATAAACATGGAAATATCTCCACTGCTGTCTGTATAAACATGGAAATATCTACACCGCGATCTGTATAAACATGGAAATATCTACACCGCTATCTGTATAAACATGGAAATATCTACACAGCTATCTCTATAAACATGGAAATACCTACACCTCCATCTGTATAAACATGGAAATACCTACAAAGTCATCTGTATAAACATGGAAATATCTACACAGCCATCTGTATAAACATGGAAATATCTACACAGCCATCTGTATATACATGGAAATCTCTACACCGCTATCTGTATAAACATGGAAATATCTACACGGCCTTCTACATATCCATGGAAATATCTGCGCTGCCATCTGTATATACATGGAAATATCTACCCGGTCATCTGTGTATAGATGGAAATATCAACACCGCCATCTGTACAAACATGGAAATATCTGCACCGCTATCTGTAAACATGGAAATATCTACCCTGCGGTCTGTATAAACATGGAAATAGCTAAACCGCTATCTGTATAAACATGGAAATATCTACACTGCTATCTCTATAAACCTGGAAATATCTACATCGTGATCTGTATAAACATGGAAATATTTACACTGCTATCTGTATAATGATGGAAATATCTACACCGTTATCTTTATAAATATGGAAATATCTACACCGCTATCTCTATAAACATGGAAATATCTACACCGCCATCTGTATAAACATGGAAATATCTACACTGCTATCTCTATAAACATGGAAATATCTACAATGCCATCTGTAAAAACATGGAAATACCTATACAGTCATCTGTATGAACATGGAAATATCTACACCACCATGTGTATAAACATGGAAATATCTACAATGCCATCTGTATACACATGGAAATACCTTCACGGCAATCTGTGTATAGATGGAAACATCAACACCGCAATCTGTACAGACATGGAAATATCTACACCGCTATCTGTATAAACATGGAAATATCTACACTGCGGTCTGTATAAACATGGAAATTTCCACCCCGGTATCTGTATAAACATGGAAATATCTACACCACGATCTGTATAAACATGGAAATATTTACACCGCTATCTGTATAAACAGGGAAATATCTACACCGCTATCTCCATAAACATTTAAATATCTACAAAGCCCTCTGTATAAACATGGATATACCTACACAGTCATGTGTAGGAACATGGAAAAATCTAGAGTGCCATCTGTATAAACATGGAAATATCTACAGAGCCCTCTGTATAAATATGGAAATATCTGCATAGGCATCTGTATAAACATGGAAATATCTGCACCGCTATCTGTATAAACATGGAAATACCTACACCGCTCTCTCTATAAACATGGAAATATGTACACCGCTATGTGTATAAACATGGAAATATCTCCACTGCTGTCTGTATAAACATGGAAATATCTACACCGCGATCTGTATAAACATGGAAATATCTACACCGCTGTCTGTATAAACATGGAAATATCTACACAGCTATCTCTATAAACATGGAAATACCTACACCGCCATCTGTATAAACATGGAAATACCTACAATGTCATCTGTATAAACATGGAAATATCTACACAGCCATCTGTATGAACATGGAAATATCTACACAGCCATCTGTATATACATGGAAATATCTACACCGCTATCTGTATAAACATGGAAATATCTACACCGCCTTCTACATATGCATGGAAATATCTGCGCCGCCTTCTGTATAAACATGGAAATATCTACACGGTCATCTGTGTATAGATGGAAATATCGACACCGCCATCTGTACAAACATGGAAATATGTGCACCGCTATCTGTATAAACATGGAAATATCTACACCGCGGTCTGTATAAACATGGAAATAGCTAAACCACTATCTGTATAAACATGGAAATATCTACACTGCTATCTCTATAAACCTGGAAATATCTACACCGTGATCTGTATAAACATGGAAATATTTACACTGCTATCTGTATAAACATGGAAATACCTACACCGTAATCTGTATAAATATGGATATATCTACACCGCTATCTCTATAAACATGGAAATATCTACACCGCCATCTGTATCAACATGGAAATATCTACACTGATATCTCTATAAACATGGAAATATCTACAATGTCATCTGTAAAACATGGAAATACCTATACAGTCATCTGTATAAACATGGAAATATCTACACCACCATCTGCATAAACATGGAAATATCTACAATGCCATCTGTATACACATGGAAATACCTACACGGCAATCTATGTATAGATGGAAACATCAACAACGCCATCTGTACAAACATGGAAATATCTACACCGCTATCTGTATAAACATGGAAATATCTACACTGCGGTCTGTATGAACATGGAAATTTCTACACCGGTATCTGTATAAACATGGAAATATCTACACCACGATCTGTATAAACATGGAAATATTTACACCGCTATCTGTATAAACATGGAAATATCTACACCGCTATCTCTATAAACATGGAAATATCTACAAAGCCATCTGTATAAACATGGAAACACCTACACAGTCATGTGTAGGAACATGGAAAGATCTGCACTGCCATCTGTATAAACATGGAAATATCTACAGAGCCCTCTGTATAAATATGGAAATATCTGCATAGGCATCTGTATAAACATGGAAATATCTGCACCGCTATCTGTATAAACATGGAAATACCTACAACGCTGTCTCTATAAACATGGAAATATGTACAACGCTATGTGTATAAACATGGAAATATCTCCACTGCTGTCTTTAAAAACATGGAAATATCTACACCGTGATCTGTATAAACATGGAAATATCTACACCGCTATCTGTATAAACATGGAAATATCTACACAGCTATCTCTATAAACATGGAAATTCCTACACCACCATCTGTATAAACATGGAAATACCTACACCGCCATCTGTATAAACATGGAAATACCTACAAAGTCATCTGTATAAACATGGAAATATCTACACAGCCATCTGTATAAACATGGAAATATCTACACAGGAATCTGTATAAACATGGAAATATCTACACCGCCTTCTACATATCCATGGAAATATCTGCGCCGCCTTCTGTATAAACATGGAAATATCTACACGGTCATCTGTGTATAGATGGAAATATCAACACCGCCATCTGTACAAACATGGAAATATCTGCACTGCTATCTGTATAAACATGGAATTATCTACACCGCGGTCTGTATAAACATGGAAATAGCTAAACCGCTGTCTGTATAAACATGGAAATAGCTACACTGCTATCTCTATAAACCTGGAAATATCTACACCGTGATCTGTATAAACATGGAAATATTTACACTGCAATCTGTATTAACATGGAAATATCTACACCGTTATCTGTATAAATATGGAAATATCTACAACGCTATCTCTATAAACATGGAAATATCTACACCGCCATCTGTATAAACATGGAAATATCTACACTTATATCTCTATAAACATGGAAATATCTACAATGCCATCTGTAAAAACATGGAAATACCTATACCGTCATCTGTATGAACATGGAAATATCTACACCACCATCTTTATAAACATGGAAATATCTACAATGCCATCTGTATACACATGGAAATACCTACACGGCAATCTGTGTATAGATGGAAACATCAACACCGCCATCTGTACTGACATGGAAATATCTACACCGCTATCTGTATAAACATGGAAATATCTACACTGCGGTCTGTATAAACATGGAAATTTCCACACCGGAATCTGTATAAACATGGAAATATGTACACCACGATCTGTATAAACATGGAAATATTTACACCGCTATCTGTATAAACATGGAAATATCTACACCGCTATCTCTATAAACATGGAAATATCTACAAAGCCATCTGTACAAACATGGAAATACGTACACACTCATGTGTAGGAACATGGAAAAATCTACACTGCCATCTGTATAAACTTGGAAATATCTACAGAGCCCTCTGTATAAATATGGAAATATCTGCATAGGCATCTGTATAAACATGGAAATATCTGCACCGCTATCTGTATAATCATGGAAATACCTACACCGCTGTCTCTATAAACATGGAAATATGTACACCGCTATGTGTATAAACATGGAAATATCTCCACTGCTGTCTGTATATACATGGTAATATCTACACCGCGATCTGTATAAACATGGAAATATCTACACCGCTATCTGTATAAACATGGAAATATCTACACAGCTATCTCTATAAACATGGAAATACCTACACCGCCATCTGTATAAACATGGAAATACCTACAAAGTCATCTGCAGAAACATGGAAATATCTACACAGCCATCTGTATAAACATGGAAATATCTACACAGCCATCTGTATATACATGGAAATATCTACACCGCTATCTGTATAAACATGGAAATATCTGCACCGCCTTCTACATATCCATGGAAATATCAGCGCCGCCTTCTGTATAAACATGGAAATATCTACACGGTCATCTGTGTATAGATGGAAATATCAACACCGCCATCTGTACAAACATGGAAATATCTGCACCGCTATCTGTATAAACATGGAAATATCTACACCGCGGTCTGTATAAACATGGAAATAACTAAACTGCTATCTGTATAAACATGGAAACATCTACACTGCTATCTCTATAAACCTGGAAATATCTACACCGTGATCTGTATAAATATGGAAATATTTCCACTGCTATCTGTATAAACATGGAAATATCTCCACCGTTATCTGTATAAACATGGAAATATCTACACCGCCTTCTCTATAAACATTGAAATATCTACACTGCCATCTGTAAAAACATGGAAATATCTACACAGCCATGTGTATAAACATGTAAATATCTACACTGCGATCTTTATAAACATGGAAATATCTACAACGCCATCTCTATAAACATGAAAATATCTACACTGCCATCTCCATAAACATGGAACTAACTACTCCGCCATCTGTGTAAACATGGAAACATCTACACCGCCATCAGTGTGAATAAGGAAATATCTACAATGCCATCTGTATGAAGATATAAATATCTGCACCTCGAGCTGTATAAACATGGAAATATCTACATCGCTATCTGTATAAACGTGGAAATAACAACACCGCTATGGGTAAAAACATGGAAATATCTACACGCCATCTATATAAACATGGAAATACCTACACCGCTATGTCTATAAACATGGAAATACCTACACTGCTATCTCAATAAACATGGAAATATCCACACCGCTGTCTGTATAAACATGAAAATATCTACACCGCTATCTGTATATACATGGAAATATCGAAACCGCGATCTGTATAAACATGTAAATATCTACACCGCCATCTCTATAAACATGAACATATCTACACTGCCATCTCCATAAACATGGAATTAACTACTCCGCCATCGGTATAAACATGGAAATATCTACACCGCCATCTGTATAAACATGGAAATATCTACACAGCCATGTGTACATACATGGAAATATCTACACCGCTATCTATATAAACTTGGAAATTACTACACCGCTATCTGTATAAACATGGAAATATCTACACCGCCATCTACATATCCATGGAAATATCTGCGCCGCTATCTGTATAAACATGGAAATATCTACACGGTCATCTGTGTATAGATGGAAATATCAACACCGCCATCTGTACAAACATGGAAATATCTGCACCGCTATCTGTATAAACATGGAAATATCTACACTGCTATCTCTATAAACATGGAAATATCTACACCGTGATCTGTATAAACATGGAAATATTTACACCGCTATCTGTATAAACATGGAAAGTTCTACACCCTTATCTGTATAAATATGCAAATATCTACACCGCTATCTCTATAAACATGTAAATATGTACACCGCCATCTGTATAAACATGGAAATATCTACAATGCCATCTGTATACAGATGGAAATAGCTACATGGCAATCTGTGTATAGATGGAAACATCAACAACGCCATCTGTACAAACATGGAAATATCTACACTGCTATCTCTATAAACATGGAAATATCTACACTTCGGTCTGTATAAACATGGAAATATCTACACCGGTATCTGTATAAACATGGAAATATCTACACCACGATCTGTTTAAACATGGAAATATATACACCGCTATCTGTATAAACATGGAAATATCTGCACCGCTATCTCTATAAACATTGAATTCTCTACAAAGCCATCTGTATAAACATGGAAATAACTACACAGTCATGTGTAGGAACATCAAAATATCTACACTGCCATCTGTATAAACATAGAAATATCTACATAGGCTCTGTATAAACATGGAAATATCTGCATAGGCATCTGTATAAACATGGAAATACCTACACCGCTGTCTCTATAAACATGGAAATATGTACACCGCAATGTGTATAAACATGGATATATTTCCACTGCTCTCTGTAAAAACATGGAGATATCTCCACCGTTATCTGTATAAACATGGAAATATCTACACCGCCTTCTCTATAAACATTGAAATATCTACACTGCCATCTGTAAAAACATGGAAATATCTACACAGCCATCTGTATAAACATGTAAATATCTACACTGCGATCTCTATAAACATGGAAATATCTACACCGCCATCTCTATAAACATGAAAATATCTACACTGCCATCTCCATAAACATGGAACTAACTACTCCGCCATCTGTATAAACATGGAAACATCTACACCGCCATCAGTGTGAATAAGGAAATATCTAAAATGCCATCAGTATAAAGATATAAATATCTGCACCGCGAGCAGTATAAACATGGAAATATCTACATCGCTATCTGTATAAACGTGGAAATACCAACAGCGCAATCGGTATAAACATGGAAATGTCTACACCGCTATGTCTATAAACATGGAAATACCTACACCGCTATCTCTATAAACATGGAAATATCTACACCGTTATCTGTATAAACAAGGAAATATCTACACCGCTATCTGTATAAACATGGAAATATCTACACCGCGATCTGTATAAACATGGAAATATCTACACCGCGATCTGTATAAACATGGAAATATCTACACCCCGATCTGTATAAACATGGAAATATCTTCACCACCATCTGTATAAACATGGAAATATCTACACCGCAATCTGTGTAAACATGGAAATATCTACACCGCTATCTGTAAAAACATGGAAATATCTACACCGCTATCTGTATAAACATGGAAATATCTACACCGCGATCTGTATAAACATGGAAATATCTACAGCGCCATCTCTATAAACATTGAAATATCTACACTACCATCTGTAAATACATGGAAATATCTACACAGTCATCTGAATAAACATGGAAATATCTACACCACCATCTGTATAAAGACGGAAATACCTACAATACCGTCTGTATACACATGGAAATAACTACACAGACATCTGTATAAATATGGAAATATCTACACCGCCATCTGTATAAACATGGAAACATCTACACTGCCATCTGTAGAGAGATGGAAATATCTACACCGATATCTCTATAAATATGGAAATATCTACACCGCCATCTCTATAAACATGAAAATATCTACACTGCCATCTCCATAAAGATAGAAGTATCTACTCCGCCATGTGTATAAACACGGAAATATCTACACCACCATCTGTGAATACATGGAAATACCTACACCGCTATCAGTATAAACATGGAAATATCTACACTGCCATCTGCATGTCCATGGAAATATCTACACCGCCATCTGTATAAACATGGCAATATCTACACGGCCATCTGTGTATAGATGGAAATATCAACACCACCATCTGTACAAACATGGAAATATCTACACAGCTATCTCTATAAACATGGAATTATCTGCACTGCCATCTGTAAAAACATGGAAAAACCTATACAGTCATCTGTATAAACATGGAAATATCTACAATGACATCTGTATACACATGGAAATATCTACACAGCCATCTGTATAAACATGTAAATATCTACAATGCTATCTCTATAAACTTGGAAATATCTACACTGCCATCTCTATAAACATGAAAATATCTACACTGCCATCTCCAAAAACATGGAACTAACTACTCCGCCATCTGTAAAAACATGGAAACATCTACACCGCCATCACTGTGAATAAGGAAATATCTACAATGCCATATGTATAAAGATATAAATATCTGCACCTCGAGCTGTATAAACATGAAATATCTACATCGCTATCTGTATAAACGTGGAAATAACAACACCGCTATCGGTAAAAACATGGAAATATCTACAACGCCATCTATATGATCATGGAAATATCTACACCGCTATGTCTATAAACATGGAAATACCTACACCGCTATCTCTATAAACATGGAAATATCCACACCGCTGTCTGTATAAACATGGAAATATCTACACCGCTATCTGTATATACATGGAAATATCGAAATCGCGATCTGTATAAACATGGAAATATCTACACCCCGATCTGTATAAACATGGAAATATCTTCACAACGATCTGTATACACATGGAAATATCTACACCGCTATCTGTATAAACATGGTAATATCTACACCACCATCTATATAAACATGGAAATATCTACACCGCCATCTGTATTAACATGGAAATATCTACAATGCCATCTGTAGAAAGATGGAAATATCTACACCGCAATCTGTGTAAACATGGAAATATCTACACCAATATCTGAAAAACATGGAATTATCTACACCGCTATCTGTATAAACATGGAAATATCTACATCGCTATCTGTAAAACGTGGAAATAACAACACCGCTATCGGTATAAACATGGAAATATCTACAACGCCATCTATATAAACATGGAAATATCTACACCGCCATCTGTATAAACATGGAAATATCTACACCAATATTTGTAAAACATGGAAATAACTACACCGCTATCTGTATAAACATGGAAATATCTACACCGCGATCTGTATAAACATGGAAATAGCTTCACCACGATCTGTATAAACATGGAAATATCTACACCGCTATCTGTATAAACATGGAAATATCTACACAGTCATCTGAATAGACATGGAAATATCTACACCACCATCTGTATAAAAAAGGAAATACCTACCATACCATCTGTATACACATGGAAATATCTACACCGCTATCTCTATAAATAAGGAAATATCTACACCACCATCTCTATAAACATGAAAATATCTACACTGCCATCTCCATAAAGATGGAAGTATCTACTCCGCCATGTGTATAAACACGGAAATATCTACACCACCATCTGTGAAAACATGGAAATATCTACACCGCTATCTGTATAAACATGGAAATATCTACACTGCCATCTGCATGACCATGGAAATATCTACGCCGCCATCTGTATAAACATGGAAATAGCTTCACCACGATCTGTATGAACATGGAAATATCTACACCGCTATCTGTATAAACATGGAAATATCTACACAGTCATCTGAATAAACATGGAAATATCTACACCACCATCTGTATAAACATGGAAATACCTACCATACCATCTGTATACACATGAAAATATCTACACCGCTATCTCTATAAATATGGAAATATCTACACCGCCATCTCTATAAACATGAAAATATCTACACTACCATCTCCATAAAGATGGAAGTATCTACTCCGCCATGTGTATAAACACGGAAATATCTACACCACCGTCTGTGAAAACATGGAAATATCTACACAGCTATCTGTATAAACATGGAAATATCTACACTGCCATCTGCATGTCCATGGAAATATCTACGCCGCCATCTGTATAAACATGGAAATATCTACACGGCCATCTGTGTATAGATGGAAATATCAACACCACCATCTGTACAAACATGGAAATATCTTCACCACGATCTGTATAAACATGGAAATATCTACACCGATATCTGAATAAACATGGTAATAGCTACACCATCATCTATATAAACATGGAAATATCTACACTGCCATCTGTATAAACATGGAAATATCTACAATGCCAACTGTAGAAAGATGGAAATATCTACACCGCAATCTGTGGAAACATGGAAATATCTACACCGATATCTGTAAAAACATGGAAATATCTACACCGCTATCAGTATAAACATGGAAATATCTACACCGCGATCTGTATAAACATGGAAATATCTACAGCGCCATCTCTATAAACATTGTAATATCTACACTGCCATCTGTAAAAACATTGAAATATCTACACAGTCATCTGAATAAACATGGAAATATCTACACCACCATCTGTATAAACATGGAAATACCTACCATACCATCTGTATACACATGGAAATATCTACACAGACATCTGTATAAATATGGAAATCTCTACACCGCCATCTGTATAAACATGGAAATATCTACACTGCCATCTGTAGAAAGATGGAAATATCTACACCGCTATCCCTACAAATATGGAAAGATCTACACCGCCATCTCTATAAACATGAAAATATGTACACTGCCATCTCCATAAAGATGGAAGTATCTACTCCGCCATGTGTATAAACACGGAAATATCTACACCAACATCTGTGAACACATGGAAATATCTACACCGCTATCTGTTTAAACCTGGAAATATCTACACTGCCATCTGCATGTCCATGGAAATATCTACACCGCCATCCATATAAACATGGAAATATCTACACGGCCATCTGTGTATAGATGGAAATATCAATACCACCATCTGTACAAACATGGAAATATCTACACCGCTATCTCTATAAACATGGAAATATCTACACAGCCATCTGTAAAAACATGGAAATACCTATACAGTCATCTGTATAAACATGGAAATAACAACAATGCCATCTGTATACACATGGAAATATCTACACAGCCATCTGTATAAACATGTAAATATCTACACTGCTATCTCTATAAACACGGAAATATCTACACCGCCATCTCTATAAACATGAAAATATCTACACTGCCATCTCCATAAACATGGAACTAACTACTCCGCATTCTGTATAAACATGGAAACATCTACACCGCCATCTGTGTGAATAAGGAAATATCTACAATGCCATGTGTATAAAGGTATAAATATCTGCACCGTGAGGTGTATAAACATGGAAATATCTACATCGCTATCTGTATAAACGTGGAAATACCAACACCATTATCGGTATAAACATGGAAATATCTACAACGCCATCTATATAAACATGGGAATATCTACACCGCTATGTCTATAAACATGGAAATACCTACACCGCTATCTCTATAAACATGCAAATGTCTACACTACTATCTGTATAAACATGGAATTATCTACACCGCTATCTGTATAAACATGGAAATATCTACACCGCGATCTGTATAAACATGGAAGTATGTACACCGCGATCTGTATAAACATGGAAATATCTTCACCACGATTTGTATAAACATGGAAATATCTACACCGCTATCTGTATAAACATGGTAATATCTACACCACCATCTATATAAACATGGAAATATCTACACCGCCATCTGTATAAACATGGAAATCTCTACAATGCCATCTGTAGAACGATGGAAATATCTACACCGCAATCTGTGTAAACATGGAAATATCTACACCGATATCTGTAAAAACATGGAAATATCTACACCGCTATCTGTATAAACATGGAAATATCTACACCGCAATCTGTGTAAACATGGAAATATCTACACCGATATCTGTAAAAACATGGAAATATCTACACCGCTATCTGTATAAACATGGAAATATCTACACCACGATCTGTATAAACATGGAAATATCTACAGCGCCATCTCTATAAACATTGAAATATCTACACTGCCATCTGTAAAAACATGCAAATATCTACACAGTCATCTGAATAAACATGGAAATATCTTCACCACCATCTGTATAAACATGGAAATACCTACCATACCATCTGTATACACATGGAAATATCTACACAGACATCTGTATAAATGTGGACATACCTACGCCGCCATCTGTATAAACATGAAAATATCTACACTGCCATCTGTAGAAACATGGAAATATCTACACCGCTATCTCTATAAATATGGAAATATCTACACCACCATCTCTATAAACATGAAAATATCTACACTGCCATCTCCATAAAGATGGAAGTATCTACTCCGCCATGTGTATAAACTCGGAAATATCTACACCACCATCTGTGAAAACATCGAAATGTCTACACCGCTATCTGCATAAACATGGAAATATCTACACTGCCATCTGCATGTCCATGGAAATATCTACACCGCCATCTGTATAAACATGGAAATATCTACACGGCCATCTGTGTATAGATGGAAATATCAACACCACCATCGGTACAAACATGGAAATATCTACACCGCTATCTCTATAAACATGGAAATATCTACACTGCCATCTGCATGTCCTTGGAAATATCTACACCGCCATCTGTATAAACATGGAAATATCAACACCACCATCTGTACAAACATGGAAATATCTACACCGCTATGTCTATAAACATGGAAATACCTACACCGCTATCTCTATATACATGGAAATATCCACACCGCTGTCTGTATAAACAAAGAAATATCTACACCGCTATCTGTATAAACATGGAAATATCGAAACCGCGATCTATATAAACATGGAAATATCTACACCCTGATCTGTATAAACATGGAAATATCTTCACCACGATCTGTATAAACATGGAAATATCTACACCGCTATCTGTATGAACATGGTAATATCTACACCACCATCTATATAAACATGGAAATATCGACACCGCCATCTGTATAAACATGGAAATATCTACAATGCCATATGTATACACATGGAAATATCTACGCAGCCATCTGTATAAACATGTAAATATCTACACTGCGATCTCTATAAACATGTAAATATCTACACCGCCATCTCTATAAACATGAAAATATCTACACTGCCATCTCCATAAACATGGAACTAACTACTCCGCCATCTGTATAAACATGGAAACATCTACACCGCCATCAGTGTGAATAAGGAAATATCTACAATGCCAACTGTATAAAGATATAAATATCTGCACCGCGAGCTGTATAAACATGGAAATATCTACATCGCTATCTGTAAAACGTGGAAATACCAACACCGCTATCGGTATAAACATGGAAATATCTACAACGCCATCTATATAAACATGGAAATATCTACACCGCTATGTCTATAAATATGGAAATACCTACACCGCTATCTCTATATACATGGAAATATCCACACCGCTGTCTGTATAAACATGGAAATATCGAAACCGCGATCTGTATAAACATGGAAATATCTACACCCCGATCTGTATAAACATGGAAATATCTTCACCACGATCTGTATAAACATGGAAATATCTACACCGCTGTCTGTATGAACATGGTAATATCTACACCACCATCTATATAAACATGGAAATATCTACACCGCCATCTGTATAAACATGGAAATATCTACAATGCCATCTGTAGAAAGACGGAAATATCTACAACGCAATCTGTGTAAACATGGAAATATCTACACCAATATCTGTAAAACATGGAAATAACTACATCGCTATCTGTATAAATATGGAAATATCTACACCGATATCTTTATAAACATGGAAATAGCTTCACCACGATCTGTATAAACATGGAAATATCTACACCGCTATCTGTATAAGCATGGAAATATCTACACAGTCATCTGAATAGACATGGAAATATCTACACCACCATCTGTATAAACATGGAAATACCTACCATACCATCTGTATACACATGGAAATATCTACACAGACATCTGTATAAATATGGACATACCTACACCGCCATCTGTATAAACATGAAAATATCTACACTGCAATCTGTAGAAAGATGGAAATATCTACACCGCTATCTCTATAAATATGGAAATATCTACACCGCCATCTCTATAAACATGAAAATATCTACACTGCCATCTCCATAAAGATGGAAGTATCTACTCCGCCATGTGTATAAACACGGAAATATCTACACCACCATCTGTGAAAACATGGAAATGTCTACACCGCTATCTGCATAAACATGGAAATATCTACACTGCCATCTGCATGTCCATGGAAATAACTACACCGCCATCTGTATAAACATGGAAATATCTACACGGCCATCTGTGTATAGATGGAAATACCAACACCACCATCGGTACAAACATGGAAATATCTTCACCGCTATCTCTATAAACATGGAAATACCTACACTGCCATCTGCATGTCCTTGGAAATATCTACACCGCCATCTGTATAAACATGGAAATATCTACACGGCCATCTGTGTATAGATGGAAATATCAACACCACCATCTTTACAAACATGGAAATATCTACACCGCTATGTCTATAAACATGGAAATACCTACACCGCTATCTCTATATACATGGAAATATCCACACCGCTGTCTGTATAAACGTAGAAATATCTACACTGCTCTCTCTATAAACATGGAAATATCGATACCGCGATCTATATAAACATGGAAATATCTACACCCCGATCTGTATAAACATGGAAATATCTTCACCACGATCTGTATAAACATGGAAATATCTACACCGCTATCTGTATGAACATGGCAATATCTACACCACCATCCATATAAACATGGAAATATCTACACCGCCATCTGTATAAACATGGAAATATCTACAATGCCATCTGTATACACATGGAAATATCTACGCAGCCATCTGTATAAACATGTAAATATCTACACTGCGATCTCTATAAACATGCAAATATCTACACCGCCATCTCTATAAACATGAAAATATCTACACTGCCATCTCCATAAACATGGAACTAACTACTCCGCCATCTGTATAAACTTGGAAATATCTACACCGCCATCAGTGTGAATAAGGAAATATCTACAATGCCATCTGTATAAAGATATAAATATCTGCACTGCGAGCTGTATAAACATGGAAATATCTGCACCGTGAGCTGTCTAAACATGGAAATATCTACATAGCTATCTGTAAAACGTGGAATTACCAACACCGCTATCGGTATAAACATGGAAATATCTACAACGCCATCTATATAAACAAGGAAACATCTACACCGCTATGTCTATAAACATGGAAATACCTACACCGCTATCTCTATATACATGGAAATATCCACACCGCTGTCTGTATAAACATGGAAATATCGAAACAGCGATCTGTAAAAACATGGAAATATCTACACCCCGATCTGTATAAACATGGAAATATCTTCACCACGATCTGTATAAACATGGAAATATCTACACCGCTGTCTGTATGAACATGCTAATATCTACACCACCATCTATATAAACATGGAAATATCTACACCGACATCTGTATAAACATGGAAATATCTACAATGCCATCTGTAGAAAGATGGAAATATCTACACCGCAATCAGTGTAAACATGGAAATATCTACACCACCATCTGTATAAACATGGAAATACCTACAATACCATCTGTATAAACATGGAAATATCTACACAGACATCTGTATAAATATGGAAATATCTACACCGCCATCTGTATAAACATGGAAATATCTACACTGCCATCTGTAGAAAGATGGAAATATCTACACCGCTATCTCTATAAATATGGAAATGTCTACACCGCCATCTCTATAAACATGAAATTATCTACACTGCCATCTCCATAAAGATGGAAGTATCTACTCCGGCATGTGTATAAACAGGGAAATATCTACACCACCATCTGTGTAAACATGGAAATACCTAACCGCTATCTGTATAAACATGGAAATATCTACACCACGATCTGCATGTCCATGGAAATATCTACGCCGCCATCTGTATATACATGTAAATATCTACACGGCCATCTGTGTATAGATGGAAATATCAACACCGCCATCTGCACAAACATGGAAATATCTACACCGCTATATCTATAAATATGGAAATATCTGCACTGCCATCCGTAAAAACATGGAAATACCTATACAGTCATCTGTATAAACATGGAAATATCTACAATGCCAACTGTATACACATGGAAATATCTACACAGCCATCTGTATAAACATGTAAATATCTACACTGCTATCTCTATAAACATGGAAATACATACAACGCCATCTGTATAAACATGAAAATATCTACACTGCCATCTCCATAAACATGGAACTAACTACTCTACCATCTGTTTAAACATGGAAACATCTACACCGCCATATGTGTGAATAAGGAAATATCTACAATGCCATCTGTATAAAGATATAAATATCTGCACCGCGAGCTGTATAAACATGGTAATATCTACATCGCTACCTGTATAAATGTGGAAATACCAACACCGCTATCGGTATAAACATGGAAATATCTACAACGCCATCTATATAAACATGGAAATATATACACCGCTATGTCTATAAACATGGAAATACCTACACCGCTATCTCTATAAACATGGAAATATCTACACCGCTATCTGTATAAACATGGAAATATCTACAATGCCATCTGTAGAAAGATGGAAATATCTACACCGCAATCTGTGTAAACATGGAAATATCTACACCGATATCTGTAAAAAGATGGAAATATCTACACCGCTATCTGTATAAACTTGGAAATATCTACACAGCTATCTCTATAAACATGGAAATAACTACACCGCCAACTGTATAAACATGGAAATACCTACAAAGTCATCAGTATAAACATGGAAATATCTACAAAGCCATCTGTATAAACATGGAAATATCTACACAGCCATCTGTATATACATGGAAATAGCTACACCACTATCTGTATAAACATGGAAATAACTACACCGCTATTTGTATAAACAAGGAAATATCTACACCGTGATCTGCATAAACATGGAAATATTTACACCGCTATCTGTATAAACATGGAAATTTCTACACCACTATCTGTATAAAAATGTAAATAACTACACCGCTATTTGTATAAACAAGGAAATATCTACACCGTGATCTGTATAAACATGGAAATATTTACACCGCTATCTGTATAAACATGGAAATTTCTACACCGTTATCTGTATAAATATGGAAATATCTACACCGCTATCTCTATAAACATGGAAATATCTACACCGCCATCTGTATAAACATGGAAATACCTATAAAGACATCTGTGTAAACATGGAAATATCTACACCACCATCTGTATAAACATGGAAATATCTACAATGCCAGCTGTATACACATGGAAATACCTACACGGCAATCTGTGTATAGATGGAAACATCAACACCGCCATCAGTACAAACTTGTAAATATCTACACTGCTATCTCTATAAACATGGAAATATCTACACTGCGGTCTCTATAAACATGGAAATATCTAAACAGGTATCTGTATAAACATGGAAATATCTACACCACGATCTGTATAAACATGGAAATTTATACACCGCTATCTGTATAAACATGGAAATATCTGCACCGCTATCTCTATAGACATGGAAATACCTACAAAGCCATCTGTATAAACATGGAAATACCTACACAGTCATGTGTAGGAACATGGAAATATCTACACTTCCATCTGTATAAACATAGAAATATCTACACAGCCCTCTGTATAAATATGGAGATATCTGCATAGGTATCAGTATAAACATGGAAATATCTGCACCGCTATCTGTATAAACATGGAAATACCTACACCGCTGTCTCTATAAACATGGAAATATCTCCACCGTTATCTTTATAAACATGGAAATGTCTACAGCGCCATCTCTATAAACATTGAAATATCTTCACTGCCATCTGTAAAAACATGGAAATATCTACACAGTCATCTGAATAAACATGGAAATATCTACACCACCATTTGTATAAACATGGAAATACCTACAATACCATCTGTATACACATGGAAATATCTACACAGACATCTGTATAAATATGGAAATATCTACACCGCAATCTGTATAAACATGGAAATATCTACACTGCCATCTGTAGAAAGATGGAAATATCTACACCACTATAGCTATAAATATGGAAATATCTACACCACCATCTCTATAGACATGAAAATATCTACACTGCCATCTCCATAAAGATAGAAGTATCTACTCCGCCATGTGTATAAACACGGGAAAACCTACACCACCATCTGTGAAAACATAAAAATATCTGCACCGCTATCTCTATAAACATGGAAATATCTACACCGCCATCTGCATGTCCATGGAAATATCTACGCCGCAATCTGTATAAACATGGAAATATCTACACGGCCATCTGTGTATAGATGGAAATATCAACACCGCCATCTGTACAAACATGGAAATATCTACATCGCTATCTCTATAAACATGGAAATATCTGCACTGCCATCTGTAAAAACATGGAAATAACTATACAGTCATCTGTATAAACATGGAAATATCTACAATGCCATCTGTATACACATGGAAATATCTACACAGCCATCTGTATAAACATGTAAAGATCTACACTGCTATCTCTATAAACATGGAAATATCTACACCGCCATCTCTATAAACATGAAAATATCTACACTGCCATCTCCATGAACATGGAACTAACTACTCCACCATCTGTATAAACATTGAAACATCTACACCGCCATCTGTGTGAATAAGGAAATATCTACAATGCCATCTGTATAAGGATATAATTATCTGCACCGCGAGCGGTATAAACATGGAAATATCTACATCGTTATCTGTATAAACGTGGAAATACCAACACCACTATCGGTATAAACATGGAAATAGCTACAACGCCATCTATATAAACAATGAAATATCTACAACGCTATGTCTATAAACATGGAAATACCTACACCGCTATCTCTATAAACATGGAAATATCTACACCGCAATCTGTGTAAACATGTAAATATCTACACCGATATCTGTAAAAACATGGAAATATCTACACAGCTATCTGTATAAACATGGAAATATCTACACCGCTATCTGTATAAACATGGAAATATCTACAGCGCCATCTCTATAAACATTGAAATATCTACACTGCCATCTGTAAAAACATGGAAATATCTACACAGTCATCTGAATACACATGGAAATATCTACACAGACATCTGTGTAAATATGGAAATAACTACACCGCCATCTGTATAAACATGGAAATATCTACACTGCCATCTGTAGAAAGATGGAAATATCTACACCGCTATCTCTATAAATATGGAAATGTCTACACCGCCATCTCTATAAACATGAAAATATCTACACTGACATCTCCATAAAGATGGAAGTATCTACTCTGCCATGTGTATAAACACGGAAATATCTACACCACCATCTGTGTAAACATGGAAATACCTACACCGCTATCTGTATAAACATGGAAATACCTATACAGTCATCTGTATAAACATGGAAATATCTACAATGCCATCTGTATACACGTGGAAATATCTACACAGCCATCTGTGCAAACAGGTAAATATCTACACTGCTATATCTATAAACATGGAAATATATACACCGCCATCTCTATAAACATGAAAATATCTACACTGCCATCTCCATAAACATGGAACTAACTACTCCGCCATCTGTTTAAACATGGAAACATCTACACCGCCATCTGTGTGAATAAGGAATTATCTACAATGCCATCTGTATAAAGATATAAATATCTGCACCGCGAGCTGTATAAACATGGTAATATCTACATCGCTACCTGTATAAACGTGGAAATACCAACACAGCTATCGGTAAAAACATGGAAATATCTACAATGACATCTATATAAACATGGAAATATCTACACCGCTATGTTTATAAACATGGAAATACCTACACCGCTATCTCTATAAACATGGAAATATCTACACCGCTATCTGTATAAACATGGAAATATCTACACCGCTATCTGTATAAACATGGAGATATCAACATCGCGATCTGTATAAACATGGAAATATCTACACCGTGATCTGTATAAACATGGAAATATCTTCACCGCGATCTGTATAAACATGGAAATATCTACACCGCTATCTGTATAAACATGGTAATATCTACACCACCATCTATATAAACATGGAAATATCTACACCGCCATCTGTATAAACATGGAAATATCTACAATGCCATCTGTAGAAAGATGGAAATATCTACACCACAATCTGTGTAAACATGGAAATATCTACACCGATATCTGTAAAAACATGCAAATATCTACACCGCTATCTGTATAAACATGGAAACATCTACACAGCTATCTCTATAAACATGGAAATACCTACACCGCCATCTGTATAAACATGGAAATATCTACAAAGTCATCAGTATAAACATGGAAATATCTGCAAAGCCATCTGTATAAACATGGAAATATCTACACAGCCATCTGTATATACATGGAAATATCTACACCACTATCTGTATAAACATGGAAATAACTACACCGCTTTTTGTATAAACAAGGAAATATCTACACCGTGATCTGTATAAACATGGAAATATTTACACCGCTATCTGTATAAACATGGAAATTTCTACACCGTTATCTGTATAAATATGGAAATATCTACACCGCTATCTCTATAAACATGGTAATATCTACACCGCCATCTGTATAAACATGGAAAAACCTATACAGACAACTGTGTAAACATGGAAATATCTACACCACCATCTGTATAAACATGGAAATATCTACAATGCCATCTGCATACACATGGAAATAACTACACGGCAATCTGTGTATAGATGGAAACATCAACACCGCCATCTGTACAAACTTGGAAATATCTACACTGTTATCTCGATAAACATGGAAATATCTACACTGCGGTCTGTATAAACATGGAAATATCTACACCGGTATCTGTATAAACATGGAAATATCTACACCACGATCTGTATAAACATGGAAATATATACACCGCTATCTGTATAAACATGGATATATCTGCACCGCTATGTCTATAGACATGGAAATATCTACAAAGCCATCTGTATAAACATGGAAATATCTACACGGTCATGTGTAGGAACATGGAAATATCTACACTGCCATCTGTATAAACATAGAAATATCTACACAGCCCTCTGTATAATTATGGAGATATCTGCATAAGCATCTGTATAAACATGGAAATATCTGCACCGCTATCTGTATAAACATGGAAATACCTACACCGCTGTCTCTATAAACATGGAAATATGTACACCGCTATGTGTATAAACATGGAAATACCTCCAATGCAGTCTGTATAAACATGGAAATATGTAAACCGTTATCTGTATAAACATGGAAATGTCTACAGCGCCATCTCTATAAACATAGAAATATCTACACTGCCATCTGTAAAAACATGGAAATATCTACACAGTCATCTGAATAAACATGGAAATATCTACACTACCATCTGTATAAACATGGAAATACCTACAATACCATCTGTATACACCTGGAAATATCTACACTGACATCTGTATAAATATGGAAATATCAACACCGCCATCTGTACAAACATGGAAATATCTGCACCGCTATCTCTATAAACATGGAAATATCTGCACTGCCATCTGTAAAAACATAGAAATAACTATACCGTCATCTGTATAAACATGGAAATATCTACAATGCCATCGGTATACACTTGGAAATATCTACACAGCCATCTGTATAAACAAGTAAATATCTACACTGCTATCTCAACAAACATGGAAATATCTACACCGCTATCTCTATAAACATGAAAATATCTACACTGCCATCTCCATAAACATGGAACTAACTACTCCGCCATCTGTATAAACATGGAAACATCTACACCGCCATCTGTGTGAATAAGGAAATATCTACAATGCCATCTATATAAAGATATAAATATCTGCACCGCGAGCTGTATAAACATGGAAATATCTACATCGCTATCTGTATAAACGTGGAAATACCAACACCGCTATCGGTATAAACATCGAAATATCTACAACGCCATCTATATAAACATGGAAATATCTACACCGCTATGTCTATAAACATGGAAATATCTACACCGCTATCTCTATAAACATGGAAATATCTACACCGCTATCTGTATGAACATGGAAATATTTACACCGCTATCTGTATAAACATGGAAATATCTACACCGCGATCTGTATAAACATGGAAATATCTTCACCACGATCTGTATAAACATGGAAATATCTACACCGCTATCTGTATAAACATGGTAATATCTACACCACCATCTATATAAACATGGTAATATCTACACCACCATCTATATAAACATGGAAATATCTACACTGCCATCTGTATAAACATGGAAATGTCTACAATGCCATCTGTAGAAAGATGGAAATATCTACACCGCAATCTGTGTACACATGTATATATTTACACCGATATTTGTAAAAACATGGAAATTTCTACACCGCTATCTGTATAAACATGGAAATATCTACACCACCATCTATATAAACATGGAAATATCTACACCGCCATCTGTATAAACATGGAAATATCTACAATGCCATCTGTAGAAACATGGAAATATCTACACCGCAATCTGTGTAAACATGGAAATATCTACACCGATATCTGTAAAAATATGGAAATATCTACACCGCTATCTGTATAAACATGGAAATATCTACACCGCGAGGTGTATAAACATGGAAATATCTACAGCGCCATCTCTATAAACATTGAAATATCTGCACTGCCATCTGTAAAAACATGGAAATATCTACAGGGTCATCTGAACACACATCGAAATATCTACACAGACATCTGTATAAATATGGAAATACCTACACCGCCATCTCTATAAACATGGAAATATCTACACTGCCATCTGTAGAAAGATGGAAATATCTACACCGCTATCTCTATAAATATGGAAATGTCTACACCGCCATCTCTATAAACTTGAAAATATCTACACTGACGTCTCCATAAAGATGGAAGTATCTACTCCGCCATGTGTATAAACACGGAAATATCTACACCACCATCTGTGTAAACATGGAAATATCTACACTGCTATCTGTATAAACTTGGAAATATCTACACCACGATCTGCATGTCCATGGAAATATCTACGCTGCCATCTGTATAAACATGGAAATATCTACACGGCCATCTGTGTATAGATGGAAATATCAACACCGCCATCTGTACAAACATGGAAATATCTACACCGCTATCTCTATAAACATGGAAATATCTGTACTGCCATCTGTAAAAACATGGAAATAGCTACACAGTCATCTGTATAAACATGGAAATATCTACAATGCCATCTGTATACACATGGAAATATCTACACAGCCATCTGTATAAACAGGTAAATATCTACACTGCTCTCTCTATAAACATGGAAATATATACACCGCCATCTCTATAAACATGAAAATATCTACACTGCCATCTCCATAAACATGGAACTAACTACTCTGCCATCTGTTTAAACATGGAAACATCTACACCGCCATCTGTGTGAATGAGGAAATATCTACAATGCCATCTGTATAAAGATATAAATATCTGCACAGCGAGCTGTATAAACATGGTAATATCTACCTCGCTACCTGTATAAACGTGGAAATACCAACACCGCTATCTGTATAAACATGGAAATATCTACACCGCTATCTGTATAAACATGGAAATATCTACATCGCGATCTGTATAAACATGGAAATATCTACACTGCGATCTGTATAAACATGGAAATATCTTCACCGCGATCTGTATAAACATGGAAATATCTACACCTCTATCTGTATAAACATGGTAATATCTACACCACCATCTATATAAACATGGAAATATCTACACCGCCATCTGTATAAACATGGAAATATCTACAATGCCATCTGTATAAAGATATAAATATCTGCACCGCGAGCTGTATAAACATGGAAATATCTACATCGCTATCTGTATAAACGTGGAAATACCAACACCGCTATCGGTATAAACATGGAAATATCTACAACGCCATCTATATAAACATGGAAATATCTACACCACTATGTCTATAAACATGGAAATACCTACACCGCTATCTCTATAAACATGGAAATATCCACAACGCCATCTGCATATCCATGGAAATATCTACAACGCCATCTGTATAAAAATCGAAATATCTACACGGCAATCTGTGTACAGATGGAAATATCAAAACCGCCATCTGTACAAACATCGAAATATCTTCACCGCTATCGGTATAAACTTAGAAATACCTACACTGCAGTCTGTATAAACATGGAAATATCTACACCGGTATCTGCCTAAACATGGAAATATCTACACTACGATTTGTATAAACATGGAAATATTTACACCGCTATCTGTATAAACCTGGAAATATGTACACAGCTATCTCTATAAACATGGAAATATCTACACCGCCATCTGTATATACATGGAAATACCTACAAAGTCATCTGTATAAACATGGAAACATCTACACAGCCATCTGTATAAACATGGAAATATCTACAGAGCCATCTGTATATACATGGAAATATCTACACCGCTATCTGTATAAACATGGAAATAACTACATTGCTACTTGTATAAACAAGGAAATATCTACACCGTGATCTGTATAAAGATGGAAATATCTACACCGATATTTCTATAAACAAGGAAATATCTACACCGCTATCTGTATATACATGGAAATACCTACAAAGTCATGTGTATAAACATGGAAACACCTACACAGCCATCTGTATAAACATGGAAATATCTACAGAGCCATCTGTATATACATGGAAATATCTACACCGCTATCTGTATAAACATGGAAATAACTACATTGCTACTTGTATAAACAAGGAAATATCTACACCGTGATCTGTATAAAGATGGAAATATCTACACCGATATTTCTATAAACAAGGAAATATCTACACCGCTATCTGTATAAGCATGGAAATATCCACACCGCTATTTGTATAAACAAGGAAATACCTACACCGTGATCTGTAGAAACATGGAACTAACTACACCGCTATTTGTATAAACAAGGAAATATCTACACCGCCATCTGTTTAAACATGGAAATATATACACAGACATCTGTTTATACATGGAAATATATACACCGCTATCTGTATAAACATGCTAATAACTACACCGCTATCTGTATAAATGTGGAAATATTTGCACCACTATCCCTTTAAACATGGTAATATCAACACCGCGATCTGTATAAACATGGAAATATCTACACCATGATCTGCATAAACATGGAAATATCTACACCGCGATCTGTATAAACATGGAAATATCTCCACCGTGATCTGTATAAACATGGAAATATCTCCACCGCCATCTCTATAAACATGGAAATATCTACACCCCTATCTGTATAAACATGGAAATATCCACACCGCTCTCTCTATAAGCATGGAAAAATCAACACCGCTATCTCTATGAACATGGAAATATCTACACCGCCATCTCTATAAACATGGAAATATCTACACCGTGATCAGTATAAACGTGGAAATATCTACACCGCTATCTGTATAAACATGGAAATATCTTCACCGTGATCAGTATAAACGTGGAAATATCTACACCGCTATCTGTATAAACATGGAAATATCTCCACTGCTATCTCTATAAATATCGAAATATCTACACCGCCATCTGTATAAACATGGAAATACTTACAAAGTTATCGGCATAAACATGGAAATATCTACACCGCCATCTGTATAAACATGGAAATATCTACACGGCCATCTGTGTATAGATGGAAATACCAACACCGCCATCTGTACAAACATGGAAATATCTACACCGCTATTTCTATAAACATGGAAATATCTGCACTGCCATCTGTAAAAACATGGAAATACCTATACAGTCATCTGTATAAACATGGAAATATCTACAATGCCATCTGTATACACATGGAAATATCTACACAGCCATCTGTATAAACATGTAAATATCTACACTCCTATCTCTATAAACATGGAAATAGCTAATACGCCATCTACATGTCCATGGAAAAATCTGTTCCATAAACTGTATAAACATGGAACTATCTACTTGGTCATCTGTGTATAGATGGAAATATCAACAACGCCATCTGTACAAACGTGGAAATATCTGCATCGCGGTATGTATAAACATGGAAATATCTAAACCGCTATCTGTATAAACATGGAAATATCTACACCGCTATCTCTATAAATATGGAAATATCTCCACCGATATCTGTATAAACATGGAAATATCTACAGCGCCATCTCTATAAACATTGAAATATCTATACTGCCATCTGTAAAAACATGGAAATATCTACACAGTCATCTGAATAAACATGGAAATATCTACACCACCATCTGTATAAACATGGAAATACCTACAAAACCATCTGTATACACATGGAAATATCTACACAGACATCTGTATAAATATGGAAATATCTACGCCGCCATCTGTATAAAGATGGAAATATCTACACTGCCATCTGTAGAAAGATGGAAATATCTACACCGCTGTCTCTATATATATGGAAATATCTACACCGCCATCTCTATAAACATGAAAATATCTACACTGCCATCTCCATAAAGATGGAAGTATCTACTCCGCCCTGTGTATAAACACGGAAATATCTACACCACCGTCTGTGAAAACATGGAAATATCTACACCGCTATCTGTATAAACATGGAAATATCTACACCGCCATCTGCATGACCATGGAAATATCTATGCCGCCATTTGTATAAACATGGAAATATCTACACGGCCATCTGTGTATAGATGGAAATATCAACACCGCCATCTGTATAAACATGTAAATATGTACACTGCTATCTCTATAAACATCGAAATATCTACACTGCCATCTGTATAAACATGGATATACTTACAAAGTTATCGGTATAAACATGGAAATATCTACACCGCCATCTGTATAAACATGGAAATATCTACACGGCCATCTGTGTATAGATGGAAATACCAATACCGCCATCTGTACAAACCTGGAAATATCTACACCGCTATCTCTATAAACATGGAAATATCTGCACTGCCACCTGTAATAACATGGAAATACCTATACAGTCATCTGTATAATCATGGAAATATCTACAATGCCATCTGTATACACATGGAAATATCTACACAGCCATCTGTATAAACATGTGAATATCTACACTGCGATCTCTATAAACATGGAAATATCTACACCGCCATCTCTATAAACCTGAAAATATCTACATTGCAATCTCCATAAACATGGAACTAACTACTCCGCCATCTGTATAAACATGGAAACATCTACACCGCCATCTGTCTGCATAAGGAAATATATACAATGCCATCTGTATAAAGATATAAATATCTGCACTGCGAGCTGTATAAACATGGAAATGTCTACATCGCTATCTGTATAAAGGTGGAAATACCAACACCGCTATTGGTATAAACATGGAAATATCTACAACGCCATCTATATAAACATGGAAATATCTACACCACTATGTCTATAAACATGGAAATACCCTCACCGCTATCTCTATAAACATGGAAATATCCACACCGCCATCTGCATATCCATGGAAATATCTACAACGCCATCTGTATAAAGATCGAAATATCTACACGCAATCTGTGTACAGACGGAAATATAAACACCGCCAACTGTACAAACATCGAAATATCTTCACCGCTATCTGTATAAACTTAGAAATACCTACACTGCAGTCTGTATAAACATGGAAATATCTACACAGGTATCTTTGTAAACATGGAAATATCTACACTACAATCTGTATAAACATGGAAATATTTACACCGCTATCTGTATAAACCTGGAAATATCTACATAGCTATCTCTGTAAACATGGAAATATCTTCACTGCCATCTGTATAAATATGGAAATACCTACAAAGTCATCTGTATAAACATGGAAACATCTCCACAGCCATCTGTATAAACATGTAAATATCTACAGAGCCATCTGTATATACATGGAAATATCTACACTGCTATCTGCATAAACATGGAAATAACTACACCGCTACTTGTATAAACAAGGAAATATCTACAC
Source organism: Pan troglodytes (assembly GCF_028858775.2). NCBI lineage: Eukaryota > Metazoa > Chordata > Mammalia > Primates > Hominidae > Pan > Pan troglodytes. The sequence goes on from NC_072411.2 coordinate 2,085,527, forward strand.
CGTGATCTGTATAAACGTGTAAATATCTACACCGCTATTTCTATAAAAAAGGAAATATCTACACCGCTATCTGTTTAATCATGTAAATATCCACACCGCTATTTGTATAAACAAGGAAATATCTACACCGTGATCTGTATAAACATGGAAATAACTACACCGCTATTTGTATAAACAAGGAAATATCTACACCGCCATCTGTTTAAACATGGAAATAAATACACAGACATCTGTTTATACATGGAAATATCTACACCGCTATCTGTATAAACATGCTAATATCTACACCGCTATCTGTATAAATGTGGAAATATTGGCACCACTATCCCTTAAAACATGGTAATAACAACACCGCGATCTGAATAAACATGGAAATATCTACACCATGATCTGTATAAACATGGAAATATCTACACCGCAATCTGTATAAACATGGAAATATCTACACCGTGATCTGTATAAACATGGAAATACCTACACCGCCATCTCTATAAACATGGAAATATCTACACCCCTATCTGTGTAAACATGGAAATATCCACAGCGCTATCTCTATAAACATGAAAAATCAACACCGCTATCTCTATGAACATGGAAATATCTACACCGCCATCTCTATAAACATGGAAATATCTACACCGCGATCAGAATAAACGTGGAAATATCAACACCGCTATCTGTATAAACATGGAAATATCTCCACAGCTATCTCTATAAACATCGAAATATCTACACCGCCATCTGTATAAACATGGAAATACTTACAAAGTTATCAGTATAAACACGGAAATATCTTCACCGCCTTCTGTATAAACTTGGAAATATCTACAGAGCCATGTGTATATACATGGAAATATCTACACAGCTATCTATATAAACATGGAAATAACTACACCGCTATCTGTATAAACATGGAAATATCTACTCCGCCATCTACATATCCATGGAAATATCTGCGCCGCCATCTGTATAAACATGGAAATAACTACACGGTCATCTGAGTATAGATGAAAATATCAACACCGCCATCTGTATAAACATGGAAATATGTACACCGCGATCAGTACAAACGTGGAAATATCTACACCGCTATCTCTATAAACATGCAAATATCTCCACTTCTATCTCTATAAACATGGAAACATCTACACCGCCATCTGTACAAACATGGAAATATCTGCACCGCTGTCTGTATAAACATGGAAATATCTACACCGCGGTCTGTATGAACATGGAAATAACTAAACCGCTATCTGTATAAACATGGAAATATCTACACCGCTATCTCTTTAAACATGGAAATAACTACACCGTGATCTGTATAAACATGGAAATATTTACACCGTTATCTGTATAAACATGGAAATATCTACACCGTTATCTGTATAAATATGGAAATATCTACACCGCCATCTGTATAAACATGGAAATATCTACACAGCTATCTCTATAAACATGGAAATATCTACAATGCCATCTGTAAAAACATGGAAATACCTATACAGTCATCTGTATAAACATGGAAATATCTACACCACCATGTGTATAAACATGGAAATATCTACAATGCCATCTGTATACACATGGAAATACCTACACGGCAATCTGTGTATAGATGAAAACATCAACACCGCCATCTGTACAAATATGGAAATATCTACACCGATATCTCTATAAACATGGAAATATCTACACTTCGGTCTGTATAAACATGGAAATATCTACACCGCTATCTATATAAACATGGAAATAACTACACCGCTATCTGTATAAACATGGAAATATCTACACCGCCATCTACATATCCATGGAAATATCTGCGCTGCATCTGTATAAACATGGAAACATCTACACGGTCATCTGTGTATAGATGGAAATATCAACACTGCCATCTGTACAAACATGGAAATATCTGCACCGCTATCTGTATAAACATGGAAATATCTACACCGCGGTCTGTATAAACATGGAAATATCTACACCGCTATCTGTATAAACATGGAAATATATAAACCGCTATCTCCATAAACATGGAAATATTTACACCGTGATCTGTATAAACATGGAAATATCTACTCTGTCATCTGTATAAACATGGAAATATCTAAACTGCCATCTGTGGAGAGATGGAAATATCTACACTGCAATCTGTGTAAACATGTTAATATCTACAACGATATCTGGAAAAACATGGAAATATCTACACCGCAATCTGTATAAACATGGAAATATCTACACCGCTATCTGTATAAACATGGAAGTATCTACACCGCGATCTGTATAAACATGGAAATATCTACACTGCTATCTGTATAAACATGGAAATATCTACAAAGCTATCTCTATGAACATGGAAATATCTACACCACTATCTGTATAAACAGGGAAATATCTACACTGTCATCTGTATAAACATGGAAATATCTAAACTGCCATCTGTGGAAAGATGGAAATATCTACACCACGATGTGTTTAAATATGAAAATATCTACACCGCTATCTGTGTAAAGATGGAAATATCTACACCGCAATCTGTGCAAAGTTGGAAATATCTACACCGCTATCTCTGTAAACATGGAAGAATCTACACCACTATCTGTATAAACATGGTAATATCTTCATCGCTATCTGTATAAACCTGGATATATCTACACCGTTATCTGTATAAACATGGAAATATCTATACCACTATCTGTATAAATATGGAAATATCTACACCGCCATTTGTGTAAACATACAAATATCTACATAGTCATCTGTATACACATGGAAATATCTACACAGCCGTCTGTATAAACATGGATGTATCTACACAACTTTCTCTATAAACAAGGAAATACCTACAGTGCTATGTCTGTAAACATGGAAATATGAACACCACAATATCTACAAACATGGAAATATCTACACCGCCATCTATATAAACATGAAAATATCTACACCGAAATCTGCATAAACATGGAACTATCTACACCGCCATCTGTATAAACATGGAAATATCTACACCGCTATCTGTATAAAGATGGAAATATCTACACCGCTATCTCTATAAACATGGAAATATCTACACAGCCATCTGTATAATCATGGACATATCTACACTGCTATCTCTACAAACATGGAAATATCTACACCGCTATCTGTATAAACTTGGAAATATCTACATTGCTATCTGTATAAACAGGGAAATATCTCCACCGCTATCTGTATAAACATGGAAATATCTACACCGCTATCTGTATAAACATAGAAATACATACACCGATTTCTCTATAAACATGGAAATATCTAACCTGCAATCTCTATATACATGGAAATATCTACACCGCCATCTTTATAAACGTGAAAATATATCTACACCGCCATCTTCAGAAACATGGATTTATCTACACCGCCATCTGTATAAACATGGAAATATCTACACCACTATCTGTTTAAACATGGAAATATCTTCACTGCCATCTGTATAAACATGGGAATATCTACACCGCCATCTGTATAAAGATGGAAATATCTACACCGCAATCTGTATAAATATGGAAATACCTACACCGCTACCTCTATAGAGATGTAAATATCTACACCACTATCTCTATAAACATGGAAATATCTACACTGCCATCTGTATAAAGATGGAAATAACGACACCGCGAGCTGTATGAACATGGAAATATCTACAGCGCCATCTGTATAAACATGGAAATATCTACACTGCCATCTGTACACACATGGAAATATCTACAAAGCCATCTGTATAAACATGGAAATACCTACACTGCCATCTGTACACACATGGAAATATCTACACAGCCATCTGTATAAACATGGAAATATCTACACCGCTATCGCTATAAACATGGAAATACCTACACAGCTATCTGTGTAAACTTGGAAATATCTAACCAGCTATCTGTGTAAAAATGGAAATATCTACACAGCAATCTGTGCAAAGATGGAAATACCCACACCGCTATCTCTGTAAACATGGAAATATCTACACCGCTATCTGTATAAACATGGAAATATCTATACCGCAGTCTCTATAAACATGGAAATATCTCCACTGCTATCTGTATAAACATGAAAATATCTACACCGCTATCTGTATAATCATGTACATATCTACACCGCAATCTGTATAAACATGGAAATATCTACCACGCTATGTGTGTAAACATGGAAATATCTACACAGCTATCTGTGTAAACTTGGAAATATCTACACAGCTATCTGCGTAAACATGGAAGTATCTACACGGCAATCTGTGCAAAGATGGAAATATCTACACCGCTATCTCTGTAAACATGGAAATATCTACACCGCTACCTGTATAAACATGGAAATATTTACACCGATGTCTGTATAAACAAGGAAATATCTACACCGCCATCTGTAGAAACATGGAAATATCTACACCGCAATCTCTATAAATCTGGAAATACCTACACCGCTATCTGTATAAATATGGAAATATCTACACTGCTATCTCTATAAACATGGAAATACCTACTCCGCTTTCTCTATAAACATCAAAATATCTACACTGCTATCTCTATATACATGGAAATATCTACACCTCCATCTCTATAAACATGAAAATATCTACACCGCCATCTTCAGAAACATGGATGTATCTACACCGCTATCTGTATAAACATGGAAATATCTACAACACTATCTTTATAAACATGGAAATATCTTCACTGCCATCTGTGGAAACATGGAAATATTTACACCGCCATCTGTATAAAGATGGAAATATCTACACCGCAATCTGTATAAAGATGGAAATAACTACACCGCTATCTCTATAGACAAGGAAATATCTTCAACACTATCTGTACAAACATGGAAATATCTACACTGCCATCTGTATAAAGATGGAAATATCTACACCACGAGCTCTATAACAAAGAAATATCTACACCGCTATCTGTATAAACATGGAAATACCAACACCGCTATCTGTATAAATATAGAAATATCTACACCGCTATCTCTATAAACATGAAAATACTTACACCACCATCTCTATAAACTTGGAGATATTTACACCGCTATCTCTATAAACATAGAAATAACTACACCGCCATCTCTGTAAACATGAAAATATCTAAACCGCCATCTGCATAAACATGGAAATATCTACACAGACATCTGTATAAACATGGAAATATCTACACTGCCATCTGTATAAACTTGGAAATATCTACACTGACATCTGTAGAAAAATGGAAATGTCTACAAAGCGATCTGTATAAACATGGGAATTTCTACACCGCTACTTTTATGAACATGGAAATATCTACACCGCTATCTGTATCAACATGGAAATAACTACACCGCAATCTGCATAAACATGGAAATATCCACAATGCTATCTCTGTAAACATGGAAATATCTACACAGCTATCTGTGTAAACTTGGAAATAAGTATACCGCTCTCTGTGTAATTTTGGCAATACCTACACCGCAATCTGTGCAAAGATAGAAATACCTACACCGCTATCTCTGTAAACATGAAAATATCTACACCGATATCTGTATAAACATGGAAATATCTACACTGTCATCTGTATAAACATGGAAATACCTATACCACTTTCTCTATAAACATGAAAATATCTACACTGCTATCTCTATATACATGGAAATATCTACACCTCCGTCTCTATAAACATGAAAATACCTACACCGCCTTCTTCAGAAACATGGATGTATCTACACCGCCATCTACATAAACATGGAAATATGTAAACCACTATCTGTATAAATATGGAAATATCTTCCCGGCCATCTCTATAAATATGGAAATATCCACACCGCCATCTGTATAAAGGTGGAAATATCTACAACGCAATTTGTATACATACGGAAATAACTACACCGCTATCTCTATAGACATGGAAATATCTACACCGCTGTCTGCATAAACATGGAAATATCTACACTGCCATCTGTATAAAGATGGAAATATCTAAACTGCCATCTGAGGAAAATGGAAATATCTACACAACGATCTGTATAAACAGGGATATATGTACACTGCAATCTCTATAAACATGGAAATATCTACAACACTATCTGTGTAAAAATGGAAATATCTACACAACGATCTGTATAAACATGGAAATATCTACATGGCTCTCTTTATAAACATGGAAATATCTAAACCGATATCTGTATAAACATGGAAATATCTACACCGCCATCTGTATAAACATGGAAATACCTACACCGCTATCTCTAGGAATATGGAAATATCTAAAACGCTATCTCTATAAACATGGAAATACCAACACCGCTTTCTCTATAAACATGGAAATATCTACATTGCAATCTCTATAAACATGGAATTATCTACACCGCCATCTCCATAAACATGGAACTATCTACACCGCCATCTGTATAAACTTGGAAATATCTACACCACTATCTGTAAAAAGATGGAAATATCTACACCGCTATCTCTATAAACATGGAAATACCTACACAGCCATCTGAATAAACATGGAAATATCTACGCTGCTATCTCTATAAACATGGAAATCTCTACACCGCTATCTGTATAAACATGGAAATATCTCCACCGCTATCTGTATAAACATGGAAATATCTACACCGCTATCTTTATAAACATGGAAATATCTACACCGCTATCTCTATAAACATGGAAATATCTACAACGCTATCTGTGTAAACATGGAAATATCTACACAGCTATCTGTGTAAACTTGGAAATATCTACACAGGTATCTGTAAGAAAATGAAAATATCTACACGGCAATCTGTGCAAAGAGGGAAATGTCTACATCGCTATCTCTGAAAACATGGAAATATCTACACTGCTATCTGTATAAACATGGAAATATCTGCACAGCTATCTGTATAAACAAGGAAATATCTACACTGCCATCTGTAGAAACATGGAAATATCTACACCGCCATCTGTATAAACATGGAAATACATACACCGCTATCTGTAGAAATATGGAAATATCTACACCGCTATCTCTATAAACACGGAAACACCAATACCGCTTTCTCTATAAACATGGAAATATCTACATCGCAATCTCTATAAACATGGAATTATCTACACCACCATCTCTATAAACATGAAAATATCTACACCACCATCTTCAGAAACATGGCTGTATCTACACCGCCATCTGTATAAACATGAAAATATCTACACCGCTATCTGATAAACATGGAAAAATCTTCACTGCCATGTGTATAAAGATGGAAATATCTGCGCCGCGAGTTGCATAAACATGGAAATATCTACACCGCTATCTCTATAAACATGGAAATACCTACAACGCCATCTCTATAAATATGGAAATATCTATCCCGCTAACTGTATAAACATGGAAATATCTACACCGCTATCTGTATAAACCTGGAAAGATCTACACCTCTATCTGTATAAATATGGAAATATCTACAACGCTATCTCTCTAAACATGGAAATGTCTACACCGCTATCTGTAGAAGCATGGAAATATCTACATCGTTCTCTCTATAAACTTGAAAATATCTACACTGACATCTGTATAAATATGGAAATAACTTCACAGTCATCTGTATAAACATGGAAATATCTACACCACCATCTGTATAAACATGGAAATATCTACATGGAAAGCTGTATAAACATGGAAATATCTAGACAGTCATCTCTATAAACATGGAAATATTTATACCGCTATCTGTATAAACATGGAAATACCCACACCGCTAACTGTATAAACATGGAAATAGCCACACCGCTATCTGTATAAACATGGAAATATCTGCACCGCTATCTTTATAAACATGGAAATATCTGCAACTCTATCTGTGTAAACATGGAAATATCTACACGGCTATTTGTGTAAACATGTATATATCTGCACCACTATCTGTATAAAGATGGAAATGTCTACACCACTATCTGTAAAACGTGGAAATATCCACACCGCTCTCTGTATAAGCCTGGAAATATCTACACCGATATCTGTATAAAGAAGGAAATATCTACACCGCCATCTGTATAAACATGGAAATACCTACACCGCTATCTGTATAAATATGGAAATATCCACACCGCTATCTCTATAAACATGGAAATACCTACACCGATTTCTCTATAAACATGGAAATATCTACACTGCAATCTCTATACACATGGAAATATCTACACCGCCATCTTTATAAACATGAAAATATCTACACCGCCATCTTCAGAAACGTGGATTTATCTACACCGCCATCTGTATAAACATGGAAATATCTACACCACTATCTGTTTAAACATGGAAATATCTTCACTGCCATCTGTATAAACATGGAAATATCTACATCGCCATCTGTATAAAGATGGAAATATCTACACCTCAATCTGTATAAATATGGAAATACCTACACCGCTACCTCTATAGACATGTAAATATCTACACCACTATCTCTATAAACATGGAAATATCTACACTGCCATCTGTATAAAGATGGAAATAACGACACCGCGAGCTGTATAAACATGGAAATATCTACACCGCCATCTGTATAAACATGGAAATACCTACACCGCTATCTGTATAAACCTGGAAATATCTATACCGCAGTCTCTATAAACATGGAAATATCTCCACCGCTATCTGTATAAACATGAAAATATCTACACCGCTATCTGTATAATCATGGACATATCTACACCGCAATCTGTATAAACATGGAAATATCTACCACGCTATGTGTGTAAACATGGAAATATCTACACAGCTATCTGTGTAAACTTGGAAGTATCTACACAGCTATCTGCGTAAACATGGAAGTATCTACACGGCAATCTGTGCAAAGATGGAAATATCTACACCGCTATCTCTGTAAACATGGAAATATCTACACTGCTACCTGTATAAACATGGAAATATTTACACCGCTGTCTGTATAAACAAGGAAATATCTACACCGCCATCTCTAGAAACATGGAAATATCTGCACCGCAATCTGTATAAATCTGGAAATACCTACACCGCTATGTGTATAAATATGGAAATATCTACACTGCTATCTCTATAAACATGGAAATACCTACTCCGCTTTCTCTATAAACATCAAAATATCTACACTGCTATCTCTATATACATGGAAATATCTACACCTCCATCTCTATAAACATGAAAATATCTACACCGCCATCTTCAGAAACATGGATGTATCTACACCGCTATCTGTATAAACATGGAAATATCTACAACACTATCTTTATAAACATGGAAATATCTTCACTGCCATCTGTGGAAACATGGAAATATTTACACCGCCATCTGTATAAAGATGGAAATATCTACACCGCAATCTGTATAAAGATGGAAATAACTACACCGCTATCTCTATAGACAAGGAAATATCTTCAACACTATCTGTACAAACATGGAAATATCTACACTGCCATCTGTATAAAGATGGAAATATCTACACCACGAGCTCTATAACAAAGAAATATCTACACCGCTATCTGTATAAACATGGAAATACCAACACCGCTATCTGTATAAATATAGAAATATCTACACCGCTATCTCTATAAACATGAAAATACTTACACCACCATCTCTATAAACTTGGAGATATTTACACCGCTATCTCTATAAACATAGAAATAACTACACCGCCATCTCTGTAAACATGAAAATATCTAAACCGCCATCTGCATAAACATGGAAATATCTACACAGACATCTGTATAAACATGGAAATATCTACACTGCCATCTGTATAAACTTGGAAATATCTACACTGACATCTGTAGAAAAATGGAAATGTCTACAAAGCGATCTGTATAAACATGGGAATTTCTACACCGCTACTTTTATGAACATGGAAATATCTACACCGCTATCTGTATCAACATGGAAATAACTACACCGCAATCTGCATAAACATGGAAATATCCACAATGCTATCTCTGTAAACATGGAAATATCTACACAGCTATCTGTGTAAACTTGGAAATAAGTATACCGCTCTCTGTGTAATTTTGGCAATACCTACACCTCAATCTGTGCAAAGATAGAAATACCTACACCGCTATCTCTGTAAACATGAAAATATCTACACCGATATCTGCATAAACATGGAAATATCTACACTGTCATCTGTATAAGCATGGAAATACCTATACCACTTTCTCTATAAACATGAAAATATCTACACTGCTATCTCTATATACATGGAAATATCTACACCTCCGTCTCTATAAACATGAAAATACCTACACCGCCATCTTCAGAAACATGGATGTATCTACACCGCCATCTGCATAAACATGGAAATATGTAAACCACTATCTGTATAAATATGGAAATATCTTCCCGGCCATCTCTATAAATATGGAAATATCCACACCGCCATCTGTATAAAGGTGGAAATATCTACAACGCAATTTGTATACATACGGAAATAACTACACCGCTATCTCTATAGACATGGAAATATCTACACCGCTGTCTGCATAAACATGGAAATATCTACACTGCCATCTGTATAAAGATGGAAATATCTAAACTGCCATCTGAGGAAAATGGAAATATCTACACAACGATCTGTATAAACAGGGATATATGTACACTGCAATCTCTATAAACATGGAAATATCTACAACACTATCTGTGTAAAAATGGAAATATCTACACAACGATCTGTATAAACATGGAAATATCTACATGGCTCTCTTTATAAACATGGAAATATCTAAACCGATATCTGTATAAACATGGAAATATCTACACCGCCATCTGTATAAACATGGAAATACCTACACCGCTCTCTCTAGGAATATGGAAATATCTAAAACGCTATCTCTATAAACATGGAAATACCAACACCGCTTTCTCTATAAACATGGAAATATCTACGTTGCAATCTCTATAAACATGGAATTATCTACACCGCCGTCTCCATAAACATGGAACTATCTACACCGCCATCTGTATAAACTTGGAAATATCTACACCACTATCTGTAAAAAGATGGAAATATCTACACAGCTATCTCTATAAACATGGAAATACCTACACAGCCATCTGAATAAACATGGAAATATCTACGCTGCTATCTCTATAAACATGGAAATCTCTACACCGCTATCTGTATAAACATGGAAATATCTCCACCGCTATCTGTATAAACATGGAAATATCTACACCGCTATCTTTATAAACATGGAAATATCTACACCGCTACCTCTATAAACATGGAAATATCTACAACGCTATCTGTGTAAACATGGAAATATCTACACAGCTATCTGTGTAAACTTGGAAATATCTACACAGGTATCTGTAAGAAAATGAAAATATCTACACGGCAATCTGTGCAAAGAGGGAAATGTCTACATCGCTATCTCTGAAAACATGGAAATATCTACACTGCTATCTGTATAAACATGGAAATATCTGCACAGCTATCTGTATAAACAAGGAAATATCTACACTGCCATCTGTAGAAACATGGAAATATCTACACCGCCATCTGTATAAACATGGAAATACATACACCGCTATCTGTAGAAATATGGAAATATCTACACCGCTATCTCTATAAACACGGAAACACCAATACCGCTTTCTCTATAAACATGGAAATATCTACATCGCAATCTCTATAAACATGGAATTATCTACACCACCATCTCTATAAACATGAAAATATCTACACCACCATCTTCAGAAACATGGCTGTATCTACACCGCCATCTGTATAAACATGAAAATATCTACACCGCTATCTGATAAACATGGAAAAATCTTCACTGCCATGTGTATAAAGATGGAAATATCTGCGCCGCGAGTTGCATAAACATGGAAATATCTACACCGCTATCTCTATAAACATGGAAATACCTACAACGCCATCTCTATAAATATGGAAATATCTATCCCGCTAACTGTATAAACATGGAAATATCTACACCGCTATCTGTATAAACCTGGAAAGATCTACACCTCTATCTGTATAAATATGGAAATATCTACAACGCTATCTCTCTAAACATGGAAATGTCTACACCGCTATCTGTAGAAGCATGGAAATATCTACATCGTTCTCTCTATAAACTTGAAAATATCTACACTGACATCTGTATAAATATGGAAATAACTTCACAGTCATCTGTATAAACATGGAAATATCTACACCACCATCTGTATAAACATGGAAATATCTACATGGAAAGCTGTATAAACATGGAAATATCTAGACAGTCATCTCTATAAACATGGAAATATTTATACCGCTATCTGTATAAACATGGAAATACCCACACCGCTAACTGTATAAACATGGAAATAGCCACACCGCTATCTGTATAAACATGGAAATATCTGCACCGCTATCTTTATAAACATGGAAATATCTGCAACTCTATCTGTGTAAACATGGAAATATCTACACGGCTATTTGTGTAAACATGTATATATCTGCACCACTATCTGTATAAAGATGGAAATGTCTACACCACTATCTGTAAATCGTGGAAATATCCACACCGCTCTCTGTATAAGCCTGGAAATATCTACACCGATATCTGTATAAAGAAGGAAATATCTACACCGCCATCTGTATAAACATGGAAATACCTACACCGCTATCTGTATAAATATGGAAATATCCACACCGCTATCTCTATAAACATGGAAATACCTACACCGATTTCTCTATAAACATGGAAATATCTACACTGCAATCTCCATACACATGGAAATATCTACACCGCCATCTTTATAAACATGAAAATATCTACACCGCCATCTTCAGAAACGTGGATTTATCTACACCGCCATCTGTATAAACATGGAAATATCTACACCACTATCTGTTTAAACATGGAAATATCTTCACTGCCATCTGTATAAACATGGAAATATCTACATCGCCATCTGTATAAAGATGGAAATATCTACACCTCAATCTGTATAAATATGGAAATACCTACAACGCTACCTCTATAGACATGTAAATATCTACACCACTATCTCTATAAACATGGAAATATCTACACTGCCATCTGTATAAAGATGGAAATAACGACACCGCGAGCTGTATAAACATGGAAATATCTACACCGCCATCTGTATAAACATGGAAATACCTACACCGCTATCTGTATAAACCTGGAAATATCTATACCGCAGTCTCTATAAACATGGAAATATCTCCACCGCTATCTGTATAAACATGAAAATATCTACACCGCTATCTGTATAATCATGGACATATCTACACCGCAATCTGTATAAACATGGAAATATCTACCACGCTATGTGTGTAAACATGGAAATATCTACACAGCTATCTGTGTAAACTTGGAAGTATCTACACAGCTATCTGCGTAAACATGGAAGTATCTACACGGCAATCTGTGCAAAGATGGAAATATCTACACCGCTATCTCTGTAAACATGGAAATATCTACACTGCTACCTGTATAAACATGGAAATATTTACACCGCTGTCTGTATAAACAAGGAAATATCTACACCGCCATCTCTAGAAACATGGAAATATCTGCACCGCAATCTGTATAAACCTGGAAATACCTACACAGCTATCTGTATAAATATGGAAATATCTACACCGCTATCTCTATAAACATGGAAATAACTACACCGCTTTCTCTATAAACATCAAAATATCTACACTGCTATCTCTATATACATGGAAATATCTACACCTCCATCTCTATAAACATGAAAATATCTACACCGCCATCTTCAGAAACATGGATGTATCTACACCGCTATCTGTATAAACATGGAAATATCTACAACACTATCTTTATAAACATGGAAATATCTTCACTGCCATCTGTGGAAACATGGAAATATCTACAACGCCATCTGTATAAAGATGGAAATATCTACACCGCAATCTGTATAAAGATGGAAATAACTACACCGCTATCTCTATAGACAAGGAAATATCTACAACACTATATGTACAAACATGGAAATATCTACACTGCCATCTGTATAAAGATGGAAATATCTACACCACGTGCTCTATAACATAGAAATATCTACACCGCTATCTGTATTAACATGGAAATACCAACACCGCTATCTGTATAAATATAGAAATATCTACACCGCTATCTCTATAATCATGAAAATACTTACACCACCATCTCTATAAACATGGAGATATTTACACCGCTATCTCTATAAACATAGAAATAACTACACCGCCATCTCTGTAAACATGAAAATATCTAAACCGCCATCTGCATAAACATGGAAATATCTACAAAGACATCTGTATAAATATGGAAATATCTACACTGCCATCTGTATAAACTTGGAAATATCTACACTGACATCTGTAGAAAAATGGAAATGTCTACAAAGCGATCTGTATAAACAAGGGAATTTCTACACCGCTACATTTATAAACATGGAAATATCTACAACGCTATCTGTATCAACATGGAAATAACTACACCGCAATCTGTATAAACATGGAAATATCCACAATGCTATCTCTGTAAACATGGAAATATCCACACAGCTATCTGTGTAAAATTGGAAATAAGTATACCGCTCTCTGTGTAATTTTGGCAATACCTACACCGCAATCTGTGCAAAGATAGAAATACCTACACCGCTATCTCTGTAAACATGAAAATATCTACACCGATATCTGTATAAACATGGAAATATCTACACTGTCATCTGTATAAACATGGAAATAGCTACACCACTTTCTCTATAAACATGAAAATATCTACACTGCTATCTCTATATACGTGGAAATATCTACACCTCCGTCTCTATAAACATGAAAATATCTACACCGCCATCTTCAGAAACATGGATGTATCCACACCGCCATCTGAATAAACATGGAAATATGTAAACCACTATCTGTATAAATATGGAAATATCTTCCCGGCCATCTCTAAAAACATGTAAATATCTACACCGCCATCTGTATAAAGATGGAAATATCTACAACGCAATCTGTATACATATGGAAATAACTATAGCGCTATCTCTATAGACATGGAAATATCTACACCGCTGTCTGTATAAACCTGGAAATATCTCCACTGCCATCTGTATAAAGATGGAAATATCTAAACTGCCATCTGAGGAAAATGGAAATATCTACACAACGATCTGTATCAACATGGATATATGTACACTGCAATCTCTATAAACATGGAAATATCTACAACACTATCTGTGTAAAAATGGAAATATCTACACAACGATCTGTATAAACATGGAAATATCTACATGGCTCGCTTTATAAACATGGAAATATCTAAACCGATATCTGTATAAACATGGAAATATCTACATCGCCATCTGTATAAACACGGAAATATCTAAACCGCTATCTGTATAAACATGCAAATATCTATGGCGCTATCTATATAAACATGGAAATATCTCCACTGCTATCTGTATAAACCTGGAAATATCTACACCGCAATCTTTATAAACATGGAAATATCTAGACTGCAATCTCTATAAACATGGAAATATCTTCACAGCTGTCTGTGTAAACATGGAAATATGTACACCGCAATCTGTGTGAATATGGAAATATCTACACCACAATCTGTATAAACATGGATATATCTACACCGCTGTCTGTATAAACATGTTAATATCTACACTGCTATCTGTATAAACATGGAAATAACTACTCCGCTATTTGTATAAATATGGAAATATCTACACCGCTATCTCTGTAAACATGGAAATGTCAACACCGCTATCTGTATAAACATGGAAATATCTACATGGCTATCCCTAAAAACATGGAAATATCTTCACCGCCTTCTGTATAAACATGGAAATATCTACACTGCCATCTGTAAACATGGAAGTAACTAAACCGCTAACTCTATAAACATTGAAATATCTACACCGCTATCTGTATAAACGTGGAAATATGTAAACCACAATCTGTGCAAATATGGAAATATCTACACATCTATCTCTGTAAATATGGAAATATCTACACCGCTATCTGTATAAACATGGAAATATCTACACCGCAATCAGCACAAACATGGAAATATCTACACCGCTATCTGTACAAACCTGGAAATACCTACACCGTTATCTGTATAAACATGGAAATATTTACACTGGTATCTGTATAAACATGGAAATATCTACACCGCTATCTGTATAAACGTGGAAATATGTACACCGCAATCTTTGCAAATATGGAAATTTCTACAGGTCTATCTCTGTGAATATGTAAATATCTACACAGCTATCTGTATAAACAAGGAAATATGTACACCGCTATCTGTATAAACATGGAAATATCTACAACACGATCTGTATAAAGATGGATATATCTACACCGCTATCTGTATAAACATGGAAATATCTACACCACTGTCATTATAAACATGGAAATACCTACACCACCATCTCTATACACATGGAAATATTTACACCGCTACCTCTATAAACTTAGAAATATCAACACGGCCATCTCTGTAAACATGGAAATATCTACACCGCCTTCTGAATGAACATGGAAATATCCACACCGCCATCTGTATAAACATGGAAATATCTAAACTGCCATCTGAGGAAACTGGAAATATCTACACCGCGATCTGTATATACATGGAAATATGAACACCGCTACCTGTATAAACATGGAAATATATACACGGCTCTCTGTATAAACATAGAAACATCTGCAACACGATCTCTACAAACAACGAAATATCTCCACCGCTATCTGTATATACATGGAAATATCTACACCACCATCTGTATAAACATGGAAATATCTACACAGTCATCTCTATAAAAATGGAAATATCTACAACACCATCTCTATAAACATGAAAATATCTACACCGCCATCTCCATAAACATAGAACAATCTACACCGCTATCTGTATAAACATGGAAATAACAACAAAGCTATCTGTATAAACATGGAAATACCTAAACCACTATCTCTATAAACATGGAAATATCTATAATGCTATCTGTGTAAACAAGGAAATGTCTACAGAGCTATCTATGTAAACATGGAAATAACTACAACGCTATCTGAATAAACATGGAAATATCCACACTGCAATCTCTTCATAGATGGAAATATATACACCGCTATCTGTGTAAACATGGTAATATCTACACCGCTATCTGTATAAACATGGAAATATCTACACCGATATCTGTATAAACATGGAAATATCTACACCGCCATCTCTATAAACATGGAAATATCTACACCGCGATCTGTATAAACATAGCAATATATACAAAGCTATCTGTATAAATATGGAAATACCTGCACCGCTATCTCTATAAACATGGAAATATATACACCGCTATCTGTATAAACTTGGAAATATCTACACCATTATCTCTATAAACATGGATATACCAACACGACCATCTGTATAAACATGGAAATATCTACACAGTCATCTCTATAAACATGGAAATATCGACACCACCATCTGTGCAAAGATGGAAATAACTACATGGCTATCTCTGTAAAAATGGAAATATCTACACCGCTACCTGTATAAACATGGAAATATCTACACCGCTGTCTGTATAAACAAGGAAATATCTACACCGCCATCTGTAGAAACATGGGAATATCTACACCGCTATCTGTATAAATATGGAAATATCTACACCGCTATCTCTATAAACATGGAAATACCTACACCGCTTTGTCTATAAAGATGGAAATATCTACAATGCAATCTGTATGAACATGGAAATATCTACACTGCTATCTGTATAAACATGGAAATATCTACACCGCTATCTGTATAAACTTGGAAATATCTACAACGCTATCTGTGTAAACATGGAAATATCTACAAAGCTATCTGTGTAAACTTGGAAATATCTACACAGCTATCTGTGTAAAAATGGAAATATCTACACAGCAATCTGTGCAAAGATTGAAATATCTACACTGATATCTCTGTAAACATGGAAATATCTACACCGCTATCTGTATAAACATGGAAATATCTATACCGCCGTCTCTATAAACATGGTAAATCTCCACCGCTATCTGTATAAACATGAAAATATCTACACCGCTATCTGTATAAACATGGACATATCTACACCGCAGTCTGTATAAACATGGAAATATCTACAACGCTATGTGCGTAAACATGGAAATATCTACACGGCTATCTGTGTAAACTTGCAAATATCTACACAGATATCTGCGTAAACATGGAAATATCTACACAGCAATCTGTGCAAAGATGGAAATAACTACACGGCTATCTCTGTAAAAATGGAAATATCTACACCGCTACCTGTATAAACATGGAAATACCTACACCGCTATCTCTATAGACATGGAAATATCTACACCGCTATCTGTATAAACTTGGAAATGTCTGCACTGCCATCTGTATAAAGATGGAAATATCTACACCGCGGGCTGTATAAACATGGAAATATCTACACCACTAACTCTATAAACATGGAAATAGCAACACCGCTATCTGTATAAACATGGAAATATCTACACCGCTATGTCTTTAAACATAGAAATAACTACACCGCCACCTCTATAAACATGGAAATATCTACACCGCCATCTGCAAAAACATGGAAATATCTACACCGCCATCTGCAAAAACTTGGAAATATGTACACAGACATCTGTATGAACATGAAAATAACTACACTGCCATCTGTATAAACTTGGAAATATCTACACTGATATCTGTAGAAAGATGGAAATATCTACAAAGCGATCTGTATAAACATGGGAATTTCTACACCGCTACCTGTATAAACATGGAAATATCTACACCGGTATCTGTATCAACATGGAAATAACTACACCGCAATCTGTATAAACATGGAAATATCTACAATGCTATCTCTGTAAACATGGAAATATCTACAGAGCTATCTGTATCAACATGGAAATAACTACAACGCAATCTGTATAAACATGGAAATACCTACAATGATATCTCTGTAAACATGGAAATGTCTACACAGCTATCTCTGTAAACCTGGAAATATCTACACTGATATCTGTGTAAATTTGGCAATACCTACAGCGCAATCTGTGCAAAGATGGAAATATCTACACCACTATCTCTGTAAACATGGAAATATCTTCACCGCTATCTGTATAAACATGGAAATATCTACACTGCCATCTCTATAAACATGGAAATATCTACAGCGCCATCTGTATAAACATGGAAATATCTACACCGCCATCTGTATACACATGGAAATATCTACCGAGCCATCAGTATAAACATGGAAATATCTACACTGCTATCACTATAAAGACGGAAATATCTACACCGCTAACTGTGTAAACTTGGAAATATCTACACAGCTCTCTGTGTAAAAATGGAAATATCTACACAGCAATCTGTGCAAAGATGGAAATATCTACACCGCAGTCTCTATAAACATGGAAATATCTCCACCGCTGTCTTTATAAACACGGAAATACCTACACCAGTATCTTTATCAACATGGAAATACCTACACCGCTATCTGTATAAACAGGGAAATATCTACACAGCTATCTGTAAAACGTGGAAATATCTACTCCGCTATCGGTATGAACGTGGAAACATCTAAACCGCTATCTGTATAAATGTGGAAATACCTACAATGTTATCTGTATAAACTTGGAAATATCTACATCGCTATCTGTATAAACGTGGAAATACCTTCACCACTATCTGTATAACCCTGAAAATATCTACACCGCTATCAGTATCAACATGTAAATAACTACACTGTTATCTGTATAAACATGGAAATATCTACAATGCTATCTCTGTAAACATGGAAATATCGACACACGTATCTGTGTAAACTTGGAAATATCTACACCGCTATCTGTGTAAAGTTTGCAATGTCTACACCGCCATCTGTGCAAAGATGGAAATATTTTTACCGCTATATCTGTAAACATGTAAATATCTACACC
This sequence comes from Pan troglodytes, assembly GCF_028858775.2. NCBI lineage: Eukaryota > Metazoa > Chordata > Mammalia > Primates > Hominidae > Pan > Pan troglodytes. The sequence goes on from NC_072411.2 coordinate 2,105,513, forward strand.
GCTATATGTATACACCTGGAAATATCTACAACGCCATCTGTATACACATGGAAATATCTACACAGTCATCTGTAGAAACATGGAAATATCTACACCGCTATCTCTATAAACATGCAAATATCTACAACGCTCTCTGTATAAACATGGAAATAACTACATCGCTATCTGTATAAACAGGGAAATATCTCCACTGCTATCTGTATAAACATGGAAATATCTACACCGCTCTCTGTATAAACATGGAAATAACTACATCGCTCTCTGTATAAACAGGGAAATATCTCCACTGCTATCTGTATAAACATGGAAATATCTACACCGCTATCTGTATAAACATGGAAATATCTACACCGCTATCTGAATAAACATGGAAATATCTACAACACTATCTGTGTAAACATGGAAATACCTACACAGCAATCTGTGTAAACTTGGAAATATCTAAACAGCTATCTGTTTAAAAATGGAAATAACTACAGGGCAACCTGTGCAAAGATGGAAATATCTACACCGCTATCTCTGTAAACATGGAAATATCTATACCGCTATCTGTATAAACAAGGAAATATCTACACCGCCATCTTTAGAAACATGGAAATATTTACATCGCCATCTGTATAAACATGGAAATAGCTGCACCGCTACCTGTATAAATATGGAAATGTCTACACCGCTATCTCTATAAACATGGAAATACCTACACCACTTGCACTATAAACATGGAAATATCTACACAGCTCTCTTTGTAAACTCGGAAATATCTACACCGCAATCAGTGTAAGAATGGAAATATCTACAACGCTATCTGTGTAAACATGGAAATATTTACAATGCTATCTGTGTAAACAGGGAAATATCTACACAGCTATCTGTAAAACGTGAAAATAACTACACCGCTATGTGTATAAACGTTGAAATATCTAAACCGCTTTTTGTATAAAAGTGGAAATACCTACAACGCTATCTGTATAAACATGGAAATATCTACAATGATATCTCTGTAAACATGGAAATATCGACACAGGTATCTGTGTAAACTTGGAAATATCTACACCGCTATCTGTGTAAAGTTTGAAATGTCTACACCGCAATCTGTGCAAAGATGGAAATATCTTTACCGCTATAACTGTAAACATGGAAATATCTACACTGCTATATGTATAAACTTGGAAATATCTACACCGCCATCTGTATACACATGGAAATATCTACACAGCCTTCTGTATAAACAGGGAAATATCCACACAGCTATCTCTATAAACATTGAAATATCTACACCGCTATCTGTATAAACATGGAAATATCTACATCGCTATCTGTATAAACACGGAAATATCTCCACCGCTATCTGTGTAAACATGGAAATATCTACACCGCTATCTGAATATACATGGAAATATCTACACCGCTATCTGTATAAACAACGAAATATCTACACTGCCATCTTTAGAAACATGGAAATATCTACACCGCCATCTGTATAAACATGGAAATACCTACACCGCTACCTGTATAAATATGGAAATGTCTACACCGCTATCTCTATAAACATGGAAATACATACACCACTTGCACTATAAACATGGAAATATCTACACCGTAATCTCTGCAAACATGGAAATATCTACACCGCAATCTATGTAAACATGAAAATATCTACACTGCCATATTCAGAAACATGGCTGTATCTACACCGCCATCTGTATAAACATGGAAATATCTACACCGCTATCTGTATAAACCTGGAAATATCTACACTGCTATCTCTATAAACATCGAAATATCTACACCGCCATCTGTATAAACATGGAAATACTTACAAAGTTATCTGTATAAACATGGAAATATCTACACTGCCATCTGTACAAACACGGAAATATCTACACAGTCATCTGTAGAAACATGGAAATATCTACTCCGCTATCTCTATAAACATGGAAATAACTACACCGCTATCTCTATAAACATGGAAATATCTACACCGCTATCTCCATCAACATGGAAATATACACACCGCCATCTATTTAAACATGGAGGTATCTACAACGCCATCTACATATACAAGAAAATATCTACACTGCCATCTATATAAACATGGAAATATCTATACCGCCATCTCTAAAAACATGGAAATATCTACACTGCCATTTGTAGAAAGATGGAAATATCTACACCGCCATCTGTATAAACGTGGAAATATCTACACCGCTATCTGTATAAACATGGAAATATCTACACCGCAATCTGTATAAACATGGAAATATCTACACCGCTATCAGTATAAATATGAAATATCGAAACCGCTATCTCTATAAAAGTGGAAATATCTACACTGCTATCTGTATAAACATAGAAATATCCTCTCTGCTATCTCTATGAACATGGATATATCTACACAGCTATCTCTATAAACATGGAAATATCTACACCGCCATCTCTATAAACATGGAAATATCTACACCGCCATCTGTATAAACATGGAAATATCTACACCGCTATCTGTATAAACATGGAAATATCTTCACCGCGATCTGTATAAACATGGAAATATCTACACCGCGATCTGTATAAACATGGAAATATCTAGACCGCTATCTGTATAAACATGGAAATAGCTACAAAGTCATCTGTATAAACATGGAAATATCTACACCACTGTCATTATAAACATGGAAATACCTACAACACCATCTCTATACACATGGAAATATTTACACCGCTACCTCTATAAACTTAGAAATATCAACACGGCCATCTCTGTAAACATGGAAATATCTACACCACCTTCTGAATGAACATGGAAATATCCACACCGCCATCTGTATAAACATGGAAATATCTAAACTGCCATCTGAGGAAACTGGAAATATCTACACCGCGATCTGTATATACATGGAAATATGAACACCGCTACCTGTATAAACATGGAAATATATACACGGCTCTCTGTATAAACATAGAAACATCTGCAACACGATCTCTACAAACAACGAAATATCTCCACCGCTATCTGTATATACATGGAAATATCTACACCACCATCTGTATAAACATGGAAATATCTACACAGTCATCTCTATAAAAATGGAAATATCTACACCACCATCTCTATAAACATGAAAATATCTACACCGCCATCTCCATAAACATAGAACAATCTACACCGCTATCTGTATAAACATGGAAATAACAACAAAGCTATCTGTATAAACACGGAAATACCTAAACCACTATCTCTATAAACATGGAAATATCTATAATGCTATCCGTGTAAACAAGGAAATGTCTACAGAGCTATCTATGTAAACATGGAAATAACTACAACGCTATCTGAATAAACATGGAAATATCCACACTGCAATCTCTTCATAGATGGAAATATATACACCGCTATCTGTGTAAACATGGTAATATCTACACCGCTATCTGTATAAACATGGAAATATCTACACCGATATCTGTATAAACATGGAAATATCTACACCGCCATCTCTATAAACATGGAAATATCTACACCGCGATCTGTATAAACATAGCAATATATACAAAGCTATCTGTATAAATATGGAAATACCTGCACCGCTATCTCTATAAACATGGAAATATATACACCGCTATCTGTATAAACATGGAAATATCTACACCATTATCTCTATAAACATGGATATACCAACACGACCATCTGTATAAACATGGAAATATCTACACAGTCATCTCTATAAACATGGAAATATCGACACCACCATCTGTGCAAAGATGGAAATAACTACATGGCTATCTCTGTAAAAATGGAAATATCTACACCGCTACCTGTATAAACATGGAAATATCTACACCGCTGTCTGTATAAACAAGGAAATATCTACACCGCCATCTGTAGAAACATGGGAATATCTACACCGCTATCTGTATAAATATGGAAATATCTACACCGCTATCTCTATAAACATGGAAATACCTACACCGCTTTGTCTATAAAGATGGAAATATCTACAATGCAATCTGTATGAACATGGAAATATCTACACTGCTATCTGTATAAACATGGAAATATCTACACCGCTATCTGTATAAACTTGGAAATATCTACAACGCTATCTGTGTAAACATGGAAATATCTACAAAGCTATCTGTGTAAACTTGGAAATATCTACACAGCTATCTGTGTAAAAATGGAAATATCTACACAGCAATCTGTGCAAAGATTGAAATATCTACACTGATATCTCTGTAAACATGGAAATATCTACACCGCTATCTGTATAAACATGGAAATATCTATACCGCCGTCTCTATAAACATGGTAAATCTCCACCGCTATCTGTATAAACATGAAAATATCTACACCGCTATCTGTATAAACATGGACATATCTACACCGCAGTCTGTATAAACATGGAAATATCTACAACGCTATGTGCGTAAACATGGAAATATCTACACGGCTATCTGTGTAAACTTGCAAATATCTACACAGATATCTGCGTAAACATGGAAATATCTACACAGCAATCTGTGCAAAGATGGAAATAACTACACGGCTATCTCTGTAAAAATGGAAATATCTACACCGCTACCTGTATAAACATGGAAATACCTACACCGCTATCTCTATAGACATGGAAATATCTACACCGCTATCTGTATAAACTTGGAAATGTCTGCACTGCCATCTGTATAAAGATGGAAATATCTACACCGCGGGCTGTATAAACATGGAAATATCTACACCACTAACTCTATAAACATGGAAATAGCAACACCGCTATCTGTATAAACATGGAAATATCTACACCGCTATGTCTTTAAACATAGAAATAACTACACCGCCACCTCTATAAACATGGAAATATCTACACCGCCATCTGCAAAAACATGGAAATATCTACACCGCCATCTGCAAAAACTTGGAAATATGTACACAGACATCTGTATGAACATGAAAATAACTACACTGCCATCTGTATAAACTTGGAAATATCTACACTGATATCTGTAGAAAGATGGAAATATCTACAAAGCGATCTGTATAAACATGGGAATTTCTACACCGCTACCTGTATAAACATGGAAATATCTACACCGGTATCTGTATCAACATGGAAATAACTACACCGCAATCTGTATAAACATGGAAATATCTACAATGCTATCTCTGTAAACATGGAAATATCTACAGAGCTATCTGTATCAACATGGAAATAACTACAACGCAATCTGTATAAACATGGAAATACCTACAATGATATCTCTGTAAACATGGAAATGTCTACACAGCTATCTCTGTAAACCTGGAAATATCTACACTGATATCTGTGTAAATTTGGCAATACCTACAGCGCAATCTGTGCAAAGATGGAAATATCTACACCACTATCTCTGTAAACATGGAAATATCTTCACCGCTATCTGTATAAACATGGAAATATCTACACTGCCATCTCTATAAACATGGAAATATCTACAGCGCCATCTGTATAAACATGGAAATATCTACACCGCCATCTGTATACACATGGAAATATCTACCGAGCCATCAGTATAAACATGGAAATATCTACACTGCTATCACTATAAAGACGGAAATATCTACACCGCTAACTGTTTAAACTTGGAAATATCTACACAGCTCTCTGTGTAAAAATGGAAATATCTACACAGCAATCTGTGCAAAGATGGAAATATCTACACCGCAGTCTCTATAAACATGGAAATATCTCCACCGCTGTCTTTATTAACACGGAAATACCTACACCAGTATCTTTATCAACATGGAAATACCTACACCGCTATCTGTATAAACAGGGAAATATCTACACAGCTATCTGTAAAACGTGGAAATATCTACTCCGCTATCGGTATAAACGTGGAAACATCTAAACCGCTATCTGTATAAATGTGGAAATACCTACAATGTTATCTGTATAAACTTGGAAATATCTACATCGCTATCTGTATAAACGTGGAAATACCTTCACCACTATCTGTATAACCCTGAAAATATTTACAACGCTATCAGTATCAACATGTAAATAACTACACCGTTATCTGTATAAACATGGAAATATCTACAATGCTATCTCTGTAAACATGGAAATATCGACACACGTATCTGTGTAAACTTGGAAATATCTACACCGCTATCTGTGTAAAGTTTGCAATGTCTACACCGCCATCTGTGCAAAGATGGAAATATTTTTACCGCTATATCTGTAAACATGTAAATATCTACACCGCTATATGTATACACCTGGAAATATCTACAACGCCATCTGTATACACATGGAAATATCTACACAGTCATCTGTAGAAACATGGAAATATCTACACCGCTATCTCTATAAACATGGAAATATCTACAACGCTCTCTGTATAAACATGGAAATAACTACATCGCTATCTGTATAAACAGGGAAATATCTCCACTGCTATCTGTATAAACATGGAAATATCTACACCGCTCTCTGTATAAACATGGAAATAACTACATCGCTATCTGTATAAACAGGGAAATATCTCCACTGCTATCTGTATAAACATGGAAATATCTACACCGCTATCTGTATAAACATGGAAATATCTACACCGCTATCTGTATAAACATGGAAATATCTACACCGCTATCTGAATAAACATGGAAATATCTACAACACTATCTGTGTAAACATGGAAATATCTACACAGCAATCTGTGTAAACTTGGAAATATCTAAACAGCTATCTGTTTAAAAATGGAAATAACCACAGGGCAACCTGTGCAAAGATGGAAATATCTACACTGCTATCTCTGTAAACATGGAAATATCTATACCGCTATCTGTATAAACAAGGAAATATCTACACCGCCATCTTTAGAAACATGGAAATATTTACACCGCCATCTGTATAAACATGGAAATAGCTGCACCGCTACCTGTATAAATATGGAAATGTCTACACCGCTATCTCTATAAACATGGAAATACCTACACCACTTGCACTATAAACATGGAAATATCTACACAGCTCTCTTTGTAAACTCGGAAATATCTACACCGCAATCAGTGTAAGAATGGAAATATCTACAACGCTATCTGTGTAAACATGAAAATATTTACAATGCTATCTGTGTAAAAAGGGAAATATCTACACAGCTATCTGTAAAACGTGAAAATAACTACACCGCTATGTGTATAAACGTTGAAATATCTAAACCGCTTTTTGTATAAAAGTGGAAATACCTACAACGCTATCTGTATAAACATGGAAGTATCTACAATGATATCTCTGTAAACATGGAAATATAGACACAGGTATCTGTGTAAACTTGGAAATATCTACACCGCTATCTGTGTAAAGTTTGCAATGTCTACACCGCAATCTGTGCAAAGATGGAAATATCTTTACCGCTATAACTGTAAACATGGAAATATCTACACTGCTATATGTATAAACATGGAAATATCTACACCGCCATCTGTATACACATGGAAATATCTACACAGCCTTCTGTATAAACATGGAAATATCCACACAGCTATCTCTATAAACATTGAAATATCTACACCGCTATCTGTATAAACATGGAAATATCTACATCGCTATCTGTATAAACACGGAAATATCTCCACCGCTATCTGTGTAAACATGGAAATATCTACACCGCTATCTGAATATACATGGAAATATCTACACCGCTATCTGTATAAACAACGAAATATCTACACTGCCATCTTTAGAAACATGGAAATATCTACACCGCCATCTGTATAAACATGGAAATACCTACACCGCTACCTGTATAAATATGGAAATGTCTACACCGCTATCTCTATAAACATGGAAATACATACATCACTTGCACTATAAACATGGAAATATCTACACCGTAATCTCTGCAAACATGGAAATATCTACACCGCAATCTATGTAAACATGAAAATATCCACACTGCCATATTCAGAAACATGGCTGTATCTACACCGCCATCTGTATAAACATGGAAATATCTACACCGCTATCTGTATAAACCTGGAAATATCTACACTGCTATCTCTATAAACATCGAAATATTTACACCGCCATCTGTATAAACATGGAAATACTTACAAAGTTATCTGTATAAACATGGAAATATCTACACTGCCATCTGTACAAACACGGAAATATCTACACAGTCATCTGTAGAAACATGGAAATATCTACTCCGCTATCTCTATAAACATGGAAATAACTACACCGCTATCTCTATAAACATGGAAATATCTACACCGCTATCTCCATCAACATGGAAATATACACACCGCCATCTATTTAAACATGGAGGTATCTACAACGCCATCTACATATACAAGAAAATATCTACACTGCCATCTATATGAACATGGAAATATCTATACCGCCATCTCTAAAAACATGGAAATATCTACACTGCCATTTGTAGAAAGATGGAAATATCTACACCGCCATCTGTATAAACGTGGAAATATCAACACCGCTATCTGTATAAACATGGAAATATCTACACCGCAATCTGTATAAACATGGAAATATCTACACCGCTATCAGTATAAATATGAAATATCGAAACCGCTATCTCTATAAAAGTGGAAATATCTACACTGCTATCTGTATAAACATAGAAATATCCTCTCTGCTATCTCTATGAACATGGATATATCTACACAGCTATCTCTATAAACATGGAAATATCTACACCGCCATCTCTATAAACATGGAAATATCTACACCGCCATCTGTATAAACATGGAAATATCTACACCGCTATCTGTATAAACATGGAAATATCTTCACCGCGATCTGTATAAACATGGAAATATCTACACCGCGATCTGTATAAACATGGAAATATCTAGACCGCTATCTGTATAAACATGGAAATAGCTACAAAGTCATCTGTATAAACATGGAAATATCTACACAGCCATCTGTTTAAACAAGGAAATATATACACAGACATCTGTTTATACATCGAAATATCTACACCGCTATCTGTATAAACATGCTAATAACTACACCGCTATCTCTATAAATGTGGAAATATTTGCACCGCTATCCCTATAAACATGGTAATATCAACACCGCGATCTGTATAAACATGGAAATATCTACACCATGATCTGTATAAACATGGAAATATCTACACCGCGATCTGTATAAACATGGAAATATCTACACCGTGATCTGTATAAATATGGAAATATCTACACCGCCATCTCTATAAATATGGAAATATCTACACTACTATCTGTATAAACATGGAAATATCCACACAGCTATCTCTATAAACATGGAAAAATCAGCACCGCTATCTCTATGAACATGGAAATATCTACACCGCTATCTCTATAAACATGGAAATATCTACACTGCGATCAGTATAAACATTGAAATATCTACACTGCTATCTGTATAAACATGGAAATAACTCCACTGCTATCTCTAGAAACATCAAAATATCTACACTGCCATCTGAATTAAAATGGAAATATTTACAAAGTTATCTGTATAAACATGGAAATATCTACACCGCCATCTGTATAAACATGGAAATATCTACACAGCCATGTGTATATACATGGAAATATCTACACCGCTATCTATATAAACATGGAAAAAACTACACCGCTATCTGTATAAACATGGAAATATCTCCACTGCTATCTCTATAAACATCGAAATATCTACACCGCCATCTGTATAAACATGGAAATACTTACAAAGTTATCTGTATAAACATGGAAATATCTACACTGCCATCTGTATAAACATGGAAATATCTACACAGCCATGTGTACATCCATGGAAATATCTACACCGCTCTCTATATAAACATGGAAATAAGTACAGCGCTATCTGTATATACATGGAAATATCTACACCACCATCTATATATCCATAGAAATATCTGCGCCGCCATCTGTATAAACATGGAAATATCTACAATGCCATCTGTATACACATGGAAATACCTACACGGCAATCTGTGTATAGATGGAAACATCAACACCGCAATCTGTACAGACATGGAAATATCTACACCGCTATCTGTATAAACATGGAAATATCTACACTGCGGTCTGTATAAACATGGAAATATCTACAGAGCCCTCTGTATAAATATGGAGATATCTGCATAGGCATCTGTATAAACATGGAAATAACTGCACCGCTATCTGTATAAACATGGAAATACCTACACCGCTGTCTCTATAAACATGGAAATATGTACACCGCTATGTGTATAAACATGGAAATATCTCCACTGCTTTCTGTATAATCATGAAAATATCTCCACCGTTATTTGTATAAACATGGAAATACCTACAGCGCCATCTCTATAAACATTGAAATATCTACACTGTCATCTGTAAAAACATGGAAATATCTACACAGTCATCTGAATAAATATGGAAATATCTAAACCGCAATCTGTATAAACATGGAAATATCTACGCCGCTATCTGTATAAATATGAAATATCTAAACCGCCATCTCTATAAACATGGAAATATCTACACTGCTATCTGTAGAAACATGGAAATATCCACACTGCTATCTCTATGATCATGGAAGTATCTACACCGCGATCTCTATAAACTTGGAAATATCTACACCGCCATCTCTATAAACATGGAAATATCTACACCACAATCTGTATAAATATGGAAATATCTACACCGCTCTCTGTATAAACATGGAAATAGCTACACCGCGATCTGTATAAACATGGAAATATCTGCACCGTGATCTGTATAAACATGGAAATATCCACACCGCGATCTGTATAAACATGGAAATATCTACACTGCTGTCTGTATAAACATGGAAATATCTACACAGCTATCTCGATGAACATGGAAATATCTACACCGCCATCTGTATAAACATGGAAATACCTACAAAGTCGTCTGTATAAACATGGAAATATCTACAAAGCCATTTGTATAAACCTGGAAATATCTACACCGCTATCTGTATAAACTTGGAAATAACGACATCGCTATTTATATAAACAAGGAAATAAATACACCGCCATCTGTTTAAACATGGAAATAAATACACAGACATCTGTTTATACATGCAAATATCTACACTGCTATCTGTATAAACATGCTAATAACTACACCGCTATCTGTATAAATGTGGAAATATTTGCACCGCTATCCCTATAATGATGGTAATATCAACACCGAAATCTGTATAAACATGGAAATATCTACACCATGATTTGTATAAACACGGAAAGAACTACACCGTGATCTGTATAAACGTGGAAATATCTACAACGTGATCTATATAAACATGGAAATATCTACACCGCCATCTCTATAAACATGGAAATATCTACACCCCTATCTGTATAAACATGGAAATATCCACACAGCTATCTCTATAAACATGGAAAAATCAACACCGCTATCTCTATGAACATGGAAATATCTACACCGCCATCTCTATAAACATGGAAATATCTACACCGCGATCAGTATAAACTTGGAAATATCTACACCGCAATCTGAATAAACATGGAAATATCTCCACTGCTATCTCTATAAACATCGAAATATCTACACCACCATCTGTATAAACATGGAAATACTTACAAAGTTATCTGTATAAACATGGACATATCTACACCGCCATCTGTATAAATATGGAAATATCTACACCGTTATCTGTATAAACATGGAAATAACTACACCGCTATCTGTATAAACATGGAAATATTTACACCGCCATCTACATATCCATAGAAATATCTTCACCGCCATCTGTATAAACACGGAAATATCTACACGGTCATCTGTGTATAGATGGAAATATCAACACCGCCATCTGTACAAACATGGAAATCTCTGCAACACTATCTGTATAAACATGGAAATATCAACACCGTGCTCTGCAAAAACATGGAAATATCTACACCGCTATCTCTATAAACATGGAAATATCTACACCGTGTTCTGTATAAACATGGAAATATTTAAACGGCTATCTGTATAAACATGGAAATATCTACACCGTTATCTGTATAAATATGGAAATATCTACACCGCTATCTCTATAAACATGGAAATATCTACACCGCCATCTCTATAAACATGAAAATACCTACACTGCCATCTCCATAAACATGGAACTAACTACTCCGCCATCTGTATAAACATGGAAACAACTACACCGCCATCTGTGTGAATAAGGAAATATCTACAATGTCATCTGTATAAAGATATAAATACCTGCACCGCGAGCTGTATAAACATGGAAATATCTACATTGCTATCTGTATAAACGTGGAAATACCAACACCGCTATCGGTATAAACATGGAAATAACTACAACGCCATCTATATAAACATGGAAATATCTACACCGGTATGTCTATAAACATCTAAATACCTACACCGCTATCTCTATAAACATGGAAATATCTACACCACTATCTGTATAAACATGGAAATATCTACACCGCGATCTGTATAAACATGGAAATATCTACACCGCGATCTGTATAAACATGGAAATATCTTCACCACAATCTGTATATACATGGAAATATCTTCACCGCTATCTGTATAAACATCGTAATATCTACACCACCATCTATATAAACATGGACATATCTACACCGCCATCTGTATAAACATGGAAATATCTACAATGCCATCTGCAAAGATGGAAATATCTACACCGCAATCTGTGTAAACATGGAAATACCTACACCAATATCTGTAAAAACATGGAAATATCTACACTGCTATCTGTATAAACATGGATATATCTACACCATAATCCATATAAACATGGAAATATCTACAGCGCCATCTCTATAAACATGGAAATATCTACACTGCCATCTGTAAAAACATGGAAATATCTACACAGTCGTCTGAATAAACATGGAAATATCTACACCACCATCTGTATAAACATGGAAATACCTACAATACCATCTGTATACACATGGAAATATCTACACAGACATCTGTAGAAATATGGAAATATCTACACCGCCGTCTGTATAAACATGGAAATATCTGCACTGCCATCTGTAGAAAGATGGAAATATCTACACCGCTATCTCTATAAATATGGAAATATCTACACCGCCATCTCTATAAACATGAAAATATCTACACTGCCATCCCCATAAAGATGGAAGTATCTACTCCGCCATGTGTATAAACACGGAAATATCTACACCACCATCTGTGAAAACATGGAAATATCTACACCGCTATCTGTATAAACTTGGAAATATCTACACCGCCATCTGCATGTCCATGGAAATATCTACGCTGCCATCTGTATAAACATGGAAATATCTACACTGCCATCTGTGTATAGATGGAAATATCAACACCGCCATCTGTACAAACATGGAAATATCTACACCTCTATCTCTATAAACAAGGAAATATCTGCACTGCCATCTGTAAAAACATGGAAATACCTATACAGTCATCTGTATAAACATGGAAATATCTACAATGCCATCTGTATACACATGGAAATATCTACACAGCCATCTGTATAAACATGTAAATATCTACACTGCTATCTCTGTAAACATGGAAATATCTACACAGCCATCTGTATAAACATGAAAATATCTACACTGCCATCTCCATAAACATGGAACTAACTACTCCGCCATCTGTATAAACATGGAAACATATACACCGCCATCTGTGCAATAAGGAAATATGTATAATGCCATCTGTATAAAGATATAAATACCTGCACCACGAGATGTATAAAAATGGAAATATCTACATCGCTATCTGTATAAACGTGGAAATACCAACACCGCTATCGGTATAAACATGGAAATATCTACAACGCCATCTATACAAACATGGAAATATCTACACCACAATGTCTATAAACATGGAAATAGCTACACCGCTATCTCAATAAACATGGAAATATCTACACCGCTATCTATATAAACATGGAAATATCTACACCGTGATCTGTATAAACCTGGAAATATCTACACCGCTATCTGTATAAACATGGAAATATCTACACCACCATCCATATAAACATGGAAATATCTACAACGCCATCTGTATAAACATGGAAATATCTACAATGCCATGTGTAGAAAGATGGAAATATCTACACCGCAATCTGTGTAAACATGGAAATATCTTCACCACGATCTGTATAGGCATGGTAATATCTACACTGCTATCTGTATAAACATGGTAATATCTACACCACCATCTATATAAACATGGAAATATCTACACCGCCATCTGTATAAACATGGAAATATCTACAATGCCATCAGTAGAAAGATGGAAATATCTACACCGCAATCTGTGTAAATATGGAAATATCTACACCGTTATCTGTAAAAACATGGAAATATCTACACCGCCATCTGTATAAACATGGAAATACCTAAACCGCGGTCTGTATAAACATGGAAATATCTACAGCGCCATCTCTACAAACATTGAAATATCTACACTGCCATCTGTAAAAACATGGAAATATCTACACAGTCATCTGAATAAACATGAAAATATCTACACCACCATCTGTATAAACATGGAAATACCTACAATACCATCTGTAGAAAGATGGAAATATCTACACCGCTATCTCTACACATATGGAAATATCTACACCGCCATCTCTATAAACATGAAATTATCTACACTGCCATCTCCATAAAGATGGAAGTATCTACTCTGCCATGTGTATAAACACGGAAATATCTACACCGCAATCTGTGTAAACATGGAAATATCTCCACCGATATCTGTAAAAACATGGAAATATCTACACCGCTATCTGTATAAACATGGAAATATCTACAGCGCCATCTCTATAAACATTGAAATATCTACACTGCCATCTGTAAAAACATGGAAATATCTACTCAGTCATCTGAATAAACATGGAAATATCTACACCACCATCTGTATAAACATGGAAATACCTACAATACCATCTGTATACACATGGAAATATCTACACAGACATCTGTATTAGTATGGAAATATCTACACCACCATCTGTATAAACATGGAATTATCTACACTGCCATCTGTAGAAAGATGGAAATATCTACACCGCTATCTCTATACATATGGAAATATCTACACCGCCATCTCTATAAACATGAAATTATCTACACTGCCATCTCCATAAAGATGGAAGTATCTACTCCGCCATGTGTATAAACACGGAAATATCTACACCACCATCTGTGAAAACATTGAAGTACCTACACCGCTATCTGTATAAACATGGAAATATCTACCCCGCCATTTGCATGTCCATGAAAATATCTACGCAACCATCTGTATAAACATGGAAATGTCTGCCCTGCCATCCGTAAAAACATGGAAATACCTGTACAGTCATCTGTATAAACATGGAAGTATCTACAATGCCATCTGTATACACATGGAAATATCTACACAGCCATCTGTATAAACATGTAAATATCTACACTGCTATTTCTATAAACATGGAAATATCTACACCGCCATCTCTATAAACATGAAAATACCTACACTGCCATCTCCATAAACATGGAACTAACTACTCCGCCATCTGTATAAACATGGAAACATCTACACCGCCATCTGTGTGAATAAGGAAATATCTACAATGCCATCTGTATAAAGATGTAAATACCTGCACAGCGAGCTGTATAAACATGGAAATATCTACATCGCTATCTGTATAAACGTGGAAATACCAACACCGCTATCGGTATAAACATGGAAATATCTACAATGCCATCTATATAAATATGGAAATATCTACACCGGTATGTCTATAAACATCTAAATACCTACACCGCTATCTCTATAAACATGGAAATATCTACACCACTATCTGTATAAACATGGAAATATCTACACCGCGATCTGTATAAACATGGAAATATCTACACCGCCATCTACATGTCCATAGAAATATCTGTGCCGCCATCTGTATAAACATGGAAATATCTACACGGTCATCTGTGTATATTTGGAAATATCAACACCGCCATCTGTACAAACCTGGAAATAACTGCACCTCTATCTGTATAAACATGGATATATCTACACCGCGGTCTGTATAAACATGGAAATATCTACACCGCTATCTGTATAAACATGGAAATATCTACACCGCTATCTCTGTAAACATGGAAATATCTACACCATGATCTGTATAAACATGGAAATATTTACACCGCTATCAGTATAAACATGGAAATATCACCACTGCTATCTCTATAAACATCGAAATATCTACACCGCCATCTGTATAAACATGGAAATACTTACAAAGTTATCTGTATAAACATGGAAATATCTACACCGCCATCTGTACAAACATGGAAATATCTACACAGCCATGTGTATATACATGGAAATATCTATACCGCTATCTATATAAACATGGAAATAACTACACCGCAATCTGTATAAACATGGAAATATCTACACTGCCATCTACATATCCATAGAAATATCTATGCCGCCATCTGTATAAACATGGAAATATCTACACGGTCATCTGTGTATATATGGAAATATCAACACCGCCATCTGTACAAACCTGGAAATATCTGCACTTCTATCTGTATAAACATGGAAATATCTACACCGCTATCTCTATAAACATGGAAATATCTACACCGCCATCTGTATAAACATGGAAATATGCACACCGCTATCTCTATAAACATGGAAAAATCAACACCGCAATCTCTATGAACATGGAAATATCTACACCGCCATCTGTATAAACATGGAAATATCAACACCGCGATCAGTATAAACGTGGAAATATCTACACCGCTATCTCTAAAAACATGGAAATATCTCCACTGCTATCTCTATAAACATCGAAATATCTACACCGCCATCTGTATAAACATGAAAATACTTACAAAGTTATCGGTATAAACATGGAAATATCTACACCGCTATCTGTATAAACATGGAAATATCTACACAGCCATGTGTGTATACATGGAAATATCTACACCACTATCTATATAAACATGGAAATAACTACACCGCTGTCTGTATAAACATGGAAATATCTGCACCGCCATCTGTATAAAAATGGAAATATCTACAAGGTCATCTGTGTAGAGATGGAAATATCAACCCTGCCACCTGTGTAAACATGGAAATATCTACACCGTGGTCTGTATAAACATGGAAATATCTACACCGCTATCTCTATAGACATGGAAATATCTACAAAGCCACCTGTATAAACATGGAAATAGCTACACAGTCATGTGTAGGAACATGCAAATATCTACACTGCCATCTGTATAAACATAGAAATAACTACACAGCCCTCTGTATAAATATGGAGATATCTGCATAGGCATCTGTATAAACATGGAAATATCTGCACCGCTATCTGTATAAACATGGAAATAACTACACCGCTGTCTCTATAAACATGGAAATATGTACACCGCTATGTGTATAAACATGGAAATATCTCCACTGCTGTCTGTATAAACATGGAAATAACTACACCGCGATCTGTATAAACATGGAAATATCTACATCACTATCTGAATAAACATGGAAATATATAAACAGCTATCTCTATAAACATTGAAATAACTACACCGCCATCTGTATAAACATGGAAATAGCTACAAAGTCATCTGTATAAACGTGGAAATATCTACACAGCCATTGGTATAAACAAGGAAATATATACACCGCTATCTGTATAAATATTGAAATAACTACACTGCTATTTGTATAAACAAGGGAATATCCACACCGTGATCTGTATAAACATGGAAATAACTTCACCGCTATTTGTATAAACAAGGAAATACCTACACCGCCATCTGGTTAAACATGGAAACATATACACAGACATCTGTTTATAGATGGAAATATCTACACCACTATCCGTATAAACATGCTAATAACTACACCGCTATCTGTATAAATGTGGAAATATTTGCACCGCTATCCCTATAAACATGGTAAAATCAACACCGCGATCTGCATAAACATGGAAATAGCTACACCATGATCTGTATAAACATGGAAATATCTACACCGCAATCTGTATAAACATGGAAATATCTACACCGTGATCTGTATAAACATGGAAATATCTACACCGCCATCTCTATAAACATGGAAATATCTACACTCCTATCTGTATAAACATGGAAATATGCACACCGCTATCTCTATAAACATGGAAAAATCAACACCGCAATCTCTATGAACATGGAAATATCTACACCGCCATCTCTATAAACATGGAAATATCAACACCGCGATCAGTATAAACGTGGAAATATCTACACCGCTATCTCTAAAAACATGGAAATATCTCCACTGCTATCTCTATAAACATGGAAATATCTACACCGCCATCTGTATAAACATGAAAATACTTACAAAGTTATCGGTATAAACATGGAAATATCTACACCGCTATCTGTATAAACATGGAAATATCTACACAGCCATGTGTGTATACATGGAAATATCTACACCACTATCTATATAAACATGGAAATAACTACACCGCTGTCTGTATAAACATGGAAATATCTGCACCGCCATCTGTATAAAAATGGAAATATCTACAAAGTCATCTGTGTAGAGATGGAAATATCAACCCTGCCACCTGTGTAAACATGGAAATATCTACACCGTGGTCTGTATAAACATGGAAATATCTACACCGCTATCTCTATAGACATGGAAATATCTACAAAGCCACCTGTATAAACATGGAAATAGCTACACAGTCATGTGTAGGAACATGCAAATATCTACACTGCCATCTGTATAAACATAGAAATAACTACACAGCCCTCTGTATAAATATGGAGATATCTGCATAGGCATCTGTATAAACATGGAAATATCTGCACCGCTATCTGTATAAACATGGAAATAACTACACCGCTGTCTCTATAAACATGGAAATATGTACACCGCTATGTGTATAAACATGGAAATATCTCCACTGCTGTCTGTATAAACATGGAAATATCTCCACCGTTATCTGTATAAACATGGAAATAACTACAGTGCCATCTCTATAAACATTGAAATATCTACACTGCCATCTGTAAAAACAAGGAAATATCTACACAGTCATCTGAATAAACATGGAAATATCTACACCACCATCTGTATAAACATTGAAATACTTACAATCCCATCTGTATAAACATGGAAATACCTACAATCCCATCTGTATACACATGGAAATACCTACACAGACATCTGTATAAATATGGAAATATCTACAATGCCATCTGTATACACAAGGAAATATCCACACAGCCATCTGTGTAAACATGTAAATATCTACACTGCTATCTCTATAAACATGGAAATATCTACACCTCCATCTCTATAAACATGAAAATATCTACACTGCCATTTCCATAAACATGGAACTAACTACTCCGCCATCTGTATAAACATGGAAACATCTACAACGCCATCAGTGTGAATAAGGAAATATCTACAAGGCCATCTGTATAAAGATATAAATATCTGCACCGCGAGCTGTATAAACATGGAAATATCTACATCGCTATCTGTATAAACGTGGAATTACCAATACCGCTGTCGGTAAATCATGGAAATATCTACAACGCCATCTATATAAACATGGAAATATCTACACCGCTATGTCTATAAACATGGAAATATCTACACCGCTATCTCTATAAACATGGAAATATCTACACCGCTATCTGTATAAACATGGAAATGTCTACACCGCTATCTGTATAAACATGGAAATATCTACACCGCGATCTGTATAAACATGGAAATATCTACACCGTGATCAGTATAAACATGGAAATATCTACACTGTGATCTGTATAAACATGGAAATATCTACACAACCATCTGTATAAACACGGAAATATCTACAATGCCATCTCTAGAAAGATGGAAATATCTACACCGCAATCTGTGTAAAGATGGAAATGTCTACACCGATATCTGTAAAAACATGGAAATATCTACACTGCTATCTGTATAAACATGGAAATATCTACACCGCTAACTCTATAAACATGGAAATATCTACACCATGATCTGCAGTAACATGGAAATATCTACACCGCTATCTGTATAAACCTGGAAATATCTACACAGCTATCTCTATAAACATGGAAATATCTACACCGCCATCAGTATGAACATGGAAATACCTACAAAGTCATCTGTATAAACATGGAAATATCTACACAGCAATCTGTATAAACATGGAAATATCTACACAGCCAACTGTATATACATGGAAATATCTACACCGCTATCTGTAGAAACATGGAAATATCTACACCGCTATTTGTATAAACAAGGAAATATCTACACCGCCATCTGTTTAAACATGGAAATATCTACACAGATATCTGTTTATACATGGAAATATCTACACCGCTATCTGTATAAACATGCTAATAACTACACCACTATCTGTATAAATGTGGAAATATTTGCACCGCTATCCCTATAAACATGGTAATATCAACACAGCGATCTGTATAAACCTGGAAATATCTACACCATGATCTGTATAAACATGGAAATATCCACACCTCGATCTGTATAAACATGGAAATATCTACACCGTGATCTGTATAAACATGGAAGTATCTACAGTGCCATCTCTATAAACATGGAAATATCTACACCTCTATCTGTATAAACATGGAAATATCCACACAGCTATCTCTATAAACATGGAAAAATCAACACCGCTATCTCTTTGAACATGGAAATATGTACACCGCCATCTCTGTAAACATGGAAATATCTACACCGCGATCAGTATAAACATGGAAATACCTACACAGCTATCTGTATAAACGTGGAAATATCTCCACTGCTAACTCTATAAACATCGAAATATCTACACTGCCATCTGTATAAACCTGGAAATATCTACACAGCCATGTGTATATACATGGAAATATCTACACCGCTATCTATATAAACATGGAAATAACTACACCGCTATCTGTATAAACATGGAAATATCTACACGGTCATCTGTGTATAGATGGAAATATCAACACCGCCATCTGTACAAACATGGAAATATCTGCACCGCTATCTGTATAAACATGGAAATATCTACACCGCGGTCTGTATAAACATGGAAATATCTACACCGCTATCTGTATAAACATGGAAATATCTACACCGATATCTCTATAAACATGGAAATAACTACAACGTGATCTGTATAAACATGGAGATATTTACACCGCTATCTATATAAACATGGAAATTTCTACACAGTTATCTGTATAAATATGGAAATATCTACACCGCTATCTCTATAAATATGGAAATATCTACACCGCCATCTGTATAAACATGGAAATATCAATACAGTCATGTGTGTAAACATGGAAATATCTACACCACCATCTGTATAAACATGGAAATATCTACAATGCCATCTGTATACACATGGAAATACCTACACGGCAATCTGTGTAGAGATGGAAACATCAACACCTCCATCTGTACAAACTTGGAAATATGTACACTTCTATCTCTATAAACATGGAAATATCTACACTGCGGTCTGCATAAACATGGAAATATCTACACCGGTATCTGTATAAACATGGAAATATCTACACCACGATCTGTGTAAACATGGAAATATTTACACCGCTATCTGTATAAACATGGAAATATCTGCACCGCTATCTCTATAAACATGGAAATATCTACAAAGCCATCTGTATAAACATGGAAATACCTACACAGTCATGTGTAGGAACATGGAAATATCTACACTGCAATCTGTATAAACAAGGAAATATCTACACTGCTATCCCTATAAACATGGAAATATCTACAATGCCATCTGTAAAAACATGGAAATAACTATACAGTCATCTGTATAAACATGGAAATATCTACACCACCATCTGTATAAACATGGAAATATCTGCAGTGCCATCTGTATACACATGGAAATACCTACACGGCAATCTGTGTATAGATGGAAACATCAACTCCGCCATCAGTACAAACATGGAAATATCTACACCAATATCTGTATAAACATGGAAATATCTACACCGCTATCTGTATAAACATGGAAATATCTACACTACTATCTTTATAAACATGGAAATATCTACACCGCGATCTGTATAAACATGGAAATATCTTCACCACGATCTGTATAAACATGGAAATATCTACACCGCTATCTGTATAAACATGTTAATATCTACACAACCATCTATATGAACATGGAAATATCTACACCGCCATCTGTACTAACATGGAAATATCTACAATTGCCTCTGTAGAAAGATGGAAATATCTACAACGCAATCTGTGTAAACATGGAAATGTCTACACCGGTATCTGTAAAAACATTGAAATATCTACACTGCTATCTGTATAAACATGGTAATATCTACACCACGATCTGTATAAACAGGGAAACATCTACTCAGTGATCTATATAAACATGGAAATATGTACAGCACTCTCTGAATAAAGATGAAAATATCTACACCGCTATCTGTAAAAACATGGAAATATCTACACCACTATCTGTATAAATATGGAAATATTTACACCGCTATCTCAATAAACATGGAAATATCTACACCGATATCTCTATAAACATGGAAATATCCACACCGCCATCTGTATTAACATGGAAATATCTACACAGTCATCTGTATAAACCTGGAAATATCTACACTGTCATCTATGTAAACATGGAAATATCTACAGAGAACTCTGTATAAACATGGAAATATCGACACAGCCATCTGCATAAACATGGAAATATCTACACCGCTATGTGTATTAACTTGGAAATATCTCCATTGCTATTTGTATAAACATGGACATATCTCCACCGCAATCTGTATAAACATGAAAATATCTACACCGCTATCTCTATAAATATGAAAATACTTACACCACCATCTCTATAAACATGGAGATATTTACACCGCTGTCTCTATAAACATAGAAATAACTACACCGCCATCTCTATAAACATGGAAATATCTACACCGATATGTGGAAAAACATGGAAGTATCTACACTGCCATCTGTATAAACATGGAAATATCTACAGCGCCATCTGTATAAACATGGAAATATCTACACCGCCATCTGTAAACACATGGAAATATCTACACAGCCATCTGTATAAACATGGAAATATCTACACTGCTATCTCTATAAAGATGGAAATATCTACACCGCTATCTGTATAAACATGGAAATATCTACATTGCTATCTACATAAACAGGGAAATATCTCCACCGCTATCTATATAAACATGGAAATATCTACACCGCTATCTGTATAAACATGGAAATATCTACACCGCTATCTGTATAAACATGGAAATATCTACAACGCTATCTGTGTAAACATGGAAATATCTACATTGCTATCTATATAAACAGGGAAATATCTCCACCGCTATCTATATAAACATGGAAATATCTACACCGCGATTTGTATAAACATGGAAATATCTACACCGCTATCTGTATAAACATGGAAATATCTACAACGCTATCTGTGTAAACATGGAAATATCTACACAGCTATCTGTGTAAACTTGGAAATATCTACACAGCTATCTGTGTAAAATTGGAAATATCTACATAGCAATCTGTGCAAAGATGGAAACATCTACACTGCTAGCTCTGCAAACATGGAAATATCTACACTGCTATCTGTATAAACTTGGAAATATCTATACCGCAGCCTCTATAAACATGGAAATATCTCCACCGCTATCTCTATAAACATGAAAATATCTATAGCTCTTTCTGTATAAACATGGACATATCTACACCGAAATCTGTATAAACATGGAAATACCTACATCGCTATCTGTATAAATATGGAAATAACTACATCGCTATCTCTATAAACATGGAAATATCTACACCGCCATCTCTATAAACATGAAAATATCTACACCGCCATCTACAGAAACATGGATGTATCTACAGCCCCATCTGTATAAACTTGGAAATATCTACACCACTCTCTGTAGAAATATGGAAATATCTTCACTTCTATCTGTATAAACATGGAAATATCTACACCACCATCTCTATAAAGATGGAAATATCTACACCACAATCTGTATGGATATTGAAATACCGACACCGCTATCTCTATAGACATGGAAATATCTAAACCGCTATCTGTGTAAACATGGAAATATCTCCACTCCCATCTGTATAAAGGTGGAAATATCTACACCACGAGCTGTATAAACACGGAAATATCTACACCGCTATCTGTATAAACATGGAAGTAGAAACAAGGCTATCTGTATAAACATGGAAATATCTACACCGCTATCTCTATAAACATGAAAACACTTACACCTCCATCTCTATAAACATGGAAATATTTACACCGCTATCTCTATAAACATAGGAATAACTACACCACAATCTTTACAAACACGGAAATATCTACACCGGTATCTTTAAAAACATGGAAATACCTTCACTGCTATCTCTATACACATGGAAATATCTACACCGCTATCTGTATACACATGGAAGTATCTCCACTCCCATCTGTATAAAGATGGAAATATCTACACCGCGAGCTATATAAACATGGAAATATCTACACTACCATCTGTATACACATGGAAATATCTACACAGCCATCTGTATAAAAGTGGAAATATCTTCACCGCTATCTCTATAAACATGGAAATATCTACACCGCTATCTGTATAAACATGGAAATATCTACATCGCTATATGTATAAACAGGGAAATATCTCCACCGCTATCTGTATATACATGGAAATATCTACACCGCTATCTGTATAAACAAGGAAATATCTACACCGCCATCTTTAGAAATATGGAACTATCTACACCGCGATTTGTATAAACATGGAAATACCTACACCGCTACCTGTATAAATATGGAAATGTCTACATCGCTATCTCTATATACATGGAAATACCTACACCACTTGCACTCTAAACATGGAAATACCTACACCGCAATCTCTGCAAACATGGAAATATCTACACCGCCATCTATGTAAACATGAAAATATCTACACTGCCATATTCAGAAACATGGCTATATCTACAACGTCATCTGTATAAACATGGAATTATCTACACCACTCTCTGTATAAAGATGTAAATATTTAAACCGCTATCTCTATTAACATGGAAATACCTACCCCGCCATCTGTATTAACATGGAAATACCTACACAGTCATCTGTATAAACCTGGAAATATCTACAATGTCATCTATATAAACATGGAAATATCTACAGAGAACTCTGTATAAACATGGAAATATCGGCACAGCCATCTGTAAAAAGATGGAAATATTTACACCGCTATGTGTATTAACGTGGAAATATCTCCATTGATATCTGTATAAACATGGACATATCTCCACCGCAATCTGTATAAACATGAAAATATCTACACCGCTACCTCTATAAACATGGATATACCTACGCTGCCATCTGTACAAACATGGAAATATCTACACAGTCATCTGTAGAAACATGGAAATATCTACACCGCTATCTCTATAAACATGGAAATAACTACACCGCTATCTCTATAAACATGGAAATATCTACAACGCTACCTCCATCAACATGGAAATATCTACACTGCCATTTGTAGAAAGATGGAAATATCTACACCACCATCTGTATAAACGTGGAAATATCTACACCGCTATCTGTATAAACATGGAAATATCTACACCGCAATCTGTATAAACATGGAAATATCTACACAGATATCTGTATAAATATGAAATGTCTAAACCGCTATCTCTATAAATGTGGAAATATCTACACTGCTATCAATATAAACATGGAAATATCCTCACTGCAATCTCTATGAACATGGATATATCAACACCGCTATCTCTATAAACATGGAAATATCTACACCGCCATCTCTATAAACATGGAAATATCGACACCACCATCTGTATAAAGATGGAAATATCTACACCGCGATCTGTATAAACATGGAAATATCTACACCACGATCTGTATAAACATGGAAATAGTTACACCGCGATCTGTATAAACATGGAAATTTCTAGACCGCTATCTGTATAAACATGGCAATATCTACACAGCTATCTCTATAAACATAGAAATATCTACACCGCCATCTGTATAAACATGGAAATACCTACAAAGTCATCTGTATAAACATGGAAATATCTACACAGCCATCTGTATAAACATGGAAATATCTACACAGCCAACTGTATATACATGGAAATATCTACACCGCTATCTGTAGAAACATGGAAATATCTACACCGCTATTTGTATAAACAAGGAAATATCTACACCGCCATCTGTTTAAACATGGAAATATATACACAGACATCTGTTTATACATGGAAATA
Source organism: Pan troglodytes (assembly GCF_028858775.2). Lineage (NCBI taxonomy): Eukaryota > Metazoa > Chordata > Mammalia > Primates > Hominidae > Pan > Pan troglodytes. Next base: position 2,131,956 of record NC_072411.2, read on the forward strand.
TCTACACCGCTATCTGTATAAACATGCTAATAACTACACCACTATCTGTATAAATGTGGAAATATTTGCAACGCTATCCCTATAAACATGGTAATATCAACACAGCGATTTGTATAAACATGGAAATATCTACACCATGATCTATATAAACATGGAAATATCCACACCTCGATCTGTATAAACATGGAAATATCTACACCGTGATCTGTATAAACATGGAAATATCTACAGTGCCATCTCTATAAACATGGAAATATCTACACCTCTATCTGTATAAACATGGAAATATCCACACAGCTATCTCTATAAACATGGAAAAATCAACACCGCTATCTCTATGAACATGGAAATATGTACACCGCCATCTCTGTAAACATGGAAATATCTACACCGCGATCAGTATAAACATGGAAATATCTACAACGCCATCTGTGTAAACATGGAAATATCTACACAGCTATCTTTGGAAACTCGGAAATATCTACACCACTATCTGTTTAAAGATGGAAATACCTACACCGCAATCTGTGCAAAGATGGAAATATCTACACCGCTATCTCTGTAAACACGGAAATATCAACACCACCATCTGCATAAACATGGAAATATCTACCCCGCCATCCGTATAAACATGGAAATATCTACACAGCCATCTGTATAAACATGGAAATACCTACACCGCTATCCATATAAACATGAAAATATAAACACCGCTATCCGTATAAACATGGAAATATCTACACCGCTATCCGTATAAACATGGAAATATCTACACCGCTATCACTATAAACATTGAAATTCCTACACCGCTATCACTATAAACATGGAAATATCTACACCGCTATATGTATTAATATGGAAATATCTACACCGCTATCTCTAAAAACATGGAAATATCTACACCACTATCTGTATAAACATGGAAATGTCTACACCGCTTTCTCAATAAACATGGAAATATCTACACCGCCATCTGTGTAAACATGGAAATATCTACACCGCTACCTGTATTAAAATGGAAATATCTACACTGCTCTCTTTAAAAACGTGGGAATATCTACACCGCTATCTGTATAAACATGGAAATATCTACACCGCCATCTCTATAAACATGGAAGTATCTACACCGCCATCTTTAAAAACATGGAAATATCTACATACTCATCTGTATTAACATGGAAATATCTACACTATCATCTGTAGAAACATGGAAATATCTACACTGCCAGGAGCTCAAGAGCAGCCTGGTCAATACAGCAAGGCCTCATCTCTACAAAAAAATTAGAAATATTAGCTGGCCATGGTCGTGTGCACCTGTAGTCCCAGCTTCTTAGGAGGCTGAGGTGGGAGGATCTACGGAGCCCAGGATTTTAAGGCTGCAGTGAGCTTGGATAACGACTGCACTCCAGCCTGGATGACAGAACAACAACCTGTTTCAAAAAAGAAAAAAGAAAAAAAAACCTAAAAACTAAAAACTTGATGTAGTTTGCTAGTAACTAAACAGCAAATTAATTGTAACATGCTTACATATCAACGATGTCTTTCTTCTTTGATCATAAACTTGCTCACTAAGAAGCTGCTGAAGTCCATGGTAGTGACAGGTACATGTCTGCATCCTTGTCCTGACCTGCATCTTCTTTGATTGTCCCCATCTGTGTCTCCGACTGGCACTGCCGAACCGTCTTGCTACCTGATCAATGTTGTACTGAACCGGACTGCTAACTGATCAGTGTTGTCGAGCTCACTGCACAAAGCTGTTCTTACAAGGTAGATTTCTGCCTGGAATAGCCATACTTACACTGTTTATATTCCTTACTCCTGACCCATCCAACGCAGCACAAGTTCTATTTATTGCCATAGAAACATAGGTCATTTGGAAACCCCTCCTTCATTTCTATGGAATGTTCAAACATTTCTGACATTTTGGACTCTGTTCTAGCCTCTTGTTAAATATATCCAGAAAAGAGACAAAGCTTTATGGGGGGGCTATATGCACACATATGCTATAGAATAAGCTATCTAAATGCTTAGAAATACTTTCCATCTGTCACCGCACCTTAATAGGTACACAGAAATTAAGTATGTGTATATCTGTCTGTATAGATACGTATAAATATATATCCCCAAAACAAAAACTCATTCTCTTACTTATACATAGGTAGAATATAGGTGAATATACATATACATTTATAGGTAGAACAAAAAAACCCTCAGCCTCTTTAGGGCCATGTGTTTTCTCTGAGTAATTGTCACAATTAATTAAAATACATGTGTATGCCTTTTTAGATAAATTTCATCAGACCAGTTTCTGTCTGGTTGGAAAATAATAACTGCCTATTTGCTAAGTGCCCCTGCCCCCATACTATGTTCCAGTGAACTAAAGACCTCTGGCAATCATAGATTTACAACTCAGCAAGATTAAACAATTTATTGTTATTTATGACATCCAAGCTGTATCTTCTGTATTGTATTCCACATTAGCATCTATCACCTTACATTTGGGAGATCCTGTCCAAAAAATGATTATGCCTCCTAACCAAACATTCAGCAGGGCTGCAGGAACAGGCCCCCTGAACAAACATCCTGCCAAAGTACTTTAAAGCACCGTGAGCTCCCACAGCTGTGCATTTTCAGATGACTCAGCAGATTAGCGTGGAGTCTCTTAGCCTCTGCTTGGTCTGTTCCTTTCAGTGATCTCTCACATGGCCCAGTCCATTCGGTTTGAAAATCCTCATGAAATGAGCAGATTATGATCTGGCTTCAGTAGAGGGCCATGGGGTGGGCATGGAGGGGAGAGGGTTTGCTCTTAACACAGCCTGAGCCTCAGAAAGGTTTCAGATGGAAAAGCATGGCACTGACTCAGCTCATGCTTAACAGGAAATAATGCACAGACCACACCAAAAAAGCCCTTTATGTTGTGTGAAAGTCTATGCCGGAGCAGCTGCTGCCACCTCATGTACTGTGATAGAGTGTGCATGTGTGTGTTTGTGTGTGCATGAGCGTGAGTATGCACACAAATGTGTGCTGGGAGGGGGAGGAGATCACACCTTCCACAGTCGCCACCTCAGCCTTAGCTAGCAGCGTGGAGAATTGCCAAAAGTCAAGAGGAAGCTGCACCAAAGCAACTGTGATCACCACATCAGCAGGCGCTTTCTGGTTAGTAAAGCTACTGGGACTGAAAAACACACACGATCTCGTCCTTCTTTTATTTTAATCAGAGCAAAATATTTTTATAATAATTGTGTTCTATGAATAAATAATTCATAATGCTGTAACCCATTATCACATTCAATCCTCCCAACAACCCTAGAAGATATGTAGACAAGTATTATTACTTTCCCTATTTTTATAAATGAGGAAATAAACCCCAGGAGGCTAGGCGACTTCCCCACGGTCATAGAAGTTGCAAACAGTAGTATCATGATTCAAATCCAAAGCTTCTCCTTTTGTCTTTATCATTTTAATTTTGAAGGTAATGCATATGCATGTATGATCTTTTAAATCCAGAGATGTATATGGAATAGATAGGAAAAGGGACTCTCCTTCCCCATTATACACCCCCTCCACCCAAGCTATATACACTGTTGGCTAGAGTATGTCCTTTCAATCCTATTTTCTATGCCTACATTATATACAGAAAAGCAGGATTACGTTACACACAATATTCCAGTCATTGCTGTTTTTCACCAACAAGCTATCATTCACATCTTTTTCATACTACATATAAATTTATATCCTTTATTTTAGTGGTGTATATTGTGCAGTTGTGTCATAAATTATGTACCTGTTCTCTGTTGAACATATAGATTTTTTCTGAGTTTTTCCTTAGCAAAATGCTACAGTGAGTACCCTTGTACACAGATGTTTGTACATCTGTTCTAGAAAAATCTACAGTAAAGATTCTTAGATTAAGAGATTCCCAGGTTATTAGAAAACTACTCTATTAATTTAGATATATACTTCCAAATTGCCTGACCAAAAAGTTATGTCAATTTAACTTCTATGAACAGTATACAAACATGACAATTTTCCATCACCTACACCAAATCTGGGTAATTTCATCTTTTTTACAAGTTGATGGATTGTTTTAATTTATATTTCTCTGGTTATTAATAAGGTTGGCCACCTGTTCATGTCTTATTATTGATGATATTTGTATTGAATTGTTTGAATTTTCTTGATTTCAAAAAACGTTTTACATGTCATAGATATTAAATATTTGTTGTAAAACTCTCCTTCCAGTATTGTGTATGTGTTTGGTCAAGTAGAATAAACTCTCGTCCTCTGATTTCAGATTCCTTTCTCTTTCCATTAGAAATCCCTAAATGTAAAACTACATATTGATAGCTAAAAACCAGGATGTTTACTAGAGAAAAAGAATACAAAGGCAATAATTAAATATTATATTTATACAAAATACCTACTAGTACAAACTTAAAAAGAGAAAGTAAAAGTCAAATGCTTCTACGACTTCAGACTAAGAAAAAGAACTTTTGAGGTTGAATGTTCCTGAAATTTTTCTTTTCATACAACTACGGACATGACTTCAAAAGTTGATGTGACTAAAAAATGTAAGATATGAAAGATATTTGAAGACTCAGAGAAGGTGGATTTTCATTTTAACAAGTCACATATATATTCTAGATATCCTCTTATTCGTAACTAAGAGAGTCAAATCAGATGAAAGAATCTAAAAATTTCCCTTTGACTGTGTTAAGTAGAAGTAGTAGAGGCATATTGGCCAAATCTTGAGTGTTTGCAAATTGACTCTTAAGGCTATAGGCTGGCACAGGTCATTGAAGCCCTAGCTTTTTATCTTTAATTTTAAAATCCCCAAACAATTTATACTAATTTTTCTTGTCCATTATTTCCAAATAATCTTGTTTAAAGGTTATTACAGTGCTTGCTCATGTTACTGTTGTCTAACAGAAGGGTATCCGGGGCCTTAAAACTGAGAGGGTTAGGATTAATGATTCCAATACCTATGCTTGGACATCTCCAAAAGTGGGCTCCAACTTCTTGTCCTCAAGTCTGTATAGAAACTAGCAAACTTCTAGAGTTCACAAAAGGCTCAAAGAGAACAGATGTTTTATAGAAAATTCTTAGAGCAAGTTTCACGCATAATGTTGCTGATGCGTGTCTGCCTTTTCAATAAACATCACTATGCTTTATCACAAGATTTAATAAAGCAGCTTAGTTAAAAATGCCATCTGGGTCTCTGGACACATTAAACAAAGCTTAAAATAACCACCCCAGCAACTGGGAGGACCCAGCTGTTCTCATAATCTGTCCCACTCCTTTTACTTCCCCATAAAAAGAGTGAATGAAGACCACAGACTAAAAGCATCCAGAAGGAACTGACACAAACAGGGAGATAGATGGAGCCAAGGGCTCCTGTAAGTTTGCTATTGCTCACATAATCGATTTGCTAATTCCACAACCTGCGGATGGTGATTAAGAACGGGAAGCAGAAAGAGGGAAGAGAGAATCATAGAAGGGCTCATTCAAGTTTTCTAATGTATCACAAACCTGTCCTCCCTAATGTCTGGATCATAGCAGCCCATTCCATTCACCTATTCTCTAGTGAACTCCAATAGAAAATACAAAGCCATCACCACCCAGTTCTTTCTCCCTTCTAGAGATGAGATATTAGCCACCCAATCCCAGATTCTCAGATCCATTCCAGGAAAGAAGCCCTAGGTATTGAAGCACAGCTTTCCCTCCCTCCCTTCTTTCTTCCACCCCAAGATTTGTTCCCCAGATAGTTCTAGTAAATGCAAAACCAAGTATATTCTCATTCTTTAGAGCAACCAGCTTTTCATGGCCAACTGGAATCAAACACAACCTGCAGGAACATCTATCTGGAGGACACTCCCAAGGCTCCTACTGAGCCAGCCTTCTGCATACCACTGCATTTCAGCTTCCTAGTTCACAAGACACTGAGACATTCTTGAATTCTGCAAGGTGCACTGTGTCTTAATATCTTGGCTGCTCATCATGTGGCCAATAAAGGGCATGACTAGTCAACAAATAAATTTTCTCTTGGCTAAAACTTGCAACAAAACTGTAAGCTGTTTACCAAGGGGCCCACTACAGGTTATATTCAATATATACAGTCAAATCCTAACTATCTGAGATATATTCAGTTGACCATACACCTTTATATTTCAGTGAAAGGTCTTTACATTTCCCAGTGCTATCGATGTTACAAAGTGCTTTCATATGCAGTGCTTCATCTGATTTCCAGGATAATTAAATGATCCTGTCATACCTGATTTTTAGATGAGGAAACAAGTGGTTTCTGGGTATTTCAAGAGGCTAACGCATCTGCCCTCCAACTTGTATGTGAAAACCAAAAACAAAATTCCAAGGCCCTTCAACCATCTGAATGGACTTTGACTCTTTTGGTCAATATATGGCAGAGCTAGGAAAAGAAGGTGAGTCTTCCAGCTGCTGATACAGGGTTTTTTTCTGCCATACTCCATTACCTCCAAGGCTAAAGTCAAAAGAGTGTGTGGTTATCACATGAAAAACTCTGGTTTGGATTTCCCAAATGTGTATGTAGTATTTGGGGATTTACCTTAATTTAACCTACAGTTCTTTTGGGTTGTAACAGTCTGACTCCATTTTTGAAAACAAAACAAAATCGATTTTAAATGCTGAATTATAGATCTTTGCTGTCCAGTATGGTAGCTACTAACCACTTATGGTTATTTGCATTTCTATTTTAATTAATTAAAATTCAGTAAAATGCAAAATTCAGCTCTTCAGTTGCTCTAGCCACATTTCAAGTGTTACAGTAGTCACATATGGCTAGTGGCTGGGACAATGCAGATTATAGAACAGTTCCATCATCAAAGAAACTTCTATTGAACAGTGCTATTATATAATGTCATCTCCAGAGAAAGAAGACTTTAGAAAAAGTCAGAAACGGCCGGGTGCAGTGGCTCACACGTGTAATCCCAGCACTTTGGGAGGCCAAGGCAGGCAGATCCCTTGAGGTCAGGAGTTCAAGACCAGCCTGGCCAACATGGTGAAACCCCGTCTCTAGTAAAAATACAAAAAATTAGCTAGGCGTGGTGGTGCATGCCTGTAACCACAGCTACTCAGGAGGCTGAGTTGGGAGAATCACTGGAACCCAAGAGACAGAAGTTGTAGTGAGCCAAGATTGTGCCACTGCACTCTAGCCTGGGTGACAGAGCAAGACTCCATCTCAAAAAAAAAAAAGAAAAAAGAAAAAGAAAAAGTCAGAAACATCTTGAGGCAGGCATAGTGCTGTCATCTGTCCAATATTGAAGATGATTTAAGAATAAGAAAGAAGAAGAGAACAAAGAAGATAAAAAGATGTTGACTTAGGTGTACCTACCCAGAAAAGGACAAGGGCATTCCTGTAGTCATTGTGTTGTATTTTAGCTCTTAAACTTTTTAAGAGATTAGAATAATTTGACACATAGAAGATCTAAACCACTGAAGAGGCTCTGAAGCAGAAAAAAGTAGAAAGAAAATAAAAAACTAATTAGTTACAAACTAAGCTTAACCACAATTCGTTTAAATGATACTATTTACTCTTCATATGATTGGTTTTTCTTTTGCTTTATAGTATGACATAGTTTATATCTTTAAAGGGGAATTAAAATATTTCTGGGAATTTTTAAAAGTAAGTTCACACAGCCACATAAAAACTACAGAAACAGATAAAACCTATCTTCTCATTTATTCCCTAATCCATTCAAATTAAATATAAAAATCCAAGCAGCCACAGTGATATTCAAAAAAGCAAAAGTGAGACAAAACAAAATTCATTTGTCACCTGTGGAGGTAGTTAGCTCACCTAATCTTCACTCCAAACACCAGAAATTTTTAAAAGACAGAAATAAACATATGTTCTGCCTTCCCGGAAGGAACTATGTTTCAGGGTAGCCAAATAACCCAGTTGTGAAGAAAATGGTCTGCTTATAGAAAAATGCCAGCTAAAACATGTCGATAGAATTAGAGAATTAGAAATTCACCATTTTGAAACCCCTAATGAAATAATCAACTCAAGCAAGGATCATTAATAAATGCTAAAACAATCAAGTAACTATTGATACAGAATATAACTGAATATACACATGGTACAAAGTTCACGTCACAGACTACTGGCTTGACCCAAGGGGGAATATAGCAGAGGAGATAGGCAGCGATCACCCTAACCTTGCGATCATCTCACCATCACTAATGATGGGATGTGAATACACATTATTGCCTATGAAATAGTCTTTAAAAAAAGAAGTTGAACCTGAATCTAACTAAACCTTGCAATGGGCTGAACGTGTATGTCTTCCCCAAATTAATATGTTGACATCCTAACCCCAAAGGTGCTGGTATTAAAAGGTGGGGCCTTTAGGGGGTCATTAGATCATAAGGACAGAGGCTTCATGATTGGAATTAGTGCCCTTATAAAAGAGGCCCCAGAGAGCTAGCTAGTCTCTCCCACTATGTGAGGGCCCAGCAAGAAGGCCAATCTATGAACCAGAAAGTTGGTCCTAACCAGATATCAAAACCACATGCTCCTTGATTTTAAACTTGCTAGCCTCTAGGACTGTGAGAAATAAATTTCTGTTCTTTATAAGTCATCCAGTTTTTGGTATTTTGTTATAGCAGGCCTAAAAGCCTTTAGAACTAACTTCCAGTTAACCAGGAAAAAACAGAGTGAAAAGTTAAATGACACCATAAAAAGCAACCAGAAAATTCCAGAAGGGGAAATATTCTACAGGACAACTGACTAGTTTTTCAACAAGTCAATTTCACTAAATAAATACATAAACAAAGAGTATGTGTATTTTCCAGGTTAAAACAGTCTTGAGCTAAATAATCAAATGCAATGTGTATCCCTTGATTAGAAGAAACTAATTTGAACAAACCAGCCACAAAAGATATTTCAGGGAGACCAAGCTGGAAGGATCACTTGAGGCCAGGAGTTTGAGACCAGCCTGGGCAACGTAGTAAGACCTCCATCTCTACAAAAACAATAAATTAGCTGGGCATGGTGGTGTGCACCTCTAGTCCTAGCTACTCAGGAAGCTGAGGCAGGAAGATCACTTGAGCCCAGGAGTTTGAGGCTGCAATGAGCTATGATTGTTTCACTGAACTTCAGGCTGTGTGAAAGAGCAAGACTTTGTCTCAAAAAATAAAAGGACATTTCATAATAATTGAGGAAATCTGAATGTGGACTGGGTAATAAATGATATAAAAAAGCCATTTTTTTATTTTGTTTGAAAAGATGATTTTGTAACTATACAGGAAAATGTTCTTACTTTTTTAGAAATCTGTACTAAAGAATTTAGGGGTAAAATATCATTTTCTTTAATATACTTTCAAACACAAGCAAAAAATAGTCATGACACAAATATAGCAAAATGTTTACAATCTATGTTCTATGCTTGCCTGTGAGTGCCATTAATCTCATCTCTCTGCTTTTCTGAAAGTTTGAACATTTCAAAGTTTTATAATAAATTTTTTTACATCCCATAATTTTATAATAATTTTTTTAAAGTTTGAAGCAAATCAACAACTATAGCTTCAAAAATATCCTGACCCACAATAAACATTGAACAGGGTATATTTCTCCCATTTCCTAAAAAAGTTGGCCCGGGAAGGAGTATGAGAGCTGCCATAGCTCTCCCAAGGCTCATTATTCTCCATCACTCCATGGGAAATCCCAAAATAAATTTTTAAAAAAGTTGTTTAAATTTATAATGTTTTTGTTTCTATAATAATTTTATAATAAAATAATTGTAAAATGTTTTTAATTTTATAATTTATAAAATTTTTTATACATGTTTATGTTTGAAATGTCTATTTCAAACTTTATGAGATATTAAAATATAAGTAATATAGTTCATCATTTTAGAAATGCCATGCTTTTCTTCTCCAGCAATTACATAATCAAAGAGTAACCGTAGTTTTTCCTAGAACATTGCTTTGTAGGCTGGGCATGGTGGTTCATGACACTTTAGGAGGCCAAGGCAGGCAGATCTCTTGAGATCAGGAGTTTGAGACTAGACTGGGCAACAGAGAGAAACCCTATGAGTAGTAAAAACACAAAAATCAGCTGTGCGTAGTGGCGTGCACCTATAGCCCCAGCTACTCAGGAGGCTGAGGTGGGAAGATCACCTGAATCTGGGGAGGTCAAGGCTACAGTGAGCCAAGACTGTACCATTGCACTCCAGCCTGGGCAACAAAGTGAGACCCTGTGTCAAAAAAAAAAATGAAATTTAATTTAAAAAAAGAAAATTGCTTTGTAAAATTAACTTTTTCAATCAAAACCAAGATTTTTCAGATATAGAGAATGCAGCCCACTGGTCAGATTTGTCAGTTCAAAGAGAAAAAATTCTAGTTTCCTATTTTTCTAGCCTGCTTATGATTATCCAATAGGATATCAAAAAAGACCAAAGCCTTTGGGATCCATGTTCAGTATTCCTGAGTCTAACTCAGGATGCCAAATCAGGAGACAAGCACATTCTCATCAATTTTCAATCATTCGAGACCAATTTTGCTTATAATTATCCAGTTCTTTTAGACCACCTTTCTCCTGAAGCCAGCCTTATGGCTATTCACTTCACTTTAGCATAAGCTCCCAAGAAGTTGAACAAAATGAGGAAACGATTGGTTAAAGTTGGCATTTGAAATTCTGAAACATGTCCACCATTCCCTTCACCCATGCCCGCCCCTCTTAGAAGTAGTACTTTCAGATTATTTAAGAGTCGATGCTTCTATGTGGATTTTGTCAGCTGTCCTTTATAACAGCTAGTGCGTTTAATTTGACTCTATTTTAAGCATATATTGACCTATGCTAATTATCTGTTAAAATAAATTCCACTCTTAGAGTTAATAAAGTGTGTTTGTCATGGAAGACCCATTGAAGTAAGAAGCTGAGGAGACCTTATGGTAAAGTGGGACAAGAAATAATAAGACATAATAATTTTCCCATGCAAATCAACAACCGTAGCTTCAAAAATATCCTGACCCACAACAAGTATTGGACAGGCCATGTTTCTCTCACTCCCTAAAAAATTGGCTCGGGAAGGAGTATGAGAGCTCCCATAGCTCTCCCAAGGCTCATTATTCTCCATCACTCCACAGGAACAGCCTGTCAGAGAAGAGTGAAAGACCATTTGTCAACCTCTCTTCAACTCCCTGATTCTAGCCAAACTTCATCAATCTCAAGTGAGGAGCCAGAGAGAAATCAAACCCCATATATCCAGCATCATTGTCTACTGGAGTCAAAAATCACAATTCCACTACCCACCCCAACACCACTGGCCCTGTTTCTCCCAATTGCTTTTTATTGTGTTTTTTAAAAAATCCTCTTTCCCTAACCCTGCAACACCGAGAAGGAGGAATTATAGTAGATAAATATGAAGCATGGAGATCCTTTAAAAATGTTTTTAATAATAAATGAGAAAATGAAAAGGAAAGGGTTGGGAAGGAAGGAGGGAATACAAATGCCAGGGAAATGTTCAGTTTTGCTTTTAAAGATGTTAACACTCATTTATACATCTGCAAGACACTCCCCTTAAAGACAAGTTCTATGAGTGTGGGTCTGGTTGCATGAATAAGGATAAAATTACCTTTTTAGACGATGTTTCCCACATATCATTCAGAGACCCCTGAAGTTAGGTATCCCTCTTGTAGATGTCCTTGAGATGCTGCTGGACCTGGGAAAGAGGAAACTGGGATACGGGTCTATGCCAAAAGGTGCTTCTAGTTATAGGACAGAGAGGAAAGGGGCAGAGGGAGAAAAACCCGAAGTCTGAGAATCTGGATTGCAGAAGACTACCGAGGTCGTGGGAGAAGGGAGAGAAAACAAGGATGAAAAGCGAAAGGGGAAGAGGCATGAAATGTTGTCAAATGTCAAAAGGCATTTGGAGAGAAGTTGGGAATTGCATTAAGAAAACCACTGCAAATCTCGTTTCAGACCATTTAGAGATATGCCCCCTGGGAACTGCGAGCTCAGGCTGTTTAGCATCAAACAAATGGATCCACTCCATCCCTACCCTAATTAAATAAATCATTCAGTAATTCCACTGGGTTAAAGAACCAAAATATTAAAAACCTTCAGGACCTACTCTTGCCAAATATGTCAGGGATCGTGTGTGTGTGTGTGTGTGTGTGTGTGTGTGTGTGTGTTCTGAGACACCACTACTGTTAAATAGGCAGAGCTAAGACTTAGGGGACTGGCAGATTATTGCAAAAAGGGCACGGGGAAGAGGGACTATGTTGTGAGCCTGGGAAAGAAGTTTGTGTGGGGACTGTGGGCAGTGAACGCGTTGGGAACAATATGGAAAACTGGGAGCTGCCTTGGAATCTACAGGGCCGGGTAAGAGAATGTCCGAAAGAAAAATGAGCAGGTGCGGGATGTGTGCAGAGTCGGAGAAGAGTCCAGGGCACCCGGAGTGGCTCCAGGAACGACGGACACCCCTCAAGGCTTTTGGGGGCGGTGGGTACTAATAGAACCCAGTGTCCGGGGTGCGCCGGGGAGGCTGCGAGCTTGGCGGGAGTGGGGCGCTGGAGGGTGAGGACGTAGGAGTGAGGAAGCAAAGCCTGGACCGGGCAGGGGCCTCCCAGCTGGGCCCGGAGGCAGCAGGGGGACAAGGGCTAGGAGAGGGCATGGCGGCAGCACGGCGGGAAGCGAGGGGCATCCGGACACTCACCCCGTTGGCCGCAGCCATCTGCCCCATGATCTCGATGGCCGTCCTGCTAAAGTACCTGCCGTCGCTGCCCACCACCGTGGTGCAGCCCCGGCGGTCGCTCAGGTCAATGGATGATAGCACGCTCTGGATGAATTTGCGCAGGTAGTTGCGCTGTCCCTCGAAGAGGCCGGTAGGTCGCCGCAGACCCCCGCAGCCGGCCGGCCGCCGGTCCTCGTAGGGCGCGGTGGGCACTGTCAGCACCGGGATGGGGCTCCCCTCCGTGGCGCCTCCTGGCCGGTCCTGCTGAGGCTTCCGGGGCTGGAGGCAATCTGCAGCCTGCCGGGGGCCTCCGCCCACCTGGCCGCGCACCGGGACTCCGCCTCGCGCCCAGGCCCCCTCTCCGGCAGGTCGGCACCCTGCGCCCTGCACCCGCCCGCCTGGGGACTGCCCGCCCCTCCTCTCCGTGCGGCTGCTCGCTGACTCCCTCGGCGGAGATTGCTTCTGCCTTCCTGTAAAGTTTTCTCCCGCCCACCTTCTCCGCTGCCAGACCACCCGAGGTGTCCTCAGTTTCTCCCCAAGTTGGACTCACTTTCGGGGTGTCCCAAAAGCCTGATTCCAGGGCCTGCTAGCCCGACCCCGGTGACGCCTGCACCCGCGCCTGGCCCCAGCCTTCAGGCGCGATCGCTGCCCTCCGGGGCACACCCTCCGCCAGAAAACAGCCAGCGGGTGGCGAGACTTTGGGGAGAGTCCGGGTTCCTCTCCGGCGCCAGGCCCGTCTCCCTGTCTCCCTGGGAGTGCGCAGCCTACACGCACCAGTTTCTCTTTAGAACAAGCACGGGGAGGGATTTGGGAGGGGGCTGAAACCTTTTGCCATCAGCGAACAGCCTCAGCCAAAAATAACCCTGGAAAGGCGAGCTAAGAATGGTTATCTCCTGCCAGCGCTGAAATCGGAGGCTGGGCGCTGCATGTGGGGTGTGTGTGTGTGTGTGTGTGTGTGTGTGTGTGTGTGTGTGTACCCTCCCACCCCGACCATTTGTTGAAGGGAATCACCACTGTCAGACTTCAATCCAACAGGACACATTCGAGCCATCCACACTTTCCCCAGCCTCCTCCAAAACAGCACACTTTCCGGTATGGACAATTCTTTTTTTTTTTTTTCACTTGTTTGTTTGTTGTGGTGGTTGCAACAGCAGCAACACAGACGACACATATTTCCCTATTCTTCTCGCCCTTCTCACCCTCCCTACCCAGCTCCTGCCTTAGAAACAGGCTTGGCCTACACTGTATCTGTCCACACTGCCTGAACTCTTCCCTGAATTAATCGTTTTCAATAGGAGGGGGCTAAATCCCTTATTAATGCCCTACCAGGAGTGAATGAATAAAGCCAAGTTAAAGGGGAACTGGGTACCACATACTGTGCTAGGTTCCTTTGCAAGTATCCTTTCATTCTGCTGGAGCTAAAGATGTTCTGCCTCCTCTCCATAAAACGCACCCAAACTCCAAAACCAGGAAATTCTCCATAGAAAATAGGAGTGAAGAGAGATAAGACTAACAGGATAAACCGCAAAGCAGGAAGAAAGTTTTGTCTCCCATTTCGCTCAAGGAATTTTTGGACCCACCAAGGCTACTGTCCAGAAAGATCCTGCTGCTTCTCCTTCCCCAAATATTGTCCACTTCCTGAGAGTACGGCGGACTCGCCGCAGGCTTATAAAGTGTTTGGTCACAGTAAGACAACTGTGAGTAATAACACACATTGTATACTGTTTTGCAATTGATAAAAGGCTTTGCATCTGTTTTTTCTTTGGAGGCTGAAGAAAAGAAGAATGGTATTCACGCAGTTCCCATTTTACAGATGAAAACAAGAGGACTTTTTCTCTGAAGTCAGGAAAGTGGTTACAATGGTACTTTCTGCCTGTCCGAATTATGTATTGCCCCTCCCCTTTCTATTAATAACATTGAAGTGTGATGGGACAACCACTGAAGCTGTCAGTTGAAACCTGCTGGGACTTTTTAGCCATTCTCTTCAACATAAAGAATGGGTGTTTTTGGAGGGGGTGAGAGGAATGGGGAAATGTTGTCAAAGAGTACAATGTTTTAGTTGAGACAGGAAGAATACATTTTGTTGAGATCTACAGCACAGCATGGTGACTGTAGTTTACAATGAAGTATTGTGTATTTCAAAATTGCTAAGACAATAAATTTCAAATGTTCTCACCACAAAAAGATAGGTTTTGAGGTGATGAACCTATTAATTCTCTGGATTTAATTATTCCACAATGTATACATATATCATAACATCACATTATACCTCCGTAAATACATACAATTTTAATTTGTCAATTAACATTTTTTTAAAAGAATAGTGTGGCCAGTTGGGGAGGTAGTTTTTTTTTTCCTCTAGTCTCTAGTCAGTCTCCAAGATCCCATTCCCCACAAAATTCCTGTCACCCAGGTGGAGTGCAGTGGCACAATCATGGCTCACTGCACCCTCTCCCTCTTGGGCTCAAGCGATCCTCCCGCCTACAGGTACATGCCACCACGCCCAGCTAATTTTTGTAGCTTTTGTAGACATGGGGTTTCACCATGTTGCCTAGGCTGCTCTCGAACTCCTCAGCTCAATCAATCTGCCCACTTTAACCTCCCACAGTGCTGGGATTACAGGTGAGAGCCACCAAGCCCAACCCATAAAGTTCCTAACTTTTTATCTCCCTGGGAGTGCACAGCCTACACACACCAGTTTCTCTTTAGAACATACTTAAGAGTCTTGGCTTAGCATCCAACAGACAGAACTTTAACACTTCTACGGATCTGTGCACCTGTCTATGGTGTGGGGCTTTTAAGATCTCTTTCTAATGACACTTTATTTTGCAAAGCAGGACAGTTTCATTCCCAGAAGAGCAGGTATGGTAAATCTTTTGTTCCAGTAATGAAGAAAATGATCCAAACCCTAAGCCTCAGAGAAGCCCAGAAACCCTCCAGGCCTCCATCTCTCTGCTCCTAGCACCTGCCTCTCTCTTGACATCAACATCATTCTCCCCTCTCACAGCCCAGCTCCTTCCACAGACCCAGGGATTAGGCACCAGCACCTCAGACTAGATTTTAGAGAATTACCATTCAAGAGGCAATCCTCTTCCCTTGGTTCCAATTTCAAGGTTCTCAAAGACTGGAACAGGGCTAGTTTGAGGCAATGTGCCCCATCGCATAGCCAGAAAGAACCTTACAGTGAAAAGGAAAACAATTCTTCCAAAGTAAGGGGGTGCTGATCCCCAGAGGGAGGACAGATGGGCAACCAAACAGTAACTGGGCCACCACATGCTTCACACTCACTGATCAAGGACTTCTAAAACCACTTTTCTTTTCTCTGAATTTATATAGGATTTTGTATCACTCATAAAGGAATGTCTTATAGGCTGATAACACCTTTCTATTCATGCTTACACTTAACGTTTAGGCTAGGATAATTTCCTAACCTCAGTGTCCTCACTATAAGATGGGAATTATTATAATCCCTACCTCATAAATTGTTGGAAGGATTAAAATACTTAGTAAAGTGCCTGACTAATAGAAAGGCATTCAATAAATGTTAGCTATTCATGGTGTCATCATCATTATATTTACCATTATTACTAATCTCCTGTATTGCAAGAATTACAGTTTATATTTTTGTAGACCATCACTGTAGCTAAAGGGTCTTTGGGCCATAGGTGATATTCCATAAAGGTTGGTTAAATTGATCTGTGGTTTTTGACTATGGAAACTCAGAACTCCCTCAAAATGTACAAAACAGATTTACCTGCTAAATAAATCTCTTCAAAGCTGACCCCAGGTTTGATTGAATTAATTCCAATGAATTTGTCACAATGATGGAGAAAGGAAACTTAGAGGGCCCCACAGTTGTTTGCTGGTAAAATGAGAAGTTTGGATTAGATCAATGTTTCCCAAAATATTTTCCTCAGAATGTTAGTGCCCCTCGAATCCTGCACAAAGCAAGAGTTTCATGACCAAGTAGCTTCTAAAACTCCTGTACACTCTACTCCCATTCTTCACAATGCACACTTTCATATTAAAAGTTCTGAGAGGTCCTCAACAGAAGACATCACTTAACTTTTTTTTTTTTAAAGACAGATTCTCACTCTGTCACCCAGGCTGGAGTACAGTGGCCACCACTCCTGGCCTAAAAATTTTTTAACCTGGTGCTTCCCAATCTAAACTCACAGGGACCAGTTTTCTTAATGAAAGAGAATCAGACTAACATGTAACCATAGCTGGTGACACTCCCCTGCCCCATTCCTTGTATGTCCTCAGTGGACTAGGTCAGGAATAAATAAATTTTCCTGATTCTCAAGGGCTGGTCACTCCTTTGCACTGAGCTCAAAGCTTCTCTGTAGCATGGGTCACAATGAATGGTAGCCCTGATAGCCTAGAGTAGCCTTTCAGCCTTCTCTGAGCCTCTAAAGACTGAGGATCCTTGGCATGAAATGGAGCAACTGATATACCCTTGCTTCCCCTGGGGACTCTCTTGCTCTCAAAAAGGCATCAGCCATCATCTCCATCTAGAGAATATACTAGCTGACTCAGCTTGACCAGCCTGTACCAAAATGAGAATCTGGGTAAAATAAGCATTGAAACACTTCATTCCTTGTAGATTCACAAAACATATTAGCATATTAAAGACTATGAAGTTCTGCAGGAAAAAAACCTATTTAACTTTAATCCAACATTGCCAAGTTTTATTTGACCATGGAAGATTTTTCCAAAACACTTACAAACAGATCAAGGACATTAATCTTTCATGAAACACTAGATCCCCAAGGTCCTCTCCAGCTACATCATTCTGTGATTTTCTTTTTTATTTATGATGCATTAAAAGATTAATCTCTATCAGACTTCCATTTAGAAATTCACCAGAATGTGCAAAGGCAGCAGGTAAAATTGCTGAAGGGTATTATAAAAATACCCTCCAGTGATTTTTGAAACTTAAACTGAAATATTTATATAACTATATATTTCAGTTTGTATATATATATATATATGTATATACACACATATATATATGTGTATATATATTGGTGTATGTATATCTATATCTATGTATATATGGCATTATATCCATTTTACAGATGCAGAAACTGAGCTTTAGAGGGGGTGAGCAATTGGTCCAAAGCCACACAGCACACAGGTAGTCATTGATAAAGGTAAAAACAAGAGTTGAAGCCTGAGGTGTAAGGACACAGAGACAAGTACACAAATGTTTACAAGTTACACATATGACACGTGCCTTTAACATGAATTTCTTGAACATTCATTTAGAGGCCTTACAATGAAGACATCAGAGTGGCAGCAAGTTCTGTTGGAATCAGGGGAGCGTGTTCTTCTATAATCCCCTGGCTAACAGGAAAGCACACTGATTTGGCCCATGGTAGTTATACACTCCCATTGAGTCAGGGGCCACTTCTATGCACACAGGAGGTGCTAAAAATATGCTGTTGACTCATTGCCTCTAAGAGCAGAAGAAATGCCAAAAGTATAGGACAAGAGGCAGAAAAGCACACGGAAAAATGTCGTAGGGCAGTCCTCTGAGGAAGTGTTAGATCCCTTTGGAATCTGTCCAAACACTTTCTTGTGCTGGGGAAAGTCAATTACATATTTCAAGCAACCCCACATGTCATACGAGTATCTTGTATGTGTTTGTGTACTCGTGTCTGTGAACTTACATCTCAGACTTCAACTTCTCGCTCCCCACCCTTATCAATGACTGCCTGCATGGCCTTGGGCAAGTTGCTTTCCCTCTTCAAAGCTCAGTTTCTGCATCTATAAAATGGACATAATGCTACCTACCTCATGGGGTTAGTGATCACATTTAAGGAGCTAATATGTGGAAATTGCTTACACAGTACCTATCACATAATAAGGGTTTAATAAGTGTTTGATGTAATTGTTTTGATTATTACTACTATTACTAAAATAATAATTACTACAATAATAATGATTCTTATTCTCTATATTAGTATTATCTTTGAAAATGGGCATGGATTATGTCTATGTAACACTTTTGGCACAATATCTAGCATTATATCACACACAAATTAGAGAATTCATGTTATTAAGGATGAAAAAATATTTTTACTGACCCTTCAATTCTTCGTAAGTAACTGCAAAAGAAGCCATTATCCCAACACATGAAATAAAAAAGAAAATTCAGTTCCTCTGGAGTTTGTTTTTGGAGGTAGCCACAGGATACCTAATATTTTTTTCTTTTCAGAGAGACCGAGGGGCTCACTAGGTTGACCAGGCTGGTCTTGAACTCCTGGTCTCAAGCCATCCTCCCACCTCAGCCTCCCAAAGTGCTGGGATTATATGCATGAGCCACCACATCCAGCCTACCTAAAATATTGAATGCTGTTAATAAATCTCCTGAGGCCAGCATAAGAAGGTGATGGGCAAAACTAATGCAGGTATGTTTTTCTGGCTTTTTCATGTATTGGGCCAAACTTTGAAAAGCACTTACTATTAATGGCTAACTTGCAAAATTTGTGATTTATTAAAAGCAGATTTTAATTGTTTTACCTAAAAATAATAGGCCTCTGATCTGCCAAAGATGAAGATTTAATTTCTAGGTGTTCCCCACAATACCTAGAAACATCAGTGGAATCGAGTATTAAACACTTTAGAACTATTCTCATCAAAGTTCTTTAATATATAATACAGCAAAAGAAAAGTTTCTTTTCTAAAGGCTTCTCTATACTTTTTTTAATAGTTGAATTTCATTTCTGAAGGCTCCTAAAAAGAATAGAATTTAGATCTTTATTAAAGAGGAAATATATTTTCCATGTTTAATTTAAATTACATTCCATCAGTCATTTGCAATCTTAGCCTACACAGAATTTTTTTTTTGGTAGTTTTTATGTTTGGCTTTAGGAGGGGATTCCCAATAATCTCTATATAAATATTTCTAATCTCTATATAAATATTTTAACATTTCAATGTAAATTAGTTTTTTAAAGCTATTTTATCCATAAAAATAATGAATTTGCATGGCTGAGGGTGAAATAATATGTTACCAGGACCCCTCAGTTTTAGGGGTTGTGAGTAGATCCCATCTTCATGTTCCTCCAGCCCAGCCCAAGCCTGGCTCAGGGCCTCCTCCCCCATTTGCCAGGAACCACCATCCCCAGGGATTCTATGTGCCCTGCCTGACCAGTGTTCTCCATCAGAGTTTACCAATCTTTTGTTCATTCCCTCAGAGCACAGCTAAGCAAGAGTACACTAATTTGAAAATTAACTCAAGCAAATAGAGGAACAATATCCCCAACACATTGCATTTTAACATAGGGTTTCCTGGACACACTGTTTCAACCCAAGAGTTGGGCTAATAGTAGGAGTTCCATCTGCTAAAATACGGCTGTCAGCTTCAGAGGGAAATTCATGAACGTCTTCGTAGTTTGTTTTTACGTTTCACTTGGCACTGTTTCTAAAATTTCCTCTGAAGCCAAAAAATAAGTTATTTCCCAGCACACTGGGCACTTTTCATTTATCATTGGATTGATTTTTGTAACTTGCAGTAGGAGCTGAAATCGACCAGGGGGTTCTTATCCAACAGACAGCAGCAAAACTCTTTGTGTATCTGCGTTCCTTTCAACAAGCGTGACTTCTTCAATGGCATCATTCGTGAGCGTAACACAGAGCTCAGCAATAACGTTTCTTCACTAACCCTACCAGGTATCCAACATAGGATGTTACTTCCTTTCACTGTTTTCCGACTCCTGGCAGATATTAATCATTGGGATTTGGGAACAAGGAAATAGAATTTCTGAGAATGCTTGGGAATTCCCAAATTCATATGATTTTCATAACACTTCACTTACAAGTTTTTGAAAAATAATAAGTGACTATAATAACAAGCAAATAGTCGTTTTTTTCTGTAACAGGATTATATGAAAAGTTTTAGTAGTCTTCTGTTTTAAAGAGATATGATAACAAATGATGATTTATTATTATTATGAGCCAACATATTGTAACAAGATTATAAAATCCAATAGCATTAATAGAGAAAACATTAAAAAGAAATGAATGTTATCACAAAATAAATGCTAAGGAAAAGTCCTTTAAAGATTGAAAGGTAACACCACAAATACTTAATGCTTTAATCGTTGTTTACATCACATTGTTATACAAGGCATCAATCATCCCCTCCAATACCATTTAAATAACATAACATTCTGATCTCCTGGCAAGATGAATAGCACTAGAAAGAAGCAACTGTCAAAATTGCCGATTTAAGGGTATATTTTGTTTCTAAAACTTGGCATTTCTTAGAAAACCTCTCATAGGATTTGTAAAACATATACTATGCCTAGGAACACATTAATATTTATTTGCAGAAATGGTTCACTGTTAGCAGTGGACAAGGCCATGAACACACACTTGTAACACAGCAACAGATACAAGAAAGTCTGACTGAGGCTCCTTTACTGCTCCTGTCCTGTTCACCTTAACTTTCATCTCCACATGTCAGTGCTTCCTCATCTTGCTTGACTTGAAGTCAGTGCATTTCTTCAAGCCAGTAAGTTCTCTATACTGACTATTAAGCTGTAATTTTCACAGGAAAATTAGAATGTTCCTTCCCATTTTCCTAATTTCTCAACTGATTTTTCTCAGAATTCAGAATCCATAAATATTGAAATGCCAGGAGAGAATTTCCAAATGGAAATGCTGTTCCCTTCGTCCATTTTCAGAAGAAACCGTAGGATAGTGTTATCCTTCTCTTCTCCAATTTTTTTTTCCCTGCAAACTTATGGTTATCACCTCTTTAAGTGAGTAGCTCACAATTTTGCCTCCCCTGCAAATGGTCCCAAAACAGTGAAGTGGGTCCTCTTTAGCTGTGTCTTTAGTACATAATCCTGCATTTCTGACCATATGCAGGGAGTGTGACCCAGGGAAGGATCCCTGACTCAATGGGATTTCTCTTGCTGTCTCTAGAATTTGAACACTAGAACCCAGACGTACAGAGGCTGGGAGCCATCGTGGTGTGCTATATTGATGACGGCAGCAGTGGGTGGTGTGGGGGCAGTTAATTGACAGCTACCTGTTGCTGACATCCCAGGAACTGCCTGAACATCCTCTTTCCCAGTCATAAGATATCTAAGATTCTGCAGTATTCTTCATTAAATCCTAGCATGGTTTAAGCTAGCCAGAATTAGGTTCTGTTGCTTTCAATCAACAGAACCTTAGCTAATACATTGTTATTTCCTGGTCTTTGTTCCTTTAATTTTCCAGGAAAAGAAGGGAAAATGGCTTACTGGTTTTAAAAAGAGACAAGGGACAACATACCATTTATGCAAAATTTAGAAGCACTCAAAGGAAACTCTGGAAAGTTCCTGAGACATATATATGTAGGATCAGCATACAACTTGAACAGTGTATCTAGACCATGGTTGCCACGGTTGCCTTGACACAATGAACATCTGTATCAAGATCATATTTTCTTGGTGGGACAGAGAGAAGCACAAGGCGGGATTCACATTTACAGTAATCCTTGTTTTCCAGGAACCATACAACCCAGTTTGTCCAGAGCTGTTCATCTTAAGTTTGTTATCCCACCATAATTATAAATAGAACCTCCTTTTTCTCTCGAGAATATACCACTTTGGATGATAATTTCTGTGACTACCCATTAAGAATATTTAATAACTATAGAAAACTGCTTCTCTATATTTTTTGTATGTTTGAAACATTTTATAACAGAAATATCTTTAAAGTTATCACCTACACAGAATATAGCTGCCAAATGCTCCTACTCTGCTATTCTAACCATGAATCCCTCTGGGGCCCCTTCCTCCTACGGCGCTTGTAAGGATGAAATGAAATAAGCTCTATGAAGTGCCCAACAGTGACCAACACTGAATAAAATACAGCCACCATAGGAGGCCTTCCCTTATGTTCACCAAACTCCTGATAAGTTATTCGGTGATGTTTTAATCTTAATATTTTATGTAGATTATACATTCATCTGATTCAAAATGCAAAAGGTACAAAAGCGTATACAGTTAAAAGTTTCCCAACCCACTACCATTTATCTCCCTGGAGGCAACTGTTTCCAGATTTTTGAATATCCTTAAAGAATATCATATGTATGGAAAAGAAAGATTATATATTTATATGCATCTGTGTATGCATTTTCCTATGAGAGGCTCACAAAGTCTCCTTGAAGAGATATCATTATTACAAATACCCCTCAATTTACAATAGGGTTATATTCCAATAAACTTATGAAAATATTGTAAGCTGAAAATGCATTTAATACACTTAACCTACTAAACATCATAGCTTAGCTCGGCCTACCTTAAACACTCACATTAACCTACAGTTAGGCAAAATCATCTAACAGAAAGCCCATTTTATAATAAAGTGGGCTTTGAATATCTCGTGTAATATAATGAATACTGTACTGAAAGTGGAAAACAGAATGGTTGTATGAGTACTCAAAGTACAGCTTCTGCTGAATGTGTATTGCTTTCAAACTATCTTAAAGTTGAAAAATCATAAGTCAAAATATTCTAAGTCAGAGATTGTTTGTACTTCTACTTTACATGATGAAATTGAGCCTTGAAAAGATTAAGTGACTCGCCCAAGGTCACACTGGCAGTTAAATAGTGAAACTTGGATCCAAATTGTTCAGTCACTACATGTATTGTCTTGAAATTTGAAAAAGAGGAAGAGGAATTAAACTACTAAATTGAAGGACTATTTTCGGCATAGAAGAAGCAGATTCCTTCATGTCCAAGTGATTGTGAAAAGCCCACTTGCCCCAAAATATGTCTCTTGGTCATATGAAATTCCACCATTTCAGATTTTTACCTGGGGATTTAGAGTAATCTGCTGTTTTCCTAGAGCTCCCCTAAAATAGAAATAGAAAATTTTGGAAGGCTAAATATATGCTAACATTGGAAAACTCATTTTCTCCCCTTCGTAAGGCAAGGTACTGAAGGAGGGGGCCCTACGGGCCGTGCAGGGACATCCTGGAGGCATGGGGAGAAGAAACTGAAAGGCAAGTTTGTAAGGAACAAAGAATACCGATCTCAGGATTCTCCCTTGAACCTGCCCTAACTTTGTTCAAATAGACTTAGCCACTGACCTGCTGTCAAAAGACCACAGCCAATCTGACTTGTTTTCAATATAATGATGAATATTGATTTGGTCCCTTCATCCAACATCCTCAGCTGGATCTTTTTTGACCAAGGATATACATTACTAGGTGAGTACAGGCAGTTAATTCTTCCACACGGGACTTCGGAGTTTCTGAGTTAACCAGAATCACCCACCTTAACATCTGCCAGTTTATACCCCAAGTCCTGACCAGTGCCCCCTACCTGCTATGCCTCATGTTTTCAATAGAGCATAAAATCAGAAATGAAAGATGAAACATCATAGCCAATATCACAGAAATACAAAGGATCCTAAGAAACTGCTAGGTATAATTACACACTAACTAATTGGATCATCTAGAAGAAATGGATAAATTCCCAGACACATAAAACCTACCAAGATTGACTCATGAAGAAATTTAAAAATCTGAACAGACTAATAGCAAGCAAGGAGGTTGAATCCGTAAGAAAATGTCTCCTATCAATGAAAAACCCAAAACCAGATGGCTTCCCAGATTAATTCTACCAAATATTTTAAGAAGAACTAATACCAGTCCTCCTCAAACTCTTCTAAAAAGCTGAAGTGGAGGGAATACTTCCAAACTCATCTGACAGGGCCAGCATTACCCTGATTCCAAAGCCAGACAAGAACACTACAAGAAAGGAAAATGACAGGCCAATATCCTTGATCTACATAGATGCAAAAATCCTCAACAAAATCCTAGCAAACCAAATTCAATAGCACATTGAAAGAATCATTCACCATGATCATGTCATGGTTCAACATAAGCAAATCAATACATATAATATACCATATTAGAAAAATAAAGGATAGAAACTATATGGCCATCACAATAGATATAGAAAAAGTTTTTGACAAAATTCGAAACCCTTTCATGGTGAAAAAAAAAACACCCAACAGATCACGTATTGAGGGACTGTATCCCAACAAAATAAAGGCCATATATGACAAACCCATAGCTAACACCATGATCAATGGTGAAAAGTTGAAACTTTTCCTCTACCATCAGGAACAAGACAAGGATGCCCACAGACACCACTTCTCAGGGTAATTAGGCAAAAGAAAGAAATAAAAGGCATCCTAATAGGAAAGGAAGAAGTGAAACTGTCTCTACTGATGGCATGATCTTGTTATATATAGAAAACCCTACAAACTTCACTAAAAAAAGGTTAGAACTCAACACAAAGAAGGGAACAATAGACACTGGGGGACTCCAAAGGTGGGAGGGAAGGATGGTGGGAGCAAGGGTTGAAAAACTACCTATCGATTACTATGCTCACTGCTTGGGTGGTGGGATCATTAGAAGCCCAAACCTCAGCACCATGCAATATACCTGTTTAAGAAACCTGTACATCTACGCTCCTGACTCTAAAATGAAACATACAATATTTAAAAAACAAAAACAAATAAATAAAATTTGAAATCTGTTAGAACTGAACTGATAGGTGAAATCAGTAAAGTTGTAGGATACAAAATCAACAGATAGAGCCTTGAACACAGCAACATCCAGCTGTCTGACACGAAAGTCTCAGGGGCAAGAAAACCTCTATATGAACTCAGAAACAATGAGCTAAGTTGTGTTTATGTCTGAAAGGATGTTAAGAACTTCATTCATGTTACATCAGAGCCAACAGAAAGAACCAACAGGAAACCTGTACCCAACAAACAGAAATGACAAGATGAAGGGAAAGCAGAGGTAAGGGCTTACCTTAGAAAGGGCAAGTGATTAGCTCAATATACAATACAATGTTTGCTCCTGAGCCAAAAATTTGTACAATAATTTTGACATTACTTGCACAACCAGAAAAATCAGCCACTCATTAGGAAAATGTGTTTCTGTAGAAGTCTTAGGACTCAGCTATCTATAATAACATGAAAACACAATATTTTCATCCAAAATGAGTATTTTTGTTTGTCTTGGCTTGTTATTCTAACGTCAACAGCCTCTAAATAAACTGTTGAAGTACATGATATAACCACCTCTTTCTCCATCTTTCCCATTGCTCCCATAGGGCTTCAGTTGTGCAATTTCACCATTAGCAAAGCTTTTTGCTGAAATCTGGCTTTTCAAAGGGAGAGTATCCAGAAACAGAAGATGCTGATCTGGGAGGCTCTTCCTAATAGAACTGCTGCTTCAGTTTAACTTGAAAAAGCCCACACCCAGTTCCTAATGACAAACATCTGAACACCGGGTCTTCCCCTGAGCAAGACCATGCTATGCCTCCTGCTCGCTCTGTTCTATAAGCAACCCACAGATTGCTCCCTGTGAAGAGGAGCCTGCCAGGGGAGCAGCATTCCACCAGACCCTGATTTAGCAAGATATTTCCATATCATTCCCCCAACCAGCTGGAAGTCCTCCACTGCTCTTGTGTAAAAATCTAACTCATCTCACTGAATTTCCTGATTTAAAAGTCTAATTCATTTCACCAAAAGTGTGACAGAAGGAAACCAAGTACACCATCTCTCTCTTACCAAACCAAAGCTATTGCATGTGCATTCTGGGGGGAAAACATGGTCCAAATATGTTATGGAGGGGGTGCCAGCCCAGTGTCATCCTCTTACTATTGCCATAGGATCTTGGCTGATGGCATCAGAGGAAAAACAAGTTTATCGATTACTTTCCACCATTAAGCTCACTCCTCCATGAAAAATATGTCACAAGTCCAATGTCTCTTATTAAAATAAGCACTGCAAAATATAAAGGAGTCACAGTTTTAAAATGGGACACACGTTCTCTAAGCGGTGAACCACGTTAGAGGTGCACTGTTTACAATGTATAAAGTCCCCTGGAGCCAGGGTTAGGAAGCGCATCTGTTCTTTGATGTTCTGGGATGAAGGAGAAAGGAAAATGTGCTGCCAGAAGTGAGTGGGAAGGAGCCCATGAGATAAAGGAAGTAAATCCATTTGCTGATTGCAATAATAATGGTAATACACGAAGCTATACATACATACATACATACATACATACATACATACATGCAAATTTTCACATTTTTTAAAAAAAAGAACTTAAGGCTTCCACTCATGTAATCAGCCCTTATGAACTCTCCTGATTAGCTGCAAGGAAAATCTTCCTTTCTCCTCTTTCTTGCACCATCCTGGGCTCCCTTTTGACTTTTTTTTTTTTTAACTTATAAACGATCAGCTCATATTCTGAAGTTTGTAGTCCCCTCCCGCCCCCTCTCTCTCTATACGGCTCATTTACATTGGCAGCTGTCGTGCTGCTGGGCATCCTCAAACCCACAAGTTTCCCTTTAATGTTTGAGCAGACAAACATGATCATGCACTAGGCATCACTGTGCCTCTCAAAATGCTTTTTTTTTTTTTTATTGCATCTGAGAGAAATCTCAAGGTTGCAAACCTGGAGTCAGAATTGTCTCCATGTGTCTCAGTGGGAAGAGTATCGTGTGAAGGAACAAGTTGATTCTACTAATCAAAAGGATTTTTTTTTGATATCAGGTCAACCTCCGAATGAATTTATATTACCGAGTGGAGGGTCACATGAAGAAAATGGTCAAACAGCACCACCTAGAGCAAGAGCTGAGAAGTGCAGTGGAGCCGGGCTGTGTCAGGAAAGAAAAGCAAGCTGGGGCCTGGCTCAGCGCTCTCCCCTCTGCTCCTGTCTGCATGGAAAGATTAGGATGACAGTGGCAGGAAGCCTGTGCACCTAGTATGCATCACTTGAAGGGAACACACAGATTCCAGTAAACAGTTGGAAGGAAATGTTAATACCAGGCTCTGCTAAACAATATCAAATGAGTCCTAGATGAGGCAAGCGACTTTCATCAAAGTTTCCTGATACCTGAAAAGACAGCCCAGGGGATCCTGCGCTACATGTGGTGTATGTAAATTAAGCGGGTTTTTTTCCCCTTTGTAATCAAGGCTCATACACAAACAAAATCACACTTTAGAAATGGCCTATTTCAACTTGTAACTAGCTTGCTTTCAGGGGCTCCAGGTCAAAAAGAAATAGAGCACAAAGACGCTTTCTCCTTAGGGATCATACACAAATTCACTCTGTCCGTTTCTTTCCCACATGGAGCAACAAAGCCGTCAGACCTCTCCATCCACACATCGGGTCCTTCCTGATTAAAGTGAGATAAATCACAGCCCTCTCTCTCCAGATGGCAGGCGACAAGAGGGGGATGCTTGCCTCAAGAAGTCCTCCCCATCCCTCTGCATTCATGCAAGCCCGAGCGGAGAGATGCAAGAAATTACGGATGCATTTTAATTCCCCAGACCCTGCAATTAAAAATGGAAATTTTTTGGCCACGCCTGTTGGCTCACGCCTGTAATCCCAGCACTTTCAGAGGCCGAGGTCGGCAGATCACCTGGGGTCAGGAGTTCGAGACCAGCCTGGCCAACATGGTGAAACCCTGTCTCTACTAAAAATACAAAAATTAGCTAGGAATGGTGGTGGGGGCCTTTAGTCCCAGCTACTCGGGAGGATGAGGCAGGAGAATCACTTGAACCCGGGAGGCAAAGTTTGCAGTGAGCCAAGATCGCACCACTGCACTCCACTCTGGGTGACAAAGCAAGACTTCATCTCAAAAAATGTTTTTAAAAAATGGAAGTGTTGTTCTTTCATTTGTAAATGTGTTTTGGTAAAAGAGGGGCAGTTTAAGCAACCCTTTCTATTGTCTACATTGTTAAAATTCATCCGACATGGACTCTTGACTCCGTTTTGCCTGGGCAGACCCAATTCAAGCATTTACAACAGCTATAACCTCCTCAAATCAAAAAGAGGAATCAGCATTATTGCTAAGTTCAAATAAGGTCTTGTTTTATTTCATTTTTATTTTTGAATGCAGCCATTTCTCCATGTGCTGTCATCAGGTAAGATTGTCAGTCCTGATTAGGTAAAGCTATTATTACAAAATGCAATTCTTAAAAATTCAGTGTCTAACTACACTTTTAATAAGCCTTTCCCCCTCCCCTATGTATTCTCCCTTAGACACCCCTTCTCAAATTTCAAATCACAGAAACTAAAATATGATGCCTAAAGAGAGCCTAGCCACTGCCCAGTCCTCTAATTTGATGAGTGGGAGTACTGAAGCCCAGAGGAGGTCAAGTAATTTGTTCCCAATGTCTTAGATAAGAAGAAAATGACCAGCTGGGAAATCCCACTCATGTCAAGGCAGAGGCACAGGGCCAGAGACTGTGGTTGAATTGTGCCACACTCCTACATCCTTCTTTAGGAATCACAGAACATTCCTGTGTTGAGTCGGAGTCACTGACTTCCTTTTCAGGCTGATTGAGTTCTGTCCTTACAGGCTGCGACAAGAAGTTTTGGTATTATGCTACACCAAGACCATTTATCTAGTTCAAGAAATGCACAGTCCTTAGAGCCCAGCAACTTTCCCCATGTCCAGTATATGTAGCTTCTCCATTAGAAGCTGTCAGAATGGAGCCTTCTGGCTCATCTTGATTTTGATTTGTGCAAGAATGAATGGTTGTGCTAAGACAGCTTTCCTAGCTGATAGAGAGCGAAACTTTTTTCTCATAATCTATAAAAAAATTAAATTAGAACTTTTTTCTCATAATCTGTGAAAAAATATTAAATTAAATCTGGCTCGTCTTGATTTTGATTTGTGCAAGAATGAATGGTTGTGCTAAGACAGCTTTCCTAGCTGATAGTGAGCAAAACTTTTTTCTCATAATCTATAAAAAATATTAAATTAGAAGCATAGAGTTTATTTCATGACTGTTATCTTCCTGCAATTTTCTTGTGGGCATAAATGATTTGTTTTTATCCTGCCTGCCCCCCAATCCCTTTTCCAAGAGACTAAAAGAGTATCTAGTGCAAAGTGGAGACTCAAATATTTTTTAATAAACAGTGATCCCAGCCACCCAGTGCATGTTGCCAAATGCCAACCCCATAAATAATCAAACACATCATCTCATTCAGCCAATCAAAATCAAGTGCTACCTATTTTTTTAAGTTTTCATAGCCCTTGGGCATCTGCTTTCTCAGCATTTCCCAAACTTGAGTCATTCTCATCCTGCCTTCCTAATTTTGATCTGTCAATTACCTCTACTATTATTTATTTCATATATTTTTAAATAGACCCACTTTTGAAACTTAAATACACGCCTTTTAAAAGGAAGCTTTCTTACTACTATACATCAAAAGCCATTATTACTTGTTCTAAGTACTCATAACAAGATGGTCACAACTATTAAAATTTACTAATGTGCATCCACATACTCTCTAAATTCATGGAGCATCTGCACACACTTTAAGAAACAATTCTGCATTACTCACTCAATTTTCTTGACATCCTTCTGAGGCAGGACAAACCTTGGGCCCAAAGAATTGAGGTAGGAGTCCAAGCAAGTTGCCAGCCACATAAAGGCAAACCTTGGCTCGGAAGTCAGGACTACCAGCCCCTAGGTTATGGTTCATGCTCTTTCCTCTGCTCTCCAGAACCTCCTATCTCCAAGTGTAGTTAGCAGCCCAGATGCAGCAGCATCCTCTAGAGACTTGTTAAAAATGCAGAAGCTCAGGCTCCACCCCAGGCCTTTGCAGACTGAATCTGCATTTTAACAAGGTCCAGGTAATTCACGTGCACATTAAGTTTGAAAAGGCCTGGTCTAGATCAGCGGTTCTCTAACTTAGCAGCACATTAGAACCATCTGTAGAGACTTTAAAAATACCAGTGCCTGGGCTTCACCTCCCAGAGAATCTGACTTAAGTGTCTGGGGTTTGCCCTGAGTCTAGGTATTTTTAAAAACTCCTCAGCTTATACAAAGCTGGCAGGGCCGGGCACAGTGGCTCATGCCTATAATCCCAGCAGTTCGTGATGCCAAAGTGGGCAGATTGCTTGAGTCCAGGAGTTTGAGATTAGCCTGGGCTAAAACCCCATCCCTACAAAAAAAAATACAAAAAGTAGTTGGGCATGGTGGTGGCACATACCTGTAGTCCCGGCTACTCAGGAGGCTGAGTCCTCACTTCAACCCAGGAGGTCACGGTCTGGTCAACAGAGCAAGACCCTGTATCAAAACAAACAAACAAGCAAACAAAAAATGCTAGCAGCTTACCAGCTAGGGAGGCCTGTAGAGGCAAGTTTTCCAAATGGGGCTACATTAGTTGTTCCAGAACTTTAGCTGCATCAAAACCACCTGGATGGCTTGTTCAGCTACAGAGGGTCTGGCCATGCCCCTAGAGTTTCCAGCTGAGGGTCTGGAATGAGGCCCGATGATTTGCATTTCTAACAATCTCCAGGTGATGCTGATGCTGTGGGTCCAGGGACCACATTTTGAGAATCTATGCTAAATGAATCGGAGAAGACCAAAGCTCAAACTTATTCCAAGAACTTTTCAAGGCCCACCTGCAAGTTGTAGTGGAAGTAAGCATCTAAGGGTGCAAAAAAGTTTCACTGTAGACTAAGGCCTTTTACCTGAGCTCTCAAATGTTCACATTTCTCTTATCAACCTAAATAACAAACAGAGAGAGGCTCTCCACAAGAAAAAGATATTCGTTTGGAAACAGAGCCTTGCAATAGAAACAGGCAAGCCAGAGTAAACTATATGCATATTCATGGAGGTAAAGGAAGACAAAAGAAAAAATGAGGAAGATTATATGATCATTTGGAAATGATTATCCTTGGCTACAAAGATCAATAACAAAGGTCATGCCAGGCCCAGGTTGGACAGGCAGTTGTTGGGCAAATATCCTTCAGAAGCATTGTTGAGTGCAAAGTTGCAATGGGCTTTGTGCAAGATTGTGTTTTTTGCAGTCTTCTGTGATAAGTTTTTGTTATCAGGCATACATGCCCAAGAATTCTTTATTGCATGGCCTTCCCTGGCTCTATTTGTCAGGGTTTTGGTTAGGGGAGGGGTATTTTTAACACTCTCAATGTAAAAAATGCCATAAGGTAGGTACCCCAATTGCTTGTTTCGTCTTCATAAAATAACTTTTCCACCCGAACAAAGTCTACACATAAATTGTAAAAATACCCTGGCATGCAGTCCCTGGAAAAGTCTGGAGTCATTCTCGGGGTTCCCACCCAGGTGGGCAAGCGTAGCCACCACAGATAAACACAAAGTAGGGGTCCCCGCTGGGGTTCAGCGGCAGGCAGTGGCCCTGGTTCTGATATTTGGCTGAAAACACAGCTCCTCTTTGTCACCCTCAGGACATTTCAGCTATTTCCTAGATAATAATCTCACTTCACCCTGCACAAAACAGGCACATGATCATGTCACTCTGACCTGGTTTGAGTCCAAGGAGAATTTTGTTTTTAAAATAATTTAGGTTAGTAGTTAAAATATGAACTTTGGGCCAGGAGTGGTGGCCCATGCCTATAATCCCAGCACTTCGTGAGGCCAAAGTGGGCAGATTGCTTGAGTCCAGGAGTTTGAGACTAGCCTGGGCTAAAACCCCATCCCTACAAAAAAAAAAATACAAAAAGTAGTTGGGCATGGTGGTGGCACATACCTGTAGTCCCGGCTACTCAGGAGGCTGAGTCCTCGCTTGAACCCAGGAGGTCACGGTCTGGTCAACAGAGCAAGACCCTGTATCAAAACAAAGAAACAAACAAACAAAAAATGCTAGCAGCTTACCAGCTAGGGAGGCCTGTAGAGGCAAGTTTTCCAAATGGGGCTACATTAGTTGTTCCAGAACTTTAGCTGCATCAAAACCACCTGGATGGCTTGTTCAGCTACAGAGGGTCTGGCCATGCCCCTAGAGTTTCCAGCTGAGGGTCTGGAATGAGGCCCGATGATTTGCATTTCTAACAATCTCCAGGTGATGCTGATGCTGTGGGTCCAGGGACCACATTTTGAGAATCTATGCTAAATGAATCGGAGAAGACCAAAGCTCAAACCTATTCCAAGAACTTTTCAAGGCTCACCTGCAAGTTGTAGTGGAAGTAAGCATCTAAGGGTGCAAAAAAGTTTCACTGTAGACTAAGGCCTTTTACCTGAGCTCTCAAATGTTCACATTTCTCTTATCAACCTAAATAACAAACAGAGAGAGGCTCTCCACAAGAAAAAGATATTCGTTTGGAAACAGAGCCTTGCAATAGAAACAGGCAAGCCAGAGTAAACTATATGCATATTCACGGAGGTAAAGGAAGACAAAAGAAAAAATGAGGAAGATTATATGATCATTTGGAAATGACTATCCTTGGCTACAAAGATCAATAACAAAGGTGATGCCAGGCACAGGTTGGACAGGCAGTTGTTGGGCAAATATCCTTCAAAAGCATTGTTGTGTGCAAAGTTGCAATGGGCTTTGTGCAAGATTGTGTTTTTTGCAGTCTTCTGTGATAAGTTTTTGTTATCAGGCATACAAGCCCAAGAATCCTTTATTGCATGGCCTTTCCTGGCTCTATAAGTCAGGGTTTTGGTTAGGGTAGGGGTATTTTTAACACTCTCAACGTAAAAAATGACATAAGGTAGGTACCCCAATGACTTGTTTGGTCTTCATAAAATAACTTTTCATAAAATCTCAGTAAACGTGGAAATATCTACACCGCTATCTCTGTAAATGTGTAAACATTTACAACGCAATCTGTATAAACATGGAAGTATTTACACCGCCGTCTCTATAAACATGGAAATATCTACACCGCTATCTCTATAAACATGGAAATATCTACACCGCTATCTCTATAAACATGGAAATATCTACACCGCTATCTGTATAAACATGGAAATATCTACACTGCTGTCTCTATAAACAAGGAAATATCTACACCTCTATCTGTATAAACATGGAAATATCTACACCACTGTCTCTATAAACATGGAAATATCTACAATGCTGTCTCTATAAACACGCAAATATCTACATCACTGTCTCTATAAACATGGAAATATCTACACCGCTATCTCTATGAACATGGAAATATCTACACCGCTGTCTCTAGAAACATGGAAATATCTACAACGCTATCTCTATAAACGTGGAAATATATACACCGCTATCTCTAAAAACATGGAAATATCTACACCGCTATCTCTAGAAACGTGGGAACATCTACACCGCTAACTCTATAAACCTGGAAATATCTACACCGCTATAAGTATAAATATGGAAATATCTACACCGCTATCTGCATAAACATGGAAATATCTACACCGCTATCTCTATAAACATGGAAATACTTACACCGCTATCTGTATAAACATGGAAATATTTACAAAGCTATATCTCTAAACATGGAAATATCTACACCGCTATCTCTATAAACATGGAAATATCTACACCACTATCTGTAAAACATGGAAACATCTACACCGCTGTCTGTATAAACATGGAAATATATACACGGCTATCTGTTTAAACATGGAAATATCTACACCACTGACTGTATAAACATGGAAATATCTACACCGCTATCTGTATAAACATGGAAATATCTACACTGCTGTCTCTATAAACATGGAAATATCTACACTGCTATCTGTAGCAACATGGAAATATCTACACCGCTATCTCTATAAACCTGGAAATATCTACACCGTTATCTGTATTAACGTGGAAATACCTACACGGCTATCTGTATACACGTGGAAATATCTACATCGCTATCTCTACAAACCTGGAAATATCTACACCGCTATCTGTATAAACATGGAAATATCTACACCGGTATGTGTATAAACGTGGAAATATCTGCACCGCTATGTGTATAAACTTGGAAATTTCTACACCGCAATCTGTATAAAAGTGGAAATATCTTCACCGCTATCTGTGTAAACGTGGAAATATCTACACCGCTATCTCTATAAACGGGGAAATATCTACACCGCTATCTGTATAAACGTGGGAATATCTACACCGCTATCCCTATAAACGTGTAAACATTTACACGGCTATGTGTATTAACATGGAAATATTTACACAGCTATCTCTAAAAACATGGAAATACCTACACCGCTATGTCTATAAACATGAAAATATTTACACCGCTATATGTATAATCATGGAAATATTTACACCGCTATCTGTAAAAACTTGGAAATATTTACACCGCTATGTCTATAAAAATGGAAATATCTACACCGCTATCTCCATAAACATGAAAATATCTACACTGTTGTTTGTATGAACATGAAAATATCTACACCACTATCTCTATGAATATAGAAATATCTGCATTGCTGTCTGTATAAACATGGAAATATCTACACAGCTATCTGTATAAACATGGAAATATCTACACCGCTATCTGTATAAACATGGAAATATCTACACGGAAAGCTGTATAAACATGGAAATAACTAGACAGTCATCTCTATAAAGATGGAAATATCTCTACCGCTATCTGTATAAACATGGAAATACCCACACCGCTATCTGTATAAACATGTATATACCCACAACGCTATCTGTATAAAGATGGAAATATCTGCACCGATATCTTTATAAACATGGAAATATCGGCAACTCTATCTGTGTAAACATAGAAATATCTACACGGCTATTTGTGTAACCATGGAAATATCTGCACTGCCATCTGTATAAAGATGGAAATATCTACACCGCGAGCTTTATAAACATGGAAATATCTACACCGCTATCTGTATAAACATGGAAATACCAACACCGTTATCTGTATAAACATGGAAATATCTACACCGCTATCTCTATAAACATGAAAATACACCACCATCTCTATAAGTATGGAAATATTTACACCGCTATCTCTATAAACATAGAAATATCTACACCGCCATCCCTATAAACATGGAAATATCTACACCGCCATCTGCATAAACATGGAAATATTTACACAGACATCTGTATAAACATGGAAATATCTACACTGCCATCTGTATAAACTTGGAAATATCTACACTGACATCTGTAGAAAGATGGAAATGTCTACAAAGCGATCAGTACAAACATGGGAATTTCTACACTGCTACCTGTATAAACATGTAAATATCTACACCACTATCGGTATCAACATGGAAATAACTACACGGCAATCTCTATAAACATGGAAATATCTACAAAGCTATCTCTGTAAATATGGAAGTATCTACACAGTTTTCTGTGTAAACTTGGAAATACCTACACCGCTATCTGTGTAAATTTAGCAATAACTACACCGCAATCTGTGCAAAGATGGAAATATCTACACCGCTATCTCTGTAAACATGGAAATATCTACACCGCTATCTGTATATACATGGAAATATCTACACTGCCATCTGCATAAACATGGAAATATCTACAGCGCCATCTGTATAAACATGGAAATATATACACTGCCATCTGTACACACATGGAAATATCTACACAGCCATCTGTATAAACATGGAAATATCTACACCGCTATCTCTATAAACATGGAAATATCTACACCGCTATCTGTATAAACATGGAAATATCTACAGCGCTATCTGTATAAACAGGGAAATATCGCCACCGCTATCTGTATAAACATGGAAAAACTACACCGCTATCTGTAAAAACATGGAAATATCTACACCGCTATCTGTATAAACATGGAAATATATACAATGCTGTCTGTGTAAACATGAAAATATCTACACAGCTATCTGTGTAAACTTGGAAATATCTACACAGCTATCTGTGTAAAAATGGAAATATCTACACAGCAATCTGTGCAAAGATGGAAATATCTACACTGCTATCTCTGTAAACATGGAAATATCTACACCGCTATCTGTATAAACATGGAAATATCTATACCGCAGTCTGTATAAACATGGAAATACCTCCACCGCTATCAGTATAAACATGAAAATATCTACACCGCTATCTGTATAATCATGGACATATCTACACCGCAATCTGTATAAACATGGAAATATCTGCCACGGTATGTGTGTAAACATGGAAATATGTACACAGATATCTGTGTAAACTTTTAAATATCTACACAGCTATCTGCGTAAACATGGAAATATCTACACGGCAATCTGTGCAAAGATGGAAATAACTACATCGCTATCTCTGTAAACTTGGAAATATCTGCACCGCTAACTGTATAAAAATGGAAATATCTACACCGCAGTCTGTATAAACAAAGAAATATTTCCACTGCCATCTGTAGAAACATTTAAATATCTACACCACAATCTGTATAAACATGGAAATACCTACACCGCTATCTGTATAAATATGGAAATATCTACACCGCTATCTCTATAAACATGGAAATACCTACAACGCTTTCTCTATAAACATGAATATATCTACACTGCTATCTGTATATACATGGAAATATCTACACCTCCATCTCTATAAACATAAAAATATCTACACCGCCATCTTCAGAAACATGGATGTATCCACACCGCCATCTGTATAAACATGGAAATATCTACACCACTATCCGTATAAACATGGAAATATCTACACCACTATCCGTATAAACATGGAAATATCTTCACTGCCATCTGTATAAACATGGAAATATCTACACCGGCATCTATATAAAGGTGGAAATATCTACACCGCAACCTTTATAAATATGGAAATAACTACACCGCTATCTCTATAGACATGGAAATAACTACACCGCTATATGTATAAATATGGAAATATCTACACTGCCATCTGTATAAAGATGGAAATATCTACACCGCGAGCTGTATAAACATGGAAATATCTACACCGCTATCTGTATAAACATGGAAATACCAACACCGCTATCTGTATAAACATGGAAATATCTACACCGCTATCTCTATAAACATGAAAATACTTACACCACCATCTCTATAAACATGGAAATATTTACACCGCTATCTCTATAAACTTAGAAATAACTATACCGCCATCTCTATGAACATGGAAATATCTACAGCGCTATCTGCATAAACATGGAAATATCTACACAGACATCTGCATAAACATGGAAATATCTACACCGCCATCTCTATAAACATGAAAATATCTACACCGCCATCTTCAGAAACATGGATGTATCTACACCGCCATCTGTATAAACATGGAAATATCTACACCACTATCTCTATGAACATGGAAATATATTCACTGCCATCTGTATAAACATGGAAATATCTACACCGCCATCAGTGTAAAGTTGGAAATATCTACACCGCAATCTGTATAAATATGGAAATACCTACACCGCTATCTCTATAGACATGGAAATATCTACACCGATATCTGTATAACCATGGAAATATCTACACTGCCATCTGTATAAAGATGGAAATATCTACACCGCTATCTGTATAAACATGGAAATACCAACACCGCTATCTGTATAAACATGGAAATATCTACATCGCTATCTCTATAAACATGAAAATACTTACACCACCATCTCTATAAACATGGAGATATTTACACCGCTATCTCTATAAATTTAGAAATAACTATACCGCCATCTCTATGAACATGGAAATATCTACAGCGCTATCTGCATAAACATGGAAATATCTACAAAGACATCTGCATAAACATGGAAATATCTACACCGCCATCTCTATAAACATGAAAATATCTACACCGCCATCTTCAGAAACATGGATGTATCTACACCGCCATCTGTATAAACATGGAAATATCTACACCACTATCTCTATGAACATGGAAATATTTTCACTGCCATCTGTATAAACATGGAAATATCTACACCGCCATCAGTATAAAGTTGGAGATATCTACACCGCAATCTGTATAAATATGCAAATAGCTACAACGCTATCTCTATAGACATGGAAATATCTACACCGCTATCTGTATAACCATGGAAATATCTACACTGCCATCTGTATAAAGATGGAAATATCTACACCGCGAGCTGTATAAACATGGAAACATCTACACAGCTATCTGTATAAACATGGAAATACCAACACCGTTATCTGTGTAAAGATGGAAATATCTACACCGCTATCTCTATAAACATGAAAATACTTACACCACCATCTCTATAAACATGGAGATATTTACACCGCTATCTCTATAAACATAGAAATAACTACACCGCCATCTCTATAAAAATGGAAATATCTACACCGCCTTCTGCATAAACATGGAAATATGTACACAGACATCTGTATAAACATGGAAATATCTACACTGCCATCTGTACAAACTTGGAAATATCTACACTGACATCTTTAGAAAGATGGAAATGTCTACAAAGCGATCTGTATCAACATGGGAATTTCTACACCGCTACCTGTATGAACATGGAAATATCTACACCGCTATCTGTATCAACATGGAAATAACTACACCGCAATCTGTATAAACATGGAAATATCCACAATGCTATCTCTGTAAACTTGGAAATATCTACACAGCTATCTGTGTAAACTTGGAAATATCTACACCGCTATTTGTGTAAATTTGGCAATACCTACACCGCAATCTGTGCAAAGATGGAAATGTCTACACCGCTATCTCTGTAAACATGGAAATATCTACACCGATATCTGTATAAACATGGAAATATCTACACTGCCATCTGTATAAACATGGAAATAACTACACCGGTTTCTCTATAAACATGAAAATATCTACACTGCTATCTCTTTATACATGGAAATATCTACACCGCCATCTGTATAAACATGGAAATATCTGCACCACTATCTGTATAAACATGGAAATACCCTCACTGCCATCTTTATAAACAAGGAAATATCTACACCACCATCTGTATAAAGATGGAAATATCTCCACCGCAATCTGTATAAATATGGAAATAACTACACCGCTATCTCTATAGACATGGAAATATCTACACCGCTATCTGTATAAACATGGATATATCTACACTGCCATCTGTATAAAGATGGAAATATCTACACCGCGAGCTGTATAAACATGGAAATATCTACACCGCCATCTGTATAAACATGGAAATACCAACACCGCTATTTGTATAAACATGGAAATATCTACACCGCCATCACTATAAACATGAAAATATCTACACCGCCATCTTCAGAAACATGGATGTATCTACACCGCCATCTGTATAAACTTGGAAATATCTACACCACTATCTGTATTAACATGGAAATATCTTCAAATCTATCTGTATAAACATGGAAATATCTACACCGCCATCTGTATAAAGATGGAAATATCTACACCGCTATCTGCATAAACATGGAAATACCTACACCGCTATCTCTATAAACATGGAAATATCTTCACTGCCATCTGTATAAACATGGAAATACCTATACAGTCATCGGTGTAAACTTGGAAATATCTACACCACCAACTGTATAAACATGGAAATATCTACAATGCCATCTGTATACACATGGAAATACCTACACGGCAATCTGTGTATAGATGGAAACATCAACACCGCCATCTGTACAAACATGGAAATATCTACTCTGCTATCTCTATAAACATGGAAATATCTACACTGCGGTCTGTATAAACATGGAAATATCTACACCGGTATCTGTATAAACATGGAAATATCTACACCACGATCTGTATAAACATCGAAATATCTACAAAGCCATCTGTATAAACATGGAAATACCTATACAGTCATGTGTAGGAACATGTAAATATCTACACTGCCATCTGTATAAACATAGAAATATCTACACAGCCCTCTGTGTAAATATGGAAATATCTGCATAGACATCTGTGTAAACATGGAAATATCTTCACCGCTATCTGCATAAACATGGAAATACCTACACCGCTGTCTCTATAAACATGGAAATATGTACACCGCTATGTGTATAAACATGGAAATATCTCCACTGCTGTCTGTATAAACATGGAATTATCTCCACCGTTATCTGTTTAAACAAGGAAATATCTACAGCGCCTTCTCTATTAACTTTGAAATATCTACACTGCCATCTGTTAAAACATGGTAATATCTACACAGTCATCTGAATAAATATGGAAATATCTACACCGCAATCTGTATAAACATGGAAATATCTACACCGCTATCTGTATAAATATGAAATATCTAAACTGCGATCTCCATAAAAATGGAAATATCTACACTGCTATCTGTATAAACATGGAAATATCCTCACTGCTATCTCTATGAACATGGATATATCTACACCGCTATCTCTATAAACATGGAAATATCTACACCGCCATCTATATAAACATGGAAATATCTACACCGCCATCTGTATAAACATGGAAATATCTACAGCGCTATCTGTATAAACATGGAAATATCTACACCGCTATCTGTATAAACATGGAAATATCTACACTGCGATCTGTATAAACATGAAATATCTGTACCGCGATCTGTATAAATATGGAAATATCTACACCGCGATCTCTATAAACATGGAAATATCTACACCGACATCTGTGTAAACATGGAAATATCTACACATCTATCTCTATGAACATGGAAATATCTACACCGCCATCTGTATAAACATGTAAATACCTAAAAAGTCATCTGTATAAACATGGAAATATCTACACAGCCATCTGTTTAAACATGGAAATATATACACAGACATCTGTTTATACATGGAAATATCTACACCGCTGTCTGTATAAACATGCTAATAACTACACCGCTATCTGTATAAATGTGGAAAGATTTGCACCACTATCCCTGTAAACATGGTAATATCAACACCGCAATCTGTATAAACATGGAAATATCTACACCATGATCTGTATAAACATGGAAATATCTACACTGCGATCTGTATAAACATGGAAATATCTACAACGTGATCTATATAAACATGGAAATATCTACAACACCTTCTCTATAAACATGGAAATATCTACACCCCTATCTGTATAAACATGGAAATATCCACACAGCTATCTCTATGAACATGGAAATATCTACACCGCCATCTCTATAAACATGGAAATATCTACACCGCGATCAGTATAAACATGGAAATATCTACACCGCCATCTGTATTAACATGGAAATACTTACAAAGTTATCTGTATAAACATGGAAACATCTACACCGCCACCTGTACAAACATGGAAATATCTACACAGCCATGTGTATATACATGGAAATATCTACACCGCTATCTATATAAACATGGAAATAACTACACCGCTATCTGTATAAACATGGAAATATCTCCACTGCTATCTTTATAAACATCGAAATATCTACACCGCCATCTGTATAAACATGGATATACCTACAAAGTTATGTGTATAAACATGGAAATATCTACACCGCCATCTTTATAAACATGGAAATATCTACACAGCCATGTGTACATACATGGAAATATCTACACCGCTCCCTATATAAACATGGAAATAACTACACTGCTATTTCTATATACATGGAAATATCTACACCGCCATCTACATATCCATAGAAATATCTGCGCCGCCATCTGTGTAAACATGGAAATATCTACAAGGTCATCTGTGTATAGATGGAAATATCAACACCGGCATCTGTACAAATATGGAAATATCTTAACCGCGGTCTGCATAAACATGGAAATATCTACACCGCTATCTGTATAAACATGGAAATATCTACACCGCTATCTCTATAAACATGGAAATATCTATAACGTGATCTGTATAAACATGGAAATATTTACACCGCTATCTCTATAAACATGGAAATTTCTACACCGTTACCTGTATAAATATGGAAATATCTACACCGCTATCTCTATAAACATGGAAATATCTCCACCGCCATCTGTATAAACATGGAAATACCTATACAGTCATCTGTGTAAACATGGAAATATCTACAATGCCATCTGTATACACATGGAAATA
Organism: Pan troglodytes; assembly: GCF_028858775.2. Taxonomy (NCBI): domain Eukaryota; kingdom Metazoa; phylum Chordata; class Mammalia; order Primates; family Hominidae; genus Pan; species Pan troglodytes. The sequence continues at coordinate 2,174,505 of NC_072411.2, forward strand.
CCTACACGGCAATCTGTGTATACATGGAAACATCAGCACCGCCAACTGTACAAACATGGAAATATCTACACTGCTATCTCTATAAACATGGAAATATCTACACTGCGGTCTGTATAAACATGGAAATATCTACACCGGTATCTGTATAAACATGGAAATATCTACACCACGATCTGTATAAACATGAAAATACCTACACCGCCATCTGCAACCATGGAAATATCTACGCGGCCATCTGTATAAACATGGAAATATCTACACGGCCATCTGTTTATAGATGGAAATATCAACACCACAATCTGTACAAACATGGAAATATCTACACCGCTATCTCTAAAAACATGGAAATATCTGCACTGCCATCTGTAAAACATGGAAATACCTATACACTCATCTGTATAAACATGGAAATATCTACAATGCCATCTGTATACACATGGAAATATCTACACAGCCATCTGTATAAACATGTAAATATCTACACTGCTATCTCTATAAACATGGAAATATCTACACCGCCATCTCTATAAACATGAAAATATCTACACTGCCATCTCCATAAACATGGACCTAACTACTCCGCCATCTGTATAACCGTGGAAACATCTACACCGCCATCTGTGTGAATAAGGAAATATCTACAATGCCATCTGTATAAAGATATAAATAACTGCACCGCTATCTCTATAAACATGGAAATACCTACACCGCTATCTGTATAAACATGGAAATATCTACACCGCTATCTGTATAAACATGGAAATATCTACACCGCTATCTGTATAAACATGGAAATATCTACACCGCTATCTGTATAAACATGGAAATATCTACACCGTTATCTGTATAAACATGGAAATATCTACACCGCGATCTGTATAAACATGGAATTACCTACACCGCGATCTGTATAAACATGGATATATCTACACTGCAATCTGTATAAACATGGAAATATCTACAACGCTATGTGGGTAGACATGGAAATATCTACACAGCTATCTGTGTAAACTTGGAAATAGCTACACAGCTATCTGCGTAAACATGGAAATATCTACACGGCAATCTGTGCAAAGATGGAAATATCTACACCGCTATCTCTGTAAACATGGAAATATCTACATCGCTACCTGTATAAAAATGGAAATATCTACACCGCTGTCTGTATAAACAAGGAAATATCTACACCGCCATCTGTAGAAACATGGAAATATCTACACCGCAATCTGTATAAACATGGAAATACCTACACCACTTTCTCTATAAACATGGAAATATCTACAATGCAATCTCTATATACATGGAAATATCTACACCGCCATCTCTATAAACATGAAAATATCTACACCGCCATCTTCAGAAACATGGATGTATCTACACCGCTATCTGTATAATCTTGGAAATATCTACACCACTATCTGTATAAACATGGAAATATCTTCACTTCTATCTGTATAAACATGGAAATAGCTACACCACCATCTGTACAAAGATGGAAATATCTACACCGCAATCTGTATAAATATGGAAATACCTACACCGCTATCTCTATCAACATGGAAATATCTACACCGCTATCTGTATAAGCATGGAAATATCTCCACTCCCATCTGTATAAAGATGGAAATATCTACACCGCGAGCTGTATAAACATGGAAATATCCACACCGCTATCTGTATAAACATGGAAGTAGCAACACCGCTATCAGTATAAATATGGAAATATCTAAACTGCTATATCTATAAACATGAATATACTTACACCATCATCTCTATAAACATGAAAATATTTACAACGCTATCTCTATAAACATAGAAATAACTACACCGCCATCTCTATAAACATGGAAATATCTACACCGCCGTCTGCATAAACATGGAAATATCTACACAGACATCTGTGTAAACTTGGAAATATCTACACTGACATCTGTAGAAAGATGGAAATATCTACATAGCGATCTGTATAAACATGGGAATTTCTACAGTGCTACCTGTATAAACATGGAAATATCTACACCGCTATCTGTATCAACATGGAAATTACTTCACCGCAGTCAGTATAAACATGGAAATATCTACACAGCAATCTATGCAAAGATCGAAATATCTACACCACAGTCTCTATAAACATGGAAATATCTACACCGCTATCTGTATAAACATGGAAATAACTACACCGCTATCTGTATAAACATGGAAATTTTTACACCGCTATCTGTATAAACATGGAAATATCTCCACCGCTATCTTAATAAACACGGAAATACCTACACCGGTATCTTTAAAAACATGGAAATACCTACACTGCCATCTCTATAAACAATGAAATACCTACAGCGCTATCTGTGTAAACATAGAAATATCTACACAGCTATGTGTGTAAACTTGGAAATATCTACACCGCAATTTGTGTAAGCATGGAAATATCTACAACGCTATCTGTGTAAACATGGAAATATTTAAAACGCTATCTTTGTAAACAGGGAAATATCTACACAGCTATCTGTAAAACTTGGAAATATCTACACCACTATCTGTATAACCCTGAAAATATCTACACCGCTATCTGTATCAACATGTAAATAACTACACCGCTATCTGTATAAACATGGAAATATCTACAATGATATCTCTGTAAACATGGAAATATTGACACAGGTATCTGTGTAAACTTGGAAATATCTACACCGCTATCTGTGTAAAGTTTGCAATGTCTACACCGCAATCTGTGCAAAGATGGAAATATCTTTACCGCTATATCTGTAAACATGGAAATATCTACTCCGCTATATGTATAAACATGGAAATATCTACACTGCCATCCTTAGAAACATGGAAATATCTACACCGCCATCTGTATAAACATGGAAATACCTACACCACTACCTGTATAAATATGGAAATGTCTACACCGCTACCTCTATAAACACGGAAATACCTACACCACTTGCACTATAAACATGGAAATATCTACACCGCAATCTCTGTAAACATGGAAATATCTACACCAGCATCTGTGTAAAGATGAAAATATCTACACTGCCATATTCAGAAAGATTGCTGTATCTACACCGCCATCTGTATAAACATGGAAATATCTACACCACTATCTGTATAAAGATGGAAATATTTAAACTGCTATCTCTATGAACATGGAAATATCTACACAGCTATCTGTATAAACATGGAAATATCTACACCGCCATCTCTATTAACATGGAAATATCTACACAGTCATCTGTATAAACCTGGAAACATCTACACTGTCATCTATATAAACATGGAAATATCTACAGAGAACTCTGTATAAACTTGGAAATATCGGCACAGCAATCTGTATAAACATGGAAATATCTCCACCGCAATCTGTATAAACATGGAAAATCTACACCGCTATATCTATAAACATGCAAATATCTACACTGCCATCTGCACAAACATGGAAATATCTACACAGTCATCTGTAGAAACATAGAAATATCTACACCGCTATCTGTATAAACATGGAAATAACTACACCGTGATCTGTATAAACATGGAAATATTTACACCGCTATCTGTATAAACATGGAAACTTCTACACCGTTATCTGTATAAATATGGAAATATCTACACCGCTATCTCTATAAACTTTGAAATATCTATACCGCCATCTGTATAAACATGGAAATACCTATACAGTCATCTGGGTAAACATGGAAATATCTACACCACCATCTGTATAAACATGGAAGTATCTACAATGCCATCTGTATACACATGGAAATACCTACACGGCAATCAGTGTATAGATGGAAACATCAACACCGCCATCTGTACAAACATGGAAAAATCTACACTGCTATCTCTATAAACGTGGAATTATCTACACTGCGGTCTGTATAAACATGGAAATATCTACACCGGTATCTGTATAAACATGGAAATATCTACACCATGATCTGTATAAACATGGAAATATATACACCGCTATCTGTATAAACATGGAAATATCTGCACCGCTATCTCTATAAACATGGAAATAACTACAAAGACATCTGTATAAACAACATGGAAATACCTACACAGTCATGTGTAGGAACATTTAAGTATCTACACTGCCATCTGTATAAATATAGAAATATCTACACAGCCCTCTGTATATATATGGAAATATCTGCATAGGCATCTGTGTAAACATGGAAATATCTGCACTGCTATCTGTATAAACATGGAAATACCTACACCGCTGTCTCTATAAACATGGAAATATGTACACCGCTATGTGTATAAACATGGAAATATCTCCACTGCTCTCTGTATTAACATGGAAATATCTCCACCGTTATCTGTATAAACATGGAAATATCAACAGCACCATCTATATAAACATTCAAATATCTACACTGCCATCTGTAAAAACATGGAAATATCTAAACATTCATCTGAATAAACATGGAAATATCTACACCACCATCTGTATAAACATGGAAATAGCTACAATACCATCTGTATACACATGGAAATATCTACACAGACATCTGTATAAACATGGAAATAACTACACCGCTATTTGTATAAACAAGGAAGTATCTACACCGTGATCTGTATAAACATGGAAATATGTACACCGCCATCTCTATAAACAGGGAAATATCTACACCCCTATCTGTATAAACATGGAAAAATCCACACCGCTATCTCTATAAACATGGAAAAATCAACACCGCTATCTCTATGATCATGGAAATATCTACACCGCCATCTCTATAAACATGGAAATGTCTACACCACGATCAGTATAAACATGGAAATATCTACACCGCTATCTGTATAAACATGGAAATATCTCCACTGCTATCTCTATAAACATCGAAATATCTACACTGCCATCTGTATAAACATGGAAATACTTACAAAGTTATCTGTATAAACATGGAAATATCTACACCGCCATCTGTATAAACATGGAAATATCTAAACAGCCATGTGTACATACATGGAAATATCTACACCGCTATCTATATAAACATGGAAATAACTACACCGCTATCTGTATAAACATGGAAATATCTACACCGACATCTACATATCCATGGAAATATCTGCGCCGCCATCTGTATAAACATGGAAATATCTACACGGTCATCTGTGTATAGATGGAAATATCAACACCGCCATCTGTACAAACATGGAAATATCTGCACCGCTATCTGTATAAACATGGAAATATCTACACTGCGGTCTGTATAAACATGGAAATATCAACACCGCTATCGGTATAAACATGGAAATATCTACACCGCTATCTCTAGAAACATGGAAATACCTACACCGTGATCTGTATAAACATGGAAATATTTACACCGCTATCTGTATAAACATGGAAACTTCTACACCGTTATCTGTATAAATATGGAAATATCTACACCGCTATCTCTATAAACTTGGAAATATCTACACCGCCATCTGTATAAACATGGAAATACCTATACAGTCATCTGTGTAAACATGGAAATATCTACAACACCATTTGTATAAACATGGAAATATCTACAATGCCATCTGTATACACATGGAAACACCTACACGGCAATCAGTGTATAGATGGAAACATCAACACCGCCATCTGTACAAACATGGAAATATCTACACTGCTATCTCTATAAACATGGAAATATCTACACTGTGGTCTGTATAAACATGGAAATATCTACACCGGTATCTGTATAAACATGGAAATATCTACACCATCATCTGTATAAACATGGAAATATATACACTGCTATCTGTATAAACATGGAAATATCTGCACCGCTATCTCTATAAACATGGAAATATCTACAAAGACATCTGTATAAACATGGAAATACCTACACAGTCATGTGTAGGAACATTTAAATATCTACACTGCCATCTGTATAAATATAGAAATATCTACACAGCCCTCTGTATAAATATGGAAATATCTGCATAGGCATCTGTTTAAACATGGAAATATCTGCACCGCTATCAGTATAAACATGGAAATACCTACACCGCTGTCTCTATAAACATGGAAATATGTACACCGCTATGTGTATAAACATGGAAATATCTCCACTGCTCTCTGTATAAACATGGAAATATCTCCACCGTTATCTGTATAAACATGGAAATATCAACAGCGCCATCTATATAAACATTGAAATATCTACACTGCCATCTATAAAAACATGGAAATATCTAAACGTTCATCTGAATAAACATGGAAATATCTACACCACCATCTGTATAAACATGGAAATAGCTACAATACCATCTGTATACACATGGAAATATCTACACAGACATCTGTATAAATATGGAAATATCTACACCGCCATCTGTATGAACATGAAAATATCTACACTGCCATCTCCATAAAGATGGAAGTATCTACTACGCCATGTGTAGAAACACGGAAATATCTACACCACCATCTGTGTAAACATGGAAATACCTACACCGCTATCTGTATAAACATGGAAATAACTACACCGCCATCTGCATGTCCTTGGAAATATCTACGCCGCCATCTGAATAAACATGGAAATATCTACACGGCCATCTGTGTATAGCTGGAAATATCAACACTGCCATCTGTACAAACATGGAAATATCTACACCGCTATCTCTATAGACATTGAAATATCTGCACCGCCATCTGTAAAAACATGGAAATACCTATACAGTCATCTGAATAAACATGGAAATATCTACAATGCCATCTGTAGAAAGATGGAAATATCTACACCGCAATCTGTGTAAACATGGAAATAACTACACCGATATCTGTATAAACATGGAAATATCTACACCGCGATCTGTATAAACATGGAAATATCTACACCGCGATCTGTATAAACATGGAAATATCTACACAGTTATCTCTATAAACATGGAAATATCTACACCGCCATCTGTATAAACATGGAAATACCTAGAAAGTCATCTGTATAAACATGGAAATATCTACACAGCCATCTGTATAAACATGGAAATATCTACACAGCCATCTGTATATACATGGAAATATCTACACCACTATCTGTATAAACATGGAAATAACTACACCGCTATTTGTATAAACAAGGAAATATCTACATTGTGATCTGTATAAACATGGAAATATCTACACCTCCATCTCTATAAACAGGGAAATATCTACACCCCTATCTGTATAAACATGGAAAAATCCACACAGCTATCTCTATAAACATGGAAAAATCAACACCGCTATCTCTATGAACATGGAAATATCTACACCGCCATCTCTATAAACATGGAAATGTCTACACCACGATCAGTATAAACATGGAAATATCTACACCGCTATCTGTATAAACATGGAAATATCTCCACTGCTATCTCTATAAACATCGAAATATCTACACCGCCATCTGTATAAACATGGAAATATCTACACAGCCATGTGTACATACATGGAAATATCTACACCGCTATCTATATAAACATGGAAATAACTACACAGCTATCTGTATATACATGGAAATATCTACACCGCCATCTACATATCCATGGAAATATCTGCGCCGCCATCTGTATAAACATGGAAATATCTACACGGTCATCTGTGTATAGATGGAAATATCAACACCGCCATCTGTATAAACATGGAAATATCTGCACCGCTATCTGTATAAACATGGAAATATCTACACCGCGGTCTGTATAAACATGGAATTATCAACAACGCTATCGGTATAAACATGGAAATACCTACACCGCTATCTCTATAAACATGGAAATATCTACACCGTGATCTGTATAAACATGGAAATATTTACACCGCTATCTGTATAAACATGGAAACTTCTACACCGTTATCTGTATAAATATGGAAATATCTACACCGCTATCTCTATAAACTTGGAAATAACTACACCGCCATCTGTATAAACATGGAATTACCTATACAGTCATCTGTGTAAACATGGAAATATCTACACCACCACCTGTATAAACATGGAAATATCTACAATGCCATCTGTATACACATGGAAATAGCTACACGGCAATCAGTGTATAGATGGAAACATCAACACCGCCATCTGTACAAACACGGAAATATCTACACTGCTATCTCTATAAACATGGAAATATCTACACTGCGGTCTGTATAAACATGGAAATATCTACACCGGTATCTGTATAAACATGGAAATATCTACACCATGATCTGTATAAACATGGAAATATATGCACCGCTATCTGTATAAACATGGAAATATCTGCACCGCTATCTCTATAAACATGGAAATAACTACAAAGACATCTGTATAAACATGGAAATACCTACACAGTCATGTGTAGGAACATTTAAATATCTACACTGCCATCTGTATAAATATAGAAATATCTACACAGCCCTCTGTATAAATATGGAAATATCTGCATAGGCATCTGTGTAAACATGGAAATATCTCCAATGCTCTCTGTATAAACATGGAAATATTTCCACTGTTATCTGTATAAACATGGAAATATCAACAGTGCCATCTATATAAACATTGAAATATCTACACTGCCATCTGTACAAACATGGAACTATGTACACAGTCATCTGAATAAACATGGAAATATCTACACCACCATCTGTATAAACATGGAAATAGCTACAATACCATCTGTAGACACATGGAAATATCTACACAGACATCTGTATAAATATGGAAATATCTACACGGCCATCTGTATAAACATGGAAATATCTACACTGCCATCTGTAGAAAGATGGAAATATCTACACCGCTATCTCTATAAATATGGAAATATCTACACCGCCGTCTCTATGAACATGAAAATATCTACACTGCCATCTCCATAAAGATGGAAGTACCTACTCCGCCATGTGTATAAACACGGAAATATCTACACCACCATCTGTGTAAACATGGAAATACCTACACCGCTATCAGTATAAACATGGAAATAACTACACCGCCATCTGCATGTCCTTGGAAATATCTACGTCGCCATCTGAATAAACATGGATATATCTACACGGCCATCTGTGTATAGATGGTAATATCAACACCGCCATCTGTACAAACATGGAAATATCTACACCGCTACCTCTATAGACATGGAAATATCTGCACCGCCATCTGTAAAAACATGGAAATACCTATAAAGTCATCTGTATAAACATGGAAATATCTACAATGCCATCTGTAGAAAAATGGAAATATCTACACCGCAATCTGTGTAAACATGGAAATATCTACACCGATGTCTGTATAAACATGGAAATATCTACACCGCGATCTGTATAAACATGGAAATATCTACACCGCGATCTGTATAAACATGGAAATATCTACACCGCTATCTGTATAAACATGGAAATATCTACACAGTTATCTCTATAAACATGGAAATATCTACACCGGCATCTGTATAAACATGGAAATACCTACAAAGTCATCTGTATAAACATGGAAATATCTACACAGCCCTGTGTATAAATATGGAAATATCTGCGTAGGCATCTGTATAAACATGGAAATATCTACACCGCTATCTGTATAAACATGGAAATATCTACACAGTTTTCTCTATAAACATGGAAATATCTACACCGCCATCTGTATAAACATGGAAATACCTACAAAGTAATCTGTATAAACATGGAAATATCTACACAGCCATCTGTATAAACATGGAAATATCTACACAGCCATCTGTATATACATGGAAATATCTACACCACTATCTGTATAAACATGGAAATAACTACACCGCTATTTGTATAAACAAGGAAATATCTACACCGTGATCTGTATAAACATGGAAATATCTACACCGCCATCTCTATAAACAGGGAAATATCTACACCCCTATCTGTATAAACATGGAAAAATCCACACCGCTATCTCTATAAACATGGAAAAATCAACACCGCTATCTCTATGAACATGGAAATATCTACACCGCCATCTCTATAAACATGGAAATGTCTACACCACGATCAGTATAAACATGGAAATATATACACCGCTATCTGTATAAACATGGAAATATCTCCACTGCTATCTCTATAAACATCGAAATATCTACACCGCCATCTGTATAAACATGGAAATACTTACAAAGTTATCTGTATAAACATGGAAATATCTACACCGCCATCTGTATAAACATGGAAATATCTACACAGCCATGTGTACATACATGGAAATATCTACACCGCTATCTATATAAACATGGAAATAACTACACCGCTATCTGTATAAACATGGAAATATCTACACCGCCATCTACATATCCATGGAAATATCTGTGCCACCCTCTGTATAAACATGGAAATATCTACACGGTCATCTGTGTAGAGATGGAAATATCAACACCGCCATCTGTACAAACATGGAAATATCTGCACCGCTATCTGTATAAACATGGAAATATCTACACCGCGGTCTTTATAAACACGGAAATATCTACACCATGATCTGTATAAACATGGAAATATATACACCGCTATCTGTATAAACATGGAAATATCTGCACCGCTATCTCTCTAAACATGGAAATAACTACAAAGACATCTGTATAAACTTGGAAATACCTACACAGTCATGTGTAGGAACATTTAAATATCTACACTGCCATCTGTATAAATATAGAAATATCTACACAGCCCTCTGTATAAATATGGAAATATCTGCATAGGCATCTGTGTAAACATGGAAATATCTGCACCGCTATATGTATAAACATGGAAATACCTACACCGCTGTCTCTATAAACATGGAAATATGTACACCGCTATGTGTATAAACATGGAAATATCTGCACTGCTCTCTGTATAAACATGGAAATATCTCCACCGTTATCTGTATAAACATGGAAATATCAACAGCGCCATCTATATAAACATTGAAATATCTACACTGCCATCTGTAAAAACATGGAAATATCTACACAGTCATCTGAATAAACATGGAAATATCTACACCACCATCTGTATAAACATGGAAATAGCTACAATACCATCTGTAGACACATGGAAATATCTACACAGACATCTGTATAAATATGGAAATATCTACACGGCCATCTGTATAAACATGGAAATATCTACACTGCCATCTGTAGAAAGATGGAAATATCTACACCGCTATCTCTATAAATGTGGAAATATCTACACCGCCATCTCTATGAACATGAAAATATCTACACTGCCATCTCCATAAAGATGGAAGTACCTACTCCGCCATGTGTATAAACACGGAAATATCTACACCACCATCTGTGTAAACATGGAAATACCTACACCGCTATCAGTATAAACATGGAAATAACTACACCGCCATCTGCATGTCCTTGGAAATATCTACGCCGCCATCTGAATAAACATGGATATATCTACACGGCCATCTGTGTATAGATGGTAATATCAACACCGCCATCTGTACAAACATGGAAATATCTGCACCACTACCTCTATAGACATGGAAATATCTGCACCGCCATCTGTAAAAACATGGAAATACCTATAAAGTCATCTGTATAAACATGGAAATATCTACAATGCCATCTGTAGAAAAATGGAAATATCTACACCGCAATCTGTGTAAACATGGAAATATCTACACCGATGTCTGTATAAACATGGAAATATCTACACCGCGATCTGTATAAACATGGAAATATCTACACCGCGATCTGTATAAACATGGAAATATCTACACCGCTATCTGTATAAACATGGAAATATCTACACAGTTATCTCTATAAACATGGAAATATCTACACCGGCATCTGTATAAACATGGAAATACCTACAAAGTCATCTGTATAAACATGGAAATATCTACACAGCCCTGTGTATAAATATGGAAATATCTGCGTAGGCACCTGTATAAACATGGAAATATCTACACCGCTATCTGTATAAACATGGAAATATCTACACAGTTTTCTGTATAAACATGGAAATATCTACACCGCCATCTGTATAAACATGGAAATATCAACAGCGCCATCTATATAAACATTGAAATATCTACACTGCCATCTGTAAAAACATGGAAATATCTACACATTGATCTGAATAAACATGGAAATATCTACACCACCATCTGTATAAACATGGAAATAGCTATAATACCATCTGTATACACATGGAAATATCTACACCGACATCTGTATAAATATGGAAATATCTACACGGCCATCTGTAGAAAGATGGAAGTATCTACACCGTTATCTCTATAAATATGGAAATATCTACACCGCCATCTCTATGAACATGAAAATATCTACACTGCCATCTCCATAAAGATGGAAGTATCTACTCTGCCATGTGTATAAACACAGAAATATCTACACCACCATCTGTGTAAACATGGAAATACCTACAACGCTATCTGTATAAACATGGAAATAACTACACCGCCATCTGCATGTCCTTGGAAATATCTACGCCGCCATCTGAATAAACATGGAAATATCTACACGGCCATCTGTGTATAGATGGAAATATCAACACCGCCAACTGTACAAACATGGAAATATCTACACCGCTATCTCTATAGACATGGAAATATCTGCACCGCCATCTGTAAAAACATGGAAATACCTACACAGTCATCTGTATAAACATGGAAATATCTACAATGCCATCTGTAGAAAGATGGAAATATCTGCACCGCAATCTGTGTAAACATGTAAATATCTACACCGATATCTGTAAAAACATGGAAATATCTACACCGCTATCTGTATAAACATGGAAATATCTACACCGCTATCTGTATAAACATTGAAATATCTACACAGTTATCTCTATAAACATGGAAATATCTACACCGCCATATGTATAAACATGGAAATACCTACAAAGTCATCTGTATAAAAATGGAAATATCTACACAGCCATCTGTATAAACATGGAAATATCTACACAGCCATCTGTATAAACATGGAAATATCTACACAGCCATCTGTATATACATGGAAATATCTACACCACTATCTTTATAAACATGGAAATAACTACACTGCTATTTGTATAAACAAGGAAATATCTACACCGTGATCTGTATAAACATGGAAATATCTACACCGCCATCTCTATAAACAGGGAAATATCTACAACCATATCTGTATAAACATGGAAATATCCACACCGCTATCTCTATAAACATGGAAAAATCAACTCCGCTATCTCTATGAACATGGAAATATCTACACCGCCATCTCTATAAACATGGAAATGTCTACACCACGGTCAGTATAAACATGGAAATATCTACACCGCTATCTGTATAAACATGGAAATATCTCCACTGCTATCTCTATAAACACCGAAATATCTACACCGCCATCTGTATAAACGTGGAAATACTTACAAAGTTATCTGTATAAACATGGAAATATCTACACCACCATCTGTATAAACATGGAAATATCTAAACAGCCATGTGTACATACATGGAAATATCTACACCGCTATCTATATAAACATGGAAATAACTACACAGCTATCTGTATATACATGGAAATATCTACACCGCCATCTACATATCCATAGAAATATCTGCGCCGCCATCTGTATAAACATGGAAATATCTACACGGTCATCTGTGTATAGATGGAAATATCAACACCGCCATCTGTATAAACATGGAAATATCTGCACCGCTATCTGTATAAACATGGAAATATCTACACCGCGGTCTGTATAAACATGGAATTATCAACACCGCTATCGGTATAAACATGGAAATACCTACACCGCTATCTCTATAAACATGGAAATATCTACACCGTGATCTGTATAAACATGGAAATATTTACACCGCTATCTGTATAAACATGGAAACTTCTACACCGTTATCTGTATAAATATGGAAATATCTACACCGCTATCTCTATAAACTTGGAAATATCTACACCGCCATCTGTATAAACATGGAATTACCTATACAGTCATCTGTGTAAACATGGAAATATCTACACCACCATCTGTATAAACATGGAAATATCTACAATGCCATCTGTATACACATGGAAATAGCTACACGGCAATCAGTGTATAGATGGAAACATCAACACCGCCATCTGTACAAACATGGAAATATCTACACTGCTATCTCTATAAACATGGAAATATCTACACTGCGGTCTGTATAAACATGGAAATATCTACACCGGTATCTGTATAAACATGGAAATATCTACACCATGATCTGTATAAACATGGAAATATATGCACCGCTATCTGTATAAACATGGAAATATCTGCACCGCTATCTCTATAAACATGGAAATAACTACAAAGACATCTGTATAAACATGGAAATACCTACACAGTCATGTGTAGGAACATTTAAATATCTACACTGCCATCTGTATAAATATAGAAATATCTACACAGCCCTCTGTATAAATATGGAAATATCTGCATAGGAATCTGTGTAAACATGGAAATATCTCCAATGCTCTCTGTATAAACATGGAAATATTTCCACTGTTATCTGTATAAACATGGAAATATCAACAGTGCCATCTATATAAACATTGAAATATCTACACTGCCATCTGTACAAACATGGAACTATCTACACAGTCATCTGAATAAACATGGAAATATCTACACCACCATCTGTATAAACATGGAAATAGCTACAATACCATCTGTAGACACATGGAAATATCTACACAGACATCTGTATAAATATGGAAATATCTACACGGCCATCTGTATTAACATGGAAATATCTACACTGCCATCTGTAGAAAGATGGAAATATCTACACCGCTATCTCTATAAATATGGAAATATCTACACCGCCATCTCTATGAACATGAAAATATCTACACTGCCATCTCCATAAAGATGGAAGTACCTACTCCGCCATGTGTATAAACACGGAAATATCTACACCACCATCTGTGTAAACATGGAAATACCTACACCGCTATCAGTATAAACATGGAAATAACTACACCGCCATCTGCATGTCCTTGGAAATATCTACGTCGCCATCTGAATAAACATGGATATATCTACACGGCCATCTGTGTATAGATGGTAATATCAACACCGCCATCTGTACAAACATGGAAATATCTACACCGCTACCTCTATAGACATGGAAATATCTGCACCGCCATCTGTAAAAACATGGAAATACCTATAAAGTCATCTGTATAAACATGGAAATATCTACAATGCCATCTGTAGAAAAATGGAAATATCTACACCGCAATCTGTGTAAACATGGAAATATCTACACCGATGTCTGTATAAACATGGAAATATCTACACCGCGATTTGTATAAACATGGAAATATCTACACCGCGATCTGTATAAACATGGAAATATCTACACCGCTATCTGTATAAACATGGAAATATCTACACAGTTATCTCTATAAACATGGAAATATCTACACCGGCATCTGTATAAACATGGAAATACCTACAAAGTCATCTGTATAAACATGGAAATATCTACACAGCCCTGTGTATAAATATGGAAATATCTGCGTAGGCATCTGTATAAACATGGAAATATCTACACCGCTATCTGTATAAACATGGAAATATCTACACAGTTTTCTCTATAAACATGGAAATATCTACACCGCCATCTGTATAAACATGGAAATACCTACAAAGTCATCTGTATAAACATGGAAATATCTACACAGCCATCTGTATAAACATGGAAATATCTACACAGCCATCTGTATATACATGGAAATATCTACACAACTATCTGTATAAACATGGAAATAACTACACCGCTATTTGTATAAACAAGGAAATATCTACACCGTGATCTGTATAAACATGGAAATATCTACACCGCCATCTCTATAAACAGGGAAATATCTACACCCCTATCTGTATAAACATGGAAAAATCCACACCGCTATCTCTATAAACATGGAAAAATCAACACCGCTATCTCTATGAACATGGAAATATCTACACCGCCATCTCTATAAACATGGAAATGTCTACACCACGATCAGTATAAACATGGAAATATCTACACCGCTATCTGTATAAACATGGAAATATCTCCACTGCTATCTCTATAAACATCGAAATATCTACACCGCCATCTGTATAAACATGGAAATACTTACAAAGTTATCTGTATAAACATGGAAATATCTACACCGCCATCTGTATAAACATGGAAATATCTACACAGCCATGTGTACATACATGGAAATATCTACACCGCTATCTATATAAATATGGAAATAACTACACCGCTATCTGTATAAACATGGAAATATCTACACCGCCATCTACATATCCATGGAAATATCTGCGCCACCCTCTGTATAAACATGGAAATATCTACACGGTCATCTGTGTATAGATGGAAATATCAACACCGCCATCTGTACAAACATGGAAATATCTGCACCGCTATCTGTATAAACATGGAAATATCTACACCGCGGTCTGTATAAACACGGAAATATCTACACCATGATCTGTATAAACATGGAAATATATACACCGCTATCTGTATAAACATGGAAATATCTGCACCGCTATCTCTCTAAACATGGAAATAACTACAAAGACATCTGTATAAACTTGGAAATACCTACACAGTCATGTGTAGGAACATTTAAATATCTACACTGCCATCTGTATAAATATAGAAATATCTACACAGCCCTCTGTATAAATATGGAAATATCTGCATAGGCATCTGTGTAAACATGGAAATATCTGCACCGCTATATGTATAAACATGGAAATACCTACACCGCTGTCTCTATAAACATGGAAATATGTACACCGCTATGTGTATAAACATGGAAATATCTCCACTGCTCTCTGTATAAACATGGAAATATCTCCACCGTTATCTGTATAAACATGGAAATAACAACAGCGCCATCTATATAAACATTGAAATATCTACACTGCCATCTGTAAAAACATGGAAATATCTACACAGTCATCTGAATAAACATGGAAATATCTACACCACCATCTGTATAAACATGGAAATAGCTACAATACCATCTGTATACACATGGAAATATCTACACAGAGATCTGTATAAATATGGAAATATCTACACGGCCATCTGTATAAACATGGAAATATCTACACTGCCATCTGTAGAAAGATGGAAATATCTACACCGCTATCTCTATAAATGTGGAAATATCTACACCGCCATCTCTATGAACATGAAAATATCTACACTGCCATCTCCATAAAGATGGAAGTACCTACTCCGCCATGTGTATAAACACGGAAATATCTACACCACCATCTGTGTAAACATGGAAATACCTACACCGCTATCAGTATAAACATGGAAATAACTACACCGCCATCTGCATGTCCTTGGAAATATCTACGCCGCCATCTGAATAAACATGGATATATCTACACGGCCATCTGTGTATAGATGGTAATATCAACACCGCCATCTGTACAAACATGGAAATATCTACACCGCTACCTCTATAGACATGGAAATATCTGCACCGCCATCTGTAAAAACATGGAAATACCTATAAAGTCATCTGTATAAACATGGAAATATCTACAATGCCATCTGTAGAAAAATGGAAATATCTACACCGCAATCTGTGTAAACATGGAAATATCTACACCGATGTCTGTATAAACATGGAAATATCTACACCGCGATCTGTATAAACATGGAAATATCTACACCGCGATCTGTATAAACATGGAAATATCTACACCGCTATCTGTATAAACATGGAAATATCTACACAGTTATCTCTATAAACATGGAAATATCTACACCGGCATCTGTATAAACATGGAAATACCTACAAAGTCATCTGTAGAAACATGGAAATATCTACACAGCCCTGTGTATAAATATGGAAATATCTGCGTAGGCACCTGTATAAACATGGAAATATCTACACCGCTATCTGTATAAACATGGAAATATCTACACAGTTTTCTGTATAAACATGGAAATATCTACACCGCCATCTGTATAAACATGGAAATATCAACAGCGCCATCTATATAAACATTGAAATATCTACACTGCCATCTGTAAAAACATGGAAATATCTACACATTGATCTGAATAAACATGGAAATATCTACACCACCATCTGTATAAACATGGAAATAGCTATAATACCATCTGTATACACATGGAAATATCTACACCGACATCTGTATAAATATGGAAATATCTACACGGCCATCTGTAGAAAGATGGAAGTATCTACACCGTTATCTCTATAAATATGGAAATATCTACACCGCCATCTCTATGAACATGAAAATATCTACACTGCCATCTCCATAAAGATGGAAGTATCTACTCTGCCATGTGTATAAACACAGAAATATCTACACCACCATCTGTGTAAACATGGAAATACCTACAACGCTATCTGTATAAACATGGAAATAACTACACCGCCATCTGCATGTCCTTGGAAATATCTACGCCGCCATCTGAATAAACATGGAAATATCTACACGGCCATCTGTGTATAGATGGAAATATCAACACCGCCAACTGTACAAACATGGAAATATCTACACCGCTATCTCTATAGACATGGAAATATCTGCACCGCCATCTGTAAAAACATGGAAATACCTATACAGTCATCTGTATAAACATGGAAATATCTACAATGCCATCTGTAGAAAGATGGAAATATCTGCACCGCAATCTGTGTAAACATGTAAATATCTACACCGATATCTGTAAAAACATGGAAATATCTACACCGCTATCTGTATAAACATGGAAATATCTACACCGCTATCTGTATAAACATGGAAATATCTACACAGTTATCTCTATAAACATGGAAATATCTACACCGCCATATGTATAAACATGGAAATACCTACAAAGTCATCTGTATAAAAATGGAAATATCTACACAGCCATCTGTATAAACATGGAAATATCTACACAGCCATCTGTATAAACATGGAAATATCTACACAGCCATCTGTATATACATGGAAATATCTACACCACTATCTTTATAAACATGGAAATAACTACACTGCTATTTGTATAAACAAGGAAATATCTACACCGTGATCTGTATAAACATGGAAATATCTACACCGCCATCTCTATAAACAGGGAAATATCTACAACCATATCTGTATAAACATGGAAATATCCACACCGCTATCTCTATAAACATGGAAAAATCAACTCCGCTATCTCTATGAACATGGAAATATCTACACCGCCATCTCTATAAACATGGAAATGTCTACACCACTGTCAGTATAAACATGGAAATATCTACACCGCTATCTGTATAAACATGGAAATATCTCCACTGCTATCTCTATAAACATCGAAATATCTACACCGCCATCTGTATAAACGTGGAAATACTTACAAAGTTATCTGTATAAACATGGAAATATCTACACCACCATCTGTATAAACATGGAAATATCTAAACAGCCATGTGTACATACATGGAAATATCTACACCGCTATCTATATAAACATGGAAAGAACTACACAGCTATCTGTATATACATGGAAATATCTACACCGCCATCTACATATCCATGGAAATATCTGCGCCGCCATCTGTATAAACATGGAAATATCTACACGGTCATCTGTGTATAGATGGAAATATCAACACCGCCATCTGTATAAACATGGAAATATCTGCACCGCTATCTGTATAAACATGGAAATATCTACACCGCGGTCTGTATAAACATGGAATTATCAACACCGCTATCGGTATAAACATGGAAATACCTACACCGCTATCTCTATAAACATGGAAATATCTACACCGTGATCTGTATAAACATGGAAATATTTACACCGCTATCTGTATAAACATGGAAACTTCTACACCGTTATCTGTATAAATATGGAAATATCTACACCGCTATCTCTATAAACTTGGAAATATCTACACCGCCATCTGTATAAACATGGAATTACCTATACAGTCATCTGTGTAAACATGGAAATATCTACACCACCATCTGTATAAACATGGAAATATCTACAATGCCATCTGTATACACATGGAAATAGCTACACGGCAATCAGTGTATAGATGGAAACATCAACACCGCCATCTGTACAAACATGGAAATATCTACACTGCTATCTCTATAAACATGGAAATATCTACACTGCGGTCTGTATAAACATGGAAATATCTACACCGGTATCTGTATAAACATGGAAATATCTACACCATGATCTGTATAAACATGGAAATATATGCACCGCTATCTGTATAAACATGGAAATATCTGCACCGCTATCTCTATAAACATGGAAATAACTACAAAGACATCTGTATAAACATGGAAATACCTACACAGTCATGTGTAGGAACATTTAAATATCTACACTGCCATCTGTATAAATATAGAAATATCTACACAGCCCTCTGTATAAATATGGAAATATCTGCATAGGAATCTGTGTAAACATGGAAATATCTCCAATGCTCTCTGTATAAACATGGAAATATTTCCACTGTTATCTGTATAAACATGGAAATATCAACAGTGCCATCTATATAAACATTGAAATATCTACACTGCCATCTGTACAAACATGGAACTATCTACACAGTCATCTGAATAAACATGGAAATATCTACACCACCATCTGTATAAACATGGAAATAGCTACAATACCATCTGTAGACACATGGAAATATCTACACAGACATCTGTATAAATATGGAAATATCTACACGGCCATCTGTATAAACATGGAAATATCTACACTGCCATCTGTAGAAAGATGGAAATATCTACACCGCTATCTCTATAAATATGGAAATATCTACACCGCCATCTCTATGAACATGAAAATATCTACACTGCCATCTCCATAAAGATGGAAGTACCTACTCCGCCATGTGTATAAACACGGAAATATCTACACCACCATCTGTGTAAACATGGAAATACCTACACCGCTATCAGTATAAACATGGAAATAACTACACCGCCATCTGCATGTCCCTGGAAATATCTACGTCGCCATCTGAATAAACATGGATATATCTACACGGCCATCTGTGTATAGATGGTAATATCAACACCGCCATCTGTACAAACATGGAAATATCTACACCGCTACCTCTATAGACATGGAAATATCTGCACCGCCATCTGTAAAAACATGGAAATACCTATAAAGTCATCTGTATAAACATGGAAATATCTACAATGCCATCTGTAGAAAAATGGTAATATCTACACCGCAATCTGTGTAAACATGGAAATATCTACACCGATGTCTGTATAAACATGGAAATATCTACACCGCGATCTGTATAAACATGGAAATATCTACACCGCGATCTGTATAAACATGGAAATATCTACACCGCTATCT
Organism: Pan troglodytes; assembly: GCF_028858775.2. NCBI lineage: Eukaryota > Metazoa > Chordata > Mammalia > Primates > Hominidae > Pan > Pan troglodytes. Next base: position 2,195,894 of record NC_072411.2, read on the forward strand.
GTATAAACATGGAAATATCTACACAGTTTTCTCTATAAACATGGAAATATCTACACCGCCATCTGTATAAACATGGAAATACCTACAAAGTCATCTGTATAAACATGGAAATATCTACACAGCCATCTGTATAAACATGGAAATATCTACACAGCCATCTGTATATACATGGAAATATCTACACCACTATCTGTATAAACATGGAAATAACTACACCGCTATTTGTATAAACAAGGAAATATCTACACCGTGATCTGTATAAACATGGAAATATCTACACCGCCATCTCTATAAACAGGGAAATATCTACACCCCTATCTGTATAAACATGGAAAAATCCACACCGCTATCTCTATAAACATGGAAAAATCAACACCGCTATCTCTATGAACATGGAAATATCTACACCGCCATCTCTATAAACATGGAAATGTCTACACCACGATCAGTATAAACATGGAAATATCTACACCGCTATCTGTATAAACATGGAAATATCTCCACTGCTATCTCTATAAACATCGAAATATCTACACCGCCATCTGTATAAACATGGAAATACTTACAAAGTTATCTGTATAAACATGGAAATATCTACACCGCCATCTGTATAAACATGGAAATATCTACACAGCCATGTGTACATACATGGAAATATCTACACCGCTATCTATATAAACATGGAAATAACTACACCGCTATCTGTATAAACATGGAAATATCTACACCGCCATCTACATATCCATGGAAATATCTGCGCCACCCTCTGTATAAACATGGAAATATCTACACGGTCATCTGTGTATAGATGGAAATATCGACACCGCCATCTGTACAAACATGGAAATATCTGCACCGCTATCTGTATAAACATGGAAATATCTACACCGCGGTCTGTATAAACACGGAAATATCTACACCATGATCTGTATAAACATGGAAATATATACACCGCTATCTGTATAAACATGGAAATATCTGCACCGCTATCTCTCTAAACATGGAAATAACTACAAAGACATCTGTATAAACTTGGAAATACCTACACAGTCATGTGTAGGAACATTTAAATATCTACACTGCCATCTGTATAAATATAGAAATATCTACACAGCCCTCTGTATAAATATGGAAATATCTGCATAGGCATCTGTGTAAACATGGAAATATCTGCACCGCTATATGTATAAACATGGAAATACCTACACCGCTGTCTCTATAAACATGGAAATATGTACACCGCTATGTGTATAAACATGGAAATATCTCCACTGGTCTCTGTATAAACATGGAAATATCTCCACCGTTATCTGTATAAACATGGAAATATCAAGAGCGCCATCTATATAAACATGGAAATATCTACACTGCCATCTGTAAAAACATGGAAATATCTACACAGTCATCTGAATAAACATGGAAATATCTACACCACCATCTGTATAAACATGGAAATATCTACAATGCCATCTGTATACACATGGAAATAGCTACACGGCAATCAGTGTATAGATGGAAACATCAACACCGCCATCTGTACAAACATGGAAATATCTACACTGCTATCTCTATAAACATGGAAATATCTACACTGCGGTCTGTATAAACATGGAAATATCTACACCGGTATCTGTATAAACATGGAAATATCTACACCATGATCTGTATAAACATGGAAATATATGCACCGCTATCTGTATAAACATGGAAATATCTGCACCGCTATCTCTATAAACATGGAAATAACTACAAAGACATCTGTATAAACATGGAAATACCTACACAGTCATGTGTAGGAACATTTAAATATCTACACTGCCATCTGTATAAATATAGAAATATCTACACAGCCCTCTGTATAAATATGGAAATATCTGCATAGGAATCTGTGTAAACATGGAAATATCTCCAATGCTCTCTGTATAAACATGGAAATATTTCCACTGTTATCTGTATAAACATGGAAATATCAACAGTGCCATCTATATAAACATTGAAATATCTACACTGCCATCTGTACAAACATGGAACTATCTACACAGTCATCTGAATAAACATGGAAATATCTACACCACCATCTGTATAAACATGGAAATAGCTACAATACCATCTGTATACACATGGAAATATCTACACAGACATCTGTATAAATATGGAAATATCTACACGGCCATCTGTATAAACATGGAAATATCTACACTGCCATCTGTAGAAAGATGGAAATATCTACACCGCTATCTCTATAAATATGGAAATATCTACACCGCCATCTCTATGAACATGAAAATATCTACACTGCCATCTCCATAAAGATGGAAGTACCTACTCCGCCATGTGTATAAACACGGAAATATCTACACCACCATCTGTGTAAACATGGAAATACCTACACCGCTATCAGTATAAACATGGAAATAACTACACCGCCATCTGCATGTCCTTGGAAATATCTACGTCGCCATCTGAATAAACATGGATATATCTACACGGCCATCTGTGTATAGATGGTAATATCAACACCGCCATCTGTACAAACATGGAAATATCTACACCGCTACCTCTATAGACATGGAAATATCTGCACCGCCATCTGTAAAAACATGGAAATACCTATAAAGTCATCTGTATAAACATGGAAATATCTACAATGCCATCTGTAGAAAAATGGAAATTTCTACACCGCAATCTGTGTAAACATGGAAATATCTACACCGATGTCTGTATAAACATGGAAATATCTACACCGCGATCTGTATAAACATGGAAATATCTACACCGCGATCTGTATAAACATGGAAATATCTACACCGCTATCTGTATAAACATGGAAATATCTACACAGTTATCTCTATAAACATGGAAATATCTACACCGGCATCTGTATAAACATGGAAATACCTACAAAGTCATCTGTATAAACATGGAAATATCTACACAGCCCTGTGTATAAATATGGAAATATCTGCGTAGGCATCTGTATAAACATGGAAATATCTACACCGCTATCTGTATAAACATGGAAATATCTACACAGTTTTCTCTATAAACATGGAAATATCTACACCGCCATCTGTATAAACATGGAAATACCTACAAAGTCATCTGTATAAACATGGAAATATCTACACAGCCATCTGTATAAACATGGAAATATCTACACAGCCATCTGTATATACATGGAAATATCTACACCACTATCTGTATAAACATGGAAATAACTACACCGCTATTTGTATAAACAAGGAAATATCTACACCGTGATCTGTATAAACATGGAAATATCTACACCGCCATCTCTATAAACAGGGAAATATCTACACCCCTATCTGTATAAACATGGAAAAATCCACACCGCTATCTCTATAAACATGGAAAAATCAACACCGCTATCTCTATGAACATGGAAATATCTACACCGCCATCTCTATAAACATGGAAATGTCTACACCACGATCAGTATAAACATGGAAATATCTACACCGCTATCTGTATAAACATGGAAATATCTCCACTGCTATCTCTATAAACATCGAAACATCTACACCGCTATCTGTATAAACATGGAAATACTTACAAAGTTATCTGTATAAACATGGAAATATCTACAACGCCATCTGTATAAACATGGAAATATCTACACAGCCATGTGTACATACATGGAAATATCTACACCGCTATCTATATAAACATGGAAATAACTACACCGCTATCTGTATAAACATGGAAATATCTACACCGCCATCTACATATCCATGGAAATATCTGCGCCACCCTCTGTATAAACATGGAAATATCTACACGGTCATCTGTGTATAGATGGAAATATCAACACCGCCATCTGTACAAACATGGAAATATCTGCACCGCTATCTGTATAAACATGGAAATATCTACACCGCGGTCTGTATAAACACGGAAATATCTACACCATGATCTGTATAAACATGGAAATATATACACCGCTATCTGTATAAACATGGAAATATCTGCACCGCTATCTCTCTAAACATGGAAATAACTACAAAGACATCTGTATAAACTTGGAAATACCTACACAGTCATGTGTAGGAACATTTAAATATCTACACTGCCATCTGTATAAATATAGAAATATCTACACAGCCCTCTGTATAAATATGGAAATATCTGCATAGGCATCTGTGTAAACATGGAAATATCTGCACCGCTATATGTATAAACATGGAAATACCTACACTGCTGTCTCTATAAACATGGAAACATGTACACCGCTATGTGTATAAACATGGAAATATCTCCACTGCTCTCTGTATAAACATGGAAATATCTCCACCGTTATCTGTATAAACATGGAAATATCAACAGCGCCATCTATATAAACATTGAAATATCTACACTGCCATCTGTAAAAACATGGAAATATCTACACAGTCATCTGAATAAACATGGAAATATCTACACCACCATCTGTATAAACATGGAAATAGCTACAATACCATCTGTATACACATGGAAATATCTACACAGACATCTGTATAAATATGGAAATATCTACACGGCCATCTGTATAAACATGGAAATATCTACACTGCCATCTGTAGAAAGATGGAAATATCTACACCGCTATCTCTATAAATGTGGAAATATCTACACCGCCATCTCTATGAACATGAAAATATCTACACTGCCATCTCCATAAAGATGGAAGTACCTACTCCGCCATGTGTATAAACACGGAAATATCTACACCACCATCTGTGTAAACATGGAAATACCTACACCGCTATCAGTATAAACATGGAAATAACTACACCGCCATCTGCATGTCCTTGGAAATATCTACGCCGCCATCTGAATAAACATGGATATATCTACACGGCCATCTGTGTATAGATGGTAATATCAACACCGCCATCTGTACAAACATGGAAATATCTACACCGCTACCTCTATAGACATGGAAATATCTGCACCGCCATCTGTAAAAACATGGAAATACCTATAAAGTCATCTGTATAAACATGGAAATATCTACAATGCCATCTGTAGAAAAATGGAAATATCTACACCGCAATCTGTGTAAACATGGAAATATCTACACCGATGTCTGTATAAACATGGAAATATCTACACCGCGATCTGTATAAACATGGAAATATCTACACCGCGATCTGTATAAACATGGAAATATCTACACCGCTATCTGTATAAACATGGAAATATCTACACAGTTATCTCTATAAACATGGAAATATCTACACCGGCATCTGTATAAACATGGAAATACCTACAAAGTCATCTGTATAAACATGGAAATATCTACACAGCCCTGTGTATAAATATGGAAATATCTGCGTAGGCACCTGTATAAACATGGAAATATCTACACCGCTATCTGTATAAACATGGAAATATCTACACAGTTTTCTCTATAAACATGGAAATATCTACACCGCCATCTGTATAAACATGGAAATACCTACAAAGTCATCTGTATAAACATGGAAATATCTACACAGCCATCTGTATAAACATGGAAATATCTACACAGCCATCTGTATATACATGGAAATATCTACACCACTATCTGTATAAACATGGAAATAACTACACCGCTATTTGTATAAACAAGGAAATATCTACACCGTGATCTGTATAAACATGGAAATATCTACACCGCCATCTCTATAAACAGGGAAATATCTACACCCCTATCTGTATAAACATGGAAAAATCCACACCGCTATCTCTATAAACATGGAAAAATCAACACCGCTATCTCTATGAACATGGGAATATCTACACCGCCATCTCTATAAACATGGAAATGTCTACACCACGATCAGTAAAAACATGGAAATATCTACACCACTATCTGTATAAACATGGAAATAGCTCCACTGCTATCTCTATAAACACCGAAATATCTACACCGCCATCTGTATAAACATGGACATACTTACAAAGTTATCTGTATAAACATGGAAATATCTACACCGCCATCTGTATAAACATGGAAATATCTACACAGCCATGTGTACATACATGGAAATATCTACACCGCTATCTATATAAACATGGAAATAACTACACCGCTATCTGTATAAACATGGAAATATCTACACCGCCATCTACATATCCATGGAAATATCTGCGCCACCCTCTGTATAAACATGGAAATATCTACACGGTCATCTGTGTATAGATGAAAATATCAACACTGCCATCTGTACAAACATGGAAATATCTGCACCGCTATCTGTATAAACATGGAAATATGTACACCGCGATCTCTATAAACATGGAAATATCTACACCGTGATCTGTATAAACAAGGAAATATTTACACCGCTATCTGTATAAACATGGAATCTTCTACACCGTTCTCTGTATAAATATGGAAATATCTACACCGCTATTTCAATAAACTTGGAAATATCTACACCACCATCTGTAAAAACATGGAAATACCTATACAGTCATCTGTGTAAACATGGAAATATCTACACCACCATCTGTATAAACATGGAAATATCTACAGTGCCATCTGTATACACATGGAAATACCTACACGGCAATCAGTGTATAGATGGAAACATCAACACCGCCATCTGTACAAACATGGAAATATCTACACTGCGGTCTCTATAAACATGGAAATATCTACACCATGATCTGTATAAACATGGAAATATATACACAGCTATCTGTATAAACATGGAAATATCTGCACCGCTATCCCTATAAACATGGAAATAACTTCAAAGACATCTGTATAAACATGGAAATACCTACACAGTCATGTGTAGGAACATTTAAATATCTACACTGCCATCTGTATAAATATAGAAATATCTACACAGCCCTCTGTATCAATATAGAAATATCTGCATAGGCATCTGTGTAAACATGGAAATATCTCCAATGCTCTCTGTATAAACATGGAAATATTTCCACCGTTATCTGTATAAACATGGAAATATCAACAGTGCCATCTATATAAACATTGAAATATCTACACTGCCATCTGTACAAACATGGAAATATCTACACAGTCATCTGAATAAACATGGAAATATCTACACCACCATCTGTATAAACATGGAAATAGCTACAATACCATCTGTATACACATGGAAATATCTACACAGACATCTGTATAAACATGGAAATATCTACACTGCCATCTGTAGAAAGATGGAAATATCTTTACCGCTATCTCTATAAATATGGAAATATCTACACCGCCATCTCTATGAACATGAAAATATCTACACTGCCATCTCCATAAAGATGGAAGTATCTACTCCGCCATGTGTATAAACACGGAAATATCTACACCACCATCTGTGTAAACATGGAAATACCTACACCGCTATCTGTATAAACATGGAAATAACTACACCGCCATCTGCATGTCCTTGGAAATATCTACTCCGCCATCTGAATAAACATGGAAATATCTACACGGCCATCTGTGTATAGATGGAAATATCAACACCGCCAACTGTACAAACATGGAAATATCTACACCGCTATCTCTATAGACATGGAAATATCTGCACCGCCATCTGTAAAAACATGGAAATACCTATACAGTCATCTGTATAAACATGGAAATATCTACAATGCCATCTGTAGAAAGATGGAAATATCTACACCGCAATCTGTGTAAACATGGAAATATCTACACCGATATCTTTAAAAACATGGAAATATCTACACCGCGATCTGTATAAACATGGAAATATCGACACCGTGATCTGTATAAACATGGAAATATCGACACCGCGATCTGTATAAACATGGAAATATCTACACCGCTATCTGTATAAACATGGAAATATCTACACAGTTATCTCTATAAACATGGAAATATCTACACCGCCATCTGTATAAACATGGAAATACCTACAAAGTCATCTGTATAAACATGGAAATATCTACACAGCCATCTGTATAAACATGGAAATATCTACACAGCCATCTGTATATACATGGAATTATCTACACCACTATCTGTATAAACATGGAAATACCTACAAAGTCATCTGTATAAACATGGAAATACCTACAAAGTCATTTGTATAAACATGGAAATATATACACAGCCATCTGTATAAACATGGAAATATCTACACAGCCCTCTGTATAAATATGGAAATATCTGCATAGGCATCTGTATAAACATGGAAATATCCACACCGCTATCTCTATAAACATGGAAAAATCAACTCCGCTATCTCTATGAACATGGAAATATCTACACCGCCATCTCTATAAACATGGAAATGTCTACACCACGATCAGTATAAACATGGAAATATCTACACCGCTATCTGTATAAACATGGAAATATCTCCACTGCTATCTCTATAAACATCGAAATATCTACACCGCCATCTGTATAAACATGGACATACTTACAAAGTTATCTGTATAAACATGGAAATATCTACACCGCCATCAGTATAAACATGGAAATATCTACATAGCCATGTGTACATACATGGAAATATCTACACCGCTATCTATGTAAACATGGAAATAACTACACCGCTATCTGTATAAACATGGAAATATCTACACCACCATCTACATATCCATGGAAATATCTGCGACGCCATCTTTATTAACATGGAAATATCTACACGGTCATCTGTGTATAGATGGAAATATCAACAACGCTATCTGTACAAACATGGAAATAACTGCACCGCTATCTGTAAAAACATGGAAATATCTACACCGCGGTCTGTATAAACATGGAAATATCAACACCGCTATCGGTATAAACATGGAAATATCTACACCGCTATCTCTATAAACATGGAAATAACTACACCGTGATCTGTATAAACATGGAAATATTTACACCGCTATCTGTATAAACATGGAAACTTCTACACCGTTATCTGTATAAATATGGAAATATCTACACCGCTATCATTATATACTTGGAAATATCTACACCGCCATCTGTATAAACATTGAAATACCTATACAGTCATCTGTGTAAACATGGAAATATCTACACCACAATCTGTATAAACATGGATATATCTACAATGCCATGTGTATTCACATGGAAATACCTACACTGCAATCAGTGTATAGATGGAAACATCAACACCGCCATCTGTACAAACATGGAAATATCTACACTGCTATCTCTATAAACATGGAAATATCTACAGTGCGGTCTGTATAAACATGGAAATATCTACACCGGTATCTGTATAAACATGGAAATATCTACACCATCATCTGTATAAACATGGAAATATATACACCGCTATCTGTATAAACATGGAAATATCTGCACCGCTATCTCTATAAACATGGAAATAACTACAAAGCCATCTGTATAAACATGGAAATACCTACACAGTCATGTGTAGGAACATTTAAATATCTACACTGCCATCTGTATAAATATAGAAATATCTACACAGCCCTCTGTATAAATATGGAAATATCTGCATAGGCATCTGTGTAAACATGGAAATATCTGCACCGCTATCTGTATAAACATGGAAATACCTACACCGCTGTCTCTATAAACATGGAAATATGTACACCGCTATGTGTATAAACATGGAAATATCTCCACTGCTCTCTGTATAAACATGGAAATATCTCCACCGTTATCTGTATAAACATGGAAATATCAACAGCGCCATCTATATAAACATTTAAATATCTACACTGCCATCTGTAAAAGCATGGAAATATCTACAGAGTCATCGGAATAAACATGGAAATATCTACACCACCATCTGTATAAACATGGAAATAGCTACAATACCATCTGTGTACACATGGAAATATCTACACAGACATCTGTATAAATATGGAAATATCTACACGGCCATCTGTATAAACATGGAAATATCTACACTGCCATCTGTAGAAAGATGGGAATATCTACACGGCTATCTCTATAAATATGGAAATATCTACACCGCCATCTGTATGAACATGAAAATATCTACACTGCCATCTCCATAAAGATGTAAGTATCTACTCTGCCATGTGTATAAACACGGAAATATCTTCACCACCATCTGTGTAAACATGGAAATACCTACACCGCTATCTGTATAAACATGGAAATAACTACACTGCCGTCTGCATGTCCTTGGAAATATCTATGCCGCCATCTGAATAAACATGGAAATATCTACACGGCCATCTGTGTATAGATGGAAATATCAACACTGCCATCTGTACAAACATGGAAATATCTGCACTGCTATCTCTATAGACATGGAAATATCTGCATTGCCATCTGTAAAAACATGGAAATACCTATACAGTCATCTGTATAAACATGGAAATATCTACAATGCCTTCTGTAGAAAGATGGAAATATCTACACCGCAATCTGTGTAAACATGGAAATATGTACACCGATATCTGTAAAAACATGGAAATACCTACACCGCTATCTGTATGAACATGGAAATAACTACACCGCGATCTGTATAAACATGGAAATATCTACACCGTGATCTGTATAAACATGGAAATATCTACACCGCTATCTGTATAAACATGGAATTATCTACACAGTTATCTCTATAAACATGGAAATATCTACACCGCCATCTGTATAAACATGGAAATACCTACAAAGTCATCTGTATAAACATGGAAATATCTACACAGCCATCTGTATAAACATGGAAATATCTACACAGCCATCTGTATATACATGGAAATATCTACACCACTATCTGTATAAACATGGAAATACCTACAAAGTCATCTGTATAGACATGGAAATACCTACAAAGTCATCTGTATAAACATGGAAATATCTACACAGCCATCTGTATAAACATGGAAATATCTACACAGCCCTCTGTATAAATATGGAAATATCTGCATAGGCATCTGTATAAACATGGAAATATCCACACCGCTATCTGTATAAACATGAAAAAATCAGCACCGCTATCTCTATGAACATGGAAATATCTACACCGCCATCTCTATAAACATGGAAATGTCTACACCACGATCAGTATAAACATGGAAATATCTACACCGCTATCTGTATAAACATGGAAATAACTCCACTGCTATCTCTATAAACATCGAAATATCTACACCGCCATCTGTATAAACATGGAAATACTTACAAAATTATCTGTATAAACATGGAAATATCTACACCGCCATCTGTATAAACATCGAAATATCTACACCGTGATCTGTATAAACATGGAAATATTTACATCGCTATCTGTATAAACATGGAAACTTCTACACCGTTATCTGTATAAATATGGAAATATCTACACCGCTATCTCTATAAACTTGGAAATATCTACACCGCCATCTGTATAAACATGGAAATACCTATACAGTCATCTGTGTAAACATGGAAATATCTACACCACCATCTGTATAAACATGGAAATATCTACAATGCCATCTGTATACACATGGAAATACCTACACGGCAATCAGTGTATAGATGGAAACATCAACACCGCCTTCTGTACAAACATGGAAATATCTACACTGCAATCTCAATAAACATGGAAATATCTACACTGCGGTCTGTATAAACATGGAAATATCTACACCGGTATCTGTATAAACATGGAAATATCTACACCATGATCTGTATAAACATGGAAATATGTACACCGCTATCTGTATAAACATGGAAATATCTGCACCGCTATCTCTATAAACATGGAAATAACTACAAAGACATCTGTATAAACATGGAAATACCTACACAGTCATGTGTAGGAACATTTAAATATCTACACTGCCATCTGTATAAATATAGAAATATCTACACAGCCCTCTGTATAAATATGGAAATATCTGCATAGGCATCTGTGTAAACATGGAGATATCTGCACCGCTATCTGTATAAACATGGAAATACCTACACCGCTGTCTCTATAAACATGGAAATATGTACACCGCTGTGTGTATAAACATGGACATATCTCCACTGCTCTCTGTATAAACATGGAAATATCTCCACCGTTATCTGTATAAACATGGAAATATCAACAGCGCCATCTATATAAACATTGAAATATCTACACTGCCATCTGTAAAAACATGGAACTATCTACACAGTCATCTGAATAAACATGGAAATATCTACACCACCATCTGTATAAACATGGAAATAGCTACAATACCATCTGTATACACATGGAAATATCTACACAGACATCTGTATAAATATGGAAATATCTACACGGCCATCTGTATAAACATGGAAATATCTACACTGCCATCTGTAGAAAGATGGAAATATCTACACCACTATCTCTATAAATATGGAAATATCTACACCGCCATCTCTATGAACATGAAAATATCTACACTGCCATCTCCATAAAGATGGAAGTATCTACTCCGCCATGTGTATAAACACGGAAATATCTACACCACCATCTGTGTAAACATGGAAATACCTACACCGCTATCTGTATAAACATGGAAATAACTACACCGCCATCTGCATGTCCTTGGAAATATCTACGCCGCCATCTGAATAAACATGGAAATATCTACACGGCCATCTGTGTATAGATGGAAATATCAACACCGCCATCTGTACAAACATGGAAATATCTACACCGCTATCTCTATATACATGGAAATATCTGCACCGCCATCTGTAAAAACATGTAAATATCTATACAGTCATCTTTATAAACATGGAAATATCTACAATGCCATCTGTAGAAAGATGGAAATATCTACACCGCAATCTTTGTAAACATGGAAATATCTACACCGATATCTGTAAAAACATGGAAATATCTACACCGTGATCTGTATAAACATGAAAATAACGACACCGCGATCTGTATAAACATGGAAATATCTACACCGCGATCTGTATAAACATGGAAATATCTACACCGCTATCTGTATAAACATGGAAATATCTACACAGTTATCTCTATAAACATGGAAATATCTACACCGCCATCTGTATAAACATGGAAATAACTACAAAGTCATCTGTATAAACATGGAAATATCTACACAGCCATCTGTATAAACATGGAAATATCTACACAGCCATCTGTATATACATGGAAATATCTACACCACTATCTGTATAAACATGGAAATAACTACAAAGTCATCTGTATAAACATGGAAATACCTACAAAGTCATCTGTATAAACATGGAAATATCTACACAGCCATCTGTATATACATGGAAATATCTACACAGCCCTCTGTATAAATATGGAAATATCTGCATAGGCATCTGTATAAACATGGAAATATCCACACCGCTATCTCTATAAACATGAAAAAATCAACACCGCTATCTCTATGAACATGGAAATATCTACACCGCCATCTCTATAAACATGGAAATGTCTACACCACGATCAGTATAAACATGGAAATATCTACACCGCTATCTGTATAAACATGGAAATAACTCCACTGCTATCTCTATAAACATCGAAATATCTACACCGCCATCTGTATAAACATGGAAATACTTACAAAATTATCTGTATAAACATGGGAATATCTACACCGCCATCTGTATAAACATGGAAATATCTACACAGCCATGTGTACATACATGGAAATATCTACTCCGCTATCTATATAAACATGGAAATAACTACACCGCTATCTGTATAAACATGGAAATATCTACACCGCCATCTACATATCCATGTAAATATCTGCGCCGCCATCTATATAAACATGGAAATATCTACAAGGTCATCTGTGTATAGATGGAAATATCAACACCGCCATCTGTACAAACATGGAAATATCTGCACCGCTATCTGTATAAACATGGAAATATCTACACCGCGGTCTGTATAAACATGGAAATATCAACACAGCTATCGGTATAAACATGGAAATATCTACACCGCTATCTCTATAAACATGGAAATATCTACACCGTGATCTGTATAAACATGGAAATATTTACACCGCTATCTGTATAAACATGGAAACTTCTACACCGTTATCTGTATAAATATGGAAATATCTACACCGCTATTTCTATAAACTTGGAAATATCTACACCGCCATCTGTATAAACATGGAAATACCTATACAGTCATCTGTGTAAACATGGAAATATCTACACAGCCATCTGTATATACATGGAAATATCTACACCACTATCTGTATAAACATGGAAGTAAATACACCGCTATTTGTATAAACAGCGAAATATCTACACCGTGATCTGTATAAACATGGAAATATCTACACCGCCATCTCTATAAACAGGGAAATATCTACACCACTATCTGTATAAACATGGAAATATCCACACCGCTATCTCTATAAACATGGAAAAATTAACACCGCCATCTCTATGAACATGGAAATATCTACACGGCCATCTCTATAAACATGGAAATGTCTACACCACGATCAGTATAAACATGGAAATATTTACACCGCTATCTGTATAAACATGGAAACTTCTACACCGTTATCTGTATAAATATGCAAATATCTACACCGCTATCTCTATAAACTTGGAAATATCTACACCGCCGTCTGTATAAACATGGAAATACCTATACAGTCATCTGTGTAAACATGGAAATATCTACACCTCCATCTGTATAACCATGGAAATATCTACAATGCCATCTGTATACATATGGAAATACCTACACGGCAATCAGTGTATAGATGGAAACATCAACACCGCCATCTGTACAAACATGGAAATATCTACACTGCAATATCAATAAACATGGAAATATCTACACTGCGGTCTGTATAAACATGGAAATATCTACACCGGTATCTGTATAAACATGGAAATATCCACACCATGATCTGTATAAACATGGAAATATATACACCGCTATCTGTATAAACATGGAAATATCTGCACCGCTATCTCTATAAACATGGAAATAACTTCAAAGACATCTGTATAAACATGGAAATAGCTACACAGTCATGTGTAGGAACATTTAAATATCTACAATGCCATCTGTAGAAATATAGAAATATCTACACAGCCCTCTGTATAAATATGGAAATATCTGCATAGGCATCTGTGTAAACATGGAAATATCTGCACCGCTATCTGTATAAACATGGAAATACCTACACTGCTGTCTCTATAAACATGGAAATATGTACACCGCTATGTGTATAAACATGGAAATATCTCCACTGCTCTCTGTATAAACATGGAAATATCTCCACCGTTATCTGTATAAACATGGAAATATCAACAGCGCCATCTATATAAACATTGAAATATCTACACTGCCATCTGTAAAAGCATGGAAATATCTACAGAGTCATCGGAATAAACATGGAAATATCTACACCACCATCTGTATAAACATGGAAATAGCTACAATACCATCTGTATACACATGGAAATATCTACACAGACATCTGTATAAACATGGAAATATCTACACTGCCATCTGTAGAAAGATGGGAATATCTACACCGCTATCTCTATAAATATGGAAATATCTACACCGCCATCTGTATGAACATGAAAATATCTACACTGCCATCTCCATAAAGATGGACGTATCTACTCTGCCATGTGTATAAACACGGAAATATCTACACCACCATCTGTGTAAACATGGAAATACCTACACCGCTATCTGTATAAACATGGAAATAACTACACCGCCATCTGCATGTCCTTGTAAATATCTATGCCGCCATCTGAATAAACATGGAAATATCTACACGGCCATCTGTGTATAGATGGAAATATCAACACCGCCATCTGTACAAACATGGAAATATCTACACCGCTATCTCTATAGACATGGAAATATCTGCACCGCCATCTGTAAAAACATGGAAATACCTATACAGTCATCTGTATAAACATGGAAATATCTACAATGCCTTCTGTAGAAAGATGGAAATATCTACACCGCAATCTGTGTAAACATGGAAATATGTACACCGATATCTGTAAAAACATGGAAATACCTACACCGCTATCTGTATGAACATGGAAATAACTACACCGCGATCTGTATAAACATGGAAATATCTACACCGTGATCTGTATAAACATGGAAATATCTACACCGCTATCTGTATAAACATGGAATTATCTACACAGTTATCTCTATAAACATGGAAATATCTACACCGCCATCTGTATAAACATGGAAATACCTACAAAGTCATCTGTATAAACATGGAAATATCTACACAGCCATCTGTATAAACATGGAAATATCTACACAGCCATCTGTATATACATGGAAATATCTACACCACTATCTGTATAAACATGGAAATACCTACAAAGTCATCTGTATAGACATGGAAATACCTACAAAGTCATCTGTATAAACATGGAAATATCTACACAGCCATCTGTATAAACATGGAAATATCTACACAGCCCTCTGTATAAATATGGAAATATCTGCATAGGCATCTGTATAAACATGGAAATATCCACACCGCTATCTGTATAAACATGAAAAAATCAGCACCGCTATCTCTATGAACATGGAAATATCTACACCGCCATCTCTATAAACATGGAAATGTCTACACCACGATCAGTATAAACATGGAAATATCTACACCGCTATCTGTATAAACATGGAAATAACTCCACTGCTATCTCTATAAACATCGAAATATCTACACCGCCATCTGTATAAACATGGAAATACTTACAAAATTATCTGTATAAACATGGAAATATCTACACCGCCATCTGTATAAACATCGAAATATCTACACCGTGATCTGTATAAACATGGAAATATTTACACCGCTATCTGTATAAACATGGAAACTTCTACACCGTTATCTGTATAAATATGGAAATATCTACACCGCTATCTCTATAAACTTGGAAATATCTACACCGCCATCTGTATAAACATGGAAATACCTATACAGTCATCTGTGTAAACATGGAAATATCTACACCACCATCTGTATAAACATGGAAATATCTACAATGCCATCTGTATACACATGGAAATACCTACACGGCAATCAGTGTATAGATGGAAACATCAACACCGCCTTCTGTACAAACATGGAAATATCTACACTGCAATCTCAATAAACATGGAAATATCTACACTGCGGTCTGTATAAACATGGAAATATCTACACCGGTATCTGTATAAACATGGAAATATCTACACCATGATCTGTATAAACATGGAAATATGTACACCGCTATCTGTATAAACATGGAAATATCTGCACCGCTATCTCTATAAACATGGAAATAACTACAAAGACATCTGTATAAACATGGAAATACCTACACAGTCATGTGTAGGAACATTTAAATATCTACACTGCCATCTGTATAAATATAGAAATATCTACACAGCCCTCTGTATAAATATGGAAATATCTGCATAGGCATCTGTGTAAACATGGAGATATCTGCACCGCTATCTGTATAAACATGGAAATACCTACACCGCTGTCTCTATAAACATGGAAATATGTACACCGCTGTGTGTATAAACATGGACATATCTCCACTGCTCTCTGTATAAACATGGAAATATCTCCACCGTTATCTGTATAAACATGGAAATATCAACAGCGCCATCTATATAAACATTGAAATATCTACACTGCCATCTGTAAAAACATGGAACTATCTACACAGTCATCTGAATAAACATGGAAATATCTACACCACCATCTGTATAAACATGGAAATAGCTACAATACCATCTGTATACACATGGAAATATCTACACAGACATCTGTATAAATATGGAAATATCTACACGGCCATCTGTATAAACATGGAAATATCTACACTGCCATCTGTAGAAAGATGGAAATATCTACACCACTATCTCTATAAATATGGAAATATCTACACCGCCATCTCTATGAACATGAAAATATCTACACTGCCATCTCCATAAAGATGGAAGTATCTACTCCGCCATGTGTATAAACACGGAAATATCTACACCACCATCTGTGTAAACATGGAAATACCTACACCGCTATCTGTATAAACATGGAAATAACTACACCGCCATCTGCATGTCCTTGGAAATATCTACGCCGCCATCTGAATAAACATGGAAATATCTACACGGCCATCTGTGTATAGATGGAAATATCAACACCGCCATCTGTACAAACATGGAAATATCTACACCGCTATCTCTATATACATGGAAATATCTGCACCGCCATCTGTAAAAACATGTAAATATCTATACAGTCATCTTTATAAACATGGAAATATCTACAATGCCATCTGTAGAAAGATGGAAATATCTACACCGCAATCTTTGTAAACATGGAAATATCTACACCGATATCTGTAAAAACATGGAAATATCTACACCGTGATCTGTATAAACATGAAAATAACGACACCGCGATCTGTATAAACATGGAAATATCTACACCGCGATCTGTATAAACATGGAAATATCTACACCGCTATCTGTATAAACATGGAAATATCTACACAGTTATCTCTATAAACATGGAAATATCTACACCGCCATCTGTATAAACATGGAAATAACTACAAAGTCATCTGTATAAACATGGAAATATCTACACAGCCATCTGTATAAACATGGAAATATCTACACAGCCATCTGTATATACATGGAAATATCTACACCACTATCTGTATAAACATGGAAATAACTACAAAGTCATCTGTATAAACATGGAAATACCTACAAAGTCATCTGTATAAACATGGAAATATCTACACAGCCATCTGTATATACATGGAAATATCTACACAGCCCTCTGTATAAATATGGAAATATCTGCATAGGCATCTGTATAAACATGGAAATATCCACACCGCTATCTCTATAAACATGAAAAAATCAACACCGCTATCTCTATGAACATGGAAATATCTACACCGCCATCTCTATAAACATGGAAATGTCTACACCACGATCAGTATAAACATGGAAATATCTACACCGCTATCTGTATAAACATGGAAATAACTCCACTGCTATCTCTATAAACATCGAAATATCTACACCGCCATCTGTATAAACATGGAAATACTTACAAAATTATCTGTATAAACATGGGAATATCTACACCGCCATCTGTATAAACATGGAAATATCTACACAGCCATGTGTACATACATGGAAATATCTACTCCGCTATCTATATAAACATGGAAATAACTACACCGCTATCTGTATAAACATGGAAATATCTACACCGCCATCTACATATCCATGTAAATATCTGCGCCGCCATCTATATAAACATGGAAATATCTACAAGGTCATCTGTGTATAGATGGAAATATCAACACCGCCATCTGTACAAACATGGAAATATCTGCACCGCTATCTGTATAAACATGGAAATATCTACACCGCGGTCTGTATAAACATGGAAATATCAACACAGCTATCGGTATAAACATGGAAATATCTACACCGCTATCTCTATAAACATGGAAACATCTACACCGTGATCTGTATAAACATGGAAATATTTACACCGCTATCTGTATAAACATGGAAACTTCTACACCGTTATCTGTATAAATATGGAAATATCTACACCGCTATTTCTATAAACTTGGAAATATCTACACCGCCATCTGTATAAACATGGAAATACCTATACAGTCATCTGTGTAAACATGGAAATATCTACACAGCCATCTGTATATACATGGAAATATCTACACCACTATCTGTATAAACATGGAAGTAAATACACCGCTATTTGTATAAACAGCGAAATATCTACACCGTGATCTGTATAAACATGGAAATATCTACACCGCCATCTCTATAAACAGGGAAATATCTACACCACTATCTGTATAAACATGGAAATATCCACACCGCTATCTCTATAAACATGGAAAAATTAACACCGCCATCTCTATGAACATGGAAATATCTACACGGCCATCTCTATAAACATGGAAATGTCTACACCACGATCAGTATAAACATGGAAATATTTACACCGCTATCTGTATAAACATGGAAACTTCTACACCGTTATCTGTATAAATATGCAAATATCTACACCGCTATCTCTATAAACTTGGAAATATCTACACCGCCGTCTGTATAAACATGGAAATACCTATACAGTCATCTGTGTAAACATGGAAATATCTACACCTCCATCTGTATAACCATGGAAATATCTACAATGCCATCTGTATACATATGGAAATACCTACACGGCAATCAGTGTATAGATGGAAACATCAACACCGCCATCTGTACAAACATGGAAATATCTACACTGCAATATCAATAAACATGGAAATATCTACACTGCGGTCTGTATAAACATGGAAATATCTACACCGGTATCTGTATAAACATGGAAATATCCACACCATGATCTGTATAAACATGGAAATATATACACCGCTATCTGTATAAACATGGAAATATCTGCACCGCTATCTCTATAAACATGGAAATAACTTCAAAGACATCTGTATAAACATGGAAATAGCTACACAGTCATGTGTAGGAACATTTAAATATCTACAATGCCATCTGTAGAAATATAGAAATATCTACACAGCCCTCTGTATAAATATGGAAATATCTGCATAGGCATCTGTGTAAACATGGAAATATCTGCACCGCTATCTGTATAAACATGGAAATACCTACACTGCTGTCTCTATAAACATGGAAATATGTACACCGCTATGTGTATAAACATGGAAATATCTCCACTGCTCTCTGTATAAACATGGAAATATCTCCACCGTTATCTGTATAAACATGGAAATATCAACAGCGCCATCTATATAAACATTGAAATATCTACACTGCCATCTGTAAAAGCATGGAAATATCTACAGAGTCATCGGAATAAACATGGAAATATCTACACCACCATCTGTATAAACATGGAAATAGCTACAATACCATCTGTATACACATGGAAATATCTACACAGACATCTGTATAAACATGGAAATATCTACACTGCCATCTGTAGAAAGATGGGAATATCTACACCGCTATCTCTATAAATATGGAAATATCTACACCGCCATCTGTATGAACATGAAAATATCTACACTGCCATCTCCATAAAGATGGACGTATCTACTCTGCCATGTGTATAAACACGGAAATATCTACACCACCATCTGTGTAAACATGGAAATACCTACACCGCTATCTGTATAAACATGGAAATAACTACACCGCCATCTGCATGTCCTTGTAAATATCTATGCCGCCATCTGAATAAACATGGAAATATCTACACGGCCATCTGTGTATAGATGGAAATATCAACACCGCCATCTGTACAAACATGGAAATATCTACACCGCTATCTCTATAGACATGGAAATATCTGCACCGCCATCTGTAAAAACATGGAAATACCTATACAGTCATCTTTATAAACATGGAAATACCTACAATGCCATCTGTAGAAAGATGGAAATATCTACACCGCAATCTGTGTAAACATGGAAATATCTACACCGATATCTGTAAAAACATGGAAATATCTACACCGCTATCTGTATAAACATGGAAATATCTACACCGCGATCTGTATAAACATGGAAATATCTACACCGCGATCTGTATAAACATGGAAATATCTACACCGCTATCTGTATAAACATGGAAATATCTACACAGTTATCTCTATAAACATGGAAATATCTACAACGCCATCTGTATAAACATGGAAATACCTACAAAGTCATCTGTATAAACATGGAAATATCTACACAGCCATCTGTATAAATATGGAAATATCTACACAGCCATCTGTATATACATGAAATATCTACACCACTATGTGTATAAACATGGAAATAAAAACACCGCTATTTGTATATACAAGGAAATATCTACACCGTGATCTATATAAACATGGAAATATCTACACCGCCATCTCTATAAACAGGGAAATATCTACACCCCTATCTGTATAAACATGGAAATATCCACACCGCTATCTCTATAAACATGGAAAAATCAACACCGCTATCTCTATGTATATGGAAATATCTACACCGCCATCTCTATAAACATGGAAAGGTCTACACCACGATCAGTATAAACATGGAAATATCTACACCGCTATCTGTATAAACATGGAAATATCTCCATTGCTATCTCTATAAACATCGAAATACCTACACCGCCATCTGTATAAACATGGAAATACTTACAAAGTCATGTGTATAAATATGGAAATATCTACACAGCCATCTGTATAAACATGCAAATATCTACAAAGCCATCTGTATATACATGGAAATATCTACACCACTATCTGTATAAACATGGAAATAACTACACCGCTATTCGTATAAACAAGGAAATATCTACACCGTGATCTGTATAAACATGGAAATATCTACACCGCCATCTCTATAAACAGGGAAATATCTACACCCCTATCTGTATAAACATGGAAATATCCACACCGCTATCTCTATAAACATGGAAAAATCAACACCGCTATCTCTATGAACATGGAAATATCTACAACGCCTTCTCTATAAACATGGAAATGTCTACACCGCGATCAGTATAAACATGGAAATATCTCCACTGCTATCTCTATAAACATCGAAATATCTATACCGCCATCTGTATAAACATGGAAATACTTACAAAGTTATCTGTATAAACATGGAAATATGTACACCGCCATCTGTATAAACATGGAAATATCTACACAGCCATGTGTACATACATGGAAATATCTACACCGCTATCTATATAAATATGGAAATAATTACACCGCTATCTGTATAAACATGGAAATATCTACACCGCCATCTACATATCCATGGAAATATCTGCGCCGCCATCTGTATAAACATGGAAATATCTACACGGTCATCTGTGTATAGATGAAAATATCAACACCGCCATCTGTACAAACATGGAAATATCTGCACCGCTATCTGTATAAACATGGAAATATCTACACCGCGATCTCTATAAACATGGAAATATCTACACCGTGATCTGTATAAACATGGAAATATTTACACCGCTATCTGTATAAACATGGAAACTTCTACACCGTTATCTGTATAAATATGGAAATATCTACACCGCTATCTCAATAAACTTGGAAATATCTACACCGCCATCTGTATAAACATGGAAATACCTATACAGTCATCTGTGTAAACATGGAAATATCTACACCACCATCTGTATAAACATGGAAATATCTTCACCACCATCTGTATAAACATGGAAATATCTACAATGCCATCTGTATACACATGGAAATACCTACACGGCAATCAGTGTATAGATGGAAACATCAACACCGCCATCTGTACAAACATGGAAATATCTACACTGCGGTCTCTATAAACATGGAAATATCTACACCATGATCTGTATAAACATGGAAATATATACACCGCTATCTCTATAAACATGGAAATATCTGCACCGCTATCTCTATAAACATGGAAATAACTACAAAGACATCTGTATAAACATGGAAATACCTACACAGTCATGTGTAGGAACATTTAAATATCTACACTGCCATCTGTATAAATACAGAAATATCTACACAGCCCTCTGTAGAAATATGGAAATATCTGCATAGGCATCTGTGTAAACATCGAAATATCTGCACCGCTATCTGTATAAACATGGAAATACCTACACCGCTGTCTCTGTAAACATGGAAATATGTACACCGCTATGTGTAAAAACATGCAAATAGCTCCACTGCTCTCTGTATAAACATTGAAATATCTCCACCGTTATCTGTATAAACATGGAAATATCAACAGCGCCATCTATATAAACATTGAAATATCTACACTGCCATCTGTAAAAAGATGGAAATATCTACACAGTCATCTGAATAAACATGGAAATATCTACACCACCATCTGTATAAACATGGAAATAGCTACAATACCATCTGTATACACATGGAAATATCTACACAGACATCTGTATAAACATGGAAATATCTACACTGCCATCTGTAGAAAGATGGAAATATCTTTACCGCTATCTCTATAAATATGGAAGTATCTACACCGCCATCTCTATGAACATGAAAATATCTACACTGCCATCTCCATAAAGATGGAAGTATCTACTCCGCCATGTGTATAAACACGGAAATATCTACACCACCATCTGTGTAAACATGGAAATACCTACACCGCTATCTGTATAAACATGGAAATAACTACACCGCCATCTGCATGTCCTTGGAAATATCTACGCCGCCATCTGAATAAACATGGAAATATCTACACGGCCATCTGTGTATAGATGGAAATATCAACACCGCCAACTGTACAAACATGGAAATATCTACACCGCTATCTCTATAGACATGGAAATATCTGCACCGCCATCTGTAAAAACATGGAAATACCTATACAGTCATCTGTATAAACATGGAAATATCTACAATGCCATCTGTAGAAAGATGGAAATATCTACACCGCAATCTGTGTAAACATATAAATATCTACACCGATATCTGTAAAAACATGGAAATATCTACACCGCGATCTGTATAAACATGGAAATATCGACACCGTGATCTGTATAAACATGGAAATATCGACACCGCGATCTGTATAAACATGGAAATATCTACACCGCTATCTGTATAAACATGGAAATATCTACACAGTTATCTCTATAAACATGGAAATATCTACACCGCCATCTGTATAAACATGGAAATACCTACAAAGTCATCTGTATAAACATGGAAATATCTACACAGCCATCTGTATATACATGGAAATATCTACACCACTATCTGTATAAACATGGAAATACCTACAAAGTCATCTGTATAAACATGGAAATACCTACAAAGTCATCTGTAAAAACATGGAAATATATACACAGCCATCTGTATAAACATGGAAATATCTACACAGCCCTCTGTATAAATATGGAAATATCTGCATAGGCATCTGTATAAACATGGAAATATCCACACCGCTATCTCTATAAACATGGAAAAATCAACTCCGCTATCTCTATGAACATGGAAATATCTACACCGCCATCTCTATAAACATGGAAATGTCTACACCACGATCAGTATAAACATGGAAATATCTACACCGCTATCTGTATAAACATGGAAATATCTCCACTGCTATCTCTATAAACATCGAAATATCTACACCGCCATCTGTATAAACATGGACATACTTACAAAGTTATCTGTATAAACATGGAAATATCTACACCGCCATCAGTATAAACATGGAAATATCTACATAGCCATGTGTACATACATGGAAATATCTACACCGCTATCTATGTAAACATGGAAATAACTACACCGCTATCTGTATAAACATGGAAATATCTACACCACCATCTACATATCCATGGAAATATCTGCGACGCCATCTTTATTAACATGGAAATATCTACACGGTCATCTGTGTATAGATGGAAATATCAACAACGCTATCTGTACAAACATGGAAATAACTGCACCGCTATCTGTAAAAACATGGAAATATCTACACCGCGGTCTGTATAAACATGGAAATATCAACACCGCTATCGGTATAAACATGGAAATATCTACACCGCTATCTCTATAAACATGGAAATAACTACACCGTGATCTGTATAAACATGGAAATATTTACACCGCTATCTGTATAAACATGGAAACTTCTACACCGTTATCTGTATAAATATGGAAATATCTACACCGCTATCATTATATACTTGGAAATATCTACACCGCCATCTGTATAAACATTGAAATACCTATACAGTCATCTGTGTAAACATGGAAATATCTACACCACAATCTGTATAAACATGGATATATCTACAATGCCATGTGTATTCACATGGAAATACCTACACTGCAATCAGTGTATAGATGGAAACATCAACACCGCCATCTGTACAAACATGGAAATATCTACACTGCTATCTCTATAAACATGGAAATATCTACAGTGCGGTCTGTATAAACATGGAAATATCTACACCGGTATCTGTATAAACATGGAAATATCTACACCATCATCTGTATAAACATGGAAATATATACACCGCTATCTGTATAAACATGGAAATATCTGCACCGCTATCTCTATAAACATGGAAATAACTACAAAGCCATCTGTATAAACATGGAAATACCTACACAGTCATGTGTAGGAACATTTAAATATCTACACTGCCATCTGTATAAATATAGAAATATCTACACAGCCCTCTGTATAAATATGGAAATATCTGCATAGGCATCTGTGTAAACATGGAAATATCTGCACCGCTATCTGTATAAACATGGAAATACCTACACCGCTGTCTCTATAAACATGGAAATATGTACACCGCTATGTGTATAAACATGGAAATATCTCCACTGCTCTCTGTATAAACATGGAAATATCTCCACCGTTATCTGTATAAACATGGAAATATCAACAGCGCCATCTATATAAACATTTAAATATCTACACTGCCATCTGTAAAAGCATGGAAATATCTACACAGTCATCTGAATAAACATGGAAATATCTACACCACCATCTGTATAAACATGGAAATAGCTACAATACCATCTGTGTACACATGGAAATATCTACACTGACATCAGTATAAATATGGAAATATCTACACGGCCATCTGTATAAACATGGAAATATCT
Source organism: Pan troglodytes (assembly GCF_028858775.2). Classification (NCBI taxonomy): domain Eukaryota; kingdom Metazoa; phylum Chordata; class Mammalia; order Primates; family Hominidae; genus Pan; species Pan troglodytes. The sequence goes on from NC_072411.2 coordinate 2,222,537, forward strand.
ACACTGCCATTTGTAGAAAGATGGAAATATCTACACTGCTATCTCTATAAATATGGAAATATCTACACCGCCATCTGTATGAACATGAAAATATCGACACTGCCATCTCCATAAAGATGGAAGTATCTACTCCGCCATGTGTATAAACACGGAAATATCCACACGACCATCTGTGTAAACATGGAAATACCTACACCGCTATCTGTATAAACATGGAAATAACTACACCGCCATCTGCATGTCCTTGGAAATAACTACGCCGCCATCTGAATAAACATGGAAATATCTACACGGCCATCTGTGTATAGCTGGAAATATCCACACCGCCATCTGTACAAACGTGGAAATATCTACACCGCTATCTCTATAGACATGGAAATATCTGCACCGCCATCTGTAAAAACATGGAAATACCTATAGAGTCATCTGTATAAACATGGAAATATCTACAATGCCATCTGTAGAAAGATGGAAATATCTACACCGCAATCTGTGTAAACATGGAAAAATCTACACCGATATCTGTATAAACATGGAAATATCTACACCGCGATCTGTATAAACATGGAAATATCTACACCGCGATCTGTATAAACATGGAAATATCTACACCGCGATCTGTATAAACATGGAAATATCTACACAGTTATCTCTATAAACATGGAAATATCCACACCGCCATCTGTATAAACATGGAAATACCTACAAAGTCATCTGTATAAACATGGAAATATCTACACAGCCATCTGTATAAACATGGAAATATCTATACAGCCATCTGTATATACATGGAAATAACTACACCACTATCTGTATAAACATGGAAATAACTACACCGCTATTTGTACAAACAAGGAAATATCTACACTGAGATCTGTATAAACATGGAAATATCTACAACGCTATCTCTATAAACAGGGAAATATCTACACCCCTATCTGTATAAACATGGAAATATCCACAACGCTATCTCTATAAACATGGAAAAATCAACACCACTATCTCTATGAACATGGAAATATCTACATCGCCATCTCTATAAACATGGAAATGTCTACACCACGATCAGTATAAACATGGAAATATCTACACCGCTATCTGTATAAACATGGAAATATCTCCACTGCTATCTCTATAAACATCGAAATATCTACCCCGCCATCTGTATAAACATGGAAATACTTACAAAGTTATCTGTATAAACATGGAAATATCTACACCGCCATCTGTATAAACATGGAAATATCTACACAGCCATGTGTACATACATGGAAATATCTACACCGCTATCTATATAAACATGGAAATAACTACACCGCTATCTGTATAAACATGGAAATATCTACACGGCCATCTACATATCCATGGAAATATCTGCGTCGCCATCTGTATAAACATGGAAATATCTACACGGTCATCTGTGTATAGATGGAAATATCAACACCGCCATCTGTGCAAACATGGAAATATCTGCACCGCTATCTGTATAAACATGGAAATATCTACACCGTGGTCTTTATAAACATGGAAATATCAACACCGCTATCGGTATAAACATGGAAATATCTACACCGCTATCTCTATAAACATGGAAATATCTACACCGTGATCTGTATAAACATGGAAATATTTACACCGCTATCTCTATAAACATGGACACTTCTACACCGTTATCTGTATAAATATGGAAATATCTACACCGCTATCTCAATAAACTTGGAAATATCTACACCACCATCTGTATAAACATGGAAATAGCTATACAGTCATCTGTGTAAACATGGAAATATCTACACCACCATCTGTATAAACATGGAAATATCTACAATGCCATCTGTATACACATGGAAATACCTACACGGCAATCAGTGTATAGATGGAAACATCAACACCGCCATCTGTACAAACATGGAAATATCTACACTGCTATCTCTATAAACATGGAAATATCTACACTGCGGTCTCTACAAACATGGAAATATCTACACCATGATCTGTATAAACATGGAAATATCTACACCATGATCTGTATAAACATGGAAATATATTCACCGCTATCTCTATAAACGTGGAAATATCTGCACCGCTATCTCTATAAACATGGAACTAACTTCAAAGACATCTGTATAAACATGGAAATACCTACACAGTCATGTGTAGGAACATTTAAATATTAACACTGCCATCTGTATAAATATAGAAATATCTACACAGCCCTCTGTATAAATATGGAAATATCTGCATAGGCATCTGTGTAAACATGGAAATATCTGCACCACTATCTGTATAAACGTGGAGATACCTACACCGCTGTCTCTATAAACATGGAAATATGTACACCGCTATGTGCATAAACATGGAAATACCTCCACTGCTGTCTGTATAAACATGGAAATATCTCCACCGTTATCTGTATAAACATGGAAATATCAACAGCGCCATCTATATAAACATTGAAATATCTACACTGCCATCTGTAAAAACATGGAAATATCTACACAGTCATCTGAATAAACATGGAAATATCTACACCACCATCTGTATAAACATGGAAATAGCTACAATACCATCTGTATACACATGGAAATATCTACACAGACATCTGTATAAATATGGAAATATCTACACGGCCATCTGTATAAACATGGTAATATCTACACTGCCATCTGTAGAAAGATGGAAATATCTACACCGCTATCTCTATAAATATGGAAATATCTACACCGCCATCTGTATGAACATGAAAATATCTACACTGCCATATCCATAAAGTTGGAAGTATCTACTCCGCCATGTGTATAAACACGGAAATATCTACACCACCATCTGTGTAAACATGGAAATACCTACACCGCTATCTGTATAAACATGGAAATAACTACACCGCCATCTGCATGTCCTTGGAAATATCTACGCCGCCATCTGAATAAACATGGAAATATCTACACGGCCATCTGTGTATAGATGGAAATATCAACACCACCATCTGTATAAACATGGAAATATCTACACCGCTATCTCTATAGACATGGAAATATCTGCATCGCCATCTGTAAAACCATGGAAATACCTATACAGTCATTTGTATAAACATGGAAATATCTACAATGCCATCTGTAGAAAGATGGAAATATCTACACCGCAATCTGTGTAAACATGGAAATATCTACACCGATATCTGTAAAACCATGGAAATATCTACACCGCTATCTGTATAAACATGGAAATATCTACACCGCGATCTGTATAAACATGGAAATATCTACACCTCCATCTGTATAAACATGGAAATACCTACAAAGTCATCTGTATAAACATGGAAATATCTAAACAGCCATCTGTATAAACATGGAAATATCTACACAGCCATCTGTATATACATGGAAATATCTACACCACTATCTGTATAAACATGGAAATAAAAACACCGCTATTTGTATAAACAAGGAAATATCTACACCGTGATCTGTATAAACATGGAAATATCTACACAGCCATCTCTATAAACAGGGAAATATCTACACCCCTATCTGTATAAACATGGAAATATCCACACCGCTATCTCTATAAACATGGAAAAATCAACACCGCTATCTCTATGAACATGGAAATATCTACACCGCCATCTCTATAAACATGGAAATGTCTACACCACGATCAGTATAAACATGGAAATATCTACACCGCTATCTGTATAAACATGGAAATATCTCCACTGTTTTCTCTATAAACATCGAAATATCTACACCGCCATCTGTATAAACATGGAAATACTTACAAAGTTACCTGTATAAACATGGAAATATCTACACCGCCATCTGTATAAACATGGAAATATCTACACAGCCATGTGTACATACATGGAAATATCTACACCGCTATCTATATAAACATGGAAATAACTACACCGCTATCTGTATAAACATGGAAATATCTACACGGCCGTCTACATATCCATGGAAATATCTGCGTCGCCATCTGTATAAACATGGAAATATCTACACGGTCATCCGTGTATAGATGGAAATATCAACACCGCCATCTGTGCAAACATGGAAATATCTGCACCGATATCTGTATAAACATGGAAATATCTACTCCGTGGTCTTTATAAACATGGAAATATCAACACCGCTATCGGTATAAACATGGAAATATCTACACCGCTATCTCTATAAACATGGAAATATCTACACCGTGATCTGTATAAACATGGAAATATTTACACCGCTATCTCTATAAACATGGACACTTCTACACCGTTATCTGTATAAATATGGAAATATCTACACCGCTATCTCAATAAACTTGGAAATATCTACACCACCATCTGTATAAACATGGAAATAGCTATACAGTCATCTGTGTAAACATGGAAATATCTACACCGCTATCTATATAAACATGGAAATAACTACACCGCTATCTGTATAAACAAGGAAATATCTACACTGCCATCTACATATCCATGGAAATATCTGCGCCGCCATCTGTATAAACATGGAAATATCTACACGGTCATCTGTGTATAGATGGAAATATCAACACCGCCATCTGTATAAACATGGAAATATCTACAATGCCATCTGTATACACATGCAAATACCTACACGGCAATCAGTGTATAGATGGAAACATCAACACCGCCATCTGTACAAACATGGAAATATCTACACCGCTATCTCTATAAACATGGAAATATCTACACCGTGATCTGTATAAACATGGAAATATTTACACCGCTATCTGTATAAACATGGAAACTTCTACACCGTTATCTGTATAAATATGGAAATATCTACACCGCTATCTCTATAAACTTGGAAATATCTACACCGCCATCTGTATAAACATGGAAATACCTATACAGTCATCTGTGTAAACATGGAAATATCTACACCACCATCTGTATAAACATGGAAATATCTACAATTCCATCTGTATACACATGGAAATACCTACACGGCAATCAGTGTATAGATGGAAACATCAACACCGCCATCTGTACAAACATGGAAATATCTACACTGCTGTCTCTATAAACATGGAAATATCTACACTGTGGTCTGTATAAACATGGAAATATCTACACCGGTATCTGTATAAACATGGAAATATCCACACCATGATCTGTATAAACATGGAAATATATACACCGCTATCTGTATAAACATGGAAATATCTGCACCGCTATCTCTATAAACATGGAAATAACTACAAAGTCATCTGTATAAACATGGAAATACCTACACAGTCATGTGTAGGAACATTTAAATATCTACACTGCCATCTGTATAAATATAGAAATATCTACACAGCCCTCTGTATAAATATGGAAATATCTACACCGCCATCTCTATAAACAGGGAAATATCTACACCCCTATCTGTATAAACATGGAAATATCCACAACGCTATCTCTATAAACATGGAAAAATCAACACCGCTATCTCTATGAACATGGAAATATCTACACAGTTATCTCTATAAACATGGAAATATCTACACAGTCATCTGAATAAACATGGAAATATCTACACCACCATCTGTATAAACATGGAAATAGCTACAATACCATCTGTATACACATGGAAATATCTACACAGACATCTGTATAAATATGGAAATATCTACACGGCCAACTGTATAAACATGGAAATATCTACACTGCCATCTGTAGAAAGATGGAAATATCTACACCGCTATCTCTATAAATATGGAAATATCTACACCGCCATCTCTATGAACATGAAAATATCTACACTGCCATCTCCATAAAGATGGAAGTATCTACTCCGCCATGTGTATAAACACGGAAATATCTACACCACCATCTGTGTAAACATGGAAATACCTACACCGCTATCTGTATAAACATGGAAATAACTACACCGCCATCTGCATGTCCTTGGAAATATCTACGCCGCCATCTGAATAAACATGGAAATATCTACACGGCCATCTGTGTATAGATGGAAATATCAACACCGCCATCTGTACAAACGTGGAAATATCTACACCGCTATCTCTATAGACATGGAAATATCTGCACCGCCATCTGTAAAAACATGGAAATACCTATACAGTCATCTGTATAAACATGGAAATATCTACAATGCCATCTGTAGAAAGATGGAAATATCTACACCGCAATCCGTGTAAACATGGAAATATCTACACCGATATCTGTAAAAACATGGAAATATCTACACCGCTATCTGTATAAACATGGAAATATCTACACCGCGATCTGTATAAACATGGAATTATCTACACCGCGATCTGTATATACATGGAAATATCTACACCGCTATCTGTATAAACATGGAAATATCTACACAGTTATCTCTATAAACATGGAAATATCTACACCGCCATCTGTATAAACATGGAAATACCTACAAAGTCATCTGTATAAACATGGAAATATCTACACAGCCCTCTGTATAAACATGGAAATATCTACACAGCCATCTGTATATACATGGAAATATCTACACCACTATCTGTATAAACATGGAAATAACTACACCGCTATTTGTATAAACAAGGAAATATCTACACCGTGATCTGTATAAACATGGAAATATCTACACCGCCCTCTCTATAAACAGGGAAATATCTACACCCCTATCTATATAAACATGGAAATATCCACACCGCTATCTCTATAAACATGGAAATGTCTACACCACGATCAGTATAAACATGGAAATATCTACACCGCAATCTGTATAAACATGGAAATATCTCCACTGCTGTCTCTATAAACATCGAAATATCTACACCGCCATCAGTATAAACATGGAAATACTTACAAAGTTATCTGTATAAACATGGAAATATCTACACCGCCATCTGTATAAACATGGAAATATCTACACAGCCATGTGTACATACTTGGAAATATCTACACCGCTATCTATATAAACATGGAAATAACTACACCGCTATCTGTATAAACATGGAAATATCTACACCGCCATCTACATATCCATGGAAATATCTGCGCCGCCATCTGTATAAACATGGAAATATCTACACGGACATCTGTGTATAGATGGAAATATCAACACCGCCATCTGTACAAACATGGAAATATCTGCACCGCTATCTGTATAAACATGGAAATATCTACACCGCGGTCTGTATAAACATGGAAATATCAACACCGCTATCGGTATAAACATGGAAATATCTACACCGCTATCTCTATAAACATGGAAATATCTACACCGTGATCTGTATAAACATGGAAATATTTACACCGCTATCTGTATAAACATGGAAACTTCCACATCGTTATCTGTATAATTATGGAAATATCTACACCGCTATCTCTATAAACTTGGAAATATCTACACCGCCATCTGTATAAACATGGAAATACCTATACAGTCATCTGTGTAAACATGGAAATATCTACACCACCATCTGTATAAACATGGAAATATCTACAATTCCATCTGTATACACATGGAAATACCTACACGGCAATCAGTGTATAGATGGAAACATCAACACCGCCATCTGTACAAACATGGAAATATCTACACTGCTGTCTCTATAAACATGGAAATATCTACACTGTGGTCTGTATAAACATGGAAATATCTACACCGGTATCTGTATAAACATGGAAATATCCACACCATGATCTGTATAAACATGGAAATATATACACCGCTATCTGTATAAACATGGAAATATCTGCACCGCTATCTCTATAAACATGGAAATAACTACAAAGTCATCTGTATAAACATGGAAATACCTACACAGTCATGTGTAGGAACATTTAAATATCTACACTGCCATCTGTATAAATATAGAAATATCTACACAGCCCTCTGTATAAATATGGAAATATCTACACCGCCATCTCTATAAACAGGGAAATATCTACACCCCTATCTGTATAAACATGGAAATATCCACAACGCTATCTCTATAAACATGGAAAAATCAACACCGCTATCTCTATGAACATGGAAATATCTACACAGTTATCTCTATAAACATGGAAATATCTACACAGTCATCTGAATAAACATGGAAATATCTACACCACCATCTGTATAAACATGGAAATAGCTACAATACCATCTGTATACACATGGAAATATCTACACAGACATCTGTATAAATATGGAAATATCTACACGGCCAACTGTATAAACATGGAAATATCTACACTGCCATCTGTAGAAAGATGGAAATATCTACACCGCTATCTCTATAAATATGGAAATATCTACACCGCCATCTCTATGAACATGAAAATATCTACACTGCCATCTCCATAAAGATGGAAGTATCTACTCCGCCATGTGTATAAACACGGAAATATCTACACCACCATCTGTGTAAACATGGAAATACCTACACCGCTATCTGTATAAACATGGAAATAACTACACCGCCATCTGCATGTCCTTGGAAATATCTACGCCGCCATCTGAATAAACATGGAAATATCTACACGGCCATCTGTGTATAGATGGAAATATCAACACCGCCATCTGTACAAACATGGAAATATCTACACCGCTATCTCTATAGAAATGGAAATATCTGCACCGCCATCTGTAAAAACATCGAAATACCTATACAGTCATCTGTATATACATGGAAATATCTACAATGCCATCTGTAGAAAGATGGAAATATCTACACCGCAATCTGTGTAAACATGGAAATATCTACACCGATATCAGTAAAAACATGGAAATATCTACACCGCTATCTGTATAAACATGGAAATATCTACACCGCGATCTGTATAAACATGGAATTATCTACACCGCGATCTGTATAAACATGGAAATATCTACACCGCTATCTGTATAAACATGGAAATATCTACACAGTTATCTCTATAAACATGGAAATATCTACACCGCCATCTGTATAAACATGGAAATACCTACAAAGTCATCTGTATAAACATGGAAATATCTACACAGCCCTCTGTATAAACATGGAAATATCTTAACAGCCATCTGTATATACATGGAAATATCTACACCACTATCTGTATAAACATGGAAATAACTACACCGCTATTTGTATAAACAAGGAAATATCTACACCGTGATCTGTATAAACATGGAAATATCTACACCGCCCTCTCTATAAACAGGGAAATATCTACACCCCTATCTGTATAAACATGGAAATATCCACACCGCTATCTCTATAAACATGGAAATGTCTACACCACGATCAGTATAAACATGGAAATATCTACACCGCAATCTGTATAAACATGGAAATATCTCCACTGCTGTCTCTATAAACATCGAAATATCTACACCGCCATCAGTATAAACATGGAAATACTTACAAAGTTATCTGTATAAACATGGAAATATCTACACCGCCATCTGTATAAACATGGAAATATCTACACAGCCATGTGTACATACTTGGAAATATCTACACCGCTATCTATATAAACATGGAAATAACTACACCGCTATCTGTATAAACATGGAAATATCTACACCGCCATCTACATATCCATGGAAATATCTGCGCCGCCATCTGTATAAACATGGAAATATCTACACGGACATCTGTGTATAGATGGAAATATCAAGACCGCCATCTGTACAAACATGGAAATATCTGCACCGCTATCTGTATAAACATGGAAATATCTACACCGCGTTCTGTATAAACATGGAAATATCAACACCGCTATCGGTATAAACATGGAAATATCTACACCGCTATCTCTATAAACATGGAAATATCTACACCGTGATCTGTATAAACATGGAAATATTTACACCGCTATCTGTATAAACATGGAAACTTCCACATCGTTATCTGTATAATTATGGAAATATCTACACCGCTATCTCTATAAACTTGGAAATATCTACACCGCCATCTGTATAAACATGGAAATACCTATACAGTCATCTGTGTAAACATGGAAATATCTACACCACCATCTGTATAAACATGGAAATATCTACACGGCAATCAGTGTATAGATGGAAACATCAACACCGCCATCTGTACAAACATGGAAATATCTACACTACTATCTCTATAAACATGGAAATATCTACACTGTGGTCTGTATAAACATGGAAATATCTACACCGGTATCTGTATAAACATGGAAATATCCACACCATTATCTGTATAAACATGGAAATATATACACCGCTATCTGTATAAACATGGAAATAACTACAAAGACATCTGTATAAACATGGAAATACCAACACAGTCATGTGTAGGAACATTTAAATATCTACACTGCCATCTGTATAAATATAGAAATATCTACACAGCCCTCTGTATAAATATGGAAATATCTGCATAGGCATCTGTGTAAACATGGAAATATCTGCACTGCTATCTGTATAAACGTGGAAATACCTACACCGCTGTCTCTATAAATATGGAAATATGTACACCGCTATGTGTATAAACATGGAAATACCTCCACTGCTCTCTGTATAAACATGGAAATATCTCCACCGTTATCTGTATAAACATGGAAATATCAACAGCGCCATCAATATAAACATTGAAATATCTACACTGCCATCTGTAAAAACATGGAACTATCTACACAGTCATCTGAATAAACATGGAAATATCTATACCACCATCTGTATAAACATGGAAATAGCTACAATACCATCTGTATACACATGGAAATATCTACACAGACATCTGTATAAATATGGAAATATCTACACGGCCATCTGTATAAACATGGAAATATCTACACTGCCATCTGTAGAAAGATGGAAATATCTACACCGCTATCTCTATAAATATGGAAATATCTACACCGCCATCTCTATGAACATGAAAATATCTACACTGCCATCTCCATAAAGATGGAAGTATCTACTCCGCCATGTGTATAAACACGGAAATATCTACACCACCATCTGTGTAAACATGGAAATACCTAAACCGCTATCTGTATAAGCATGGAAATAACTACACCGCCATCTGCATGTCCTTGGAAATATCTACGCCGCCATCTGAATAAACATGGAAATATCTACACGGCCATCTGTGTATAGATGGAAATATCAACACCGCCATCAGTACAAACATGGAAATATCTACACCGCTATCTCTATAGACATGGAAATATCTGCACCACCATCTGTAAAAACATGGAAATACCTATACAGTCATCTGTATGAACATGGAAATATCTACAATGCCATCTGTAGAAAGATGGAAATATCTACACCGCAATCTGTATAAACATGGAATTATCTACACCGCGATCTGTATAAACATGGAAATATCTACACCGCTATCTGTATAAACATGGAAATATCTACACTGTTATCTCTATAAACATGGAAATATCTACACCGCCATCTGTATAAACATGGAAATACCTACAAAGTCAACTGTATAAACATGGAAATATCTACACAGCCCTCTGTATAAACATGGAAATATCTACACAGCCATCTGTATATATATGGAAATATCTACACCACTATCTGTACAAACATGGAAATAACTACACCGCTATTTTATAAACAAGGAAATATCTACAACGTGATCTGTATAAATATGGAAATATCTACACCGCCATCTCTATAAACAGGGAAATATCTACACCCCTATCTGTATAAACATGGAAATATCCACACCGCTATCTCTATAAACATGGAAAAATCAACACCGCTATCTCTATGAACATGGAAATATCTACACAGTTATCTCTATAAACATGGAAATATCTACACAGTCATCTGAATAAACATGGAAATATCTACACCACCATCTGTATAAACATGGAAATAGCTACAATACCATCTGTATACACATGGAAATATCTACACAGACATCTGTATAAATATGGAAATATCTACACGGCCAACTGTATAAACATGGAAATATCTACACTGCCATCTGTAGAAAGATGGAAATATCTACACCGCTATCTCTATAAATATGGAAATATCTACACCGCCATCTCTATGAACATGAAAATATCTACACTGCCATCTCCATAAAGATGGAAGTATCTACTCCGCCATGTGTATAAACACGGAAATATCTACACCACCATCTGTGTAAACATGGAAATACCTACACCGCTATCTGTATAAACATGGAAATAACTACACCGCCATCTGCATGTCCTTGGAAATATCTACGCCGCCATCTGAATAAACATGGAAATATCTACACGGCCATCTGTGTATAGATGGAAATATCAACACCGCCATCTGTACAAACATGGAAATATCTACACCGCTATCTCTATAGACATGGAAATATCTGCACCGCCATCTGTAAAAACATGGAAATACCTATACAGTCATCTGTATAAACATGGAAATATCTACAATGCCATCTGTAGAAAGATGGAAATATCTACACCGCAATCTGTGTAAACATGGAAATATCTACACCGATATCTGTAAAAACATGGAAATATCTACACCGCTATCTGTATAAACATGGAAATATCTACACCGCGATCTGTGTAAACATGGAATTATCTACACCGCGATCTGTATAAACATGGAAATATCTACACCGCTATCTGTATAAACATGGAAATATCTACACAGTTATCTCTATAAACACGGAAATATCTACACCGCCATCTGTATAAACATGGAAATACCTACAAAGTCATCTGTATAAACATGGAAATATCTACACAGCCCTCTGTATAAACATGGAAATATCTACACAGCCATCTGTATATACATGGAAATATCTACACCACTATCTGTATAAACATGGAAATAACTACACCGCTATTTGTATAAACAAGGAAATATCTACACCGTGATCTGTATAAATATGGAAATATCTACACTGCCATCTCTATAAACAGGGAAATATCTACACCCCTATCTGTATAAACATGGAAATATCCACACCGCTATCTCTATAAACATGGAAAAATCAACACCGCTATCTCTATGAACATGGAAATATCTGCAACGCCATCTCTATAAACATGGAAATGTCTACACCACGATCAGTATAAACATGGAAATATCTACACCGCAATCTGTATAAACATGGAAGTATCTCCACTGCTGTCTCTATAAACATCGAAATATCTACACCGCCATCAGTATAAACATGGAAATACTTACAAAGTTATCTGTATAAACATGGAAATATCTACACCGCCATCTGTATAAACATGGAAATATCTACACAGCCATGTGTACATACTTGGAAATATCTACACCGCTATCTATATAAACATGGAAATAACTACACCGCTATCTGTATAAACATGGAAATATCTACACCGCCATCTACATATCCATGGAAATATCTGCGCCGCCATCTGTATAAACATGGAAATATCTACACGGTCATCTGTGCGTAGATGGAAATATCAACACCGCCATCTGTACAAACATGGAAATATCTGCACCGCTATCTGTATAAACATGGAAATATCTACACTGCGGTCTGTATAAACATGGAAATATCTACACCGCTATCTCTATAAACATGGAAATATCTACACCGTGATCTGTATAAACATGGAAATATTTACACCGCTATCTGTATAAACATGGAAACTTCCACACCGTTATCTGTATAAATATGGAAATATCTACTCCGCTATCTCTATAAACTTGGAAATATCTACACCGCCATCTGTATAAACATGGAAATACCTATACAGTCATCTGTGTAAACATGGAAATATCTACACCACCATCTGTATAAACATGGAAATATCTACACGGCAATCAGTGTATAGATGGAAACATCAACACCGCCATCTGTACAAACATGGAAATATCTACACTGCTATCTCTATAAACATGGAAATATCTACACTGTGGTCTGTATAAACATGGAAATATCTACACCGGTATCTGTATAAACATGGAAATATCCACACCATGATCTGTATAAACATGGAAATATATACACCGCTATCTGTATAAACATGGAAATAACTACAAAGACATCTGTATAAACATGGAAATACCTACACAGTCATGTGTAGGAACATTTAAATATCTACACTGCCATCTGTATAAATATAGAAATATCTACACAGCCCTCTGTATAAATATGGAAATATCTGCATAGGCATCTGTGTAAACATGGAAATATCTGCACCGCTATCTGTATAAACGTGGAAATACCTACACCGCTGTCTCTATAAACATGGAAATATGTACACCGCTATGTGTATAAACATGGGAATACCTCCACTGCTCTCTGTATAAACATGGAAATATCTCCACCGTTATCTGTATAAACATGGAAATATCAACAGCGCCATCTATATAAGCATTGAAATATCTACACTGCCATCTGTAAAAACATGGAACTATCTACACAGTCATCGGAATAAACATGGAAATATCTACACCACCATCTGTATAAACATGGAAATAGCTACAATACCATCCGTATACACATGGAAATATCGACACAGACATCTGTATAAATATGGAAATATCTACACGGCCATCTGTATAAACATGGAAATATCTACACTGCCATCTGTAGAAAGATGGAAATATCTACACCGCTATCTCTATAAATATGGAAATATCTACACCGCCATCTCTATGAACATGAAAATATCTACACTGCCATCTCCATAAAGATGGAAGTATCTACTCCGCCATGTGTATAAACACGGAAATATCTACACCACCATCTGTGTAAACATGGAAATACCTACACCGCTATCTGTATAAACATGGAAATAACTACACCGCCATCTGCATGTCCTTGGAAATATCTATGCCGCCATCTGAATGAACATGGAAATATCTACACGGCCATCTGTGTATAGATGGAAATATCAACACCGCCATCTGTACAAACATGGAAATATCTACACCGCTATCTCTATAGACATGGAAATATCTGCACCGCCATCTGTAAAAACATGGAAATACCTATACAGTCATCTGTATGAACATGGAAATATCTACAATGCCATCTGTAGAAAGATGGAAATATCTACACCGCAATCTGTGTAAACATGGAAATATCTACACCGATATCTGTAAAAACATGGAAATATCTACACCACTATCTGTATAAACATGGAAATATCTACACCGCGATCTGTATAAACGTGGAATTATCTACACCGCGATCTGTATAAACATGGAAATATCTACACCGCTATCTGTATAAACATGGAAATATCTACACTGTTATCTCTATAAACATGGAAATATCTACACCGCCATCTGTATAAACATGGAAATACATACAAAGTCATCTGTATAAACATGGAAATATCTACACAGCCCTCTGTATAAACATGGAAATATCTACACAGCCATCTGTATATACATGGAAATATCTACACCACTATCTGTATAAACATGGAAATAACTACACCGCTATTTTATAAACAAGGAAATATCTACACCGTGATCTGTATAAATATGGAAATATCTACACTGCCATCTCTATAAACAGGGAAATATCTACACCCCTATCTGTATAAACATGGAAATATCCACACCGCTATCTCTATAAACATGGAAAAATCAACACCGCTATCTCTATGAACATGGAAATATCTGCAACGCCATCTCTATAAACATGGAAATGTCTACACCACGATCAGTATAAACATGGAAATATCTACACCGCCATCTGTATAAACATGGAAATATCTCCACTGCTGTCTCTATAAACATCGAAATATCTACACCGCCATCAGTATAAACATGGAAATACTTACAAAGTTATCTGCATAAATATGGAAATATCTACACCGCCATCTGTATAAACATGGAAATATCTACACAGCCATGTGTACATACTTGGAAATATCTACACCGCTATCTATATAAACATGGAAATAACTACACCGCTATCTGTATAAACATGGAAATATCTACACCGCCATCTACATATCATTGGAAATATCTGCGCCGCCATCTGTATAAACATGGAAATATCTACACGGTCATCTGTGTATAGATGGAAATATCAACACCGCCATCTGTACAAACATGGAAATATCTGCACCGCTATCTGTATAAACATGGAAATATCTACACCGCGGTCTGTATAAACATGGAAATATCAACACCGCTATCGGTATAAACATGGAAATATCTACACCGCTATCTCTATAAACATGGAAATATCTACACCGTGATCTGTATAAACATGGAAATATTTACACCGCTATCTGTATAAACATGGAAACTTCCACACCGTTACTGTATAAATATGGAAATATCTACACCGCTATCTCTATAAACTTGGAAATATCTACACCGCCATCTGTATAAACATGGAAATACCTATACAGTCATCTGTGTAAACATGGAAATATCTACACCACCATCTGTATAAACATGGAAATATCTACACGGCAATCAGTGTATAGATGGAAACATCAACACCGCCATCTGTACAAACATGGAAATATCTACACTGCTATCTCTATAAACATGGAAATATCTACACTGTGGTCTGTATAAACATGGAAATATCTACACCGGTATCTGTATAAACATGGAAATATCCACACCATGATCTGTATAAACATGGAAATATATACACCGCTATCTGTATAAACATGGAAATAACTACAAAGACATCTGTATAAACATGGAAATACCTACACAGTCATGTGTAGGAACATTTAAATATCTACACTGCCATCTGTATAAATATAGAAATATCTACACAGCCCTCTGTATAAATATGGAAATATCTGCATAGGCATCTGTGTAAACATGCAAATATCTGCACCGCTATCTGTATAAACGTGGAAATACCTACACCGCTGTCTCTATAAACATGGAAATATGTACACCGCTATGTGTATAAACATGGGAATACCTCCACTGCTCTCTGTATAAACATGGAAATATCTCCACCGTTATCTGTATAAACATGGAAATATCAACAGCGCCATCTATATAAGCATTGAAATATCTACACTGCCATCTGTAAAAACATGGAACTATCTACACAGTCATCTGAATAAACATGGAAATATCTACACCACCATCTGTATAAACATGGAAATAGCTACAATACCATCTGTATACACATGGAAATATCGACACAGACATCTGTATAAATATGGAAATATCTACACGGCCATCTGTATAAACATGGAAATATCTACACTGCCATCTGTAGAAAGATGGAAATATCTACACCGCTATCTCTATAAATATGGAAATATCTACACCGCCATCTCTATGAACATGAAAATATCTACACTGCCATCTCCATAAAGATGGAAGTATCTACTCCGCCATGTGTATAAACACGGAAATATCTACACCACCATCTGTGTAAACATGGAAATACCTAAACCGCTATCTGTATAAACATGGAAATAACTACACCGCCATCTGCATGTCCTTGGAAATATCTATGCCGCCATCTGAATGAACATGGAAATATCTACACGGCCATCTGTGTATAGATGGAAATATCAACACCGCCATCTGTACAAACATGGAAATATCTACACCGCTATCTCTATAGACATTGAAATATCTGCACTGCCATCTGTAAAAACATGGAAATACCTATACAGTCATCTGTATGAACATGGAAATATCTACAATGCCATCTGTAGAAAGATGGAAATATCTACACCGCAATCTGTGTAAACATGGAAATATCTACACCGATATCTGTAAAAACATGGAAATATCTACACCGCTATCTGTATAAACATGGAAATATCTACACCGCGATCTGTATAAACATGGAATTATCTACACCGCGATCTGTATAAACATGGAAATATCTACACCGCTATCTGTATAAACATGGAAATATCTACACTGTTATCTCTATAAACATGGAAATATCTACACCGCCATCTGTATAAACATGGAAATACCTACAAAGTCATCTGTATAAACGTGGAAATATCTACACAGCCCTCTGTATAAACATGGAAATATCTACACAGCCATCTGTATATACATGGAAATATCTACACCACTATCTGTATAAACATGGAAATAACTACACCGCTATTTTATAAACAAGGAAATATCTACAACGTGATCTGTATAAATATGGAAATATCTACACCGCCATCTCTATAAACAGGGAAATATCTACACCCCTATCTGTATAAACATGGAAATATCCACAACGCTATCTCTATAAACATGGAAAAATCAACACCGCTATCTCTATGAACATGGAAATATCTACACAGTTATCTCTATAAACATGGAAATATCTACACAGTCATCTGAATAAACATGGAAATATCTACACCACCATCTGTATAAACATGGAAATAGCTACAATACCATCTGTATACACATGGAAATATCTACACAGACATCTGTATAAATATGGAAATATCTACACGGCCAACTGTATAAACATGGAAATATCTACACTGCCATCTGTAGAAAGATGGAAATATCTACACCGCTATCTCTATAAATATGGAAATATCTACACCGCCATCTCTATGAACATGAAAATATCTACACTGCCATCTCCATAAAGATGGAAGTATCTACTCCGCCATGTATATAAACACGGAAATATCTACACCACCATCTGTGTAAACATGGAAATACCTACACCGCTATCTGTATAAACATGGAAATAACTACACCGCCATCTGCATGTCCTTGGAAATATCTACGCCGCCATCTGAATAAACATGGAAATATCTACACGGCCATCTGTGTATAGATGGAAATATCAACACCGCCATCTGTACAAACATGGAAATATCTACACCGCTATCTCTATAGACATGGAAATATCTGCACCGCCATCTGTAAAAACATGGAAATACCTATACAGTCATCTGTATAAACATGGAAATATCTACAATGCCATCTGTAGAAAGATGGAAATATCTACACCGCAATCTGTGTAAACATGGAAATATCTACACCGATATCTGTAAAAACATGGAAATATCTACACCGCTATCTGTATAAACATGGAAATATCTACACCGCGATCTGTGTAAACATGGAATTATCTACACCGCGATCTGTATAAACATGGAAATATCTACACCGCTATCTGTATAAACATGGAAATATCTACACAGTTATCTCTATAAACATGGAAATATCTACACCGCCATCTGTATAAACATGGAAATACCTACAAAGTCATCTGTATAAACATGGAAATATCTACACAGCCCTCTGTATAAACATGGAAATATCTACCCAGCTATCTGTATATACATGGAAATATCTACACCACTATCTGTATAAACATGGAAATAACTACACAGCTATTTGTATAAACAAGGAAATATCTACACCGTGATCTGTATAAATATGGAAATATCTACACTGCCATCTCTATAAACAGGGAAATATCTACACCCCTATCTGTATAAACATGGAATTATCCACACCGCTATCTCTATAAACATGGAAAAATCAACACCGCTATCTCTATGAACATGGAAATATCTGCAACGCCATCTCTATAAACATGGAAATGTCTACACCACGATCAGTATAAACATGGAAATATCTACACCGCTATCTGTATAAACATGGAAATATCTCCACTGCTATCTCTATAAACATCGAAATATCTACACCGCCATCTGTATAAACATGGAAATACTTACAAAGTTATCTGTATAAACATGGAAATATCTACACCGCCATCTGTATAAACATGGAAATATCTACACAGCCATGTGTACAAACATGGAAATATCTACACCGCTATCTATATAAACATGGAAATAACTACACCGCTATCTGTATAAACATGGAAATATCTACACCGCCATCTACATATCCATGGAAATATCTGTGCCGCCATCTGTATAAACATGGAAATATCTACACGGTCATCTGTGTATAGATGGAAATATCAACACCGCCATCTGTACAAACATGGAAATATCTGCACGGCTATCTGTATAAACATGGAAATATCTACACCGCGGTCTGTATAAACATGGAAATATCAACACCGCTATCGGTATAAACATGGAAATATCTACACCGCTATCTCTATAAACATGGAAATATCTACACCGTGATCTGTATAAACATGGAAATATTTACACCGCTATCTGTATAAACATGGAAACTTCTACACCGTTATCTGTAAAAATATGGAAATATCTACACCGCTATCTCTATAAACTTGGAAATATCTACACCGCCATCTGTATAAACATGGAAATACCTATACACTCATCTGTGTAAACATAGAAATATCTACACCACCATCTGTATAAACATGGAAATATCTACAATGCCATCTGTATACACATGGAAATACCTACTCGGAAATCAGTGTATAGATGGAAACATCAACACCGCCATCTGTACAAACAATGAAATATCTACACTGCTATCTCTATAAACATGGAAATATGTACACTGTGGTCTGTATAAACATGGAAATATCTACACCGGTATCTGTATAAACATGGAAATATCAACACCATGATCTGTATAAACATGGAAATATATACACCGCTATCTGTATAAACATGGAAATATCTGCACCGTTATCTCTATAAACATGGAAATAACTACAAAGACATCTGTATAAACATGGAAATACCTACACAGTCATGTGTAGGAACATTTAAATATCTACACTGCCATCTGTATAAATATAGAAATATCTACACAGCCCTCTGTATAAATATGGAAATATCTGCATAGGCATCTGTGTAAACATGGAAATATCTGCACCGCTATCTGTATAAACGTGGAAATACCTACACCGCTGTCTCTATAAACATGGAAATATGTACACCGCTATGTGAATAAACATGGAAATACCTCCACTGCTCTCTGTATAAACATGGAAATATCTCCACCGTTATCTGTATAAACATGGAAATATCAACAGCGCCATCTATATAAACATTGAAATATCTACAAAGCCATCTGTAAAAACATGGAACTATCTACACAGTCATCTGAATAAACATGGAAATATCTACACCACCATCTGTATAAACATGGAAATAGCTACAATACCATCTGTATACACATGGAAATATCTACACAGACATCTGTATAAATATGGAAATATCTACACGGCCATCTGTATAAACATGGAAATATCTACCCTGCCATCTGTAGAAAGATGGAAATATCTACACCGCTATCTCTATAAATATGGAAATATCTACACCGCCATCTCTATGAACATGAAAATATCTACACTGCCATCTCCATAAAGATGGAAGTATCTACTCCGCCATGTGTATAAACACGGAAATATCTACACCACCATCTGTGTAAACATGGAAATACCTACACCGCTATCTGTATAAACATGGAAATAACTACACCGCCATCTGCATGTCCTTGGAAATATCTACGCCGCCATCTGAATAAACATGGAAATATCTACACGGCCATCTGTGTATAGATGGAAATATCAACACCGCCATCTGTACAAACATGGAAATATCTAGACCGCTATCTGTATAAACATGGAAATATCTACACAGTTATCTCTATAAACATGGAAATATCTACACCGCCATCTGTATAAACATGGAAATATCTACACAGCTATCTCTATAAACATGGAAATATCTACACCGCGATCTGTATAAACATGGAAATATCTACACCGCTATCTGTATAAACATGGAAATATCTACACCACTATCTGTATAAACATGGAAATAACTACACCGCTATTTGTATAAACAAGGAAATATCTACACCGTGATCTGTATAAACATGGAAATATCTACACCGCCATCTCTATAAACAGGGAAATATCTACACCCCTATCTGTATAAACATGGAAATATCCACACCGCTATCACTATAAACATGGAAAAATCAACACCGCTATCTCTATGAACATGGAAATGTCTACACCGCCATCTCTATAAACATGGAAATATCTACACCACGGTCAGTATAAACATGGAAATATCTACACCGCTATCTGTATAAACATGGAAATATGTCCACTGCTGTCTCTATAAACATCGAAATAGCTACACCGCCATCTGTATAAACATGGAAATACTTAGAAAGTTATCTGTATAAACATGGAAATATCTACACCGCCATCTGTACAAACATGGAAATATCTACACAGCCATGTGTACATACATGGAAATATCTACTCCGCTATCTATATAAACATGGAAATAACTACACCGCTATCTGTATAAACATGGAAATATCCACACCGCCATCTACATACCCATGGAAATATCTGCGCCACCATCTGTATAAACAGGGAAATATCTACACGGTCATCTGTGTATAGATGGAAATATCAACACCGCCATCTGTACAAACATGGAAATATCTGCACCGCTATCTGTATAAACATGGAAATATCTACACCGCGGTCTGTATAAACATGGAAATATCAACACCGCTATCGGTATAAACATGGAAATATCTACACCGCTATCTCTATAAACATGGAAATAACTACACCGTGATCTGTATAAACATGGAAATATTTACACCGCTATCTGTATAAACATGGAAACTTCTACACCGTTATCTGTATAAATATGGAAATATCTACACCGCTATCTCTATAAACTTGGAAATATCTACACCGCCATCTGTATAAACATGGAAATACCTATACAGTCATCTGTGTAAACATGGAAATATCTACACCACCATCTGTATAAACATGGAAATATCTACAATGCCATCTGTATACACATGGAAATACCTACAGGGCAATCAGTGTATAATTGGAAACATCAACACCGCCATCTGTACAAACATGGAAATATCTACACTGCTATCTCTATAAACATGGAAATATCTACACTGTGGTCTGTATAAACTTGGAAATATCTACACCGGTATCTGTATAAACATGGAAATATCCACACCATGATCTGTATAAACATGGAAATATATACACCGCTATCTGTATAAACATGGAAATATCTGCACCGCTATCTCTATAAACATGGAAATAACGACAAAGACATCTGTATAAACATGGAAATACCTACACAGTCATGTGTAGGAACATTTAAATATCTACACTGCCATCTGTATAAATATAGAAATATCTACACAGCCCTCTGTATAAATATGGAAATATCTGCATAGGCATCTGTGTAAACATGGAAATATCTGCACCGCTATCTGTATAAACGTGGAAATACTTACACCGCTGTCTCTATAAACATGGAAATATGTACACCGCTATGTGTATAAACATGGAAATATCTCCACGGCTCTCTGTATAAACATGGAAATTTCTCCACCGTTTTCTGTATAAACATGGAAATATCAACAGCGCCATCTATATAAGCATTGAAATATCTACACTGCCATCTGTAAAAACATGGAACTATCTACACAGTCATCTGAATAAACATGGAAATATCTACACCACCATCTGTATAAACATGGAAATAGCTACAATACCATCTGTATACACATGGAAATATCTACACAGACATCTGTATAAACATGGAAATATCTACACTGCCATCTGTAGAAAGATGGGAATTCCTACACCGCTATCTCTATAAATATGGAAATATCTACACCGCCATCTCTATGAACATGAAAATATCTACACTGCCATCTCCATAAAGATGGAAGTATCTACTCCGCCATGTGTATAAACACGGAAATATCTACACCACCATCTGTGTAAACATGGAAATACCTACACCGCTATCTGTATAAACATGGAAATAATTACACCGCCATCTGCATGTCCTTGGAAATATCTACGCCGCAATCTGAATAAACATGGAAATATCTACACGGCCATCTGTGTATAGCTGGAAATATCAACACCGCCATCTGTACAAACAAGGAAATATCTACACCGCTATCTCTATAGACATGTAAATATCTGCACCGCCATCTGTAAAAACATGGAAATACCTATACAGTCATCTGTATAAACATGGAAATACCTACTATGCCATCTGTAGAAAGATGGAAATATCTACACAGCAATCTGTGTAAACATGGAAATATCTACACCGATATCTGGAAATACATGGAAATATCTACACCGCTATCTGTATAAACATGGAAATATCTACACCGCGATCTGTATAAACATGGAAATATCTACACCGCGATCTGTATAAACATGGAAATATCTACACCGCTATCTGTATAAACATGGAAATATCTACACAGTTATCTCTATATACATGGAAATATCTACACCGCCATCTGTATAAACATGCAAATACCTACAAAGTCATCTGTATAAACATGGAAATAACTACACAGCCCTCTGTATAAACATGGAAATATCTACACAGCCATCTGTATATACATGGAAATATCTACACCGTGATCTGTATAAATATGGAAATATCTACACCGCCATCTCTATAAACAGGGAAATATCTACACCCCTATCTGTATAAACATGGAAATATCCACACCGCTATCTCTATAAACATGGAAAAATCAACACCGCTATCTCTATGAACATGGAAATATCTACACAGCCATCTGTATATACATGGAAATATCTAAACCACTATCTGTATAAACATGGAAATACCTACAAAGTCATCTGTATAAACATGGAAATATCTACCCAGCCATCTGTATAAACATGGAAATATTTACACAGCCCTCTGTATAA
The DNA here is from genome assembly GCF_028858775.2 of Pan troglodytes. NCBI lineage: Eukaryota > Metazoa > Chordata > Mammalia > Primates > Hominidae > Pan > Pan troglodytes. The sequence continues at coordinate 2,247,095 of NC_072411.2, forward strand.
ATATGGAAATATCTGCATAGGCATCTGTATAAACACGGAAATATCCACACCGCTATCTCTATAAACATGAAAATATCAACACCGCTATCTCTATGAACATGGAAATATCTACACTGCCATCTCTATAAACATGGAAATGTCTACACCACGATCAGTATAAACATGGAAATATCTACACCGCTATCTGTATAAACATGGAAATAACTCCACTGCTATCTCTATAAACATCGAAATATCTACACCGCCATCTGTATAAACATGGAAATACTTACAAAATTATCTGTATAAACATGGAAATATCTACACCGCCATCTGTATAAACATGGAAATATCTACACAGCCATGTGTACATACATGGAAATATCTACTCCGCTATCTATATAAAGATGGAAATAACTACACCGCTATCTGTATAAACATGGAAATATCTACACCGCCATCTACATATCCATGGAAATATCTGCGCCGCCATCTGTGTAAACATGGAAATATCTACACGGTCATCTGTGTATAGATGGAAATATCAACACCGCCATCTGTACAAACATGGAAATATCTACACCGGTATCTGTATAAACATGGAAATATCTACACCGCGGTCTGTATAAACATGGAAATATCAACACCGCTATCGGTATAAACATGGAAATATCTACACCGCTATCTCTATAAACATGGAAATATCTACACCGTGATCTGTATAAACATGGAAATATTTACACCGCTATCTGTATAAACATGGAAACTTCTACACCGTTATCTGTATAAATATGGAAATATCTACACCGCTATCTCTATAAACTTGGAAATATCTACACCGCCGTCTGTATAAACATGGAAATACCTATACAGTCATCTGTGTAAACATGGAAATATCTACACCACCATCTGTATAAACATGGAAATATCTACAATGCCATCTGTATACACATGGAAATACCTACACGGCAATCAGTGTATAGATGGAAACATCAACACTGCCATCTGTACAAACATGGAAATATCTACACTGCAATCTCAATAAACATGGAAATATCTACACTGCGGTCTGTATAAACATGGAAATATCTCCACCGGTATCTGTATAAACATGGAAATATCTACACCGGTGTCTGTATAAACATGGAAATATCTACACCATGATCTGTATAAACATGGAAATATATACACCGCTATCTGTATAAACATGGAAATATCTGCACCGCTATCTCTATAAACATGGAAATAACTACAAAGACATCTGTATAAACATGGAAATACCTACACAGTCATGTGTAGGAACATTTAAATATCTACACTGCCATCTGTATAAATATAGAAATATCTACACAGCCCTCTGTATAAATATGGAAATATCTGCATAGGCATCTGTGTAAACATGGAAATATCTGCACCGCTATCTGTATAAACATGGAAATACCTACACCGCTGTCTCTATAAACATGGAAATATGTACACCGCTGTGTGTATAAACATGGAAATATCTCCACTGCTCTCTGTATAAACATGGAAATATCTCCACCGTTATCTGTATAAACATGGAAATATCAACAGCGCCATCTATATAAACATTGAAATATCTACACTGCCATCTGTAAAAACATGGAACTATCTACACAGTCATCTGAATAAACATGGAAATATCTACACCACCATCTGTATAAACATGGAAATATCTACAATACCATCTGTATACACATGGAAATATCTACACAGACATCTGTATAAATATGGAAATATCTACACGGCCATCTGTATAAACATGGAAATATCTACACTGCCATCTGTAGAAAGATGGAAATATCTACACCGCTATCTCTATAAATATGGAAATATCTACACCGCCATCTCTATGAACATGAAAATATCTACACTACCATCTCCAAAAAGATGGAAGTATCTACTCCGCCATGTGTATAAACACGGAAATATCTACACCACCATCTGTATAAACATGGAAATATCTACACTGCCATCTGTAGAAAGATGGAAATATCTACACCGCTATCTCTATAAATATGGAAATATCTACACCGCCATCTCTATGAACATGAAAATATCTACACTACCATCTCCAAAAAGATGGAAGTATCTACTCCGCCATGTGTATAAACACGGAAATATCTACACCACCATCTGTGTAAACATGGAAATACCTACACCGCTATCTGTATAAACATGGAAATAACTACACCGCCATATGCATGTCCTTGGAAATATCTACGCCGCCATCTGAATAAACATGGAAATATCTACACGGCCATCTGTGTATAGATGGAAATATCAACACCGCCATCGGTATAAACATGGAAATATCTACACCGCTATCTCTATAGACATGGAAATATCTGCATCGCCATCTGTAAAAACATGGAAATACCTATACAGTCATCTGTATAAACATGGAAATATCTACAATGCCTTCTGTAGAAAGATGGAAATATCTACACCGCAATCTGTGTAAACATGGAAATATCTACACCGATATCTGTAAAAACATGGAAATATCTACACGGCGATCTGTATAAACATGGAAATATCTACACCGCGATCTGTATAAACATGGAAATATCTACACCGCTATCTGTATAAACATGGAAATATCTACACAGTTATCTCTATGAACATGGAAATATCTACACCGCCATCTGTATAAACATGGAAATACCTACACAGTCATGTGTAGGAACATTTAAATATCTAAACTGCCATCTGTATAAATATAGAAATATCTACACAGCCCTCTGTATAAATATGGAAATATCTTCATAGGCATCTGTGTAAACATGGAAATATCTGCACCGCTATCTGTATAAACATGGAAATACCTACACCGCTGTCTCTATAAACATGGAAATATGTACACCGCTGTGTGTATAAACATGGAAATATCTCCACTGCTCTCTGTATAAACATGGAAATATCTCCACCGTTATCTGTATAAACATGGAAATATCAACAGCGCCATCTATATAAACATTGAAATATCTACACTGCCATCTGTAAAAACATGGAACTATCTACACAGTCATCTGAATAAACATGGAAATATCTACACCACCATCTGTATAAACATGGAAATAGCTACAATACCATCTGTATACACATGGAAATATGTACACCGCCATCTCTATAAACAGGGAAATATCTACACCACTATCTGTATAAACATGGAAATATCCACACCGCTATCTCTATAAACATGGAAAAATCAACACCGCTATCTCTATGAACATGGAAATATCTACAACGCCATGTTTATAAACATGGAAATGTCTACACCACGATCAGTATAAACATGGAAATATTTACACCGCTATCTGTATAAACATGGAAACTTCTACACCGCTATCTGTATAAATATGGAAATACCTACACCGCTATCTCTATAAACTTGGAAATATCTACACCGCCATCTGTATAAACATGGAAATACCTATACAGTCATCTGTGTAAACATGGAAATATCTACACCACCATCTGTATAAACATGGAAATATCTACAATGCCATCTGTATACACATGGAAATACCTACACGGCAATCAGTGTATAGATGGAAACAACAACACTGCCATCTGTACAAACATGGAAATATCTGCACTGCTATCTCTATAAACATGGAAATATCTACACTGCGGTCTGTATTAACATGGAAATATCTACACCGGTATCTGTATAAACATGGAAATATCTACACCATGATCTGTATAAACATGGAAATATATACACCGCTATCTGTATAAACATGGAAATATCTGCACCGCTATCTCTATAAACATGGAAATAACTTCAATGACATCTGTATAAACAAGGAAATACCTACACAGTCATGTGTAGGAACATTTAAATATCTACACTGCCATCTGTATAAATATAGAAATATCTGCACAGCCCTCTGTATAAATATGGAAATATCTGCATAGGCATCTGTGTAAACATGGAAATATCTGCACCGCTATCTATATAAACATGGAAATACCTACACTGCTGTCTCTATAAACATGGAAATATGTACACCGCTATGTGTATAAACATGGAAATATCTCCACTGATCTCTGTATAAACATGGAAATATCTCCACCGTTATCTGTATAAACATGGAAATATCAACAGCGCCATCTATATAAACATTGAAATATCTACACTGCCATCTGTAAAAACATGGAAATATCTACACAGTCATCTGAATAAACATGGAAATATCTACACCACCATCTGTATAAACATGGATATAGCTACAATACCATCTGTATACACATGGAAATATCTACAAAGACATCTGTATGAATATGGAAATATCTACACGGCCATCTGTATAAACATGGAAATATCTACACTGCCATCTGTAGAAAGGTGGAAATATCTACACCGCTATCTCTATAACAATGGGAATATCAACACCGCCATCTCTATGAACATGAAAATATCTACACTGCCATCTCCATAAAGATGGAAGTATCTACTCCGCCATGTGTATAAACACGGAAATATCTACACCACCATCTTTGTAAACATGGAAATAACTACACCGCTATCTGTATAAACATGGAAATAACTACACCGCCATCTGCATGTCCTTGGAAATATCTACGCCGCCATCTGAATAAACATGGAAATATCTACACGGCCATCTGTGTATAGATGGAAATATCAACACCGCCATCTGTACAAACATGGAAATATCTACACCGCTATCTCTATAGACATGGAAATATCTGCACCGCCATCTGTAAAAACATGGAAATACCTATACAGTCATCTTTATAAACATGGAAATATCTACAATGCCATCTGTAGAAAGATGGAAATATCTACACCGCAATCTGTGTAAACATGGAAATATCTACACCGATATCTGTAAAAACATGGAAATATCTACACCGCGATCTGTATAAACATGGAAATATCGACACCGCGATCTGTATAAACATGGAAATATCGACACCGCGATCTGTATAAACATGGAAATATCTACACCGCTATCTGTATAAACATGGAAATAACTACAAAGTCATCTGTATAAACATGGAAATATCTACACAGCCATCTGTATAAACATGGAAATATCTACACAGCCATCTGTATATACATGGAAATATCTACACCACTATCTGTATAAACATGGAAATACCTACAAAGTCATCTGTATAAACATGGAAATATCTACACAGCCATCTGTATAAACATGGAAATATTTACACAGCCCTCTGTATAAATATGGAAATATCTGCATAGGCATCTGTATAAACACGGAAATATCCACACCGCTATCTCTATAAACATGAAAATATCAACACCGCTATCTCTATGAACATGGATATATCTACACTGCCATCTCTATAAACATGGAAATGTCTACACCACGATCAGTATAAACATGGAAATATCTACACCGCTATCTGTATAAACATGGAAATAACTCCAATGCTATCTCTATAAACATCGAAATATCTACACCGCCATCTGTATAAACATGGAAATACTTACAAAATTATCTGTATAAACATGGAAATATCTACACCGCCATCTGTATAAACATGGAAATATCTACACAGCCATGTGTACATACATGGAAATATCTACTCCGCTATCTATATAAAGATGGAAATAACTACACCGCTATCTGTATAAACATGGAAATATCTACACCGCCATCTACATATCCATGGAAATATCTGCGCCGCCATCTGTATAAACATGGAAATATCTACACGGTCATCTGTGTATAGATGGAAATATCAACACCGCCATCTGTACAAACATGGAAATATCTGCACCGGTATCTGTATAAACATGGAAATATCTACACCGCGGTCTGTATAAACATGGAAATATCAACACCGCTATCGGTATAAACATGGAAATATCTACACCGCTATCTCTATAAACATGGAAATATCTACACCGTGATCTGTATAAACATGGAAATATTTACACCGCTATCTGTATAAACATGGAAACTTCTACACCGTTATCTGTATAAATATGGAAATATCTACACCGCTATCTCTATAAACTTGGAAATATCTACACCGCCGTCTGTATAAACATGGAAATACCTATACAGTCATCTGTGTAAACATGGAAATATCTACACCACCATCTGTATAAACATGGAAATATCTACAATGCCATCTGTATACACATGGAAATACCTACACGGCAATCAGTGTATAGATGGAAACATCAACACCGCCATCTGTACAAACATGGAAATATCTACACTGCAATCTCAATAAACATGGAAATATCTACACTGCGGTCTGTATAAACATGGAAATATCTACACCGGTATCTGTATAAACATGGAAATATCTACACCAGTATCTGTATAAACATGGAAATATCAACACCATGATCTGTATAAACATGGAAATATATACACCGCTATCTGTATAAACGTTGAAATATCTGCACCGCTATCTCTATAAACATGGAAATAACTACAAAGACATCTGTATAAACATGGAAATACCTACACAGTCATGTGTAGGAACATTTGAATATCTACACTGCCATCTGTATAAATATAGAAATATCTACACAGCCCTCTGTATAAATATGGAAATATCTGCATAGGCATCTGTGTAAACATGGAAATATCTGCACCGCTATCTGTATAAACATGGAAATACCTACACCGCTGTCTCTATAAACATGGAAATATGTACACCGCTGTGTGTATAAACATGGAAATATCTCCACTGCTCTCTGTATAAACATGGAAATATCTCCACCGTTATCTGTATAAACATGGAAATATCAACAGCGCCATCTATATAAACATTGAAATATCTACACTGCCATCTGTAAAAACATGGAACTATCTACACAGTCATCTGAATAAACATGGAAATATCTACACCACCATCTGTATAAACATGGAAATATCTACAATACCATCTGTATACACATGGAAATATCTACACAGACATCTGTATAAATATGGAAATATCTACACGGCCATCTGTATAAACATGGAAATATCTACACTGCCATCTGTAGAAAGATGGAAATATCTACACCGCTATCTCTATAAATATGGAAATATCTACACCGCCATCTCTATGAACATGAAAATATCTACACTATCATCTCCAAAAAGATGGAAGTATCTACTCCGCCATGTGTATAAACACGGAAATATCTACACCACCATCTGTATAAACATGGAAATATCTACACTGCCATCTGTAGAAAGATGGAAATATCTACACCGCTATCTCTATAAATATGGAAATATCTACACCGCCATCTCTATGAACATGAAAATATCTACACTACCATCTCCAAAAAGATGGAAGTATCTACTCCACCATGTGTATAAACACGGAAATATCTACACCACCATCTGTGTAAACATGGAAATACCTACACCGCTATCTGTATAAACATGGAAATAACTACACCGCCATATGCATGTCCTTGGAAATATCTACGCCGCCATCTGAATAAACATGGAAATATCTACACGGCCATCTGTGTATAGATGGAAATATCAACACCGCCATCGGTATAAACATGGAAATATCTACACCGCTATCTCTATAGACATGGAAATATCTGCATCACCATCTGTAAAAACATGGAAATACCTATACAGTCATCTGTATAAACATGGAAATATCTACAATGCCTTCTGTAGAAAGATGGAAATATCTACACCGCAATCTGTGTAAACATGGAAATATCTACACCGATATCTGTAAAAACATGGAAATATCTACACCGCGATCTGTATAAACATGGAAATATCTACACCGCGATCTGTATAAACATGGAAATATCTACACCGCTATCTGTATAAACATGGAAATATCTACACAGTTATCTCTATGAACATGGAAATATCTACACCGCCATCTGTATAAACATGGAAATACCTACAAAGTCATCTGTATAAACATGGAAATATCCACGCCGCTATCTCTATAAACATGGAAAAATCAACACCGCTATCTCTATGAACATGGAAATATCTACACCGCCATCTCTATAAACATGGAAATGTCTACACCACGATCAGTATAAACGTGGAAATATTTACACCGCTATCTGTATAAACATGGAAACTTCTACACCGTTATCTGTATAAATATGGAAATACCTACACCGTTATCTCTATAAACTTGGAAATATCTACACCGCCATCTGTATAAACATGGAAATACCTATACAGTCATCTGTGTAAACATGGAAATATCTACTCCACCATCTGTATAAACATGGAAATATCTACAATGCCATCTGTATACACATGGAAATACCTACACGGCAATCAGTGTATAGATGGAAACATCAACACTGCCATCTGTACAAACATGGAAATATCTACACTGCAATCTCAATAAACATGGAAATATCTACACTGCGGTCTGTATAAACATGGAAATATCTACACCGGTATCTGTATAAACATGGAAATATCTACACCGGTGTCTGTATAAACATGGAAATATCTACACCATGATCTGTATAAACATGGAAATATATACACCGCTATCTGTATAAACATGGAAATATCTGCACCGCTATCTCTATAAACATGGAAATAACTACAAAGACATCTGTATAAACATGGAAATACCTACACAGTCATGTGTAGGAACATTTAAATATCTACACTGCCATCTGTATAAATATAGAAATATCTACACAGCCCTCTGTATAAATATGGAAATATCTGCATAGGCATCTGTGTAAACATGGAAATATCTGCACCGCTATCTGTATAAACATGGAAATACCTACACCGCTGTCTCTATAAACATGGAAATATGTACACCGCTGTGTGTATAAACATGGAAATATCTCCACTGCTCTCTGTATAAACATGGAAATATCTCCACCGTTATCTGTATAAACATGGAAATATCAACAGCGCCATCTATATAAACATTGAAATATCTACACTGCCATCTGTAAAAACATGGAACTATCTACACAGTCATCTGAATAAACATGGAAATATCTACACCACCATCTGTATAAACATGGAAATAGCTACAATACCATCTGTATACACATGGAAATATCTACACAGACATCTGTATAAATATGGAAATATCTACACGGCCATCTGTATAAACATGGAAATATCTACACTGCCATCTGTAGAAAGATGGAAATATCTACACCGCTATCTCTATAAATATGGAAATATCTACACCGCCATCTCTATGAACATGAAAATATCTACACTACCATCTCCAAAAAGATGGAAGTATCTACTCCGCCATGTGTATAAACACGGAAATATCTACACCACCATCTGTATAAACATGGAAATATCTACACTGCCATCTGTAGAAAGATGGAAATATCTACACCGCTATCTCTATAAATATGGAAATATCTACACCGCCATCTCTATGAACATGAAAATATCTACACTACCATCTCCAAAAAGATGGAAGTATCTACTCCGCCATGTGTATAAACACGGAAATATCTACACCACCATCTGTGTAAACATGGAAATACCTACACCGCTATCTGTATAAACATGGAAATAACTACACCGCCATATGCATGTCCTTGGAAATATCTACGCCGCCATCTGAATAAACATGGAAATATCTACACGGCCATCTGTGTATAGATGGAAATATCAACACCGCCATCGGTATAAACATGGAAATATCTACACCGCTATCTCTATAGACATGGAAATATCTGCATCGCCATCTGTAAAAACATGGAAATACCTATACAGTCATCTGTATAAACATGGAAATATCTACAATGCCTTCTGTAGAAAGATGGAAATATCTACACCGCAATCTGTGTAAACATGGAAATATCTACACCGATATCTGTAAAAACATGGAAATATCTACACGGCGATCTGTATAAACATGGAAATATCTACACCGCGATCTGTATAAACATGGAAATATCTACACCGCTATCTGTATAAACATGGAAATATCTACACAGTTATCTCTATGAACATGGAAATATCTACACCGCCATCTGTATAAACATGGAAATACCTACACAGTCATGTGTAGGAACATTTAAATATCTAAACTGCCATCTGTATAAATATAGAAATATCTACACAGCCCTCTGTATAAATATGGAAATATCTTCATAGGCATCTGTGTAAACATGGAAATATCTGCACCGCTATCTGTATAAACATGGAAATACCTACACCGCTGTCTCTATAAACATGGAAATATGTACACCGCTGTGTGTATAAACATGGAAATATCTCCACTGCTCTCTGTATAAACATGGAAATATCTCCACCGTTATCTGTATAAACATGGAAATATCAACAGCGCCATCTATATAAACATTGAAATATCTACACTGCCATCTGTAAAAACATGGAACTATCTACACAGTCATCTGAATAAACATGGAAATATCTACACCACCATCTGTATAAACATGGAAATAGCTACAATACCATCTGTATACACATGGAAATATGTACACCGCCATCTCTATAAACAGGGAAATATCTACACCACTATCTGTATAAACATGGAAATATCCACACCGCTATCTCTATAAACATGGAAATATCTACACCGCCATCTGTATAAACATGGAAATACCTACAAAGTCATCTGTATAAACATGGAAATATCCACGCCGCTATCTCTATAAACATGGAAAAATCAACACCGCTATCTCTATGAACATGGAAATATCTACACCGCCATCTCTATAAACATGGAAATGTCTACACCACGATCAGTATAAACGTGGAAATATTTACACCGCTATCTGTATAAACATGGAAACTTCTACACCGTTATCTGTATAAATATGGAAATACCTACACCGTTATCTCTATAAACTTGGAAATATCTACACCGCCATCTGTATAAACATGGAAATACCTATACAGTCATCTGTGTAAACATGGAAATATCTACTCCACCATCTGTATAAACGTGGAAATATCTACAATGCCATCTGTATACACATGGAAATACCTACACGGCAATCAGTGTATAGATGGAAACAACAACACCGCCATCTGTACAAACATGGAAATATCTACACTGCAATCTCAATAAACATGGAAATATCTACACTGCGGTCTGTAGAAACATGGAAATATCTACACCGGTATCTGTATAAACATGGAAATATCTACACCATGATCTGTATAAACATGGAAATATATACACCGCTACCTGTATAAACATGGAAATATCTGCACCGCTATCTCTATAAACATGGAAATAACTTCAAAGACATCTGTATAAACATGGAAATACCTACACAGTCATGTGTAGGAACATTTAAATATCTACACTGCCATCTGTATAAATATAGAAATATCTACATAGCCCTCTGTATAAATATGGAAATATCTGCATAGGCATCTGTGTAAACATGGAAATATCTGCACCGCTATCTGTATAAACGTGGAAATACCTACACTGCTGTCTCTATAAACATGGAAATATGTACACTGCTATGTGTATAAACATGGAAATATCTCCACTGCTCTCTGTATAAACATGGAAATATCTCCACCGTTATCTGTATAAACATGGAAATATCAACAGTGCCATCTATATAAACATTGAAATATCTACACTGCCATCTGTAAAAACATGGAAATATCTACACAGTCATCTGAATAAACATGGAAATATCTACACCACCATCTGTATAAACATGGAAATAGCTACAATACCATCTGTAGACACATGGAAATATCTACACAGACATCTGTATAAATATGGAAATATCTACACGGCCATCTGTATAAACATGGAAATATCTACACTGCCATCTGTAGAAAGATGGAAATATCTACACCGCTATCTCTGTAAATATGGAAATATCTACACCGCCATCTCTATGAACATGAAAATATCTACACTGCCATCTCCATAAAGATGGAAGTATCTACTCCGCCATGTGTATAAACACGGAAATATCTACACCACCATCTGTGTAAACATGGAAATACCTACACCGCTATCTGTATAAACATGGAAATAACTACACCGCCATCTGCATGTCCTTGGAAATATCTACACCGCCATCTGAATAAACATGGAAATATCTACACGGCCATCTGTGTATAGATGGAAATATCAACACTGCCATCTGTACAAACATGGAAATATCTACACCGCTATCTCTATAGACATGGAAATATCTGCACCGCCATGTGTAAAAACATGGAAATACCTATACAGTCATCTGTATAAACATGGAAATATCTACAATGCCATCTGTAGAAAGATGGAAATATCTACACCGCAATCTGTGTAAACATGGAAATATCTACACCGATATCTGTAAAAACATGGAAATATCTACACCGCTATCTGTATAAACATGGAAATATCTACACCGCAATCTGTATAAACATGGAAATATCTACACCGCGATTTGTATAAACATGGAAATATCTACACCACTATCTGTATAAACATGGAAATGTCTTCACAGTTATCTCTATAAACATGGAAATATCTACACCGCCATCTGTATAAACATGGAAATACCTACAAAGTCATCTGTATAAACATGGAAATATCTACACAGCCCTCTGTATTAACATGGAAATATCTACACAGCCATCTGTATATACATGGAAATATCTACACCACTATCTGAATAAACATGGAAATAAATTCACCGGTATTTGTATAAACAAGGAAATATCTACACCGTGATCTGTATAAATATGGAAATATCTACAGCACCATCTCTATAAACAGGGAAATATCTACACCCCTATCTGTATAAACATGGAAATATCCACACCGCTATCTCTATAAACATGGAAAAATCAACACCGCTATCTCTATGAACATGGAAATATCTACACCGCCATCTCTATAAACATGGAAATGTCTACACCACGATCAGTATAAACATGGAAATATCTACACCGCCATCAACATATCCATGGAAATATCTGCGCCGCCATCTGTATAAACATGGAAATATCTACACGGTCATCTGTGTATAGATGGAAATATCAACACCGCCATCTGTACAAACATGGAAATATCTGCACCGCTATCTCTATAGACATGGAAATATCTGCACCGCCATCTGTAAAAACATGGAAATACCTATACAGTCATCTGTATAAACATGGAAATATCTACAATGACATCTGTAGAAAGATGGAAATATCTACACCGCAATCTGTGTAAACATGGAAATATCTACACCGATATCTGTAAAAACATGGAAATATCTACACCGCTATCTGTATAAACATGGAAATATCTACACCGCGATCTGTATAAACATGGAAATATCTACACCGCGATCTGTATAAACATGGAAATATCTACACCGCGATCTGTATAAACATGGAATTATCTACACAGTTATCTCTATAAACATGGAAATATCTACACCACCATCTGTATAAACATGGAAATACCTACAAAGTCATCTGTATAAACATGGAAATATCTACACAGCCCTCTGTATAAACATGGAAATATCTACACAGCCATCTGTATATACATGGAAATATCTACACCACTATCTGTATAAACATGGAAATAACTACACCGCTATTTGTATAAACAAGGAAATATCTACACCGTGATCTGTATAAACATGGAAATATCTACACCGCCATCTCTATAAACAGGGAAATATCTACACCCCTATCTGTATAAACATGGAAATATCCACACCGCTATCTCTATAAACATGGAAAAATCAACACCGCTATCTCTATGAACATGGAAATATCTACACCGCCATCTCTATAAACATGGAAATGTCTACACCACGATCAGTATAAACATGGAAATATCTACACCGCTATCTGCATAAACATGGAAATATCTCCACTGCTGTCTCTATAAACATCGAAATATCTACACCGCCATCTGTATAAACATGGAAATACTTACAAAGTTATCTGTATAAACATCGAAATATCTACACCGCCATCTGTATAAACATGGAAATATCTACACAGCCATGTGTACATACATGGAAATATCTACACCGCTATCTATATAAACATGGAAATAACTACACCGTTATCTGTATAAACATTGAAATATCTACACCGCCATCTACATACCCATGGAAATATCTGCGCCGCCATCTGTATAAACATGGAAATATCTACACGGTCATCTGTGTATAGATGCAAATATCAACACCGCCATCTGTACAAACATGGAAATAACTGCACCGCTATCTGTATAAACATGGAAATAACTACACCGCGATCTGTATAAACATGGAATTATCAACACCGCGATTTGTATAAACATGGAAATATCTACACCGCTATCTGTATAAACATGGAAATATCTCCACTGCTATCTCTATAAACATCGAAATATCTACACCGCCATCTGTATAAACATGGAAATACTTACAAAGTTATCTGTATAAACATGGAAATATCTACACCGCCATCTGTATAATCATGGAAATATCTACACAGCCATGTGTACATACATGGAAATATCTACACCGCTATCTATATAAACATGGAAATAACTACAACGCTATCTGTATAAACATGGAAATATCTACACCGCCATCTACACATCCATGGAAATTTCTGCGCCGCCATCTGTATAAACATGGAAATATCTACACGGTCATCTGTGTATAGATGGAAATATCAACACCGCCATCTGTACAAACATGGAAATATCTGCACCGCTATCTGTATAAACATGGAAATATCTACACCGCGGTCTGTGTAAACATGGAAATATCAACACCGCTATCGGTATAAACATGGAAATATCTACACCGCTATCTCTATAAACATGGAAATATCTACACCGTGATCTGTATAAACATGGAAATATTTACACCGCTATCTGTATAAACATGGAAACTTCCACACCGTTATCTGTGTAAATATGGAAATATCTACACCGCTATCTCTATAAACTTGGAAATATCTACACCGCCATCTGTATAAACATGGAAATACCTATACAGTCATCTGTGTATACATGGAAATATCTACACCACCATCTGTATAAACATGGAAATATCTACAATGCCATCTGTATACACATGGAAATACCTACACGGCAATCAGTGTATAGATGGAAACATCAACACTGCCATCTGTACAAACATGGAAATATCTACACTGCTATCTCTATAAACATGGAAATATGTACACTGTGGTCTGTATAAACATGGAAATATCTACACCGGTATCTGTATAAACATGGAAATATCCACACCATGATCTGTATAAACATGGAAATATATACACCGCTATCTGTATAAACATGGAAATATCTGCACCGCTATCTCTATAAATATGGAAATAACTACAAAGACATCTGTATAAACATGGAAATACCTACAGAGTCATGTGTAGGAACATTTAAATATCTACACTGCCATCTGTATAAATATAGAAATATCTACACAGCCCTCTGTATAAATATGGAAATATCTGCATAGGCATCTGTGTAAACATGGAAATATCTGCACCGCTATCTGTATAAACGTGGAAATACCTACACCGCTGTCTCTATAAACATGGAAATATGTACACCGCTATGTGTATAAACATGGAAATATCTCCACTGCTCTCTGTATAAACATGGAAATATCTCCACCGTTATCTGTATAAACATGGAAATATCAACAGCGCCATCTATATAAACATTGAAATATCTACACTGCCATCTGTAAAAACATGGAACTATCTACACAGTCATCTGAATAAACATGGAAATATCTACACCACCATCTGTATAAACATGGAAATAGCTACAATACCATCTGTATACACATGGAAATATCTACACAGACATCTGTATAAATATGGAAATATCTACACGGCCATCTGTATAAACATGGAAATATCTACACTGCCATCTGTAGAAAGATGGAAATATCTACACCGCTATCTCTATAAATATGGAAATATCTACACCGCCATCTCTATGAACATGAAAATATCTACACTGCCATCTCCATAAAGATGGAAGTATCTACTCCGCCATGTGTATAAACACGGAAATATCTACACCACCATCTGTGTAAACATGGAAGTACCTACACCGCTATCTGTATAAACATGGAAATAACTACACCGCCATCTGCATGTCCTTGGAAATATCTACGCCGCCATCTGAATAAACATAGAAATATCTACACGGCCATCTGTGTATAGATGGAAATATCAACACCGCCATCTGTACAAACATGGAAATATCTACACTGCTATCTCTATAGACATGGAAATATCTGCACCGCCATCTGTAAAAACATGGAAATACCTATACAGTCATCTGTATAAACATGGAAATATCTACACAGTTATCTCTATAAACATGGAAATATCTACACCGCCATCTGTATAAACATGGAAATACCTACAAAGTCATCTGTATAAACATGGAAATATCTACACAGCCATCTGTATAAACATGGAAATATCTACACAGCCATCTGTATATACATGGAAATATCTACACCACTATCTGTATAAACATGGAAATAACTACACCGCTATTTGTATAAACACGGAAATATCTACACCGTGATCTGTATAAACATGGAAATATCTACACCGCCCTCTCTATAAACAGGGAAATATCTACACCCCTATCTGTATAAACATGGAAATATCCTCACCGCTATCTCTATAAACATGGAAAAATCAACACCGCTATCTCTATGAACATGGAAATATCTACACCGCCATCTCTATAAACATGGAAATGTCTACACCACGATCAGTATAAACATGGAAATATCTACACCGCAATCTGTATAAACATGGAAATATCTCCACTGCTGTCTCTATAAACATCGAAATATCTACACCGCCATCAGTATAAACATGGAAATACTTACAAAGTTATCTGTATAAACATGGAAATATCTACACCGCCATCTGTATAAACATGGAAATATCTACACAGCCATGTGTACATACTTGGAAATATCTACACCGCTATCTATATAAACATGGAAATAACTACACCGCTATCTGTATAAACATGGAAATATCTACACTGCCATCTACATATCCATGGAAATATCTGTGCCGCCATCTGTATAAACATGGAAATATCTACACGGTCATCTGTGTATAGATGGACATATCAACACCGCCATCGGTACAAACATGGAAATATCTGCACCGCTATCTGTATAAACATGGAAATATCTACACCGCGGTCTGTATAAACATGGAAATATCAACACCGCTATCGGTATAAACATGGAAATATCTACACCGCTATCTCTATAAACATGGAAATATCTACACCGTGATCTGTATAAACATGGAAACATTTACACCGCTATCTGTATAAACATGGAAACTTCCACACCGTTATCTGTGTAAATATGGAAATATCTACACCGCTATCTCTATAAACTTGGAAATATCTACACCGCCATCTGTATAAACATGGAAATACCTATACAGTCATCTGTGTAAACATGGAAATATCTACACCACCATCTGTATAAACATGGAAATATCTACAATGCCATCTGTATACACATGGAAATACCTACACGGCAATCAGTGTATAGATGGAAACATCAACACTGCCATCTGTACAAACATGGAAATATCTACACTGCTATCTCTATAAACATGGAAATATGTACACTGTGGTCTGTATAAACATGGAAATATCTACACCGGTATCTGTATAAACATGGAAATATCCACACCATGATCTGTATAAACATGGAAATATATACACCGCTATCTGTATAAACATGGAAATATCTGCACCGCTATCTCTATAAATATGGAAATAACTACAAAGACATCTGTATAAACATGGAAATACCTACAGAGTCATGTGTAGGAACATTTAAATATCTACACTGCCATCTGTATAAATATAGAAATATCTACACAGCCCTCTGTATAAATATGGAAATATCTGCATAGGCATCTGTGTAAGCATGGAAATATCTGCACCGCTATCTGTATAAACCTGGAAATACCTACACCGCTGTCTCTATAAACATGGAAATATGTACACCGCTATGTGTATAAACATGGAAATATCTCCACTGCTCTCTGTATAAACATGGAAATATCTCCACCGTTATCTGTATAAACATGGAAATATCAACAGCGCCATCTATATAAACATTGAAATATCTACACTGCCATCTGTAAAAACATGGAACTATCTACACAGTCATCTGAATAAACATGGAAATATCTACACCACCATCTGTATAAACATGGAAATAGCTACAATACCATCTGTATACACATGGAAATATCTACACAGACATCTGTATAAATATGGAAATATCTACACGGCCATCTGTATAAACATGGAAATATCTACACTGCCATCTGTAGAAAGATGGAAATATCTACACCGCTATCTCTATAAATATGGAAATATCTACACCGCCATCTCTATGAACATGAAAATATCTACACTGCCATCTCCATAAAGATGGAAGTATCTACTCCGCCATGTGTATAAACACGGAAATATCTACACCACCATCTGTGTAAACATGGAAGTACCTACACCGCTATCTGTATAAACATGGAAATAACTACACCGCCATCTGCATGTCCTTGGAAATATCTACGCCGCCATCTGAATAAACATAGAAATATCTACACGGCCATCTGTGTATAGATGGAAATATCAACACCGCCATCTGTACAAACATGGAAATATCTACACTGCTATCTCTATAGACATGGAAATATCTGCACCGCCATCTGTAAAAACATGGAAATACCTATACAGTCATCTGTATAAACATGGAAATATCTACACAGTTATCTCTATAAACATGGAAATATCTACACCGCCATCTGTATAAACATGGAAATACCTACAAAGTCATCTGTATAAACATGGAAATATCTACACAGCCATCTGTATAAACATGGAAATATCTACACAGCCATCTGTATATACATGGAAATATCTACACCGCTATCTGTATAAACATGGAAATATCTACACCGCGATCTGTATAAACATGGAAATATCTACACCGCGATCTGTATAAACATGGAAATATCTACACCGCTATCTGTATAAACATGGAAATATCTACACAGTTATCTCTATATACATGGAAATATCTACACCGCCATCTGTATAAACATGGAAATACCTACAAAGTCATCTGTATAAACATGGAAATAACTACACAGCCCTCTGTATAAACATGGAAATATCTACACAGCCATCTGTATATACATGGAAATATCTACACCGTGATCTGTATAAATATGGAAATATCTACACCGCCATCTCTATAAACAGGGAAATATCTACACCCCTATCTGTATAAACATGGAAATATCCACACCGCTATCTCTATAAACATGGAAAAATCAACACCGCTATCTCTATGAACATGGAAATATCTACACAGCCATCTGTATATACATGGAAATATCTAAACCACTATCTGTATAAAC
Source organism: Pan troglodytes (assembly GCF_028858775.2). Classification (NCBI taxonomy): domain Eukaryota; kingdom Metazoa; phylum Chordata; class Mammalia; order Primates; family Hominidae; genus Pan; species Pan troglodytes. The sequence continues at coordinate 2,266,489 of NC_072411.2, forward strand.
ATGGAAATACCTACAAAGTCATCTGTATAAACATGGAAATATCTACCCAGCCATCTGTATAAACATGGAAATATTTACACAGCCCTCTGTATAAATATGGAAATATCTGCATAGGCATCTGTATAAACACGGAAATATCCACACCGCTATCTCTATAAACATGAAAATATCAACACCGCTATCTCTACGAACATGGAAATATCTACACTGCCATCTCTATAAACATGGAAATGTCTACACCACGATCAGTATAAACATGGAAATATCTACACCGCTATCTGTATAAACATGGAAATAACTCCACTGCTATCTCTATAAACATCGAAATATCTACACCGCCATCTGTATAAACATGGAAATACTTACAAAATTATCTGTATAAACATGGAAATATCTACACCGCCATCTGTATAAACATGGAAATATCTACACAGCCATGTGTACATACATGGAAATATCTACTCCGCTATCTATATAAAGATGGAAATAACTACACCGCTATCTGTATAAACATGGAAATATCTACACCGCCATCTACATATCCATGGAAATATCTGCGCCGCCATCTGTGTAAACATGGAAATATCTACACGGTCATCTGTGTATAGATGGAAATATCAACACCGCCATCTGTACAAACATGGAAATATCTACACCGGTATCTGTATAAACATGGAAATATCTACACCGCGGTCTGTATAAACATGGAAATATCAACACCGCTATCGGTATAAACATGGAAATATCTACACCGCTATCTCTATAAACATGGAAATATCTACACCGTGATCTGTATAAACATGGAAATATTTACACCGCTATCTGTATAAACATGGAAACTTCTACACCGTTATCTGTATAAATATGGAAATATCTACACCGCTATCTCTATAAACTTGGAAATATCTACACCGCCGTCTGTATAAACATGGAAATACCTATACAGTCATCTGTGTAAACATGGAAATATCTACACCACCATCTGTATAAACATGGAAATATCTACAATGCCATCTGTATACACATGGAAATACCTACACGGCAATCAGTGTATAGATGGAAACATCAACACTGCCATCTGTACAAACATGGAAATATCTACACTGCAATCTCAATAAACATGGAAATATCTACACTGCGGTCTGTATAAACATGGAAATATCTACACCGGTATCTGTATAAACATGGAAATATCTACACCGGTGTCTGTATAAACATGGAAATATCTACACCATGATCTGTATAAACATGGAAATATATACACCGCTATCTGTATAAACATGGAAATATCTGCACCGCTATCTCTATAAACATGGAAATAACTACAAAGACATCTGTATAAACATGGAAATACCTACACAGTCATGTGTAGGAACATTTAAATATCTACACTGCCATCTGTATAAATATAGAAATATCTACACAGCCCTCTGTATAAATATGGAAATATCTGCATAGGCATCTGTGTAAACATGGAAATATCTGCACCGCTATCTGTATAAACATGGAAATACCTACACCGCTGTCTCTATAAACATGGAAATATGTACACCGCTGTGTGTATAAACATGGAAATATCTCCACTGCTCTCTGTATAAACATGGAAATATCTCCACCGTTATCTGTATAAACATGGAAATATCAACAGCGCCATCTATATAAACATTGAAATATCTACACTGCCATCTGTAAAAACATGGAACTATCTACACAGTCATCTGAATAAACATGGAAATATCTACACCACCATCTGTATAAACATGGAAATAGCTACAATACCATCTGTATACACATGGAAATATCTACACAGACATCTGTATAAATATGGAAATATCTACACGGCCATCTGTATAAACATGGAAATATCTACACTGCCATCTGTAGAAAGATGGAAATATCTACACCGCTATCTCTATAAATATGGAAATATCTACACCGCCATCTCTATGAACATGAAAATATCTACACTACCATCTCCAAAAAGATGGAAGTATCTACTCCGCCATGTGTATAAACACGGAAATATCTACACCACCATCTGTATAAACATGGAAATATCTACACTGCCATCTGTAGAAAGATGGAAATATCTACACCGCTATCTCTATAAATATGGAAATATCTACACCGCCATCTCTATGAACATGAAAATATCTACACTACCATCTCCAAAAAGATGGAAGTATCTACTCCGCCATGTGTATAAACACGGAAATATCTACACCACCATCTGTGTAAACATGGAAATACCTACACCGCTATCTGTATAAACATGGAAATAACTACACCGCCATATGCATGTCCTTGGAAATATCTACGCCGCCATCTGAATAAACATGGAAATATCTACACGGCCATCTGTGTATAGATGGAAATATCAACACCGCCATCGGTATAAACATGGAAATATCTACACCGCTATCTCTATAGACATGGAAATATCTGCATCGCCATCTGTAAAAACATGGAAATACCTATACAGTCATCTGTATAAACATGGAAATATCTACAATGCCTTCTGTAGAAAGATGGAAATATCTACACCGCAATCTGTGTAAACATGGAAATATCTACACCGATATCTGTAAAAACATGGAAATATCTACACGGCGATCTGTATAAACATGGAAATATCTACACCGCGATCTGTATAAACATGGAAATATCTACACCGCTATCTGTATAAACATGGAAATATCTACACAGTTATCTCTATGAACATGGAAATATCTACACCGCCATCTGTATAAACATGGAAATACCTACACAGTCATGTGTAGGAACATTTAAATATCTAAACTGCCATCTGTATAAATATAGAAATATCTACACAGCCCTCTGTATAAATATGGAAATATCTTCATAGGCATCTGTGTAAACATGGAAATATCTGCACCGCTATCTGTATAAACATGGAAATACCTACACCGCTGTCTCTATAAACATGGAAATATGTACACCGCTGTGTGTATAAACATGGAAATATCTCCACTGCTCTCTGTATAAACATGGAAATATCTCCACCGTTATCTGTATAAACATGGAAATATCAACAGCGCCATCTATATAAACATTGAAATATCTACACTGCCATCTGTAAAAACATGGAACTATCTACACAGTCATCTGAATAAACATGGAAATATCTACACCACCATCTGTATAAACATGGAAATAGCTACAATACCATCTGTATACACATGGAAATATGTACACCGCCATCTCTATAAACAGGGAAATATCTACACCACTATCTGTATAAACATGGAAATATCCACACCGCTATCTCTATAAACATGGAAATATCTACACCGCCATCTGTATAAACATGGAAATACCTACAAAGTCATCTGTATAAACATGGAAATATCCACGCCGCTATCTCTATAAACATGGAAAAATCAACACCGCTATCTCTATGAACATGGAAATATCTACACCGCCATCTCTATAAACATGGAAATGTCTACACCACGATCAGTATAAACGTGGAAATATTTACACCGCTATCTGTATAAACATGGAAACTTCTACACCGTTATCTGTATAAATATGGAAATACCTACACCGTTATCTCTATAAACTTGGAAATATCTACACCGCCATCTGTATAAACATGGAAATACCTATACAGTCATCTGTGTAAACATGGAAATATCTACTCCACCATCTGTATAAACGTGGAAATATCTACAATGCCATCTGTATACACATGGAAATACCTACACGGCAATCAGTGTATAGATGGAAACAACAACACCGCCATCTGTACAAACATGGAAATATCTACACTGCAATCTCAATAAACATGGAAATATCTACACTGCGGTCTGTAGAAACATGGAAATATCTACACCGGTATCTGTATAAACATGGAAATATCTACACCATGATCTGTATAAACATGGAAATATATACACCGCTACCTGTATAAACATGGAAATATCTGCACCGCTATCTCTATAAACATGGAAATAACTTCAAAGACATCTGTATAAACATGGAAATACCTACACAGTCATGTGTAGGAACATTTAAATATCTACACTGCCATCTGTATAAATATAGAAATATCTACATAGCCCTCTGTATAAATATGGAAATATCTGCATAGGCATCTGTGTAAACATGGAAATATCTGCACCGCTATCTGTATAAACGTGGAAATACCTACACTGCTGTCTCTATAAACATGGAAATATGTACACTGCTATGTGTATAAACATGGAAGTATCTCCACTGCTCTTTGTATAAACATGGAAATATCTCCACCGTTATCTGTATAAACATGGAAATATCAACAGTGCCATCTATATAAACATTGAAATATCTACACTGCCATCTGTAAAAACATGGAAATATCTACACAGTCATCTGAATAAACATGGAAATATCTACACCACCATCTGTATAAACATGGAAATAGCTACAATACCATCTGTAGACACATGGAAATATCTACACAGACATCTGTATAAATATGGAAATATCTACACGGCCATCTGTATAAACATGGAAATATCTACACTGCCATCTGTAGAAAGATGGAAATATCTACACCGCTATCTCTGTAAATATGGAAATATCTACACCGCCATCTCTATGAACATGAAAATATCTACACTGCCATCTCCATAAAGATGGAAGTATCTACTCCGCCATGTGTATAAACACGGAAATATCTACACCACCATCTGTGTAAACATGGAAATACCTACACCGCTATCTGTATAAACATGGAAATAACTACACCGCCATCTGCATGTCCTTGGAAATATCTACACCGCCATCTGAATAAACATGGAAATATCTACACGGCCATCTGTGTATAGATGGAAATATCAACACCGCCATCTGTACAAACATGGAAATATCTACACCGCTATCTCTATAGACATGGAAATATCTGCACCGCCATGTGTAAAAACATGGAAATACCTATACAGTCATCTGTATAAACATGGAAATATCTACAATGCCATCTGTAGAAAGATGGAAATATCTACACCGCAATCTGTGTAAACATGGAAATATCTACACCGATATCTGTAAAAACATGGAAATATCTACACCGCTATCTGTATAAACATGGAAATATCTACACCGCAATCTGTATAAACATGGAAATATCTACACCGCGATTTGTATAAACATGGAAATATCTACACCACTATCTGTATAAACATGGAAATGTCTTCACAGTTATCTCTATAAACATGGAAATATCTACACCGCCATCTGTATAAACATGGAAATACCTACAAAGTCATCTGTATAAACATGGAAATATCTACACAGCCCTCTGTATTAACATGGAAATATCTACACAGCCATCTGTATATACATGGAAATATCTACACCACTATCTGAATAAACATGGAAATAAATTCACCGGTATTTGTATAAACAAGGAAATATCTACACCGTGATCTGTATAAATATGGAAATATCTACAGCACCATCTCTATAAACAGGGAAATATCTACACCCCTATCTGTATAAACATGGAAATATCCACACCGCTATCTCTATAAACATGGAAAAATCAACACCGCTATCTCTATGAACATGGAAATATCTACACCGCCATCTCTATAAACATGGAAATGTCTACACCACGATCAGTATAAACATGGAAATATCTACACCGCCATCAACATATCCATGGAAATATCTGCGCCGCCATCTGTATAAACATGGAAATATCTACACGGTCATCTGTGTATAGATGGAAATATCAACACCGCCATCTGTACAAACATGGAAATATCTGCACCGCTATCTCTATAGACATGGAAATATCTGCACCGCCATCTGTAAAAACATGGAAATACCTATACAGTCATCTGTATAAACATGGAAATATCTACAATGACATCTGTAGAAAGATGGAAATATCTACACCGCAATCTGTGTAAACATGGAAATATCTACACCGATATCTGTAAAAACATGGAAATATCTACACCGCTATCTGTATAAACATGGAAATATCTACACCGCGATCTGTATAAACATGGAAATATCTACACCGCGATCTGTATAAACATGGAAATATCTACACCGCGATCTGTATAAACATGGAATTATCTACACAGTTATCTCTATAAACATGGAAATATCTACACCACCATCTGTATAAACATGGAAATACCTACAAAGTCATCTGTATAAACATGGAAATATCTACACAGCCCTCTGTATAAACATGGAAATATCTACACAGCCATCTGTATATACATGGAAATATCTACACCACTATCTGTATAAACATGGAAATAACTACACCGCTATTTGTATAAACAAGGAAATATCTACACCGTGATCTGTATAAACATGGAAATATCTACACCGCCATCTCTATAAACAGGGAAATATCTACACCCCTATCTGTATAAACATGGAAATATCCACACCGCTATCTCTATAAACATGGAAAAATCAACACCGCTATCTCTATGAACATGGAAATATCTACACCGCCATCTCTATAAACATGGAAATGTCTACACCACGATCAGTATAAACATGGAAATATCTACACCGCTATCTGCATAAACATGGAAATATCTCCACTGCTGTCTCTATAAACATCGAAATATCTACACCGCCATCTGTATAAACATGGAAATACTTACAAAGTTATCTGTATAAACATCGAAATATCTACACCGCCATCTGTATAAACATGGAAATATCTACACAGCCATGTGTACATACATGGAAATATCTACACCGCTATCTATATAAACATGGAAATAACTACACCGTTATCTGTATAAACATTGAAATATCTACACCGCCATCTACATACCCATGGAAATATCTGCGCCGCCATCTGTATAAACATGGAAATATCTACACGGTCATCTGTGTATAGATGCAAATATCAACACCGCCATCTGTACAAACATGGAAATAACTGCACCGCTATCTGTATAAACATGGAAATAACTACACCGCGATCTGTATAAACATGGAATTATCAACACCGCGATTTGTATAAACATGGAAATATCTACACCGCTATCTGTATAAACATGGAAATATCTCCACTGCTATCTCTATAAACATCGAAATATCTACACCGCCATCTGTATAAACATGGAAATACTTACAAAGTTATCTGTATAAACATGGAAATATCTACACCGCCATCTGTATAATCATGGAAATATCTACACAGCCATGTGTACATACATGGAAATATCTACACCGCTATCTATATAAACATGGAAATAACTACAACGCTATCTGTATAAACATGGAAATATCTACACCGCCATCTACACATCCATGGAAATTTCTGCGCCGCCATCTGTATAAACATGGAAATATCTACACGGTCATCTGTGTATAGATGGAAATATCAACACCGCCATCTGTACAAACATGGAAATATCTGCACCGCTATCTGTATAAACATGGAAATATCTACACCGCGGTCTGTGTAAACATGGAAATATCAACACCGCTATCGGTATAAACATGGAAATATCTACACCGCTATCTCTATAAACATGGAAATATCTACACCGTGATCTGTATAAACATGGAAATATTTACACCGCTATCTGTATAAACATGGAAACTTCCACACCGTTATCTGTGTAAATATGGAAATATCTACACCGCTATCTCTATAAACTTGGAAATATCTACACCGCCATCTGTATAAACATGGAAATACCTATACAGTCATCTGTGTATACATGGAAATATCTACACCACCATCTGTATAAACATGGAAATATCTACAATGCCATCTGTATACACATGGAAATACCTACACGGCAATCAGTGTATAGATGGAAACATCAACACTGCCATCTGTACAAACATGGAAATATCTACACTGCTATCTCTATAAACATGGAAATATGTACACTGTGGTCTGTATAAACATGGAAATATCTACACCGGTATCTGTATAAACATGGAAATATCCACACCATGATCTGTATAAACATGGAAATATATACACCGCTATCTGTATAAACATGGAAATATCTGCACCGCTATCTCTATAAATATGGAAATAACTACAAAGACATCTGTATAAACATGGAAATACCTACAGAGTCATGTGTAGGAACATTTAAATATCTACACTGCCATCTGTATAAATATAGAAATATCTACACAGCCCTCTGTATAAATATGGAAATATCTGCATAGGCATCTGTGTAAACATGGAAATATCTGCACCGCTATCTGTATAAACGTGGAAATACCTACACCGCTGTCTCTATAAACATGGAAATATGTACACCGCTATGTGTATAAACATGGAAATATCTCCACTGCTCTCTGTATAAACATGGAAATATCTCCACCGTTATCTGTATAAACATGGAAATATCAACAGCGCCATCTATATAAACATTGAAATATCTACACTGCCATCTGTAAAAACATGGAACTATCTACACAGTCATCTGAATAAACATGGAAATATCTACACCACCATCTGTATAAACATGGAAATAGCTACAATACCATCTGTATACACATGGAAATATCTACACAGACATCTGTATAAATATGGAAATATCTACACGGCCATCTGTATAAACATGGAAATATCTACACTGCCATCTGTAGAAAGATGGAAATATCTACACCGCTATCTCTATAAATATGGAAATATCTACACCGCCATCTCTATGAACATGAAAATATCTACACTGCCATCTCCATAAAGATGGAAGTATCTACTCCGCCATGTGTATAAACACGGAAATATCTACACCACCATCTGTGTAAACATGGAAGTACCTACACCGCTATCTGTATAAACATGGAAATAACTACACCGCCATCTGCATGTCCTTGGAAATATCTACGCCGCCATCTGAATAAACATAGAAATATCTACACGGCCATCTGTGTATAGATGGAAATATCAACACCGCCATCTGTACAAACATGGAAATATCTACACTGCTATCTCTATAGACATGGAAATATCTGCACCGCCATCTGTAAAAACATGGAAATACCTATACAGTCATCTGTATAAACATGGAAATATCTACACAGTTATCTCTATAAACATGGAAATATCTACACCGCCATCTGTATAAACATGGAAATACCTACAAAGTCATCTGTATAAACATGGAAATATCTACACAGCCATCTGTATAAACATGGAAATATCTACACAGCCATCTGTATATACATGGAAATATCTACACCACTATCTGTATAAACATGGAAATAACTACACCGCTATTTGTATAAACACGGAAATATCTACACCGTGATCTGTATAAACATGGAAATATCTACACCGCCCTCTCTATAAACAGGGAAATATCTACACCCCTATCTGTATAAACATGGAAATATCCTCACCGCTATCTCTATAAACATGGAAAAATCAACACCGCTATCTCTATGAACATGGAAATATCTACACCGCCATCTCTATAAACATGGAAATGTCTACACCACGATCAGTATAAACATGGAAATATCTACACCGCAATCTGTATAAACATGGAAATATCTCCACTGCTGTCTCTATAAACATCGAAATATCTACACCGCCATCAGTATAAACATGGAAATACTTACAAAGTTATCTGTATAAACATGGAAATATCTACACCGCCATCTGTATAAACATGGAAATATCTACACAGCCATGTGTACATACTTGGAAATATCTACACCGCTATCTATATAAACATGGAAATAACTACACCGCTATCTGTATAAACATGGAAATATCTACACTGCCATCTACATATCCATGGAAATATCTGTGCCGCCATCTGTATAAACATGGAAATATCTACACGGTCATCTGTGTATAGATGGACATATCAACACCGCCATCGGTACAAACATGGAAATATCTGCACCGCTATCTGTATAAACATGGAAATATCTACACCGCGGTCTGTATAAACATGGAAATATCAACACCGCTATCGGTATAAACATGGAAATATCTACACCGCTATCTCTATAAACATGGAAATATCTACACCGTGATCTGTATAAACATGGAAACATTTACACCGCTATCTGTATAAACATGGAAACTTCCACACCGTTATCTGTGTAAATATGGAAATATCTACACCGCTATCTCTATAAACTTGGAAATATCTACACCGCCATCTGTATAAACATGGAAATACCTATACAGTCATCTGTGTAAACATGGAAATATCTACACCACCATCTGTATAAACATGGAAATATCTACAATGCCATCTGTATACACATGGAAATACCTACACGGCAATCAGTGTATAGATGGAAACATCAACACTGCCATCTGTACAAACATGGAAATATCTACACTGCTATCTCTATAAACATGGAAATATGTACACTGTGGTCTGTATAAACATGGAAATATCTACACCGGTATCTGTATAAACATGGAAATATCCACACCATGATCTGTATAAACATGGAAATATATACACCGCTATCTGTATAAACATGGAAATATCTGCACCGCTATCTCTATAAATATGGAAATAACTACAAAGACATCTGTATAAACATGGAAATACCTACAGAGTCATGTGTAGGAACATTTAAATATCTACACTGCCATCTGTATAAATATAGAAATATCTACACAGCCCTCTGTATAAATATGGAAATATCTGCATAGGCATCTGTGTAAACATGGAAATATCTGCACCGCTATCTGTATAAACCTGGAAATACCTACACCGCTGTCTCTATAAACATGGAAATATGTACACCGCTATGTGTATAAACATGGAAATATCTCCACTGCTCTCTGTATAAACATGGAAATATCTCCACCGTTATCTGTATAAACATGGAAATATCAACAGCGCCATCTATATAAACATTGAAATATCTACACTGCCATCTGTAAAAACATGGAACTATCTACACAGTCATCTGAATAAACATGGAAATATCTACACCACCATCTGTATAAACATGGAAATAGCTACAATACCATCTGTATACACATGGAAATATCTACACAGACATCTGTATAAATATGGAAATATCTACACGGCCATCTGTATAAACATGGAAATATCTACACTGCCATCTGTAGAAAGATGGAAATATCTACACCGCTATCTCTATAAATATGGAAATATCTACACCGCCATCTCTATGAACATGAAAATATCTACACTGCCATCTCCATAAAGATGGAAGTATCTACTCCGCCATGTGTATAAACACGGAAATATCTACACCACCATCTGTGTAAACATGGAAGTACCTACACCGCTATCTGTATAAACATGGAAATAACTACACCGCCATCTGCATGTCCTTGGAAATATCTACGCCGCCATCTGAATAAACATAGAAATATCTACACGGCCATCTGTGTATAGATGGAAATATCAACACCGCCATCTGTACAAACATGGAAATATCTACACTGCTATCTCTATAGACATGGAAATATCTGCACCGCCATCTGTAAAAACATGGAAATACCTATACAGTCATCTGTATAAACATGGAAATATCTACACAGTTATCTCTATAAACATGGAAATATCTACACCGCCATCTGTATAAACATGGAAATACCTACAAAGTCATCTGTATAAACATGGAAATATCTACACAGCCATCTGTATAAACATGGAAATATCTACACAGCCATCTGTATATACATGGAAATATCTACACCACTATCTGTATAAACATGGAAATAACTACACCGCTATTTGTATAAACACGGAAATATCTACACCGTGATCTGTATAAACATGGAAATATCTACACCGCCCTCTCTATAAACAGGGAAATATCTACACCCCTATCTGTATAAACATGGAAATATCCTCACCGCTATCTCTATAAACATGGAAAAATCAACACCGCTATCTCTATGAACATGGAAATATCTACACCGCCATCTCTATAAACATGGAAATGTCTACACCACGATCAGTATAAACATGGAAATATCTACACCGCAATCTGTATAAACATGGAAATATCTCCACTGCTGTCTCTATAAACATCGAAATATCTACACCGCCATCAGTATAAACATGGAAATACTTACAAAGTTATCTGTATAAACATGGAAATATCTACACCGCCATCTGTATAAACATGGAAATATCTACACAGCCATGTGTACATACTTGGAAATATCTACACCGCTATCTATATAAACATGGAAATAACTACACCGCTATCTGTATAAACATGGAAATATCTACACTGCCATCTACATATCCATGGAAATATCTGTGCCTCCATCTGTATAAACATGGAAATATCTACACGGTCATCTGTGTATAGATGGACATATCAACACCGCCATCGGTACAAACATGGAAATATCTGCACCGCTATCTGTATAAACATGGAAATATCTACACCGCGGTCTGTATAAACATGGAAATATCAACACCGCTATCGGTATAAACATGGAAATATCTACACCGCTATCTCTATAAACATGGAAATATCTACACCGTGATCTGTATAAACATGGAAATATTTACACCGCTATCTGTATAAACATGGAAACTTCCACACCGTTATCTGTGTAAATATGGAAATATCTACACCGCTATCTCTATAAACTTGGAAATATCTACACCGCCATCTGTATAAACATGGAAATACCTATACAGTCATCTGTGTAAACATGGAAATATCTACACCACCATCTGTATAAACATGGAAATATCTACAATGCCATCTGTATACACATGGAATTACCTACACGGCAATCAGTGTATAGATGGAAACATCAACACTGCCATCTGTACAAACATGGAAATATCTACACTGCTATCTCTATAAACATGGAAATATGTACACTGTGGTCTGTATAAACATGGAAATATCTACACCGGTATCTGTATAAACATGGAAATATCCACACCATGATCTGTATAAACATGGAAATATATACACCGCTATCTGTATAAACATGGAAATATCTGCACCGCTATCTCTATAAATATGGAAATAACTACAAAGACATCTGTATAAACATGGAAATACCTACAGAGTCATGTGTAGGAACATTTAAATATCTACACTGCCATCTGTATAAATATAGAAATATCTACACAGCCCTCTGTATAAATATGGAAATATCTGCATAGGCATCTGTGTAAACATGGAAATATCTGCACCGCTATCTGTATAAACGTGGAAATACCTACACCGCTGTCTCTATAAACATGGAAATATGTACACCGCTATGTGTATAAACATGGAAATATCTCCACTGCTCTCTGTATAAACATGGAAATATCTCCACCGTTATCTGTATAAACATGGAAATATCAACAGCGCCATCTATATAAACATTGAAATATCTACACTGCCATCTGTAAAAACATGGAACTATCTACACAGTCATCTGAATAAACATGGAAATATCTACACCACCATCTGTATAAACATGGAAATAGCTACAATACCATCTGTATACACATGGAAATATCTACACAGACATCTGTATAAATATGGAAATATCTACACGGCCATCTGTATAAACATGGAAATATCTACACTGCCATCTGTAGAAAGATGGAAATATCTACACCGCTATCTCTATAAATATGGAAATATCTACACCGCCATCTCTATGAACATGAAAATATCTACACTGCCATCTCCATAAAGATGGAAGTATCTACTCCGCCATGTGTATAAACACGGAAATATCTACACCACCATCTGTGTAAACATGGAAGTACCTACACCGCTATCTGTATAAACATGGAAATAACTACACCGCCATCTGCATGTCCTTGGAAATATCTACGCCGCCATCTGAATAAACATAGAAATATCTACACGGCCATCTGTGTATAGATGGAAATATCAACACCGCCATCTGTACAAACATGGAAATATCTACACTGCTATCTCTATAGACATGGAAATATCTGCACCGACATCTGTAAAAACATGGAAATACCTATACAGTCATCTGTATAAACATGGAAATATCTACACAGTTATCTCTATAAACATGGAAATATCTACACCGCCATCTGTATAAACATGGAAATACCTACAAAGTCATCTGTATAAACATGGAAATATCTACACAGCCATCTGTATAAACATGGAAATATCTACACAGCCATCTGTATATACATGGAAATATCTACACCACTATCTGTATAAACATGGAAATAACTACACCGCTATTTGTATAAACACGGAAATATCTACACCGTGATCTGTATAAACATGGAAATATCTACACCGCCCTCTCTATAAACAGGGAAATATCTACACCCCTATCTGTATAAACATGGAAATATCCTCACCGCTATCTCTATAAACATGGAAAAATCAACACCGCTATCTCTATGAACATGGAAATATCTACACCGCCATCTCTATAAACATGGAAATGTCTACACCACGATCAGTATAAACATGGAAATATCTACACCGCAATCTGTATAAACATGGAAATATCTCCACTGCTGTCTCTATAAACATCGAAATATCTACACCGCCATCAGTATAAACATGGAAATACTTACAAAGTTATCTGTATAAACATGGAAATATCTACACCGCCATCTGTATAAACATGGTAATATCTACACAGCCATGTGTACATACTTGGAAATATCTACACCGCTATCTATATAAACATGGAAATAACTACACCGCTATCTGTATAAACATGGAAATATCTACACTGCCATCTACATATCCATGGAAATATCTGTGCCGCCATCTGTATAAACATGGAAATATCTACACGGTCATCTGTGTATAGATGGACATATCATCACCGCCATCGGTACAAACATGGAAATATCTGCACGGCTATCTGTATAAACATGGAAATATCTACACCGCGGTCTGTATAAACATGGAAATATCAACACCGCTATCGGTATAAACATGGAAATATCTACACCGCTATCTCTATAAACATGGAAATATCTACACCGTGATCTGTATAAACATGGAAATATTTACACCGCTATCTGTATAAACATGGAAACTTCCACACCGTTAGCTGTGTAAATATGGAAATATCTACACCGCTATCTCTATAAACTTGGAAATATCTACACCGCCATCTGTATAAACATGGAAATACCTATACAGTCATCTGTGTAAACATGGAAATATCTACACCACCATCTGTATAAACATGGAAATATCTACAATGCCATCTGTATACACATGGAAATACCTACACGGCAATCAGTGTATAGATGGAAACATCAACACTGCCATCTGTACAAATATGGAAATATCTACACTGCTATCTCTATAAACATGGAAATATGTACACTGTGGTCTGTATAAACATGGAAATATCTACACCGGTATCTGTATAAACATGGAAATATCCACACCATGATCTGTATAAACATGGAAATATATACACCGCTATCTGTATAAACATGGAAATATCTGCACCGCTATCTCTATAAATATGGAAATAACTACAAAGACATCTGTATAAACATGGAAATACCTACAGAGTCATGTGTAGGAACATTTAAATATCTACACTGCCATCTGTATAAATATAGAAATATCTACACAGCCCTCTGTATAAATATGGAAATATCTGCATAGGCATCTGTGTAAACATGGAAATATCTGCACCGCTATCTGTATAAACGTGGAAATACCTACACCGCTGTCTCTATAAACATGGAAATATGTACACCGCTATGTGTATAAACATGGAAATATCTCCACTGCTCTCTGTATAAACATGGAAATATCTCCACCGTTATCTGTATAAACATGGAAATATCAACAGCGCCATCTATATAAACATTGAAATATCTACACTGCCATCTGTAAAAACATGGAACTATCTACACAGTCATCTGAATAAACATGGAAATATCTACACCACCATCTGTATAAACATGGAAATAGCTACAATACCATCTGTATACACATGGAAATATCTACACAGACATCTGTATAAATATGGAAATATCTACACGGCCATCTGTATAAACATGGAAATATCTACACTGCCATCTGTAGAAAGATGGAAATATCTACACCGCTATCTCTATAAATATGGAAATATCTACACCGCCATCTCTATGAACATGAAAATATCTACACTGCCATCTCCATAAAGATGGAAGTATCTACTCCGCCATGTGTATAAACACGGAAATATCTACACCACCATCTGTGTAAACATGGAAGTACCTACACCGCTATCTGTATAAACATGGAAATAACTACACCGCCATCTGCATGTCCTTGGAAATATCTACGCCGCCATCTGAATAAACATAGAAATATCTACACGGCCATCTGTGTATAGATGGAAATATCAACACCGCCATCTGTACAAACATGGAAATATCTACACTGCTATCTCTATAGACATGGAAATATCTGCACCGACATCTGTAAAAACATGGAAATACCTATACAGTCATCTGTATAAACATGGAAATATCTACACAGTTATCTCTATAAACATGGAAATATCTACACCGCCATCTGTATAAACATGGAAATACCTACAAAGTCATCTGTATAAACATGGAAATATCTACACAGCCATCTGTATAAACATGGAAATATCTACACAGCCATCTGTATATACATGGAAATATCTACACCACTATCTGTATAAACATGGAAATAACTACACCGCTATTTGTATAAACACGGAAATATCTACACCGTGATCTGTATAAACATGGAAATATCTACACCGCCCTCTCTATAAACAGGGAAATATCTACACCCCTATCTGTATAAACATGGAAATATCCTCACCGCTATCTCTATAAACATGGAAAAATCAACACCGCTATCTCTATGAACATGGAAATATCTACACCGCCATCTCTATAAACATGGAAATGTCTACACCACGATCAGTATAAACATGGAAATATCTACACCGCAATCTGTATAAACATGGAAATATCTCCACTGCTGTCTCTATAAACATCGAAATATCTACACCGCCATCAGTATAAACATGGAAATACTTACAAAGTTATCTGTATAAACATGGAAATATCTACACCGCCATCTGTATAAACATGGTAATATCTACACAGCCATGTGTACATACTTGGAAATATCTACACCGCTATCTATATAAACATGGAAATAACTACACCGCTATCTGTATAAACATGGAAATATCTACACTGCCATCTACATATCCATGGAAATATCTGTGCCGCCATCTGTATAAACATGGAAATATCTACACGGTCATCTGTGTATAGATGGACATATCATCACCGCCATCGGTACAAACATGGAAATATCTGCACGGCTATCTGTATAAACATGGAAATATCTACA
This sequence comes from Pan troglodytes, assembly GCF_028858775.2. NCBI lineage: Eukaryota > Metazoa > Chordata > Mammalia > Primates > Hominidae > Pan > Pan troglodytes. The sequence goes on from NC_072411.2 coordinate 2,283,784, forward strand.
CCGCGGTCTGTATAAACATGGAAATATCAACACCGCTATCGGTATAAACATGGAAATATCTACACCGCTATCTCTATAAACATGGAAATATCTACACCGTGATCTGTATAAACATGGAAATATTTACACCGCTATCTGTATAAACATGGAAACTTCCACACCGTTAGCTGTGTAAATATGGAAATATCTACACCGCTATCTCTATAAACTTGGAAATATCTACACCGCCATCTGTATAAACATGGAAATACCTATACAGTCATCTGTGTAAACATGGAAATATCTACACCACCATCTGTATAAACATGGAAATATCTACAATGCCATCTGTATACACATGGAAATACCTACACGGCAATCAGTGTATAGATGGAAACATCAACACTGCCATCTGTACAAATATGGAAATATCTACACTGCTATCTCTATAAACATGGAAATATGTACACTGTGGTCTGTATAAACATGGAAATATCTACACCGGTATCTGTATAAACATGGAAATATCCACACCATGATCTGTATAAACATGGAAATATATACACCGCTATCTGTATAAACATGGAAATATCTGCACCGCTATCTCTATAAATATGGAAATAACTACAAAGACATCTGTATAAACATGGAAATACCTACAGAGTCATGTGTAGGAACATTTAAATATCTACACTGCCATCTGTATAAATATAGAAATATCTACACAGCCCTCTGTATAAATATGGAAATATCTGCATAGGCATCTGTGTAAACATGGAAATATCTGCACCGCTATCTGTATAAACGTGGAAATACCTACACCGCTGTCTCTATAAACATGGAAATATGTACACCGCTATGTGTATAAACATGGAAATATCTCCACTGCTCTCTGTATAAACATGGAAATATCTCCACCGTTATCTGTATAAAGATGGAAATATCAACAGCACCATCTATATAAACATTGAAATATCTACACTGCCATCTGTAAAAACATGGAACTATCTACACAGTCATCTGAATAAACATGGAAATATCTACACCACCATCTGTATAAACATGGAAATAGCTACAATACCATCTGTATACACATGGAAATATCTACACAGACATCTGTATAAATATGGAAATATCTACACGGCCATCTGTATAAACATGGAAATATCTACACTGCCATCTGTAGAAAGATGGAAATATCTACACCGCTATCTCTATAAATATGGAAATATCTACACCGCCATCTCTATGAACATGAAAATATCTACACTGCCATCTCCATAAAGATGGAAGTATCTACTCCGCCATGTGTATAAACACGGAAATATCTACACCACCATCTGTGTAAACATGGAAGTACCTACACCGCTATCTGTATAAACATGGAAATAACTACACCGCCATCTGCATGTCCTTGGAAATATCTACGCCGCCATCTGAATAAACATAGAAATATCTACACGGCCATCTGTGTATAGATGGAAATATCAACACCGCCATCTGTACAAACATGGAAATATCTACACTGCTATCTCTATAGACATGGAAATATCTGCACCGCCATCTGTAAAAACATGGAAATACCTATACAGTCATCTGTATAAACATGGAAATATCTACACAGTTATCTCTATAAACATGGAAATATCTACACCGCCATCTGTATAAACATGGAAATACCTACAAAGTCATCTGTATAAACATGGAAATATCTACACAGCCATCTGTATAAACATGGAAATATCTACACAGCCATCTGTATATACATGGAAATATCTACACCACTATCTGTATAAACATGGAAATAACTACACCGCTATTTGTATAAACACGGAAATATCTACACCGTGATCTGTATAAACATGGAAATATCTACACCGCCCTCTCTATAAACAGGGAAATATCTACACCCCTATCTGTATAAACATGGAAATATCCTCACCGCTATCTCTATAAACATGGAAAAATCAACACCGCTATCTCTATGAACATGGAAATATCTACACCGCCATCTCTATAAACATGGAAATGTCTACACCACGATCAGTATAAACATGGAAATATCTACACCGCAATCTGTATAAACATGGAAATATCTCCACTGCTGTCTCTATAAACATCGAAATATCTACACCGCCATCAGTATAAACATGGAAATACTTACAAAGTTATCTGTATAAACATGGAAATATCTACACCGCCATCTGTATAAACATGGAAATATCTACACAGCCATGTGTACATACTTGGAAATATCTACACCGCTATCTATATAAACATGGAAATAACTACACCGCTATCTGTATAAACATGGAAATATCTACACTGCCATCTACATATCCATGGAAATATCTGTGCCGCCATCTGTATAAACATGGAAATATCTACACGGTCATCTGTGTATAGATGGACATATCAACACCGCCATCGGTACAAACATGGAAATATCTGCACCGCTATCTGTATAAACATGGAAATATCTACACCGCGGTCTGTATAAACATGGAAATATCAACACCGCTATCGGTATAAACATGGAAATATCTACACCGCTATCTCTATAAACATGGAAATATCTACACCGTGATCTGTATAAACATGGAAATATTTACACCGCTATCTGTATAAACATGGAAACTTCCACACCGTTATCTGTATAAATATGGAAATATCTACACCGCTATCTCTATAAACTTGGAAATATCTACACCGCCATCTGTATAAACATGGAAATAGCTATACAGTCATCTGTGTAAACATGGAAATATCTACACCACCATCTGTATAAACATGGAAATATCTACAATGCCATCTGTATACACATGGAAATACCTACACGGCAATCAGTGTATAGATGGAAACATCAACACCGCCATCTGTACAAACATGGAAATATCTACATTGCTATCTCTATAAACATGGAAATATCTACACTGTGGTCAGTATAAACATGGAAATATCTACACCGGTATCTGTATAAACATGGAAATATCCACACCATGATCTGTATAAACATGGAAATATATACACCGCTATCTGTATAAACATGGAAATATCTGCACCGCTATCTCTATAAACATGGAAATAACTACAAAGACATCTGTATAAACATGGAAATACCTACACAGTCATGTGTAGGAACATTTAAATATCTACACTGCCATCTGTATAAATATAGAAATATCTACACAGCCCTCTGTATAAATATGGAAATATCTGCATAGGCATCTGTGTAAACATGGAAATATCTGCACCGCTATCTGTATAAACGTGGAAATACCTACACCGCTGTCTCTATAAACATGGAAATATGTACACCGCTATGTGTATAAACATGGAAATATCTCCACTGCTCTCTGTATAAACATGGAAATATCTCCACCGTTATCTGTATAAACATGGAAATATCAACAGCGCCATCTATATAAACATTGAAATATCTACACTGCCATCTGTAAAAACATGGAACTATCTACACAGTCATCTGAATAAACATGGAAATATCTACACCACCATCTGTATAAACATGGAAATAGCTACAATACCATCTGTATACACATGGAATTACCTACACAGACATCTGTATAAATATGGAAATATCTACACGGCCATCTGTATAAACATGGAAATATCTACACTGCCATCTGTAGAAAGATGGAAATATCTACACCGCTATCTCTATAAATATGGAAATATCTACACCGCCATCTCTATGAACATGAAAATATCTACACTGCCATCTCCATAAAGATGGAAGTATCTACTCCGCCATATGTATAAACACGGAAATATCTACACCACCATCTGTGTAAACATGGAAATACCTACACCGCTATCTGTATAAACATGGAAATAACTACACCGCCATCTGCATGTCCTTGGAAATATCTACGCCGCCATCTGAATAAACATGGAAATATCTACACGGCCATCTGTGTATAGATGGAAATATCAACACCGCCATCTGTACAAACATGGAAATATCTACACTGCTATCTCTATAGACATGGAAATATCTGCACCGCCATCTGTAAAAACATGGAAATACCTATACAGTCATCTGTATAAACATGGAAATATCTACAATGCCATCTGTAGAAAGATGGAAATATCTACACCGCAATCTGTGTAAACATGGAAATATCTACACCGATATCTGTAAAAACATGGAAATATCTACGCCGCAATCTGTGTAAACATGGAAATATCTACACCGCGATCTGTATAAACATGGAATTATCTACACCGCGATCTGTATAAACATGGAAATATCTACACCGATATCTGTATAAACATGGAAATATCTACACTGTTATCTCTATAAACATGGAAATATCTACACCGCCATCTGTATAAACATGGAAATACCTACAAAGTCATCTGTATAAACATGGAAATATCTACACAGCCCTCTGTATAAACATGGAAATATCTACAAAGCCATCTGTATATACATGGAAATATCTACATCACTATCTGTATAAACATGGAAATAACTACACCGCTATTTGTATAAACAAGGAAATATCTACACCGTGATCTGTATAAACATGGAAATATCTACACCGCCCTCTCTATAAACAGGGAAATATCTACACCCCTATCTGTATAAACATGGAAATATCCACACCGCTATCTCTATAAACATGGAAAAATCAACACCGCTATCTCTATGAACATGGAAATATCTACACCGCCATCTCTATAAACATGGAAATGTCTACACCACGATCAGTATAAACATGGAAATATCTACACCGCAATCTGTATAAACATGGAAATATCTCCACTGCTGTCTCTATAAACATCGAAATATCTACACCGCCATCAGTATAAACATGGAAATACTTACAAAGTTATCTGTATAAACATGGAAATATCTACACCGCCATTTGTATAAACATGGAAATATCTACACAGCCATGTGTACATACTTGGAAATATCTACACCGCTATCTATATAAACATGGAAATAACTACACCGCTATCTGTATAAACATGGAAATATCTACACCGCCATCTACATATCCATGGAAATATCTGCGCCGCCATCTGTATAAACATGGAAATATCTACACGGTCATCTGTGTATAGATGGAAATATCAACACCGCCATCTGTACAAACATGGAAATATCTGCACCGCTATCTGTATAAACATGGAAATATCTACACCGCGGTCTGTATAAACATGGAAATATCAACACCGCTATCGGTATAAACATGGAAATATCTACACCGCTATCTCTATAAACATGGAAATATCTACACCGTGATCTGTATAAACATGGAAATATTTACACCGCTATCTGTATAAACATGGAAACTTCCACACCGTTATCTGTATAAATATGGAAATATCTACACCGCTATCTCTATAAACTTGGAAATATCTACACCGCCATCTGTATAAACATGGAAATACCTATACAGTCATCTGTGTAAACATGGAAATATCTACACCACCATCTGTATAAACATGGAAATATCTACAATGCCATCTGTATACACATGGAAATACCTACACGGCAATCAGTGTATAGATGGAAACATCAACACCGCCATCTGTACAAACATGGAAATATCTACACTTATATCTCTATGAACATGGAAATATCCACACTGTGGTCTGTATAAACATGGAAATATCAACACCGCTATCGGTATAAACATGGAAATATCCACACCATGATCTGTATAAACATGGAAATATATACACCGCTATCTGTATAAACATGGAAATATCTGCACCGCTATCTCTATAAACATGGAAATAACTACAAAGACATCTGTATAAACATGGAAATACCTACACAGTCATGTGTAGGAACATTTAAATATCTACACTGCCATCTGTATAAATATAGAAATATCTACACAGCCCTCTGTATAAATATGGAAATATCTGCATAGGCATCTGTGTAAACATGGAAATATCTGCACCGCTATCTGTATAAACGTGGAAATACCTACACCGCTGTCTCTATAAACATGGAAATATGTACACCGCTATGTGTATAAACATGGAAATATCTCCACTGCTCTCTGTATAAACATGGAAATATCTCCACCGTTATCTGTATAAAGATGGAAATATCAACAGCACCATCTATATAAACATTGAAATATCTACACTGCCATCTGTAAAAACATGGAACTATCTACACAGTCATCTGAATAAACATGGAAATATCTACACCACCATCTGTATAAACATGGAAATAGCTACAATACCATCTGTATACACATGGAAATATCTACACAGACATCTGTATAAATATGGAAATATCTACACGGCCATCTGTATAAACATGGAAATATCTACACTGCCATCTGTAGAAAGATGGAAATATCTACACCGCTATCTCTATAAATATGGAAATATCTACACCGCCATCTCTATGAACATGAAAATATCTACACTGCCATCTCCATAAAGATGGAAGTATCTACTCCGCCATGTGTATAAACACGGAAATATCTACACCACCATCTGTGTAAACATGGAAGTACCTACACCGCTATCTGTATAAACATGGAAATAACTACACCGCCATCTGCATGTCCTTGGAAATATCTACGCCGCCATCTGAATAAACATAGAAATATCTACACGGCCATCTGTGTATAGATGGAAATATCAACACCGCCATCTGTACAAACATGGAAATATCTACACTGCTATCTCTATAGACATGGAAATATCTGCACCGCCATCTGTAAAAACATGGAAATACCTATACAGTCATCTGTATAAACATGGAAATATCTACACAGTTATCTCTATAAACATGGAAATATCTACACCGCCATCTGTATAAACATGGAAATACCTACAAAGTCATCTGTATAAACATGGAAATATCTACACAGCCATCTGTATAAACATGGAAATATCTACACAGCCATCTGTATATACATGGAAATATCTACACCACTATCTGTATAAACATGGAAATAACTACACCGCTATTTGTATAAACACGGAAATATCTACACCGTGATCTGTATAAACATGGAAATATCTACACCGCCCTCTCTATAAACAGGGAAATATCTACACCCCTATCTGTATAAACATGGAAATATCCTCACCGCTATCTCTATAAACATGGAAAAATCAACACCGCTATCTCTATGAACATGGAAATATCTACACCGCCATCTCTATAAACATGGAAATGTCTACACCACGATCAGTATAAACATGGAAATATCTACACCGCAATCTGTATAAACATGGAAATATCTCCACTGCTGTCTCTATAAACATCGAAATATCTACACCGCCATCAGTATAAACATGGAAATACTTACAAAGTTATCTGTATAAACATGGAAATATCTACACCGCCATCTGTATAAACATGGAAATATCTACACAGCCATGTGTACATACTTGGAAATATCTACACCGCTATCTATATAAACATGGAAATAACTACACCGCTATCTGTATAAACATGGAAATATCTACACTGCCATCTACATATCCATGGAAATATCTGTGCCGCCATCTGTATAAACATGGAAATATCTACACGGTCATCTGTGTATAGATGGACATATCAACACCGCCATCGGTACAAACATGGAAATATCTGCACCGCTATCTGTATAAACATGGAAATATCTACACCGCGGTCTGTATAAACATGGAAATATCAACACCGCTATCGGTATAAACATGGAAATATCTACACCGCTATCTCTATAAACATGGAAATATCTACACCGTGATCTGTATAAACATGGAAATATTTACACCGCTATCTGTATAAACATGGAAACTTCCACACCGTTATCTGTATAAATATGGAAATATCTACACCGCTATCTCTATAAACTTGGAAATATCTACACCGCCATCTGTATAAACATGGAAATAGCTATACAGTCATCTGTGTAAACATGGAAATATCTACACCACCATCTGTATAAACATGGAAATATCTACAATGCCATCTGTATACACATGGAAATACCTACACGGCAATCAGTGTATAGATGGAAACATCAACACCGCCATCTGTACAAACATGGAAATATCTACATTGCTATCTCTATAAACATGGAAATATCTACACTGTGGTCAGTATAAACATGGAAATATCTACACCGGTATCTGTATAAACATGGAAATATCCACACCATGATCTGTATAAACATGGAAATATATACACCGCTATCTGTATAAACATGGAAATATCTGCACCGCTATCTCTATAAACATGGAAATAACTACAAAGACATCTGTATAAACATGGAAATACCTACACAGTCATGTGTAGGAACATTTAAATATCTACACTGCCATCTGTATAAATATAGAAATATCTACACAGCCCTCTGTATAAATATGGAAATATCTGCATAGGCATCTGTGTAAACATGGAAATATCTGCACCGCTATCTGTATAAACGTGGAAATACCTACACCGCTGTCTCTATAAACATGGAAATATGTACACCGCTATGTGTATAAACATGGAAATATCTCCACTGCTCTCTGTATAAACATGGAAATATCTCCACCGTTATCTGTATAAACATGGAAATATCAACAGCGCCATCTATATAAACATTGAAATATCTACACTGCCATCTGTAAAAACATGGAACTATCTACACAGTCATCTGAATAAACATGGAAATATCTACACCACCATCTGTATAAACATGGAAATAGCTACAATACCATCTGTATACACATGGAATTACCTACACAGACATCTGTATAAATATGGAAATATCTACACGGCCATCTGTATAAACATGGAAATATCTACACTGCCATCTGTAGAAAGATGGAAATATCTACACCGCTATCTCTATAAATATGGAAATATCTACACCGCCATCTCTATGAACATGAAAATATCTACACTGCCATCTCCATAAAGATGGAAGTATCTACTCCGCCATATGTATAAACACGGAAATATCTACACCACCATCTGTGTAAACATGGAAATACCTACACCGCTATCTGTATAAACATGGAAATAACTACACCGCCATCTGCATGTCCTTGGAAATATCTACGCCGCCATCTGAATAAACATGGAAATATCTACACGGCCATCTGTGTATAGATGGAAATATCAACACCGCCATCTGTACAAACATGGAAATATCTACACTGCTATCTCTATAGACATGGAAATATCTGCACCGCCATCTGTAAAAACATGGAAATACCTATACAGTCATCTGTATAAACATGGAAATATCTACAATGCCATCTGTAGAAAGATGGAAATATCTACACCGCAATCTGTGTAAACATGGAAATATCTACACCGATATCTGTAAAAACATGGAAATATCTACGCCGCAATCTGTGTAAACATGGAAATATCTACACCGCGATCTGTATAAACATGGAATTATCTACACCGCGATCTGTATAAACATGGAAATATCTACACCGATATCTGTATAAACATGGAAATATCTACACTGTTATCTCTATAAACATGGAAATATCTACACCGCCATCTGTATAAACATGGAAATACCTACAAAGTCATCTGTATAAACATGGAAATATCTACACAGCCCTCTGTATAAACATGGAAATATCTACAAAGCCATCTGTATATACATGGAAATATCTACATCACTATCTGTATAAACATGGAAATAACTACACCGCTATTTGTATAAACAAGGAAATATCTACACCGTGATCTGTATAAACATGGAAATATCTACACCGCCCTCTCTATAAACAGGGAAATATCTACACCCCTATCTGTATAAACATGGAAATATCCACACCGCTATCTCTATAAACATGGAAAAATCAACACCGCTATCTCTATGAACATGGAAATATCTACACCGCCATCTCTATAAACATGGAAATGTCTACACCACGATCAGTATAAACATGGAAATATCTACACCGCTATCTGTATAAACATGGAAATATCTCCACTGCTGTCTCTATAAACATCGAAATATCTACACCGCCATCTGTATAAACATGGAAATACTTACAAAGTTATCTGTATAAACATGGAAATATCTACACCGCCATCTGTATAAACATGGAAATATCTACACAGCCATGTGTACATACATGGAAATATCTACACCGCTATCTATATAAACATGGAAATAACTACACCGCTATCTGTATAAACATTGAAATATCTACACCGCCATCTACATACCCATGGAAATATCTGCGCCGCCATCTGTATAAACATGGAAATATCTACACGGTCATCTGTGTATAGATGCAAATATCAACACCGCCATCTGTACAAACATGGAAATAACTGCACCGCTATCTGTATAAACATGGAAATAACTACACCGCGATCTGTATAAACATGGAATTATCAACACCGCGATTTGTATAAACATGGAAATATCTACACCGCTATCTGTATAAACATGGAAATATCTCCACTGCTATCTCTATAAACATCGAAATATCTACACCGCCATCTGTATAAACATGGAAATACTTACAAAGTTATCTGTATAAACATGGAAATATCTACACCGCCATCTGTATAATCATGGAAATATCTACACAGCCATGTGTACATACATGGAAATATCTACACCGCTATCTATATAAACATGGAAATAACTACAACGCTATCTGTATAAACATGGAAATATCTACACCGCCATCTACACATCCATGGAAATTTCTGCGCCGCCATCTGTATAAACATGGAAATATCTACCCGGTCATCTGTGTATAGATGGAATTATCAACACCGCCATCTGTACAAACATGGAAATATCTGCACCGCTATCTGTATAAACATGGAAATATCTACACCGCGGTCTGTATAAACATGGAAATATCAACACCGCTATCGGTATAAACATGGAAATATCTACACCGCTATCTCTATAAACATGGAAATATCTACACCGTGATCTGTATAAACATGGAAATATTTACACCGCTATCTGTATAAACATGGAAACTTCCACACCGTTATCTGTGTAAATATGGAAATATCTACACCGCTATCTCTATAAACTTGGAAATATCTACACCGCCATCTGTATAAACATGGAAATACCTATACAGTCATCTGTGTAAACATGGAAATATCTACACCACCATCTGTATAAACATGGAAATATCTACAATGCCATCTGTATACACATGGAAATACCTACACGGCAATCAGTGTATAGATGGAAACATCAACACTGCCATCTGTACAAACATGGAAATATCTACACTGCTATCTCTATAAACATGGAAATATGTACACTGTGGTCTGTATAAACATGGAAATATCTACACCGGTATCTGTATAAACATGGAAATATCCACACCATGATCTGTATAAACATGGAAATATATACACCGCTATCTGTATAAACATGGAAATATCTGCACCGCTATCTCTATAAATATGGAAATAACTACAAAGACATCTGTATAAACATGGAAATACCTACAGAGTCATGTGTAGGAACATTTAAATATCTACACTGCCATCTGTATAAATATAGAAATATCTACACAGCCCTCTGTATAAATATGGAAATATCTGCATAGGCATCTGTGTAAACATGGAAATATCTGCACCGCTATCTGTATAAACGTGGAAATACCTACACCGCTGTCTCTATAAACATGGAAATATGTACACCGCTATGTGTATAAACATGGAAATATCTCCACTGCTCTCTGTATAAACATGGAAATATCTCCACCGTTATCTGTATAAACATGGAAATATCAACAGCACCATCTATATAAACATTGAAATATCTACACTGCCATCTGTAAAAACATGGAACTATCTACACAGTCATCTGAATAAACATGGAAATATCTACACCACCATCTGTATAAACATGGAAATAGCTACAATACCATCTGTATACACATGGAAATATCTACACAGACATCTGTATAAATATGGAAATATCTACACGGCCATCTGTATAAACATGGAAATATCTACACTGCCATCTGTAGAAAGATGGAAATATCTACACCGCTATCTCTATAAATATGGAAATATCTACACCGCCATCTCTATGAACATGAAAATATCTACACTGCCATCTCCATAAAGATGGAAGTATCTACTCCGCCATGTGTATAAACACGGAAATATCTACACCACCATCTGTGTAAACATGGAAGTACCTACACCGCTATCTGTATAAACATGGAAATAACTACACCGCCATCTGCATGTCCTTGGAAATATCTACGCCGCCATCTGAATAAACATAGAAATATCTACACGGCCATCTGTGTATAGATGGAAATATCAACACCGCCATCTGTACAAACATGGAAATATCTACACTGCTATCTCTATAGACATGGAAATATCTGCACCGCCATCTGTAAAAACATGGAAATACCTATACAGTCATCTGTATAAACATGGAAATATCTACAATGCCATCTGTAGAAAGATGGAAATATCTACACCGCAATCTGTGTAAACATGGAAATATCTACACCGATATCTGTAAAAACATGGAAATATCTACACCGCTATCTGTATAAACATGGAAATATCTACACTGCGATCTGTATAAACATGGAATTATCTACACCGTGATCTGTATAAACATGGAAATATCTACACCGCTATCTGTATAAACATGTAAATATCTACACTGTTATCTCTATAAACATGGAAATATCTACACCGCCATCTGTATAAACATGGAAATACCTACAAAGTCATCTGTATAAACATGGAAATATCTACACCGCCCTCTGTATAAACATGGAAATATCTACAGAGCCATCTGTATATACATGGAAATATCTACACCACTATCTGTATAAACATGGAAATAACTACACCGCTATTTGTATAGACAAGGAAATATCTACACCGTGATCTGTATAAACATGGAAATATCTACACCGCCCTCTCTATAAACAGGGAAATATCTACACCCCTATCTGTATAAACATGGAAATATCCACACCGCTATCTCTAAAAACATGGAAAAATCAACACTGCTATCTCTATGAACATGGAAATATCTACACCGCCATCTCTATAAACATGGAAATGTCTACACCACGATCAGTATAAACATGGAAATATCTACACCGCAATCTGTATAAACATGGAAATATCTCCACTGATGTCTCTATAAACATCGAAATATCTACACCGCCATCAGTATAAACATGGAAATACTTACAAAGTTATCTGTATAAACATGGAAATATCTACACCGCCATTTGTATAAACATGGAAATATCTACACAGCCATGTGTACATACTTGGAAATATCTACACCGCTATCTATATAAACATGGAAATAACTACACCGCTATCTGTATAAACATGGAAATATCTACACCGCCATCTACATATCCATGGAAATATCTGCGCCGCCATCTGTATAAACATGGAAATATCTACACGGTCATCTGTGTATAGATGGAAATATCAACACCGCCATCTGTACAAACATGGAAATATCTGCACCGCTATCTGTATAAACATGGAAATATCTACACCGCGGTCTGTATAAACATGGAAATATCAACACCGCTATCGGTATAAACATGGAAATATCTACACCGCTATCTCTATAAACATGGAAATATCTACACCGTGATCTGTATAAACATGGAAATATTTACACCGCTATCTGTATAAACATGGAAACTTCCACACCGTTATCTGTATAAATATGGAAATATCTACACCGCTATCTCTATAAACTTGGAAATATCTACACCGCCATCTGTATAAACATGGAAATACCTATACAGTCATCTGTGTAAACATGGAAATATCTACACCACCATCTGTATAAACATGGAAATATCTACAATGCCATCTGTATACACATGGAAATACCTACACGGCAATCAGTGTATAGATGGAAACATCAACACCGCCATCTGTACAAACATGGAAATATCTACACTTATATCTCTATGAACATGGAAATATCCACACTGTGGTCTGTATAAACATGGAAATATCAACACCGCTATCGGTATAAACATGGAAATATCCACACCATGATCTGTATAAACATGGAAATATATACACCGCTATCTGTATAAACATGGAAATATCTGCACCGCTATCTCTATAAACATGGAAATAACTACAAAGACATCTGTATAAACATGGAAATACCTACACAGTCATGTGTAGGAACATTTAAATATCTACACTGCCATCTGTATAAATATAGAAATATCTACACAGCCCTCTGTATAAATAGGGAAATATCTGCATAGGCATCTGTGTAAACATGGAAATATCTGCACCGCTATCTGTATAAACGTGGAAATACCTACACCGCTGTCTCTATAAACATGGAAATATGTACACCGCTATGTGTATAAACATGGAAATATCTCCACTGCTCTCTGTATAAACTTGGAAATATCTCCACCGTTATCTGTATAAACATGGAAATATCAACAGCGCCATCTATATAAACATTGAAATATCTACACTGCCATCTGTAAAAACATGGAACTATCTACACAGTCATCTGAATAAACATGGAAATATCTACACCACCATCTGTATAAACATGGAAATAGCTACAATACCATCTGTATACAAATGGAAATATCTACACAGACATCTGTATAAATATGGAAATATCTACACGGCCATCTGTATAAACATGGAAATATCTACACTGCCATCTGTAGAAAGATGGAAATATCTACACCGCTATCTCTATAAATATGGAAATATCTACACCGCCATCTCTATGAACATGAAAATATCTACACTGCCATCTCCATAAAGATGGAAGTATCTACTCCGCCATGTGTATAAACACGGAAATATCTACACCACCATCTGTGTAAACATGGAAATACCTACACCGCTATCTGTATAAACATGGAAATAACTACACCGCCATCTGCATGTCCTTGGAAATATGTACGCCGCCATCTGAATAAACATGGAAATATCTACATGGCCATCTGTGTATAGATGGAAATATCAACACCGCCATCTGTACAAACATGGAAATATCTACACCGCTATCTCTATAGACATGGAAATACCTGCACCGCCATCTGTAAAAACATGGAAATACCTATACAGTCATCTGTATAAACATGGAAATATCTACAATGCCATCTGTAGAAAGATGGAAATATCTACACCGCAATCTGTGTATACATGGAAATATCTACACCGATATCTGTAAAAACATGGAAATAACTACACCGCTATCTGTATAAACATGGAAATATCTACACCGCGATCTGTATAAACATGGAATTATCTACACCGCGATCTGTATAAACATGGAAATATCTACACCGCTATCTGTATAAACATGGAAATATCTACACCGTTATCTCTATAAACATGGAAATATCTACACTGTTATCTCTATAAACATGGAAATATCTACAGCGCCATCTGTATAAACATGGAAATACCTACAAAGTCATCTGTATAAACATGGAAATATCTACACAGCCCTCTGTATAAACATGGAAATATCTACACAGCCATCTGTATATACATGGAAATATCTACACCACTATCTGTATAATCATGGAAATAACTACACCGCTATTTGTATAAACAAGGAAATATCTACACCGTGATCTGTATAAATATGGAAATATCTACACCGCCATCTCTATAAACAGGGAAATATCTACACCCCTATCTGTATAAACATGGAAATATCCACACCGCTATCTCTATAAACATGGAAAAATCAACACCGCTATCTCTATCAACATGGAAATATCTACACTGCCATCTCTATAAACATGGAAATGTCTACACCACGATCAGTATAAATATGGAAATATCTACACCGCTATCTGTATAAACATGGAAATATCTCCACTGCTATCTCTATAAACATCGAAATATCTAGACCGCCATCAGTATAAACATGGAAATACTTACAAAGTTATCTGTATAAACATGGAAATATCTACACCGCCATCTGTATAAACATGGAAATATCTACACAGCCATGTGTACATACATGGAAATATCTACACCGCTATCTATATAAACATGGAAATAACTACACCGCTATCTGCATAAACATGGAAATATCTACACCGCCATCTACACATCCATGGAAATATCTGCGCCGCCATCTGTATAAACATGGAAATATCTACACGGTCATCTGTGTATAGATGGAAATATCAACACCGCCATCTGTACAAACATGGAAATATCCGCACCGCTATCTGTATAAACATGGAAATATCTACACCGCGGTCTGTATAAACATGGAAATATCAACACCGCTATCGGTATAAACATTGAAATATCTACACCGCTATCTCTATAAACATGGAAATATCTACACCGTGATTTGTATAAACATGGAAATATTTACACCGCTATCTGTATAAACATGGAAACTTCTACACCGTTATCTGTATAAATATGGAAATATCTACACCGCTATCTCAATAAACTTGGAAATATCTACACCACCATCTGTATAAACATGGAAATACCTATACAGTCATCTGTGTAAACATGGAAATATCTACACCACCATCTGTATAAACATGGAAATATCTACAATGCCATCTGTATACACATGGAAATACCTACACGGCAATCAGTGTATAGATGGAAACACCAACACCGCCATCTGTACAAACATGGAAATATCTACACTGCTATCTCTACAAACATGGAAATATCTACACTGTGGTCTCTATAAACATGGAAATATCTACACCATGATCTGTATAAACATGGAAATATATACACTGCTATCTGTATAAACATGGAAATATGTGCACCGCTATCTCTATAAACATGGAAATAACTACAAAGACATCTGTATAAACTTGGAAATACCTACACAGTCATGTGTAGGAACATTTAAATATCTACACTGCCACCTGTATAAATATAGAAATATCTACACAGCCCTCTGTATAAATATGGAAATATCTGCATAGGCATCTGTGTAAACATGGAAATTTGTACACCGCTATGTGTGTAAACATGGAAATAGCTCCACTGCTCTCTGTATAAACATGGAAATATCTCCACCGTTATCTGTATAAACATGGAAATATCAACAGCGCCATCTATATAAACATTGAAATATCTACACTGCCATCTGTAAAAACATGGAAATATCTACACATTCATCTGAAAAAACATGGAAATATCTACACCACCATCTGTATAAACATGGAAATAGCCACAATACCATCTGTATACACATGGAAATTTCTACACAGACATCTATATAAACATGGAAATATCTACACTGCCATCTGTAGAAAGATGGAAATATCTACACCGCTATCTCTATAAATATGGGAATATCTACACCGCCATCTCTATGAACATGAAAATATCTACACTGCCATCTCCATAAATATGGAAGTATCTACTCCGCCATGTGTATAAACACGGAAATATCTACACCACCATCTGTGTAAACATGGAAATACCTACACCGCTATCTGTATAAACATGGAAATAACTACACCGCCATCTGCATGTCCTTGGAAATATCTACGCCGCCATCTGAATAAACATGGAAATATCTACACGGCCATCTGTGTATAGATGGAAATATCAACACCGCCATCTGTACAAACATGGAAATATCTGCACCGCTATCTCTATAGACATGGAAATCTCTGCACCGCCATCTGTAAAAACATGGAAATACCTATACAGTCATCTGTATAAACATGGAAATATCTACAATGCCATCTGTAGAAAGATGGAAATATCTACACCGCAATCTGTGTAAACATGGAAATCTCTACACCGATATCTGTAAAAACATGGAAATATCTACACCGCGATCTGTATAAACATGGAAATATCGACACCGTGATCTGTATAAACATGGAAATATCTACACCGCGATCTGTATAAACATGGAAATATCTACACCGCTATCTGTATAAACATGGAAATATCTACACTGTTATCTCTATAAACATGGAAATATCTACACCGCCATCTGTATAAACATGGAAATAACCACAAAGTCATCTGTATAAACATGGAAATATCTACACAGCCATCTGTATAAACATGGAAATATCTACACAGCCATCTGTATATACATGGAAATATCTACACCACTATCTGTATAAACATGGAAATAACTACACCGCTATTTGTATAAACAAGGAAATATCTACACTGTGATCTGTATAAACATGGAAATATCTACACCGCCATCTCTATAAACAGGGAAATATCTACACCCCTATCTGTATAAACATGGAAATATCCACACCGCTATCTCTATAAACATGGAAAAATCAACACCGCTATCTCTATGAACATGGAAATATCTACACCGCCATCTCTATAAACATGGAAATGTCTACACCACGATCAGTATAAACATGGAAATATCTACACCGCTATCTGTATAAACATGGAAATATCTCCACTGCTATCTCTATAAACATTGAAATATCTACACCACCATCAGTATAAACATGGAAATACTTACAAAGTTATCTGTATAAACATGGAAATATCTACACCGCCATCTGTATAAACATGGAAATATCTACACAGCCATGTTTACATACATAGAAATATCTACACCGCTATCCATATAAACATGGAAATAACTGCACCGCTATCTGTATACACATGGAAATATCTACACCGCCATCTACATATCCATGGAAATATCTGCACCGCCAGCTGTATAAACATGGAAATATCTACACGGTCATCTGTTTATAGATGGAAATATCAACACCGCCATCTGTACAAATATGGAAATATCTGCACCGCTATCTGTATAAACATGGAAATATCTACACCGCGGTCTGTATAAACATGGAAATATCAACACCGCTATCGGCATAAACATGGAAATACCTACACCGCTATCTCTATAAACATGGAAATATCTACACCGTGATTTGTATAAACATGGAAATATTTACACCGCTATCTGTATAAACATGGAAACTTCTACACCGTTATCTGTATAAATATGGAAATATCTACACCGCTATCTCAATAAACTTGGAAATATCTACACCACCATCTGTATAAACATGGAAATACCTATACAGTCATCTGTGTAAACATGGAAATATCTACACCACCATCTGTATAAACATGGAAATATCTACAATGCCTTCTGTATACACATGGAAATACCTACACGGCAATCAGTGTGTAGATGGAAACATCAACACCGCCATCTGTACAAACATGGAAATATCTACACTGCTATCTCTATAAACATGGAAATATCTTCACTGTGGTCTCTATAAACATGGAAATATCTACACCATGATCTGTATAAACATGGAAATATATACACCGCTATCTGTATAAACATGGAAATATCTGCACCGCTATCTCTATAAACATGGAAATAACTACAAAGACATCTGTATAAACTTGGAAATACCTACACAGTCATGTGTAGGAACATTTAAATATCTACACTGCCATCTGTGTAAATATAGAAATATCTACACAGCCCTCTGTATAAATATGGAAATATCTGCATAGGCATCTTTGTAAACATGGAAATATCTGCACCGCTATCTGTATAAACATGGAAATACCTACACCGCTGTCTCTATAAACATGGAAATATGTACACCGCTATGTGTATAAACATGGAAATATCTCCACTGCTCTCTGTATAAACATGGAAATATCTCCACCGTTATCTGTATAAACATGGAAATAACAACAGCGCCATCTATATAAACATTGAAATATCTACACTGCCATCTGTAAAAACATGGAAATATCTACACAGTCATCTGAATAAACATGGAAATATCTACACCACCATCTGTATAAACATGGAAATAGCTACAATACCATCTGTATACACATGGAAATATCTACACCGACATCTGTATAAATATGGAAATATCTACACGGCCATCTGTATAAACATGGAAATATCTACACTGCCATCTGTAGAAAGATGGAAATATCTACACCGCTATCTCTATAAATACGGAAATATCTACACCGCCATCTGTATGAACATAAAAATATCTACACTGCCATCTCAATAAAGATGGAAGCATCTACTCCGCCATGTGTATAAACACGGAAATATCTACACCACCATCTGTGTAAACATGGAAATATCTACACCGCTATCTGTATAAACATGGAAATAACTACACCGCCATCTGCATGTACTTGGAAATATCTACGCCGCCATCTGAATAAACATGGAAATATCTACACGGCCATCTGTGTATAGCTGGAAATATCAACACCGCCATCTGTACAAACAAGGAAATATCTACACCGCTATCTCTATAGACATGGATATATCTGCACCGCCATCTGTAAAAACATGGAAATACCTATACAGTCATCTGTATAAACATGGAAATATCTACAATGCCATCTGTAGAAAGATGGAAATATCTACACCGCAATCTGTGTACACATGGAAATATCTACACCGATATCTGTATAAACATGGAAATATCTACACCGCGATCTGTATAAACATGGAAATATCTACACCGCGATCTGTATAAACATGGAAATATCTACACCGCGATCTGTATAAACATGGAATTATCTACACAGTTATCTCTATAAACATGGAAATAACTACACCGCCATCTGTATAAACATGGAAATACCTACAAAGTCATCTGTATAACATGGAAATATCTACACAGCCATCTCTATAAACATGGAAATGTCTACACCACGATCAGTATAAACATGGAAATATCTACACCGCTTTCTGTATAAACATGGAAATATCTCCACTGCTATCTCTATAAACACCGAAATATCTAAACCGCCATCTGTATAAACATGGAAATATCTATACAGCCATGTGTACATACATGGAAATATCTACACCGCTATCTATATAAACATGGAAATAACTACACCGCTATCTGTATAAACATGGAAATATCTACACCGCCATCTACATATCCATGGAAATATCTGCGCCGCCATCTGTATAAACATGGAAATATCTACACGGTCATCTGTGTATAGATGGAAATATCAACACCGCCATCTGTACAAACATGGAAATATCTGCACCGCTATCTGTATAGATATGGAAATATCTACACCGCGGTCTGTATAAACATGGAAATATCAACACCGCTATCGGTATAAACATGGAAATATCTACACCGCTATCTCTATAAACATGGAAATATCTACACCGTGATCTGTATAAACATGGAAATATTTACACCGCTATCTGTATAAACATGGAAACTTCCACACCGTTATCTGTATAAATATGGAAATATCTACACCGCTATCTCTATAAACTTGGAAATATCTACACCGCCATCTGTATAAACATGGAAATACCTATACAGTCATCTGTGTAAACATGGAAATATCTACACCACCGTCTGTATAAACATGGAAATATCTACAATGCCATCTGTATACACATGGAAATACCTATACGGCAATCAGTGTATAGATGGAAACATCAACACCGCCATCTGTACAAACATGGAAATATCTACACTGCTATCTCTATAAACATGGAAATATCTACACTGCGGTCTGTATAAACATGGAAATATCTACACCGGTATCTGTATAAACATGGAAATATCTACACCATGATCTGTATAAACATGGAAATATATACACCGCTATCTGTATAAACATGGAAATATCTGCACCGCTATCTCTATAAACATGGAAATAACTTCAATGACATCTGTATAAACAAGGAAATACCTACACAGTCATGTGTAGGAACATTTAAATATCTACACTGCCATCTGTATAAATATAGAAATATCTGCACAGCCCTCTGTATAAATATGGAAATATCTGCATAGGCATCTGTGTAAACATGGAAATATCTGCTCCGCTATCTATATAAACATGGAAATACCTACACTGCTGTCTCTATAAACATGGAAATATGTACACCGCTATGTGTATAAACATGGAAATATCTCCACTGATCTCTGTATAAACATGGAAATATCTCCACCGTTATCTGTATAAACGTGGAAATATCAACAGCGCCATCTATATAAACATTGAAATATCTACACTGCCATCTGTAGAAACATGGAAATATCTACACAGTCATCTGAATAAACATGGAAATATCTACACCACCATCTGTATAAACATGGATATAGCTACAATACCATCTGTATACACATGGAAATATCTACAAAGACATCTGTATAAATATGGAAATATCTACACTGCCATCTGTAGAAAGATGGAAATATCTACACCGCTATCTCTATAACTATGGGAATATCAACACCGCCATCTCTATGAACATGAAAATATCTACACTGCCATCTCCATAAAGATGGAAGTATCTACTCCGCCATGTGTATAAACACGGAAATATCTACACCACCATCTGTGTAAACATGGAAATAACTACACCGCTATCTGTATAAACATGGAAATAACTACACCGCCATCTGCATGTCCTTGGAAATATCTACGCCGCCATCTGAATAAACATGGAAATATCTACACGGCCATCTGTGTATAGATGGAAATATCAACACCGCCATCTGTACAAACATGGAAATATCTACACCGCTATCTCTATAGACATGGAAATATCTGCACCGCCATCTGTAAAAACATGGAAATACCTATACAGTCATCTTTATAAACATGGAAATATCTACAATGCCATCTGTAGAAAGATGGAAATATCTACACCGCAATCTGTGTAAACATGGAAATATCTACACCGATATCTGTAAAAACATGGGAATATCTACACCGCGATCTGTATAAACATGGAGATATCGACACCGCGATCTGTATAAACATGGAAATATCGACACCGCGATCTGTATAAACATGGAAATATCTACACCGCTATCTGTATAAACATGGAAATAACTACAAAGTCATCTGTATAAACATGGAAATATCTACACAGCCATCTGTATAAACATGGAAATATCTACACAGCCATCTGTATATACATGGAAATATCTACACCACTATCTGTATAAACATGGAAATACCTACAAAATCATCTGTATAAACATGGAAATATCTACACAGCCATCTGTATAAACATGGAAATATTTACACAGCCCTCTGTATAAATATGGAAATATCTGCATAGGCATCTGTATAAACACGGAAATATCCACACCGCTATCTCTATAAACCTGAAAATATCAACACCGCTATCTCTATGAACATGGAAATATCTACACTGCCATCTCTATAAACATGGAAATGTCTACACCACGATCAGTATAAACATGGAAATATCTACACCGCTATCTGTATAAACATGGAAATAACTCCACTGCTATCTCTATAAACATCGAAATATCTACACCGCCATCTGTATAAACATGGAAATACTTACAAAATTATCTGTATAAACATGGAAATATCTACACCGCCATCTGTATAAACATGGAAATATCTACACAGCCATGTGTACATACATGGAAATATCTACTCCGCTATCTATATAAAGATGGAAATAACTACACCGCTATCTGTATAAACATGGAAATATCTACACCGCCATCTACATATCCATGGAAATATCTGCGCCGCCATCTGTATAAACATGGAAATATCTACACGGTCATCTGTGTATAGATGGAAATATCAACACCGCCATCTGTACAAACATGGAAATATCTGCACCGGTATCTGTATAAACATGGAAATATCTACACCGCGGTCTGTATAAACATGGAAATATCAACACCGCTATCGGTATAAACATGGAAATATCTGCACCGCTATCTCTATAAACATGGAAATAACTACAAAGACATCTGTATAAACATGGAAATACCTACACAGTCATGTGTAGGAACATTTGAATATCTACACTGCCATCTGTATAAATATAGAAATATCTACACAGCCCTCTGTATAAATATGGAAATATCTGCATAGGCATCTGTGTAAACATGGAAATATCTGCACCGCTATCTGTATAAACATGGAAATACCTACACCGCTGTCTCTATAAACATGGAAATATGTACACCGCTGTGTGTATAAACATGGAAATATCTCCACTGCTCTCTGTATAAACATGGAAATATCTCCACCGTTATCTGTATAAACATGGAAATATCAACAGCGCCATCTATATAAACATTGAAATATCTACACTGCCATCTGTAAAAACATGGAACTATCTACACAGTCATCTGAATAAACATGGAAATATCTACACCACCATCTGTATAAACATGGAAATATCTACAAAACCATCTGTATACACATGGAAATATCTACACAGACATCTGTATAAATATGGAAATATCTACACGGCCATCTGTATAAACATGGAAATATCTACACTGCCATCTGTAGAAAGATGGAAATATCTACACCGCTATCTCTATAAATATGGAAATATCTTCACTGCCATCTGTAGAAAGATGGAAATATCTACAACGCTATCTCTATAAATATGGAAATATCTACACCGCCATCTCTATGAACATGAAAATATCTACACTACCATCTCCAAAAAGATGGAAGTATCTACTCCGCCATGTGTATAAACACGGAAATATCTACACCACCATCTGTATAAACATGGAAATATCTACACTGCCATCTGTAGAAAGATGGAAATATCTACACCGCTATCTCTATAAATATGGAAATATCTACACCTCCATCTCTATGAACATGAAAATATCTACACTACCATCTCCAAAAAGATGGAAGTATCTACTCCACCATGTGTATAAACACGGAAATATCTACACCACCATCTGTGTAAACATGGAAATACCTACACCGCTATCTGTATAAACATGGAAATAACTACACCGCCATATGCATGTCC
Organism: Pan troglodytes; assembly: GCF_028858775.2. NCBI lineage: Eukaryota > Metazoa > Chordata > Mammalia > Primates > Hominidae > Pan > Pan troglodytes. The sequence continues at coordinate 2,308,536 of NC_072411.2, forward strand.
TTGGAAATATCTACGCCGCCATCTGAATAAACATGGAAATATCTACACGGCCATCTGTGTATAGATGGAAATATCAACACCGCCATCGGTATAAACATGGAAATATCTACACCGCTATCTCTATAGACATGGAAATATCTGCATCGCCATCTGTAAAAACATGGAAATACCTATACAGTCATCTGTATAAACATGGAAATATCTACAATGCCTTCCGTAGAAAGATGGAAATATCTACACCGCAATCTGTGTAAACATGGAAATATCTACACCGATATCTGTAAAAACATGGAAATATCTACACGGCGATCTGTATAAACATGGAAATATCTACACCGCGATCTGTATAAACATGGAAATATCTACACCGCTATCTGTATAAACATGGAAATATCTACACAGTTATCTCTATGAACATGGAAATATCTACACCGCCATCTGTATAAACATGGAAATACCTACAAAGTCATCTGTATAAACATGGAAATATCCACACCGTTATCTCTATAAACATGGAAAAATCAACACCGCTATCTCTATGAACATGGAAATATCTACACCGCCATCTCTATAAACATGGAAATGTCTACACCACGATCAGTATAAACGTGGAAATATTTACACCGCTATCTGTATAAACATGGAAACTTCTACACCGTTATCTGTATAAATATGGAAATATCTACACCGCTATCTCTATAAACTTGGAAATATCTACACCGCCATCTGTATAAACATGGAAATACCTATACAGTCATCTGTGTAAACATGGAAATATCTACTCCACCATCTGTATAAACGTGGAAATATCTACAATGCCATCTGTATACACATGGAAATACCTACACGGCAATCAGTGTATAGATGGAAACAACAACACCGCCATCTGTACAAACGTGGAAATATCTACACTGCAATCTCAATAAACATGGAAATATCTACACTGCGGTCTGTAGAAACATGGAAATATCTACACCGGTATCTGTATAAACATGGAAATATCTACACCATGATCTGTATAAACATGGAAATATATACACCGCTATCTGTATAAACATGGAAATATCTGCACCGCTATCTCTATAAACATGGAAATAACTTCAAAGACATCTGTATAAACATGGAAATACCTACACAGTCATGTGTAGGAACATTTAAATATCTACACTGCCATCTGTATAAATATAGAAATATCTACATAGCCCTCTGTATAAATATGGAAATATCTGCATAGGCATCTGTGTAAACATGGAAATATCTGCACCGCTATCTGTATAAACATGGAAATACCTACACTGCTGTCTCTATAAACATGGAAATATGTACACCGCTATGTGTATAAACATGGAAATATCTCCACTGCTCTCTGTATAAACATGGAAATATCTCCACCGTTATCTGTATAAACATGGAAATATCAACAGTGCCATCTATATAAACATTGAAATATCTACACTGCCATCTGTAAAAACATGGAAATATCTACACAGTCATCTGAATAAACATGGAAATATCTACAACACCATCTGTATAAACATGGAAATAGCTACAATACCATCTGTAGACACATGGAAATATCTACACAGACATCTGTATAAATATGGAAATATCTACACGGCCATCTGTGTAAACATGGAAATATCTACACTGCCATCTGTAGAAAGATGGAAATATCTACACCGCTATCTCTGTAAATATGGAAATATCTACACCGCCATCTCTATGAACATGAAAATATCTACACTGCCATCTCCATAAAGATGGAAGTATCTACTCCGCCATGTGTATAAACACGGAAATATCTACACCACCATCTGTGTAAACATGGAAATACCTACACCGCTATCTGTATAAACATGGAAATAACTACACCGCCATCTGCATGTCCTTGGAAATATCTACACCGCCATCTGAATAAACATGGAAATATCTACACGGCCATCTGTGTATAGATGGAAATACCAACACTGCCATCTGTACAAACATGGAAATATCTACACCGCTATCTCTATAGACATGGAAATATCTGCACCGCCATCTGTAAAAACATGGAAATACCTATACAGTCATCTGTATAAACATGGAAATATCTACAATGCCATCTGTAGAAAGATGGAAATATCTACACCGCAATCTGTGTAAACATGGAAATATCTACACCGATATCTGTAAAAACACGGAAATATCTACACCGCTATCTGTATAAACATGGAAATATCTACACCGCAATCTGTATAAACATGGAAATATCTACACCGCGATTTGTATAAACATGGAAATATCTACACCACTATCTGTATAAACATGGAAATGTCTTCACAGTTATCTCTATAAACATGGAAATATCTACACCGCCATCTGTATAAACATGGAAATACCTACAAAGTCATCTGTATAAACATGGAAATATCTACACAGCCCTCTGTATTAACTTGGAAATATCTACACAGCCATCTGTATATACATGGAAATATCTACACCACTATCTGAATAAACATGGAAATAAATTCACCGGTATTTGTATAAACAAGGAAATATCTACACCGTGATCTGTATAAATATGGAAATATCTACAGCGCCATCTCTATAAACAGGGAAATATCTACACCCCTATCTGTATAAACATGGAAATATCCACACCGCTATCTCTATAAACATGGAAAAATCAACACCGCTATCTCTATGAACATGGAAATATCTACACCGCCATCTCTATAAACATGGAAATGTCTACACCACGATCAGTATAAACATGGAAATATCTACACCGCCATCAACATATCCATGGAAATATCTGCGCCGCCATCTGTATAAACATGGAAATATCTACACGGTCATCTGTGTATAGATGGAAATATCAACACCGCCATCTGTACAAACATGGAAATATCTGCACCGCTATCTCTATAGACATGGAAATATCTGCACCGCCATCTGTAAAAACATGGAAATACCTATACAGTCATCTGTATAAACACGGAAATATCTACAATGCCATCTGTAGAAAGATGGAAATATCTACACCGCAATCTGTGTAAACATGGAAATATCTACACCGATATCTGTAAAAACATGGAAATATCTACACCGCTATCTGTATAAACATGGAAATATCTACACCGCGATCTGTATAAACATGGAAATATCTACACCGCGATCTGTATAAACATGGAAATATCTACACAGTTATCTCTATAAACATGGAAATATCTACACCACCATCTGTATAAACATGGAAATACCTACAAAGTCATCTGTATAAACATGGAAATATCTACACAGCCCTCTGTATAAACATGGAAATATCTACACAGCCATCTGTATATACATGGAAATATCTACACCACTATCTGTATAAACATGGAAATAACTACACCGCTATTTGTATAAACAAGGAAATATCTACACCGTGATCTGTATAAACATGGAAATATCTACACCGCCATCTCTATAAACAGGGAAATATCTACACCCCTATCTGTATAAACATGGAAATATCCACACCGCTATCTCTATAAACATGGAAAAATCAACACCGCTATCTCTATGAACATGGAAATATCTACACCGCCATCTCTATAAACATGGAAATGTCTACACCACGATCAGTATAAACATGGAAATATCTACACCGCTATCTGTATAAACATGGAAATATCTCCACTGCTGTCTCTATAAACATCGAAATATCTACACCGCCATCTGTATAAACATAGAAATACTTACAAAGTTATCTGTATAAACATGGAAATATCTACACCGCCATCTGTATAAACATGGAAATATCTACACAGCCATGTGTACATACATGGAAATATCTACACCGCTATCTTTATAAACATGGAAATAACTACACCGCTATCTGTATAAACATTGAAATATCTACACCGCCATCTACATACCCATGTAAATATCTGCGCCGCCATCTGTATAAACATGGAAATATCTACACGGTCATCTGTGTATAGATGGAAATATCAACACCGCCATCTGTACAAACATGGAAATAACTGCACCGCTATCTGTATAAACATGGAAATAACTACACCGCGATCTGTATAAACATGGAATTATCAACACCGCGATTTGTATAAACATGGAAATATCTACACCATGATCTGTATAAACATGGAAATATCTCCACTGCTGTCTCTATAAACATCGAAATATCTACACCGCCATCAGTATAAACATGGAAATACTTACAAAGTTATCTGTATAAACATGGAAATATCTACACCGCCATCTGTATAAACATGGAAATATCTACACAGCCATGTGTACATACATGGAAATATCTACACCGCTATCTGTATAAACATGGAAATACCTACACCGCCATCTACATATCCATGGAAATATCTGCGCCGCCATCTGTATAAACATGGAAATATCTACACGGTCATCTGTGTATAGATGGAAATATCAACACCGCCATCGGTACAAACATGGAAATATCTGCACCGCTATCTGTATAAACATGGAAATATCTACACCGCGGTCTGTATAAACATGGAAATATCAACACCGCTATCGGTATAAACATGGAAATATCTACACCGCTATCTCTATAAACATGGAAATATCTACACCGTGATCTGTATAAACATGGAAATATTTAAACCGCTATCTGTATAAACATGGAAACTTCCACACCGTTATCTGTATAAATATGGAAATATCTACACCGCTATCTCTATAAACTTGGAAATATCTACACCGCCATCTGTATAAACATGGAAATACCTATACAGTCATCTGTGTAAACATGGAAATATCTACACCACCATCTGTATAAACATGGAAATATCTACAATGCCATCTGTATACACATGGAAATAGCTACACGGCAATCAGTGTATAGATGGAAACATCAACACCGCCATCTGTACAAACATGGAAATATCTACACTGCTATCTCTATAAACATGGAAATATCTACACTGTGGTCTGTATAAACATGGAAATATCTACACCGGTATCTGTATAAACATGGAAATATCCACACCATGATCTGTATAAACATGGAAATATATACACCGCTATCTGTATAAACATGGAAATATCTGCACCGCTATCTCTATAAACATGGAAATAACTACAAAGACATCTGTATAAACATGGAAATACCTACACAGTCATGTGTAGGAACATTTAAATATCTACACTGCCATCTGTATAAATATAGAAATATCTACACAGCCCTCTGTATAAATATGGAAATATCTGCATAGGCATCTGTGTAAACATGGAAATATCTACACCGCTATCTGTATAAACGTGGAAATACCTACACCGCTGTCTCTATAAACATGGAAATATGTACACCGCTATGTGTATAAACATGGAAATATCTCCACTGCTCTCTGTATAAACATGGAAATATCTCCACCGTTATCTGTATAAACATGGAAATATCAACAGCGCCATCTATATAAACATTGAAATATCTACACTGCCATCTGTAAAAACATGGAACTATCTACACAGTCATCTGAATAAACATGGAAATATCTACACCACCATCTGTATAAACATGGAAATAGCTACACTGCCATCTGTAGAAAGATGGAAATATCTACACCGCTATCTCTATAAATATGGAAATATCTACACCGCCATCTCTATGAACATGAAAATATCTACACTGCCATCTCCATAAAGATGGAAGTATCTACTCCGCCATGTGTATAAACACGGAAATATCTACACCACCATCTGTGTAAACATGGAAGTACCTAAACCGGTATCTGTATAAACATGGAAATAACTACACCGCCATCTGCATGTCCTTGGAAATATCTACGCCGCCATCTGAATAAACATGGAAATATCTACACGGCCATCTGTGTATAGATGGAAATATCAACACCGCCATCTGTACAAACATGGAAATATCTACACTGCTATCTCTATAGACATGGAAATATCTGCACCGCCATCTGTAAAAACATGGAAATACCTATACAGTCATCTGTATAAACATGGAAATATCTACAATGCCATCTGTAGAAAGATGGAAATATCTACACCGAAATCTGTGTAAACATGGAAATATCTACACCGATATCTGTAAAAACATGGAAATATCTACACCGCTATCTGTATAAACATGGAAATATCTACACCGCGATCTGTATAAACATGGAATTATCTACACCGCGATCTGTATAAACATGGAAATATCTACACCGCTATCTGTATAAACATGGAAATATCTACACTGTTATCTCTATAAACATGGAAATATCTACACCGCCATCTGTATAAACATGGACATACCTACAAAGTCATCTGTATAAACATGGAAATATCTACACCGCCCTCTGTATAAACATGGAAATATCTACACAGCCATCTGTATATACATGGAAATATCTACACCACTATCTGTATAAACATGGAAATAACTACACCGCTATTTGTATAGACAAGGAAATATCTACACCGTGATCTGTATAAACATGAAAATATCTACACCGCCCTCTCTATAAACAGGGAAATATCTACACCCCTATCTGTATAAACATGGAAATATCCACACCGCTATCTCTATAAACATGGAAAAATCAACACCGCTATCTCTATGAACATGGAAATATCTACACCGCCATCTCTATAAACATGGAAATGTCTACACCACGATCAGTATAAACATGGAAATATCTACACCGCAATCTGTATAAACATGGAAATATCTCCACTGCTGTCTCTATAAACATCGAAATATCTACACCGCCATCAGTATAAACATGGAAATACTTACAAAGTTATCTGTATAAACATGGAAATATCTACACCGCCATCTGTATAATCATGGAAATATCTACACAGCCATGTGTACATACATGGAAATATCTACACCGCTATCTATATAAACATGGAAATAACTACAACGCTATCTGTATAAACATGGAAATATCTACACCGCCATCTACACATCCATGGAAATATCTGCGCCGCCATCTGTATAAACATGGAAATATCTACACGGTCATCTGTGTATAGATGGAAATATCAACACCGCCATCTGTACAAACATGGAAATATCTGCACCGCTATCTGTATAAACATGGAAATATCTACACCGCGGTCTGTATAAACATGGAAATATCAACACCGCTATCGGTATAAACATGGAAATATCTACACCGCTATCTCTATAAACATGGAAATATCTACACCGTGATCTGTATAAACATGGAAATATTTACACCGCTATCTGTATAAACATGGAAACTTCCACACCGTTATCTGTGTAAATATGGAAATATCTACACCGATATCTCTATAAACTTGTAAATATCTACACCGCCATCTGTATAAACATGGAAATACCTATACAGTCATCTGTGTAAACATGGAAATATCTACACCACCATCTGTATAAACATGGAAATATCTACAATGCCATCTGTATACACATGGAAATACCTACACGGCAATCAGTGTATAGATGGAAACATCAACACTGCCATCTGTACAAACATGGAAATATCTACACTGCTATCTCTATAAACATGGAAATATCTACACTGTGGTCTGTATAAACATGGAAATATCTACACCGGTATCTGTATAAACATGGAAATATCCACACCATGATCTGTATAAACATGGAAATATATACACCGCTATCTGTATAAACATGGAAATATCTGCACCGCTATCTCTATAAAAATGGAAATAACTACAAAGACATGTGTATAAACATGGAAATACCTACAGAGTCATGTGTAGGAACACTTAAATATCTACACTGCCATCTGTATAAATATAGAAATATCTACACAGCCCTCTGTATAAATATGGAAATATCTGCATAGGCATCTGTGTAAACATGGAAATATCTGCACCGCTATCTGTATAAACGTGGAAATACCTACACCGCTGTCTCTATAAACATGGAAATATGTACACCGCTATGTGTATAAACATGGAAATATCTCCACTGCTCTCTGTATAAACATGGAAATATCTCCACCGTTATCTGTATAAACATGGAAATATCAACAGCGCCATCTATATAAACATTGAAATATGTACACTGCCATCTGTAAAAACATGGAGCTATCTACACAGTCATCTGAATAAACATGGAAATATCTACACCACCATCTGTATAAACATGGAAATAGCTACAATACCATCTGTATACACATGGAATTACCTACACAGACATCTGTATAAATATGGAAATATCTACACGGCCATCTGTATAAACATGGAAATATCTACACTGCCATCTGTAGAAAGATGGAAATATCTACACCGCTATCTCTATAAATATGGAAATATCTACACCGCCATCTCTATGAACATGAAAATATCTACACTGCCATCTCCATAAAGATGGAAGTATCTACTCCGCCATGTGTATAAACACGGAAATATCTACACCACCATCTGTGTAAACATGGAAATACCTACACCGCTATCTGTATAAACATGGAAATAACTACACCGCCATCTGCATGTCCTTGGAAATATCTACGCCGCCATCTGAATAAACATGGAAATATCTACACGGCCATCTGTGTATAGATGGAAATATCAACACCGCCATCTGTACAAACATGGAAATATCTACACTGCTATCTCTATAGACATGGAAATATCTGCACCGCCATCTGTAAAAACATGGAAATACCTATACAGTCATCTGTATAAACATGGAAATATCTACAATGCCATCTGTAGAAAGATGGAAATATCTACACCGCAATCTGTGTAAACATGGAAATATCTACACCGATATCTGTAAAAACATGGAAATATCTACACCGCTATCTGTATAAACATGGAAATATCTACACCGCGATCTGTATAAACATGGAATGATCTACACCGCGATCTGTATAAACATGGAAATATCTACACCGCTATCTGTATAAACATGTAAATATCTACACTGTTATCTCTATAAACATGGAAATATCTACACCGCCATCTGTATAAACATGGAAATACCTACAAAGTCATCTGTATAAACATGGAAATATCTACACCGCCCTCTGTATAAACATGGAAATATCTACACAGCCATCTGTATATACATGGAAATATCTACACCACTATCTGTATAAACATGGAAATAACTACACCGCTATTTGTATAGACAAGGAAATATCTACACCGTGATCTGTATAAACATGGAAATATCTACACCGCCCTCTCTATAAACAGGGAAATATCTACACCCCTATCTGTATAAACATGGAAATATCCACACCGCTATCTCTAAAAACATGGAAAAATCAACACCGCTATCTCTATGAACATGGAAATATCTACACCGCCATCTCTATAAACATGGAAATGTCTACACCACGATCAGTATAAACATGGAAATATCTACACCGCAATCTGTATAAACATGGAAATATCTCCACTGCTGTCTCTATAAACATCGAAATATCTACACCGCCATCAGTATAAACATGGAAATACTTACAAAGTTATCTGTATAAACATGGAAATATCTACACCGCCATCTGTATAAACATGGAAATATCTACACAGCCATGTGTACATACTTGGAAATATCTACACCGCTATCTATATAAACATGGAAATAACTACACCGCTATCTGTATAAACATGGAAATATCTACACCGCCATCTACATATCCATGGAAATATCTGCGCCGCCATCTGTATAAACATGGAAATATCTACACGGTCATCTGTGTATAGATGGAAATATCAACACCGCCATCTGTACAAACATGGAAATATCTGCACCGCTATCTGTATAAACATGGAAATATCTACACCGCGGTCTGTATAAACATGGAAATATCAACACCGCTATCGGTATAAACATGGAAATATCTACACCGCTATCTCTATAAACATGGAAATATCTACACCGTGATCTGTATAAACATGGAAATATTTACACCGCTATCTGTATAAACATGGAAACTTCCACACCGTTATCTGTATAAATATGGAAATATCTACACCGCTATCTCTATAAACTTGGAAATATCTACACCGCCATCTGTATAAACATGGAAATACCTATACAGTCATCTGTGTAAACATGGAAATATCTACACCACCATCTGTATAAACATGGAAATATCTACAATGCCATCTGTATACACATGGAAATACCTACACGGCAATCAGTGTATAGATGGAAACATCAACACCGCCATCTGTACAAACATGGAAATATCTACACTTTTATCTCTATAAACATGGAAATATCTGCACCGCTATCTGTATAAACATGGAAATATCTCCACTGCTATCTCTATAAACATCGAAATATCTACACCGCCATCTGTATAAACATGGAAATACAAAGTTATCTGTATAAACATGGAAATATCTACACCGCCATCTGTATAAACATGGAAATATCTACACAGCCATGTGTACATACATGGAAATATCTACACCGCTATCTATATAAACATGGAAATAACTACACCGCTATCTGTATAAACATGGAAATATCTACACCGCCATCTACACATCCATGGAAATATCTGCGCCGCCATCTGTATAAACATGGAAATATCTACACGGTCATCTGTGTATAGATGGAAATATCAACACCGCCATCTGTACAAACATGGAAATATCTGCACCGCTATCTGTATAAACATGGAAATATCTACACTGCTATCTCTATAAATATGGAAATATCTACACCGTGATCTGTATAAACATGGAAATATTTACACCGCTATCTGTATAAACATGGAAACTTCCACACCGTTATCTGTATAAATATGGAAATATCTACACCGCTATCTCTATAAACTTGGAAATATCTACACCGCCATCTGTATAAACATGGAAATACCTATACAGTCATCTGTGTAAACATGGAAATATCTACACCACCATCTGTATAAACATGGAAATATCTACAATGCCATCTGTATACACATGGAAATACCTACACGGCAATCAGTGTATAGATGGAAACATCAACACCGCCATCTGTACAAACATGGAAATATCTACACTGCTATCTCTATAAACATGGAAATATCTGCACTGTGGTCTGTATAAACATGGAAATATCTACACCGGTATCTGTATAAACATGGAAATATCCACACCATGATCTGTATAAACATGGAAATATATACACCGCTATCTGTATAAACATGGAAATATCTGCACCGCTATCTCTATAAACATGGAAATAACTACAAAGACATCTGTATAAACATGGAAATACCTACACAGTCATGTGTAGGAACATTTAAATATCTACACTGCCATCTGTATAAATATAGAAATATCTACACAGCCCTCTCTATAAATATGGAAATATCTGCATAGGCATCTGTGTAAACATGGAAATATCTGCACCGCTATCTGTATAAACGTGGAAATACCTACACCGCTGTCTCTATAAACATGGAAATATGTACACCGCTATGTGTATAAACATGGAAATATCTCCACGGCTCTCTGTATAAACATGGAAATATCTCCACCGTTATCTGTATAAACATGGAAATATCAACAGCGCCATCTATATAAACATTGAAATACCTACACTGCCATCTGTAGAAACATGGAACTATCTACACAGTCATCTGAATAAACATGGAAATATCTACACCACCATCTGTATAAACATGGAAATAGCTACAATACCATCTGTATACACATGGAAATATCTACACAGACATCTGTATAAATATGGAAATATCTACACGGCCATCTGTATAAACATGGAAATATCTACACTGCCATCTGTAGAAAGATGGAAATATCTACACCGCTATCTCTATAAATATGGAAATATCTACACCGCCATCTCTATGAACATGAAAATATCTACACTGCCATCTCCATAAAGATGGAAGTATCTACTCCGCCATGTGTATAAACACGGAAATATCTACACCACCATCTGTGTAAACATGGAAATACCAACAGCGCTATCTGTATAAACATGGAAATAACTACACCGCCATCTGCATGTCCTTGGAAACATCTACGCCGCCATCTGAATAAACATGGAAATATCTACACGGCCATCTGTGTATAGATGGAAATATCAACACCGCCATCTGTACAAACATGGAAATATCTACACCGCTATCTCTATAGACATGCAAATATCTGCACCGCCATCTGTAAAAACATGGAAATACCTATACAGTCATCTGTATAAACATGGAAATATCTACAATGCCATCTGTAGAAAGATGGAAATATCTACACCGCAATCTGTGTAAACATGGAAATATCTACACCGATATCTGTAAAAACATGGAAATATCTACACCGCTATCTGTATAAACATGGAAATATCTACACCGCGATCTGTGTAAACATGGAAATATCTACACCGCGATCTGTATAAACATGGAAATATCTACACCGCTATCTGTATAAACATGGAAATATCTACACAGTTATCTCTATAAACATGGAAATATCTACACCGCCATCTGTATAAACATGGAAATACCTACAAAGTCATCTGTATAAACATGGAAATATCTACACAGCCCTCTGTATAAACATGGAAATATCTACACAGCCATCAGTATATACATGGAAATATCTACACCACTATCTGTATAAACATGGAAATAACTACACCGCTATTTGTATAAACAAGGAAATATCTACACCATGATCTGTATAAACATGGAAATATCTTCACCGCCATCTCTATAAACAGGGAAATATCTACACCCCTATCTGTATAAACATGGAAATATCCACACAGCTATCTCTATAAACATGGAAAAATCAACACCGCTATCTCTATGAACATGGAAATATCTACACCGCCATCTCTATAAACTTGGAAATGTCTACACCACGATCAGTATAAACATGGAAATATCTACACCGCTATCTGTATAAACATGGAAATATCTCCAGAGCTGTCTCTATAAACATCGAAATATCTACACAGCCATCTGACTAAACATGGAAATACTTACAAAGTTATCTGTATAAACATGGAAATATCTACACTGCCATCTGTATAAACATGGAAATATCTACACAGCCATGTGTACATACATGGAAATATCTACACCGCTATCTATATAAACATGGAAATAACTACACCGCTATCTGTATAAACATGGAAATATCGACACCGCCATCTACATATCCATGGAAATATCTGCGCCGCCATCTGTATAAACATGGAAATATCTACACGGTCATCTGTGTATAGATGGAAATATCAACACCGCCATCTGTACAAACATGGAAATATCTGCACAGCTATCTGTATAAACATGGAAATATCTACACCGCGGTCTGTATAAACATGGAAATATCAACACCGCTATCAGTATAAACATGGAAATATCTACACCGCTATCTCTATAAATATGGAAATATCTACACCGTGATCTGTGTAAACATGGAAATATTTACACCGCTATCTGTATAAACATGGAAACTTCCACACCGTTATCTGTATAAATATGGAAATATCTACACCGCTATCTCTATAAACTTGGAAATATCTACACCGCCATCTGTATAAACATGGAAATATCTACAATGCCATCTGTATACACATGGAAATACCTACACGGCAATCAGTGTATAGATGGAAACATCAACACCGCCATCTGTACAAACATGGAAATATCTACACTGCTATCTCTATAAACATGGAAATATCTACACTGTGGTCTGTATAAACATGGAAATATCTACACCGGTATCTGTATAAACATGGAAATATCCACACCATGATCTGTATAAACATGGAAATATATACACCGCTATCTGTATAAACATGGAAATATCTGCACCGCTATCTCTATAAACATGGAAATAACGACAAAGACATCGGTATAAACATGGAAATACCTACACAGTCATGTGTAGGAACATTTAAATATCTACAATGCCATCTGTATAAATATAGAAATATCTACACAGCCCTCTGTATAAATATGGAAATATCTGCATAGGCATCTGTCTAAACATGGAAATATCTGCACCGCTATCAGTATAAACGTGGAAATATCTACACAGTTATCTCTATAACATGGAATTATCTACACCGCCATCTGTATAAACTTGGAAATACCTACAAAGTCATCTGTATAAACATGGAAATATCTACACAGCCCTCTGTATAAACATGGAAATATCTACACAGCCATCTGTATATACATGGAAATATCTACACCACTATCTGTATAAACATGGAAAAAACTACACCGCTATTTGTATAAACAAGGAAATATCTACACCGTGATCTGTATAAACATGGAAATATCTACACCGCCATCTCTATAAACAGGGAAATATCTACACCCCTATCTGTATAAACATGGAAATATCCACACCGCTATCTCTATAAACATGGAAAAATCAACACCGCTATCTCTATGAACATGGAAATATCTACACCGCCATCTCTATAAACATGGAAATGTCTACACCACGATAAGTATAAACATGGAAATATCTACACCGCAATCTGTATAAACATGGAAATATCTCCACTGCTATCTCTATAAACATCAAAATATCTACACCACCATCTGTATAAACATGGAAATATCTATACAGTCATCTGTGTAAACATGGAAATATCTACACCACCATCTGTATAAACATGGAAGTATCTACAATGCCATCTGTATACACATGGAAATACCTACACGGCAATCAGTGTATAGATGGAAACATCAAAACCGCCATCTGTACAAACATGGAAATATCTACACTGCTATCTCTATAAACATGGAAATATCTACACTGCGGTCTCTATAAACATGGAAATATCTACACCATGATCTGTATAAACATGGAAATATATACACCGCTATCTGTATAAACATGGAAATATCTGCACCGCTATCTCTATAAACATGGAAATAACTACAAAGACATCTGTATAAACTTGGAAATACCTACACAGTCATGTGTAGGAACATTTAAATATCTACACTGCCATCTGTATAAATATAGAAATATCTACACAGCCCTCTGTATAAATATGGAAATATCTGCATAGGAATCTGTGCAAACATGGAAATATCTGCACCGCTATCTGTATAAACATGGAAATACCTACACCGCTGTCTCTATAAACATGGAAATATGTACACCGCTATGTGTATAAACATGGAAATATCTCCACTGCTCTCTGTATAAACATGGAAATAACTCCACCGTTATCTGTATAAACATGGAAATATCAACAGCGCCATCTATATAAACATTGAAATACCTACACTGCCATCTGTAAAAACATGGAAATATCTACACATTCATTTGAATAAGCATGGAAATATCTACGCCACCATCTGTATAAACATGGAAATAGCTACAATACCATCTGTATACACATGGAAATATCTACACCGACATCTGTATAAATATGGAAATATCTACACGGCCATCTGTATAAACATGGAAATATCTACACTGCCATCTCTAGAAAGATGGAAATATCTACACCGCTATCTCTATAAATATGGAAATATCTACACCGCCATCTGTATGAACATGAAAATATCTACACTGCCATCTCAATAAAGATGGAAGTATCTACTCCGCCATGTGTATAAACACGGAAATATCTACACCACCATCTGTGTAAACATGGAAATACCTACACCGCTATCTGTGTAAACATGGAAATAACTACACCGCCATCTGCATGTCCTTGGAAATATCTACGCCGCCATCTGAATGAACATGGAAATATCTACACGGCCATCTGTGTATAGCTGGAAATATCAACTCCGCCATCTGTACAAACATGGAAATATCTACACCGCTATCTCTATAGACATGGAAATATCTGCACCGCCATCTGTAAAAACATGGAAATACCTATACAGTCATCTGTATAAACATGGAAATATCTACAATGCCATCTGTAGAAAGATGGAAATATCTACACCGCAATCTGTGTAAACATGGAAATATCTACACCGATATCTGTATAAACATGGAAATATCTACACCGCGATCTGTATAAACATGGAAATATCTACACCGCGATTTGTATAAACATGGAAATATCTACACCGCAATCTGTATAAACATGGAAATATCTACACAGTTATCTCTATAAACATGGAAATATCTACACCGCCATCTGTATAAACATGGAAATACCTACAAAGTCATCTGTATAAACATGGAAATATCTACACAGCCATCTGTATAAACATGGAAATATCTACACAGCCATCTGTATATACATGGAAATATCTACACCACTATCTGTATAAACATGGAAATAACTACACCTCTACTTGTATAAACAAGGAAATATCTACACTGTGATCTGTATAAACATGGAAATATCTACACCGCCATCTCTATAAACAGGGAAATATCTACACCCCTATCTGTATAAACATGGAAATATCCACACCGCTATCTCTATAAACATGGAAAAATCAACACCACTATCTCTATGAACATGGAAATATCTACACCGCCATCTCTATAAACATGGAAATGTCTACACCACGATCAGTATAAACATGGAAATATCTACACCGCTATCTGTATAAACATGGAAATATCTCCACAGCTATCTCTATAAACATCGAAATATCTACACCGCCATCTGTATAAACATGGAAATACTTACAAAGTTATCTGTATAAACATGGAAATATCTACACCGCCATCTGTATAAACATGGAAATATCTACACATCCATGTGTACATACATGGAAATATCTACACCGCTATCTATATAAATATGGAAATAACTACACCGTTATCTGTATAAACATGGAAATATCTACACCGCCATCTACATATCCATGGAAATATCTGCACCGCCATCTGTATAAACATGGAAATATCTTCACGGTCATCTGTGTATAGATGGAAATATCAACACCGCCATCTGTACAAACATGGAAATATCTGCACCGCTATCTGTATAAACATGGAAATATCTACACCGCGGTCTGTATAAACATGGAAATATCAACACCGCTATCGGTATAAACATGGAAATATCTACACCGCTATCTCTATAAACATGGAAATATATACACCGTGATCTGTATAAACTTGGAAATATTTACACTGCTATCTGTATAAACATGGAAACTTCTACACCGTTATCTGTATAAATATGGAAATATCTACACCGCTATCTCTATAAACTTGGAAATATCTACACCGCCATCCGTATAAACGTGGAAATACCTACAGTCATCAGTGTAAACATGGAAATATCTACACCACCATCTGTATAAACATGGAAATATCTACAATGCCATCTGTATACACATGGAAATACCTACACGGAAATCAGTGTATAGATGGAAACATCAAAACCGCCATCTGTACAAACATGGAAATATCTACACTGCTATCTCTATAAACATGGAAATATCTTCACTGCGGTCTGTATAAACATGGAAATATCTACACCGGTATCTGTATAAACATGGAAATATCTACACCATGATCTGTATAAACATGGAAATATATACACCGCTATCTGTATAAACATGGAAATATCTGCACCGCTATCTCTATGAACATGGAAATAACTACAAAGACATCTGTATAAACATGGAAATACCTACACAGTCATGTGTAGGAACATTTAAATATCTACACTGCCATCTGTATAAATATAGAAATATCTACACAGCCCTCTGTATAAATATGGAAATATCTGCATAGGCATCTGTGTAAACATGGAAATATCTGCACCGCTATCTGTATAAACGTGGAAATACCTACACCGCTCTCTCTATAAACATGGAAATATGTACACCGCTATGTGTATAAACATGGAAATATCTCCACTGCTCTCTGTATAAACATGGAAATATCTCCACCGTTATCTGTATAAACATGGAAATATCAACAGCGCCATCTATATAAACATTGAAATATCTACACTGCAATCTGTAAAAACATGGAAATATCTACACATTCATCTGAATAAACATGGAAATATCTACACCACCATCTGTATAAACATGGAAATAGCTACAATACCATCTGTATACACATGGAAATATCTACACAGACATCTGTATAAATATGGAAATATCTACACGGCCATCTGTATAAACATGGAAATATCTACACTGCCATCTGTAGAAAGATGGAAATATCTACACCGCTATCTCTATAAATATGGAAATATCTACACCGCCATCTCTATGAACATGAAAATAACTACACTGCCATCTCCATAAAGATGGAAGTATCTACTCCGCCATGTGTATAAACACGGTAATATCTACACCACCATCTGTGTAAACATGGAAATACCTACACCGCTATCTGTATAAACATGGATATAACTACACCGCCATCTGCATGTCCTTGGAAATATCTACGCCGCCATCTGAATAAACATGGAATTATCTACACGGACATCTGTGTATAGATGGAAATATCAACACCGCCATCTGTACAAACATGGAAATATCTACACCGCTATCTCTATAGACATGGAAATATCTGCACCGCCATCTGTAAAAGCATGGAAATAACTATACATTCATCTGTATAAACATGGAAATATCTACAATGCCATCTGTAGAAAGATGGAAATATCTACACCGCAATCTGTGTAAACATGGAAATATCTACACCGATATCTGTAAAAACATGGAAATATCTACACCGCTATCTGTATAAACATGGAAATACCTACACCGCGACCTGTATAAACATGGAAATATCTACACCGCGACCTGTACAAACATGGAAATATCTACACTGCGATCTGAATAAACATGGAAATAACTACACCGCTATCTGTATAAACATGGAAATATCTACACAGTTATCTCTATAAACATGGAAATATCTACACCGCCATCTGTATAAACATGGAAATACCTACAAAGTCATCTGTATAAACATGGAAATATCTACACAGCCATCTGTATAAACATGGAAATATCTACACAGCCATCTGTATATACATGGAAATATCTACACCGCTATCTGAATAAACATGGAAATAACTACACCGCTATTTGTATAAACAAGGAAATATCTACACCGTGATCTGTATAAACATGGAAATATCTACACCGCCATCTCTATAAACAGGGAAATATCTACACCCCTATCTGTGTAAACATGGAAATACCCACACCGCTATCTCTATAAACACGGAAAAATCAACACCGCTATCTCTATGAACATGGAAATATCTACACCGCCATCTCTATAAACATGGAAGTGTCTACACCACGATCATTATAAACATGGAAATATCTACACCGCTATCTGTATAAACATGGAAATATCTCCACTTCTATCTCTATAAACATCGAAATATCTACACCGCCATCTGTATAAACATGGAAATATCTACACGGTCATCCATGTATAGATGGAAATATCAACACTGCCATCTGTACAACATGGAAATATCTGCACCGCTATCTGTGTAAACATGGAAATATCTACACCGCGGTCTGTATAAACATGGAAATATCAACACCGCTATCGGTATAAACATGGAAATATCTACACCGCTATCTCTATAAACATGGAAATATCTACACCGTGATCTGTATAAACATGGAAATATTTACAACGCTATCTGTATAAACATGGAAACTTCTACACCGTTATCTGTATAAATATGGAAATATCTACACCGCTATCTCTATAAACTTGGATATATCTACACCGCCATCTGTATAAACATGGAAATACCTATACAGTCATCTGTGAAATCATGGAAATATCTACACCACCATCTGTATAAACATGGAAATAACTACAATGCCATCTGTATACACATGGAAATACCTACACGGCAATCAGTGTATAGATGGAAACATCAACACCGCCATCTGTACAAACATGGAAATATATACACTGCTATCTCTATAAACATGGAAATATCTACACTGCGGTCTGTATAAACATGGAAATATATACACCGGTATCTGTATAAACGTGGAAATATCTACACCATGATCTGTATAAACATAGAAATATATACACCGCTATCTGCATAAACATGGAAATATCTACACCGCTATCTCTATAAACATGGAAATAACTACAAAGACATCTGTATAAACATGGAAATATCTACACAGCCATCTGTATAAACATGGAAATATCTACACAGCCATCTGCATATACATGGAAATATCTACACCACTATCTGTATAAACATTGAAATAACTACACCGCTATTTGTATAAGCAAGGAAATATCTACACTGTGATCTGTATAAACATGGAAATATCTACACCGCCATCTCTATAAACAGGGAAATATCTACACCCCTATCTGTATAAACATGGAAGTATCCACACCGCTATCTCTATAAACATGGAAAAATCAACACCACTATCTCTATGAACATGGAAATATCTACACCGCCATCTCTATAAACATGGAAATGTCTACACCACGATCAGTATAAACATGGAAATATCTACACCGCTATCTGTATAAACATGGAAATATCTCCACAGTTATCTCTATAAACATCGAAATATCTACACCGCCATCTGTATAAACATGGAAATACTTACAAAGTTATCTGTATAAACATGGAAATATCTACACAGCCATCTGTATAAACATGGAAATATCTACACAGCCATGTGTACATACATGGAAATATCTACACCGCGGTGTGTACAAACTTGGAAATATCAACACCGCTATCGGTATAAACATGGAAATATCTACACCGCTATCTCTATAAACATGGAAATATCTACACCGTGATCTGTATAAACATGGAAATATTTACACCGCTATCTGTATAAACATGGAAACTTCTACACCGTTATCTGTATAAATATGGAAATATCTACACCGCTATCTCAATAAACTTGGAAATATCTACACCACCATCTGTATAAACATGGAAATATCTATACAGTCATCTGTGTAAACATGGAAATATCTACACCACCATCTGTATAAACATGGAAGTATCTACAATGCCATCTGTATACACATGGAAATACCTACACGGCAATCAGTGTATAGATGGAAACATCAAAACCGCCATCTGTACAAACATGGAAATATCTACACTGCTATCTCTATAAACATGGAAATATCTACACTGCGGTCTCTATAAACATGGAAATATCTGCACCATGATCTGTATAACCATGGAAATATATACACCGCTATCTGTATAAACATGGAAATATCTGCACCGCTATCTCTATAAACATGGAAATAACTACAAAGTCATCTGTATAAACTTGGAAATACCTACACAGTCATGTGTAGGAACATTTAAATATCTACACTGCCATCTGTATAAATATAGAAATATCTACACAGCCCTCTGTATAAATATGGAAATATCTGCATAGGCATCTGTGCAAACATGGAAATATCTGCACCGCTATCTGTATAAACATGGAAATACCTACACCGCTGTCTCTATAAACATGGAAATATGTACACCGCTATGTGTATAAACATGGAAATATCTCCACTGCTCTCTGTATAAACATGGAAATAACTCCACCGTTATCTGTATAAACATGGAAATATCAACAGCGCCATCTATATAAACATTGAAATACCTACACTGCCATCTGTAAAAACATGGAAATATCTACACATTCATCTGAATAAACATGGAAATATCTACACCACCATCTGTATAAACATGGAAATAGCTACAATACCATCTGTATACACATGGAAATATCTACACCGACATCTGTATAAATATGGAAATATCTACACGGCCATCTGTATAAACATGGAAATATCTACACTGCCATCTGTAGAAAGATGGAAATATCTACACCGCTATCTCTATAAATATGGAAATATCTACACCGCCATCTGTATGAACATGAAAATATCTACACTGCCATCTCAATAAAGATGGAAGTATCTACTCCGCCATGTGTATAAACACGGAAATATCTACACCAACATCTGTGTAAACATGGAAATACCTACACCGCTATCTGTATAAACATGGAAATAACTACACCGCCATCTGCATGTCCTTGGAAATATCTACGCCGCCATCTGAATGAACATGGAAATATCTACACGGCCATCTGTGTATAGCTGGAAATATCAACTCCGCCATCTGTACAAACATGGAAATATCTACACCGCTATCTCTATAGACATGGAAATATCTGCACCGCCATCTGTAAAACATGGAAATACCTATACAGTCATCTGTATAAACATGGAAATATCTACAATGCCATCTGTAGAAAGATGGAAATATCTACACCGCAATCTGTGTAAACATGGAAATATCTACACCGATATCTGTATAAACATGGAAATACCTACA
The DNA here is from genome assembly GCF_028858775.2 of Pan troglodytes. Lineage (NCBI taxonomy): Eukaryota > Metazoa > Chordata > Mammalia > Primates > Hominidae > Pan > Pan troglodytes. The sequence goes on from NC_072411.2 coordinate 2,330,782, forward strand.
AAGTCATCTGTATAAACATGGAAATATCTACACAGCCATCTGTATAAACATGGAAATATCTACACAGCCATCCGTATATACATGGAAATATCTACACCACTATCTGTATAAACATGGAAATAACTACACCTCTATTTGTATAAACAAGGAAATATCTACACTGTGATCTGTATAAACATGGAAATATCTTCACCGCCATCTCTATAAACAGGGAAATATCTACACCCCTATCTGTATAAACATGGAAATATCCACACCGCTATCTCTATAAATATGGAAAAATCAACACCGCTATGTCTATGAACATGGAAATATCTACACCGCCATCTCTATAAACATGGAAATGTCTACACCACGATCAGTATAAACGTGGAAATACCTACACCGCTATCTGAGTAAACATGGAAATATCTCCACTGCTATCTCTATAAACATCGAAATATCTACACCGCCATCTGTATAAACATGGAAATACTTACAAAGTTATCTGTATAAACATGGAAATATCTACACCGCCATCTGTATAAACATGGAAATATCTACACAGCCATGTGTACATACATGGAAATAACTACACTGCTATCTATATAAACATGGAAATAACTACACCGCTATCTGTATAAACATGGAAATATCTATATCGCCATCTACATATCCATGGAAATATCTGTGCCGCCATCTGTATAAACATGGAAATATCTACACGGTCATCTGTGTATAGATGGAAATATCAACACCGCCATCTGTACAAACATGGAAATATCTGCACCGCTATCTGTATAAACATGGAAATATCTACACCGCGGTCTGTATAAACATGGAAATATCAACTCCGCTATCGGTATAAACATGGAAATATCTACACCGCTATCTCTATAAACATGGAAATATCTACACCGTGATCTGTATAAACATGGAAATATTTACACCGCTATCTGTATAAACATGGAAACTTCTACACCGTTATCTGTATAAATATGGAAATATCTACACCGCTATCTCAATAAACTTGGAAATATCTACACCACCATCTGTATAAACATGGAAATACCTATACAGTCATCTGTGTAAACATGAAAATATCTACACCACCATCTGTGGAAACATGGAAATATCTTCAATGCCATCTGTATACACATGGAAATACCTACACGGCAATCAGTGTATAGATGGAAACATCAACACCGCCATCTGTACAAACATGGAAATATCTACACTGCTATCTCTATAAACATGGAAATATCTACACTGCGGTCTCTATAAACATGGAAATACCTCCACCATGATCTGTATAAACATGGAAACATATACACCGCTATCTGTATAAACATGGAAATATCTGCACCGCTATCTCTATAAACATGGAAATAACTACAAAGACATCTGTATAAACTTGGAAATACCTACACAGTCATGTGTAGGAACATTTAAATATCTACACTGCCATCTGTATAAATGTAGAAATATCTACACAGCCCTCAGTATAAATATGGAAATATCTGCATAGGCATCTCTGTAAACATGGAAATATCTGCACCACTATCTGTATAAACATGGAAATACCTACACCGCTGTCTCTATAAACATGGGAATATGTACACCGCTATGTGTATAAACATGGAAATATCTCCACTGCTCTCTGTATAAACATGGAAATATCTCCACCGTTATCTGTATAAACATGGAACTATCAACAGCGCCATCTATATAAACATTGAAATATCTACACTGCCATCCGTAAAAACATGGAAATATCTACACCTTCATCTGAATAAACATGGAAATATCTACACCACCATCTGTATAAACATGGAAATAGCTACAATACCATCTGTATACACATGGAAATATCTACACCGACATCTGTATAAATATGGAAATATCTACACGGCCATCTGTATAAACATGGAAATATCTACACTGCCATCTGTAGAAAGATGGAAATATCTACACCGCTATCTCTATAAATATGGAAATATCTACACCGCCATCTGTATGAACATGAAAATATCTACACTGCCATCTCAATAAAGATGGAAGTATCTACTCCGCCATGTGTATAAACACGGAAATATCTACACCAACATCTGTGTAAACATGGAAATACCTACACCGCTATCTGTATAAACATGGAAATAACTACACCGCCATCTGCATGTCCTTGGAAATATCTACGCCGCCATCTGAATGAACATGGAAATATCTACACGGCCATCTGTATATAGCTGGAAATATCAACTCCGCCATCTGTACAAACATGGAAATATCTACACCGCTATCTCTATAGACATGGAAATATCTGCACCGCCATCTGTAAAACATGGAAATACCTATACAGTCATCTGTATAAACATGGAAATATCTACAATGCCATCTGTAGAAAGATGGAAATATCTACACCGCAATCTGTGTAAACATGGAAATATCTACACCGATATCTGTATAAACATGGAAATACCTACAAAGTCATCTGTATAAACATGGAAATATCTACACAGCCATCTGTATAAACATGGAAATATCTACACAGCCATCCGTATATACATGGAAATATCTACACCACTATCTGTATAAACATGGAAATAACTACACCTCTATTTGTATAAACAAGGAAATATCTACACTGTGATCTGTATAAACATGGAAATATCTTCACCGCCATCTCTATAAACAGGGAAATATCTACACCCCTATCTGTATAAACATGGAAATATCCACACCGCTATCTCTATAAATATGGAAAAATCAACACCGCTATGTCTATGAACATGGAAATATCTACACCGCCATCTCTATAAACATGGAAATGTCGACACCACGATCAGTATAAACGTGGAAATACCTACACCGCTATCTGAGTAAACATGGAAATATCTCCACTGCTATCTCTATAAACATCGAAATATCTACACCGCCATCTGTATAAACATGGAAATACTTACAAAGTTATCTGTATAAACATGGAAATATCTACACCGCCATCTGTATAAACATGGAAATATCTACACAGCCATGTGTACATACATGGAAATAACTACACTGCTATCTATATAAACATGGAAATAACTACACCGCTATCTGTATAAACATGGAAATATCTATATCGCCATCTACATATCCATGGAAATATCTGTGCCGCCATCTGTATAAACATGGAAATATCTACACGGTCATCTGTGTATAGATGGAAATATCAACACCGCCATCTGTACAAACATGGAAATATCTGCACCGCTATCTGTATAAACATGGAAATATCTACACCGCGGTCTGTATAAACATGGAAATATCAACTCCGCTATCGGTATAAACATGGAAATATCTACACCGCTATCTCTATAAACATGGAAATATCTACACCGTGATCTGTATAAACATGGAAATATTTACACCGCTATCTGTATAAACATGGAAACTTCTACACCGTTATCTGTATAAATATGGAAATATCTACACCGCTATCTCAATAAACTTGGAAATATCTACACCACCATCTGTATAAACATGGAAATACCTATACAGTCATCTGTGTAAACATGAAAATATCTACACCACCATCTGTGGAAACATGGAAATATCTTCAATGCCATCTGTATACACATGGAAATACCTACACGGCAATCAGTGTATAGATGGAAACATCAACACCGCCATCTGTACAAACATGGAAATATCTACACTGCTATCTCTATAAACATGGAAATATCTACACTGCGGTCTCTATAAACATGGAAATACCTCCACCATGATCTGTATAAACATGGAAACATATACACCGCTATCTGTATAAACATGGAAATATCTGCACCGCTATCTCTATAAACATGGAAATAACTACAAAGACATCTGTATAAACTTGGAAATACCTACACAGTCATGTGTAGGAACATTTAAATATCTACACTGCCATCTGTATAAATGTAGAAATATCTACACAGCCCTCTGTATAAATATGGAAATATCTGCATAGGCATCTCTGTAAACATGGAAATATCTGCACCACTATCTGTATAAACATGGAAATACCTACACCGCTGTCTCTATAAACATGGGAATATGTACACCGCTATGTGTATAAACATGGAAATATCTCCACTGCTCTCTGTATAAACATGGAAATATCTCCACCGTTATCTGTATAAACATGGAACTATCAACAGCGCCATCTATATAAACATTGAAATATCTACACTGCCATCCGTAAAAACATGGAAATATCTACACCTTCATCTGAATAAACATGGAAATATCTACACCACCATCTGTATAAACATGGAAATAGCTACAATACCATCTGTATACACATGGAAATATCTACACCGACATCTGTATAAATATGGAAATATCTACACGGCCATCTGTATAAACATGGAAATATCTACACTGCCATCTGTAGAAAGATGGAAATATCTACACCGCTATCTCTATAAATATGGAAATATCTACACCGCCATCTGTATGAACATGAAAATATCTACACTGCCATCTCAATAAAGATGGAAGTATCTACTCCGCCATGTGTATAAACACGGAAATATCTACACCAACATCTGTGTAAACATGGAAATACCTACACCGCTATCTGTATAAACATGGAAATAACTACACCGCCATCTGCATGTCCTTGGAAATATCTACGCCGCCATCTGAATGAACATGGAAATATCTACACGGCCATCTGTATATAGCTGGAAATATCAACTCCGCCATCTGTACAAACATGGAAATATCTACACCGCTATCTCTATAGACATGGAAATATCTGCACCGCCATCTGTAAAACATGGAAATACCTATACAGTCATCTGTATAAACATGGAAATATCTACAATGCCATCTGTAGAAAGATGGAAATATCTACACCGCAATCTGTGTAAACATGGAAATATCTACACCGATATCTGTATAAACATGGAAATACCTACAAAGTCATCTGTATAAACATGGAAATATCTACACAGCCATCTGTATAAACATGGAAATATCTACACAGCCATCCGTATATACATGGAAATATCTACACCACTATCTGTATAAACATGGAAATAACTACACCTCTATTTGTATAAACAAGGAAATATCTACACTGTGATCTGTATAAACATGGAAATATCTTCACCGCCATCTCTATAAACAGGGAAATATCTACACCCCTATCTGTATAAACATGGAAATATCCACACCGCTATCTCTATAAATATGGAAAAATCAACACCGCTATGTCTATGAACATGGAAATATCTACACCGCCATCTCTATAAACATGGAAATGTCGACACCACGATCAGTATAAACGTGGAAATACCTACACCGCTATCTGAGTAAACATGGAAATATCTCCACTGCTATCTCTATAAACATCGAAATATCTACACCGCCATCTGTATAAACATGGAAATACTTACAAAGTTATCTGTATAAACATGGAAATATCTACACCGCCATCTGTATAAACATGGAAATATCTACACAGCCATGTGTACATACATGGAAATAACTACACTGCTATCTATATAAACATGGAAATAACTACACCGCTATCTGTATAAACATGGAAATATCTATATCGCCATCTACATATCCATGGAAATATCTGTGCCGCCATCTGTATAAACATGGAAATATCTACACGGTCATCTGTGTATAGATGGAAATATCAACACCGCCATCTGTACAAACATGGAAATATCTGCACCGCTATCTGTATAAACATGGAAATATCTACACCGCGGTCTGTATAAACATGGAAATATCAACTCCGCTATCGGTATAAACATGGAAATATCTACACCGCTATCTCTATAAACATGGAAATATCTACACCGTGATCTGTATAAACATGGAAATATTTACACCGCTATCTGTATAAACATGGAAACTTCTACACCGTTATCTGTATAAATATGGAAATATCTACACCGCTATCTCAATAAACTTGGAAATATCTACACCACCATCTGTATAAACATGGAAATACCTATACAGTCATCTGTGTAAACATGAAAATATCTACACCACCATCTGTGGAAACATGGAAATATCTTCAATGCCATCTGTATACACATGGAAATACCTACACGGCAATCAGTGTATAGATGGAAACATCAACACCGCCATCTGTACAAACATGGAAATATCTACACTGCTATCTCTATAAACATGGAAATATCTACACTGCGGTCTCTATAAACATGGAAATACCTCCACCATGATCTGTATAAACATGGAAACATATACACCGCTATCTGTATAAACATGGAAATATCTGCACCGCTATCTCTATAAACATGGAAATAACTACAAAGACATCTGTATAAACTTGGAAATACCTACACAGTCATGTGTAGGAACATTTAAATATCTACACTGCCATCTGTATAAATGTAGAAATATCTACACAGCCCTCTGTATAAATATGGAAACATCTGCATAGGCATCTCTGTAAACATGGAAATATCTGCACCACTATCTGTATAAACATGGAAATACCTACACCGCTGTCTCTATAAACATGGGAATATGTACACCGCTATGTGTATAAACATGGAAATATCTCCACTGCTCTCTGTATAAACATGGAAATATCTCCACCGTTATCTGTATAAACATGGAAATATCAACAGCGCCATCTATATAAACATTGAAATATCTACACTGCCATCCGTAAAAACATGGAAATATCTACACCTTCATCTGAATAAACATGGAAATATCTACACCACCATCTGTATAAACATGGAAATAGCTACAATACCATCTATATACACATGGAAATATCTACACCGACATCTGTATAAATATGGAAATATCTACACGGCCGTCTGTATAATCATGGAAATATCTACACTGCCATCTCTAGAAAGATGGAAATATCTACACCGCTATCTCTATAAATATGGAAATATCTACACCGCCATCTGTATGAACATGAAAATATCTACACTGCCATCTCAATAAAGATGGAAGTATCTACTCCGCCATGTGTATAAACACGGAAATATCTACACCACCATCTGTGTAAACATGGAAATACCTATACCGCTATCTGTATAAACAATGAAATAACTACACCGCCATCTGCATGACCTTGGAAATATCTACGCCGCCATCTGAATAAACATGGAAATATCTACACGGCCATCTGTGTATAGCTGGAAAAATCAACACCACCATCTGTACAAACATGGAAATGTCTACACTGCTATCTCTATAGACATGGAAATATCTGCACCGCCATCTGTAAAAACATGGAAATACCTATACAGTCATCTGTATAAACATGGAAATATCTACAATGCCATCTGTAGAAAGATGGAAATATCTACACCGCAATCTGTGTAAACATGGAAATATCTACACCGATATCTGTATAAACATGGAAATATCTACACCGCGATCTGTATAAACATGGAAATATCTACAGCGCGATCTGTATAAACATGGAAATATCTACACAGTTATCTCTATAAACATGGAAATATCTACACCACCATCTGTATAAACATGGAAATACTTACAAAGTTACCTGTATAAACATGGAAATATCTACACTGCCATCTGTATAAACCTGGAAATATCTACACAGCCATGTGTATATACATGGAAATATCTACACCGCTATCTATATAAACATGGAAATAACTACAACGCTATCTGTATAAACATGGAAATATTTTCACCGCCATCTACATATCAATAGAAATATCTGCGCCGCCATCTGTATAAACATGGAAATATCTACACGGTCATCTGTGTATAGATGGAAATATCAACACCGCCATCTGTACAAACATGGAAATATCTGCAACGCTATCTGTATAAACATGGAAATATTTACACCGCGGTCTGTATAAACATGGAAATATCTACACCGCTATCTGTATAAACATGGAAATATCTACACCGCTATCTCTATAAACATGGAAATATCTACACCGTGATCTGTATAAACATGGAAATATTTACAAGGCTATCTCTATAAACATGGAAATATCTACAATGCCATCTGTAAAAACATGGAAATACCTATACAGTCATCTGTATAAACATGGAAATATCTACACCACCATCTGTATAAACATGGAAATATCTACAATGCCATCTGTATACACATGGAAATAACCACACGGCAATCTGTGTATAGATGGAAACATCAACACCGCCATCTGTACAAACATGGAAATATCAACACCGCGATCTCTATAAACATGGAAATATCTACACTGCGGTCTGTATAAACATGGAAATATATACACCGGTATCTGTATAAACATGGAAATATCTACAACACGATCTGAATAAACATGGAAATATTTACACTGCTGTCTGTATAAACATGGAAATATCTGCACCGCTATCTCTATGAACATGGAAATATCTACAAAGCCATCTGTATAAACATGGAAATACCTACACAGTCATGTGTATGAACATGGAAATATCTACACTGCCATCTGTATAAACATGGAAATATCTACACAGCCCTCTGTATAAATATGGAAATGTCTACACTGCCATCTGTATAAACATGGAAATATCTACACAGCCCTCTGTATAAATATGGAAATATCTGCATAGGCATCTGTATAAACATGGAAATGTCTGCACCGCTATCTGTATAAACATGGAAATACATACACCGCTGACTCTATAAACAAGGAAATATGTACACCGCTATGTGTGTAAACATGGAAATATCTCCACTGCTGTCTGTATAAACATGGAATATCTACACCGCTATCTGTATAAACATGGATATATCTACACATCTATGTCTATAAACATCGAAATACCTACACCGTCATCTGTATAAACATGGAAATACCTACAAAGTCATCTGTATAAACATGGAAATATCTACACAGCCATCTGTATAAACTAGGAAATATCTACACAGCCATCTGTATATACATGGAAATATGTACACCGCTATCTGTATAAACGTGGAAATAACTACACCGCTATTTGTATAAACAAGGAAATATCTACACCGCCATCTGTTTAAACATGGAAATATATACACAGACATCTGTTTAGACATGGAAATATCTACACCGCCATCTACATATCCATAGAAATATCTGTGTTGCCATCTGTATAAACATGGAAATATCTGCACGGTCATCTGTGTATAGATGGAAAAATCAACACCGCCATGTGTACAAACACGGAAATATCTACAACACCATTTGTATAAACATGAAAATATCTACAATGCCATCTGTATACACATGGAAATAACTACACGGCAATCTGTGTATAGATGGAAACATCAACACCGCCATCTGTACAAATATGGAAATATCTACACCGCTATCTCTATAAACATGGAAATATCTACACTGCGGTCTGTATAAACATGGAAATATCTACACCGGTATCTGTATAAACATGGAAATATCTACACCACGATCTGTATAAACATGGAAATATTTACACCGCTATCTGTACAAATATGGAAATATCTGCACCGCTATCTCTATATACATGGAAATATCTACAAAGCCATCTGAATAAACATGGAAGTACCTACACAGTCATGTGTAGGAACACGGAAATATGTACACTGCCATCTGTATAAACATGGAAATATCTACACAGCCATCTGTATAAACATGGAAATATCTACACAGCCATCTGTATATACATGGAAATATCTACACCGCTATCTGTATAAACATGGAAATAACTACACCGCTATTTGTATAAACAACGAAATATCTACACCGCCATCTGTTTAAACATGGAAATATATACACAGACATCTGTTTATACATGGAAATATCTACACCGCTATCTGTATAAACATTATAATAACTACACTGCTATCTGTATAATTGTGGAAATATTTTCATCGCTATCCCTAAGAACATGGTAATATCAACACCGTGATCTGTATAAACATGGAAATATCTACACCATGATCTGTATAAACATGGAAATATCTACAATGTGATCTGTATATATATGGAAATATCTACACCGCCATCTCTATAAACATGGAAATATCTACAACGCTATCTGTATAAACATGGAAATATCTCCACTGCTATCACTATAAACATCGAAATATCTACACCGCCATCTGTATAAACATGGAAATACTTACAAAGTTATCTGTATTAACATGGAAATATCTACACCGCCATCTGTATAAACCTGGAAATATTTACACAGCTATGTGTATGTACATGGAAATATCTACACCGCTATCTATATAAACATGGAAATAATTACACCACTATCTGTATAAACATGGAAATATTTACACCGCCATCTACATATCAATAGAAATATCTGCGCCACCATCTGTATAAACATGGAAATATCTACACGGTCATCTGTGTATAGGTGGAAATATCAACACCGCCATCTGTACAAACATGGAAATATCTGCAACGCTATCTGTAAAAACATGGAAATATTTACACCGGGGTGTGTATAAACATGGAAATATCTACACCGCTATCTGTGTAAACATGGAAATATCTACACCGCTATCTCTATAAACATGGAAATATCTACACCGTGATCTGTATAAACATGGAAATATTTACACGGCTATCTGTATAAACATGGAAATATATACACCGTTATTTGTATAAATGTGGAAATATCTACACCGCTATCTATATAAACATGGAAATGTCTACACCGCCATCTGTATAAACATGTAAATATCTACACTGATATCTCTATAAACATGGAAATATCTACAATGCCATCTGTAAAAACATGGAAATACCAATACAGTCATCTGTATGAACATGGAAATATCTACACCGCCATGTGTATCAACATGGAAATATCTACACAGCCATGTGTATATACATGGAAATATCTACAAAGCTATCTATATAAACATGGAAATAACTACACCGCTATCTGTATAAACATGGAAATATCTCCACTGCTATCTCTATAAACATCGAAATATCTACACCGCCATATGTATAAACATGGAAATACTTACAAATTTATCTGTATAAACATGGAAATATCTACACCGCCATCTGTATAAACATGGAAATATCTACACAGCCATGTGTACATACATGGAAATATCTACACCGCTCTCTATATAAACATGGAAATAACTACACCACTATCTCTATAGACATGAAAATATCTACACCGCCATCTACATATCCATAGAAATATCTGTGCCGCCATCTGTATAAACATGGAAATATCTGCACGGTCATCTGTGTATAGATGGAAAAATCAACACCGCCATGTGTACAAACACGGAAATATCTACAAAACCATTTGTATAAACATGAAAATATCTACAATGCCATCTGTATACACATGGAAATAACTACACGGCAATCTGTGTATAGATGGAAACATCAACACCGCCATCTGTACAAATATGGAAATATCTACACCGCTATCTCTATAAACATGGAAATATCTACACTGCGGTCTGTATAAACATGGAAATATCTACACCGGTATCTGTATAAACATGGAAATATCTACACCACGATCTGTATAAACATGGAAATATTTACACCGCTATCTGTACAAATATAGAAATATCTGCACCGCTATCTCTATATACATGGAAATATCTGCAAAGCCATCTGTATAAACATGGAAGTACCTACACAGTCATGTGTAGGAACACGGAAATATGTACACTGCCATCTGTATAAACATGGAAATATCTACACAGCCCTCTGTATAAATATGGAAATATCTGCATAGGCATATGTATAAACATGGAAATATCTGCACCGCTATCTCTGTAAACATGGAAATACCTACACCGCTGTCTCTATAAACATGGAATTATGTACACCGCTATGTGTATAAACATGGAAATATCTCCACTGCTGTCTGTATAAACATGGAAATATCTACAACGAGATCTGTATAAACATGGAAATATCTACACCGCTATCTGTATAAACATGGAAATATCTACACATCTATCTCTATAAACATCAAAATACCTACACCGCCATCTGTAAAAACATGGAAATACCTACAAAGTCATCTGTATAAACATGGAAATATCTACACAGCCATCTGTATAAGCATGGAAATACCTACACAGCCATCTGTATATACATGGAAATATCTACAGTGATATCTGTATAAACATGGAAATAACTACACCGCTATTTGTATAAAGAAGGAAATATCTACACCGCCATCTGTTTAAACATGGAAATATATACACAGACATCTGTTTATACATGGAAATATCTACACCGCTATCTGTATAACCATGATAATAACTACACCGCTATCTGTATAAATGTGCAAATATTTGCACCGCTATCCCTATAAACATGGTAATATCAACACCGCGATCTGTATAAACATGGAAATATCTACACCATGATATGTATAAACATGGAAATATCTACACCGTGGTCTGTATAAATATGGAAATATCTACACTGCCATCTCTATAAACATGGAAATATCTACACCCCTATCTGTATAAACATGGAAATATCCACAGCGCTATCTCTATAAACATGGAAAAATCAACACCGCTATCTCTATGAACATGGAAATATCTACACCGCCATCTCTGTAAACATGGAAATATCTACACCGCGACCAGTATAAACATGGAAATATCTACACCGCTATCTGTATAAACATGGATATATCTCCACTGCTATCTGTATAAACAACGAAATATCTACACTGCCATCTGTATAAACATGGAAATACTTACAAAGTTATCTGTATAAACATGGAAATATCTACACCGCCATCTGTATAAACCTGGAAATATCAACACAGCCATGTGTATATACATGAAAATATCTACACCGCTATCAATATAAACATGCAAATAACTACACCACTATCTGTATAAACATGGAAATATTTACACCGCCATCAACATATCAATAGAAATATCTGTGCCGCCATCTGTATAAACATGAAAATATCTACACTGCCACCTCCATAAAGACGGAAGTACATACTCCGCCATGTGTATAAACACGGAAATATCTACACAACCATCTGTGTAAACATGGAAATAGCTACACCGCTATCTGTATAAACATGGAAATAACTACACCGTGATCTGTATAAACATGGAAATATCTACACCGCCATCTGTATAAACATGGAAATATCTACACTGCTATCTCTATAAACATGGAAATATCTACAATGCCATCTGTATACACATGGAAATACCTACACGGCAATCTGTGTATAGATGGAAACATCAACACCGCCATCTGTACAAACATGGAAATATCTACACCGCTATCTGTATAAACATGGAAGTATCTACACTGCGGTCTGTATAAACATGGAAATATCTCTACCGCTATCTCTATAAACATGGAAATATCTACAAAGCAATCTGTATAAACATGGAAATACCTTCACAGTCATGTGTAGGAACATGGAAATATCTACACTGCCATCTGTATAAATATGGAAATATCTGCATAGGCATCTGTATAAAAATGGAAATATCTGCACCGCTATCTGTATAAACATGGAAACACCTACACCGCTGTCTCTATAAACATGGAAATATGTACAACGCTATGTGTATAAACATGGAAATATCTCCACTGCAGTCTGTATAGACATGGAAATATCTCCACCGTTATCTGTATAAACATGGAAATATCTACACCCCTATCTGTATAAACATGGAAATATCTATACCGCGATCTGTATAAACATGGATATATCTACACCACGATCTGTAAAAAAATGGAAATATCTTCACCAAAATCTGTACAAACATGGAAATATCTACACCGCTATCTGTATAAACATGGTAATATATACACCACCATCTATATAAACATGGAAATAACTACACCACCATCTGTATAAACATGGAAATATCTGCAATGCCATCTGTAGAAAGATGGAAATATCTACACCGCAATCTGTGTAAACATGGAAATGTCTACACCAATATCTGTAAACACATGGAAATATCTACACAGACATCTGTATAAATATGGAAATATCTACACCGCCATCTGTATAAACATGGAAATATCTACACTGCCATCTGTAGAAAGATGGAAATATCTACACCGCTATCTCTATAAATATGGAAATATCTACACCGCCATCTCTATGAACATGAAAATATCTACACTGCCATCTCCATAAAGATGGAAGTATCTACTCCGCCATGTGTATAAACATGGAAATAACTACACAGCCATCTGTACAAACATGGATATATCTACACCGCTATCTCTACAAACATGGAAATATCTACACCGCCATCTCTATAAACATGAAAATATCTGCACTGCCATCTGTAAAAACATGGAAATACCTATAAAGTCATCTGTATAAACATGGAAATATCTACAATGCCATCTGTATACACATGGAAATATCTACACAGCCATGTGTATAAACATGTAAATATCTACACTGATATCTCTATAAACAAGAAAATATCTACATTGCCATCTCTATAAACATGAAAATATCTACACTGCCATCTCCATAAACATGGAACTAACTACTCCGCCATCTGTTTCAATATGGAAACATCTACACCGCCATCAGTGTGAATAAGGAAATATCTACAATGCCATCTGTATAAATATATAAATATCTGCACCGTGAGCTGTATAAAGATGGAAATATCTAGATCACTATCTATATCAACTAGGAAATACCAACACCACTATCGGTATAAACATGGAAATATCTACAACGCCATCTATATAAACATGGAAATAACTACACCGCTATGTCTATAAACATGGAAATACCTACACCGCTATCTCTATAAACATGGCAATATCTACACAGCTATCTGTATAAACGTGGAAATATCTACACCGCTATCTGTATAAACATGGAAATATCTACACCGCGATCTGTATAAACATGGAAATATCTACACTGCTCTGTGTATAAACATGGAAATATCTACACCGCAATCTGTGCAAACATGGAAATAACTACACCAATATCTGTAAAAACATGGAAATATCTACACTGCTCTGTGTATAAACATGGAAATATCTACACCGCAATCTGTATAAACATGGAAATATCTACACTGCCATCTGTAGAAAGATGGTAATATCTACACCGCTATCTCTATAAATATGGAAATATCTACACCGCCATCTCTATAAACATGAAAATATCTACACTGCCATCTCCATAAAGATGGAAGTATCTGCTCCGCCATGTTCATAAACTCGGAAATACCTACACCACCATCTTTGAAAACATGGAAATATCTACACCGCTATCTGTATAAACATGGAAATATCTACACCGCCATCTGCATGTCCATGGAAATATCTATGCCGCCGTCTGTATAAACATGGAAATATCTACATGGCCATCTGTGTATAGATGGAAATGTCAACACCGCCATCTGTACAAACATAGAAATATCTACACCGCTATCTCTATAAACATGGAAATATCTGCACTGCCATCTGTAAAAACATGGAAATACCTATACAGTCATCTGTATAAACATGGAAATATATACAATGCCATCTGTATACACATGGAAATATCTACACAGCCATCTGTATAAACATGTAAATATCTACACTGCTATCTCTATAAACAAGAAAATATCTACATCGCCATCTCTATAAACATGAAAATATCTACACTGCCATCTCCATAAACATGGAACTAACTACTCCGCCATCTGTATAAACATGGAAACATCTACACCGCCATCAGTGTGAATAAGGAAATATCTACAATGCCATCTGTATAAATAAATATCTGTACCGTGAGCTGTATAAACATGGAAATATCTACATCGCTATCTGTATAAACGTGGAAATACCAACACCGCTATCGGTATGAACATGGAAATATCTATAACGCCGTCTATAAAAACATGGAAATATCTACACCGCTATCTGCATAAACATGGAAATATCTCCTCCGCGATCTGTATAAACATGGAAATATCTACAGCGCCATCTCTATAAACATTGAAATATCTACACTGCCATCTGTAAAAACATGGAAATATATACACAGTCATCTGAATAAAAATGGAAATATCTACACCACCATCTGTATAAACATGGAAATACATACAATACCATCTGTATACACATGGAAATATCTACACAGTCATCTGTATAAATATGGAAATATCTACACCGCAATCTGTATAAACATGGAAATATCTACACCGCCATCTGTAGAAAGATGGTAATATCTACACCGCTATATCTATAAATATGGAAATATCTACACTGCCATCTCTATAGACATGAAAATATCTACAATGCCATCTCCATAAAGATGGAAGTATCTACTCCGCCATGTGTATAAACACGGAAATATCTACACCACCACCTTTGAAAACATGGAAATATCTACAACTCTATCTGTATAAACATGGAAATATCTACACCGCAATCTGCATGTCCATGGAAATATCTGCGCCGCCATCTGTATAAACATGGAAATATCTACACGGCCATCTGTGTATAGATGGAAATATCAACACCGCCATCTGTACAAACATGGAAATATCTACACCGCTATCTCCATAAACATGGAAATATCTGCACTGCCATCTGTAAAAACATGGAAATACCTACACAGGCATCTGTATAAACATGTAAATATCTACACTGCTATCTCTATAAACAAGAAAATATCTACATCGCCATCTCTATAAACATGAAAATATCTACACTGCCATCTCCATAAACATGGAACTAACTACTCCGCCATCTGTTTCAATATGGAAACATCTACACCGCCATCAGTGTGAATAAGGAAATATCTACAATTCCATCTGTGTAAATATTTACATATCTGCACCACGAGCTGTATAAACATGGAAAATCTACATCGCTATCTGTATAAACATGGAAATATCTCCTCCGCGATCTGTATAAACATGGAAATATCTACAGTGCCATCTCTATAAACATTGAAATATCTACACTGCCATCTGTAAAAACATGGAAATATCTACACAGTCATCTGAATAAACATGGAAATATCTACACCACCATCTGTATAAACATGGAAATACCTACAATACCATCTGTATACACATGGAAATATCTACACAGACATCTGTATAAATATGGAAATATCTACACCGCAATCTGTATAAACATGGAAATATCCACACCGCCATCTGTAGAAAGATGGTAATATCTACACCACTATCTCTATAAATATGGAAATATCTACACCGCCATCTCTATAAACATGAAAATATCTACACTGCCATCTCCATAAAGATGGAAGTATCTACACCGCCATGTGTATAAACACGGAAATATCTACACCACCATCTTTGAAAACATGGAAATATCTACACCGCTTACTGTATAAACATGGAAATATCTACACCGCCATCTGCATGCCCATGGAAATATCTACGCCGCCATCTGTATAAATATGGAAATATCTACACGGCCATCTGTGTATAGATGGAATTATCAACACCGCCATCTGTACAAACATGGAAATATCTACACCGCTATCTCTATAAACATGGAAATATCTGCACTGCCATCTGTAAAAACATGGAAATACCTATACAGTCATCTGTATAAACATGGAAATATCTACAATGCCATCTGTATACACATGGAAATATCTACACAGCCATCTGTATAAACATGGAAATATCTACACTGCTATCTCTATAAACATGGAAATACCTACACCGCCATCTCTATAAACATGAAAATATCTACACTGCCATCTCCATAAACAGGGATCTAACTACTCCGCCATCTGTATAAACATGGAAACATCTACACCGCCATCTGTGGGAATAAGGGAATATCTACAATGCCATCTTTATAATGATATAAATATCTGCACCACTAGCTGTATAAACATGGAAATATCTACATCGCTATCTGTATCAACGTGGAAATACCAACACCGCTATCGGTATAAACATGGAAATATCTACAACGCCATCTATATAAACATGGAAATATCTACACCGTTATGACTAAAAACAAGGAAATAACTACACCGTTATCTCTATAAACATGGAAATATCTACACCGATATCTGTATAAAGATGGAAATATCTACAACGCTATCTGTATAAACATGGAAATATCTACACCGCGATCTATATAAACATGGAAATATCTACACCGCGATCTGTATAAACATGGAAATATCTTCACCACGATCTCTATAAACATGGAAATATCTGCACCGCAATCTGTATAAACATGGTAATATCTACACCACCATCTATATAAACATGGAAATATCTACACCGCCATCTGTATAAACATGGAAATATCTACAATGCCATCTGTAGAAAGATGGAAATAACTACACCGCAATCTGTGTAAACATGGAAATATCTACAACAATATCTGTAAAAACATGGAAATATCTACACCGCTATCTGTATAAACATGGAAATATCTCCACCGCGATCTGTAAAAAGAAATGGAAATATCTACAGCGCCATCTCTATAAACATTGAAATATCTACACTGCCATCTGTAAAAACATGGAAATATCTACACAGTCATCTGAATAAACATGGAAATATCTACACCACCATCTGTATAAACATGGAAATACCTACAATACCATCTGTATACACATGGAAATATCTACAAAGACATCTGTATAAATATGGAAATATCTACACCGCCATCTGTATAAACATGGAAATATCTACACTGCCATCTGTAGAAAGATGGTAATATCTACACCTCTATCTCTATAAATATGAAAATATCTACACCGCCATCTCTATAAACATGAAAATATCTACAATACCATCTCCATAAAGATGGAAGTATCTACTCCGCCATGTGTATAAACACGGAAATATCTACACCACCATCTTTGAAAACATGGAAATATCTACACCGCTATCTCTATAAACATGGAAATATCTACACCGCCATCTCTATAAACATGAAAATATCTACACTGCCATCTCCATAAACATGGAACGAACTACTCCGCCACCTGTATAAACATGGAAACATCTACACCGCCATCAGTGTGAATAAGGAAATATCTACAATGCCATCTGTATAAAGATATAAATATCTGCACCGCGAGCTGTGCGAACATGGAAATATCTACATCGCTATCTGTATAAACGTGGAAATACCAACACGGCTATCGGTATAAACATGGAAATATCTACAACGCCATCTATATAAACATGGAAATATCTACACCACTATGTCTATAAACATGGAAATACCTACACCGCTATCTCTATACACATGGAAATATCAACACCGCTATCAGTATAAACATGGAAATATATACACCGCTATCTGTATAAACGTGGAAATATCTACACCGCGATCTGTATAAACATGGAAATATCTACACCGCGATCTGTATAAACATGGAAATATCTTCACCACGATCTGTATAAACATGGAAATATCTACAACGCTATCTGTATAAACATGGTAATATCTACACCACCATCTATATAAACATGGAAATATCTACACCGCCATCTGTATAAACATGGAAATATCTACAATGCCATCTGTAGAAAGATGGAAATATCTACACCGCAATATGTGTAAACATGGAAATATCTACACCGATATCTGTAAAAACATGGAAATATCTACACCGCTATCTGTATAAACATGGCAACATCTTCACCGCGATCTGTATAAACATGGAAATATCTACAGCGCCATCTCTATGAACATTGAATTATCTACACTGCCATCTGTAAAAACATGGAAATATCTACACAGACATCTGAATAAACATGGAAATATCTACACCACCATCTGTATAAACATGGAAATACCTACAATACCATCTGTATACACATGGAAATATCTACACAGACATCTGTATAAATATGGAAATATCTACACCGTCATCTGTATAAACATGGAAATATCTACACTGCCATCTGTAGAAAGATGGAAATATCTACACCGCTATCTCTATAAATATGGAAATATCTACACCGCCATCTCTATAAACATGAAAATATCTACACTGCCATCTCCATAAAGATGGAAGTATCTACTCCGCCACGTGTATAAACACGGAAATATCTACTCCACCATCTGTGTAAACATGGAAATATCTACACCGCTGTCTGTATAAACATGGAAATATCTACACCGCCATCTGCATGTCCATGGAAATATCTACGCCGCCATCTGTATAAACATGGAAATATCTACACTGCCATCTGTGTATAGATGGAAATATCAACACCGCCATATATACAAACATGGAAATATCTACACCGCTATCTCTATAAACATGGAAATATCTACACCGCTATCTGTATAAACATGGAAATATCTACACCGCTATCTGTATAAACATGGAAATATCTACACCGCGATCTGTAAAAACATGGAAATACCTACACCGCGATCTGTATAAACATGGAAATATCTTCACCAAGATCTGTATAAACATGGAAATATCTACACCGCTATCTGTATAAACATGTTAATATCTACACCAGTATCTATATAAACCTGGAAATATCTACACCGCCATCTGTATAAACATGTAAATATCTACACTGCTATCTGTATAAACATGGAAATACCTACACCACCATCTACATATCCATAGAAATATCTGTGCCGCTATCTGTATAAACATGGAAATATCTACACGGTCATATGTGTATAGATGGAAATACCAACAACGCCATCTGTACAAACATGGAAATATCTGCACCGCTCTCTGAATAAACATGGAAATAACTACAATGCTATTTGTATAAACAAGGAAATATCTACACCGCCATCTGTTTAAACATGGAAATATATACACAGACATCTGTTTATACACGGAAATATCTACACTGATATCTGTATAAACATGCTAATAACTACACGGCTATCTGTATAAATGTGGAAATATTTGCACCACTATCCCTATAAACATGGTAATATCAACACCGCGGTCTGTATAAACATGGAAATATCTACACCATGATCTGTATAAACAAGGAAATATCTACACCGCCATCTCTGTAAACATGGAAATATCTACACCCCTATCTGTATAAACATGGAAATATCCACACCGCTATCTCTATAACATGGAAAAATCAACACCGCTATCTCTATGATCATGGAAATATCTACAGCGCCAACTCTATAAACATGGAATTATCTACACCGCGATCAGTATAATCAGGGAAATATCTACACCGCTATCTGTATAAACATGGAAATATCTCCACTGCTATCTTTATAAACATCGAAATATCTACACCGCCATCTCTTTAAACATGGAGATACTTACAAAGATATCTGTATATACATGGAAATATCTACAGCGCCATCTGTATAAACATGGAAATATCTACACAGCCATGTGTATATACATGGAAATATATACACCGCTATCTATATAAACATGGAAATAACTACACCGCTTTCTGTATAAACATGGAAATATTTTCACCGCGGTCTGTATAAACATGGAAATATCTACATCGCTATCTGGTTAAACATGGAAATACCTACACCGTGATCTGTATAAACATGGAAATATTTACACGGCTATCTGTATAAACATGGAAATATCTACACCGTTATCTGTATAAATATGGAAATATCTACACCGCTATCTCTATAAACATGGAAATATCTACACTGCCATCTGTATAAACATGGAAATATCTACACTGCTATCTCTATAAACATGGAAATATCTACAATGCCATCTGTAAAAACATGGAAATACCTATACAGTCATCTGTATAAACATGGAAATATCTACACCACCATCTGTATAAACATGGAAATATCTACAATGCCATCTGTATACACATGGAAATACCTACACGGCAATCTGTGTATATATGGAAATATCAACACCGCCATCCGTACAAACATGGAAATATCTACACCGCTATCTCTATAAACATGGAAATATCTACAACACGATCTGTATAAACATGGAAATATCTACACAGTCATCTCTATAAACATGGAAATATCGACACCACCATCTGCTTAAACATGGAAACATCTACACTGCCATCTGTATGCACATGGAAATACCTACACAGTCATGTGTAGGAACATGGAAATATCTACACTGCCATCTGTATAAACATGGAAATATCTGCATAGGCATCTGTATAAACATGGAAATATCTGCACCGCTATCTGTATAAACATGGAAATAGCTACACCGTTGTCTCTATAAACATGGAAATATGTACACCGCTATGTGTATAAACATGGAAATATCTCCACTCCAGTCTGTATAAACATGGAAATATCTACACCGCGATCTGTATAAACATGGAAATAACAACACCGCTATCTGTATAAACACGGAAATGTCTACACAGCTATCTGTATAAACATGGAAATACCTACACCGCCATCTGTATAAACATGGAAATACCTACAAAGTCATCTGTATAAACATGGAAATATCTACACAGCCATCTGTATAAACATGGAAATATCTACACAGCCATCTGTATATACATGGAAATATCTACATTGCTATCTTTATAAACATGGAAATAACTACACCGCTATTTGTATAAACAAGGAAATATCTACACCGCCATCTGTTTAAACATGGAAATATATACACAGACATCTGTTTATACATGGAAATAACTACACCGCTATCTGTATAAACATGCTAATAGCTACACCGCTATCTGTATAAATGTGGAAATATTTGCACCGCTATCCCTATAAACGTGGTAATATCAACACCGCGATCTGTATAAACATGGAAATAACAACATGATCTGTATAAACATGGAAATATCTGCACCGCGATCTGTATAAACATGAAAATATCTACACCGTGATCTATGTAAAGATGGAAATATCTACACCGCCATCTGTATAAACATAGAAATATCTACACCCCAATCTGTATAAACATGGAAATATCCACACAGCTATCTCTATAAACATGGAAAAATCAACACCGCTATCCCTATGAACATGGAAATATCTGTACCGCCATCTCTATAAACAAGGAAATATCTACACCGTGATCAGTATAAACATGGAAATATCTACACCGCTATATGTATAAACATGGAAATATCTCCACTGCTATCTCTATAAACATCGAAATATCTACACCGCTATCTGTATAAACATGGAAATACTTACAAAGTTATCTGTATAAACATGGAAATATCTACACCGCCATTTGTATAAATATGGAAATATCTACACAGCCATGAGTATATACATAGAAATATCTTCACCGCTATCTATATAAACATGGAAATAACTACACCGCCATCTGTATAAACATGGAAATATCTACACCGCTATCTGTACAAACATGGAAATATCTACACCGCTATCTCTATAAACATGGAAATATCTTCACTGCCATCTGTAAAAACATGGAAATACCTATACAGTCATCTGTATAAGCATGGAAATATCTACAATGCCATCTATATACACATGGAAATATCTACAGAGCCATCTGTATAAACATGTAAATATCTACACTGCTATCTCTGTAAACATGGAAATATCTACACCGCCATCTGTATAAACATGAAAATATCTACACTGCCATCTCCATAAAGATGGAAGTATCTACTCCGCCATGTGTATAAACACGGAAATATCTACACCACCATCTGTGTAAACATGGAAATATCTACACCGCTATCTGTATAAACATGGAAATATCTACACCGCCATCTGCATGTCCATGGAAATATCTATGCCGCCATCTGTATAAACATGGAAATATCTACACGGCCATCTGTGTATAGATGGAAATATCAACACCGCCGTCTGTACAAACATGGAAATATCTACATCACTATCTCTATAAACATGGAAATATCTGCACTGCCATCTGTAAAAACATGGAAATACCTATACAGTCATCTGTATAAACATGTAAATATCTACAATGCCATCTGTATACACATGGAAATATCTACACAGCCATCTGTATCAACATGTAAATATCTGCACTGCTATCTCTATAAACATGGAAATATCTACACCGCCATCTCTATAAACATGAAAATATCTACACTGCCATCTCCATAAACATGGAACTAACTACTTCGCCATCTGTATAAACATGGAAACATCTACACTGCCATCTGTGTGAATAAGGAAGTATCAACAATGCCATCTGTATAAAGATATAAATATCTGCACCGCGAGCTCTATAAACATGGAAATATCTACATCGCTATCTGTATAAACGTGGAAATACCAACACCGCTATCGGTATGAACATGAAAATATCTACAACGCCATCTATATAAACATGGAAATATCTGCACCGCTATGTCTATAAACCTGGAAATACCAACACCGCTATCTCTATAAACATGGAAATATCTACACCGCTATCTGTATAAACATGGAAATATCTACACCGCTATCTGTATAAACATGGAAATATCTACACCGTGATCTGTGTAAACATGGAAATATCTTCACTGCTATCTGTATAAACATGGAAATATCTACACAGCTATCTCTATAAACATGGAAATATCTACACCGCCATCGGTAAAACATGGAAATACCTACAAAGTCATCTGTAAAAACATGGAAATATCTACACAGCCATCTGTATAAACATGGAAATATCAACACAGCCATCTGTATATACATGGAAATATCTACACCGCTATCTGTATAAAGATGGAAATAACTACACCGCTATTTGTATAAACAAGGAAATATCTACACCGTTATCTGTATAAACATGGAAATATCTACACCGCCATCTCTATAAACATGGAAATATCTACACCCCTATCTGTATAAACATGGAAATACCCACACCGCTATCTCTATAAACATGGAAAAATCAACACCGCTATCTCTATGAACATGGAAATATCTACACCGCCATCTCTATAAACATGGAAATATCTACACCGCTATCTGTATAAACATGGAAATATCTCCACTGCTATCTGTATAAACATCGAAATAACTACACCGCCATCTGTATAAACATGGAAATACTTACAAAGTTATCTGTATAAACATGGAAATATCTACACCGCCATCTGTATAAACATGGAAATATCTACACAGCCATGTGTACATACATGGAAATATCTACACCACTATCTATATAAACATGGAAATAACTACAACGCTATCTGTATAAACATGGAAATATCTACACCGCCATTTACATATCCATGGAAATATCTGCGCAGCCATCTGTACAAACATGGAAATATCTACACAGTCATCTGTGTATAGATGGAAATATCAACAAAGCCGTCTGTACAAACATGGAAATATCTGCACCGCTATCTGTATAAACATGGAAATATCTACACCGTGATCCGTATAAACATGGAAATATTTACACCGCTATCTGTATAAACGTGGAAATTTCTACAACGTTATCTGTATAAATACGGAAATGTCTACACCGCTATCTCTATAAACATGGAAATATCTACACCGCCATCTGTATAGACATGGAAATACCTATACAGTCATCTGTGTAAACATGGAAATATCTACACCACCATCTGTATAAACATGGAAATATCTACATCGCTAGGTCTATAAACAGGGAAATATCTGCACTGCCATCTGTAAAAACATGGAAATACCTATACAGTCATCTGTATAAACATGGAAATATCTACAATGCCATCTGTATACACATGGAAATACCTACAAGGCAATCTGTGTATACATGGAAACATCAACACCGCCATCTGTACAAACATGAAAATATCTACACTGCTATCTCTATAAACATGGAATTATCTACACTGCGGTCTGTATAAACATGGAAATATCTACAGCAGTATCTGTATA
This sequence comes from Pan troglodytes, assembly GCF_028858775.2. Taxonomy (NCBI): domain Eukaryota; kingdom Metazoa; phylum Chordata; class Mammalia; order Primates; family Hominidae; genus Pan; species Pan troglodytes. Next base: position 2,356,545 of record NC_072411.2, read on the forward strand.
AACATGGAAATATCTACACCACGATCTGTATAAACGTGGAAATATATACAGCGCTATCTGTATAAACATGGAAATATCTGCACCGCTATCTCTATAAACATGGAAATATCTACAAAGACATCTGTATAAAGATGGAAATACCTACACAGTCATGTGTAGGAACATGGAAATATCTACATTGCCATCTGTATAAACGTAGAAATATCTACACAGCCCTCTGTATAAATATGGAAATATCTGCATAGGCATCTGTGTAAACATGGAAATATCTGCACCGCTATCTGTATAAACATGGAAATACCTACACTGTTGTCTATGTAAATATGGAAATATGTACACCGCTATGTGTATAAACATGGAAATATCTCCACTGCTGTCTGTATAAACAAGGAAATATCTCCACCGTTATCTGTTTAAACATGGAAATATCTACAGCGCCATCTCTATAAACATTGAAATATCTACACTGCCATCTGTAAAAACATGGAAATATCTACACAGTCATCTGAATAAACATGGAAATATCTACACCACCATCTGTATATACATGGAAATACCTACAATACCATCTGTATACACATGGAAATATCTACACAGACATCTGTAAAAATATGGAAATATCTACACGGCCTTCTGTATAAACATGGAAATATCTACATTGCCATCTGTAGAAAGATGGAAATATGTACACCGCTATCTCTATAAATATGGAAATATCTACACCGCCATCTCTATAAACATGAAAATATCTACACTGTCATCTCCATAAAGATGGAAGTATCTACCCCGCCTTGTGTATAAACACGGAAATATCTACACCACCATCTGTGTAAACATGGAAATATCTACACGGCTATCTGTATAAACACGAAAAAATCTACACAGCTATCTCTATAAACACAGAAATATCTACACCGCCATCTGTAAAACATGGAAATACCTACAAAGTCACCTGTAAAAACATGGAAATATCTACACAGCCATCTGTATAAACATGGAAATATCTACACTGCTATCTCTATAAACATGGAAATATCTACACCGCCATCTCTATAAACATGAAAATATCTACACTGCCATCTCCATAAACATGGAACTAACTACTTCGCCATCTGTATAAACATGGAAACATCTACACCGCCATCTGTGTGAAATAAGAAATATCTACAATGCCATCTGTATAAAGATATAAATATCTGCACCGCGAGCTGTATAAACATGGAAATATCTACATCGCTATCTGTATAAATGTGGAAATACCAACACCGCTATTGGTATAAACATGGAAATATCTACAAAGCCATCTATATAAACATGGAAATATCAACACCGCTATATCTATAAACATGGAAATACCTACACCGCTATCTCTATAAACATGGAAATATCTACACCGCTATCTGAATAAACATGTAAATACCTACACCGCTATCTGTATAAATATTTAAATATCTACACCGCGATCTGTATAAACATGGTAATATCTACACCACCATCTATATAAACTTGGAAATATCTACACCACCATCTGTATAAACATGGAAATATCTACAATGCCATCTGTAGAAAGATGGAAATATCTACACACCAATCTGTGTAAACATGGAAATATCAACAGCGATATCTGTAAAAACATGGAAATAACTACACCGCTATCTGTATAAACATGGAAATATCTACACCGCGATCTCTATAAACATGGAAATATCTACACCGCGATCTCTATAAACATGGAAATATCTACACCGCTATCTGTATAAACACGAAAAAATCTACACAGCTATCTCTATAAACATGGAAATATCTACACCGCCATCTCTATAAACGTGGAAATATCTACACCGCCATCTGTATAAACATGGAAATATCTACAGCGCTATCTGCACAAACATGGAAATGTCTACACCGCTATCTGTATAAACATGGAAATATCTACACTGTGATCTGTATAAACATGGAAATATCTACACCGCGATCTGTATAAACATGGAAATATCTACACCGCTATGTGTATAAACATGGAAATATCTACACCGCTATCTGTATAAACATGGAAATATCTACACAGCTATCTCTATAAACATGGAAATATCTACACCGCCATCTGTATAAACATGGAAATAACTATAAAGTCGTCTGTATAAACATGGAAGTATCTACACAGCCATCTGTATTAACATGGAAATATCTACACAGCCATCTGTATATACATGGAAATATCTACACAGCTATCTGCATAAACATGGAAATAACTACACCGCTATTTGTATAAACAAGGAAATATCTAGACTGCCATCTGTTTAAACATGGAAATATATACACACACTTCTGTTTATACATGGAAATATCTACACCACTATCTGTATAAACATGCTATTAACTACACCGCTATCTGTATAAATGTGGAAATATTTGCACCGCTATCCATATAAACATGGTAATATCAACACCGCAATCTGTGTAAACATGGAAATATCTGCACCATGATCTGTATAAACATGGAAACATCTACAACGTGATCTGTATAAACATGGAAAAATCAACACTGCTATCTCTATGAACATGGAAATATCTACACCGCCATCTCTATAAACATGGAAATATCTACACCGCGATCAGTATAAACATGGAAATATCTACACCGCTACCTGTATAAACATGCAAATATCTGCACTGCTATCTCTATAAACATCGTAATATCTACACCGCCATCTGTATAACATGGAAATACTTACAAAATTATCTGTATAAACATGGAAATATCTACACCGCCATCTGTATAAACATGGAAATATCAACACAGCCATGTGTATATACATGGAAATACGTACACCGCTATCTATATAAACATGGAAAAAACTACACCGCTTTATCTATAAACATGGAAATCTTTACACCGCAGTCTACATATCCATAGAAATATCTGCACCGCCATCTGTATAAACATGGAAATATCTACATCGCTATCTGTATAAACATGGAAATATCTACACCGCTATCTGTATAAACATGGAAATATCTACACTGTGATCTGTATAAACATGGAAATATCTACACGGCGATCTGTATAAACATGGAAATATCTACACCGCTATGTGTACAAACATGGAAATATCTACACCGCTATCTGTATAAACATGGAAATATCTACACAGCTCTCTCTACAAACATGGAAATATCTACACCGCCATCTGTATAAACATGGAAATACCTATAAAGTCGTTTGTATAAACATGGAAGTATCTACACAGCCATCTGTATTAACATGGAAATATCTACTCAGCCATCTGTATATACATGGAAATATCTACACCGCTATCTGCATAAACATGGAAATAACTACGCCGCTATTTGTATAAACAAGGAAATAACTAGACTGCCATCTGTTTAAACATGGAAATATATACACACACTTCTGTTTATACATGGAAATATCTACACCACTATCTGTATAAACATGCTATTAACTACACCGCTATCTGTATAAATGTGGAAATATTTGCACCGCTATCCCTATAAACATGGTAATATCAACACCGCGATCTGTGTAAACATGGAAATATCTACACCATGATCTGTATAAACATGGAAACATCTACAACGTGATCTGTATAAACATGGAAAAATCAACACTGCTATCTCTATGAACATGGAAATATCTACACCGCCATCTCTATAACCATGGAAATATCTACACCGCGATCAGTATAAACATGGAAATATCTACACCGCTACCTGTATAAACATGGAAATATCTCCACTGCTATCTCTATAAACATCGTAATATCTACACCGCCATCTGTATAACATGGAAATACTTACAAAGTTATCTGTATAAACATGGAAATATCTACACTGCCATCTGTATAAACATGGAAATATCAACACAGCCATGTGTATATACATGGAAATACCTACACCGCTATCTATATAAACATGGAAAAATCTACACCGCTTTCTCTATAAACATGGAAATCTTTACACAGCCGTCTATGTATCCATAGAAATATCTGCACCGCCATCTGCATAAACATGGAAATATATTCATCGCTATCTGTATAAACATGGAAATATCTACACCGCTATCTGTATAAACATGGAAATATCTACACTGTGATCTGTATAAACATGGAAATATCTACACCGCGATCTGTATACACATGGAAATATCTACACCGCTATGTGTACAAACATGGAAATATCTACACCGCTATCTGTATAAACATGGAAATATCTACACAGCTCTCTCTACAAACATGGAAATATCTACACCGCCATCTGTATAAACATGGAAATACCTATAAAGTCGTTTCTATAAACATGGAAGTATCTACACAGCCATCTGTATTAACATGGAAATATCTACTCAGCCATCTGTATATACATGGAAATATCTACACCGCTATCTGCATAAACACGGAAATAACTACGCCGCTATTTGTATAAACAAGGAAATATCTAGACTGCCATCTGTTTAAACATGGAAATATATACAAACACTTCTGTTTATACATGGAAATATCTACACCACTATCTGTATAAACATGCTATTAACTACACCGCTATCTGTATAAATGTGGAAATATTTGCACCGCTATCCCTATAAACATGGTAATATCAACACCGCGATCTGTGTAAACATGGAAATATCTACACCATGATCTGTATCAACATGGAAACATCTACAACGTGATCTGTATAAACATGGAAAAATCAACACTGCTATCTCTATGAACATGGAAATATCTACACCGCCATCTCTATAACCATGGAAATATCTACACCGCGATCAGTATAAACATGGAAATATCTACACCGCTACCTGTATAAACATGGAAATATCTCCACTGCTATCTCTATAAACATCGTAATATCTACACCGCCATCTGTATAACATGGAAATACTTACAAAGTTATCTGTATAAACATGGAAATATCTACACTGCCATCTGTATAAACATGGAAATATCAACAGAGCCATGTGTATATACATGGAAATACCTACACCGCTATCTATATAAACATGTAAAATCTACACCGCTTTCTCTATAAACATGGAAATCTTTACACAGCCGTCTATGTATCCATAGAAATATCTGCACCGCCATCTGCATAAACATGGAAATATATTCATCGCTATCTGTATAAACATGGAAATATCTACAACGCTATCTCTATAAACATGGAAATAACTACACCGTGATCTGTATAAACAAGGAAATATTTACACGGCTATCTTTATAAACATGGAAATATCTACACCGTTATCTGTATAAATATGGAAATATCTACACCGCTATCTCTATAAACTTGGAAATATCTACACCGCCATCTGTAAAAACCTGGAAATATCTACACTGCTATCTCTATAAACATGAAAATATCTACAATGCCATCTGTAAAAACAGGGAAATACCTATACAGTCATCTGTATAAACATGGAAATATCTACACCACCATCTGTATAAACATGGAAATAACTACAATGCCATCTGTATACACATGGAAATACCTACTCGGCAATCTGTGTATAGAAGGAAACACCAATACCGCCATCTGTACAAACATGGAAATATCTACACCGCTATATCTATAAGCATGGAAATACCTACACTGCGGTCTGTATAAACATGTAAATATCTACACCGGTATCTTTATAAACATGGAAATATCTACACCACGATCTGTATAAACATGGAAATATTTACACCGCTATCTGTATAAACATGGAAATATCTGCACCGCTATCTCTATAAACATGGAAATATCTACAAAGCCATCGGTATAAACATGGAAATACCTACACAGTCATGTGTATAAACATGGAAATATCTACACCGCAATCTGTATAAACATGGAAATATCTACACCGCTATCTGTATAAATATGAAATATCTAAACTGCTGTCTCTATAAAAATGGAAATATCTACACTGCTATCTGTATAAACATGGAAATATCCTCACTGCTATCTCTATGAACATGGATATATCTACACCGCTATCTCTATAAACATGGAAATATCTACACCGCCATCTCTATAAACTTGGAAATATCTACACCGCCATCTGTATAAACATGGAAATATCTACAGCGCTATCTGTACAAACATGGAAATGTCTACACCGCTATCTGTATAAACACGGAAATATCTACACTGTGATCTGTATAAACATGGAAATATCTACACCGTGATCTGTATAAACATGGAAATATCTACACCGCTATGTGTATAAACATGGAAATATCTACACCACTATCTGTATAAACATGGAAATATCTACACAGCTATCTCTATAAACATGGAAATATCTACACCGCCATCTGTATAAACATGGAAATAACTATAAAGTCGTCTGTATAAACATGGAAGTATCTACACAGCCATCTGTATTAACATGGAAATATCTACACAGCCATCTGTATATACATGGAAATATCTACACAGCTATCTGCATAAACATGGAAATAACTACACCGCTATTTGTATAAACAAGGAAATATCTAGACTGCCATCTGTTTAAACATGGAAATATATACACACACTTCTGTTTATACATGGAAATATCTACACCACTATCTGTATAAACATGCTATTAACTACACCGCTATCTGTATAAATGTGGAAATATTTGCACCGCTATCCCTATAAACATGGTAATATCAACACCGCGATCTGTGTAAACATGGAAATATCTACACCATGATCTGTATAAACATGGAAACATCTACAACGTGATCTGTATAAACATGGAAAAATCAACACTGCTATCTCTATGAACATGGAAATATCTACACCGCCATCTCTATAAACATGGAAATATCTACACCGCGATCAGTATAAACATGGAAATATCTACACCGCTACCTGTATAAACATGGAAATATCTGCACTGCTATCTCTATAAACATCGTAATATCTACACCGCCATCTGTATAACATGGAAATACTTACAAAGTTATCTGTATAAACATGGAAATATCTACACCGCCATCTGTATAAACATGGAAATATCAACACAGCCATGTGTATATACATGGAAATACCTACACCGCTATCTATATAAACATGGAAAAAACTACACCGCTTTCTCTATAAACATGGAAATCTTTACACCGCCGTCTACATATCCATAGAAATATCTGCGCCGCCATCTGTATAAACATGGAAATATCTACATCGCTATCTGTATAAACATGGAAATATCTACACCGCTATCTCTATAAACATGGAAACAACTACACCGTTATCTGTATAAACATGGAAATATTTACACGGCTATCTGTATAAACATGGAAATATCTACACCGTTATCTGTATAAATATGGAAATATCTACACCGCTATCTCTATAAACTTGGATATATCTACACCGCCATCTGTAAAAACCTGGAAATATCTACACTGCTATCTCTATAAACATGAAAATACCTACAATGCCATCTGTAAAAACAGGGAAATACCTATACAGTCATCTGTATAAACATGGAAATATCTACACCACCATCTGTATAAACATGGAAATAACTACAATGCCATCTGTATACACATGGAAATACCTACACGGCAATCTGTGTATAGAAGGAAACATCAATACCGCCATCTGTACAAACATGGAAATATCTACACCGCTATATCTATAAGCATGGAAATACCTACACTGCGGTCTGTATAAACATGTAAATATCTACACCGGTATCTTTATAAACATGGAAATATCTACACCACGATCTGTATAAACATGGAAATATTTACACCGCTATCTGTATAAACATGGAAATATCTGCACCGCTATCTCTATAAACATGGAAATATCTACAAAGCCATCGGTATAAACATGGAAATACCTACACAGTCATGTGTACAAACATGGAAATATCTACACAGCAATCTGTATAAACATGGAAATATCTACACCGCTATCTGTATAAATATGAAATATCTAAACTGCTATCTCTATAAAAATAGAAATATCTACACTGCTATCTGTATAAACATGGAAATATCCTCACTGTTATCTCTATGAACATGGATATATCTACACCGCTGTCTCTATAAACATGGAAATATCTACACCGCCATCTCTATAAACATGGAAATATCTACACCACGATCTGTATAAACATGGAAATATCTACACCGCCATCTGTATAAACATGGAAATAACTACACAGTCATGTGTAGGGACATGGATGTATCCACACCACCGTTTGTATAAAGATGGAAATATCTACAAAGTTATCTGTATAAACATGGAAATATCTACACAGTGATCTGTATAAACATGGAAATATGTACAGCACTCTCTGAATAAAGTTGGAAATATCTACACCGCTATCTGTAAAAACATGGAAATATATACAGCACTATCTGTATAAATATTTAAATATTTACACCGCTATCTCAATAAACATGGAAATATCTACACCGCTATCTGTATAAACATGGAAATATCTACACCACGACCTGTATAAACATGGAAATATCTACATCGCAATCTGTATAAACAAGGAAATATCTTCACCACGATCTGTATTAACATGGAAATAACTGCACCGCTATCTGTATAAACATGGAAATATCTGCAGCGCCATCTCTATAAACATTGAAATATCTACAATGCCATCTGTAAAAACATGGAAATATCTACACAGTCATCTGAATAAACATGTAAATATCTACACCACCATCTGTATAAACATGGAAATACCTACAATACCATCTGTATACACATGGAAATATCTACACAGACATCTGTATAAATATGGAAATATCTACACCGCTATCTCTATAAATATGGAAATATCTACACCGCCATCTCTATAAACATGAAAATATCTACACCACGTTCAGTATAAACATGGAAATATGTACACTGCTATCTGTATAAACATGGAAATATCTCCACTGCTATCTCTATAAACATCGAAATATCTACACCGCCATCTGTATAAACATGGAAATACTTTCAAAGTTATCTGTATAAACATGGAAATATCTACACCGCCATCTGTATAAACATGGAAATATCTACACAGCCTTGTGTATATACATGGAAATATCTACACCGTTATATATAAAAACATGGAAATAACTATACCGCTATCTGTACAAACATGGAAATATCTACACCGTCATCTACATTTCCATGGAAATATCTGCACCGCCATCTGTATAAACATGGAAATATCTACACGGTCATCTGTGTATAGATGGAAATATCAACACCGCCATCTGTACAAACATGGAAATATCTGCACCGCTATCTGTATAAACATGGAAATATCTATACCGTGGTCTGTATAAACATGGAAATATATACACCGCTGTCTGTATAAACATGGAAATATCTACACCGCTATCTCTGTAAACATGGAAATATCTACACCGTGATCTGTATAAACATGGAAATATTTACACCGCCATCTGTATAAATATGGAAATTTCTACACCGTTATCTGTATAAATATGGAAATATCTACACCGTTATCTCTATAAACATGGAAATATCTACACTGCCATCGGTATAAACATGGAAATAGCTATACAGTCATCTGTGTAAACATGGAAATATCTACACCACCATCTGTATAAACATGGAAATATCTACAATGCCATCTGTATACACATGGAAATACCTACACGGCAATCTGTGTGTAGATGGAAATATCAACACCGCCATCTGTACAAACATGGAAATATCTACACTGCTATCTCTATAAACATGGAAATACCTACACTGCGGTTTGTATAAACATGGAAATATCTGCACCGCTATCTCTATAAACATGGAAATATCTACAAAGACATCTGTATAAACATGGAAATACCTACACAGTCATGTGTAGGAACATTTAAATATCTACACGGCCATCTGTATAAACAGAAATATCTACACAGCCATCTGTATAAATATGGAAATATCTGCATAGGCATCTGTGTAAACAGGGAAATATCTGCACCGCTATCTGTATAAACATGGAAATACCTACACCGCTGTCTCTATAAACATGGAAATATGTACAACGCTATGTGCATAAACATGAAAATATCTCCACTGCATTCTGTATAAACATGGAAATATCTCCACCGTTATCTGTATAAACATGGAAATATCTACAGCGCCATCTCTATAAACATTGAAATATCTACACTGCCATCTGAAAAAACATGGAAATATCTACAGAGTCATCTGAGTAAACAGGGAAATATCTAAACCACCATCTGTATAAACATGGAAATAGCTACAATTCCATCTGTATATACATGGAAATATCTACACAGACATCTGTATAAATATGGAAATATCTACACGGCCATCACTATAAACTTGGAAATATCTACACTGCCATCTGTAGAAAGATGGAAATATCTACACCGCTATCTCTATAAATATGGAAATATCTACACCGCCATCTCTAAAAACATGAAAATATCTACACTGCCATCTCCATAAAGATGGAAGTATCTACTCAGCCATTTGTATAAACACGGAAATATCTACATCACCATCTGTGTAAACATGGAAATATCTACACCGCTATCTGTATAAACATGGAAATATCTACACCGCCATCTGCATGTCCATGGAAATACCTACACCGCCACCTGTATAAACATGGAAATATCTACACGGCCATCTGTGTATAGATGGAAATATCAACACCGCCATCGGTACAAACATGGAAATATCTACACCGCTACCTTCATAGACATGGAAGTATCTGCACTGCCATCTGTAAAAACATGGAAATACCTATACAGTCATCTGTATAAACATGGAAATATCTACAATGCCGTCTGTATATACATGGAAATATCTACACAGCCATCTGTATAAACATGTAAATATCTACACTGATATCTCTGTAAACATGGAAATATCTACACCGCCATCTCTATAAACATGAAAATATCTACACTGCCATCTCCATAAACATGGAACTAACTACTCCGCCATCTGTATAAACATGGAAACATTTACACCGCCCTCTGTGTGAATAAGGAAATATCTACAATGCCATCTGCATAAAGATATACATATCTGCACCGCGAGCTGTATAAACATGGAAATATCTACATCGCTATCTGTCTAAACGTGGAAATACCAACACCGCTATCGGTATAAACATGGAAATATCTACAACGCCATCTATATAAACATGGAAATATCTACACCGCTATGTCTATAAACATGGAAATAACTACACCACTATCTCTATAAACATGGAAATGTCTACACCGCTATCTGTATAAACATGGAATTATCTACACCGCTATCTGTATAAACATGGAAATATGTACACCGCGATCTGTATAAACATGGAAATATCTACAACGCTATCTGTATAAACATGGAAATGTCTACACCGCTATCTGTATAAACATGGAATTATCTACACCGCTATCTGTATAAACATGGAAATATGTACACCGCGATCTGTATAAACATGGAAATATCTACAACGCTATCTGTATAAACATGGAAATATCTTCACCACGATCTGCATAAACATGGAAATATCTACACCGCTATCTGTATAAACATGGTAATATCTACACCACCAACTATATAAAAATGGAAATATCTACACCGCCATCTGTATAAACATGGAAATACCTACAATGCCATCTGTAGAAGGATGGAAATATCTACACCGCAATCTGTGTAAAGATGGAAATATCTACACCGCGGTCTGTATAAACATGGAAATATCTACACCGCTATCTCTATAAACATGGAAATATCTACACCGTGATCTGTATAAACATGGAAATATTTACACCGCTATCTGTATAAACATGGAAAAATCTACGCCGTTATCTGTATAAACATGGAAATACCTACAATGCCATCTGTAGAAACATGGAAATATCTACATAGCCATGTGTATATACATGGAAATATCTGCACCGCGATCAATTTAAACATGGAAATAACTACACCAATATCTGTATAAACATGGAAATATCTACACCGCCATCTACATACCCATAGAAATATCTGTGCCGCCATCTGTATAAACATGGAAATATCTACAGGGTCATCTGCGTATAGATGGAAATATCAACACCGCCATCTGTACAAACATGGAAATATCTGCACCGCTATCTGTGTAAACATGGAAATATCTACACCGCGGTCTGTATAAACATGGAAATATCTACAGCGCTATCTGTATAAACATGGAAATATCTACACCGCTATCTCTATAAACATGGAAATATCTACACCATGATCTGTATAAACATGGAAATATTTACACCACTATCTGTATAAACATGGAAATTTCTACACATTTATCTGTGTAAATATGGAAATATCTACACCGCTATCTCTATAAACATGGAAATATCTACACCGCCATCTGTATAAACCTGGAAATATCTACACTGCTATCTCTATAAACATGGAAATATCTACAATGCCATCTGTAAAAACATGGAAATACCTATACAGTCATCAATATAAACATGGAAATATCTACACCACCATCTGTATAAACATGGAAATATCTACAATGCCATCTGTATACACTTGGAAATACCTACATGGCAATCTGTTTATAGATGGAAACGTCAACACCGCCATCTGTACAAACATGGAAATATCTATACCACTATCTCTACAAACATGGAAATACCTACACTGCGGTCTGTATAAACATGTAAATATCTACACCGGTATCTGTATAAACATGGAAATATCTACACCACGATCTTTATAAACATGGAAATATTTACACGGCTATCTGTATAAACATGGAAATATCTGCACCGCTATCTCTATAAACATGGAAATATCTACAAAGCCATCTGTATAAACATGGAAATACCTACAGAGTCATGTGTAGAAACATGGAAATATCTACACCGCAATCTGTATAAACGTGGAAATATCTACACCACTATCTGTATATATATGAAATATCTAAACCGCTATCTCTATAAAAATGGAAATATCTGCACTGCTATCTGTGTAAACATGGAAATATCCTCACTGCTATCTCTAGGAACATGGATATATATACACCGCTATCTTTATAAACATGGAAATATCTTCACCGCCATCTCTATAAACATGGAAATATTACACCGCCATCTGTATAAACATGGAAATATCTACAGCGATGTCTGTATAAACATGGAAATATCTACACCGCTATCTGTATAAACATGGAAATATCTACGCCGCGATCTGTATAAACATGGAAATATCTACGCCGTGATCTGTATAAACATGGAAATATCTACACCGCGATCTGTATAAACATGGAAATATCTACACCGCGATCTGTATAAACATGGAAATATCTACACCGCGATCTGTATAAACATGGAAATATCTACACCGCGATCTGTATAAACATGGAAATATCTACACCGCGATCTGTATAAACATGGAAATATAAACACAGCTATCTCTATAAAGATGGAAATATCTACACCGCCATCTGTATAAACATGGAAATACCTACAAAGTCATCTGTATAAACATGGAAATATCTACACAGCCATCTGTACACACATGGAAATATCTACACAGCCATCTGTATATACATGGAAATATCTACACCGCTATCTGTATAAACATGGAAATAACTACACCGCTATTAGTATAAACAAGGAAATATCTACACCGCCATCTGTATAAACATGGAAATACCTACACAGTCATGTGTAGGAACAGGGAAATATCTACACTGCCATCTGTATAAACATGGAAATATCTACACAGCCCTCTGTATAAATATGGAAATATCTGCATAGGCATCTGTATAAACATGGTAATATCTGCACCGCTATCTGTATAAACATGGAAATACCTACACCGCTGTCTCTATAAACATGGAAATATGTACACCGCTATGTGTATAAACATGGAAATATCTACACGGTCATCTGTGTATAGATGGAAATATCAACACCGCCATCTGTACAAACATGGATATATCTGCACCGCGATCTGTATAAACATGGAAATATCTACACCGCGGTCTGTATAAACATGGAAATATCTTAACCGCTATCTGTATAAACATGGAAATATCTACACCGCTATCTCTATAAACATGGAAATATCTACACCGTGTTCTGTATAAACATGGAAATATCTACACCGCTATCTGTATAAACATGGAAATATCTACAATGCCATCTGTAGAAACATGGAAATATCTACACAACCATCTGCATAAACATGGAAATATCTACAATGCCATCTGCATACACATGGAAATACCTACACGGCAATCTGTTTATAGATGGAAAAATCAACACCGCCATCTGTACAGACATGGAAATATCTACACGGCTATCTGTATAAACATGGAAATATCTACACTGCGGTCTGTAGAAACATGGAAATATCTACACCGGTATATGTATAAACTTGGAAATATCTATAACACGATCTGTATAAAACATGGAAATATTTACACGACTATCTGTATAAACATGGAAATATCTACACCGCTATCTCTATAATCAAGGAAATAACTGCAAAGCCATCTGTATAAACATGGAAATAACTACACAGTCATGTGTAGGAACATGGAAATATCTACACTGCCATCTGTGTAAACATGGAAATATTTAAACAGCCCTCTGTATAAATATTGAAATATCTGCATAGGCATCTGTATAAACCTGGAAATATCTGCACCGCTATCTGTATAAACTTGGAAATATCTACACCGCGGTCTGTATAAACATGGAAGTATCTACACCGCTATCTCTATAAACATGGAAATATCTACAAAGCCATCGGTATAAACATGGAAATACCTACACAGTCATGTGTAGGAACATGGAAATATCTACACTGCCATCTGTATAAACATAGAAATATCTACAGAGCCCTCTGAATAAATATGGAAATATCTGCATAGGAATCTGTATAAACATGGAAATATCTGCACCGCTATTGTTATAAACATGGAAATACCTACACCGCTGTCTCTATATACATGGAAATATGTACACCGCTATATGTATAAACATTGAAATATCTCCACTGCTGTCTGTATAAACATGGAAATATCTCCACCGTTATCTGTATATACATGGAAATATCTACAGCGCCATCTCTATAAACATTGAAATATCTACACTGCCATCTGTAAAAACATGGAAATATCTACACAGTCATCTGAATAAACATGGAAATACCTACACCACCATCTGTATAAACATGGAAATATCTACAGAGACATCTGTATACGCATGGATATACCTACACGGCAATCTGTGTATAGATGGAAACATCAACACCGCCATCTGTACAAACATGGAAATATCAACACCGCTATCTCTATAAACGTTGAAATATCTACACTGTGATCTGTATAAACATGGAAATATCTACTCCGCTATCTGTATAAATATGGAAATATCTACAACGCTATCTCTATAAACATGGAAATGTCAACACCGCTATCTGTAGAAACCTGGACATATCTACATGGCTATCCCTAAAAACATGGAAATATCTTCACCGCCTTCTGTATAAACATGGAAATATCTACACTTCCATGTGTATAAACATAGAAATAACTAAACCGCTATCTCTATAAACAT
The DNA here is from genome assembly GCF_028858775.2 of Pan troglodytes. Taxonomy (NCBI): domain Eukaryota; kingdom Metazoa; phylum Chordata; class Mammalia; order Primates; family Hominidae; genus Pan; species Pan troglodytes. The sequence goes on from NC_072411.2 coordinate 2,372,123, forward strand.
TGAAATATCAACACTTTCTTCTAGATATTCATGGAAATACCTACAGAGTCAAGTGTGTAAACATGGAAATATGTACACAGCCATCTCTATAAAGATGGAAATACCTACACCGCTATTTCTATAAACATGAAAATAGCCACCACGCAATCTGTATAAACATGAAAATATCTACACTGCCATCTGTATAAACATGGAAATATCTACACTGCCATCTGTATACACATGGAAATATCTACACCGCTATCTGTATTAACTTGGAAATATCTACAACGCTATCTGTGTAAACATGGAAATATCTACACAGCTATCTGTGCAAACTTGGAAATATCTACACAGCTATCTGTGTAAAAATGGAAATATCTACACAGCCATCTGTGCAAAGATTGAAATATCTACACTGATATCTCTGTAAACATGGAAATATCTACACCGCTATCTGTATAAACACGGAAATATCTATACTGCTGTCTCTATAAACATGGAAATATCTCCACCGCTATCTGTATAAACATGAAAATATCTACACCGCAATCTGTATAAACTTGGATATATCTACACCGCAGTCTGTATAAACATGGAAATATCTACAACGCTATGTGTGTAAACATGGAAATATCTACACAACTATCTGTGTAAACTTGGAAATATCTACACAGATATTTGCGTAAACATGGAAATATCTACACGGAAATCTGTGCAAAGATGGAAATAACTACACCGCTATCTCTGTAAATATGGAAACATCTACACTGCTACCTGTATAAACATGACAATATCTACACCGCTGTCTGTATAAACAAGGAAATATCTACACCGCCATCTGTAGAAACATGGAAATATCTACACCGCTATCTGTGCAAATATGGAAATATATACACATCTATCTCTGTAAATATGGAAATATCAACTCCGCTATCTATATAAACATAGAAATATCTACACCGCTACCTGCATAAACTTGGAAATATCTACAATACCATCTCTAGAAAGATGGAAATATCTCCACCGCTATCTGTATAAACATGGAAATATCTCCACCACTCTCTGTATAAACATGGAAATATCTACAATGCTGCCTGTATAAACATGGAAATATCTACACCGCTATCTGTATAAACATGGAAATATCTACACCGCTATCTTTATAAACATGTAAATATCTACACCGTAATCTGTATAAACACGGAAATATCTACAACACTATCTGTTTAAACATGGAAATATGTACACAGCTGTCTGTTTAAACATTGAAATATGTACACCGCAATCTGTTTGAAGATGGAAATATCTACACCTCTATCTCTGTAAACATGGAAATATCTACACATCTATCTGTTTAAACATGGAAATACCTACTCCGCTATCTGTATAAACATGAAAATATCTACACCGCTATCTCTATAAACATGGAAATGTCTACATCGCCTTCTGTATAAACATAAAAATATCTACACTGCCATCTGTATAAACAGGGAAATAACTACACCGCTATCTCCATAAACATGGAAATATCTACACATCCATCTGTATATACATGGAAATAGCTACACAGTCACCTGTATAATCATGGAAACATCTACACCACCATCTGTATAAACGTGGAAATATCTACACTGCCATCTGTATAAACATGGAAATATCTACACCGCCATCTGTACACTCATGGAAATATCTAAATAGCCATCTGTATAAACATTCAAATATCTACACCGCTATCTTTATAAACATGGAAATGTCTACATCGCTATCTGTATAAACAGGGAAATATCTCCACCGCTATCTGTATAAACATGGAAATATCTACACCGCTATCTGTATAAACATGGAAATATCTACACCGCTATCTGTATTAACTTGGAAATATCTAAAACGCTATCTGTGTAAACATGGAAATATCTACACAGCTATCTGTGTAAACTTGGAAATATCTACACAGCTATCTGTGTAAAAATGGAAATATCTACACAGCCATCTGTGCAAAGATTGAAATATCTACACTGATATCTCTGTAAACATGGAAATATCTACAACGCTATCTGTATAAACACGGAAATATCTATACTGCTGTCTCTATAAACATGGAAATATCTCCACCGCTATCTGTATAAACATGAAAATATCTACACCGCTATCTGTATAAACTTGGATATATCTACACCGCAGTCTGTATAAACATGGAAATATCTACAACGCTATGTGTGTAAACATGGAAATATCTACACAACTATCTGTGTAAACTTGGAAATATCTACACAGATATTTGCGTAAACATGGAAATATCTACACGGAAATCTGTGCAAAGATGGAAATAACTACACCGCTATCTCTGTAAAAATGGAAACATCTACACTGCTACCTGTGTAAACATGACAATATCTGCACCGCTGTCTGTATAAACAAGGAAATATCTACACCGCCATCTGTAGAAACATGGAAATATCTACACCGCTATCTGTATAAATATGGAAATATCTACACCGCTATTTCTATAAACATGGAAATACCTACGCCACTTTCTCTATAAACATGGAAATATCTACACTGCAATCTCTATATACATGGAAATATCTACACCGCTATCTCTATAAACATGAAAATATCTATACACCTATCTTTGTAAACTTGGAAATATCTACACAGATATCTGCGTAAACGTGGAAATATCTACACGGCAATCTGTGCAAAGATGGAAATAACTACACCGCTATCTCTGCAAAAATGGAAATATCTACACCGCCATCTTCAGAAACATGGATGTATCTACACCGCCATCTGTATAAACATGGAAATATCTACACCACTATCTGTATAAACATGGAAATATCTTCACTGCTGTCTCTATAAACATGGAAATATCTACACCGCTATCTGTATAAACATAGAAATATCTCCACCGCTATCTCTGTAAACATGGAAATATCTTCAACGCTATCTGTATAAACGTGGAAATATCTACATCGCTATCTGTATAAACGTGGAAATACCTTCAACGCTATCTCTATAAACCTAGAAATATCTACACCGCTATATGTATCAACATGGAAATAACTACACCGATATCTGTATAAACATGGAAATATCTACAATGCTATCTCTGTAAACATGGAAATATCTACACAGCTATCTGCATAAACTTGGAAATATCTACACCGCCATCTGTGTAAAGTTGGCAATATCTACACCGCAATCTGTGCAATGATGGAAATATCTACTCCGCTATCTCTGTAAACAAGGAAATATCTACTCCGCTATCTGTATAAACATGGAAATATCTACACTGCCATCTGTCTATACATGGAAATATCTACAGCGCCATCTATATGAACATGGAAATATCTACAGCGCTATCTCTGTAAACATTGAAATATCTACACTGCCATCTTTAAAAATATGGAATTATCTACCCAGTCATCTGTATAAACATGGATATATCTACAACACCATCTCTATAAACATGGAAATATCTACAATGCGATCTGTATTCACACGGAAATATCTACACAGCCATCTGTGTAAACATGGAAAATCTACACCGCTATCTCCATAAACATGGAAATACCTACACTGCTATCTCTATAAACATGGAAATATGCACACCACCATCAGTATAAACATGGAAATTCTTACAAAGTTATCTGTATAAACATGGAAATATCTACACCGCCATCTGTATAAACATGGAGATACCTACTCAGCCATCTGTATATACATGGAAATATCTACACCGCCATCTGCATATCCATGGAAATATCGATGCCGCCATCTGTATAAACTTGGAAATATCTACACGGCTATCTGTGTATAGAAGGAAATATCAACACGGCCATCTGTACAAACATGGAAATATCTACACCGCTATCTCTATAAACATGTGAATACCTACACCACCATCTGTATAAACATGGAAATATCTACAATGCCATCTGTATACACATGGAAATATCTACAGAGCCATCTGTATAAACATGTAAATATCTACACTGCTATCTCTATAAACATTGAAATATCTACACCGCAATCTCTATAAATATGAAAATATCTACACAGCCATCTCCATAAACATGGAACTATCTACTCCGCCATCTGTATAAACATGGAAACACCTACACCGCCATCTGTGTGAATAAGGAAATATCTACAATGCCATCTGTATGAATATATAAATATCTGCACCGCGAGCTTTATAAACATGGAAATATCTACATCGCTATCTGTATAAACGTGGAAATACCAACACCGCTATCTGTATAAACATGGAAATATCTACAACGCCATCTATATAAACATGGAAATATCTACACCGCTATGTCTATAAACATGGAAATATCTACACCGCTATCTCTATAAATATGGAAATATCTACACCGCCATCTGCATATCCATGGAAATATCTGCAATGCCATCTGTATAAAGATGGAAATATGTACACGGCAATCTGTGTACAGATAGAAATATCAACACCGCCATCTGTACAAACTTGGAAATATCTACTCCGCTATCTGTATAAACATAGAAATATCTACACTGCAGTCTGTTTAAACATGGAAATATCTACACCGGTATCTGTATAAACATGGAAATATCTACACCACTATCTGTATAAACATGGAAATATTTACACCGCTATCTGTATAAACTTGGAAATATCTACACTACTATCTTTGTAAGTATGGAAATATATACACCGCCGTCTGTATAAACATGGAAATAACTACACAGTCATGTGTAGGAACATGGAAATATCTACACCACCGTTTGTATAAAGATGGAAATATCTACAACGTTATCTGTATAAACATGGAAATATGTACACAGCCCTCTGTATAAATATGGAAGTATCTGCATAGGCATCTTTTTAAACTTGGAAATATCTACACAGATATCTGTATAAACATGGAAATATCTGCAACAATATCTTTGTAAACATGGAAATATCTACATCGCTATCTGTGTAAACATGGAAATATCTACTATGATATCTGTATAAAGATGGAAATATGTTCACCGCTATCTGTATAAACATGGAAATGTCAACATCGCTATCTGTATAAACATGGAAATATCTACACCGGTATCTGTAAAAACATGGAAATATCTACACCGCTATCTGAATAAATATGGAAATATCTACACCGCTATCTCTATAAACAAGGAAATATCTACAACACTATCTTTGTAAACATGGAAATAACTACACAGCTATCTGTGTAAACTTGGAAATATCTACACCGCTATCTGTGTAAAGATGGAAATATCAACATCGAAATCTGTGCAAAGATGGAAATATCTACACCGCTTTCTCTGTAAAAATGGAAATATCTACACCGCTATCTGTATAAACATGGAAATATCTACGCTGCTATCTGTATAAACATGGAAATATCTACACCGCCATTTATATAAACATGGAAATATCTACACCGGGATCTTTATAAATATGGAAGTATCTAAACCGCTATCTGTGTAAATATGGAAATATCTACACCGCTATCTCCATAAACATTGAAATATCTACACTGCTATGTGTATAAAAATGGAAATTCTTCACCGTTATCTCTATAAACATGGGAATATCTACACAGCCATCTGTATAAACATGGAAATATCTCCACCGCTATCTCTATAAACATGGAAATATCTACACCTCCATCTGCATAAACATGGAAATATCTACACTGCCAGGTATACACATGGAAATATCTACACAGCCATCTGTATAAACATGGAAATATCTACACCGCTACCTCTATAAACATGGAAATACCTACAAAGCAATCTGTATAAACATGGAAATATCTACATCGCACTCTTTATAAACATGGAAATATCACCACCGCTATCTGTTTATATATTGAAATATCTACACCGCTATCTGTATAAAAATGGAAATATCTACACAGTCAACTGTATATACATGGAAATATCTACACCACCATCTCTGTAAACATGGAAATATCTACACTGCCATCTGTAAACATGGAAATATCTACAGAGTTATCTGTATATACATGGAAATATTTACACCACCATCTCTATAAACATGGAAATATCTACACTGCCGTCTGTATACACATGGAAATGTCTACAGAGCCATCAGTATAAACATGGAAACATCTGCACCGCTATCTCTATACACATGGAAATACCTACACTGCAATCTCTATAAACCTGGAAATATATACACCACAATCTCCAGAAACATGGAAATATCTACACCGCCATCTCTATAAACATGAAAATAACTACACCGCCATCTCCATAAACATGGAACTATCTACACCGCCATCTGTGTAAACATGGAAATATCTACACTGCCGTCTGTATAAAGATGGAAATATCTGCACCCTGAGCTGTATAAACATGGAAATATCTACACTGCTATCTGTATAAACAGGGAAATACCAACACCACTATCTGTATAAACGTGGAAATATCTACAAGTCTCTCTGTATAAACATGGAAATAAATACACCGCTGTCTGTATAAACATGGAAATATCCACACTGCCCTCTGAATAAACATGGAAATATCTACACTGCTATCTCTATAAATATGGAAATATATACACCGCTATCTCTATAAACATGGAAATATCTATGCCGCCATCTGTATAAACATGGAAATATCTACACAGCCATCTGCATAAACATGGAAATAACTACACCGCTATCTCTATACAGATGGAAATAATTACACAGCTATCTCTATAAACATGGAAATATCTACAACGCCATCTCTATAAACCTGAAAATATCTACACTGACATATTTATAAACATGCAAATATCTACACCGCCATCTCCAAAAACATGGAACAATCTACACCACCATCTGTGTATAATGGAAATATCTAAAAAGCTATCTGTATTAACATGGACATATCTACACTGCTATCTCTATAAAGATGGAAATATCTACACCGCGAGCAGTATAAACATGGAAATATCTACACCGCTATCTGTATAAACATGGAAATACCAACACTGCTATCTGTATCAACATGGAAATATTTATACCGCTATCTGTATAAACATGGAAATATCTACAGCACTATCTCTTTAAACTTGGAAATAACTGCACTGCCATCTCTATAAACATGGAATTATCTACACCAATATCTCTATAAACAAAGAAATACCTACACCGCCATATCTATAAACATGGAAATATCTACACCACTATCTCTACAAACATATAAATATCTACACCGCCATTTCTATAAACATGGAAATATCTACAGTGCCATCTGCATAAACATGGAAATATCTACACCGCCATCTGTATAAACATGGAAATATCTATGCCGCCGTCTGTATAAACATAGAAATATCTACACTGCCATCTGTGGAAAGATGGAAATGTCTACACCGTGATCTGTATAAACTTGGAAATATCTACACCGCCACTTTTATAAACATGGAAATATCTACACAATGATCTATATAAAAATGGAAATATCTACACTGCTATCTGTATAAACATGGAAATATCTACAACGCTAACTGTATAAACATGCAAATATCTACACCGAGATCTGTATAAATATGGAAATATCTACACCGCTATCTCTATAAACATGGAAATGTCTACACCACTATCTGTATAAACATGGAAATATATACAAGGCTAACTCTATAAATATGGAAATTGCTAAACCGCCTTCTGTATAAACATGGAAATAACAACACAGTCATCTGTGTAAACATGGAAATATCTACAGCGCCATCTGTGTAAACATGGAAATACCTACACCGCCATCAGTATAAACATGGAAACATGTACACCGCTATCTGTATAAACATGGAAATATCTACACCGCTTTCTGTATAAACATGCAAATATCTACATCGCTATCTGTTAAACATGGAAATATCTACTCCGCTATCTTTGTAAAGTAGGAAATATCTACACCGCAATCTGTGCAAAGATTTAAATATCTACACCGCTATTTGTGTAAACATGGTAATATCCACACCACTCTCTGTATAAACATGGAAATATCTACACTGCTATCTGTATAAACATGGAAATATCTACACTGCCATCTGTAAAAACGTGGAAATATCTACACCACCATCTGAATAAACATGGAAATATCTACACCGCTAACACTACATGGAAATATCTACACCGGTATCTCTATAAGCATGGAAATATCTACACCGCTATCTGTTTAAACATGGAAATGTCTACAACGCTATCTGTGTAAACATGGAAAAATCTACACCGCTATCTGTGTAAAGATGGAAATATCTGCTCCACAATCTGTGCAAAGATGGAAATATATACAACGCTATCTCTATAAACATGGAAATATCTTAACCGCTATCTGTATAAACATGGAAATATCTACACCGCTATCTCTATAATCATGGAAATATCTACACCGCCATCTGTAGAAACATGGAAATATCTACACAGTCATCTGTATATACATGGAAATATCTACAACACCATCTCTATACACATGGAAATATCTACACGACCATGTGTATACACGTGGAAATATCTACAAAGCCACCAGTATAAACTTGTAAACATCTGCACCGCTATCTGTATACACATGGAAATACCTACACCCCTATCTCTATAAACATGGAAATAACTACACCGCTATCTGTATAAAAATGGAAATATCTACACCAGAATCTGCATAAACATGGAAATTACTACACTGCCATCTATATAAAGATGGAAATATCTAAACCGCGAGCTGTATAAACATGGAAATATCTACACAGCTATGTGTATAAACATGGAAATACCAACACCACTATCTGTATAAACTTGGAAATATCGACAGCGCTGACTGTAAACATGGAAATATCTACCCCACTATCTCTATAAACATAGAAATACCTACACCGCCATCTCTATAAACATTGAATTATCTACACCACTATCTCTATAAACATAGAAAGATCTACAACGCAATCTCAGTAAACATGGCAATATCTACACCGCCAAATGCATAAACATGGAAATAACTACACCGCGATCTGTGTAAAAATGGAAATATCTACACCGCCATCTGTATAAACTTAGAAATATCTACACTGCCATCTGTAGAAAGATGGAAATAACTACACCGTGATCTGTATAAACATGGAGATATCTACACTTCTTCCTGTACAAATATGGAGATATCTACACCGCCAACTGAATAAATATGGAAATATCCACACTGCTATCTCTATAAACATGGAAATATCTACACGTCTGTCTGTATAAACATGGAAATATCTACATGGCTATCTGTATGAACTTGGAAATATCTACACTGCATTCTGTATATACATGGAAATAACTACACAGTCTTCTCTATAAACATGGAAATATCTACACCACTATCTGTATAAACATGGAAATATCTACACTGCCATCTGTATAAACATGGAAATATCCTCACAGCCATCTCTATAAACATGGAAATATGTACACCGCTATCCCTATAAACATGGAAATATCGACACCGATATCTGTATAAACATGGAAATATCTACACCGCTATCTGCATAAACATGGAAATACCTACACTGACATCACCATAAAGATGGAAATACCTACACCGCGAGCTGTATAAACATGGAAATATCTACAACGCTATCTGTATATACATGGACATACCAACACAACTATCTCTATAAACGTGGAAATATCTACACAGCTATCTGTATAAATATGGAAATGTCTATACCGCTATCTCTATAAACATGGAAATACCTACACTGCCATCTTTATGAACATGGAAATATCTACACCGCTATCTCTGTGAACATGAAAATGCCTTCAACGCTATCTGTAAAAACATGGAATTATCTACATGGCCATTTCTATAAACATGGAAATATCTACGCCGCCATCTGTATAAACATGGAAATACCTACACAGTCATCTGTATGAACATGGAAATATCTACACCACTATCTGTATAAACATGGAAATATCTACACTGCCATCTGTTTAAACATGGAATTATCTACAAAGACATCTGTATAAACATGGAAATATCTACACCGCTATCTGTATAAACGAAGAAATAGCCACACCGCTATCTGTATAAACATGGAAATATCTACACAGCCATCTAAATAAACATGGAAATATTTACACCGCTATCAGTGTAAATATGGAAATATATACACCGCTATCTCTATAAACATGGAAATATCTACAACGCCATCGGTATAAACATGAAAATATCTATACAGTCATCTGTATAAACATGGAAATATCTGCACCAGCATCTGTATAAACCTGGAAATATCTAGACTACCATCTGTATAAACGTGGAAATACCTACACAGCCATCTGTATAAAGATGGAATTACCTACCCCGCTTTCTCTATACACATGGAAATAATTACACAATCTACAACGCAATCTCAGTAAACATGGAAATATCTACACCGCTATCGGCATAAACATGGAAATACCTACACTGCCATCTGTATAAACATGGAAATACCTGCACAGCGGGCAGAATAAACATGGAAATGTCTACACCGCTATGTGTATAAACATGGAAATATCAACACCACTATCTGTATAATCATGGAAATATCTACACAACTATCGGAATAAACATGGAAATATCTACTCCACTATCTTTATAAACATGGAAATACCTACACCACCATCTCTATAAACATGGAATTATCTACACCACTATCTTTATAAACATAGAAATATCTACACCGCCATCTCTATAAACACGGAAATATCTACACTGCCGTCTGCATAAACATGGAAATATCTACACCACAATCTGTATAAACATGGAAATATCTACACTTCTACCTGTATAAACATGCAAATATCTACACCATTATCTGTATAAACATGGAAATATCTACACCGCTACCTGTATAAACATGGAAATATCTACAACACAATCTGTGTAAACATGGAAATACCTACACAGATATCTGTGTAAACATGGTAACATGTACACCGCTATCTGTGTAAAATGGAAATATCTACACCGCAATCTGTGCAAATACGGAATTATCTACACTGCCATCTCTGTAAACATGGAGATATCTACACCGCTATCTGTATAAACATGGAAATATCTACACCACTATCTGTATGAACAGAGAAATATCTACACCACTGTCAGTATAAACATGGAAATATCTACACCATCTGTATAAACATGGAAATATCTGCACTGCCATCTGAATAAACATGGAAATATCTACACCGTTATCTGTATGAATATGGAAATATCTACACCGCTATCTCCATAAACATAGAAATATCTACACCACGATCTGTATAAACATGGAAAAATCTCCACCACTATCTGTACAAACATGGAAACATCTACACCGCTATCCGTATAAACATGGAAATATCTACACCGCTGTCTGTATAAACATGGAAATATCTACAACACTATCTGTGTAAACATGGAAATATCTACGCCGCTATCTGTATAAACATGGAAACATATACAGCACGATCTGTAGAAAAATGGAAATATCTACACCGCCATCTGTATAAACATGAAAATACCTGCACCGCCATCTGTATAAACATAGAAATAACTACACTGTCTTCTGTATAAACATGGTAATACCTACAGAGTTATCTGTATACACATGGAAATATCTACACAACTATCTGTGTAAACATGGAAATATCTACACCCCAATCTGTGTAAACATGGAAATATCTACACCGCTATCTTTGTAAAGATGGAAATATCTACACCGCAATCTGTGCAAAGATGGAAATATCTAAACCGCTATCTGTGTAAACATGGTAATATCTACACCACTGTCTGAATAAACATGGAAATATCCACACCGCTATTTGTATATACATGGAAATATCTACACAGACATCTGTAAAAACATGGAAATATCTACACCGCAATCTGTATAAACATGGAAATACCTACACAATCATCTGTATAAACATGGTGACATCTACACAGCTATCTGTATAGTCATGGAAATATCTACACCGCTATCAGTATGAACATGGAAATATCTACAACGCTATCTGTGTAAACATGGAAATGACTACACAGCTATCTGTGCAAACATGGAAATATCTACACCGCTATTTTTGCAAAGATGGAAATATCTGCACCGCAATCTGTGCAAACATGGAAATATTTACACAGCTATCTCTTTAAACATGGAAATATCTGAACCGGTATCTGTATAAACATGGAAATATCTACACCGCTATCTCTATCAACATGGAAATATCTACACCGCCATCTGTATAAACATGGAAATATCTACACAGTCATCTGTATACACATGGAAATATCAACACCACCATATCTATAAACATGGAAATATCTACACTGCCATGTGTATACACATGGAAATATCTACAAAGCCATCAGTATAAACTTGGAAACATCTTCACCGCTATCTGAATACACATGGAATTACCTCCTCCGCTTTCTGTATAAACATGGAAAGATCTAAACTTCTATATGTATAAACATGGAAATAACTACGAATATATCTGCATAAACATGGAAATACCTACACTGCCATCTGTATAAACATGGAAATACCTTCACCGCATACTGTATAAACATGGAAATGTCTAGACCGCTATGTCTATAAACATGGAAATATCAACACCACTCTCTGTATAAGCATGAAAATATGTACACCGCTGTCTGTATAAACATGGAAATATCTACACCGCTGTCTGTATAAATATGGAAATATCTACAACACTATCTGTGTCAACATGGAAATATCTACACCGCTCTCTGTATAAACATGGAAATATCTACACCGCTATCTGCATAAACATGGAAAAACCTACAATGACATCTCTATATACATGGAAATATCTACACCGCCATCTGCATAAACATGGAAATATCTACACCACGATCTGTATAAACATGGAAATATGTACACCTCTACCTGTATAAACACGCAAATATCTACACCGCTATCTGTATAAACATGGAAATATCTACACTGCTATCTGTATAAACTTGGAAATATCTACACCGCCATCTGTATAAAGATGGAAATATCTCCACGGTCATCTGTATAAACATGGAAAGATCTACACCGCTATCTGTATAAACATGGAAAGATCTACAAGACTATCTGTATAAACATGGAAATATCTACAACACTATCTGTGAAAACATGGAAATATCTACACCGCTATTTTTATAAACATTGAAATATCTACACCACCATCTGTATAAACATGGAAATATATCTACCGCTATCTGTATAAACATGGAAATATCTACATCGCTATCTGTATAAACATGGAAATATCTCGACCGCTATATGCATAAACTTGGAAATATCTGCACCGCAATCTTTATAAACATGGAAATATCTATACCGCAATCTGTATAAACATGGAAATATCTACAAAACTATCAGTGTTAACATGGAAATATCTACACCGTTATCTGTGGAAACATAGAAATATGTACACCGCTATCTGTGTAAAGATGGAAATATCTACACTGCTATCTGTGCAAATATGGAATTATCTACACCGCTATCTCTATAAACATGGAAATATCTACACCGTTATCTGTATAAATATGGAAGTATCTACACCACGATCTCTATAAACATGGAAATAGCCACACCGCTATCTGCATATACATGGAAATATCTTCACCGCCATCTGTAAAAACATGGAAATATCTACACCGCTATCTGTATAAACATGGAAATTACACCGCTACCAGTATAAAAATGGAAGTATTTACACCACCATCTGAATAAAGATGGAAATAGTTTACACCGCTATCTGTATAAACATGGAAATATCTACACCATTATCTGCACAAACATGGAAATACCAACCCTGCCATCTGTATAAACATGGTAATATCTACACCGCCATCTGTAAAAACATGGAAATATCTACACTGTCATCTGTATAAACATGGAAATACCTACTCATCCATCTGTATAAACATGGAAATATCGACACTGCCATCTTTATACACAAGGAAATATGTATACTGCCATCAGTTTGAACACGGAAATATCTACACTGCTATCTCTATAAATATGGAAATACCTACACCGCCATCTGTATAAACATGGAAATATCTACACCGCTATCTGTATAAAGATGGAAACATCTACACCGCTATTTTTATAAACACAGAAATATCTGCACTACTATCTCTATAAACATGGAAATATCTACAACACTATCTGTGTAAAGATGGAAATATCTACACGGCAATCTGTGCTAAGATGGAAATATCTACACCGCTATCTCTGTAAACATGGAAATATCTACACTGCTATCTCTATAAACATGAAAATATCTACACTGCTGTCTGTATAAACATGGAAATATCTACACCACGATCTGTATAAACATGGAAATATCTACACCGCTATCTGTAAAAACATGGAAATATCTACAACACTGTGTGTGTTAACACGGAAATAAATACACTGCTATCTGTGTAAACATGGAAATATATACACAGCTATCTCTATAAACATGGAAATATCTGCAACACTCTCTGTATAAACACGGAAATATCTCCACCGCTATCTGTATAAACATGGAAATATCTACATTGTTATATTTATAAACATGGAAATGTCTACAACGCTATCTGTATAAACATGGAAATATCTGCAACACTATCTGTATAAACATGGAAATATCTACACCGCTATCTGTATAAACATGGAAATATCTACACCACGGTCTGTATAAACATGGAAATACCTTCACCGCTATCTGTATAGACATGGAAACATCTACACCGCAATCTGCATAAACATGGAAATATCTACACCGCTATCTGTATAAACCTGGAAATATCTACAACGCTATCTAAGTAAACATAGAAATATCTAAACAGCTATCTGTGTAAACATGGCAATAACTACACCGCTATCTCTGTAAAGATGGAAATATCTACACCGCAATCTTTGCAAAGATGGAAATATCTACAACGCTATCTGTATAAACATGGAAATATCTCCACTGCTATCTGCATACTCATGGAAATATGTACACCGCTATCTGTATAAACATGGAAATATCTACCCCACTATCTGTATAAACATGGAAATATCTACACCGCTATCTGTATATACCTGGAAATATCTGCATCGCTATCTGTATAAACATGGAAATGTCTACACCGCTATCTCTATAAACATGGAAATATTTACACGGCTATGTTTATAAACATGGAAATATCTACACCGCAATCTGTATAAACATGGAAAATCTACACCGCTATCTCTATAAACATGGAAATATCTACATGGCTATCTCTATAAACATGGAAATACCTACACCACCATCTGTATAAACATGGAAATATATCCACCGCTATCTGTATAAACATGGAAAGATCTCCACCGCTATCTGTATAAATGTGGAAATATCTACAACGCTATCTCTATAAACATGGAAATATCTACAACACTATCTGTGTAAACATGGAAATATCTACACAGCTATCTGTGCAAACATGGAAATATGTACGCCGCTATCTGTGTAAAGATGGAAATATCTACACCGCGAGCTGTATAAACATGGAAATATCTACACCGCTATCCGTATAAACATGGACATAGCAACACCACTATCCCTATAAACATGGAACTATCTACACCACTATCTGTATAAACATGCAAATATCTGCACCGCGAGCAGAATAAACATGGAAATGTCTACACCGCTATGTGTATAAACATGGAAATATCAACACCACTATCTGTATAAGCATGGAAATATCTACACCGCTATCTGAATAAACTTAGAATTATCTACACCAATATCTTTATATACATGGAAATACCTACACCACCATCTCTATAAACATGGAATTATCTGCAACGCTATCTCTGTAAACATAGAAATATCTACACCACCATCTCTATAAACATGGAAATATATAAACCGCCGTCTGCATAAACATGGAAATATGTACACTGTGATCTGTATAAACATGGAAATATCTACAACTCTACCTGTATAAACATGCAAATATCTACACCAATATCTGTATAAACATGGAAATATCTACACCGATATCTCTATAAACTTGGAAATATCTACACCGCCATCTGTATAAAGAGGGAAATATCTCCATGGCCATCTGTATAAACATGGAAAGATCTCCAACGCTATTTGTATAAACGTGGAAATATCTACAACGCTATCTGTATAAACATGGAAATATCTACAACACTATCTGTGTAAACATGGAAATATCTACACAGTTATCTGTGTAAACATGGAAATATGTATACCGCTATCTGTGTAAAGATGGAAATATCTACACCGCGAGCTGTATAAACATGGAAATATCTACACCACTATCCGTATAAACATGGACATAGCAACACCACTATCCCTATAAACATGGAACTATCTACACCACTATCTGTATAAACATGGAAATATCTGCACCGCTATTTCTATAAACATGGAAATACCTGCACCGCCATCTTTATACACATGGAAATATGTACACAGGTATCTCTATAAACGTAGAAATATCTACACCGCCATCTCCACAAACATGGAAATATCTACACCGCCATCTGCATAAACATGGAAATATCTTCACCGGCTTCTGTATAAACATGGAAATATCTGCACCGCCATCTGTATAAACAGAGAAATGTCTACACTGCCATCTGTATAAACATGGGAATACCTACACAGTTATCTGTATAAACATGGAAACAGCTACACCACTATCTGTGTAAACATGGAAATATCTACACTGCTATCTGTGTAAACATGGAAATATCTACAGCGCTACCTTTGTAAAGATGGAAATATCTACACAGCAATCTGTGCAAAGATGGATATATCTATACCGCTATCTGTATAAACATGGAAATATCTACACTGCAGTCTGTATAAATATGGAAATATCTACACCATTATCTCTATAAAGTTGGAAATGTCTTCACCGCCATCTGTATAAACATGGAAATATCTACACCGCTATCTGCATAAACGTAAATATCTACAACACTATCTGTGTAAACATCAAAATATCTACACCGCTATCAGTGTAAACATGGTAATATCTACACCGCTCTCTGTATAAACTTTGAAATATCTACAGCTCCATCTGTATAAACATGGAAATACCTACACTGCCATTTGTATACACATGGAAATATCTACAATGCCATGTGTGTAAACATGGAAATATCTACACCATTATCTCTGTAAACATGGAAATTCCTACACCGTTATCTGTATAAACATGGAAGTAACTACATGGCTATCTGTATAAACATGGAAATATCTACAAAGCCATCTGTATAAACATGGAAGTACATACAAAGTCATCTGTATAAAAATGGAAATATCTACACCACCATATCTATAAACATGGAAATATCTAAATTGCCATCTGTATACACATGAAAATATATACAAAGCCATCTGTAGAAACGTGGAAGTATCTACACCGCTATCTCTAAAAACATGGAAATACCTACACCGCCATCCCTATAAACATGGAAATATCTACACCGCAATGTCTATAAAAATGGAAATATCTACACCGCCATCTCTTTAACCATGGAAATATCTACACCGCTATCTGTATAAACATGGAAATATCTGCAACTCTATCTGTGTAAACATGGAAATATCTACACAGCTATTTGTGTAAACTTGAAAATATCTACATATCTATCTGTGTATAGATGGAAATATCTACACCACAATCTGTGGAAAGATGCAAATATCTACACCGCTATCTCTGTAAACATGGAAATATCTGCACCACTATCTGCATAAACACGGAAATGTCTGCACCGCCACCTGTATAAAGATGGAAATATCTACACCGCGAGCTGTATAAACTTGGAAATATCTACACCGCTCTCTGTAAAAACATGGAAATACCAACACCGCTATCTGTATAAACATGGAAATAACTACAATGCTATCTGTGTAAACACGGAAATACCTACACAGCTATCTGTGTAAACTTGGAAATTTCCACACAGCTATCTGTGTAAAGATGGAAATATCCACACCTCATTCTGTGCAAAGATGGAAATATCTACACCGTGATCTCTGTAAACATGGATCTATCTTCACCGCTATCTGCATAAACATGTAAATATCTACACTGCTATCTGTAAAACGTGGAAATATCTACACCACTATCTGTATAAACATGGAAATATCTACACTGCCATCTGTATAAACTTGCAAATATCTACACAGCTGTCTCCATAAACATGGAAATATCTACACTGCTATCTGTATAAACATGGAAATATCTGCACTTCCATCTCTATAAACGTGGAAATATCTACACTGCCATCTGTATACATATGGAAATAGCTACACAGCTATCTGTATAAGCATGGAAATATCTACAACGCTATCTCTATAAACATGGAATTAGCTACACCGCAATCTGTATAAACATGGAAATATCTACACCGATCTCTGTATAAACATGGAAATATCTACACCGCTATCTGTATAAACATGGAAATATCTACACAGCTATCTTTATAAACATGGAAATATCTACACCGCTATCTGTATAAACATGGACATATCTACAATATCTGTGTAAACATGGAAATATCTACACACCTATCTGTGTAGACATGGAAATATGTTCCACGCCATCTGTGTAAAGATGAAAATATGTACACCCCAATCTGTGCAATTATCAAAATATCTACAACGCTATCTCTGTAAACCTGGAAATATCTACCACGTTATCGGTATAAACATGGAAATATCTACACCGCTATCTGTATAAACATTCAAATATCTACACCACGATCTGTATAATCATGGAAATGTCTACACCGCTATCTGTATAAACATGGAAATATCTACACCACTATCTGCATAAACATGGAAATATCTACACCGCTATCTTTATAAATATTGAAATACCTACAACGCTATCTCTATAAACATGGAAATGCCTACACCGCTATCTTTATAAACATGGAAATATCCACATGGTTAACTCCATAAACATGGAAATATCTGCACCACCACCTGTATAAACATGGAAATACCTACACAGTCATCTGTATAAACATGGAAACATCTACACCACTATCTGTATAAAGACGGAAGTATCTACACCGCGAGCTGTATAAACATGGAAATATCTACACCGCTATCTGTATAAACATGGAAACAACAACATCACTATGTGCATGAACATGGAAATATCTACACCGCTATCTGTATAAACATGGAAATATCACCACTGCCATGTGTAAAAATATGAAAATATCTACACAGTCATCTGTATAAACCTGGAAATATCTACACTGCCATCTGTATACACATGGAAATATCTACACAACCATCTGTATAAACATGGAATTGTCTACACCGCTATCTCTATAAACATGGAAATACCTGCACAGCTACTGTATAAACATGGAAATATCTACACCGCTATCTGTATAAACATGGAAATATCTACACTCGCGTCTTTATAAAGATTGAAATATCTACACCGCGAGCTGTATAAACATGGAAATACCATCACCGATATCTGTATAAACATGGAAATATCTACACCACTATCTGTATAAACATGTGAATATCTACACTGCTATCTGTATAATCAAGGAAATAACTACTCCACCATCTGTATAAACATGGAAATATCTACAACGCCATCTGTATAAACATGGAAATATCTACACCGCTATCTGTATAAATATGGAAATATCTACACCGCTATCTCTATAAACATGGAAATACCTACACCGCTAGCTTTATAAACATGGAAATATCTACACTGTTATCTCTATAAACATGGAAGTTTCTACACCACCATCTGTATAAACATGCAAATATCTGCAAATTCATCTGTATAAACATGGAAATACCTATACCACCATCACTATAAACATGGAAATATCTACACTGCCATCGGTATACACATGGAAATATCTACACAGCCATCTGTACAAACATGGAAATATCTACACCGCTATCTCCATAAACATGGAAATTCCTACACCGCTATCTCTATAAACATGGAAATATCTACAAGGCAATCTCTGTAAACAACGAAATATCTACACCGCAATCTCTATAAACATGAAAATATCTACACCGCCATCTCCAGATACATGGAACTATCTACACCACCATCTGTATAAACATGGAAATATCAACACCACTATCAGTATAAACATGGAAATATCTACACTGCCATCTCTATAAAGATGGAAGTATCTACACGGTGAGCTGTATAAACATGGAAATATCTACACCGCTATCTGTATAAACATGGAAATAACACCGCTATCTGTATGAACATGGAAATATCTACACTGTTATCTCTTTAAACATGGATATATCTACACCACCATCTGTATAAACATGCAAATATCTACACAATCATCTGTGTAAACATGGAAATATCTACACCACCATCTCTATACACATGGAAATACCTACACTTCCATCTGCATAAACATGGAAATATCCACACAGCCATCTGTATAAACATGTAAATACCTACACCGCTATCTGTGTAAACATGGAAATATCTACACAGCTATCTCTGTAAACTTCGAAATATCTACACAGCTATCTGTCCAAAGATGGAAATATCTACACCGCTATCTCTGTAAACATGGAAATATCTACACCGCTATCTGTAAAAACATGGAAATATCTACACCGCTATGTGTATAAACATGGAAATACCAACACCGCTATCTGTATAAACATGGAAATATCTACACTGCTATCTGTATAAATACGGAAATATCTTCACCACTATCTCTATAAACATGGAAATACCTACACCGCCATCTTTATACACATGGAAATATCTATACCGCCATCTGCATGAACATGGAAATATCTACAACGCTATCATTATAAACATGGAAATATCTCCACAGCTATCTGTGTAAACTTGGAAATATATACATAGCTATCTGTGTAAAGATGGAAATATCTACACCGCAATCTGTGCAAAGATGGAAATATCTACACCGCTATCTGTGTAAACATGGAAATATCTACAGCGCTATCTGCATAAACATATAAACATCTACACCGCTATCTGTATAACGTGGAAATATCTACACCACAATCTGTATAAACGTGGAAGTATCTACACTGCTATCTGTGTAAACGTGGAAATATCTACAATGCTATCTGCATAAACGTGGAAATATCTACATCGATATCGGTATAAACGTGGAAATATCTCCACCGCTATTTGTATAAACATGGACATATCTACACTGCTATCTGTATGAACATGGAAATATCTACAACGCTATCTGTATAAACATGGAAATATCTACACTGTTATCTCTATAAACATGGAAATATCTACAACGCCATCTGTATATACATGCAAACATCTACACAGTCATCTGCATAAACATGGAAATATCTACACCACCATATCTATAAACATGGAAATATCTAAATTGCCATCTGTATACACATGGAAATATCTACAAAGCCATCTGTAGAAACGTGGAAGTATCTACACGGCTATCTCTATAAACATGGAAATAAGTACAACTCTATCTGTGTAAAGATGGAAATATCTACACAGCTATCTGTGTAAACTTGGAAATATCTACATAGCTATCTGTGTAAAGATGGAAATATCTACACCACAATCTGTGGAAAGATGCAAATATCTACACCGCTATCTCTGTAAACATGAAAATAACTGCACCACTATCTGCATAAACATGGAAATGTCTACACCGCCATCTGTATAAAGATGGAAATATCTTCATCGCGAGCTGTATAAACTTGGAAATTTCTACACCGCTCTCTGTAAAAACATGGAAATACCTACACCGCTATCTGTATAAACATGGAAATATCTACAATGCTATCTGTATAAACATGGAAATACCTACACAGCTATCTGTGTAAACTTGGAAATTTCTACACAGCTATCTGTGTAAAAATGGAAATATCCACACCGCAATCTGTGCAAAGATGGAAATATCTACACCACTATCTCTGTAAACATGGAAATATCTACACCGCTATCTGCATAAACATGTAAATATCTACACCGCTATCTGTAAAATGTGGAAATACCTACACCGCTATCTGTATAAACGTGGAAATATCTACAACAATATCTGTGTAAACATGGAAATATCTACACAGCTGTCTGTGTAGACATGGAAATATGTACAACGCTATCAGTGTAAAGATGAAAATATGTACACCCCAATCTGTGCAAATATCAAAATATCTACACCGCTATCTCTGTAAACATGGAAATACCTACCCAGTTATCTGTATAAACATGGAAATATCTACACCGATATCTGTATAAACATGGAAATATCTACACCCCGATCTGTAGAAACATGGAAATGTCTACACCGCTATCTGTATAAACATGGAAATATCTACACCACTATCTGCATAAACCTGGAAATATCTACAGCGCTATCTCTATAAACATGGAAATATCTACACCGCTATCTGTATAAACATGGGAATATCTACATCGCTATCTGATTAACGTGGAAATATCCCCAGCGCTATCTCTATAAACATGGAAATATCTACACCACTATCTTTGTAAACATGGAAATATCTACCCCGCTACCTGTATAAACGTGGAAATATCTACAACACTATCTGTGTAAACATGGGAATATCTTCACAGTTATCTGTGTAAACATGGAAATATCTACACCGCTATCTATGTAAAGATGGAAATATCTTCACCGCAATATGCGCAAATATGGAAATATCTACACTGCTATCGCTGTAAACATGGAAATATCTGCACCGCTATCTGTATAAACATGGAAATATCTGCACTGCTATCTCTATAAACATGGAAATATCTACATGGCTATCTCTATAAACATGGAAATATCTACACCGCCATCTGTATAAACATGGAACTACCTACACAGTCATCTGTATAAACATGGAAAAATCAATACAACTATCTGTATACACATGGAAACATCTACAACGCCATCGGTATAAACATGGAAATATCTACACAGCCATCTGTATATACATGGAAATATCTATTCAGCCATCCCTATAAACATGGAAATATCTACACAGCTATCTGTTTAAATATGGAAATAGCCACACCGCCATCTGCATAAACATGGAAATATCTACACCTCCATCTGGAAAAACATGGAAATATCTACACAGTCATCTGTATAAACATGGAAATATCTACATCTCCATTTGAATAAACATGGAAATACCTACACCGCAATCTGTATAAATATGGAAATATCTACACCGCTAGCTGTATAAAGATGAAAATATCTACATGGATATCTCTATAAATATGGAAAAATCTACACCGCCATCTGTATAAACAAGGAAATAACTGCAGAGTCAATTGCATAAACACGGAAATATCTTCACCACTATCTCTATAAACATGGAAATATCTACACCGCCATCAGCATAAACATGGAAATAACTACACCGCCATCTGTATAAACATGAAAATACCTTCACCACCAACTCTATAAACATAGAAACATGTACACTGTCATCTGTAGAAAGATGGAAATATCTCCACAGAGATCTGCATAAACATGGAAATATCTACAACTCGGCCTGTATAAACTTGGAAATATCTACACCACTATCTGTATAAACATGGAAATACCTACACTGCCGTCTGTATAAACATGGAAATATCTACACAGCTGTCTCCATAAACATGGAAATATATACATTGCTATCTGTATAAACATGGAAATATCTGCACTGCCATCTGTATAAACATGGAAATATCTACACTGCCATCTGTATACACATGGAAATACCTACACAGCTATCTGTATAAGCATGGAAATATCTACACCGCTATCTCTATAAACATGGAATTAGCTACACCGCAATCTGTATAAACATGGAAATATCTACACCTTTCTCTGTGTAAACATGGAAATATCTACACCGCTAAATGTATAAACCTGGAAATATCTACACCGCTATCTTTATAAACATGGAAATATCTTCACCGCTTTCTGTATAAACATGGAAATATCTACAAAAATATCTGTGTAAACATGGAAATATCTACACAGCTATCTGTGTAGACATGGAAATATGTACAATGCTATCTATGTAAAGATGAAAATATGTACACACCTATCTCTGCAAATATCAAAATATCTACACCGCTATCTCTGTAAACATGGAAATATCTACGCCGTTATCTGTATAAACATGGAAATATCTACACCGTTATCTGTATAAACATGGAAATATCTACACCACGATCTGTATAAACATGGAAATGTCTACACCACTATCTGTATAAACATGGAAATATCTACACAACTATCTGCATAAACATGGAAATATCTACACCGCTATCTCTATAAATATTGAAATACCTACAACGCTATCTCTATAAACATGGAAATGCCTACACCGCTATCTTTATAAACAGGGAAATATCTACACAGCTAACTCCATAAACATGGAAATATCTACACCACCACCTGTATAAACATGGAAATCTCTACACAGTCATCTGTATAAACATGGAAACATCTACACCACTATCTGTGTAAACAAGGAAATATCTACACTGCCATCTGTATAAACAAGGAAATATCTACACCGCTATCTCTACAAACATGGGAAAATCTACATAGCTATCTCTATAAACATGGAAATATCTACAGTGCTGTCTGTATAAACATAGAAATAGCGACACCGTATCTGTATAAATATGGAAATATCAACACCGCCATGTGTAAAAACATGAAAATATCTACACAGTCATCTGTATAAACCTGGAAATATCTACACTGCAATCTGTATACACAAGGAAATATCTGCCCAGCCATCTGTATAAACATGGAAATGTCTACACCGCTATCTCTATAAACATGGAAATACCTGCACCGCAATCTGTATAAACATGGAAATATCTACACCGCTATCTGTATAAACATGGCAATATCTCCACTGCCGTCTGTATAAAGATTGAAATATCTACACCAGGAGCTGTATAAACATGGAAATAACAACACGCATATCTGTATAAACATGGGTATATCTACACCGCTATCTGTATAAACATGGAAATATCTACACTGCTATGTGTATAATCAAGGAAATCACTACTCCACCATCTGTACAAACATGGAAATATCTACAACGCCATCTGTATAAACATGGAAATATCTTCACCGCTATCTGTATAAATATGGAAATATCTACACCGCTATCTCTATAAACATGGAAATACCTACACCGCTATCTTTATAAACATGGAAATATCTACACTGTTATCTCTATAAACACGGAAATATCTACACCACCATCTGTATAAACATGCAAATATCTTCACAGTCATCTGTATAAACATGGAAATATCTACACCACCATCACTATATACATGGAAATATCTACACTGCCATCGGTATACACATGGAAATATCTACAGAACTATCTCTATAAACATGGAAATATCTACACCGCAATCTCTATAAACATGAAAACATCTACATCTCAATCTCTATAAAGTTGAAAATATCTACACTGACATTTCCAGAAACATGGAACTATTCACATCGCCATCTGTATAAACATGAAAATATCAACACCACTATCTGTATAAACATGGAAAAATCTTCACTGCCATCTGTATAAAGATGGAAGTATCTACACCGCGAACTGTATAAACATGGAAATATCTACACCGCTATTTGTATAAACATGGAAATAACAACACAGCTATCTGTATGAACATGGAAATATCTACACCGCTATCTGTATAAACATGGAAATATCTACACTGTTATCTCTATAAACTTGGAAATATCTACACCGCCATCTATATAAACATGCAAATACATGCACAGTCATCTGTGTAAACATGGAAATATGTACACCAACATCTCTATACACATGGAAATATCTTCACTTCCAACTGCATACACATGGAAATATCTACACAGCCATCTGTATAAACATGGAAATATCTACACCGCTATCTCTATAAACATGGAAATACCAACACCGCTATCTCTATAAACATGGAAATATCTGCACCACAATCTCTATAAACATGGAAATATCTAAACCGCCATGTCTATAAACATGAAAACATCTACACTGCCATCTCCAGAAACATGGAACTGTCTACACCGCCATCTATATAAACATGGAAATATTGACACCACTATCCGTATAAACATGGAAATATCTACACTGACATGTGTATAAAGATCGAAATATCTACAACGCGAGCTGTATAAACATGGAAATATCTACACCGCTATCTGTACAAACATGGAAATACCAACACCATTATCTGTATAAACATTGAAATATCTACACCGCTATCTGTATAAAAATGGAAATATCTACACCGCTATCTGTATAAATACGGAAATATATTCACCACTGTCTCAATGAACATGGAAATACCTACACCGTCATCTCTATACATATGGAAACATCTACATCGCTATCCCTATAAACATAGAAGTATATACACGGCCATCTCTATAAACATGGAAATATCTACACCGCCATCTGCATGACCATGGAAATATCTACACCGCTGTCTGTATAAACATGGAAATATCTACAATGCTATCTGTATAAACATGGAAATATCTACACAGCTATCTGTGTTAACTTGGAAATATCTACATAGCTATCTGTGTAAAGATGGAAATATCTACACCACAATCTGTGGAAAGATGCAAATATCTACACCGCTATCTCTGTAAACATGGAAATATCTGCACCACTATCTGCATAAACATGGAAATGTCTACACCGCCATCTGTATAAAGATGGAAATATCTACACCGCGAGCTGTATAAACTTGGAAATATCTACACCGCAATCTGTATAAACGTAGAAGTATCTACACCGCTATCTGTATAAACGTGGAAATATCTACAATGCTATCTGTATAAACGTGGAAATATCTACTTCAATTTCCGTATAAACATGGAAATATCTACACCGCTATCTGTATAAACATGGAAATATCTACACCACGATCTGTATAAACATGGAATTGTCTACACCGCTATCTTTATAAACATGGAAATATCTACACCACTATCTGCATAAACATGGAAATATCTACACCGCTATCTCTATAAATATTGAAATACCTACAACGCTATCTGTATCAACATGGAAATATCAAAAACAATATGTGTGTAAACATGGAAATATCTACACCGTTATCTGTAAAAACATCGGAATATCTACAACAATATCTGTGTAAACATGGAAATATCTACACAGCTATCTGTGTAAACATGGAAATATCTACACCACTATCTGTGTAAAGATGAAAATATGTACACAGCAATCTGCGCAAATATCAAAATATATAATACGCTATCTCTGTAAACATGCAAATATCTACCCCGTTATCTGTATAAACATGGAAATATCTACAACGCTATTTGTATAAAAATGGAAATATCTCCACCGCTATCTGTATAAACATGGAAATATCTACACCACTATCTGTATAAACATGGAAATATCTACGTCGCTATCTGTATAATCATGGAAATATCTCCAGCGCTATCTCTATAAACATGGAAATATCTACACCGTTATCTTTGTAAACATGGAAATATCTACACTGCTACCTGTATAAACATGGAAATATCTACAACACTATCTGTGTAAACATGGGAATACCTTCACAGCTATCTGTGTAAACATGGAAATATGTACACAGCTATCTGTGTAAAGATGGAAATGTCTACCCCGCAATATGCGCAATTATGGAAATATCTACACAGCTATCTCTATAAACATGGAAATACCTACAGCGCCATCTCTATAAACATGGAAATATCTACACCACTATCTGTATAAACATGGAAATATCTACACCGCTATCTGTATAAATATGGAAATATCTACACCGCTATCTTTATAAACATGGAAATGTCTACACTGCCATCTGTATAAACATGGAAATATCTAAACCGATATCTCTATAAACATGAAAATATCTACACCGCCATCTGTAAGAACATGGAAATAACTTCACAGTCATCTGTATAAACATGGAAATATCTACACCACCATCTGTATAAACTTGGAAATAATTACACTGCCATCTGTGTACACATGGAAATAACTTCACTGCAATCTGTATACACATGGAAATATCTACACAGCCATCTGTATCAACATGGAAATAACTAAACCGCTATCTCTATAAACATGGAATTACCTACACCGCTATCTCTATAAACATAGAAATATCTACACCACTATCTGTATAAACATGGAAATATCTACACCGTTATCTGCATAAACATGGAAATACCTACAACGCTATATGTATAAATATGGAAATAACTACCCCGCTATCTCTATAAATATGGAAATATCTACATCGCTATCTGTAAAAACATAGAAATAACTACATCGCTATGTCTATAAACATGGAAATATCTACACCGCCATCTGCATAAACCTGGAAATATCTACACCGTCATCTGTATAAACATGGAAATATCTACACCGCTTTCTGTATGAATATGGAAATATCTACACCGCTATCTCTCTAAATTTCAAAATATCTACACCGCCATCTGCAAAAACATCTAAATATCTACACTATCTGTATAAACATGGAAATATCTACACCGCCATCTCTATAAACATGGAAATATCAACACCGCAATTTGTATAATCATGGAAATATCCACACTGCCATCTCTATAAACATGGAAATATCTAGACCGCCATTTGTAAAAACATGGAAATATGTACACAGTCATCTGTATAAACATGGAAATATCTTCAACGCCATCAGTATAAACATGGAAACATCTACTCTGCTATCTGTGTAAACATGGAAATCTCTACACTGCCGTATGTATAAATATGGAAATATCTACACCGGTATCTGCATAAACACGGAAATATCTGAACCGCCATCTCTATAAACATGGAAATATCTACACCGTTGTCTCTATAAACATGGAAATATCTACACCACCATCTGTAAAAACATGGAAATATCTACACAGTGATCTGTATAAACATGGAAATATCTACACAGTCATCTGTAAACATGGAAATATCTACACCACCATCTGTATAAACTTGGAAATATCTACACTGCTATCTGTGTAAACATGGAAATACCTACACTGCCATCTGTATACACATGGAAATATCTACACAGCCATCTGTACCAACATGGAAATAACTACACCGCTATCTTTATAAACATGGAATTACCTACACCACTATCTCTATTAACATGGAAACATCTACACCGCCATCTATATAAACATGTAAACAACTACACTGCCATCTCCATAAACATGGAATTATCTACAGCACCATCTGTCTAAACATGGAAATGTCTACACTGCCATCTGTATAAAGATGTAAATATCTACACCGCGAGCTGGATAAACATGGCAATATTTACACCGTTATCTGAATAAACATGGAAATACCAACACCAATATCTGTATAAACATGGAAATACCTACACCGCTACCTGTATAAACATGGAAATATATACACTGCTATCTGTATAAACATGGAAATATCAACACCGCGATCTGTATACACATTGAAATAACTGCACTGCTATCTGTATAAACATGGAAATATCTATACAGCTATCTGTATATACATGGAAATATCTACCAAGCTATCTGTATAAATATGGACATATCTACACCGCTATCTCTATAAACATGGAAATTTCTACACCGCTATCTGTATAAACATAGAAATATCTACATGGCTATCTCTATAAAGATGGAAATATCTACACCGCCATCTGTATAAGCCTTTAAACACCTACACAGTCATCTCTATAAACATGGAAATATCTACACCAGAATCTGTATAAACATGGAAATATCTACACCACCATCTGTATAAACGTGGAAATAACTGTACAGTCATTTGTATAAACATGGAAATATCTACATGGTCATCTGTATAAAGATGGAAATATCTACACTGCTATCTGTATAAACATGGAAATATCTACACCACTATCTGTACAAACTTGGAAATACCTACACCACTATCTCTATAAACTTGGAAATATCTACAGTGCTATCTGTATAAACATGGAAATATCTACACCGCCATCTGTATAAACATGGAAATATCTACACCTCCATCTGTATAAACACGGAAATACCTACACAGTCATCTGTATAAACATGGAAATACCTACACAGTCATCTGTATAAACGTCGAATTATCTACCCCACCATCTGTATAAACATGAAAATATCTACACTGCCATGTGTATAAGTATGGAAATAGCTACACCGTTATCTGTATAAAAATGGAAATAGCCACACCACTATCTGTATAAACATGGAAATATCTAAACCGACATTTGTATAAACATGGAAATATCAACACCGCCATCTGTATAAACATGCAAATATCTAAACCGCCATTTGTGTAACCTTGGATATATCTACACCGCTATCTGTGTAAAGATGGAAATAACTACAACGCAATCTGTGCAAAGATGGAAATATCTACACCGCTATCTCTATAAACATGGAAATATCTACAGGGCTATCTGTATAAACATGGAAATAACTACACCGCCATCTCTATAAACATGCAAATATCTTCGCAGTCATCTGTATAAACATGTAAATATCTACATCAACATCTCAATAAACATGGAAATATCAAGACAGCCATATTTATACCCATGGAAATATCTACACAGCCATCTGTATAAACATGGAAATATCTACACCGCAATCTTTGTAAACATGGAAATATCTCCACCTCTATCTGTAGAATCATGGAAATATCTACATCACTATCTGTATAAACATGTAAATATCTACAACACTATCTGTATAACCATGGAAATATGTACACCACTATCTGTGTAAACTTGGAAATACCTACACCACTGTCTGTATAAACATGGAAATATTTACAACGCTATCTTTGTAAACATGGAAATATCTACAATGCTAACTTTGTAAACATTTACAACTCTATCTGTGTAAACATGGAAATATCTACACAACTATCTTTGTAAACTTGGAAATATCTACACCGCTATCTGTGTAAAGATGGAAATATCTACACCGCAATCTGTGCAAAGATTGAAATATCTACAGCGCTATCTCTGGAAACATGGAAATATCTACACCGCAATCTGTATAAACATGGAATTATCTACACCACTATCTGTATAAAGATGTAAATATTTAAACCGCTATCTCTATTAACATGGAAATATCTACACCGCCATCTGTATTAACATGGAAATACCTACACAGTCATCTGTATAAACCTGGAAATACCTACAATGTCATCTATATAAACATGGAAATATATACAGAGAACTCTGTATAAACATGGAAATATCGGCACAGCCATCTGTAAAAACATGGAAATATCTACACCGCTATGTGTATTAACGTGGAAATATCTCCATTGATATCTGTATAAACATGGACATATCTCCACCGCAATCTGTATAAACATGAAAATATCTACACCGCTATCTCTATAAACATGGAAATATCTACGCTGCCATCTGTACAAACATGGAAATATCTACACAGTCATCTGTAGAAACATGGAAATATCTACACCGCTATCTCTATAAACATGGAAATAACTACACCGCTATCTCTATAAACATGGAAATATCTACACCGCTACCTCCATAAACATGGAAATATCTACACTGCCATTTGTAGAAAGATGGAAATATCTACACCACCATCTGTATAAACGTGGAAATATCTACACCGCAATCTGTATAAACATGGAAATATCTACACAGCTATCTATATAAATATGAAATGTCTAAACCGCTATCTCTATAAATGTGGAAATATCTACACTGCTATCAATATAAACATGGAAATATCCTCACTTCAATCTCTATGAACATGGATATATCAACACCGCTATCTCTATAAACATGGAAATATCTACACCGCCATCTCTATAAACATGGAAATATCTACACCGCCATCTTCAGAAACATGGATGTATCTACAGCCCCATCTGTATAAACTTGGAACTATCTACACCACTATCTGTAGAAATATGGAAATATCTTCACTTCTATCTGTATAAACATGGAAATATCTACACCGCCATCTGTATAAAGATGGAAATATCTACACCGCAATCTGTATGAATATTGAAATACCGACACCGCTATCTCTATAGACATGGAAATATCTACACGGCTATGTGTGTAAACATGGAAATAACTCCACTCCCATCTGTATAAAGATGGAAATATCTACACCACGAGCTGTATAAACACGGAAATATCTACACCGCTATCTGTATAAACATGGAAGTAGGAACACCGCTATCTGTATAAACATGGAAATATCTACACCGCTATCTCTATAAACATGAAAACACTTACACCTCCATCTCTATAAACATGGAAATATTTTCACCGCTATCTCAATAAACATAGGAATAACTACACCGCTATCTTTACAAACACGGAAATATCTACACCGGTATCTTTAAAAACATGGAAATACCTACACCGCTATCTCTATACACATGGAAATAACTACACCGCTATCTTTATACACATGGAAGTATCTCCACTCCCATCTGTATAAAGATGGAAATATCTACACCGCGAGCTATATAAACATGGAAATATCTACAATGCCATCTGTATACACATGGAAATATCTACACAGCCATCTGTATAAAAATGGAAATATCTTCACCGCTATCTCTATAAACGTGGAAATATCTACACCGTTATCTGTATAAACATGGAAATATCTACATCGCTATCTGTATAAACAGGGAAATATCTCCACCGCTATCTGTATATACATGGAAATATCTACACCGCTATCTGTATAAACAAGGAAATATCTACACCACCATCTTTAGAAACATGGAACTATCTACACCATGATTTGTATAAACATGGAAATACCTACACCGCTACCTGTATAAATATAGAAATGTCTACACCGCTATCTCTATATACATGGAAATAACTACACCACTTGCACTCTAAACATGGAAATATCTACTCCGCAATCTCTGTAAACATGGAAATATCTACACCGCCATCTATGTAAACGTGAAAATATCTACACTGCCATATTCAGAAACATGGCTATATCTACACCGTCATCTGTATAAACATGGAATTATCTACACCACTATATGTATAAAAATGTAAATATTTAAACCGCTATCTCTATTAACATGGAAATATGTACACCGCCATCTGTATTAACATGGAAATACCTACACAGTCATCTGTAAAAAACCTGTAAATACCTACAATGTCATCTATATAAACATGGAAATATATACAGAGAACTCTGTATAAACATGGAAATATCGGCACAGCCATCTGTAAAAACATGGAAATATCTACACCGCTATGTGTATTAACGTGGAAATATCTCCATTGATATCTGTATAAACATGGACATATCTCCACCGCAATCTGTATAAACATGAAAATATCTACACCGCTATCTCTATAAACATGGAAATATCTACGCTGCCATCTGTACAAACATGGAAATATCTACACAGTCATCTGTAGAAACATGGAAATATCTACACCGCTATCTCTATAAACATGGAAATAACTACACCGCTATCTCTATAAACATGGAAATATCTACACCGCTACCTCCATAAACATGGAAATATCTACACTGCCATTTGTAGAAAGATGGAAATATCTACACCACCATCTGTATAAACGTGGAAATATCTACACCGCTATCTGTATAAACATGGAAATATCTACACCGCAATCTGTATAAACATGGAAATATCTACACAGCTATCTATATAAATATGAAATGTCTAAACCGCTATCTCTATAAATGTGGAAATATCTACACTGCTATCAATATAAACATGGAAATATCCTCACTTCAATCTCTATGAACATGGATATATCAACACCACTATCTCTATAAAGGTGGAAATATCTACACCGCCATCTCTATAAACATGGAAATATCGACACCACCATCTATATAAAGATGGAAATATCTACACCGCGATCTGTATAAACATGGAAATATCTACACCACGATCTGTATAAACATGGAAATAGTTACACCGCGATCTGTATAAACATGGAAATTTCTAGACCGCTATCTGAATAAACATGGCAATATCTACACAGCTACCTCTATAAACATAGAAATATCTACACCGCCATCTGTATAAACATGGAAATACCTACAAAGTCATCTGTATAAACATGGAAATATCTACACAGGCATCTGTATAAACATGGAAATATCTACACAGCCAACTGTATATACATGGAAATATCTACACCGCTATCTGTAGAAACATGGAATATCTACACCACTATTTGTATAAACAAGGAAATATCTACACCGCCATCTGTTTAAACATGGAAATATATACACAGACATCTGTTTATACATGGAAATATCTACACCGCTATCTGTATAAACATGCTAATAACTACACCACTATCTGTATAAATGTGGAAATATTTGCACCGCTATCCCTATAAACATGGTAATATCAACACAGCGATCTGTATAAACATGGAAATATCTACACCATGATCTGTATAAACATGGAAATATCCACACCTCGATCTGTATAATCATGGAAATATCTACACCGTGATCTGTATAAACATGGAAATATCTACAGCGCCATCTCTATAAACATGGAAATATCTACACCTCTATCTGTATAAACATGGAAATATCCACACAGCTATCTCTATAAACATGGAAAAATCAACACCGCTATCTCTATGAACATGGAAATATCTACACCGCCATCTCTATAAACATGGATATATCTACACCGCGATCAGTATAAACATGGAAATATCTACACAGCTATGTGTATAAACGTGGAAATATCTCCACTGCTAACTCTATAAACATCGAAATATCTACACCGCCATCTGTATAAACCTTGAAATATCTACACAGCCATGTGTATATACATGGAAATATCTACACCGCTATCTATATAAACATGGAAATAACTACACCGCTATCTGTATAAACATGGAAATATCTACACGGTCATCTGTGTATAGATGGAAATATCAACACCGCCATCTGTACAAACATGGAAATATCTGCACCGCTATCTGTAAAAACATGGAAATATCTACACCGCGGTCTGTATAAACATGGAAATATCTACACCGCTATCTGTATAAACATGGAAATATCTACACCGATATCTCTATAAACATGGAAATAACTACAACGTGATCTGTATAAACATGGAGATATTTACACCGCTATCTATATAAACATGGAAATTTCTACACCGTTATCTGTATAAATATGGAAAAATCTACACCGCTATCTCTATAAACATGGAAATATCTATACCGCCATCTGTATAAACATGGAAATACCAATACAGTCATGTGTGTAAACATGGAAATATCTACACCACCATCTGTATAAACATGGAAATATCTACAATGCCATCTGTATACACATGGAAATAACTGCATGGCAATCTGTGTATAGATGGAAACATCAACACCGCCATCTGTACACACATGGAAATATCTACACCGCTATCTCTATAAACATGGAAATATATAAACTGCGGTCTGCATAAACATGGAAATATCTACACCGGTATCTGTAAAAACATGGAAATATCTACACCACGATCTGTATAAAGATGGAAATATATACACCGCTATCTGTATAAACATGGAAATATCTGCACCGCTTTCTCTATAAACATGGAAATATCTACAAAGCCATCTGTATAAACATGGAAATACCTACACAGTCCTGTGTAGGAACATGGAAATATCTACAGTGCCATCTGTATAAATATGGAGAAATATGCATAGGCATCTGTGTAAACATGGAAATATCTGCACCGCTATCTGTATAAACATGGAAATACCTACACCGCTATATCTATAAACATGGAAATATGTACACCGCTATGTGTATAAACGTGGAAATACCTCCACTGCTGTCTGTAAAAACATGGAAATATCTCCACCGTTATCTCTTTAAACATGGAAATATCTACATGGCAATCTGTGCAAAGATGGAAATTACTACATCGCTATCTCTGTAAAAATGGAAATATCTACACCGCTACCTGTATAAACATGGAAATATCTACACCGCTGTCTGTATAAACAAGGAAATATCTAGACCGCCATCTGTAGAAACATGGAATTATCTACACCGCTATCTGTATAAATATGTAAATATCTACACCGCTATCTCTATAAACATGGAAATACCTACACCGCTTTCTCTTTAAACATGGAAATATCTACACTGCAATCTCTATATACATGGAAATATCTACACCACGATCTCTATAAACACGAAAATATCTACACCGCCATCTTCAGAAACATGGATGTATCTACACCGCCACCTGTATAAACATGGAAATATCTACACCACTATCTGTATAAACATGGAAATATCTTCACTGCTATCTGTATAAACATGGAAACACCTACACCGCCATCTGTATAAAGATGGAAATATCTACACCACCATCTGTATAAACGTGGAAATATCTACACCGCTATCTGTATAAACATGGAAATATCTACACCGCAATCTGTATAAACATGGAAATATCTACACAGCTATCTATATAAATATGAAATGTCTTAACCGCTATCTCTATAAATGTGGAAATATCTACACTGCTATCAATATAAACATGGAAATATCCTCACTTCAATCTGTATGAACATGGATATATCAACACCACTATCTCTATAAACATGGAAATATCTACACCGCCATCTCTATAAACATGGAAATATCGACACCACCATCTGTATAAAGATGGAAATATCTACACCGCGATCTGTATAAACATGGAAATATCTACACCACGATCTGTATAAACATGGAAATAGTTACACCGCGATCTGTATAAACATGGAAATTTCTAGACCGCTATCTGAATAAACATGGCAATATCTACACAGCTACCTCTATAAACATAGAAATATCTACACCGCCATCTGTATAAACATGGAAATACCTACAAAGTCATCTGTATAAACATGGAAATATCTACACAGGCATCTGTATAAACATGGAAATATCTACACAGCCAACTGTATATACATGGAAATATCTACACCGCTATCTGTAGAAACATGGAATATCTACACCACTATTTGTATAAACAAGGAAATATCTACACCGCCATCTGTTTAAACATGGAAATATATACACAGACATCTGTTTATACATGGAAATATCTACACCGCTATCTGTATAAACATGCTAATAACTACACCACTATCTGTATAAATGTGGAAATATTTGCACCGCTATCCCTATAAACATGGTAATATCAACACAGCGATCTGTATAAACATGGAAATATCTACACCATGATCTGTATAAACATGGAAATATCCACACC
The DNA here is from genome assembly GCF_028858775.2 of Pan troglodytes. NCBI lineage: Eukaryota > Metazoa > Chordata > Mammalia > Primates > Hominidae > Pan > Pan troglodytes. The sequence continues at coordinate 2,409,535 of NC_072411.2, forward strand.
TCGATCTGTATAATCATGGAAATATCTACACCGTGATCTGTATAAACATGGAAATATCTACAGCGCCATCTCTATAAACATGGAAATATCTACACCTCTATCTGTATAAACATGGAAATATCCACACAGCTATCTCTATAAACATGGAAAAATCAACACCGCTATCTCTATGAACATGGAAATATCTACACCGCCATCTCTATAAACATGGATATATCTACACCGCGATCAGTATAAACATGGAAATATCTACACACCTATGTGTATAAACGTGGAAATATCTCCACTGCTAACTCTATAAACATCGAAATATCTACACCGCCATCTGTATAAACCTTGAAATATCTACACAGCCATGTGTATATACATGGAAATATCTACACCGCTATCTATATAAACATGGAAATAACTACACCGCTATCTGTATAAACATGGAAATATCTACACGGTCATCTGTGTATAGATGGAAATATCAACACCGCCATCTGTACAAACATGGAAATATCTGCACCGCTATCTGTAAAAACATGGAAATATCTACACCGCGGTCTGTATAAACATGGAAATATCTACACCGCTATCTGTATAAACATGGAAATATCTACACCGATATCTCTATAAACATGGAAATAACTACAACGTGATCTGTATAAACATGGAGATATTTACACCGCTATCTATATAAACATGGAAATTTCTACACCGTTATCTGTATAAATATGGAAAAATCTACACCGCTATCTCTATAAACATGGAAATATCTATACCGCCATCTGTATAAACATGGAAATACCAATACAGTCATGTGTGTAAACATGGAAATATCTACACCACCATCTGTATAAACATGGAAATATCTACAATGCCATCTGTATACACATGGAAATAACTGCATGGCAATCTGTGTATAGATGGAAACATCAACACCGCCATCTGTACACATGGAAATATCTACACCGCTATCTCTATAAACATGGAAATATATAAACTGCGGTCTGCATAAACATGGAAATATCTACACCGGTATCTGTAAAAACATGGAAATATCTACACCACGATCTGTATAAAGATGGAAATATATACACCGCTATCTGTATAAACATGGAAATATCTGCACCGCTTTCTCTATAAACATGGAAATATCTACAAAGCCATCTGTATAAACATGGAAATACCTACACAGTCCTGTGTAGGAACATGGAAATATCTACAGTGCCATCTGTATAAATATGGAGAAATATGCATAGGCATCTGTGTAAACATGGAAATATCTGCACCGCTATCTGTATAAACATGGAAATACCTACACCGCTGTATCTATAAACATGGAAATATGTACACCGCTATGTGTATAAACGTGGAAATACCTCCACTGCTGTCTGTAAAAACATGGAAATATCTCCACCGTTATCTCTTTAAACATGGAAATATCTACATGGCAATCTGTGCAAAGATGGAAATTACTACATCGCTATCTCTGTAAAAATGGAAATATCTACACCGCTACCTGTATAAACATGGAAATATCTACACCGCTGTCTGTATAAACAAGGAAATATCTAAACCGCCATCTGTAGAAACATGGAATTATCTACACCGCTATCTGTATAAATATGTAAATATCTACACCGCTATCTCTATAAACATGGAAATACCTACACCGCTTTCTCTTTAAACATGGAAATATCTACACTGCAATCTCTATATACATGGAAATATCTACACCACGATCTCTATAAACATGAAAATATCTACACCGCCATCTTCAGAAACATGGATGTATCTACACCGCCACCTGTATAAACATGGAAATATCTACACCACTATCTGTATAAACATGGAAATATCTTCACTGCTATCTGTATAAACATGGAAATACCTACACCGCCATCTGTATAAAGATGGAAATATCTACACCACAATCTGTATAAATGTGGAAATACCTACACCGCTATCTCTATAGACTTGGAAATATCTACACCGCTATCTGTATAAACTTGGAAATATCTACACTGCCATCTGTATAAAGATGGAAATATCTACACTGCGAGCTGTATAAACATGGAAATATCTACACCGCTATCTCTATAAACATGGAAATATCTACACCGCCCCCTGTATAAACATGGAAATACCTACAAAGTCATCTGTATAAACATGGAAATATCTACACAGCCATCTGTATAAACATGGAAATATGTACACAGCTATCTGTATAAACATGGAAATATCTACACCGCTATTTGTATAAACAAGGAAATATCTTCACCGCCATCAGTTTAAACATGGAAATATATACACAGACATCTGTTTATACATGGAAATATCTACACCGCTATCTGTATAAACATGCTAATAACTACACCGCTATCTGTATAAATGTGGAAATATTTGCACCTCTGTCCCTATAAACATGGTAATATCAACACCGTGATCTCTATAAACATGGAAATATCTACACCATGATCTGTATAAACATGGAATTATCTACACCACGATCTGTATAAACATGGAAATATCTACACCGCGATCTGTATAAACCAGCAAATATCTACAGAGCTATCTCTATAAACATGGAAATATCTACACCGCCATCTGTATAAACATGGAAATACCTACAATGTCATCTGTATAAACATGGAAATGTCTACAAAGCCTACTGTATAAACATGGAAATACCTACACAGCCATCTGTATATACATGGAAATATCTACACCGCTATCTGTATAAACATGGAAATATCTACACCCCTATCTGTATAAACATAGAAATATCCACACCGCTATCTCTGTAAACATGGAAAAATCAACACCGCTATCTCTATGAACATGGAAATATCTACACCGCCATCTCTATAACATGGAAATATTTACACCACGATCAGTATAAATATGGAAATATCTACACCGCTATCTGTATAAACATGGAAATATCTCCACTGCTATCTCTATAAACATTGAAATATCTACAACGCCATCTGTATAAACATGGAAATACTTACAAAGTTATCCGTATAAACATCGAAATATCTACACCGCCATCTGTATAAACATGGAAATATCTACACAGCCATGTGTATATACATGGAAAACCCTACACCGCTCTCTATATAAACATGGAAATATCTACACCGCTATCTGTATAAACATGGAAATATCTACGCCACGATCTGTATAAACATGGAAATATATACATCGCTATCTGTATAAACATGGAAATACCTGCACCGCTATCTCTATAAACATGGAAATATCTACAAAGCCATCTGTATAAACATGGAAATACCTACACAGTCATGTGTAGGAACATGGAAATATCTACACTGCCATCTGTATAAACATAGAAATATCTACACAGCCCTCTGAATAAATATGGAAATATCTGCATAGGCATCTGTATAAACATGGAAATATCTGCACCGCTATCTGTATAAACATGGAAATACCTACACCGCTGTCTCTATAAACATGGAAAAATGTACACCGCTATGACTATAAACATGGAAATATCTCCAGTGCTGTCTGTATAAACATGGAAATAGCTCCACCGTTAACTGTATAAACATGGAAATATCTACAGCGCCATCTCTATTAACATTGAAATGTCTACACTGCCATCTGTAAAAACATGGAAATATTTACACAGTCATCTGAATAAACATGGAAATATCTACACCGCTATCTGTATAAACATGAAAATAACTACACCGCTATCTGTATAGACATGGAAATTTTTACACCGCTATCTGTATAACCATGGAAATATCTCCGCCTCTACCTTTTAAACACGGAAATACCTACACCGGTATCTTTAAAAACATGGAAATACCTACACGGCTATCTCTATAAACAATGAAATATCTACAACGCTATCTGTGTAAACATGGAAATATTACACTGCTATCTGTGTAAACTTGGAAATATCTACACCGCAATCTGTGTAAGCATGGAAATATCTACAATGCTATCTGTGTAAACATGGAAATATTTACAACGCTATCTGTGTAAACAGGGAAATATCTACACAGCTATCTGTAAAACGTGGAAATATCTACAACACCATCTGTATAAACCTGAAAATTTCTACACCTCTACCTGTATCTACATGTAAATAACTACACCGCTATCTGTACAAACATGGAAATATCTACAATGATATCACTGTAAACATGGAAATATCGACACAGGTATCTGTGTAAACTTGGAAATATCTACACCGCTATCTGTGAAAAGTTTGCAATTTCTACACCGCAATCTCTGCAAAGATGGAAATATCTTTACCTCTATATCTGTAAACATGGAAATATCTACACTGCTATATGTATAAACATGGAAATATCTACACCGCCACCTGTATACACATGGAAATATCTACACAGCTTTCTGTATAAACATGGAAATATCTACACCGCTATCTCAATAAACATGGAAATATCTACACCGCTATCTGTATAAGCAGGGAAATATCTATATCGCTATCTGTATAAACAGGGAAATATCTCCACGGCTATCTGTGTAAACATGGAAATATCTACACCGCTATCTGTATATACATGGAAATATATACACCGCTATCTGTATAAACAAGGAAATATCTACACCGCCATCTTTAGAAACATGGAAATATCTACACCGTCATCAGTATAAACATGGAAATACCTACACCGCTACCTGTATAAATATGGAAATGTCTACACCGCTATCTCTATAAACATGGAAATAGCTACACCACTTGCACTATAAACATGGAAATATCTACACCGCAATCTCTGTAAACATGGAAATATCTACACCGCCATCTATGTAAACATGGAAATAACTACACTGCCATATTCAGAAACATGGCTGTATCTACACCGCTATTTGTATAAACAAGGAAATATCTACACCGTGGTCTGTATAAACATGGAAATATCTACACCGCCATCTCTATAAACAGGGAAATATCTACACCCCTATCTGTATAAACATGGAAATATCCACACCGCTATCTCTATAAACACGGAAAAATCAACACCGCTATCTCTATGAACATGGAAATATCTACACCGCCATCTCTATAAACATGGAAATGTGTACACCACGATCAGTATAAACATGGAAATACCTACACCGCTATCTGTATAAACATGGAAATATCTCCACTGCTATCTCTATAAACATCGAAATATCTACACCGCCATCTGTATAAACATGGAAATACTTACAAAGTTATCTGTATAAACATGGAAATATCTACACCGCCATCTGTATAAACATGGAAATACTTACAAAGTTTTCTGTATAAACATGGAAATATCTACACCGCCATGTTTACAAACATGGAAATATCTACACAGCCATGTGTACATACATGGAAATATCTACACCGCTATCTATATAAACATGGAAATAACTACACCGCTATCTGTATAAACATGGAAATATCTACACCGCCATCTACATATCCATGGAAATATCTGCACCGCCATCTGTATAAACATGGAAATATCTACACGGTCATCTGTGTATAGATGGAAATATCAACACCGCCATCTGTACAAACACGGAAATATCTGCACCGTTATCTGTATAAACATGGAAATATCAACAGCGCCATCTATATAAACATTGAAATATCTACACTGCCATCTGTAAAAACATGGAAATATCTACACAGTCATCTGAATAAACATGGAAATATCTACACCACCATCTGTATAAACATGGACATAGCTACAATACCATCTGTATACACATGGAAATATCTACACAGACATCTGTATAAACATGGAAATATCTACACTGCCATCTGTAGAAAGATGGAAATATCTACACCGCTATCTCTATAAATATGGAAATATCTACACCGCCATCTCTATGAACATGAAAATATCTACACTGCCATCTCCATAAAGATGGAAGTATCTACTACGCCATGTGTATAAACAGGGAAATATCTTCACCACCATCTGTGTAAACATGGAAATACCTACTCCGCTATCTGTATAAACATGGAAATAACTACACAGCCATCTGCATATCCTTGGAAATATCTACGCCACCATGTGAATAAACATGGAAATATCTACACGGCCATCTGTGTATAGAGGGAAATATCAACACCGCCATCTGTACAAACATGGAAATATCTTCACTATTATCTCTATAAACATGGAAATATCTACACTGAGGTCTGTATAAACATGGAAATATCTACACCGGTATCTGTATAAACATGGAAATATCTACACCACGATCTGTATAAAAATGGAAATATATACACCGCTATCTGTATAAACATGGAAATATCTGCACCGCTATCTCTATAAACATGGAAATATCTACAAAGCCATCTGTATAAACATGGAAATACCTACACAGTCATGTGTAGGAACATGGAAATATCTACACTGCCATCTGTATAAACATAGAAATATCTACACAGCCCTCTGAATAAATATGGAAATATCTGCATAGGCATCTGTATAAACATGGAAATAACTGCACCGCTATCTGTATAAACATGGAAATACCTACACCGCTGTGTCTATAAACATGGAAAAATGTACAATGCTATGTGTATAAACATGGAAATATCTCCAATGCTGTCTGTATAAACATGGAAATAACTCCACCGTTATCTGTATAAACATGGAAATATCTACAGCGCCATCTCTATAAACATTGAAATATCTGCACTGCCATCTGTAAAAACATGGAAATATCTACACATTCATCTGAATAAACATGGAAATATCTACACCGCTATCTGTATAAACATGGAAATATCTATACCGCTATCTGTATAAACATGGAAATTTTTACACCTCTATCTGTATAAAGATGTAAATATCTCCACCACTACCTTTTAAACACGGAAATACCTACAACGGTGTCGTTAAAAACATGGAAATACCTACACCGCTATCTCTATAAACAATGAAATATCTACAACGCTATCTGTGTAAACATGGAAATATTACACTGCTATCTGTGTAAACTTGGAAATATCTACACCGCAATCTGTGTAAGCATGGAAATATCTACAACGCTATCTGTGTAAACATGGAAATATTTACAACGTTATCTGTGTAATCAGGGAAATATCTTCACAGCTATCTGTAAAACGTGGAAATATCTACACCCCTATCTGTATAACCCTGAAAATGTCTACAGCGCTATCTGTATCAACATGTAAATAACTACACCGCTATCTGTACAAACATGGAAATATCTACAATGATATCAATATAAACATGGAAATATCGACAGAGGTATCTGTGTAAACTTGGAAATATCTACACCGCTATCTGTGTAAAGTTTGCAATGTCTACACCACAAACTCTGCAAAGATGGAAATATCTTTACCGCTATATCTGTAAACATGGAAATATCTACACTGCTATATGTATAAACATGGACATATCTACACCGCCATCTGTATACACATGGAAATATCTACACAGCCTTCTGTATAAACATGGAAATACCTAAACCGCTATCTCTATAAACATGGAAATATCTACACCGCTATCTGTATAAACAGGGAAATATCTACATCGCTTTCTGTATAAACAGGGAAATATCTCCACCGCTATCTGTGTAAACATGGAAATATCTACACCGCTATCTGTATATACATGGAAATATCTACACCACTCTCTGTATAAACAAGGAAATATCTACACCGCCATCTTTAGAAACATGGAAATAACTACACCACCATCTGTATAAACATGGAAATAAATACACCGTTACCTGTATAAATATGGAAATGTCTACACCGCTATCTCTATAAACATGGAAATACCTACACCACTTGCACTATAAACATGGAAATATCTACACCGCAATCTCTGTAAACATGGAAATATCTACACCGCCGTCCATGTAAACATGAAAATAACTACACTGCCATATTCAGAAACATGGCTGTATCTACACCGCCATCTGTATAAACATGGAAATATCTACACCACTATCTGTATAAAGATGGAAATATTTAAACCGCTATCTCAATAAACATGGAAATATCTACACCGCTATCTCTATAAACATGGAAATATCTACACCGCCATCTGTATTAACATGGAAATATCTACACAGTCATCTGTATAAACCTGGAAATATCTACACTGTCATCTATTTAAACATGGAAATATCTACAGAGAACTCTGAATAAACATGGAAATATCGGCACAGCCATCTGTATAAACATTGAAATATCTACACCGCTATCTGTAGAAACATGAAAATATCTACACCGCTATGTGTATTAACGTAGAAATATCTCCATTGCTATCTGTATAAACATGGACATATCTCCACCGCAATCTGTATAAACTTGAAAATATCTGCACCGCTATCTCTATGAACATGGAAATATCTACACTGCCATCTGCACAAACATGGAAATATCTACACAGTCATCTGTAGAAACATGGAAATATCTACACCACTATCTCTATAAACATGGAAATAACTACACCGCTATCTCTATAAACATGTAAATATCTACACCGCTATCTCCATCAACTTGGAAATATGCACACCGCCATCTCTTTAAACATGGAGGTATCGACAACGCCATCTACATAAACAAGAAATTATCTACACTGCCATCTATATAAACATGGAAATATCTACACCGCCATCTCTAAAAATATGGAAATATCTACACTGCCATTGGTAGAAAGATGGAAATATCTACACAGCCATCTGTATGAACGTGGAAATATCTACACCGCTATCTGTATAAACATGGAAATATCTACACCGCAATCTGTATAAACATGGAAATATCTACACCGCTATCTGTATAAGTATGAAATATCTAAACCGCTATCTCTATAAAAGTGGAAATATCTACACAGCGATCTGTATAAACATGGAAATATCTACACCACGATCTGTATAAACATGGAAATATCTAGACCGCTATCTGTATATACATGGAAATATCTACACCGCCATCTACATATCCATAGAAATATCTGTGCCGCTATCTGTATAAACACGGAAATATATACACGGTCATCTGTGTATAGATGGAAATATCAACACCGCCATCTGTACAAACATGGAAATATCTGCACCGCAATCTGTATAAACATGGAAATATCTACACCGCGGTCTCTATAAACATGGAAATATCTTCACCGCTATCTGTATAAACATGGAAATATCTACACCGCTATCTCTATATACATGGAAATATCTACAAAGCCATCTGTATATACATGGAAATACCTACGCAGTCATGTATAGGAACATGGAAATATCTACACTGCCATATATATAAACATGGAAATATCTACACAGTCCTCTGTATAAATATTAAAATAATTGCATAGGCATCTGTAAAAACATGGAAATATCTGCACCGCTAACTGTATAAACATGGAAATACCTACACAGCTGTCTCTATAAACATGGAAATATGTACACCGCTATGTGTATAAAAAAGGAAATATCTCCACTGCTGTCTGTATAAACATGGAAATATCTAAACGGTCATCTGTGTATAGATGGAAATATCAACACCGCCATCTGTACAAACATGGAAATATCTGCACTGCTATCTGTATAAACATGGAAATATCTACACCGCGGTCTGTATAAACCTGGAAATAACAACACCGCTATCGGTATAAATATGGAAATATCTACACTGCTATCTCTATAAACATGGAAATATCTACACCGTGATCTGTATAAACATGGAAATATTTACACCGCTATCTGTATAAACATGCAAACTTCTACAACGTTATCTGTATAAATATGGAAATATCTACACCGCTATCTCTATAAACTTGGAAATATCTACACCGCCATCTGTATAAACATGGAAATACCTATACAGTCATCTGTGTAAACATGGAAATATCTACACCACCATCTGTATAAACATGGAAATATCTACAATGACATCTGTATACACATGGAAATATCCACACCGCTATCTCTATAAACATGGAAAAATCAACACCGCTATCTCTATTAACATGGAAATATCTACACCGCCATCTCTATAAACATCGAAATGTCTACACCGGGATCGGTATAAACATGGAAATATCTACACCGCTATCTGTATAAACATGGAAATATCTCCACTGCTATCACTATAAACAACGAAATATCTACACCGCCATCTGTATAATCATGGAAATACTTACAAAGTTATCTGTATAAACATGGAAATATCTACACCGCCATCTGTATAAACATGGAAATATCTACGCATTCATGTGTACATACATGGAAATATCTACACCGCTATCTATATAAACATGGAAATAACTACACCGCTATCTGTATAAACATGGAAATAGCTACACCGCCATTTACATGTCCATGGAAATATCTGCGCCGCCATCTGTATAAACATGGAAATATCTACACGGTCATCTGTGTATAGATGGAAATATCAACACCGCCATCTGTACAAACACGGAAATATCTGCACCGTTATCTGTATAAACATGGAAATATCAACAGCGCCATCTATATAAACATGGAAATACCCACAAAGTCATCTGTATAAACATGGAAATGTGTACACAGCCATCTGTATAAACATGGAAATATCTACACAGCCATCTGTATAAACATGGAAATATCTACACAGCCATCTGTATATACGTGGAAATATCTACACCACTATCTGTATAAACATGGAAATAACTACACCGCTATTTGTATAAACAAGGAAATATCTACACCGTGATCTGTATAAACATGGAAATATATACACCGCCATCTCTATAAACAGGGAAATATCTACACCCCTATCTGTATAAACATGGAAATATCCATACCGCTATCTCTATAAACATGGAAAAATCAACACCGCTATCTCTATGAACATGTAAATATCTACACCGCCATCTCTATAAACATGGAAATGTCTACACCACGATCAGTATAAACATGGAAATATCTACACCGCTATCTGTATAAACATGGAAATATCTCCACTGCTATCTCTATAAACATCGAAATATCTACACCGCCGTCTGAATAAACATGGAAATACTTACAAAGTTATCTGTATAAACATGGAAATATCTACACCGCCATCTGTATAAACATGGAAATATCTACACAGCTTTGTGTACATACTTGGAAATATCTACACCGCTATCTATATAAACATGGAAATAACTACACCGCTATCTGTATAAACATGGAAATATCTACACCGCCATCTACATATCCATGGAAATATCTGCGCTGCCATCTGTATAAACATGGAAATATCTACACGGTCATCTGCGTATAGATGGAAATATCAACACCGCCATCTGTACAAACATGGAAATATCTGCAATGCTATCTGTATAAACATGGAAATATCTACACCGCGGTCTGTATAAACATGGAAATATCAACACCGCTATCGGTATAAACATGGAAATATCTACACCGCTATCTCTATAAACATGGAAATAACTACACCGTGATCTGCATAAACTTGGAAATATTTACACCGCTATCTGTATAAACATGGAAACTTCTACACCGTTATCTGTAGAAAGATGGAAATATCTACACCGCAATCTGTGTAAACATGGAAATATCTACACCGATATCTGAAAAAACATGGAAATATCTACACCGCTATCTGTATAAACATGGAAATATCTACACCGCGATCTGTATAAACATGGAAATATCTACACCGCGATCTGTATAAACATGGAAATATCTACACCGCGATCTGTATAAACATGGAAATATCTACACCGCTATCTGTATAAACATGGAAATATCTACACAGTTTTCTCTATAAACATGGAAATATCTACACCGCCATCTGTATAAACATGGAAATACCTACAAAGTCATCTGTATAAACATGGAAATATCTACACAGCCATCTGTATAAACATGGAAATATCTACACAGCCATCTGTATATACATGGAAATATCTACACCATTATCTGTATAAACATGGAAATATCTACACCGCTATTTGTATAAACAAGGAAATATCTACACCGTGATCTGTATAAACATGGAAATATCTACACCGCCATCTCTATAAACAGGGAAATATCTACACCCCTATCTGTATAAACATGGAAAAATCCACACCGCTATATCTATAAACATGGAAAAATCAACACCGCTATCTCTATGAACATGGAAATATCTACACCGCCATCTCTATAAACATGGAAATGTCTACACCACGATCAGTATAAACATGGAAATATCTACACCGCTATCTGTATAAACATGGAAATATCTCCACTGCTATCCCTATAAACATCGAAATATCTACACCGCCATCTGTATAAACATGGAAACATCTACACGGCCATCTGTGTATAGATGGAAATATCAACACCACCATCGGTACAAACATGGAAATATCTACACCGCTATCTCTATAGACATGGAAATATCTGCACCGCCATCTGTAAAAACATGGAAATACCTATACAGTCATCTGTATAAACATGGAAATATCTACAATGCCATCTGTAGAAAGATGGAAATATCTACACCGCCATCTGTGTAAACATGGAAATATCTACACCGATATCTGAAAAAACATGGAAATATCTACACCGCTATCTGTATAAACATGGAAATATCTACACCGCGATCTGTATAAACATGGAAATATCTACACCGCGATCTGTATAAAGATGGAAATATCTACACCGCTATCTGTATAAACATGGAAATATCTACACAGTTATCTCTATAAACATGGAAATATCTACACCGCCATCTGTATAAACATGGAAATACCTACAAAGTCATCTGTATAAACATGGAAATATCTACACAGCCATCTATATAAACATGGAAATATCTACACCACTGTCTGTATAAACATGGAAATAACTACACCGCTATTTGTATAAACAAGGAAATATCTACACCGTGATCTGTATAAACATGGAAATATGTACACCGCCATCTCTATAAACAGGGAAATGTCTACACCCCTATCTGTATAAACATGGAAAAATCCACACCTCTATCTCTATAAACATGGAAAAATCAACACCGCTATCTCTATGAACATGGAAATATCTACACCGCCATCTCTATAAACATGGAAATGTCTACACCACGATCAGTATAAACATGGAAATATCTACACCGCTATCTGTATAAACATGGAAATATCTCCACTGCTATCTTTATAAACATCGAAATATCTACACTGACATCTGTATAAACATGGAAATACTTACAAAGTTCTCTGTATAAACATGGAAATATCTACACCGCCATCTGTATAAACATGGAAATATCTACACAGCCATGTGTACATACATGGAAATATCTACACCGCTATCTATATAAACATGGAAATAACTACACCGCTATCTGTATAAACATGGAAATATCTACACCGCCATTTACATATCCGTGGAAATATCTGCACCACCATCTGTATAAACATGGAAATATCTACACGGTCATCTGTGTATAGATGGAAATATCAACACCGCCATCTGTACAAACATGGAAATATCTGCACCGCTATCTGTATAAACATGGAAATATCTACACCGCGGTCTGTATAAACATGGAAATATCAACATCGCTATCGGTATAAACATGGAAATATCTACACCGCTATCTCTATAAACATGGAAATATCTACACCGTGATCTGTATAAACATGGAAATATTTACACCGCTATCTGTATAAACATGGAAACTTCTGCACCGTTATCTGTATAAATATGGAAATATCTACACTGCTATCTCTATAAACTTGGAAATATCTACACCGCCATCTGTAGAAACATGGAAATACCTATACAGTCATCTGTGTAAACATGGTAATATCTACACCACCATCTGTATAAACATGGAAATATCTACAATGCCATCTGTATACACATGGAAACACCTACACGGCAATCAGTGTATAGATGGAAACAACAACACCGCCATCTGTACAAACATGGAAATATCTACACTGCTATCTCTATAAACATGGAAATATCTACACTGCGGTCTGTATAACCATGGAAATATCTACACCGGTATCTGTATAAACATGGAAATATATACACTGCTATCTGTATAAACATGGAAATATCTGCACCGCTATCTCTATAAACATGGAAATATCTACAAAGACATCTGTATAAACATGGAAATACCTACACATTCATGTGTAGGAACATTTAAATATCTACACTGCCATCTGTATAAATATAGAAATATCTACACAGCCCTCTGTATAAATATGGAAATATCTGCATAGGCATCTGTTTAAACATGGAAATATCTGCACCGCTATCTGTATAAACATGGAAATACCTACACCGCTGTCTCTATAAACATGGAAATATGTACACCGCTATGTGTATAAACATGGAAATATCTCCAGTGCTCTCTGTATAAACATGGAAATATCTCCACCGTTATCTGTATAAACATGGAAATATCAACAGCGCCATCTATATAAACATTGAAATATCTACACTGCCATCTATAAAAACATGGAAATATCTAAACATTCATCTGAATAAACATGGAAATATCTACACCGCTATCAGTATAAACATGGAAATATCTACACCGTGATCTGTATAAACATGGAAATATTTACACCGCTATCTGTATAAACATGGAAACTTCTACACCGTTATCTGTATAAACATGGAAATATCTACACCACTATCTCAATAAACTTGGAAATATCTACACCACCATCTGTATAAACATGGAAATACCTATACAGTCATCTGTGTAAACATGGAAATATCTACACCAATATCTGTATAAACATGGAAATATCTACACAGCCATCTGTATATACATGGAAATATCTACACCACTATCTGTATAAACATGGAAATAACTACACAGCTATTTGTATAAAAAAGGAAATATCTACACTGTGATCTGTATAAACATGGAAATATCTACCCCGCCATCTCTATAAACAGGGAAATATCTACACCCCAATCTGTATAAACATGGAAATATCCACACCGCTATCTCTATAAACATGGAAAAATCAACACCGCTATCTCTATGAACATGGAAATATCTACACCGCCATCTCTATAAACATGGAAATGTCTACACCACGATCAGTATAAACATGGAAATATCTACACCGCTATCTGTATAAACATGGAAATATCTACACTGCTATCTCTATAAACATCGAAATATCTACACCGCCGTCTGAATAAACATGGAAATACTTACAAAGTTATCTGTATAAACATGGAAATATCTACACCGCCATCTGTATAAACATGGAAATATCTACACAGCTTTGTGTACATACTTGGAAATATCTACACCGCTATCTATATAAACATGGAAATAACTACACCGCTATCTGTATAAACATGGAAATATCTACACCGCCATCTACATATCCATGGAAATATCTGCGCTGCCATCTGTATAAACATGGAAATATCTACACGGTCATCTGCGTATAGATGGAAATATCAACACCGCCATCTGTACAAACATGGAAATATCTGCAATGCTATCTGTATAAACATGGAAATATCTACACCGCGGTCTGTATAAACATGGAAATATCAACACCGCTATCGGTATAAACATGGAAATATCTACACCGCTATCTCTATAAACATGGAAATAACTACACCGTGATCTGCATAAACTTGGAAATATTTACACCGCTATCTGTATAAACATGGAAACTTCTACACCGTTATCTGTAGAAAGATGGAAATATCTACACCGCAATCTGTGTAAACATGGAAATATCTACACCGATATCTGAAAAAACATGGAAATATCTACACCGCTATCTGTATAAACATGGAAATATCTACACCGCGATCTGTATAAACATGGAAATATCTACACCGCGATCTGTATAAACATGGAAATATCTACACCGCGATCTGTATAAACATGGAAATATCTACACCGCTATCTGTATAAACATGGAAATATCTACACAGTTTTCTCTATAAACATGGAAATATCTACACCGCCATCTGTATAAACATGGAAATACCTACAAAGTCATCTGTATAAACATGGAAATATCTACACAGCCATCTGTATAAACATGGAAATATCTACACAGCCATCTGTATATACATGGAAATATCTACACCATTATCTGTATAAACATGGAAATAACTACACCGCTATTTGTATAAACAAGGAAATATCTACACCGTGATCTGTATAAACATGGAAATATCTACACCGCCATCTCTATAAACAGGGAAATATCTACACCCCTATCTGTATAAACATGGAAAAATCCACACCGCTATATCTATAAACATGGAAAAATCAACACCGCTATCTCTATGAACATGGAAATATCTACACCGCCATCTCTATAAACATGGAAATGTCTACACCACGATCAGTATAAACATGGAAATATCTACACCGCTATCTGTATAAACATGGAAATATCTCCACTGCTATCCCTATAAACATCGAAATATCTACACCGCCATCTGTATAAACATGGAAACATCTACACGGCCATCTGTGTATAGATGGAAATATCAACACCACCATCGGTACAAACATGGAAATATCTACACCGCTATCTCTATAGACATGGAAATATCTGCACCGCCATCTGTAAAAACATGGAAATACCTATACAGTCATCTGTATAAACATGGAAATATCTACAATGCCATCTGTAGAAAGATGGAAATATCTACACCGCAATCTGTGTAAACATGGAAATATCTACACCGATATCTGAAAAAACATGGAAATATCTACACCGCTATCTGTATAAACATGGAAATATCTACACCGCGATCTGTATAAACATGGAAATATCTACACCGCGATCTGTATAAAGATGGAAATATCTACACCGCTATCTGTATAAACATGGAAATATCTACACAGTTATCTCTATAAACATGGAAATATCTACACCGCCATCTGTATAAACATGGAAATACCTACAAAGTCATCTGTATAAACATGGAAATATCTACACAGCCATCTATATAAACATGGAAATATCTACACCACTGTCTGTATAAACATGGAAATAACTACACCGCTATTTGTATAAACAAGGAAATATCTACACCGTGATCTGTATAAACATGGAAATATGTACACCGCCATCTCTATAAACAGGGAAATGTCTACACCCCTATCTGTATAAACATGGAAAAATCCACACCTCTATCTCTATAAACATGGAAAAATCAACACCGCTATCTCTATGAACATGGAAATATCTACACCGCCATCTCTATAAACATGGAAATGTCTACACCACGATCAGTATAAACATGGAAATATCTACACCGCTATCTGTATAAACATGGAAATATCTCCACTGCTATCTTTATAAACATCGAAATATCTACACTGACATCTGTATAAACATGGAAATACTTACAAAGTTCTCTGTATAAACATGGAAATATCTACACCGCCATCTGTATAAACATGGAAATATCTACACAGCCATGTGTACATACATGGAAATATCTACACCGCTATCTATATAAACATGGAAATAACTACACCGCTATCTGTATAAACATGGAAATATCTACACCGCCATTTACATATCCGTGGAAATATCTGCACCACCATCTGTATAAACATGGAAATATCTACACGGTCATCTGTGTATAGATGGAAATATCAACACCGCCATCTGTACAAACATGGAAATATCTGCACCGCTATCTGTATAAACATGGAAATATCTACACCGCGGTCTGTATAAACATGGAAATATCAACATCGCTATCGGTATAAACATGGAAATATCTACACCGCTATCTCTATAAACATGGAAATATCTACACCGTGATCTGTATAAACATGGAAATATTTACACCGCTATCTGTATAAACATGGAAACTTCTGCACCGTTATCTGTATAAATATGGAAATATCTACACTGCTATCTCTATAAACTTGGAAATATCTACACCGCCATCTGTAGAAACATGGAAATACCTATACAGTCATCTGTGTAAACATGGTAATATCTACACCACCATCTGTATAAACATGGAAATATCTACAATGCCATCTGTATACACATGGAAACACCTACACGGCAATCAGTGTATAGATGGAAACATCAACACCGCCATCTGTACAAACATGGAAATATCTACACTGCTATCTCTATAAACATGGAAATATCTACACTGCGGTCTCTATAAACATGGAAATATCTACACCATGATCTGTATAAACATGGAAATATATACACCGCTATCTGTATAAACATGGAAATATCTGCACCGCTATATCTATAAACATGGAAATAACTACAAAGACATCTGTATAAACTTGGAAATACCTACACAGTCATGTGTAGGAACATTTAAATATCTACACTGCCATCTGTATAAATATAGAAATATCTACACAGCCCTCTGTATAAATATGGAAATATCTGCATAGGCATCTGTGTAAACATGGAAATATCTGCACCGCTATCTGTATAAACATGGAAATACCTACACCGCTGTCTCTATAAACATGGAAATATATACACCGCTATGTGTATAAACATGGAAATATCTCCACTGTTCTCTGTATAAACATGGAAATATCTCCACCGTTATCTGTATAAACATGGAAATATCAACAGCGCCATCTATACAAACATTGAAATATCTACACTGCCATCTGTAAAAACATGGAAATATCTACACATTCATCTGAATAAACATGGAAATATCTACACCACCATCTGTATAAACATGGAAATAGCTACAATACTATCTGTATACACATGGAAATATCTACACCGACATCTGTATAAATATGGAAATATCTACACGGCCATCTGTATAAACATGGAAATATCTACAGTGCCATCTGTAGAAAGATGGAAATATCTACACCGCTATCTCTATAAATATGGAAATATCTACACCGCCATCTCTATGAACATGAAAATATCTACACTGCCATCTCCATAAAGATGGAAGTATCTACTCCGCCATGTGTATAAACACAGAAATATCTACACCACCATCTGTGTAAACATGGAAATACCTACACCGCTATCTGTATAAACATAGCAATAACTACACCGACATCTGCATGTCCTTGGAAATATCTACGCCGCCATCTGAATAAACATGGAAATATCTACACGGCCATCTGTGTATAGATGGAAATATCAACACCGCCATCTGTACAAACATGGAAATATCTACACCGACATCTGTATAAATATGGAAATATCTACACGGCCATCTGTATAAACATGGAAATATCTACACTGCCATCTGTAGAAAGATGGAAATATCTACACCGCTATCTCTATAAATATGGAAATATCTACACCGCCATCTGTATGAACATGAAAATATCTACACTGCCATCTCCATAGAGATGGAAGTATCTACTCCGCCATGTGTATAAACACGGAAATATCTACACCACCATCTGTGTAAACATGGAAATACCTACACCGCTATCTGTATAAACATGGAAATAACTACACCGCCATCTGCATGTCCTTGGAAATATCTACGCCGCCATCTGAATAAACATGGAAATATCTACACGGCCATCTGTGTATAGCTGGAAATATCAACACCGCCATCTGTACAAACCTGGAAATATCTACACCGCTCTCTCTATAGACATGGAAATATCTGCACCGCCATCTGTAAAAACATCGAAATAGCTATACAGTCATCTGTATAAACATGGAAATATCTACAATGCCATCTGTAGAAAGATGGAAATATCTACACCGCAATCAGTGTAAACATGGAAATATCTACACCGATATCTGTATAAACATGGAAAATCTACAGCGCGATCTGAATAAACATGGAAATATCTACACCGCGATCTGTATAAACATGGAAATATCTACACCGCGATCTGTATAAACATGGAAATATCTACAGAGTTATCTCTATAAACATGGAAATATCTACGCCACCATCTGTATAAACATGGAAATAACTACAAAGTCATCTGTATAAACATGGAAATATCTCCACTGCTATCTCTATAAACATCGAAATATCTACACCGCCATCTGTATAAACATGGAAATACTTACAAAGTTATCTGTATAAACTTGGAAATATCTACACCGCCATCTGTATAAACATGGAAATATCTACACAGCCATGTGTACATACATGGAAATATCTACACCGCTATCTATATAAACATGGAAATAACTACACCGCTATCTGTATAAACATGGAAATATCTACACCGCCATCTACATATCCATGGAAATATCTGCGCCGCCATCTGTATAAACATGGAAATATCTACACGGTCATCTGTGTATAGATGGAAATATCAACACCGCCATCTGTACAAACATGGAAATATCTGCACCGCTATCTGTATAAACATGGAAATATCTACACCGCGGTCTGTATAAACATGGAAATATCAACACCGCTATCGGTATAAACATGGAAATATCTACACCGCTATCTCTATAAACATGGAAATATCTACACCGTGATCTGTATAAACATGGAAATATTTACACTGCTATCTGTATAAACATGGAAACTTCTACACCGTTATCTGTATAAATATGGAAATATCTACACCGCTATCTCAATAAACTTTGAAATATCTACACCACCATCTGTATAAACATGGAAATACCTATACAGTCATCTGTGTAAACATGGAAATATCTACACCACCATCTGTATAAACATGGAAATATCTACAATGCCATCTGTATACACATGGAAATACCTACACGGCAATCAGTGTATAGATGGAAACATCAACACCGCCATCTGTACAAACATGGAAATATCTACACTGCTCTCTCTATAAACATGGAAATATCTACGCCACCATCTGTATAAACATGGAAATAACTACAAAGTCATCTGTATAAACATGGAAATATCTACACAGCCATCTGTATAAACATGGAAATATCTACACAGCCATCTGTATATACATGGAAATATCTACACCACTATCTGTATAAACATGGAAATAACTACACCGCTATTTGAATAAACAAGGAAATATCTACACTGTGATCTGTATAAACATGGAAATATCTACACCGCCATCTCTATAAACAGGGAAATATCTACACCCCTATCTGTATAAACATGGAAATATCCACACCGCTATCTCTATAAACATGGAAAAATCAACACCGCTATCTCTATGAACATGGAAATATCTACACCGCCATCTCTATAAACATGGAAATGTCTACACCATGATCAGTATAAACATGGAAATATCTACACCGCTATCTGTATAAACATGGAAATATCTACACTGCTATCTCTATAAACATCGAAATATCTACACCGCTATCTTTATAAACATGGAAATATCTCCACTGCTATCTCTATAAACATCGAAATACCTACACCGCCATCTGTATAAACATGGAAATACTTACAAAGTTATCTGTATAAACATGGAAATATCTACATCGCCATCTGTATAAACATGGAAATATCTACACAGCCATGTGTACATACATGGAAATATCTACACCGCTATCTATATAAACATGGAAATAACTACACCGCTATCTGTATAAACATGGAAATATCTACACCGCCATCTACATATCCATGGAAATATCTGCGCCGCCATCTGTATAAACATGGAAATATCTACACGGTCATGTGTGTATAGATGGAAATATCAACACCGCCATCTGTACAAACATGCAAATATCTGCACCGCTATCTGTACAAACATGGAAATATCTACACCGCGGTCTGTATAAACATGGAAATATCAACACCGCTATCGGTATAAACATGGAAATATCTACACCGCTATCTCTATAAACATGGAAATATCTACACCGTGATCTGTATAAACATGGAAATATTTACACCGCTATCTGTATAAACATGGAAACTTCTACACAGTTATCTGTATAAATATGGAAATATCTACAACGCTATCTCAATAAACTTGGAAATATCTACACCACCATCTGTATAAACATGGAAATACCTATACAGTCATCTGTGTAAACATGGAAATATCTACACCACCATCTGTATAAACATGGAAATATCTGCAATGCCATCTGTATACACATGGAAATACCTACACGGCAATCAGTGTATAGATGGAAACATCAACACCGCCATCTGTACAAACATGGAAATATCTACACTGCTATCTCTATAAACATGGAAATATCTACACTGCGGTCTCTATAAACATGGAAATATCTACACCATGATCTGTATAAACATGGAAATATATACACCGCTATCTGTATAAACATGGAAATATCTGCACCGCTATATCTATAAACATGGAAATAACTACAAAGACATCTGTATAAACTTGGAAATACCTACACAGTCATGTGTAGGAACATTTAAATATCTACACTGCCATCTGTATAAATATAGAAATATCTACACAGCCCTCTGTATAAATATGGAAATATCTGCATAGGCATCTGTGTAAACATGGAAATATCTGCACCGCTATCTGTATAAACATGGAAATACCTACACCGCTGTCTCTATAAACATGGAAATATATACACCGCTATGTGTATAAACATGGAAATATCTCCACTGTTCTCTGTATAAACATGGAAATATCTCCACCGTTATCTGTATAAACATGGAAATATCAACAGCGCCATCTATACAAACATTGAAATATCTACACTGCCATCTGTAAAAACATGGACATATCTACACATTCATCTGAATAAACATGGAAATATCTACACCACCATCTGTATAAACATGGAAATAGCTACAATACTATCTGTATACACATGGAAATATCTACACCGACATCTGTATAAATATGGAAATATCTACACGGCCATCTGTATAAACATGGAAATATCTACAGTGCCATCTGTAGAAAGATGGAAATATCTACACCGCTATCTCTATAAATATGGAAATATCTACACCGCCATCTCTATGAACATGAAAATATCTACACTGCCATCTCCATAAAGATGGAAGTATCTACTCCGCCATGTGTATAAGCACAGAAATATCTACACCACCATCTGTGTAAACATGGAAATACCTACACCGCTATCTGTATAAACATAGCAATAACTACACCGACATCTGCATGCCCTTGGAAATATCTACGCCGCCATCTGAATAAACATGGAAATATCTACACGGCCATCTGTGTATAGATGGAAATATCAACACCGCCATCTGTACAAACATGGAAATATCTACACCGACATCTGTATAAATATGGAAATATCTACACGGCCATCTGTATAAACATGGAAATATCTACACTGCCATCTGTAGAAAGATGGAAATATCTACACCGCTATCTCTATAAATATGGAAATATCTACACCGCCATCTGTATGAACATGAAAATATCTACACTGCCATCTCCATAGAGATGGAAGTATCTACTCCGCCATGTGTATAAACACGGAAATATCTACACCACCATCTGTGTAAACATGGAAATACCTACACCGCTATCTGTATAAACATGGAAATAACTACACCGCCATCTGCATGTCCTTGGAAATATCTACGCCGCCATCTGAATAAACATGGAAATATCTACACGGCCATCTGTGTATAGCTGGAAATATCAACACCGCCATCTGTACAAACCTGGAAATATCTACACCGCTCTCTCTATAGACATGGAAATACCTGACCGCCATCTGTAAAAACATCGAAATAGCTATACAGTCATCTGTATAAACATGGAAATATCTACAATGCCATCTGTAGAAAGATGGAAATATCTACACCGCAATCAGTGTAAACATGGAAATATCTACACCGATATCTGTATAAACATGGAAAATCTACACCGCGATCTGAATAAACATGGAAATATCTACACCGCGATCTGTATAAACATGGAAATATCTACACCGCGATCTGTATAAACATGGAAATATCTACAGAATTATCTCTATAAACATGGAAATATCTACGCCACCATCTGTATAAACATGGAAATAACTACAAAGTCATCTGTATAAACATGGAAATATCTCCACTGCTATCTCTATAAACATCGAAATATCTACACCGCCATCTGTATAAACATGGAAATACTTACAAAGTTATCTGTATAAACTTGGAAATATCTACACCGCCATCTGTATAAACATGGAAATATCTACACAGCCATGTGTACATACATGGAAATATCTACACCGCTATCTATATAAACATGGAAATAACTACACCGCTATCTGTATAAACATGGAAATATCTACACCGCCATCTACATATCCATGGAAATATCTGCGCCGCCATCTGTATAAACATGGAAATATCTACAGGTCATCTGTGTATAGATGGAAATATCAACACCGCCATCTGTACAAACATGGAAATATCTGCACCGCTATCTGTATAAACATGGAAATATCTACACCGCGGTCTGTATAAACATGGAAATATCAACACCGCTATCGGTATAAACATGGAAATATCTACACCGCTATCTCTATAAACATGGAAATATCTACACCGTGATCTGTATAAACATGGAAATATTTACACTGCTATCTGTATAAACATGGAAACTTCTACACCGTTATCTGTATAAATATGGAAATATCTACACCGCTATCTCAATAAACTTTGAAATATCTACACCACCATCTGTATAAACATGGAAATACCTATACAGTCATCTGTGTAAACATGGAAATATCTACACCACCATCTGTATAAACATGGAAATATCTACAATGCCATCTGTATACACATGGAAATACCTACACGGCAATCAGTGTATAGATGGAAACATCAACACCGCCATCTGTACAAACATGGAAATATCTACACTGCTCTCTCTATAAACATGGAAATATCTACGCCACCATCTGTATAAACATGGAAATAACTACAAAGTCATCTGTATAAACATGGAAATATCTACACAGCCATCTGTATAAACATGGAAATATCTACACAGCCATCTGTATATACATGGAAATATCTTCACCACTATCTGTATAAACATGGAAATAACTACACCGCTATTTGAATAAACAAGGAAATATCTACACTGTGATCTGTATAAACATGGAAATATCTACACCGCCATCTCTATAAACAGGGAAATATCTACACCCCTATCTGTATAAACATGGAAATATCCACACCGCTATCTCTATAAACATGGAAAAATCAACACCGCTATCTCTATGAACATGGAAATATCTACACCGCCATCTCTATAAACATGGAAATGTCTACACCATGATCAGTATAAACATGGAAATATCTACACCGCTATCTGTATAAACATGGAAATATCTACACTGCTATCTCTATAAACATCGAAATATCTACACCGCTATCTTTATAAACATGGAAATATCTCCACTGCTATCTCTATAAACATCGAAATATCTACACCGCCATCTGTATAAACATGGAAATACTTACAAAGTTATCTGTATAAACATGGAAATATCTACACCGCCATCTGTATAAACATGGAAATATCTACACAGCCATGTGTACATACATGGAAATATCTACACCGCTATCTATATAAACATGGAAATAACTACACCGCTATCTGTATAAACATGGAAATATCTACACCGCCATCTACATATCCATGGAAATATCTGCGCCGCCATCTGTATAAACATGGAAATATCTACACGGTCATGTGTGTATAGATGGAAATATCAACACCGCCATCTGTACAAACATGCAAATATCTGCACCGCTATCTGTATAAACATGGAAATATCTACACCGCGGTCTGTATAAACATGGAAATATCAACACCGCTATCGGTATAAACATGGAAATATCTACACCGCTATCTCTATAAACATGGAAATATCTACACCGTGATCTGTATAAACATGGAAATATTTACACCGCTATCTGTATAAACATGGAAACTTCTACACAGTTATCTGTATAAATATGGAAATATCTACAACGCTATCTCAATAAACTTGGAAATATCTACACCACCATCTGTATAAACATGGAAATACCTATACAGTCATCTGTGTAAACATGGAAATATCTACACCACCATCTGTATAAACATGGAAATATCTACAATGCCATCTGTATACACATGGAAATACCTACACGGCAATCAGTGTATAGATGGAAACATCAACACCGCCATCTGTACAAACATGGAAATATCTACACTGCTATCTCTATAAACATGGAAATATCTACACTGCGGTCTCTATAAACATGGAAATATCTACACCATGATCTGTATAAACATGGAAATATATACACCGCTATCTGTATAAACATGGAAATATCTGCACCGCTATATCTATAAACATGGAAATAACTACAAAGACATCTGTATAAACTTGGAAATACCTACACAGTCATGTGTAGGAACATTTAAATATCTACACTGCCATCTGTATAAATATAGAAATATCTACACAGCCCTCTGTATAAATATGGAAATATCTGCATAGGCATCTGTGTAAACATGGAAATATCTGCACCGCTATCTGTATAAACATGGAAATACCTACACCGCTGTCTCTATAAACATGGAAATATATACACCGCTATGTGTATAAACATGGAAATATCTCCACTGTTCTCTGTATAAACATGGAAATATCTCCACCGTTATCTGTATAAACATGGAAATATCAACAGCGCCATCTATACAAACATTGAAATATCTACACTGCCATCTGTAAAAACATGGAACTATCTACACATTCATCTGAATAAACATGGAAATATCTACACCACCATCTGTATAAACATGGAAATAGCTACAATACTATCTGTATACACATGGAAATATCTACACCGACATCTGTATAAATATGGAAATATCTACACGGCCATCTGTATAAACATGGAAATATCTACAGTGCCATCTGTAGAAAGATGGAAATATCTACACCGCTATCTCTATAAATATGGAAATATCTACACCGCCATCTCTATGAACATGAAAATATCTACACTGCCATCTCCATAAAGATGGAAGTATCTACTCCGCCATGTGTATAAACACAGAAATATCTACACCACCATCTGTGTAAACATGGAAATACCTACACCGCTATCTGTATAAACATAGCAATAACTACACCGACATCTGCATGTCCTTGGAAATATCTACGCCGCCATCTGAATAAACATGGAAATATCTACACGGCCATCTGTGTATAGATGGAAATATCAACACCGCCATCTGTACAAACATGGAAATATCTACACCGACATCTGTATAAATATGGAAATATCTACACGGCCATCTGTATAAACATGGAAATATCTACACTGCCATCTGTAGAAAGATGGAAATATCTACACCGCTATCTCTATAAATATGGAAATATCTACACCGCCATCTGTATGAACATGAAAATATCTACACTGCCATCTCCATAGAGATGGAAGTATCTACTCCGCCATGTGTATAAACACGGAAATATCTACACCACCATCTGTGTAAACATGGAAATACCTACACCGCTATCTGTATAAACATGGAAATAACTACACCGCCATCTGCATGTCCTTGGAAATATCTACGCCGCCATCTGAATAAACATGGAAATATCTACACGGCCATCTGTGTATAGCTGGAAATATCAACACCGCCATCTGTACAAACCTGGAAATATCTACACCGCTCTCTCTATAGACATGGAAATATCTGCACCGCCATCTGTAAAAACATCGAAATAGCTATACAGTCATCTGTATAAACATGGAAATATCTACAATGCCATCTGTAGAAAGATGGAAATATCTACACCGCAATCAGTGTAAACATGGAAATATCTACACCGATATCTGTATAAACATGGAAAATCTACACCGCGATCTGAATAAACATGGAAATATCTACACCGCGATCTGTAGAAACATGGAAATATCTACACCGCGATCTGTATAAACATGGAAATATCTACAGAGTTATCTCTATAAACATGGAAATATCTACGCCACCATCTGTATAAACATGGAAATAACTACAAAGTCATCTGTATAAACATGGAAATATCTCCACTGCTATCTCTATAAACATCGAAATATCTACACCGCCATCTGTATAAACATGGAAATACCTACAAAGTCATCTGTATAAACATGGAAATATCTACACAGCCCTCTGTCTAAACATGGAAATATCTACACAGCCATCTGTATATACATGGAAATATCTACACCACTATCTGTATAAACATGGAAATAACTACACCGCTATTTGTAAAAACAAGAAAATATCTACACCGTGATCTGTATAAACATGGAAATATCTACACCGCCATCTCTATAAACAGGGAAATATCTACAGCCCTATCTGTATAAACATGGAAATATCCACACCGCTATCTCTATAAACATGGAAAAATCAACACCGCTATCTCTATGAACATGGAAATATCTACACTGCCATTTCTATAAACATGGAAATGTCTACACCACGATCAGTATAAACATGGAAATATCTACACCGCTATCTGTATAAACATGGAAATATCTCCACTGCTATCTCTATAAACATCGAAATATCTACACCGCCATCTGTATAAACATGGAAATACTTACAAAGTTATCTGTATAAACATGGAAATATCTACACCGCCATCTGTATAAACATGGAAATATCTACACAGCCATGTGTACATACATGGAAATATCTACACCGCTATCTATATAAACATCGAAATAACTACACCGCTATCAGTATAAACATGGAAATATCTACACCGCCATCTACATATCCATGGAAATATCTGCGCCACCATCTGTATAAACATGGAAATATCTACACGGTCATCTGTGTATAGATGGAAATATCAACACCGCCATCTGTACAAACATGGAAATATCTGCACCGCTATCTGTATAAACATGGAAATATCTACACCGAGGTCTGTATAAACATGGAAATATCAACACCGCTATCGGTATAAACATGGAAATATCTACACCGCTATCTCTATAAACATGGAAATATCTACACCGTGATCTGTATAAACATGGAAATATTAACACCGCTATCTGTATAAACATGGAAACTTCTACACCGTTATCTGTATAAATATAGAAATATCTACACCGCTATCTCTATAAACTTGGAAATATCTACACCGCCATCTGTATAAACATGGAAATACCTATACAGTCATCTGTGTAAACATGGAAATATCTACACCACCATCTGTATAAACATGGAAATATCTACAATGCCATCTGTATACACATGGAAATACCGACACGGCAATCAGTGTATAGATGGAAACATCAACACCGCCATCTGTACAAACATGGAAATATCTACACTGCTATCTCTATAAACATGGAAATATCCACACTGTGGTCTGAATAAACATGGAAATATCTACACCGGTATCTGTATAAACATGGAAATATCCACACCATGATCTGTATAAACATGGAAATATATACACCACTATCTGTATAAACATGGAAATATCTGCACCGCTATCTCTATAAACATGGAAATAACTACAAAGACATCTGTATAAACATGGAAATACCTACACAGTCATGTGTAGGAACATTTAAATATCTACACTGCCGTCTGTATAAATATAGAAATATCTACACAGCCCTCTGTATAAATATGGAAGTATCTGCATAGGCATCTGTGTAAACA
This sequence comes from Pan troglodytes, assembly GCF_028858775.2. Lineage (NCBI taxonomy): Eukaryota > Metazoa > Chordata > Mammalia > Primates > Hominidae > Pan > Pan troglodytes. Next base: position 2,439,104 of record NC_072411.2, read on the forward strand.
TGGAAATATCTGCACCGCTATCTGTATAAACGTGGAAATACCTACACCGCTGTCTCTATAAACATGGAAATATGTACACCGCTATGTTTATAAACATGGAAATATCTCCACTGCTCTCTGTATAAACGTGGAAATATCTCCACCGTTATCTGTATAAACATGGAAATATCAACAGCAGCATCTATATAAACATTGAAAAATCTACACAGCCATCTGTAAAAACATGGAAATATCTACCCAGTCATCTGAATAAACATGGAAATATCTACACCACCATCTGTATAAACATGGAAATAGCTACAATACCATCTGTATACACATGGAAATATCTACACAGACATCTGTATAAATATGGAAATATCTACACCGCTATCTCTATAAACATGGAAATATCTACAATGCCATCTGTACAAACATGGAAATATCTACACAGTTATCTGTAGAAACATGGAAGTATCTACACCGCTATCTCTATAAACATGGAAATAACTACACCGCTATCTCTATAAACATGGAAATATCTACACCGCTATCTCCATCAACATGGAAATATATACACCGCCATCTCGTTATACATTGAGATAAACACAACGCCATCTACATAAACAAGAAAATATCTACACTGCCATCTGTATAAACATGGAAATATCTACACCGCCATCTCTATAAACATGGAAATATCTACACTGCCATTTGTAGAAAGATGGAAATATCTACACTGCCATCTGTATAAACGTGGAAATATCTACACCGCTATCTGTATAAACATGGAAATATCTACACCGCAATCTGTATAAACATGGAAATATCTACACCGCTATCTGTATAAATATGAAATATCTAAACCGCTATCTCTATAAAAATGGAAATATCTACACTGCTATCTGTATAAAAAGGGAAATATTCTCTCTGCTATCTCTATGAACATGGATATATACACACTGCTATCTAAATAATCATGGAAATATCTACACCGCCATCTGTATAAACATGGAAATATCTACACCGCTATCTGTATAAGCATGGAAATCTCTACACTGCTATCTGTATAAACATGGAAATATCTACGCCGCGATCTGTATAAACATGGAAATATCAACACCGAGATCTGTATAAACATGGAAATATCTACACCGCGATCTGTATAAGCATGGTAATCTCTACACCACCAACTATGTAAACATGGAAACATCTACAATGCCATCTGTATAAAGATGGAAATATCTACACTGCAATCTGTGTAAACATGGAAATATCTACCCCGATATCTGTAAAAACATGGAAATATCTACAGCGCTAACTGTATAAACATGGAAATATCTTCACCGCGATCTGTATATACATGGAAATATCTGCACCGCTATCTGTATAAACATGGAAATATCTACACCGCGATCTGTATAAACATGGAAATATCTGCACCGCGATCTGTATAATCATGGAAATATCTACACCGCTGTCTATATAAACATGGAAATATCTACAAAGCTATCTCAATAAACGTGAAATATCTACAGCGATATCTGTATAAACATGGAAATATCTACAATGCCATCTGTATAAACATGGAAATATCTAAACTGCCATCTGTGGAAAGATGGAAATATCTACACCACGATCTGTGTAAATATGAAAATATCTACAACGCTATCTGTGTAAAGATGGAAATATCTACACCGCAATCTGTGCAAAGATGGAAATATCTACACCGCTATCTCTGTAAACATAGAAATATCTACGCCACAATCTGTATAAACATGGAAATATCTACATCGCTATCTGTATAAACATGGATATATCTACACCGTTATCTGTGTAAACATTGAAATATCTACACCGCTATCTGTATAAACATGGAAATATCTACACCGTGAGCTGAATAAACATGGAAATGTCTACACCGCTATGTGTATAAACATGGAAATATCAACACCACTATCTGTATAAAAGTGGAAATATCTACACCGCTATCTGAATAAACATGGAATTATCTACACCACTATTTCTATAAACATGGAAATACCTACACCACCATCTCTATAAACATGGAATTATCTACACCGCTATCTCTATAAACATAGAAGTATCTACACCGCCATCTCTATATATATGGAAATATCTACACCGCCATCTGCATAAACATGGAAATATCTACACCACGATCTGTATAAACATGGAAATATCTACAAATACACCTGTATTAAAATGCAAATATCTACACCGCTATCTCTATAAACATGCAAATATCTACACTGCTATCTGTATAAACTTGGAAATATCTACACCGCCATCTGTATAAAGATGGATATATCTCCACGGCCATCTGTATAACCATGGAAATATCTCCACCGCTATCTGTATAAACATGGAAATATCTAAAACACTATCTGTATAAACATGGAAATATCTACAACACTATCTGGATAAACATGGATATATCTACACATCTATCTGTGTAAACATGGAAATGTGTACACCGCTATCTGTGTAAAGATGGAAATATCTACACCGCAATCTATGCCAATATGGAAATATCTACACCGCTATCTCTGTAAACATGGAGATATCTAAACCGCTATCTGTATAAACATGGAATTATCTACACCACTATCTGTATAAACGTGGAAATATCTACACCACTATCAGTATAAACATAGAAATATCTGCACCACCATCTGTATAAACATGGAAATATCTACACCATGTGAATAAAGATGGAAATATCTACACCTCTATCTGTATAAATATGGAAATATCTACACCGCTATCTCCATAAACATGCAAATATCTACACCACGATCTGTATAAACATGGAAATATCTCCACCGCTATCTGTATAAACATGGAAACATCTACTCCGCAATCTCTATAAACATGGAAATATCTGCACGGCAATCTGTATAAACATGGAAATATCTACACCGCCATCTCTATAAACATGAAAATGTCTACACAGCCATCTCCATAAACATGGAACAATCTACACTGCCATCTGTGGAAACATGGAAATCTCTGCACCGCTATCTGTATAAACATGGAAATACCAACACCACTATCTGTATAAACATGGAAATATCTACAACACTATCTGTGTAAACATGGAAATATCTACACCGCTATCTGTATAAACATGGAAACATATACACCACGATCTGTATAAAAATGGATGTATCTACAACGCCATCTGTATAAACATGAAAATATCTGCACCGCCATCTGTATAAACATAGAAATATCTACACTGTCATCTGTATAAACATGGAAATACCTAAACAGTTATCTGTATAAACATGGAAACATCTACACCACTATCTCTGTAAACATAGAAATATCTACACCGCAATCTGTGTAAACATGGAAATAACTTCACCGCTATGTTTGTAAAGATGGAAATATCTACACCGCAATTTGCGCAAAGATGGAAATATCTAAACCGCTATCTCTGTAAACATGGTAATATCTAAACCACTGCCTGTATAAAAATGGAAATATCCACAACGCTATCTGTATATACATGGAAATATCTACGCCGCCATCTGTAAACACATGGAAATATCTACACTGCAATCTGTATAAACAAGGAAATACCTACAGATTCATCTGTATAAACATGGTGACATCTACACAGCTATCTGTATAGTCATGGAAATATCTACACCGCTATCAATATAAACATGGAAATATCTACAACGCTATCTGTGTAAACATGGAAATGTCTACACAGCTATCTGTGTAAACATGGAAATATCTACACCGCTATTTTTGTAAAGTTGGAAATATCTGCACCGCAATCTGTGCAAACATGGAAATATTTACACCGCTATCTCTAAAAACATGGAAATATCAGCACCGGTATTTCTATAAACATGGAAATACCTACACCGCTATCTCTATAAACATGGAAATATCTACACCGCCATCTCTATAAACATGGAAATATCTACACAGTCATCTGTATATACATGGAAATATCTACACCACCATCTCTATAAACATGGAAATATCTACACTGCCATGTGTATACACATGGAAATATCTACACAGCCAACAGTATAAACTTGGAAACATCTGCACCGCTATCTGAATACACATGGAAATACCTACACCGCTATCTCTATAAACGTGGAAAGATCTAAACTGCTATCTGTATAAACATGGAAATATCTACGCCGCTATCTGCATAAACATGGAAATTCCTACACTGCCATGTGTATAAACATGGAAATACCTGCACCGCGAGCTGAATAAACATGGAAATGTCTACACCGCTATGTGTATAAACATGGAAATATCAACACCACTATCTCTATAAGCATGGAAATATGTACACAGCTGTCTGAATAAACATGGAAATACCTAAAGCACCATCTCTATAAACATGGAATTATCTACACCGCTATCTCTATAAACATAGAAATATCTACACCGCCATCTCTAGAAACATGGAAATATCTACACCGCCATCTGCATAAACATGGAAATATCTACACCGCGATCTGTATAAATAAGGAAACATCTACACCGCTATCTGTATAAACATGGAAATATCTACACCGCTGTCTGTATAAACGTGGAAATATCTACAACACTATCTGTGTAAACATGGAAATATCTACACAGCTATCTGTGTCAACATGGAAATATCTACACCGCTATCTGTATAAACTTGGAAACATATACACCACGATCTGTATAAAAATGGAAATATCTACACCGCTCTCTGTATAAACATGGAAATATCTACACCGCTATCTGCATAAACATGGAAAAACCTACAATGCCATCTGTATAAACATGGAAATATCTACACCGTGAGCTGAATAAACATGGAAATGTCTACACCGCTATGTGTATAAACATGGAAATATCAACACCACTATCCGTATAAAAATGGAAATATCTACACCGCTATCTGAATAAACATGGAAATATCTACACCACTATTTCTATAAACATGGAAATACCTACACCACCATCTCTATAAACATGGAATTATCTACACCGCTATCTCTATAAACATAGAAGTATCTACACCGCCATCTCTATATATATGGAAATATCTACACCGCCATCTGCATAAACATGGAAATATCTACACCACGATCTGTATAAACATGGAAATATCTACAAATACACCTGTATTAAAATGCAAATATCTACACCGCTATCTCTATAAACATGCAAATATCTACACTGCTATCTGTATAAACTTGGAAATATCTACACCGCCATCTGTATAAAGATGGATATATCTCCACGGCCATCTGTATAACCATGGAAATATCTCCACCGCTATCTGTATAAACATGGAAATATCTAAAACACTATCTGTATAAACATGGAAATATCTACAACACTATCTGGATAAACATGGATATATCTACACATCTATCTGTGTAAACATGGAAATGTGTACACCGCTATCTGTGTAAAGATGGAAATATCTACACCGCAATCTATGCCAATATGGAAATATCTACACCGCTATCTCTGTAAACATGGAGATATCTAAACCGCTATCTGTATAAACATGGAATTATCTACACCACTATCTGTATAAACGTGGAAATATCTACACCACTATCAGTATAAACATAGAAATATCTGCACCACCATCTGTATAAACATGGAAATATCTACACCATGTGAATAAAGATGGAAATATCTACACCTCTATCTGTATAAATATGGAAATATCTACACCGCTATCTCCATAAACATGCAAATATCTACACCACGATCTGTATAAACATGGAAATATCTCCACCGCTATCTGTATAAACATGGAAACATCTACTCCGCAATCTCTATAAACATGGAAATATCTGCACGGCAATCTGTATAAACATGGAAATATCTACACCGCCATCTCTATAAACATGAAAATGTCTACACAGCCATCTCCATAAACATGGAACAATCTACACTGCCATCTGTGGAAACATGGAAATCTCTGCACCGCTATCTGTATAAACATGGAAATACCAACACCACTATCTGTATAAACATGGAAATATCTACAACACTATCTGTGTAAACATGGAAATATCTACACCGCTATCTGTATAAACATGGAAACATATACACCACGATCTGTATAAAAATGGATGTATCTACAACGCCATCTGTATAAACATGAAAATATCTGCACCGCCATCTGTATAAACATAGAAATATCTACACTGTCATCTGTATAAACATGGAAATACCTAAACAGTTATCTGTATAAACATGGAAACATCTACACCACTATCTGTGTAAACATAGAAATATCTACACCGCAATCTGTGTAAACATGGAAATAACTTCACCGCTATGTTTGTAAAGATGGAAATATCTACACCGCAATTTGCGCAAAGATGGAAATATCTAAACCGCTATCTCTGTAAACATGGTAATATCTAAACCACTGCCTGTATAAAAATGGAAATATCCACAACGCTATCTGTATATACATGGAAATATCTACGCCGCCATCTGTAAACACATGGAAATATCTACACTGCAATCTGTATAAACAAGGAAATACCTACAGATTCATCTGTATAAACATGGTGACATCTACACAGCTATCTGTATAGTCATGGAAATATCTACACCGCTATCAATATAAACATGGAAATATCTACAACGCTATCTGTGTAAACATGGAAATGTCTACACAGCTATCTGTGTAAACATGGAAATATCTACACCGCTATTTTTGTAAAGTTGGAAATATCTGCACCGCAATCTGTGCAAACATGGAAATATTTACACCGCTATCTCTAAAAACATGGAAATATCAGCACCGGTATTTCTATAAACATGGAAATACCTACACCGCTATCTCTATAAACATGGAAATATCTACACCGCCATCTCTATAAACATGGAAATATCTACACAGTCATCTGTATATACATGGAAATATCTACACCACCATCTCTATAAACATGGAAATATCTACACTGCCATGTGTATACACATGGAAATATCTACACAGCCAACAGTATAAACTTGGAAACATCTGCACCGCTATCTGAATACACATGGAAATACCTACACCGCTATCTCTATAAACGTGGAAAGATCTAAACTGCTATCTGTATAAACATGGAAATATCTACGCCGCTATCTGCATAAACATGGAAATTCCTACACTGCCATGTGTATAAACATGGAAATACCTGCACCGCGAGCTGAATAAACATGGAAATGTCTACACCGCTATGTGTATAAACATGGAAATATCAACACCACTATCTCTATAAGCATGGAAATATGTACACAGCTGTCTGAATAAACATGGAAATACCTAAAGCACCATCTCTATAAACATGGAATTATCTACACCGCTATCTCTATAAACATAGAAATATCTACACCGCCATCTCTAGAAACATGGAAATATCTACACCGCCATCTGCATAAACATGGAAATATCTACACCGCGATCTGTATAAATAAGGAAACATCTACACCGCTATCTGTATAAACATGGAAATATCTACACCGCTGTCTGTATAAACGTGGAAATATCTACAACACTATCTGTGTCAACATGGAAATATCTACACAGCTATCTGTGTCAACATGGAAATATCTACACCGCTATCTGTATAAACTTGGAAACATATACACCACGATCTGTATAAAAATGGAAATATCTACACCGCTCTCTGTATAAACATGGAAATATCTACACCGCTATCTGCATAAACATGGAAAAACCTACAATGCCATCTGTATAAACATGGAAATATCTACACCGTGAGCTGAATAAACATGGAAATGTCTACACCGCTATGTGTATAAACATGGAAATATCAACACCACTATCCGTATAAAAATGGAAATATCTACACCGCTATCTGAATAAACATGGAAATATCTACACCACTATTTCTATAAACATGGAAATACCTACACCACCATCTCTATAAACATGGAATTATCTACACCGCTATCTCTATAAACATAGAAGTATCTACACCGCCATCTCTATATATATGGAAATATCTACACCGCCATCTGCATAAACATGGAAATATCTACACCACGATCTGTATAAACATGGAAATATCTACAAATACACCTGTATTAAAATGCAAATATCTACACCGCTATCTCTATAAACATGCAAATATCTACACTGCTATCTGTATAAACTTGGAAATATCTACACCGCCATCTGTATAAAGATGGATATATCTCCACGGCCATCTGTATAACCATGGAAAGATCTCCACCGCTATCTGTATAAACATGGAAATATCTAAAACACTATCTGTATAAACATGGAAATATCTACAACACTATCTGGATAAACATGGATATATCTACACATCTATCTGTGTAAACATGGAAATGTGTACACCGCTATCTGTGTAAAGATGGAAATATCTACACCGCAATCTATGCCAATATGGAAATATCTACACCGCTATCTCTGTAAACATGGAGATATCTAAACCGCTATCTGTATAAACATGGAATTATCTACACCACTATCTGTATAAACGTGGAAATATCTACACCACTATCAGTATAAACATAGAAATATCTGCACCACCATCTGTATAAACATGGAAATATCTACACCATGTGAATAAAGATGGAAATATCTACACCTCTATCTGTATAAATATGGAAATATCTACACCGCTATCTCCATAAACATGCAAATATCTACACCACGATCTGTATAAACATGGAAATATCTCCACCGCTATCTGTATAAACATGGAAACATCTACTCCGCAATCTCTATAAACATGGAAATATCTGCACGGCAATCTGTATAAACATGGAAATATCTACACCGCCATCTCTATAAACATGAAAATGTCTACACAGCCATCTCCATAAACATGGAACAATCTACACTGCCATCTGTGGAAACATGGAAATCTCTGCACCGCTATCTGTATAAACATGGAAATACCAACACCACTATCTGTATAAACATGGAAATATCTACAACACTATCTGTGTAAACATGGAAATATCTACACCGCTATCTGTATAAACATGGAAACATATACACCACGATCTGTATAAAAATGGATGTATCTACAACGCCATCTGTATAAACATGAAAATATCTGCACCGCCATCTGTATAAACATAGAAATATCTACACTGTCATCTGTATAAACATGGAAATACCTAAACAGTTATCTGTATAAACATGGAAACATCTACACCACTATCTGTGTAAACATAGAAATATCTACACCGCAATCTGTGTAAACATGGAAATAACTTCACCGCTATGTTTGTAAAGATGGAAATATCTACACCGCAATTTGCGCAAAGATGGAAATATCTAAACCGCTATCTCTGTAAACATGGTAATATCTAAACCACTGCCTGTATAAAAATGGAAATATCCACAACGCTATCTGTATATACATGGAAATATCTACGCCGCCATCTGTAAACACATGGAAATATCTACACTGCAATCTGTATAAACAAGGAAATACCTACAGATTCATCTGTATAAACATGGTGACATCTACACAGCTATCTGTATAGTCATGGAAATATCTACACCGCTATCAATATAAACATGGAAATATCTACAACGCTATCTGTGTAAACATGGAAATGTCTACACAGCTATCTGTGTAAACATGGAAATATCTACACCGCTATTTTTGTAAAGTTGGAAATATCTGCACCGCAATCTGTGCAAACATGGAAATATTTACACCGCTATCTCTAAAAACATGGAAATATCAGCACCGGTATTTCTATAAACATGGAAATACCTACACCGCTATCTCTATAAACATGGAAATATCTACACCGCCATCTCTATAAACATGGAAATATCTACACAGTCATCTGTATATACATGGAAATATCTACACCACCATCTCTATAAACATGGAAATATCTACACTGCCATGTGTATACACATGGAAATATCTACACAGCCAACAGTATAAACTTGGAAACATCTGCACCGCTATCTGAATACACATGGAAATACCTACACCGCTATCTCTATAAACGTGGAAAGATCTAAACTGCTATCTGTATAAACATGGAAATATCTACGCCGCAATCTGCATAAACATGGAAATTCCTACACTGCCATGTGTATAAACATGGAAATACCTGCACCGCGAGCTGAATAAACATGGAAATGTCTACACCGCTATGTGTATAAACATGGAAATATCAACACCACTATCTCTATAAGCATGGAAATATGTACACAGCTGTCTGAATAAACATGGAAATACCTAAAGCACCATCTCTATAAACATGGAATTATCTACACCGCTATCTCTATAAACATAGAAATATCTACACCGCCATCTCTAGAAACATGGAAATATCTACACCGCCATCTGCATAAACATGGAAATATCTTCACCGCGATCTGTATAAATAAGGAAACATCTACACCGCTATCTGTATAAACATGGAAATATCTACACCGCTGTCTGTATAAACGTGGAAATATCTACAACACTATCTGTGTCAACATGGAAATATCTACACAGCTATCTGTGTCAACATGGAAATATCTACACCGCTATCTGTATAAACTTGGAAACATATACACCACGATCTGTATAAAAATGGAAATATCTACACCGCTCTCTGTATAAACATGGAAATATCTACACCGCTATCTGCATAAACATGGAAAAACCTACAATGCCATCTGTATAAACATGGAAATATCTACACCGTGAGCTGAATAAACATGGAAATGTCTACACCGCTATGTGTATAAACATGGAAATATCAACACCACTATCTGTATAAAAATGGAAATATCTACACCGCTATCTGAATAAACATGGAAATATCTACACCACTATTTCTATAAACATGGAAATACCTACACCACCATCTCTATAAACATGGAATTATCTACACCGCTATCTCTATAAACATAGAAGTATCTACACCGCCATCTCTATATATATGGAAATATCTACACCGCCATCTGCATAAACATGGAAATATCTACACCACGATCTGTATAAACATGGAAATATCTACAAATACACCTGTATTAAAATGCAAATATCTACACCGCTATCTCTATAAACATGCAAATATCTACACTGCTATCTGCATAAACTTGGAAATATCTACACCGCCATCTGTATAAAGATGGATATATCTCCACGGCCATCTGTATAACCATGGAAAGATCTCCACCGCTATCTGTATAAACATGGAAATATCTAAAACACTATCTGTATAAACATGGAAATATCTACAACACTATCTGGATAAACATGGATATATCTACACATCTATCTGTGTAAACATGGAAATGTGTACACCGCTATCTGTGTAAAGATGGAAATATCTACACCGCAATCTATGCCAATATGGAAATATCTACACCGCTATCTCTGTAAACATGGAGATATCTAAACCGCTATCTGTATAAACATGGAATTATCTACACCACTATCTGTATAAACGTGGAAATATCTACACCACTATCAGTATAAACATAGAAATATCTGCACCACCATCTGTATAAACATGGAAATATCTACACCATGTGAATAAAGATGGAAATATCTACACCTCTATCTGTATAAATATGGAAATATCTACACCGCTATCTCCATAAACATGCAAATATCTACACCACGATCTGTATAAACATGGAAATATCTCCACCGCTATCTGTATAAACATGGAAACATCTACTCCGCAATCTCTATAAACATGGAAATATCTGCACGGCAATCTGTATAAACATGGAAATATCTACACCGCCATCTCTATAAACATGAAAATGTCTACACAGCCATCTCCATAAACATGGAACAATCTACACTGCCATCTGTGGAAACATGGAAATCTCTGCACAGCTATCTGTATAAACATGGAAATACCAACACCACTATCTGTATAAACATGGAAATATCTACAGCTCTTTCTGTATAAACGCGGAAATATCTACACTACTATCTCTAAAAACATTTAAATACCTACACCGCCATCTCTATAAATATGGAATTATCTACAACGCTATCTCTACAAACCTTGAAATATCTACTCCGCCATCTCTATTAACATTTAAATATTTACAGCGCCATCAGCATAAACATGCAAATAACTTCACTGCCTTCTGTATAAACATGGAATTATCAACACTGCCATCTCTATAAACATTGAAATATCTACACTGCCATCTGTAGAAAATGGAAATATCTACACCGACATCTGCATAAACATGGAAATATCTACACCTCTATCTGTATAAACATTTAATTATCTACACAGCTATCTGAATAAATATGGAAATATCTTCACCGCTATGTCTATGAATATGGAAATGTCTACACCGCTATCTTTATAAACATGGAAATATCTAAACCGCCATCTGTATAAACATGGAAATAACTAAACCGTCATCTGTATAAACATGGAAATATCTACACCACTATATGTCTAAACATGGAAATATTTGCACTGCCATCTGTATAAACATGGAAATATCTACAAAGGCATCTCTATAAACATGGAAATATCTACACCGCTATCTGTATAAACATGGAAATATCGACACCACGATCTGTATAAACATGGAAATGTCTACACCGCAATCTGTATAAACATGGAAATATCTCCATGGGTATCTCTATAAACATGGAAATGTCTACACCACCATCCGTATAAACATGGAAATACCTACACACTCATCTGTATAAACATGGAAATATCTACACCACTATCTCTATAAACATGGAAATATCTACACTGCCATCTGTATAAACATGGAAATATCTACAGAGCCATCTGTATAAACATGGAAATATCTACACTGCCATCTCTATGAACATGGAAATACCTACACAGCTATCTGTATAAACATGGAAATATCTACACCGCTATCTGTAGAAACATGGAAATATCTACACCACTATCTGTATAAACTTGGAAATATCTACACTTCCATCTGTATAAACATGGAAATACCTACACTGCCATCTATACACATTTAAATATCTAAACTGCCATGTGTATAAACATGGAAATATCTACACCGTTATCTCTATAAACATGGAAATTCCTACACTGCTTTCTGTATAAACATGGAAGTATCTACATGGCTATCTGTATAAACATGGAAATATCTACAACGGCATCTGTATAAACATGGAAATACATACACAGTCCTCAGTATAAACATGGAAATATCTACACCACTATCTGTATAAACGCGGAAATATCTACACCGCCATCTGTATAATCATGGAAATATCTCCACCGCTCTCTCTATAAACATGGAAATATCTACATCGCTATCTGTATAAACATGGAAATATCCCCACCGCTATCGGTATAAACATGGAAATATCTACACCGCTATATTTATAAACATGGAAATATCTACACCGCTATCTGCATAAACATGGAAAATCTACACCACTATATGTATAAACATGGAAATATCTACACCGCTATCTGTATAAATATGGAAATATCTACACCACGATCTCTATAAATATGGAAATACCTACACCGCTGTCTGCATAAACATGGAAATATCTTCAAAACTATCTGTGTTAACATGGAAATATCTTCACCGCTATTTGTGTAAACATGAAAATATGTCCACCGCTATCTGTATAAACTTGAAAATATCTCCACCACTATCTGTATAAACATGGAAATATCAACACCGCTATCTGTATAAACATGGAAATATCTAAAATGCTATCTGTGTAAACATGGAAATACCTACACAGCTATCCGTGTAAACTTGGAAATATCTACACAGCTATCTGTGTAAAGATGGAAATATCCACACCGCAATCTGTGCAAAGAAGGAAATATCTACAACGCTATCTGTGTAAACATGGAAAAATCTACACCGCTATCTGCATAAACATATAAATATCTACACCGCTATCTGAATAACGTGGAAATATCTACACCGCAATCTGAATAAACGTGGAAGTATCTACACCGCTATCTGTATAAACGTGGAAATATCTACAATGCTATCTGCATAAACGTGGAAATATCTACATCGATATCGGTATGAACGTGGAAATATCTCCACCGCTATCTGTATAAACATGGACATATCTACACTGCTATCTGAATGAACATGGAAATATCCACAACGCTATCTGCATAAACATGTAAATACCTACACAGCTATCTGTAAAACGTGGAAATATCTACACCACTATCTGTATAAACATGGAAATATCTACACTGCTGTCTCTATAAACATGGAAATATCTACACAGCTGTCTCCATAAACATGGAAATATCTGCACTGCTATCTGTATAAACATGGAAATATCTGCACTTCCATCTGTATAAACATGGAAATATCTTCACTGCAATCTGTATACACATGGAAATAACTACACAGCTCTCTGTATAAGCATGGAAATAACTACACCGCTATCTTTATAAACATGGAAATATCTTCACCGCTATCTGTATAAACATGGAAATATCTACAACAATATCTGTGTAAACATGGAAATATCTACACAGCTATCTGTGTAGACATGGAAATATGTACAACGCTCTCTGTGTAAAGATGAAAATATGTACACCCCAATCTGTGCAAATATCAAAATATCTACACAGGTATCTCTGCAAACATGGAAATATCTACCCCGTTATCTGTATAAACATGGAAATATCTACCCCGCTATCTGTATAAACATGGAAATATCTACACCACGATCTGTATAAACATGGAAATGTCTACACCGCTATCTGTATAAACATGGAAATATCTACACCACTATCTGCATAAACATGGAAATATCTACAACGCTATCTCTATAAATATTGAAATACCTACAACGTTATCTCTATAAACATTGAAATGCCTACACCGCTATCTTTATAAATATGGAAATATTCACATGGCTAACTCCATAAACATGGAAATATCTACACCACCACCTGGATAAACATGGAAATACCTACACAGTCATCTGTATAAACATGGAAAAATCTACACCACTATCTATATAAACATGGAAATATCTACACTGCCATCTGTATAAACAAGGAAATATCTACACCGCTATCTGTACAAACATGGGAAAATCTACACACCTATCTCTATAAACATCGAAATATCTACACTGCTGTCTGTATAAACATAGAAATAGCGACACCGTATCTGTATAAACATGGAAATATCAACACCGCCATGTGTAAAACAGGAAAATATCTACACAGTCATCTGTATGAACCTGGAAATATCTACATTGCCATCTGTATACACATGGAAATATCTACACAGCCATCTGTACAAACATGGAAATGTCTACACCGCTATCTCTATAAACATGGAAATACCTGCACCGCAATCTGTATAAACATGGAAATATCTACTCCGCTATCTGTATAAACACGGAAATATCTACACTGCCGTCTATATAAAGATTGAAATATCTACACCACGAGCTTTATAAACATGGAAATATCTACACCGCTATCTGTATAAACATGGAAATATCTACACTGCTATGTGTATAATGAAGGAAATCACTACTCCACCATCTGTATAAACATGGAAATATCTGCAACGCCATCTATATAAACATGGAAATATCTACACCGCTATCTGTATAAATATGGAAATAGCTACACCGCTATCTCTATAAACATGAAAATACCTACACCGCTATCTTTATAAACATGGAAATATCTACACTGTTATCTCTATAAACATGGAAATATCTACACCACCATCTGTATAAACATGCAAATATCTACACAGTCGTCTGTATAAACATGGAAATATCTACACCACCATCACTATAAATATGGAAATATCTACATTGCCATCGGTATACACATGGAAATAACTACAAAGCCATCTGTATAAACATGGAAATATCTACACCGCAACCTCCATAAACATGGAAATACCTACACCGCAATCTGTACAAATATGGAAATAATTACAACGCGAGCTGTATAAACTTGGAAATATCTACACCGCAATCTGGATAAACGTGGTATTATCTACACCGCTATCGGTATAAACGTGGAAATATCTCCACCGCTATCTGTATAAACATGGACATATCTACACTGCTATCTGTATGAACACGGAAATATCTACAACGCTATCTGTATAAACATGGAAATATCTACACTGTTATCTCTATAAACATGGAAATATCTACACCGCCATCTGTATAAACATACAAACATCTACACAGTCATCTGTATAAACATGGAAATATCTACACCACCATATCTATAAACATGGAAATATCTAAATTGCCATCTGTATACACAGAGAAATAACTACAAAGACATCTGTAGAAACGTGGAAGTATCTACACCGCTATCTCTATAAACATGAAAATACGTACACCGCCATCCCTATAAACATGGAAATATCTACACCGCAATCTCTATAAACATGGAAATATCTACACCGCCATCTCTATAACCATGGAAATATCTACACCGCTATCTGTATAAACATGGAAATATCTACAACGCTATCTGTGTAAAAATGGAAATATCTACACAGCTATCTGTGTAAACTTGGAAATATCTACATAGCTATCTCTGTAAAGATAGAAATATCTATAGCACAATCTGTGGAAGGCTGCAAATATCTTCACCGCTATCTCTGTAAACATGGAAATAACTGCACCACTATCTGCATAAAGATGGAAATACCTACACCGCAATCTGTATAAAGATGGAAATATCTACACCGCGAGCTGTATAAACATGGAAATACCTACAATGCTATCTGTGTAAACATGGAAATACCTACACAGCTATCTGTGTAAACTTGGAAATATCTACACAGCTATCTGTGTACAGATAGAAATATCCACACCGCAATCTGTGCAAAGATGGAAATATCTACACTGCTATCTCTGTAAACATGGAATTATCTACACCGCTATCTGCATAAACATGGAAATATCTACACCGCTATCTGTAAAACGTGGAAATATCTACACCGCTATCTCTATAAACGTGGAAATATCTACAACAATATCTGTGTAATCATGGAAATATCTACACCACTATCTGCATAAACATGGAAATATCTACACCGCTATCTCTATAAATATTGAAATACCTACAACGCTGTCTGTATAAACATGGATATATCTACAACAATATCTGTGTAAACATGGAAATATCTACACCGCTATCTGTATAAACATGGAAATATCTACACCGCTTTCTTTATAAACATGGAAATATCTACACCGATATCTGTAAAAACATGGGAATATCTACAACAATATCTGTGTAAACATGGAAATAACTACCCAGCTATCTGTGTAAACATGGAAATATTTACACCACTATCTGTGTAAAGATGAAAATATTTACACCGCAATCTGTGGAAATATCAAAATATATACTATGCTATCTCTGTAAACATGGAAATATCTCCCCCATTATCTGTATAAACATGGAAATATCTACACCGCTATCTGTATAAACATGGAAATATCTACAACGCTATCTGTATAAACATGGAAATATCTACACCGCTATCTGTATAAACATGGAAATATCTACACCGCTATCTGTAGAAACATGGAAATATCTACGTCGCTATCTGTATAAATATGGAAATATCTCCAGCGCTATCTCTATAAACATGAAAATATCTACACCGTTATCTTTGTAAACATGGAAATATCTACACCGCTATATGTATAAACGTGGAAATACCCACAATGCCATCTGTATAAACATGGAAATATCTACACAGCCATCTGTATAAACCTGGAAATATCTACACTGCCATCTGTATAAACATGGAAATATCTACACAGCCATCTCTATAAACATGGAAATATTTACATTGCTATCTGTATAAACATGGAAATAGCCACACCGCTATCTGCATAAACATGGAAATATATACCCCGCTTCTGTAAAAACATGGAAATATCTACACAGTCACCTCTATAAACATGGAAATATTTACACCGCTATCTGCATAAACATGGAAATATCCCCAGCGCTATCTCAATAAACATGGAAATAACTACACCGTTATCTTTGTAAACATGGAAATATATACACCGCTACCTGTATAAATACGGAAATACCTACAACACTATCTGTGTAAACATGAGAATATCTTCACTGCTATCTTTGTAACCATGGAAATATGTACACCGCTATCTGTGTAAAGATGGAAATATCTACACCGCAATATGCGCAAATATGGAAATATCTACACCGCTATATCTATAAACATGGAAATATCTACACCGCTATCTCTGTAAACATGGAAATATGTACACCGCTATCTGTATAAACATGGAAATATCAGCACTGCTATCTGTATAAACCTGGAAATATCTACATGGCTACCTCTATAACCATGGAAATATCTACACCGCCATCTGTATAAACATGGAAATACCTACACAGTCATCTGTATAAACATGGAAAAAACTACACCACTATCTGTATAAACATGGAAATATCTACACTGCCATCTGTATAAACATGGAAATATCTACACAGCCATCTGTATAAACATGGAAATGTCTACACAGCCATCTCTATAAACATGGAAATATCTACAGAGCTATCTGTATAAACATGGAAATAGCCACACCGCTATCTGTATAAACATGGAAATATCTACACTGCCGTCTGTAAAAACATGGAAATATCTACACAGTCATCTCTAAAAACATGGAAATATCTACACCTCCATGTGTATAAACATGGAAATATCTACACCGTCACCTGTATACACATGGAATTATCTACACAGCCATCTGTATAAACATGGAAATGTCTACACCGCTATCTCCATATACATGGAAATACCCACACCGGAATCTGTATAAACATGGAAATATCTACACCGCAATCTGTGTAAACATGGAAGTATCTACTCTGCTATCTGTAAAAATATGGAAATATCTACACCACTATCTCTATAAACATGGAATTATGTACACCACTAGCTGTATAAACGTGGAAATATCTACTTGGCTATCTCTAGAAACATGGAAATATCTACACGGCCATCTGTATAAACATGGAAATATCTACACAGTCGATCGCATAAACCTGGAAATATCTACACCACAATCTGTATAAACATGGAAATATCTACACCGCTATCTTTATAAACATGGAAATATCTACACCGCTATCAGTATAAACATTGGAATATCTACAACAATATCTGTGTAAACATGGAAATATCTACACAGCTATCTGTGTAAACCTGGAAATATGTACACCACTATCTGTGTAAAGATGAAAATATGTACACCGCAATCTGTACAAATATCAAAATATCTACTACGCTATCTCTGTAAACATGGAAATATCTACCCCGTTATCTGTTTAAGCATGGAAATATCTACACCGCTATCTGTATAAACATGGAAATATCTACACCGCTATCTCTATAAATATTGGAATATCTACAACGCTATCTCTATAAACATGGAAATGCCTACACAGCTATCTGTATAAACATGGAAATATCTATATGGCTATCTCTATAAACATGGAAATATCTACACTGCCATCTGTATAAACATGGAAATACCTACACAGTCATCTGTATAAACATGGAAACATCTACACCACTATTTGTATAAACATGGAAATACCTACACTGCCATCTGTATAAACATGGGTATATCTACACCGCCATCTGTATAAACATGGAAATATCTCCAACGCTATCTGTATAAACACAGAAATATCTGCACTGCCATCTGTATAAACATGGAAATATCTACATGGCTATCTCCATAAACATGGAAATATCTACACCGCCATCTGTATAAACATGGAAATATCTACACAGTCATCTTTATAAACATGGAAAAATCTACACCACTATCTGTATAAACATGGAAATATCTACACTGCCCTCCGTATAAACATGGAAATATCTACACAGCCGTCTGTATAAACATGGAAATATCTACACTGCCATCTGTATAAACATGGAAACATCTACACAGCCATCTGTATAAACATGTAAATATCTACACAGCCATCTGTTTAAACATGGAAATACCTACACTGCTATCTGTATAAACATGGAAATAGCCACACCGCTATCTGTATAAACATGAAAATGTCTACACCGCCATCTGTAAAAACATGGAAATATCTACACAGCCATCTGTATAAACATGGAAATATCTACACCTCCATGTATATAAACATGGAAATATCTACACTGCCATCTGTATACACATGGAAATATCTACACAGCCATCTGTATATACATGGAAATATCTACACTGCTATCTCCATAAACATGGAAATACCTACACCGCTATCTCTATAAACACGGAAATATTTACACCGCTAGCTGTATAAACGTGGAAATATCTACTTGGCTATCTCTAGAAACATGGAAATATCTACACCGCCATCTGTATAAACATGGAAATACCTACACAGTCAATTGCATAAACATGGAAATATCTACACCACTATCTGTATAAACATGGAAATATCTACACCGCTATCTGTATAAACATGGAAATACCTACACCGCTATCTATATAAACATGGAATTATCTACACCGATATCTCTATAAACATAGAAATATCTAAAATACCATCTCTATAAACATGTAAATATCTACGCCGCCATCAGCATAAACATGGAAATAACTACACCGCCATCTGTATAAACATGGAAATATCTACATCACCATCTCTATAAACATAGAAACATCTACACTGTCATCTGTTGAAAGATGGAAATACCTAAACCGAGATCTGCATAAACATGGAAATATCCATACTGCTATCTGTATAAACATGGAAATATCTACACCGCTATCTGTATAAACATGGAAATATCTACACCGCCATCTGTATAAACATGGAAACACCTAACACGCTATCTCTATAAAGAAGGAAATATCTACAATGCCATCTGTAGAAAGATGGAAATAACTACCACGCGATCTGTGTAAACATGGAAATATCTACACCGCGACATGTATAAACATGGAAATATCTACACCGCTACCTGTATAAACATGGAAATATCTGCGCCGATATCTGTATAAACATGGAAATATCTACACTGCTATCTTTATAAATATGGAAATATCTACACCGCTATCTCTATAAACATGGAAATGTATACACCGCTATCTGTATAAACATGGAAATACCTACACGGCTATCTCTATAACCATGGAAATATCTACGATACCATCTGTATTAACATGGAATTACCTAGAAAGTCATCTGTATTAACATGGAAATACCTACACCACCATCTGAATAAACATGGAAATATCTACACTTCCATCTATGTAAACATGGAAATATCTACACAGCCATCTCTACAAACATGGAAATAGCCACACCGCTATGTGTATAATCCTGGAAATAGCCACACCGTTATGTGTATAAACATGGAAATATCTACACCGCCATCTGTATAAACATGGAAATATCTACACTGCCATATGTATAAACATGGAAATACCTAAAATGCTATCTCTATAAACAAGGAAATATCTACATCGCCATCTATATAAACATGGAAATATCTACACCACGATCTGTATAAACATGGAAATATCTACACCGCGATCTGCATAAGCATGGAAATTACTACACCGCTATCTGTATAAACATGGAAATATCTACAACGCTATGTGTATAAATATGTAAATATCTACACCATGATCTGTATAAACATGGAAATATCTACACCGCTATCTCTATAAACATGGAAATATCAACACGAGTACCTCTATAAACATGGATATATATACAACGCCACCTCTATAAACATAGAAATATCTACACCGGCATCTACATAAACAAGGATATATCAACACCGCCATCTGTATAAACATGGAAATATCTACACAGCTATCTGAAAACATGGAACTATCTACACTGCTATCTGTATAAAGATGGAAATATCTACCCAGGTAACTCTATAAATATGGAAAAACCTACACCGCCATCTGTATAAACCTGGACATATCTACACAGTAATCTCTATAAACATGGAAATACCTACACCGCTATCTGTATAAACATGGAAATGTCTACATAGCTATCTGCATAAAGATGGAAATATCTCCACCGCTGTCTGTATAAGCATGCAAATATCGACACCGCTATCCATATAAACATGGAAATATCTACACCGCTATCTGTATAAACATGGAAAATCTACAACAGCATCTCTGTAAACATGTAAATATCTACACAGCTATCTAGGTAAACTTGGAAATATCTACACTGCTATCTGTATAAACATGGAAATATCTACAACATGATCTGTATAAACATGGAAATATCTAAACCGCTATCTGTATAAATATGGAAATATCTACACCACTATCTCTACAAACATGGAAATATCTACACCACCATCTCTATAAACATTGAAATATATACACTGCTTTCTGTATACACATGGAAATATCTACACAGCCATCTGTATAAACATGGAAATATCTACACTACAATCTCTATAAACATGGAAATACCTACGCAGCTATCTCTAAAAACATGGAAATATATACTCCGCAATCTCAATAAACATGGAAATATCTACAACGCCATCTCTATGAACATGAAAATATCTACACCGCCATCTCCATAATCATGGAAATAACTACACCACCATCTGTATAAAAGTGTAAATATCTACACCGCTTTCTGTATAAACATGGAAACATCTACACTGAAATCTGTATAAAGTTGGAAATATCTATACCGTGAGCGGTATAAACATGGAAATATCTAAACCACTATCTGTATAAATATAGAAATATCAAATCCGCTATCGGTATAAACGTGGGAATATCTACAACGCTGTCTGTATAAACATGGAAATATCTAAACCAGTATCTCTATTAAAATGGAAATACCTACACCGCCATCTCTATGAACATGAAAATATCTACACCGATATCTGCATTAGCATGGACATATCTACACCGCTATCTGTATAAACATGGAAATATCTACACCGCTATCTGTATAAATATGGAAATATCTACACCGCTATCTCTATAAACATGGAAATGTCTACACCGCTATCGGTATAAACATGGAAATATCTAAACCGATATCTCTATGGATATGACAATATCTACACAAACATATCTATAAACATGCAAATATCTACACCGCCTTCTGCATAAATATGGAATTATCTACACTGCCATCTGTATAAACATGGAAATATCTACACAGCCATGTCTATGAACATGGAAATATCTACACCGCTAAGTATATAAAAAAAGAAATACCTACACCGCTATCTGTATAAACATGGAAATACCTACACAGTCATGTGTATAAACATGGAAATATCTACACCGCAATCTGTATAAACATGGAAATATCTACACCGCTATCTGTATAAATATGAAATATCTAAACCGCTATCTCTATAAAAATGGAAATATCTACACTGCTATCTGTATAAACATGGAAATATCCTCACTGCTATCTCTATGGACATGGATATATCTACACCGCTTTCTCTATAAACATGGAAATATCTGCACCGCTATCTCTATAAATATGGAAATATCTACAAAGCCATCTGTATAAACATGGAAATACCTACACAGTCATGTGCAGGAACATGGAAAAATCTACACTTCCATCTGTATAAACATGGAAATATCTGCACCGCTATCTGTATAAACAAGGAAATACCTACACCGCTGTCTCAATAAACATGGAAATATGTACACCGCTGTGTGTATAAACATGGAAATATCTCCACTGCTGTCTGTATAAACATGGAAATATCTCCACCGTTATCTGTATAAACATGGAAATATCTACAGCGCCATCTATATAAACATTGAAATATCTACACTGCCATCTGTAAAAACATGGAAATATCTAAACTGCCATCTGTAGAAAGATGGAAATATCTACTCCGCTATCTCTATAAATATGGAGATACCTACACCGCCATGTCTATAAACATGAAAATATCTACACTGCCATCTCCATAAAGATGGAAGTATCTACTCCGCCATGTGTATAAACACGGAAATATCTACACCACCATCTGTGTAAACATGGAAATATCTACACCGCTATCTGTATAAACATGGAAATATCTACACCGCCATCTGTATAAACATGGAAATATCTACACGGCCATCTGAGTATAGATGGAAATATCAACACCGCCATATGTACAAACATGGAAATATCTAAACCGCTATCTCTATAAAAATGGAATTATCTACAACGCCATCTCTATAAACATGAAAATATCTGCACTGCCATCTGTAAAAACATGGAAATACCTATACAGTCATCTGTATAAACATGGAAATATCTACAATGCCGTCTGTATACACATGGAAATATCTACACAGCCATCTGTATAAACATGTAAATATCTACACTTCTATCTCTATAAACATGGAAATATCTACATCGCCATCTCTATAAACATGAAAATATCTACACTGCCATGTCCATAAACATGGAACTATCTACTCCGCCATCTGTATAAACATGGAAACATCTACACCGCCATCTGTGTGAATAAGGAAATATCTACAATGCCATCTGTATAAAGATATAAATATCTGCACCGCGATCTGTATAAACAAGGAAATATCTACATAACTATCTGTATAAACGTGGAAATACCAACAGCGCTATCGGTATAAACATGGAAATACCTACAACGCCATCTATATAAACATGGAAATACCTACACCGCTATCTCTATAAACATGGAAACATCCACACCGCCATCTGCATATCCATGGAAATATCTACAACGCCATCTGTATAAAGATGGAAATATCTACACGGCAATCTGTGTACAGATGGAAATATCAACACCGCCATCTGTACACACATGGAAATATCTACACCGCTATCTGAATAAACATAGAAATATCTACACTGCACTCTGTATAAACATGGAAATATCTACACCGGTATCTGTATAAACATGGAAATATCTACACCACGATCTGTATAAACATGGAAATATTTACACCGCTATCTGTATAAACCTGGAAATATCTTCACTGCTATCTATATAAATATGGAAATATCTACACCGCCATCTGTATAAACATGGAAATAACTACACAGTCATGTGTAGGAACATGGAAATATCTACACAACCGTTTGTATAAAGATGGAAATATCTACAACGTTATCTGTATAAACATGGATATATCTACACAGTGATCTGAATAAACATGGAAATATGTACAGCACTCTCTGAATAAAGATGGAAATATCTACACCGCTATCTGTATAAACATGGAAATATCTACACCACTATCTGTGTAAATATGGAAATATTTACACCGCTATCTCTATAAACATGGAAATATCTACACCGCAATCTCTATAAAGATGGAAATATCTACACCGTCATCTGTATTAACATGGAAATATCTACACAGTTATCTTCATAAACCTGGAAATATCTACACTGTCATCTATATAAACATGGAAATATCTACAGAGAACTCTGTATAAACATGGAAATATCTGCACAGCCATCTGTATAAACATGGAAATATCTACACTGCTATCTGTATAAACATGGAAATATCTACACCGCTATGTGTATAAACGTGGAAATATCTCCATTGCTATCTGTATAAACATTGACATATCTCCACCGCAATCTGTATAAACATGAAAATATCTACACCGTTATCTGTGTTAACGTGGAAATAACTACACCGCTATCTGTATAGACGTGGAAATATCTACATCGCTATCTCTACAAACGTGGAAATATCTACACCGCTATCTGTATAAACATGGAAATATCTACACCGGTATGTGTATAAACGTGGAAATATCTGCACCGCTATGTGTATAAAATTGGAAATTTCTACACCGCAATCTGTATAAAAGTGGAAATATCTTCACCGATATCTGTATAAACGGGGAAATATCTACACCGCTATCTGTATAAACGTGGGAATATCTACACCGCTATCCCTATAAACGTGTAAACATTTACACGGCTATCTGTATAAACATGGAAATATTTACACCGCTATCTCTAAAAACATGGAAATATCTACACCGCTATGTCTTTAAACATGAAAATATTTACACCGCTATCTGTATAATGATGGAAATACTTAAACCGCTGTCTGTAAAAACTTGGAAACATTTACACCGCTATGTCTATAAAAATGGAAATACCTACACCGCTATCTTCATAAACATGATAATATCTACACTGTTGTTTTTATGAACATGAAAATATCTACACCGCTATCTCTATAAACAAAGAAGTATGTACATTGCTCTCTGTATAAACATGGAAATATCTACACAGCTATCTGTATAAACATGGAAATATCTACACCGCTATCTGTATAAACATGGAAATATCTACACGGAAAGCTGTATAAACATGGAAATATCTAGACAGTCATCTCTGTAAACATGGAAATATTTATACCGCTATCTGTATAAACATGGAAATACACACACCGCAATCTGTATAAACATGGATATACCCACACCGCTATCTGTATAAAGATGGAAATATCTGCACCGCTATCTTTATAAACATGAAAATATCTGCAACTCTATCTGTGTAAACATAGAAATATCTACACGGCTATTTGTGTAAACATGGAAATATCTGCACCGCTATCTGCATAAAGATGGAAATATCTACACCAATATCTGTAAAACGTGGAAATATCTACACCGCTCTCTGTATAAACCTGGAAATATCTACACCGATATCTGTATAAACATGGAAATATCTACACCGCTATCTGTATAAACAAGGAAATATCTACACCGCCATCTGTATAAACATGGAAATACCTACACCGCTATCTGTATAAATATGGAAATATCCACACCGCTATCTCTATAAACATGGAAATACCTACACAGCTTTCTCTATAAACATGGAAATATCTACACTGCAATCTCTATATACATGGAAATATCTACACCGCCATCTCTATAGACATGAAAATATCTACACCGCCATCTTCAGAAACATGGATGTATCTACACCGCCATCTGTATAAACATGGAAATATCTACACCACTATCTGTATAAACATAGAAATATCTTCACTGCCATGTGTATAAACATGGAAATATCTACACCGCCATCTGTATAAAGATGGAAATATCTACACCCCAATCTGTATAAATATGGAAATACCTACACCGCTACCTCTATACACATGTAAATATCTACACTGCTATCTGTATAAACATGGAAATATCTACACTGCCATCTGTATAAAGATGGAAATATCTACACGGCAAGCTTTATAAACACGGAAATATCTACAACGCTATCTGTATAAACATGGAAATACCAACACCGTTATCTGTATAAACATGGAAATATCTACACCGCTATCTCTATAAACATGAAAATACTTACACCACCATCTCTACAAGCATGGAAATATTTACACCGCTATCTCTATAAACATAGAAATATCTACACCGCCATCCCTATAAACATGGAAATATCTACACCGCCATCTGCATAAACAAGGAAATATCGACAAAGAAATCTGTATAAACATGGAAATATCTACACGGCCATCTGTATAAACTTGGAAATACCTACACTGATATCTGTAGAAAGATGGAAAGGTCTACAAAGCGATCAGTATAAACATGGGAATTTCTACACTGCTACCTGTATAAACATGGAAATATCTACACCACTATCTGTAACAACATGGAAATAACTACACCGCAATCTGTATAAACATGGAAATATCTACAATGCTATCTCTGTAAACATGGAAACATATAAACAGCTATCTGTGTAAACTTGGAAATATCTACACCGCTATCTGTGTAAATTTGGCAAAACCTACACCGCAATCTGTGCAAAGATGGAAATATCTACACCACTATGTCTGTAAACATGGAAATATGTACACCGCTATCTGTATAAACATGGAAATATCTACACTGTCATCTGTATAAACATGCAAATATCTACAGCGCCATCTGTATAAACATGGAAATATCAACACTGCCATCTGTACACACATGGAAATATCTACACAGCCATCTGTATAAACATGGAAATATCTACACTGCCGTCTGTATAAACATGGAAATACCTACAACGCTTTCTCTATAAACATGAAAATATCTACATTGCTATCTCTTTATACATGGAAATATCTACACCTCCATCTCTATAAACATGAAAATATCTACACCGCCATCTTCAGAAACATGGATGTATCTACACCGCCATCTGTATAAACATAGATATATCTACACCACTATCTGTATAAACATGGAAACATCTTCACTGCCATCTGTATAAACACGGAAATATCTACAGTGCCTTCTCTGTAAACATGGAAATATCTACACCGCCATCTGTACACACATGGCAATATCTACACAGCCATCTGTACAAACATGGAAATATCTACGCTGCTATCTCTATAAACATGGAAATATCTACACCGCTGTCTGTATAAACAAGGAAATATCTACACCGCC
This sequence comes from Pan troglodytes, assembly GCF_028858775.2. Classification (NCBI taxonomy): domain Eukaryota; kingdom Metazoa; phylum Chordata; class Mammalia; order Primates; family Hominidae; genus Pan; species Pan troglodytes. The sequence continues at coordinate 2,467,574 of NC_072411.2, forward strand.
ATTTGTAGAAACATGGAAACATCTACAACGCTATATGTGTAAACATAGAAATATCTACACAGCTATCTGTGTAAGCTTGGAAATATCTACACAGCTATCTGTGTAAACATGGAAATGTCTACACGGCAATCTGTGCAAAGATGGAAATAACTACACCGCTATCTCTGTAAACATGGAAATATCTACACCGCTACCTGTATAAGCATGTAAATATCTGCACCGCTGTCTGTATAAACAAGGAAATATCTACACCGCCATCTGTAGAAACGTGGAAATATCTACACCGGAATCTGTATAAACATGGAAATACCTACACCGCTATCTGTATAAATATGCAAATATCTACACTGCAATCTCTATATTCATGGAAATATCTACACCGCCATCTCTATAAACATGAAAATATGTAGAGCGCCATCTTCAGAAACAAGGATGTATCTACACCGCCATCTGTATAAACTTGGAAATATCTACACCACTATCTGTATAAACATGGAAATATCTTCACTTCTATCTGTATAAACATGGAAATATCTACACCGCTGTCTTTATAAACATGAAAATACTTACACCACCATCTCTATAAACATGGAAATATTTACACCGCTATCTCTATAAACATAGAAATAACTACACCGCCATCTCTATAAACATGGAAATATCTAAACCACCATCTGCATAAACATGGAAATATCTACACAGACATCTGTATAAACTTGGAAATATCTACACTGACATGTGTAGAAAGATGGAAATATCTACAAAGCGATCTGTATAAACATGGGAATTTCTACACCGCGACCCGTATAAACATGGAAATATCTACACCGCTATCTGTATCAACATGGAAATAACTACACCGCAATCTGTATAAACGTGGAAATATCTACATAGCAATCTGTGCAAAGATGGAAATATTTACACCGCAGTCTCTATAAACATGGAAATATCTACACCGCTATCTGTATAAACATCGAAATAACTACACCGCTATCTGTATAAACATGGAAATTTTTACACCGCTATCTGTATACACATGGAAATATCTCCACTGCTAACTTTTAAACACGGAAATACCTACACTGGCATCTTTAAAAACATGGAAATACCTACACCGCTATCTCTATAAACAATGAAATATCTACAACGCTCTCTGTGTAAACATGGAAATATCTACACAGCTATCTGTGTAAACTTGGAAATATATACACCGCAATCTGTGTAAGCATGGAAATATCTACAACGCTATCTGAGTAAACATGGAAATATTTACAACGCTATCTGTGTCAACAGGGAAATATCTACACAGATATCTGTAAAACGTGGAAATATCTACACCACTATCTGTATAATCCTGAAAATATCTACACCGCTAACTGTATCAACATGTAAATAAATACACAGCTATCTGTATAAACATGGAAATATCTACAATGATATCTCTGTAAACATGGAAATATCGACACAGGTATCTGTGTAAACTTGGAAATATCTACACCGCTATCTGTGTAAAGTTTGCAATGTCTACACCGCAATCTGTGCAAAGATCGAAATATCTTTACGGCTATATCTGTAAACATGGAAATATCTACACTGCTATATGTTTAAACATGGAAATATCTACACCGCCATCTGTATACACATGGAAATATCTACACAGCCTTCTGTATAAACATGGAAATATCTACACCGCTATGTCTATAAACATGGAAATATCTACATCGCTATCTGTATAAACATGGAAATATCTACATCGCTATCTATATAAACAGGGAAATATCTCCACCGCTATCTGTGTAAACATGGAAATATCTACACCGCTATCTGTATATACATGGAAATATCTACACCGCTATCTGTATAAACAAGGAAATATCTACACCGCCATCTTTGGAAACATGGAAATATCTACGCCGCCATCTGTATAAACATGGAAATACCTACACTTCTACCTGTATAAATATGGAAATGTCTACACCGCTATCTCTATAAACATGGAAATAGCTACACCACTTGCACTGTAAACATGGAAATATCTACATCGCAATCTCTGTAAACATGGAAATATCTACACCGCCATCTATGTAAACATGAAAATATCTAAGCTGCCATATTCAGAAACATGGCTGTATCCACACCGCCATCTGTATAAACATGGAAATATCTACACCACTATCTGTATAAAGATGGAAATATTTAAACCGCTATCTCTATAAACATGGAAATATCTACACCGCTATCTCTATAAACATGGAAATATCTACACCGCTATCTGTATTAACATGGAAATATCTACACAGTCATCTGTATAAACCTGGAAATATCTACTCTGTCATCTATATAAACATGGAAATATCTACAGAGAACTCTGTATAAACATGGAAATATCGGCACAGCCATCTGTATAAACATGGAAATATCTACACCGCTATCTGTATAAACATGGAAATATCTACACCGCTATGTGTATTAACATGGAAATATCTCCATTGCTATCTGTTTAAACATGGACATATCTCCACTGCTGTCTGTATAAACATGGAAATATCTACACCGCGATCTGTATAAACATGGAAATATCTACAACGCAATCTGTATAAACATGGAAATATCTACACAGCCATCTCTATAAACATGTAAATATCTACACCCCTATCAGTATAAACATGGAAATATCCACACAGCTATCTCTATAAACATGGAAATATCAACACCGCTATCTCGATGAACAAGGAAATATCTACACCGCCATGTCTATAAACATGGAAATATCTACACCGCGATCAGTATAAACATGGAAATATCTACACCGCTATCTGTATAAACATGGAAATATCTCCACTGCTATCTCTATAAACATCGAAATATCTACACAACCATCTGTATAAACACGGAGATACTTAAAAGTTATCTGTATAAACATGGAAATATCTACACCGCCATCTGTATAAACATGAAAATATCTACACCGCTTTCTGTATAAACATGGACATATCTACACCCCAATCTGTATAAACATGGAAATATCTACAACGCTATGTGTGTAAACATGGAAATATCTGCTAAGCTATGTGTGTAAACTTGGAAATATCTACACAACTATCTGCGTAAACATGGAAATATCTACACGGCAATCTGTGCAAAGATGGAAATATCTACACCGCTATCTGTATAAACATGGAAATATCTCCACTCCCATCTGTATAAAGATGGAAATATGTACACCGCGAGCTGTAGAAACATGGAAATACCTACACCGCTATCTGTATAAACATGGAAATATCTACACCGCTATCTCTATAAACATAGAAATATCTACACCGTGATCTGTATAAACATGGAAATATTTACACCGCTATCTGTGTAAACATGGAAATTTCTACACCGTTATCTGTATAAATATGTAAATATCTACACCGCTATCTCTATAAACATGGAAATATCTACACCGCCATCTGTATAAACATGGAAATACCTATACAGTCATCTGTGTAAACATGGAAATATCTACAATGCCATCTGTATACACATGGAAATACCTACACGGCAATCTGTGTATAGATGGAAACATCAACACCACCATCTGTACAAACATGGAAATATCTACACTGTCATCTCTATGAACATGGAAATATCTACACTGCGGTCTGTAAAAACATGGAAATATCTTCACCGGTATCTGTATAAACATGGAAATACCTACACCACGGTCTGTATAAACATGGAAATATCTACACCGCCATCTGCATGTCCATGGAAATATCTACGCCGCCATCTGTGTAAACATAGAAATATCTACACGGCCATCTGTGTATAGATGGAAATATCAACAGCGCCATCTGTACAAACATGGAAATATCTACACCGCTATCTCTATAAACATGGAAATATCTGCACTGCCATCTGTAAAAACATGGAAATACCTATACAGTCATCTGTATAAACATGGAAATATCTACAATGCCATCTGCATACACATGGAAATATCTACACCGCCATCTCTATAAACATGAAAATATCTACACTGCCATCTCCATAAACATGGAACTAACTACTCCGCCATCTGTATAAACATGGAAACATCTACACCGCCATCTGTGGGAATAAGGAAATATCTACAATGCCATCTGTATAAAGATATAAATATCTGCACCGCAAGCTGTATAAACATGGAAATATCTACATCGCTATCGGAATAATCGTGAAAATACCAACACCGCTATCGGTATAAACATGGAAATATCTACAACTCCATCTACATAAACATGGAAATATCTACCCCGCGATCTGTATAAACCTGGAAATATCTACACCGCGATCTGTATAAACATGGAAATATCTTCACCACGATCTGTATAAACATGGAAATATCTACACCGAGATCTGTATAAACATGGAAATATCTTCACCACGATCTGTATAAACATGGAAATATCTACACCGCTATCTGTATAAACATGGTAATATCTACACCACGATCTATATAAGCATGGAAATATCTACACAACCATCTGTATAAACATGGAAATATCTACAATGCCATCTGTAGAAAGATGGAAATATCTAAACCGCAATCTGTGTAAACATGGAAATATCTAAACCGATATCTGTAAAAACATGGAAATATCTACACCGCTATCTGTATAAACATGGAAATATCTACACCGCGATCTGTATAACCATGGAAATATCTACACCGCTATCTGTATAAACATGGAAATATCTACACAGCTATCTCTACAAACATGGAAAAATCTACACCGCCATCTGCATAAACATGGAAATACCTACAAAGTCATCTGTATAAACATGGAAACATCCACACAGCCATCTGTATAAACATGGAAATATCTACACAGCCATCTGTATATACATGGAAATATCTACACCGCTATCTGTATAAACATGGAGATAACTACACCGCTATTTGTAGAAACAAGGAAATATCTACACCGTGATCTGTATAAACATGGAAATATCTACACCGCTATTTGTATAAATGAGGAAATATCTACACCGCTATCTGTATAAGCATGGAAATATCCACACCGCTATTTGTATAAACAAGGAAATATCTACACCGTGATCTGTATAAACATGGAAATAACTACATCGCTATTTGAATAAACAAGGAAATATCTACACCGCCATCTGTTTAAACATGGAAATATATACACAGACATCTGTTTATACATGGAAATATCTACACCGCTATCGGCATAAACATGCTAATAACTACACCGCTATCTGTAGAAATGTGGAAATATTTGCACCACTATCCCTATAAACATGGTAATATCAACACTGCGATCTGTATAAACATGGAAATATCAACACCATGATCTGTATGAACATAGAAATATCCACACCGCGATCTGTATAAACATGGAAATATCTACACCGTGATCTGTATAAACATGGAAATATCTACACTACTATATGTATAAACATGGAAATATCCACACCACAATCCGTATAAACGTGGAAATATCTACACCGCTATCTGCATAAACTTGGAAATATCTACACCGCCATCTCCGTAAACATCGAAATATCTACACCGCTATCTATATAAACATGGAAATATCTACACCGCTATCTGTGTAAACATGGAAATATCTACACTGCCATCTACATATCCATGGAAATATCTGTGCCGCCATCTGTATAAACATGGAAATATCTACAGGGTCATCTGTCTATAGATGGAAATATGAACACCAGCATCTGTACAAACATGGAAATATCTGCACCGCTATCTGTATAAACATGGAAATATCTACACCGCGGTCTGTATAAACATGGAAATATCTAAACAGCTATCTGTATAAACATGGAAATATCTACACCGCGATCTGTATAAACATGGAAATATTTACAACACTATCTGTATAAACATGGAAATACCTATACAGTCATCTGTGTAGACATGGAAATATCTACACCACCATCTGTATAAACATGGAAATATCTACAATGCCATCGGTATACACTTGGAAATACCTACACGGAAATCTGTGTATAGACGGAAACATCAACACCACCCTCTGTACAAACATGGAAATATCTACACTGCTATCTCTATAAACATAGAAATATCAACACTGCAGTCTGTATAAACATGGAATTATCTACACCGGTATCTGTATAAAGATGGAAATATCTACACCACGATCGGTATAAACATGATAATATATACACCGCTATCTGTATAAACATGGAAATATCTGCACCGCTATCTCTATAGACATGGAAATATCTACTAAGCCATCTGTATAAACATGGAAATACCTACACAGTCATGTGTAGGAACATGGAAATATCTACACTGCCCTCTGTATAAACATAGAAATATCTACACAGCCCTGTGTATAAATATGGAGATATCTTCATAGGCATCTGTGTAAACATGGAAATATCTGCACCGCTATCTGTATAAACTTGGAAATACCTACACCGCTGTCTCTATAAACATGGAAATATGTACACCGCTATGTGAATAAACATGGAAATATCTCCAATGCTGTCTGTATAAACATGGAAATATCTCCACAGTTATCTGTATAAACATGGAAATATCTACAGCGCCATCTCTATAAACATTGAAATACCTAAACTCCCATCTGTACAAACATGGAAATATCTACACAGTCATCTGAATAAACATGGAAATATCTACACCACCATCTTTATAAACATGGAAATACCTACAATACCATCTGAACACACATGGAAAAATCTACAAAGACATCTGTATAAATATGGAAATATCTACACCGCTATCTGTATAAACATGGAAATATCTACACCGCCATCTGCATCTCCATGGAAATATGTACGCCGCCGTCTGCATAAACATGGAAATATCTACACGGCCATCTCTGTATAGATGGAAATATCAACACCGCCATCTGTACAAACATGGAATTATCTACACCGCTATCTCTATAAACATGGAAATATCTGCACTGCCATCTGTTAAAACATGGAAATACCTATACTGGCATCTGTATAAACATGGAAATATCTACACTGCTATCTCTATAAACATGGAAATATCTACACCGTCATCTCTATAAACATGAAAATATCTACACTGCCATCTCCATAGACATGGAACTAACTACTCCGCCATCTGTATAAACATGGAAACATCTACACCGCCATCTGTGTGAATAAGGAAATATCTACAATGCCATCTGTATAAAGATATAAATATCTGCACCGTGAGCTGTAGAAACATGGAAATATCTACATCGCTATCTGTATAAACGTGGAAATACCAACACCGCTATCGGTATAAACATGGAAATATCTACAACGCCATCTATATAAACATGGAAATATCTACACCGCTATGTCTGTAAACATGGAAATACCTACACCGCTATCTCTATAAACATGGAAATATCTACAACGCTATCTGTATAAACATGGAAATATCTACACCGCGATCTGCATAAACATGGATATATATTCACCACGATCTGTGTAAACATGGAAATATCTACACCGCTATCTGTATAAACATGGTAATATCTACACCACCATCTATATAAACATGGAAATATCTACACCGCCATCTGTATAAACATGGAAATAACTACAATGCCATTGTAGAAAGATGGAAATGTCTACACCGCAATCTGTGTAAACATGGAAATAGCTACACTGATATCTGTAAAAACATGGAAATAACTCCACCGCTATCTGTATAAACATGGAAATATCTACACCGCGATCTGTATAAACATGGAAATATCTACACCGCGATCTGTGTAAACATGGAAATATCTACACCGCCATCTACATATCCATGGAAATATCATCGCCGCCATCTTTATAAACATGGAAATATCTACAGGGTCATGTGTGTATAGATGGAAATATCTACACCGCCATCTGTACAAACATGGAAATATCTGCACCGCTATCTGTATAAACATGGAAGTATCTACACCGCGGTCTGTATAAACATGAAAATATCTAAACCGCTATCTGTATAAACATGGAAATATCTACACCGCTATCTCTATAAACATGGAAATTTCTACACCGTTCTCTGTATAAATATGGAAATATCTACACCGCTATCTCTATAAACATGGAAATATCTACACCGCCATCTGTATAAACATGGAAATACCTATACAGTCATCTGTGTAAACATGGAAATATCTACACCACCATCTGTATAAACATGGAAATATCTACAATGCTATCGGTATACACATGGAAATACCTACACGGAAATCTGTGTATAGATGGAAACATCAACACCGCCATCTGTAGAAACACGGAAATATCTACACTGCTATCTCTATAAACATAGAAATATCTACACTGCGGTCTGTATAAACATGGAATTATCTACACCGCTATCTGTATAAACATGGAAATATCTACACCACGATCTGTATAAACATGCAAATATATACACCGCTATCTGTATAAACATGGAAATATCTGAACCGCTATCTCTATAGACATGGAAATATCTACAAAGCCATCTGTATAAACATGGAAATACCTACACAGTCATGTGTAGGAAGATGGAAATATCTACACTGCCATCTGTATAAACTTAGAAATATCAACACAGCCCTCTGTATAAATATGGAGATATCTGCATAGGCATCTGTATAAACATGGAAATATCTGCACCGCTATCTGTATAAACATGGAAATAACTACATCGCTGTCTCTATAAACATGGAAATATGTACACCGCTATGTGTATAAACATGGAAATTTCTCCACTGCTGTCTGTATAAACATGGAAATATCTACACCGTTATCTGTATAAACATGGAAATATCTACAGCGCCATCTCTATAAACATTGAAATATCTACACTCCCATCTGTAAATACATGGAAGTATCTACACAGTCATCTGAATAAACATGGAAATATCTACACCACCATCTGTATAAACATGGAAATACCTAAAATACCATCTGTATACACATGGAAATAGCTAACTGCCATCTGTATAAAGATGGAAATATCTACACCGCTATCTCTATAAATATGGAAATATCTACACCGCCATCTCTATAAACATGAAGATATCTACACTGCCATCTCCATAAAGATGGAAGTATCTACTCCGCCATGTGTATAAACACGGAAATATCTACACCATCATCTGCGAAAACATGGAAATATCTACACCACTATCTGTATAAACATGGAAATATCTACACCGCCATCTGCATGACCATGGAAATATCTGCTCCGCCATCTGTATAAACATGGAAATATCTGCACGGCCATCTGTGTATAGATGGAAATATCAACACAGACATCTGTACAAACATGGAAATATCTACACCGCTATCTCTATAAACCTGGAAATACCTGCACTGCCATCTGTAAAAACATGGAAATACCTGTACAGTCATGTGTATAAACATGGAAATATCTACAATGCCATCTGTATACACATGGAAATATCTACACAGCCATCTGTATAAACATGTAAATATCTACACTGCTATCTCTATAAACATGGAAATATCTACACCGCCATCTCTATAAACATGAAAATATCTACACTGCCATCTACATAAACATGGAACTAACTACTCCGCCATCTGTATAAACATGGAAACATCTACACCGCCATCAGTGTGAATAAGGAAATATCTACAATGCCATCAGTATAAAGATATAAATATCTGCACCGCGAGCTGTATAAACATGGAAATATCTACATCACTATCTGTATAAACGTGGAAATACCAACAACGCTATCGGTATAAACATGGAAATATCTACAACGCCATCTATATAAACATGGAAATATCTACACCGGTATGTCTATAACCATGGAAATACCTACACCGCTATCTCCATAAACATGGAAATATCTACACCGCTATCTGTATAAACATGGAAATATCTACACCGTGATCTGTATAAACATGGAAATATTTACACCGCTATCTGTATAAACATGGAAATTTCTACACCGTTATCTGTATAAATATGGAAATATCTACACCGCTATCTCTATAAACATGGAAATATCTACACCACCATCTGTATAAACATGGAAATACCTATACAGTCATCTGTGTAAACATGGAAATATCTCCACCACCATCTGTATAAACATGGAAATATCTACAATGCCATCGGTATACACATGGAAATACCTACACGGCAATCTGTGTATAGATGGAAACATCAACACCGCCATCTGTACAAACATGGAAATATCTACACTGCTATTTCTATAAACATAGAAATATCTACACTGCGGTCTGTTTAAACATGGAAATAACTACACCGGTATCTGTATAACCATGGAAATATCTTCACCACGATCTGTATAAACATGGAAATATATACACCGCTATCTGTATAAACATGGAAATATCTGCACCGCTACCTCTATAGACATGGAAATATCTACAAAGCCATCTGTATAAACATGGAAATACATACACAGACATGTGAAGGAACATGGAAATATCTACGCTGCCATCTGTATAAACATGGAAATATCTACACGGCCATCTGTGTATAGATGGAAATATCAACACCGCCATCTGTACAAACATGGAAATATCTACACCGGTATCTCTATAAACATGGAAATATCTGCACTGCCATCTGTAAAAACATGGAAATACCTTTACAGTCATCTGTATAAACATGGAAATATCTACAATGCCATCTGTAAACACATGGAAATATCTACACAGCCATCTGTATAAACATGTAAATATCTACACTGCTATCTCTATAAACATGGAAATATCTACACCTCCATCTCTATAAACATGAAAATATCTACATTGCCATCTCCATAAACATGGAACTAACTACTCCGCCATCTGTATAAACATGGAAACATCTACAACGCCATCTGTGTGAATAAGGAAATATCTACAATGCCATCTGTATAAAGATATAAATATCTGCACCGCGAGCTGTATGAACATGGAAATATCTACATCGCTATCTGTATAAACGTGGAAATACCAACACCGCTATCGGTATAAATATGCAAATATCTACAACGCCATCTATATAAACATGGAAATATCTACACCGCTATGTCTATAAACATGGAAATACCTACACCGCTATCTCAATAAACATTGAAATATCTACACCACTATCTGTATAAACATGGAAATATCTACACCGCTATCTGTATGAACATGGAAATATCTACACCGCGATCTGTATAAACATGGAAATATCTACACCGCGATCTGTATAAACATGGAAATATCTTCACCACGATCTGTATAAACATGGAAATATCTACACTGCTATCTGTATAAACATGGTAATATCTACACCACCATCTATATAAACATGAAAATATCTACACCGCCATCTGTGTAAACATGGAAATATCTACAATGACAACTGTAGAAAGATGGAAATATCTACACCGCGATCTGTATAAACATGGAAATATCTACACCGTGATCTGTATAAACATGGAAATATCTACAACGCCATCTCTATAAACATGGAAATATCTACACCCCTATCTGTATAAACATGGAAATACCCACACCGCTATCTCTATAAGCCTGGAAAAATCAACACCGCTATCTCTATGAACATGGAAAATCTACACCGTCATCACTATAAACATGGAAATATCTACACCGAGATCAGTATAAACGTGGAAATATCTACACCGCTATCTGTATAAACATGGAAATATCTACACTGCTATCTCTATAAACATCGAAATAACTACACCGCCTTCTGTATAAACATGGAAATACTTACAAAGGTATCTGTATAAACATGGAAATAGCTATACCGCCATCTGTATAAACATGGAAATATCTACACAGCCATGTATATATACATTGAAATATCTACACCACTATCTATATAAACATGGAAATAACTACACCTCTACATGTGTAAACATGGAAATATCTACACCGCCATCTACATATCCATGGAAATATCTGCGCCGCCATCTGCATAAACATGGAAATATCTACACCGCGGTCTGTATAAACATGGAAATATCTGCACCGCTATCTCTATAAACATGGAAATATCTACACCATGATCTGTATAAACATGCAAATATTTACACCGCTATCTGTATAAACATGGAAATTTCTACACCGTTATCTCTATAAATATGGAAATATCTACACCGCTATCTGTATAAACATGGAAATAACTACACCGCGATCTGTATAAACATGGAAATATCTACACCACCATCTGTATAAACATGGAAATATCTACAATGCCATCTGTAGAAAGATGGAAATATCTACACCGCAATCTGTGTAAACATGGAAATATCTACACCGATATCTGTAAAAACATGGAAATATCTACACCGCTATCTGTATAAACATGGAAATATGTGCACTGCCATCTATAAATACATGGAAATACCTATACAGTCATCTGTAAACATGGAAATATCTACAATGCCATCTGTATACAGATGGAAATATCTAAACAGCCATCTCTGTAAACACGGAAGTATATACACCGCCATCTCTATAAACATGAAAATATCTACACTGCCATCTCCCTAAACATGGAACTAACTACTCCGCCATCTCTATAAACATGGAAATATCTACACCGCCATCTGTGTGAATAAGGAAATATCTACAATGCCATCTGTATAAAGATACAACCAACTGCACCGTGAGCTGTATAAACATGGAAATATCTACATCGCTATCTGTATAAACATGGAAATACCAACACCGCTATCGGTATAAACAGGGAAATATCTACAACGCCATTTATATAAACATGGAAATATCTACACCGCTATGTCTATAAACATGGAAATACCTGCACCGCTATCTCTATAAACTTGGAAATATCTACACCGCTATATGTATAAACATGGAAATATATACACCGTGATCTGTATAAACATGGAAATATCTTCACCGCGATCTGTATAAACATGGAAATATCTTCACCACGATCTGCATAAACATGGAAATATCTACACCGCTATCTGTATAAACATGGTAATGTCTACACCACCATCTCTATAAACATGGAAATATCTACACCGCCATCTGTATAAACCTGGAAATATCTACAATGCCATCTGTGGAAAGATGGAAATATCTAAGCCGCAATCTGTGTAAACATGGAAAAATCTACAACGATATCTGCCAAAACATGGAAATATCTACCCCGCGATCTGTATAAACATGGAAATATCTACACCGTCATCTGTATAAACATGGAAATATCTACACCGCCATCTGCCTAATCATGGAAATACCTACAAAGTCATCTGTATAAACTTGGAAATATCTACAAAGCCATCTGTGTAAACATGGAAATATCTGTGCAGCCATCTGTATATACATGGAAATATCTAAACAGACATCTGTATATACATGGAAATATCTACACCGCAATCTGTATAAACATGGAAATAACTACACCGCTATTTGTATAAACAAGGAAATATCTACAGCGCCATCTGTTTAAACATGGATATATATACACAGACATCTGTTTATACATGGAAATATCTACACCGCTATCTGTATAAACATGCTAATAACTACACCGCTATCTGTATAAATATGGAAATATTTGAACCGCTAACCCTATAAACATGGTAATATCAACACCGTGATCTGTATAAACATGGAAATATCTACAACATGATGTGTATAAACATGGAAATATCTACACCGCGATCTGTATAAACATGGAAATATCTACACCGCCATCTGTATAAACATGGAAATATCTACACAGCCATGTGTATATACATGGGAATATCTACACCGGTATCTGTATAAACATGGAAATAACTTCACCGCTATCTGTATAAACATGGAAATATCTACACCGCCATCTACATATCCATAGAAATAAATGTGCCGCCATCTGTATAAACATGGAAATATCTACACGGTCATCTGTGTATAGATGGAAATATCAACACCGCCATCTGTAAAAACAATGAAATATCTACACCGCGGTCTGTATAAACATGGAAATATCTACACCGCTATCTGTATAAACATGGAAATATCTACACTGCTATCTCTATAAACATGGAAATATCTACAAAGCCATCTGCATAAACAACGAAATACCTACACAGTCATGTGTAGGAAAATGGAAATATGTACACTGTCATCTGTATAAACATGGAAATATCTACACAGCCCTCTGTATAAATATGGAAATATCTGTATACGCATCTGTATAAACATGGAAATATCTGCACTGCTATCTGTATAAAGATGGAAATACCAACACCGCTGTCTCTATAAACATGGAAATATGTACACCGCTATGTGTATAAACATGGAAATATCTCCACTGCTGTCTGTATAAACATGGAAATATCTACAATGCGATCTGTATAAACATGGAAATATCTACACCGCTATCTGTATAAACATGGAAATATCTACACTGCTATCTCTATAAACATGGAAATACCTACACCGCTATCTGTATAAACATGGAAATTCCTACAAAGTCATCTGTAGAAACATGGAAATATCTACACAGCCATCTGTATAAACATGGAAATATCTTCACAGCCATCTGTATATACATGGAAATATCTACACCGCTATCTGTATAAACATGGAAATACCAACACCGCTATCTGTATAAACATGGAAATACCTACAAAGTCATCTGTATAAACATGGAAATATCTACACAGCCATCTGTATAAACATGGAAATATCTACACCGCGATCTGTATAAACATGGAAATATCTACACCGTGATCTGTATAAACATGGAAATATCTACACCGCCATCTCTATAAACATGGAAATATCTACACCCCTATCTGTATAAACATGGAAATATCCACATAGCTATCTCTATAAACATGGAAAAATCAACACCGCTAACTCTATGAACATGGAAATATCTACACCGCCATCTCTATAAACATGGAAATATCTACATGGCGATCAGTATAAACATGGAAATATCTACACCGCTATCTGTATAAACATGAAAATATCTCCACTGCTATCTCTATTAACATCGAAATAACTACACCGCCATCTGTATAAACATGGAAATACTTACAAAGTTATCTGTATAAACATGGAAATATCTACACCGCCATCTGTATAAACATGGAAATATCTACACAGCCATGTGTATATACATGGAAATATCTACACCGCTATCAATATAAACATGGAAATAACTACACCGCTATCTGTATAAACATGGAAATATCTACACCGCCATCTACATATCCAAAGAAATGTCTGTGCCACCATCTGTATAAACATGGAAATATCTACACGGTCATCTGTGTATAGATGGAAATATCAACACCGCCATCTGTACAAACATGGAAATATCTGCACCGCTATCTGTAAAAACTTGGAAATATCTACACCGCGGTCTGTATAAACATGGAAATATCTACACCGCTATCTCTATAAACATGGAAATATCTACAAAGCCATCTGTATAAACATGGAAATACCTACACAGTCATGTGTAGGAACATGGAAATATCTACACTGTCATCTGTATAAACATGGAAATATCTACACAGCCCTCTGTATAAATATGGAAATATCTGCATAGGCATCTTTGTAAACATGGAAATATCTGCACCGCTATCTTTATAAACATGTAAATACCAACACCGCTGTCTCTATAAACATGGAAATATGTACACGGCTATGTGAATAAACATGGAAATATCTCCAATGCTGTCTGTATATATATGGAAATATCTACACCGCGATCTGTATAAACATGGAAATATCTACACCGATATCTGTATAAACATGGAAATAGCTAGAAAGCTATCTCTATAAACATGGAAATACCTACACCGCCATCTGTATAAACACGGAAATACCTACAAAATCATCTTTATAAACATGGAAATATCTACACAGCCATCTGTATAAACATGGAAATATCTAAACAGCCATCTTTATATACATGGAAATATCTACTCCGCTATCTGTATAAACATGGAAATAACTACACCTCTATTTGTATAAACAAGGAAATATCTACAGCGCCATATGTTTAAAAATGGAAATATATACACAGACATCTGTTTATACATGGAAATATCTACACCGCTATCTGTATAAACATGCTAATAACTACACCGCTATCTGTATAAATATGGAAATATTTGCACCGCTACCCCTATAAACATGGTAATATCCACACCGCGATCTGTATAAACATGGAAATATCTACAACATGATCTGTATAAACATGGAAATATCTACACCGTGATCTGTATAAACATGGAAATATCTACAGAGCCATGTGTATATACATGGAAATATCTACACCGCTATCAGTATAAACATGGAAATAACTACACCGCTATCTGTATAAACATGGAAATATCTACACGGTCATATGTGTATAGATGGAAATATCAACACCACCATCTGTACAAACATGGAAATACCTACACAGTCATGTGTAGGAACATGGAAATATCTACCCTGTCATCTGTATAAACATGGAAATATCTAAACACCCCTCTGTATAAATATGGAAATATCTGCATAGGTATCTGTATAAACATGGAAATATCTGCTCCGCTATCTGTATAAACATGGAAATATCTACAACGCTATATGTATAAACATGGAAATATCTACACCGCGATCTATATAAACATGGAAATATCTACACCGCGATCTGTATAAACATGGAAATATCTTCACCACGATCTCTATAAACATGGAAATATCTACACCGCTATCTGTATAAACATGGTAATATCTACACCACCATCTATATAAACATGGAAATATCTACACCGCCATCTGTATAAACATGGAAATATCTACAATGCCATCTGTAGAAAGATGGAAATATCTACACCGCAATCTGTGTAAACATGGAAATATCTACACCAATATCTGTAAAAATATGGAAATATCTACACCGCTATCTGTATAAACATGGAAATATCTCCACCGCGATCTGTAAAAAGAAATGGAAATATCTACAGAGCCATCTCTATAAACATTGAAATATCTACACCGCCATCTGTAAAAACATGGAAATATCTACACAGTCATCTGAATAAACATGGAAATATCTACACCACCATCTGTATAAACATGGAAATACCTACAATACCATGTGTATACACATGGAAATATCTACACAGACATCTGTATAAATATGGAAATATCTACACCGCAATCTGTATAAACCTGGAAATATCTACACCGCCATCTGTAGAAAGATGGTAATATCTACACCGCTATCTCTATAAATATGGAAATATCTACACCGCCATCTCTATAAACATGAAAATATCTACAATGCCATCTCCATAAAGATGGAAGTATCTACTCCGCCATGTGTATAAACACGGAAATATCTACATCACCAACTTTGAAAACATGGAAATATCTACAACGCTATCTGTATAAACATGGAAATATCTACACGGCCATCTGTGTATAGATGGAAATATCAACACCGCCATCTGTACAAACATGGAAATATCTACACCGCTATCTCCATAAACATGGAATTATCTGCACTGCCATCTGTAAAAACATGGAAATACCTACACAGCCATCTGTATAAACATGTAAATATCTACACTGCTATCTCTATAAACAAGAAAATATCTACATCGCCATCTCTATAAACATGAAAATATCTACACTGCCATCTCCATAAACATGGAACTAACTACTCCGCCATCTGTATAAACATGGAAACATCTACACCGCCATCAGTGTGAATAAGGAAATATCTACAATGACATCTGTATAAATATATAAGTATCTGCACCGCGAGATGTATAAACATGGAAAATCTACATCGCTATCTGTATAAACGTGGAAATAGCAAAACCGCTATCGGTATGAACATGGAAATATCTACAACGCCATTTATATAAACACGGAAATATCTACACCGCTATCTGTATAAACATGGAAATATCTCTTCCGCGATGTGTATAAACATGGAAATATCTACAGCGCCATCTCTATAAACATTGAAATATCTACACTGCCATCTGTAAAAACATGGAAATATCTACACAGTCATCTGAATAAACATGGAAATATCTACACCACCATCTGTATAAACATGGAAATACCTACAATACCATCTGTATACACATGGAAATATCTACACCGACATCTGTATAAATATGGAAATATCTACACCGCAATCTGTATAAACATGGAAATATCCACACCGCCATCTGTAGAAAGATGGTAATATCTACACCGCTATCTCTATAAATATGGAAATATCTACACCGCCATCTCTATAAACATGAAAATATCTACACTGCCATCTCCATAAAGATGGAAGTATCTACTCCGCCATATGTATAAACACGGAAATATCTACACCACCATCTTTGAAAACATGGAAATATGTACACCGCTATCTGTATAAACATGGAAATATCTACACCGCCATCTGCATGTCCATGGAAATATCTACGCCGACATCTGTATAAATATGGAAATATCTACATGGCCATCTGTGTATAGATGGAATTATCAACACCGCCATCTCTACAAACATGGAAATATCTACACCGCTATCTCTATAAACATGGAAATATCTGCACTGCCATCTGTAAAAACATGGAAATACCTATACAGTCATCTGTATAAACATGGAAATATCTACAATGCCATCTGTATACACATGGAAATATCTACACAGCCATCTGTATAAACATGGAAATATCTACACTGCTATCTCTATAAACATGGAAAAAGCTACACCGCCATCTCTATAAACATGAAAATATCTACACTGCCATCTCCATTAACAGGGAAATAACTACTCCGCCATCTGTATAAACATGGAAACATCTACAACGCCATCTGTGTGAATAAGGAAATATCTACAATGCCATCTTTATAATGATATAAATATCTGCACCGCGAGCTGTATAAACATGGAAATATCTACGTCGCTATCTGTATCAACGTGGAAATACCAACACCGCTATCGGTATAAACATGGAAATATCTACACCGTTTTGTCTAAAAACAAGGAAATACCTACACCGCTATCTCTATAAACATGGAAATATCTACACCGATATCTGTATAAAGATGGAAATATCTACAACGCTATCTGTATAAACATGGAAATATCTACACCGCGATCTATATAAACATGGAAATATCTACACCGCGATCTGTATAAACATGGAAATATTTTCACCACGATCTCTATAAACATGGAAATATCTACACCGCAATCTGTATAAACATGGAAATATCTACACAGACATCTGTATAAATATGGAAATATCTACACCGTCATCTGTATAAACATGGAAATATCTACACTGCCATCTGTAGAAAGATGGAAATGTCTACACCGCTATCTCTATAAATATGGAAATATCTACACCGCCATCTCTATGAACATGAAAATATCTACACTGCCATCTCCATAAAGATGGAAGTATCTACTCCGCCATGTGTATAAACACGGAAATATCTACACCACCATCTTTGAAAACATGGAAATATCTACACCGCTATCTCTATAAACATGGAAATATCTACACCGCCATCTCTATAAACATGAAAATATCTACACTGCCATCTCCATAAACATGGAACTAACTACTCCGCCACCTGTATAAACATGGAAACATCTACACCGCCATCAGAGTGAATAAGGAAATATCTACAATGCCATCTGTATAAAGATATAAATATCTGCACCGCGAACTGTGTGAACATGGAAATATCTACATCGCTATCTGTATAAACGTGGAAATACCAACACCGCTATCGGTATAAACATGGAAATATCTACAACGCCATCTATATAAACATGGAAATATCTACACAGCTATGTCTACAAACATGGAAATACCTACACCGCTATCTCTATAAACATGGAAATATCTACACCGCTATCTGTATAAACATGGCAATATCTACACCGCGATCTGTATAAACATGGAAATATCTACAGCGCCATCTCTATAAACATTGAATTATCTACACTGCCATCTGTAAAAACATGGAAATATCTACACAGACATCTCAATAAACATTGAAATATCTACACCACAATCTGTATAAACATGGAAATACCTACAATAACATCTGTATACACATGGAAATATCTACACAGACATCTGTATAAATATGGAAATATCTACACCGTCATCTGTATAAACATGTAAATATCTACACTGCCATCTGTAGAAAGATGGAAATATCTACACCGCTATCTCTATAAATATGGAAATATCTACACCGCCATCTCTATAAACATGAAAATATCTACACTGCCATCTCCATAAAGATGGAAGTATCTACTCCGCCATGTGTATAAACACGGAATTATCTACTGCACCATCTGTGTAAACATGGAAATATCTACACCGCTGTCTGTATAAACATGGAAATATCTACACCGCCATCTGCATGTCCATGGAAATATCTACGCCGCCAACTGTATAAACATGGAAATATCTACACGGCCATCTGTGTATAGATGGAAATATCAACACCGCCATACATACAAACATGGAAATATCTACACCGCTATCTCTATAAACATGGAAATATCTGCACTGCCATCTGTAAAAACATGGAAATACCTATACAGTCATCTGTATAAACATGGAAATATCTACAATGCCATCTGTATACACATGGAAATATCTACACAGCCATCTGTATAAACAGGTATATATCTACACTGCTATCTCTATAAACATGGAAATATGTACTCCGCCATCTCTATAAACATGAAAATATCTACAAGGCCATCTCCATAAACATGGAACTAACTACTCCGCCATCTGAATAAACATGGAAACATCTACACCGCCATCTGTGAGAATAAGGATATATCTACAATGCCTTCTGTATAAAGATATAAATATCTGCACCACGAGCTGTATAAACATGGAAATATCTACATCACTATCTGTATAAACGTGGAAATACCAACACCGCTATCGGTATAATCATGGAAATATCTACAACGCCATCTATATAAACATGGAAATATCTACACCGCTATGTCTATAAACATGGAAATAACTACACCGCTATCTCTATAAACATGGAAATATCTACACCGCTATCTGTATAAACATGGAAATATCTACACCGCTATCTGTATAAACATGGAAATATCTACACCGCGATCTGTAAAAACATGGAAATACCTTCACGGCGATCTGTATAAACATGGAAATATCTTCACCACGATCTGTATAAACATGGAAATATCTACACCGCTACCTGTATAAACATGGTAATATCTACACCACTATCTATATAAACATGGAAATATCTACACCGCCATCTGTATAAACATGTAAATATCTACACTGCTATCTGTATAAACATAGAAATATCTACACCGCCATCTGTATAAACATGGAAATATCTACAATGCCATTTGTAGAAAGATGGAAATATCTACACCGCAATCTGTGTAAACATGGAAATACCTACACCGATACCTGTAAAAACATGGAAATATCTACACTGATATCTTTATAAACATGGAAATATCTACACCGCGATCGGTATAAACATGGAAATATCTAGAGCGCCATCTCTATAAACATTGAAATATCTACACTGCCATCTGTAAAAACATGGAAATATCTACACAGACATCTGAATAAACATGGAAATATCTACACCACCATCTGTATAAACATGGAAATAACTACAATACCATCTGTATACACCTGGAAATATCTACACAGACATCTTTATAAATATGGAAATATCTACAACACCATCTGTATAAACATGAAAATATCTACACTGCCATCTGTAGAAAGATGGAAATATCTACACCGCTATCTCTATAAATATGGAAATATCTACACCGCCATCTCTATAAACATGAAAATATCTACACTGCCATCTCCATAAAGATGGAAGTATCTACTCCGCCATGTGTATAAAAACGGAAATATCTACAACACCATCTTTGAAAACATGGAAATATCTACACCGCTATCTGTATAAACATGGAAATATCTACACCGCCATCTGCATGTCCATGGAAATATCTACGCCGCCATCTGTATAAACATGGAAATATCTACACGGCCATTTGTGTAGATGGAAATATCAACACCGCCTTCTGTACAAACATGGAAATTTCTACACCTCTATCTCTATAAACATGGAAATATCTGCACTGCCATCTGTAAAAACATGGAAATACCTATACAGTCATCTGTATAAACATGGAAATATCTACAATGCCATCTGTATACACTTGGAAATATCTACACAGACATCAGTATAAACATGTAAATATCTACACTGCTATCTCTATAAACAAGAAAATATCTACATCGCCATCTCTATAAACATGAAAATACCTGCACTGCCATATCCATAAACATGGAACTAACTACTCCGCCATCTGTATAAACATGGAAACATCTACACCGCCATCAGTGTGAATAAGGAAATATCTACAATGCCATCTGTATAAATATATAAATATCTGCACCGTGAGCTGTATAAACATGGAAATATCTACACCGCTATCTGTAAAACATGGTAATACCTACACCACCATCTATATAAACATGGAAATATCTACACCGCCAACTGTATAAACATGGAAATATCTATAATGCCATTTGTAGAAAGATGGAAATATCTACAACGCAATCTGTGTAAGCATGGAAATATCTACACCAATATCTGTAAAAACATGGAAATATCTACAGCGCTATCTGTATAAACATGGAAATATCTCCAGCGCGATCTGTATAAACATGGAAATATCTACAGCGACATCTCTATAAACATTGAAATATCTACACTGCCATCTGTAAAAACATGGAAATATCTACACAGACATCTGAGTAAACATGGAAATACCTAGACCACCATCTGTATAAATATGGAAATACCTACAATACCATCTGTATACAAATGGAAATATCTACACAGACATCTGTATAAATATGGAAATATCTACATCGCCATCTGTATAAACATGGAAATATCTACACTGCCATCTGTAGAAAGATGGAAATATCTACACCGCTATCTGTATAAACATGCTAATAACTATGCCGTTATCTGTATAAATGTGGAAATATTTGCACCGCTATCCCTATAAACATGGTAATATCAACACCGTGATCTGTATAAACATGGAATTATCTACACCATGATCTGTATAAACATGGAAATATCCACACAGCTATCTCTATAAACAAGGAAAAATCAACACCGCTATCTCTATGAACATGGAAATATCTACACCGCTATCTCTATAAACATGGAAATATCTACACCGCGATCAGTATAAACATGGAAATATCTACACCGCTATCTGTATAAACATGGAAATATCTCCACTGCTATCTCTATAGACATCGAAATATCTACACCACCATCTGTATAAACATGGAAATACTTACAAAGTTATCTGTATAAACATGGAAATAACTACACCGCCTTCTGTATAAACATGGAAATATCTACACAGCCATGAGTATATACATAGAAATATCTACAACGCTATCTATATAAAAATGGAAATAACTACACCGCTATCTGTATAAACATGGAAATATCTACACCGCCATCTGTATAAACACGGAAATATCTACACTGCTATCCCTATAAACATGGAAATATCTACACCGCAATCTCTATAAACATGGAAATAACTACACCCCTATCTGTATAAACACGGAAATACCAACACCGCTATCTGTATAAACATGGAAATATCTACACAGCTATCTCTATAAACATGAAAATATTTACACCACCATCTCTATAAACATGGAAATATTTACACCGCTATCTCTATAAACTTAGAAATAACTATACCATCATCTCTATGAACATGGAAATATCTACACCGCTATCTGCATAAACATGGAAATATCTACACAGACATCTGTATAAACATGGAAATATCTACACCGCCATCTCTATAAACATGAAAATAACTACACCGCCATCTTCAGAAACATGGATGCATCTACACCGCCATCAGTATAAACATGGAAATATCTACAATGCCATCTGTATAAACATGGAAATATCTACACCGCAATCTGTATAAAGTTGGAAATCTCTACACCGCAATCTGTATAAATATGGAAATAACTACACCGCTATCTCTATAGACATGGAAATATCTACACCGCGATCTGTATAAACATGGAAATATCTACACTGACATCTGTATAAAGATGGAAATATCTACACCGCGAGCTGTATAAACATGGAAATATCTTCACCGCTATCTGTATAAACATGGAAATACCAACACCGTTATCTGTATAAACATGGAAATGTCTACACCGCTATCTCTATAAACATGAAAATACTTACACCACCATCTCTATAAACATGGAGATATTTCACCGCTATCTCTATAAACATAGAAATAACTACAACGCCATCTGTATAAAAATGGAAATATCTACACCGCCATCTGCATAAACATGGAAATATCTACACAGACATCTGTATAAACATGGAAATATCTACACTGCCATCTGTAAAAACTTGGAAATATCTACACTGACATCTGTAGAAAGATGGAAATGTCTACAAAGCGATCTGTATCAACATGGGAATTTCTACACCGCAACCTGTATAAATATGGAAATATCTACACCGCTATCTGAATCAACATGGAAATAACTACACCGCAATCTGTATAAACATGGAAATATCTACAATGCTATCTCTGTATACAAGGAAATATCTACACCGCTATCTGTAAAAACATGGAAATATCTAAACCGCAATCTGTATGAACATGGAAATATCTACACATCTATCTGTATAAATATGAAATATCGAAAGCGTTATCTCCATAAAAGTGGAAATATCTACACTGCTATCTGTATAAACATGGAAATATCCTCACTGCTATCTCTATGAACATGGATATAACTACACCGCGATCTGTATAAACATGGAAATATCTACACCGCGATCTGTATAAACATGGAAATATCTTCACCACGATCTGTATAAACATGGAAATATCTACACCGCTATCTGTATAAACATGGTAATATCTACACCACCATCTATATAAACATGGAAATATCTACACCGCCATCTGTATAAACATGGAAATATTTACAATGCCATCTGTAGAAAGATGGAAATATCTTCACCGCAATCTGTGTAAATATGGAAATACCTACACCAATATCTGTAAAAACTTGGGAATATCTACACCACTATTTGTATCAACATGGAAATATCTACACCGCGATCTGTATAAACATGGAAATATCTACAGTCCCATCTCTATAAACATTGAAATATCTACACTGCCATCTGTAAAAACATGGAAATATCTACACAGTCATCTGAATATACATGGAAATATCTACACCGCCATCTGTATAAACATGGAAATAACTACAATACCATCGGTATACACATGGAAATATCTACACAGACATCTGTATAAATATGGAAATATCTACACCGCCATCTGTATAAACATGGAAATATCTACACTGCCATCTGTAGAAAGATGGAAATATATACACCGCTATCTCTATAAATATGGAAATATCTACACCGCTATCTCTATAAACATGAAAATATCTACACTGCCATCTCCATAAAGATGGAAGTATCTACTCCGCCATGTATATAAACACGGAAATAACTACACCACCTTCTGTGTAAACATGGAAATAACTACACCGCTATCTGTATAAACATGGAAATATCTACACCGCCATCTGCATGCCATGGAAATATCTACGCCTCCATCTGTATAAACATGGAAATATCTACACGGCCATCTTTGTATAGATGGAAATATCAACACCGCCATCTGTACAAACATGGAAATATCTACACCGCTATCTCTATAAAGATGTAAATATCTGCTCTGCCATCTGTAAAAACATGGAAATACCTATACAGTCATCTGTATAAACACGGAAATATCTACAATGCCATCTGTATACACATGGAAATGTCTACACAGCCATCTGTATAAACATGTAAATATCTACACTGCTATCTCTATAAACATGGAAATATCTATAACGCCATCTCTATTAACATGAAAATATCTACACTGCCATCTCCATAAACATGGAACTAACTACTCCGCCATCTGTATAAACATGGAAACATCAACACCGAGATCTGTACAAACATGGAAATATCTACACTTCTATCTCAATAAACATGGAAATATCTACACTGCGGTCTGTATAAACATGGAAATATCTACACCGGTATCTGTATATACATGGAAATATCTACACCACGATCTGTATAAACATGGAAATATATACACCGCTATCTGTATAAACATGGAAATATCTGCACCGCTATCTCTATAGACATGGAAATATCTACAAAGCCATCTGTATAAACATGGAAATACCTACACAGTCATGTGTAGGAACATGGAAATATCTACACTGCCGTCTGCATAAACAGAAATATCTACAAAGCCCTCTGTATAAATATGGAGATATCTGCATAGGAATCTGTATAAACATGGAAATATCTGCACCACCATCTGTGTAAACATGGAAATAACTACACCGCTATCTGTATAAACATGGAAATATCTACACCGCCATCTGCATGTCCATGGAAATATCTACGCCTCCATCTTTATAAACATGGAAATATCTACACGGCCATCTGTGTATAGATGGAAATATCAACACCGCCATCTGTACAAACATGGAAATATCTACACCGCTATCTCTATAAAGATGGAAATAACTACACAGCCATCTCTATTAACATGAAAATATCTACACTGCCATCTCCATAAACATGGAACTAACTACTTCGCCATCTGTATAAACATGGAAACATCTACACCGCCATCTGTGTGAATAATGAAATATCTACAATGTCATCTGTATAAAGATATAAATATCTGCACCGCGAGCTGTATAAACATGGAAATATCTACATCACTATCTGTATAAACGTGGAAATACAAACAACGCTATCGGTATAAACATGGAAATATCTACAACGCCATCTATATAAACATGGAAATATCTACACCGCTATGTCTATACACATGGAAATACCTACACCGCTATCTCTATTAACATGGAAATATCTACACCGCTTTCTGTATAAACATGGAAATACCTACACCGCTATTTGTATAAACATGGAAATATCTACACCGCGATCTGTATAAACATGGAAATATCTACACCGTGATCTGTATAAACATGGAAATAACTTCACCACGATCTCTATAAACATGGAAATATCTACACCGCTATCTGTATAAACATGGTAATATCTACACCACCATCTATATAAACATGGAAATATCTACACCTCCATCTGTATAAACATGGAAATATCTACAATGCCATCTGTAGAAAGATGGAAATATCTACACCGCAATCTGTGTAAACATGGAAATATCTACACCGATATCTGTAAAAACATGGAAATATCTACACCGCTATCTGTATAAACTTGGAAATATCTACACTGCGAAATGTATAAACATGGAAATATCTACACAGCAATCTCTATAAGCATGGAAATATCTTCACAGCCATCTGAATAAACATGGAAATACCTACAAAGTCATCTGTATAAACATGGAAATATCTACACAGCCATTTGTATAAACATGGAAACATCTACACAGCCATCTGTATATACATGGAAATATCTACACCGCTATCTGTATAAACATGGAAATAACTACACCGCCTTCTGCATGTCCATGGAAATATCTACGCCGCCATCTGTATAAACATGGAAATATCTACACGGCCATCTGTGTATAGATGGAAATATCAACACCGCCATCTGTACAAACATGGATATATCTACACCGCTATCTCTATAAACATGGAAATATCTGCACTGCCATCTGTAAAAACATGGAAATATCTACACAGTCATCTGAATACACATGGAAATATATACACCACCATCTGTATAAACATGGAAATAGCTACAATACCATCTGTATACACATGGAAATATCTACACAGACATCTGTATAAATATGGAAATATCTACACGGCCATCTGTATAAACATGGAAATATCTACACTGCCATCTGTAGAAAGATGGAAATATCTACACCGCCATCTGTATAAATATGGAAATATCTACACCGCAATCTGTGTAAACATGGAAATATCTACAATGCTATCTGTAGAGAGATGGAAATATCTACACCGCAATCTGCGTAAACATGGAAATATTTACACCAATATCTGTAAAAACATGGAAATATCTACACCGCTATCTGTATAAACATGGAAATATCTCCACCGATATCTGTATAAACATGGAAATATCTACACTGCTATCTTTATAAACTTGGAAATACCTACACTGCAATCTCTATAAACATGGAAATACCTACAACACTATCTGTGTAAACAAGGAAATATCTACACAGCTGTCTGTGTAAACATGGAAATATGTACACCGCAATCTGTGTGAGGATGGAAATATCTATACTGCATTCTGTGCAAATATGGAAATATGTACACCTCTATCTCTATAAACATGGAAATATCTACACCAAAATCTGTATAAACATGGAAATATCTACACCACTATCTGTATAAACATTTAAATATCTACTCCGCTATCTGTATAAATATGGAAATATCTACACCGCTATGTTTATAAACATGGAAATGTCTACACCGCCTTCTGTATAAACATGAAAATATCTACACTGCCATCTGTATAAACACGGAAATAACAACACCGCTATCTCTATAAACATGGAAATATCTACACTGCCATCTGTATATACATGGAAATAGCTACACAGTCATCTGTATAAACATGGAAACATCTACACCACTATCTGTATAAACGTGCATATATCTACACTACCATCTGTATAAACATGGAAATATCCACACAGCCATCCCTATAAACATGGAAATATCTACAACGCTACCTCTATAAATATGAAAAGAGCCACACCGCCATCTGCATAAACATGGAAATATCTACACTGCCATCTGTATATACATGGAAATAGCTACACAGTCATCTGTATAAACATGGATATATCTACACCTCTATCTCTATAAACATGGAAATATCTACACCGCCATCTGTGTAAACATGGAAATATCTACACCGCGATCTCCATAAGCATGGAAATATCTACACCGCGATCTGTATAAACATGGAAATATCTACACCGCTATATCTATAAACATGGAAATACCTACACCGCCATCTGTATAAACATGGAAATACCTACAAAGTCATCTGTATAAACATGGAAATATCTACACAGCCATCTGTATAAACATGGAAATATCTACACAGCCGTCTGTATATACATGGAAATATCTACACCACGATCTGCATAAACATTGAAATATATACAGCGCTATCTGTATAAACATGGAAATATCTGCACCGCTATCTCTATATACATGGAAATAACTACAAAGCCATCTGTATAAAGATGGAAATACCTACACAGTCATGTGTAGGAATATGGAAATATCTACACTGCCATCTGTATAAACATAGAAATATCTACACAGCCCTCTGTATAAATATGGAAATATCTGCATAAGCATTTGTGTAAACATGGAAATATCTGCACCGCTATCTGTGTAAACATGGAAATACCTACACCGCTGTCTCTATAAACATGGAAATATGTACACCTCTATGTGTATAAACATGGAAATATCTCCACTTCTGTCTGTATAAACATGGAAATATCTCCACCGTTATCTGTTTAAACATGGAAATATCTACAGCACCATCTCTATAAACATTGAAATGTCTACACTGCCAACTGTAAAAACATGGAAATATCTACACAGTCATCTGAATAAACATGGAAATATCTACACCACCATCAGTATATACATGGAAATACCTACAATACCATCTGTATACACATGTAAATATCTACACAGACATATGTATAAATATGGAAATATCTACACCGCCATCTGTATAAACATGGAAATATCTACACTGCCATCAGTAGAAAGATGGAAATATGTACACCGCTATCTCTATAAATATGTAAATATCTACACCGCCTTCTCTATAAACATGAAAATATCTACACTGCCATCTCCATAAAGATCGAAGTATCTACTCCGCCATGTGTATAAACACGGAAATATCTACACCACCATCTGTGTAAACATGGAAATATCTACACCGCTATCTGTATAAACATGGAAATATCTACACTGCCATCTGCCTGTCCATGGAAATATCTACGCCGCCATCTGTATAAAAATGGAAATATCTACACGGCCATCTGTGTATAGATGGAAATATCAACACCGCCATCTGTACAAACATGGAAATATCTACATCGCTATATCTATAAACATGGAAATATCTGCACTGCCATCTGTGAAAACATGGAACTACCTATACAGTCATCTGTATAAACATGGAAATATCTACAATGCCATCTGTATACACATCGAAATATCTACACATCCATCTGTATAAACATGCAAATATCTACACTGCTATCTCCATAAACATGGAAATAACTACACAGCCATCTCTATTAACATGAAAATATCTACACTGCCATCTCCATAAACATGGAACTAAATACTTCGCCATCTGTATAAACATGGAAACATCTACACCACTATCTGGATAAACGTGCATATATCTACACTACCATCTGTATAAACATGGAAATATCCACACAGCCATCCCTATAAACATGGAAATATCTACAATGCTACCTCTATAAATATGAAAATAGCCACACCGCCATCTGCATAAACATGGAAATATCTACACTGCCGTCTGTATATACATGGAAATAGCTACACAGTCATCTGTATAAACATGGATATATCTACACCTCTATCTCTATAAACATGGAAATATCTAAACCACCATCTGGGTAAACATGGAAATATCTACACCGCGATCTGCATAAACATGGAAATATCTACACCGCGATCTGTATATACATGGAAATATCTACACCGCTATATCTATAAACATGGAAATACCTACACCGCCATCTGTATAAACATGGAAATACCTACAAAGTCATCTGTATAAACATGGAAATATCTACACAGCCATCTGTATAAACATGGAAATATCTACACAGCCGTCTGTATATACATGGAAATATCTACACCACGATCTGCATAAACATTGAAATATATACAGCGCTATCTGTATAAACATGGAAATATCTGCACCGCTATCTCTATATACATGGAAATACCTACAAAGCCATCTGTATAAAGATGGAAATACCTACACAGTCATGTGTAGGAATATGGAAATATCTACACTGCCATCTGTATAAACATAGAAATATCTACACAGCCCTCTGTATAAATATGGAAATATCTGCATAAGCATCTGTGTAAACATGGAAATATCTGCACCGCTATCTGTATAAACATGGAAATACCTACACCGCTGTCTCTATAAACATGGAAATATGTACACCTCTATGTGTATAAACATGGAAATATCTCCACTTCTGTCTGTATAAACATGGAAATATCTCCACCGTTATCTGTTTAAACATGGAAATATCTACAGCACCATCTCTATAAACACTGAAATGTCTACACTGCCAACTGTAAAAACATGGAAATATCTACACAGTCATCTGAATAAACATGGAAATATCTACACCACCATCAGTATATACATGGAAATACCTACAATACCATCTGTATACACATGTAAATATCTACACAGACATATGTATAAATATGGAAATATCTACACCGCCATCTGTATAAACATGGAAATATCTACACTGCCATCTGTAGAAAGATGGAAATATGTACACCGCTATCTCTATAAATATGTAAATATCTACACCGCCTTCTCTATAAACATGAAAATATCTACACTGCCATCTCCATAAAGATCGAAGTATCTACTCCGCCATGTGTATAAACACGGAAATATCTACACCACCATCTGTGTAAACATGGAAATATCTACACCGCTATCTGTATAAACATGGAAATATCTACACTGCCATCTGCCTGTCCATGGAAATATCTACGCCGCCATCTGTATAAAAATGGAAATATCTACACGGCCATCTGTGTATAGATGGAAATATCAACACCGCCATCTGTACAAACATGGAAATATCTACATCGCTATATCTATAAACATGGAAATATCTGCACTGCCATCTGTGAAAACATGGAACTACCTATACAGTCATCTGTATAAACATGGAAATATCTACAATGCCATCTGTATACACATCGAAATATCTACACGGCCATCTGTATAAACATGCAAATATCTACACTGCTATCTCCATAAACATGGAAATAACTACACAGCCATCTCTATTAACATGAAAATATCTACACTGCCATCTCCATAAACATGGAACTAACTACTTCGCCATCTGTATAAACATGGAAACATCTACACCGCCATCTGTGTGAATAATGAAATATCTACAATGTCATCTGTATAAAGATATAAATATCTGCACCGCGAGCTGTATAAACATGGAAATATCTACATCACTATCTGTATAAACGTGGAAATACCAACAACGCTATCGGTATAAACATGGAAATATCTACAACGCCATCTATATAAACATGGAAATATCTACACCGCTATGTCTATACACATGGAAATACCTACACCGCTATCTCTATTAACATGGAAATATCTACACCGCTTTCTGTATAAACATGGAAATACCTACACCGCTATTTGTATAAACATGGAAATATCTACACCGCGATCTGTATAAACATGGAAATATCTACACCGTGATCTGTATAAACATGGAAATAACTTCACCACGATCTCTATAAACATGGAAATATCTACACCGCTATCTGTATAAACATGGTAATATCTACACCACCATCTATATAAACATGGAAATATCTACACCTCCATCTGTATAAACATGGAAATATCTACAATGCCATCTGTAGAAAGATGGAAATATCTACACCGCAATCTGTGTAAACATGGAAATATCTACACCGATATCTGTAAAAACATGGAAATATCTACACCGCTATCTGTATAAACTTGGAAATATCTACACTGCGAAATGTATAAACATGGAAATATCTACACAGCAATCTCTATAAGCATGGAAATATCTTCACAGCCATCTGAATAAACATGGAAATACCTACAAAGTCATCTGTATAAACATGGAAATATCTACACAGCCATTTGTATAAACATGGAAACATCTACACAGCCATCTGTATATACATGGAAATATCTACACCGCTATCTGTATAAACATGGAAATAACTACACCGCCTTCTGCATGTCCATGGAAATATCTACGCCGCCATCTGTATAAACATGGAAATATCTACACGGCCATCTGTGTATAGATGGAAATATCAACACCGCCATCTGTACAAACATGGATATATCTACACCGCTATCTCTATAAACATGGAAATATCTGCACTGCCATCTGTAAAAACATGGAAATATCTACACAGTCATCTGAATACACATGGAAATATATACACCACCATCTGTATAAACATGGAAATAGCTACAATACCATCTGTATACACATGGAAATATCTACACAGACATCTGTATAAATATGGAAATATCTACACGGCCATCTGTATAAACATGGAAATATCTACACTGCCATCTGTAGAAAGATGGAAATATCTACACCGCCATCTGTATAAATATGGAAATATCTACACCGCAATCTGTGTAAACATGGAAATATCTACAATGCTATCTGTA
This sequence comes from Pan troglodytes, assembly GCF_028858775.2. NCBI lineage: Eukaryota > Metazoa > Chordata > Mammalia > Primates > Hominidae > Pan > Pan troglodytes. The sequence continues at coordinate 2,501,294 of NC_072411.2, forward strand.
GAGAGATGGAAATATCTACACCGCAATCTGCGTAAACATGGAAATATTTACACCAATATCTGTAAAAACATGGAAATATCTACACCGCTATCTGTATAAACATGGAAATATCTCCACCGATATCTGTATAAACATGGAAATATCTACACTGCTATCTTTATAAACTTGGAAATACCTACACTGCAATCTCTATAAACATGGAAATACCTACAACACTATCTGTGTAAACAAGGAAATATCTACACAGCTGTCTGTGTAAACATGGAAATATGTACACCGCAATCTGTGTGAGGATGGAAATATCTATACTGCATTCTGTGCAAATATGGAAATATCTACACCTCTATCTCTATAAACATGGAAATATCTACACCAAAATCTGTATAAACATGGAAATATCTACACCACTATCTGTATAAACATTTAAATATCTACTCCGCTATCTGTATAAATATGGAAATATCTACACCGCTATGTTTATAAACATGGAAATGTCTACACCGCCTTCTGTATAAACATGAAAATATCTACACTGCCATCTGTATAAACACGGAAATAACAACACCGCTATCTCTATAAACATGGAAATATCTACACTGCCATCTGTATATACATGGAAATAGCTACACAGTCATCTGTATAAACATGGAAACATCTACACCACTATCTGTATAAACGTGCATATATCTACACTACCATCTGTATAAACATGGAAATATCCACACAGCCATCCCTATAAACATGGAAATATCTACAACGCTACCTCTATAAATATGAAAAGAGCCACACCGCCATCTGCATAAACATGGAAATATCTACACTGCCATCTGTATATACATGGAAATAGCTACACAGTCATCTGTATAAACATGGATATATCTACACCTCTATCTCTATAAACATGGAAATATCTACACCGCCATCTGTGTAAACATGGAAATATCTACACCGCGATCTCCATAAGCATGGAAATATCTACACCGCGATCTGTATAAACATGGAAATATCTACACCGCTATATCTATAAACATGGAAATACCTACACCGCCATCTGTATAAACATGGAAATACCTACAAAGTCATCTGTATAAACATGGAAATATCTACACAGCCATCTGTATAAACATGGAAATATCTACACAGCCGTCTGTATATACATGGAAATATCTACACCACGATCTGCATAAACATTGAAATATATACAGCGCTATCTGTATAAACATGGAAATATCTGCACCGCTATCTCTATATACATGGAAATAACTACAAAGCCATCTGTATAAAGATGGAAATACCTACACAGTCATGTGTAGGAATATGGAAATATCTACACTGCCATCTGTATAAACATAGAAATATCTACACAGCCCTCTGTATAAATATGGAAATATCTGCATAAGCATTTGTGTAAACATGGAAATATCTGCACCGCTATCTGTGTAAACATGGAAATACCTACACCGCTGTCTCTATAAACATGGAAATATGTACACCTCTATGTGTATAAACATGGAAATATCTCCACTTCTGTCTGTATAAACATGGAAATATCTCCACCGTTATCTGTTTAAACATGGAAATATCTACAGCACCATCTCTATAAACATTGAAATGTCTACACTGCCAACTGTAAAAACATGGAAATATCTACACAGTCATCTGAATAAACATGGAAATATCTACACCACCATCAGTATATACATGGAAATACCTACAATACCATCTGTATACACATGTAAATATCTACACAGACATATGTATAAATATGGAAATATCTACACCGCCATCTGTATAAACATGGAAATATCTACACTGCCATCAGTAGAAAGATGGAAATATGTACACCGCTATCTCTATAAATATGTAAATATCTACACCGCCTTCTCTATAAACATGAAAATATCTACACTGCCATCTCCATAAAGATCGAAGTATCTACTCCGCCATGTGTATAAACACGGAAATATCTACACCACCATCTGTGTAAACATGGAAATATCTACACCGCTATCTGTATAAACATGGAAATATCTACACTGCCATCTGCCTGTCCATGGAAATATCTACGCCGCCATCTGTATAAAAATGGAAATATCTACACGGCCATCTGTGTATAGATGGAAATATCAACACCGCCATCTGTACAAACATGGAAATATCTACATCGCTATATCTATAAACATGGAAATATCTGCACTGCCATCTGTGAAAACATGGAACTACCTATACAGTCATCTGTATAAACATGGAAATATCTACAATGCCATCTGTATACACATCGAAATATCTACACATCCATCTGTATAAACATGCAAATATCTACACTGCTATCTCCATAAACATGGAAATAACTACACAGCCATCTCTATTAACATGAAAATATCTACACTGCCATCTCCATAAACATGGAACTAAATACTTCGCCATCTGTATAAACATGGAAACATCTACACCACTATCTGGATAAACGTGCATATATCTACACTACCATCTGTATAAACATGGAAATATCCACACAGCCATCCCTATAAACATGGAAATATCTACAATGCTACCTCTATAAATATGAAAATAGCCACACCGCCATCTGCATAAACATGGAAATATCTACACTGCCGTCTGTATATACATGGAAATAGCTACACAGTCATCTGTATAAACATGGATATATCTACACCTCTATCTCTATAAACATGGAAATATCTAAACCACCATCTGGGTAAACATGGAAATATCTACACCGCGATCTGCATAAACATGGAAATATCTACACCGCGATCTGTATATACATGGAAATATCTACACCGCTATATCTATAAACATGGAAATACCTACACCGCCATCTGTATAAACATGGAAATACCTACAAAGTCATCTGTATAAACATGGAAATATCTACACAGCCATCTGTATAAACATGGAAATATCTACACAGCCGTCTGTATATACATGGAAATATCTACACCACGATCTGCATAAACATTGAAATATATACAGCGCTATCTGTATAAACATGGAAATATCTGCACCGCTATCTCTATATACATGGAAATACCTACAAAGCCATCTGTATAAAGATGGAAATACCTACACAGTCATGTGTAGGAATATGGAAATATCTACACTGCCATCTGTATAAACATAGAAATATCTACACAGCCCTCTGTATAAATATGGAAATATCTGCATAAGCATCTGTGTAAACATGGAAATATCTGCACCGCTATCTGTATAAACATGGAAATACCTACACCGCTGTCTCTATAAACATGGAAATATGTACACCTCTATGTGTATAAACATGGAAATATCTCCACTTCTGTCTGTATAAACATGGAAATATCTCCACCGTTATCTGTTTAAACATGGAAATATCTACAGCACCATCTCTATAAACACTGAAATGTCTACACTGCCAACTGTAAAAACATGGAAATATCTACACAGTCATCTGAATAAACATGGAAATATCTACACCACCATCAGTATATACATGGAAATACCTACAATACCATCTGTATACACATGTAAATATCTACACAGACATATGTATAAATATGGAAATATCTACACCGCCATCTGTATAAACATGGAAATATCTACACTGCCATCTGTAGAAAGATGGAAATATGTACACCGCTATCTCTATAAATATGTAAATATCTACACCGCCTTCTCTATAAACATGAAAATATCTACACTGCCATCTCCATAAAGATCGAAGTATCTACTCCGCCATGTGTATAAACACGGAAATATCTACACCACCATCTGTGTAAACATGGAAATATCTACACCGCTATCTGTATAAACATGGAAATATCTACACTGCCATCTGCCTGTCCATGGAAATATCTACGCCGCCATCTGTATAAAAATGGAAATATCTACACGGCCATCTGTGTATAGATGGAAATATCAACACCGCCATCTGTACAAACATGGAAATATCTACATCGCTATATCTATAAACATGGAAATATCTGCACTGCCATCTGTGAAAACATGGAACTACCTATACAGTCATCTGTATAAACATGGAAATATCTACAATGCCATCTGTATACACATCGAAATATCTACACGGCCATCTGTATAAACATGCAAATATCTACACTGCTATCTCCATAAACATGGAAATAACTACACAGCCATCTCTATTAACATGAAAATATCTACACTGCCATCTCCATAAACATGGAACTAACTACTTCGCCATCTGTATAAACATGGAAACATCTACACCGCCATCTGTGTGAATAATGAAATATCTACAATGTCATCTGTATAAAGATATAAATATCTGCACCGCGAGCTGTATAAACATGGAAATATCTACATCACTATCTGTATAAACGTGGAAATACCAACAACGCTATCGGTATAAACATGGAAATATCTACAACGCCATCTATATAAACATGGAAATATCTACACCGCTATGTCTATACACATGGAAATACCTACACCGCTATCTCTATTAACATGGAAATATCTACACCGCTATCTGTATAAACATGGAAATACCTACACCGCTATCTGTATAAACATGGAAATATCTACACCGCGATCTGTATAAACATGGAAATATCCACACCGTGATCTGTATAAACATGGAAATAACTTCACCACGATCTCTATAAACATGGAAATATCTACACCGCTATCTGTATAAACATGGTAATATCTACACCACCATCTATATAAACATGGAAATATCTACACCTCCATCTGTATAAACATGGAAATATCTACAATGCCATCTGTAGAAAGATGGAAATATCTACACCGCAATCTGTGTAAACATGGAAATATCTACACCGATATCTGTAAAAACATGGAAATATCTACACTGCTATCTGTATAAACTTGGAAATATCTACACTGCGAAATGTATAAACACGGAAATATCTACACAGCAATCTCTATGAGCATGGAAATATCTTCACCGCCATCTGAATAAACATGGAAATACCTACAAAGTCATCTTTATAAACATGGAAATATCTACACAGCCATTTGTATAAACATGGAAATATCTACACAGCCATCTGTATAAACATGGAAATATCTACACCGCTATCTGTATAAACATGGAAATAACTACACCGCCATCTGCATGTCCATGGAAATATCTACGCCGCCATCTGTATAAACATGGAAATATCTACACGGCCATCTGTGTATAGATGGAAATATCAACACCGCCATCTGTACAAACATGGATATATCTACACCGCTATCTCTACAAACATGGAAATATCTGCACTGCCATCTGTAAAAACATGGAAATATCTACACAGTCATCTGAATACACATGGAAATATATACACCACCATCTGTATAAACATGGAAATAGCTACAATACCATCTGTATACACATGGAAATATCTACACAGACATCTGTATATATATGGAAATATCTACACGGCCATCTGTATAAACATGGAAATATCTACACTGCCATCTGTAGAAAGATGGAAATATCTACACCGCTATCTGTATAAATATGGAAATATCTACACCGCAATCTGTGTAAACATGGAAATATCTACAATGCTATCTGTAGAGAGATGGAAATATCTACACCGCAATCTGCGTAAACATGGAAATATTTACACCAATATCTGTAAAAACATGGAAATATCTACACCGCTATCTGTATAAACATGGAAATATCTCCACCGATATCTGTATAAACATGGAAATATCTACACTGCTATCTTTATAAACTTGGAAATACCTACACTGCAATCTCTATAAACATGGAAATACCTACAACACTATCTGTGTAAACAAGGAAATATCTACACAGCTGTCTGTGTAAACATGGAAATATGTACACCGCAATCTGTGTGAGGATGGAAATATCTACACTGCAATCTGTGCAAATATGGAAATATCTACACCTCTATCTCTATAAACATGGAAATATCTACACCAAAATCTGTATAAACATGGAAATATCTACACCACTATCTGTATAAACATTTATATATCTACTCCGCTATCTGTATAAATATGGAAATATCTACACCGCTATATCTATAAACATGGAAATGTCTACACCGCCTTCTGTATAAACATGAAAATATCTACACTGCCATCTGTATAAACACGGAAATAACAACACCGCAATCTCTATAAACATGGAAATATCTACACTGCCATCTGTATATACATGGAAATAGCTACACAGTCATCTGTATAAACATGGAAACATCTACACCACTATCTGTATAAACGTGCATATATCTACACTACCATCTGTATAAACATGGAAATAACCACACAGCCATCCCTATAAACATGGAAATATCTACAACGCTACCTCTATAAATATGAAAATAGCCACACCGCCATCTGCATAAACATGGAAATATCTACACTGCCATCTGTATATACATTGAAATAGCTACACAGTCATCTGTATAAACATGGATATATCTACACCTCTATCTCTATAAACATGGAAATATCTACACCGCCATCTGTGTAAACATGGAAATATGTACACAGTCATCTGTATAAACATGGAAATAACTACAACGCTATCTGAATAAACATGGAAGTACCTACACCGCTATCCATATAAACATGGCAATATCTACACCGCTATCTTTATAAATATGTAAATATGCGCTCCGCTATCCCTATAAACATGGAAATGTCTACACCGCAATCTGTATAAACATGGAAATATCTACACCATTATGTTTATAAACTTTGAAATATGTACACAGCTGTCTGTGTAATCATGGAAATATGTACACCGCAATCAGTGTGAAGATGGAAATATCTACACCGCAATTTTTGAAAATATGGAAATATCTACACTTCTAACTCTGTAAACATGGAAATATCTACACCACTCTCTGTATAAACATGGATATATCTACACCGTTGTCTGTATAAAATGGAAATACCTACACCACAATCTGTATAAACATGGATACATCTACACAGCTATCTGTATAAACATGGAAATATCTACACCGCTATCTGTATAAACATGGAAATAACTACTCCGCTATCTGTATAAATATGGAAATATCTACACCACTATCTCTATACACATGGAAATGTCTAAACCGCTATCTGTATAAACATGGAAATATCTACACCGGTATCTGTATAAACATGGAAATATCTACACCACTATCTCTATAAACATGGTAATACCTACACCACTATCTCTATACACATGGAAATACCTACACCGCTATCTCTATAAACATTGAAATATCTACAGCGCCATCTCTGTAAACATGGAAATATCTACACCGCCTTCTGAAAGAACATGGAAATATCTACATCGCTGTCTGTATAAACATGGAAATTTCTACACCACCATCTGTATAAACATGGAAATATCTAAACTGCCATCTGAGGAAAATGGAAATATGTACACAACGATCTGTATAAACATGGATATATGTACACTGCTACCTGTATAAACATGGAAATATCTACACGGCTCTCTTTATAAACATAGAAATATCTACACCACGATCTGTATAAACAAGGAAATATCTCCACCTTTATCTGTATAAACATGGAAATATCTACATGGCTATCCCTAAAAACATGGAAATGTCTTCACCGCCTTCTGTATAAGCATGGAAATATCTACACTGCCATCTGTATAAACATGGAAATAACTAAACCGCTATCTCTATAAACATTGAAATATCAACAATGCCTTCTGGATATACATGGAAATTCCTACACAGTCATCTGTGTAAACATGGATATATCTACACAGCCATCTCTATAAACATGGAAATACCTACACCGCTATTTCTATAAACATGAAAATAGCCACACCGCAATCTGTATAAACATGGAAATATCTACACTGCCATCTGCATAAACGTGGAAATATCTACACTGCCATCTGTATACACATGGAAATATCTACACAGTCATCTGTATAAACATTGAAATATCTCCACCGCTATCTGTCTAATCATGGAAATATCTCCACCGCTATCTTTATAAACATGGAAATATCTACACCGCTATCTCTATAAACATGGAAATGTCTACACCGCTATCTGTATAAACATGGATATATCTACTCCAATATCTGTATAAACATGGAAATATTTACAACGCTATCTGTATAAACATGGAAATATTTCCACCGCAAGTTGAGTAAACATAGAAATACCTACACCGCTATCTTTATAAACATGTAAATATCTACACCGCAATATGTATAAACATGGATATGTCTACACCGCTATCTGTATAAACATGGAAATATCTACACCGCTATCTGTATAAACATGGAAATATCTACACCGCTATCTGTATAAACATGGATATATCTACTCCGATATCTGTATAAACATGGAAAGATTTACATCGCTATCTGTATAAACATGGAAATAATTCGACCGCAATCTGTGTACACATAGAAATATCTACACCGATATCTTTATAAACACGGAACTATCTACACAGCCATCTCTATAAACATGGAAATACCTACACCGCTATTTCTATAAACATGAAAATAGCCACACCGCAATCTGTATAAACATGGAAATATCTACACTGCCATCTGTATAAACATGGAAATATCTACACTGCCATCTGTATACACATGGAAATATCTACACAGTCATCTGTATAAACATTGAAATATCTCTACCGCTATCTGTATAATCATGGAAATATCTCCACCGCTATCTGTATAAAC